>NC_091015.1:84914003-86311503 GCF_041296385.1 Aphelocoma coerulescens
TTTTCAAAATTGAATTTAAAAGAAAAAAGCTTTTGTTTGGCTCATCACTTAAATTTTCCATCAAAATAAGCAAAATTTAGATTACTTGTTGATGGTCAAAAAGTACTTATTTGGGTATCTTTTTGGTAGGAGGGCATAAGTTCTCCTACCTAAATGAATTAGCCTTCTATATTTTTGCTCATGATTAGGAAACCACGCTAACACAGGTGCTGTGCACACAGCTCTCGTGCACTCGGCGGAACTGATAAACATGGTGCATATCATCCATAGGCATCAGAAGTGCCTTTCACCATACAACAGCAGTTTGGCTGTGTCTGGGAAGCCTTGGAACTGCTATAAACATACTGCACTGCTGATCTGCTTGTGAAGAATAACACTGAAGTACCCAGCCAAGCTGTAGCAGACATGACTACCCCGACTGGCATCAGGATGCCAAGAAACCGTGGACAAGGGACTAAACCTCTTGAATTTTGTGTATTTTCAGTGGCCTCTCACAGAGAAAAACCTTGATACACTGTTGTTCTGCATGCAGTTTTCCTGATGTAACCATAAAAATAGAAAACATGAATCAACTTAGTTTATTTCAGAAAGAAAAAGCAAGCAAAGTTAAATAAAAGAAACACAGATTTCTGTTTCTCTCCCACAAAGAGGCACCGAGTTTCCCATCATCACAAAAATCACGCTGTCTCGATCAGTTATTGACATTTCAACAGCAATCATTACAGTTTATCAGGACTTACATTCCTGACACAAGGAACATTATAGATGAAGTCCTCCAGTGCTGGGTAAAAAGGGTGATTTGGAGAAGGATTAAGTACAAGAATGTGCTCACAGGTGGGAAGGAGGGGGGAGCAACACTGGTATTTCAAGGAACCTGGAGCTGCTCTGCATGTTGCAGTCACAGCACACATCAACGCATTAGAGAAAGTTTCTAACTTTTCTATTAGGGAATTCATGTTTTTTATCACCTTATAGTCCATGGCAAGGCTACAAGGTGCTAATGTGCTTAGGTGATAAAGCATTAACCAGTGAGCATTCCAGAAAGAACTGGGTGTCAAGTTACCTCTTTAAAGTTTGATGTCTAAGCATCAAGTTTTCACTAATTCATAAATAAATTAATCCTTCTTGAAGTGTATGGACTGCTTTCTTTGCCCAGTGTGAAAATTTGCCTCTTCTGGCAGCTCTCTGCTCATTCTCTTTGCTGTATTCACACTGTGATCTTGATGAGTTATTTGGTTTCCTTCCTTGTTTTTAGAAAGGTTTGCATCCTGAGAGGTGCTGTCCTGGAAGCCAAATAGCTGAATCTTGTAGGATGCATCACATATCCTCATATGCATATGCCTCCCCAGATTCTGTTAAAAACATGCCATCTGACTTGCTGAAGTACTGGAAGACTGAAAAAACACCACAGGAAAACAAACAACCCCCTCACACACACATTGGAAAGGCTCTGAATTTTCTCCCTGAGAGATCTGAAAGCATGATGTGCTTACTCACCGCACAGAACATTGCTCAGTCTATCTTCACTAGCATCCACTATTTCCTCTTTTGAAGTTAAAAGGCTGCTTTGTGTGTAAAAAGGCAATAATTAATAATGTATCTGTATGTGAGAAGAGAGTTTTAGTATCTTGAACAATCAATTAAATGGGAAGCAATGATAGTGTCACACTGACAACATTAGTATGTATAAAAAGGAGAATGAGCTAATCTTTCAGTGTCAAACACAAACCTGTTATTTTAATGCCTTACCCAGTACACTTTAATAATGCTATCATGATGTGAAGTATATGTTCAATTTTAAACATATACTTAATATATCATATTCATTTAGTATTAATATTCTTTTTCCGTACTGCTTTGAAAAACATTCTATAATATCATACATCAGTTTCAAAGAGTTGGCAGTATAGCTTAATTTTTAGCCTGAAGCTATACAAACTTGATCATATCAGTACAGCTGTCAGGAACCAATTCACCTGTCCTTTGAGAATTTTTGACATATCAAAATTTTCCCATTTTAAATGAGTCCAGAAAAATCAAAATCCCTAAAATAAAAGAGTAAGAGCCAACTAATCCTTCAGTTGATACCCAGTTTAATTTCACACGTATTTTGCATAGGCAACAACAACAACAAGAAAAACCCACACCAATGACCAGTTGTTTTAATTTTTTTTTTTTTATTTTGGTAATTTTCATTCAAATTTTATTCATTGGCTTTTAATTTAGATTTTTTGGTACCAAAAAACACTCCATCCCAAATTAAGAACTATTATTAGCACTGTTAGAGTCAGGCTATTTACTAGATACTCAAATCTACACAGAGAAGAGACATGGAATATTGATTTCTCACCAGTAAGAAGATGAGAATTCTGCATCTGGGTATGTGTTTAAGGCAATTATTTAACCTAAGAAACATCATACACATAAAAAAAAAATCAGAATATTAGTAAATTCTTGTCTAATTATTAAAAATCTGTTGTTACTCTACATTTTTTGGAAGCCAAACTCATATCCTTGGATTAGCAATTCTAAAAAAATATATTCATTCTGAGAAAGATGGGAGAAGCTACACTATATATATATGTACTATATTCAGTACTAGGAAACACTAATCACAGTAATAGCAAATCCTAAACAAACAGTTCCTTAAGTGTGTTTAAGAGAAACAAAACTATATTATCTTCTACAAAAATGTGGACATCTGTTGGCAGTTATTTTCCTGTTTACCCTGTGTTTATTATTTACATTTTGTGCATTAAAATCTTATTGTTTATTAAAAAAGAATTAGTGAAATCAAACCTTATGGCAACAGTGGAACACAACAGAATGAAACAGAAACTGTCAGAATAAAGCAAATCTGCCCTGAAGCCCTATTAATCTGAGGCTTTATGACTGCCTGCTGCTTGTGCTAAGATGTCAACAACTGAAGTGTCGTAGGTTTGGGATATTTTTAATCTCTAAATGCAACAACTGTCAGTCTGAGGAGAAATTACATTTGACTAAATGAGTGTGGCTCTCCTTTAGGGTAAAGGAAATGTGTCAGAATTATCACAGTGAGGGTGGCATAGCGTCTGGGCTGCATTAATTTATCTTGGAGGTCTTTAACGTCTCCAGAACAGTAGTTCACACAGACCACATGCGTTTTCTGACACAACAACCAATTTCCCAGGAGACCTTGTTTTGCTCTACAGTACCACAAACAGTTTCAGGCAGCTTGACACAGACTGAGTTTCATCAGTGGTCTAATTTCCCTAGGATTTATATTCTCCTTAATGCCAACAAGGGTATTTGTCCTTGTTGGGATAAATTGCACATAGGTGGATTTTTAAAAAAAAATTTTCATTAGGATTATGAATGGCACTGTGGTTAAAACTGTAGTGATAATACATAGTTTAAAGCTAATCAGTGACATGTGGAATATTATCAAATTCTTTTCTCACTCTCACTGCATCTCTAACTTGAAAAAGGAACAAATTCAATTTAATCTTTTAAGAAGCTTGGCAGAAGGTATATAAACTGAAAGACAACAAGACAAATAATTTAGAATTGACAAAAGAGAAGTCTTGAAAAAAAATCCCAGAGTGTAGTTTTAACAGGATGCAACTTACAATAGGGGAAATCTAGCAGCCACTGGTAAACTAGTCCCCACATCGATTCTGGCCACAGGTCTGAAGGATAAACAGTCACTGCATCTTTCCTGACATGAAGAACCCTTTGGGTACACTAGCTTTGTAGCTTAGCAGGAGAGAATTAATTTTGCAATACAAGCTCTTCAGACTCATGCAAATTAAATTCTTTTAAATCAGAGCCCCCTTTTTATCAGTCCTACAACTGGTTTTATGTGCTATAAAACACCCATTTGCAAATTAAAGAGCAGCAGAGTGGTACTTAGGGCTTAAACACAGGAGAAGAGTGCAAGTCCCCTCATACCTTCTCAGATGAAGGAGAAAAAGAGCAGAGCAGTAAGAGGAAAGCAAGTGTTGAGGAAGGATCACATCAGGGATCTGGTTTAAAGGGACCAACAAAAGGGCACTGCTCCTTTTTTAATCACAGAATTACAGAATATTCAGTTGTAAGGGACCCAAAAGAGTCATTGAATATAACTCTTAAGAGAATGGCCCATACAGGGATTAAACCCACAACCTTGGTGTGGTGTAGCTGAGCTAATCTCAGGCTCAAAATATGAGGAGAGGAATTGTGACTGGCAATGTGAGATCAAGTCAGTGATTGAACCTACATATTTTATGGCAATAGAACTGTTAGTGGTACAATGTATGAATGCTGAATGCACTGAGATTAAAGCACAGGCATTTCTTTTATTCTGTTGAGTTCTTACACTCTAAGTTTTGCTCAGAGTCATTTTCCTTAACAACTGGATAAGCTTGAAAAATTGCATTTACAATAGAAAAGTCAGCAAACAGGAAAATGACACTGGCATACAAAAATGCTTTGTTATCTATTTGACCAGCTATGAGGGCCTCTAACCTACAGACTTCCTTATTGCAGTGCCCTCAGCTGTCTTCTTGACTTGAGAGAATAGAAGAGAATCACTGTATTAACAACGTATACACTAAGTAGATCAGTTTATCCCCAAGGCAATACTGTAACTTTTATGCATATAATGAAGATGGTTTCTTAGTAACAACTGGACAACAATGAAGCTTTAAAATTCTTACTGAAATTTGAGTGATTTTTTAATAATTCCTAATCAATAATAATTCTTAGTAATTCTTAATCAAGCCTTAATATCTTAATTGACCACAATATACTTCTACAATCAAAATTAGAATGAGTTTTCAGAAAAAAACTAAGGCTATTAGAAAATACTGTACTCTTATTTGTAAGAGATATAAACTATTTGTTAACAAAATCAAGGGAAAACTGCTACTGAAAGCTTAATTATTGCAACACATTACTTGTAGCTTATATTGCTTATTCCCATATTTTAACCCTTTCAAGAAAGGTGGTTTGTTTCTGTTTGGGTTTTTAAATTTATTTATTTAATTTTCCATACTGCTACAGCTGATGTAGTTTTAATTTTAAACTTTCTTCTTTTTTTTTTTTTTTCCAAAACAGAGTTTTAAAAGGCATGTGTACAATAACTAAGCTCAGCAATGCTACCAGTTAGTTTTCCTGGCTCATCTTTTCAGAGTAATGACTTTAAATGGGTTTTATTTTAATTCCAGAAACTTGCTTCATGAGTTTTCATCTTTGCACTGGGTGCATGCTTCTGGAGACTCTTTTAATTAAACAATAACTATTTTCTAAAGACAGAAGGGCTCCAAAGAGAAAGAACTTGGAAATTGGTGGGCTTTAAATATATTCATGTGAGTGCTGTGATTTGCAGCTGGACAAAATGTGCATGTCAATGGAGCTCTCTTATCACTACTTTAACTTCCTGTCCAATGTGTGTAATAGTCATTTGACACTGAATGCAGTGGTTAGAGCTGGGAAATACTGAATGTCTTCTGATAAGATGGAACACAGATCAACATTGTCAAAGGTACACTCCATTTTTGCAGATAGTGGTCTAATGATGTATGACCACATGAAGAAAAAAAACACTCATCTAGGCACAGGTGTTACTTTGAATTGTACTGGAAAAAGGTAACAGCGGCAACAACAAAAAAACCAACCAAACAAAAATGAGCAAGAAAAACCTAAGAACCCACCATCATTGCCACCAAAAAATAAAATCCCTAAACAACCCTCTCCCCCCCACCAAAAAAAACCACAATCAAACATAAAGATACAAAACATATCCTCTAACTCCTGCTGCTCAACTGGTAGGCAGTGCACTAAAGCCCTACTAGGACAATGTGGTAACAATTAAGCTTTGAACAGGTTCCTGTAAAGTGGTCTGAAATCCACATTATCGTGTAGGGAAGACACATCATGCAAAGGGAAATTCCCTAAGCTGTTATATGACTGAGAGGAGTAATTTCAGCAGTTTCATATTTGCTGTTTCTTCCCATTCCTTACACTCACACTAAGAGATCTATGGCTATTTGAACTGTACATGGGAATCATAGAACAGTTTAGTTTGGAAAAGACCTCTGAGCCCACCAAGTCCAACCATTAACCCAGCACTGCCAAATCCACCACTAAACCATGTCCCTAAGCACCACATCTACATGTCTTCTAAATACCTAGAGGGATAGTGAGTAATCTGGTTCCTGGGGCAGCCTGTTCCTGTGCTTGACAACTCTTTCCATGAAAATTTTTTCCCAATATCCAATCTAAACCTACACCCAATAATGTAAATCAACATCTTACAGCATGCTTTTAAAGCGTCTAGCATAATATGTTGCCAAGTTCTACAAAAATAGAAATAGGTAATAGTAAAAGCTGATGGTCACTGTCCAACAGTGTTGGAGATTCATTCAAATACAACTTTATAAAACCAGCTGCATCTAAACCACGTTGTATGTTGGCTAAAGCAATCTCAATATTTTGGTGTTTGGAGGGACTCGAAAACAAAGTACTCCAATACTCTATCTGGCCTCCATTCTAAGATGACACCTATTCAATCCAGGATGATATTTTGAAGCTTGAGTTTTTCTGTACCTCTTAGAATAATGAATTATTTGAGCACTGTATATTCCTTTTCATTAACATGCAAATATCTTTTGGATTTGTAATAAATTCTGAATCGGAATAATTTTGGGTGCTTTATTAGACAACAAGATAACCAGATGATCAGGCTGCACATTTGGATGCATTTATCTAATATATTTTCCTCTTATTTGCCTCTTTTTTTATTCTTATTGTGATCTATTCTCCTTCCTCTTTGTTTCCCCCCCACCCCCCCATCTTCATACCTAACTTAAGGTGCTTGGAAAACAGCAGAAAAGGTACTGAATCCATGTCATGTAAAGACTATATAGAAAAAAATGTATAGCATTTTTATATTAACCCTTGTAGGTTCACCTGTTGCTGTGTGCACACTTATAGAATGTGGTTATAAGGTTTCTATCAACCTCATATAGTGTCCAGGAATTCAGCAAAATCTAGCCAGTACTGCCTCTGATATTTAAAAAGAATAACTTACACAGAGCCTCCCATAATGGGACCTCCTATAAAAACTGTGTTGCTCTATTTAGAGTAATATTTGCCAAAAAATGCATGCATTTTAGAGAAAAATGATTCCGTGGAACTTGAAGCCACATATTTTTTTCTAGTTAAGATAAATCATGTTAAATAAATCAAAGCTTTATGAAAATAAAGTCCAGGAAACCAAGCACTCCATATTTTATAGTCCCATAAAGCAGGGCATAGGGTTTTCATAATAAAAGAACAGGAATGTAAACATGAGAGCACAATATTAGTTCTTCTCTTCTCTTCTCTTCTCTTCTCTTCTCTTCTCTTCTCTTCTCTTCTCTTCTCTTCTCTTCTCTTCTCTTCTCTTCTTTTTTCTCTTCTCTTGTTCCATCAGAAAGTAATCCTATTAGAGTTGACTGAAACAGAATTTTTCAAGTAGTTGGGAGATTTTTTTTAAATTTTAAAAGCAAAATTAAAAAGCTAATAATTAAAAAAATTCAAGGGGAATAAATATGGTATTGTTGTTTCAGTGGTTTGCTTGTTTTTCTACTGTAAAATATTTTTAATTAGAAAAACCTCAATCATCTGCATACCCCCTATGCAAGCATGACTAGTAAAATCTATCTATGAATTCATTAAAACTAACTGGTTTGACCAGGTCAAACTATTTAATAGCATTGCTTATTCTTTCAGTATTGCTATTATCTGGATAGATATCTTATTGCAATTCATGAGTATGGCAAAGCCAAGCCCTGAGATAACAATGACCATCATATGTTCTAATAAGTAACAACAATAAATAATAAAATCTTCTTTCTTGACCTCTTATTTTGGTTGCACTTTCATTCTTTCCTCCCTATCACGATGACTAGGAACATACTTAACTAATAAGTCTGGGGAAATGGTCTACCGGGAACAATTGGCATCATGGATATTCTGGGAGCTGGACGACAGTATTCATCTCACCTACCACAGGCAGTTGGAATTTAGCCAAACAGTTGAGTTTCTCAGCAGGGTTCCCTCCATAGTTAGCCGAGAGAAAGAAAAGAAGTCCAGATGAGGTTGCTTAGCAACTTGAGTTTCTTCAAATAGCTACCTTAAAATGGGATGAATTTTCCTCTGGAGACCTCCTTCTCCTTCCACTGATTATACATGAAATATCCTGAAGAGGCTGCCTAACTTCTGGACCAGTAAAAGAGATGAAATTAATTCCATCTCAAGATCCAATTACAGCACAGTCAGAGTTCTGGTTTGCTCCAAGGACTGTAGTGGAAGGAAACTTGAGTATTGCCGCACAGAAGGTGAAGAAGTTTGTATAAATAACCTTAAGAAAAAGAATAGATACTTCCCAAACTGGTGAAGTACAGCAATGGCATGTGCTGAGAAGATTATGCATTTTTGCATTGTTTTACATCCATAAACAAAGAACAATATGGAAGAGGTGGGGGAATAGTCTGCACCGACAGACTAAGATAATTTTTAATAGACTTATTTATGAATGCACATTTATCCCAATTTAAAAAGAATGAAAGCCAATTTATTCAGTTTTGCTTTCATCCTTTACCTTTGTTATATCCAGGGGCAAAACATCATCTGACTGAATTTGCTTCATTTCAAAAAAAGATACTGCTTCTGTTTTTTTTCTGTATTTGAAACCAGTTTCTTCTTCAATGTTAGAGGAAAACAACTCTCCTCCCACTATTTTCAGTAACTCTTCACAACTGTCATATGTCACACACTCTAAGCAAAGAATTTAGGCATCAAGCTTATGAAGAAATGACAGTTGAATGGTTAGCTGTTCATCTTGATCAATTTTTGAATGCACATACAAAGCTCCTAAGGACTTTAGCTATGGAATTAAGGATGGAAATTTCATGTGTAGCTAAAGTATCTTCTAACTGCTCCTTAGCAAGTCACAAAACCCGCAGTACTTATTTTTATTTTCAGAAATTTTCACTGTGTCTGTAGCTAGCAGTGGACATTTACACTGCAGAGCACTTTATTTGTGTCTCCTCTGAACCACGAGAACTTCTCTTGTTGCCCTGAAACAGTTAGGTAGGTAGTTAATTTGTGTGTGTGTGTGTGTGTGTGTGTGTGTGTACACCTGAATAAGGGTGGGAGCAGTTTCAGATCAGTGTGTCTGATCTAAGATGAGGGCTTTGCTGTGGCCCATTAGAGACATGTTTCTGTAACATGACAGTGGTTTATGTCTGCCCATGTAAATGGCACAGCTTCTAAAAGGGATCACATGCTTTGTCTATACGCTTATTTTCTGTACAAGGTACTTAAGCACCACTGTTGATTTGGTTTTCTCTTCTGTAAGTAGCGTACATGGAGGTTCACTCTTTGCTGGAATGTATGCTCCTTTGGACTGGCCAGGAGAATTTCATAGTTTCCTTAATATTTAGGAAGCTCTTTTTTCTTAATATTTAGGGTTAAGGAGGATTTTTTTTTTTTTTTTTCATATAAAGTAGATTCAGGTTATCCAAATCAAATTATTGTCTTAACTTTATTTCTTGTATCAAAAGAATATGTAACTTCTTTATTTCACCTCTGCAGATTGAGCTAATTTGTTTCAGAAGTACACTTTGGAAAAGTGTATTGCTACCGCAATTAAGCGCATAATTACTGTAGAAAGGCTAAGGAATTTTCCATTCAATGTGATTTTTTCAAATTTCTGGGAAATTAGAAGTCTTATCCCCAAGCAAAATTGTTTCAAAATATTTGCAGACTAAGACACAAAGGAAATCTATTTGGATCAGATCAGTCAAAACAATTTAAATACTTTTGAAAGATTTAATTTCATGCAGGAATTATATGGTCACAATTTTGTGCCCAAAGCATGGATAAAGAAAACAAACAAAAAGCAACCGAGATTTGTCAACACTTTCAGTGAACCAGTATTTCCAGTAAAAAAAATTGTATTAAAGATTGTGACCAGGACTAGTTACCTATGCTAAAAGCGTTTATATAAGACTGAAAAATAAAGCTCTAAGTCACTTTATAGAAGCATTGTGACTGGAAACTCAGCTTGGCACTTTTACTTCCATGTACATTGCTTCATTTTTACTTTCTCTTCATGTATTTGTCCCTTCCATCCAAGATTTGTTAATTTTACTTTAGTATACTGTGCTATACTTTTTGTGTATGTAATGCATCATTCTTCTATGGTCATTTTGGTAAATTCACTGAAAATCTGAACAGTTCAATTTTTATACATAGATTAGGTTTATGTACTTTCAAAATCTTCACCAGCTTTAAACTGATTAAATGCTTGGAAAACAGGAGGGCCTTGCTGCTTTAAAATCTGGCCTAATGTTTTAAAACTTCAGTTCAGCAGAAACTAACCCAAATTTATCTAATTTTAATATTTCAAAACAGCGTATCTGCAGACTGAAGAAAGAAAGGAAGATAGGAGTGATCAATGTCATTGATTTATGGATGACAATAAAAACCAAAACAGTTAATAAATTTGAAACTACTAGGGATTTCTAAGAATGTTTTTCTACATATTTAACCCACAAAATCAAGTTAACTATGATATTAGTCTTGAATCTTGACTTACTGAGATAAACAAATTTTCTCAGGGATATAAATGGCGAAGAGGTGCATGTATGTAAATATCCATCTGCATGGAAAATAAATCCAATCATGTTGTGCCAACTATCCAAATAAATCACTGGGTTTTTAAAAAGCTGGGAAAAAAAATCAAATTTAGGGATTTAATTCATCTTAAAATTCTGTAAAGAAAAAATATAAATTAGGCTATCAAACTGATTATTGCACATATTTGTAACTAAAGCTTTTACTACTGTATTTGTCAAATCAGAAACACAAATAGCCCTGGAGATATCTTAGCCTAATCCAATGGTCTGTGTGACACCAGATTGTTTTATACATGTGTTTTAACTTCATTTTGTTTTAAGCAGCTCAAAGTTTAGCAATGTCTAATTGTTCTTACCATGTTTTGGTCTTGTTATAGGTTCCTTCCCACATACATGCCTTCCCTCCTCTCATGTCTTTTTTGGGAACTTGGAGTCATATACAGAAATAAAACTCCCCTTCAAACAAGACAGAGTGGCTGTTCCGTTGCGTAATTTTATCAAAGGAAGAGGCTCAATTATGGAAAAGAAAGAGAAGATTTCTTACTCTCTTATGTCCTGTCCTCTGGATAGTATATACATAGGCTGAGGGGAGCCAAAATCTCATGCTTGTCAGGTCTGATTTAGCAGTAGTTTGGAGGAAATTGTTAAAAGCAGAAGAATGGTGAGGAGGATGATAGATTCATTTGAGTAACCTTGCAACTGGGAAGGCCAAGGCCTGGAGAATAACAGTGTGGGAAGCCCCCCATATAACGCCTGCTGCTGTTTGTCCTCTGTCAGTTTTGTGAAGCAGAATTTCCGTGTAGAGATGATGTACGTGTTTTGAGAAACTCGAAGACATTCTCACAGATATGTTGGATCTCCCTGTCTTGGGAGAGAGAAGATCAAAGCAGAGGAGACCTCAGCATGGTGGTAAGCTTCACATGCAAGGGCCCTTGATAAATGGGTGCAGAGAGCAGGATGAACTGAGCCTGATGTTCCTGCTTGGATGTATCTGTCCGGGTGATTTGGGATCCTTCAGTTACTGAGTAAAGAAATAAATTTACTCTTTGCATTTCAGCTGTGGTTTTGTGGTTGTTCCAGCTGCTTGCCTCTGTTGACTCACACATTAAGGTTCCAACAATCTTTCAGTCATACACTTGATCATATTCTTTAACAAATGGATCATTTAAAATCTTTCACAGAAAGGGAGAAGAAAGCTGGGAGAGAAGCTGGAAAAGAAGCTAATAGCACTCTTTAGAATTGATTAAGTGAAAATACAGATGTTTTTAAGACAATTTTCCCACTAGTGGTAGTTATGTGATCCAGTTTTATGTTTCAGAATCTTAAAGTCTCCAGTGAAAATCAGCAGAGCTGAAGTTACAAAATTGTTAGCTTTGTTTTTGTGAATCTCTGGAAAGCTTTGTTTATTTATATGTTTCTTGACTGTTCTGTTCAGAACTGTTCTTTTTTGACATCACACAGTCTCTTATTGGAGAAAGATTAAATACAGAAAGATTTCTGACATTGGGAAAAACTCATACTGAAGTGGCATACTTGAGGGAGGGAAGTTTTTACTACCAAACCACAGGCCAGGTTTTCCTTACAGACCCTAGGACATTTGCAGGAACACAGATTTGTAAAAATCCAGGTCTGCCTTGGCTTATCAGAAGTATCAGAAGAGATGACACGAGATAACTGTCCCACTGGCAGACCTAGACATCATATTCTGACTACATATAGATGGAAAAACACAGGGATAAAAATGCATCACTTTCCCCTTCTGAAGTTTTATTTGCACTTAGTTCTGTTTAAACAGGTCAAGTGTAAATATGTCAGGAAAAGAAAAACTGATGGGAAACAGTGATTGAACTCAGAATGATTTAGCATGGCAACCAGCCCAACTCTGTGCATTGCTGAGTGATCTTAGCCTCCTTGAAACAAGGAAATGTTTAGAATTTCAATGAAGATTAGGTATGTAATCACGTCTTCCTGCTTCCCATGCATGCTAGCAGACGAATCTTTGTGAAGGTAAAGAAAGAAAGATGAATAGGGGTGAAAAGAGAAGAGACCTGGATCCAAGAGACTTCATAAGATATAAAACTGAAGTACAGCCTGTCTTGCAAAAAAAGCATTGCTGCCTTATCCTTTTGGTGCACTTTCTCCTTTTCCATATCTCTTTCCACTGCCCACTCTTTTTCAGAAGGAGAATTTTGTATTCCTCCCCTATACGGAGTAGCCTTCTGCGTGTTAGAGCACAGCCTTAGATTTCCACCCATCTCTCCCTGTTTGCTGTCACACCTACGCTTTTTCCTTTTTGGCCTACTTTTGATGTATATTCCACTTACAGTGTATTGCAAAACTTTTTATCCCCACCATGCAACACAATTTGCATTAAAAATGCTCCTTTTTTTTGTAAATGTATAGCACATAATTTCAATATTTCCTCCCTATAGTAGTTAGCGTGTTGTATTTAAAACACAATGAATAATAGATGCGAGAGAGCAGGCCTTATGCTGTCTAATATAAATAAAATTGCTTTTTTTACTGCAAACTTGTAGATGGCATCAACAGGAATGGGGCCATTTCCATTTATCTGAGTGTCCTATGACTGGTATTGAGTAGATCTATGCCTACCTTTAAGCAGGGGCCAGTTCCCCAGATGTCACAGAAAAAGCTCAAGAAAATATTGTGCAAAGATACTTTGTTCATCTCTGCAGTTTCAGGGATTCCTTTGTACCTGGATAGTCTCCTAATATTGATTAGAGTAGCCACAATGTTCCCAAACAGAAGCCAAAAGAATGAAAAAAAGCCAGCACAATGAAAAAAAAGTAGAGCCATTACTCATGCCTTTTTATCATCCAGACATCTTCCTATTAAGAAAATACCTTTTAGGATCTGCAAGATTTAAATCTGCACCAGGACCTTAGGCCATCAGAGATATACACTTGTCAGTAGTTTTTCTTTTTGTTCTCCCATATAATTACTGGGACAAAAATTATGCTAAATGTTTTTTTCCTAGTAGTTCTATTGCTAAAATGGACCCACTGTGGAATGAAAATTCTAATTAAAGCTTTGATTTAAGTGTTTTACCTGAACTGCATTAATTGATTTTGTTCCAGGTCTGGATTTAGCTTTGTGATATTCAACATATTAGACCCAGTTTTGTGCTCTGCAACACATATGTGAATATTGTTTTCATGGACGTGTAGCATTCAGAGAAGACCTAGTTCACTCAGAGCCCACTTTAACTGCCACTTAGTTCAATGAAAAGGCTCTGTCTGCTGTTTGTGAATTGCATCTATCCCTTAATAATTTCAAATGGGACCTAATGGTGAATTGGTTCTCACTAGGTAGAGTGAACTGTGAGTATGGGTCTGTTGAGCTCATCAGTGACAGTACTAAAGCAATTACAAGAGCCTAAAGAAAAGGAAATACTTGGGTTTCTCACTTGGCTATTTGATGTAAACCTTCCTTTTGTTATAGTACAGTTTCACCACCAGATTAAACCAGTATCTTTTTTCACCCCAACCACTGAGACCACAGCCTTCATAAAATTTCCTAGTTACAAACTAGCCTCATGATTTATCTTTCTAAGAGAAAATGTTACTACTAAATTAATTATGCTACAAGACCAGACAAGTACATTTTGCAGCATTTCCTGCTATTCTGTGGGTGCCCACAACCGCTATCATCAGGATTTGTCAGCACAGAAAGTAAGGGCAATCAGTTTCTAGAAGTCCCATTGCAAATTTTTATCTTATGTGGTTGACTCAAATAGTCATTAGCACCCAGGAACCCACAAAAAATGCACAAATAGCAAAAACCAGAACTTAGGATACTCCAGTTCTCTTATTTTAGTAAACGACTTTATGCTTTAATTGAAAATGCTAGCTCAAGCAAACCACAATATTCTGTAATATTGAACATCTGGTGTCATAGTAGTGAGCAGTGATTACTTTTACCCAAACAGACTGCACTAGAAACCAGGAAATTCATTACTGTTGCTGGCAAAACTGTTTATTTCTGTGAATGACTTGAACATTATTAGTCACAATTCCCAAAACATCCCTTGCAACTTTGTATTATGTTCACTTTCAGGTACAGTGACAAGCCCAGCATTATCAATAGCTGTAAGTGACACTAGAGCTCTAAACCTATTGAGCACACTGGGAAATCTCACACTCCTTGCTTTCTTTCACCTTAAAATCATTTGTCACCGTAGAAACATTAGAGGGTAATTTTGCATTCTCCAATGTGTATTGCACACAAACTGCACTGTGTTGCTAGTACAGGTATCTAGAGCAAATTTTTTCCCCACATGATTCACAGGTTATGTGTATGCCTTTACCCCTGTTATTAAAACAGACCAAACTGAGCTGGTAACATGAGCCTCTGTATTTAAGCCTCAGTTAATAAGAGGGTCCTTAACAAAGCCCTCCTCTCTGAACCCTCCCACTGCATTCAGTTGCAAATCACTGTTTGGCTGGCAAAGCCGTGGTGCTGTCCCCCCCCAGCCCCAAACCTTCTCACGCTGAGCACTGCGGCTCTATCAGCAGCAACATCTCTGTGAGGGGCAGCAACACCTCTCCTTGTGAGGGACGTTTTTTATTAATCAGGGGCACTGAATGGAAACCAATCAGACAGAGAGTCCCTTTGGCTTCTGCTCGCTGCCTGCCTGACTTAAAAGTGATGCCGGGAGAGAGGGAGCCCTTGTGAGACGCAAGTGCATTCCGCGCTGGAGACACGGTAACATGCAGAAGGGAGGAAGCAGGTAGAGAAGCAGCACTGAACGGACAGAACTGGGCTCACACAGACAGCCTGGGTGAGTAGATCAACTTTCTGTAGCATGAGAGCTGATGACAGCAAAAGAGCAGATGCTTTCTTTAGGAGTGTCTAAAATGTTAAAGATGCCTTACAGATACTTTTTAGGGAAGGGGGACTGGAGGGGCAGTGTCAGCAGAGCTCTTTGGGGGTATTTCTCTTATAGAGTTCAGACCCCTCCCACCCTCCCCACCATTAAACTGCTGAAATCTAAACTTCTGATACTGTATATATGACAATTACTCGTGCATATTAAAAAGTTAGTAATGCATATGCTATTTGGCAATACTATTAGACATTATTCAGTTGTTCCTGCCATACAGGAGTAACAATATAGCCTAACTTTTGTGCAGGATGCTTTTTCACCTGTCCAGATAGAAGCTATCCCCCTTTTCTATTTTTTCACATTTTTATTTGTCAAAACATCTAATAAAAACAACCCTGGTTAAGAAGGATGAAAAAATACTACTTACTATTACTAAGAATGAAGTACTAATGCTTTTTTTGATTTTCTTTAGTGGAAGTAGCAGAATTAGGGGGATTTTTTATACATGTTACAGGGGGAAGTGCAGCTCAGGGTTCAGAAAGATTGAGAGCTGAGGGAGATGTCCCTTTGGATATCCGTAGCGGTAAGTCAAAGTCAACAGGCTTATAGTGCAAGAGTGCCTTCCAGAAGTGCTTCCAAACAACCTTGTCAGCCTAATATATATAATCAGAGGGTACCACAGAATGCAAGGCAGAATGTATAAAATGTCAAACTGACCACTTGATTCTAAAGTAACCAGCAGAAAACAACTGAGTGACATTTTGCCTTTTTACATGCAAGAAACACAATCACATCTGTTCAATTTCACTGTATGAGCTTCAAAGAAAGAATGATGTATATGAACTAAAAGGAGATTGGTATCCCTTGCTGTTGCAAGGCAATGTGCATACAGTAGCCAAAACATCACCTTGTCACAGATTTAAGTCACAGGTCAGAAAATAGAATGGGATTTTCTTAAAATGCTTTCCATTTTCAGTAGACAAATTTACAACCAATGTATCTGTCTTGCTCTGATTATAGTGATAAAACTCATATTTTACTGAAATTTGGATTATGCAGGATTATGCTTCATTGCTGAGTACTCCACTAGCTACTCATGGTAAAGATGAATATGGATAAAAAACAAGTGTAATACTTGCACTACTTTTGGTGATGCAATCAAAAGGTTTGCTTAAGAAATAATATTGGTCATACTGATAGGAATTGCTAATGACAGATCTTTAAAAATCATTGTTTCCTTGTCATTCTCTATATTTGAAATGTTAATTGTATTCAAAAAAATTGAGTGAGCTAATTAAATATTTAGAAGATTTGTGTTATAATTTGTCTATGATTATTAAGAAATTTATTGATAGAAATTTGTTGGTTGTTACAAAAAGGCGTATTACCATCTATATGTCAATATAACAGATAAAATATATAGTCCTGTCATTTGCACTTCACTGTGAAAAAATGTAAATTCAAGAGAGAATTAAATATGTTTACATCTAATATGATTTTCTATTAACAAAAATATAAAATGTTATACAGTCAAGTATCTGTGAAAGAAATAATTCTTGGTTTGGGCTTTTTTAAGTTAGATGAACAAGATTAATTTAAAATGGAGAAATGTAACTGTATCAGTACTATTACTACTTGTACCTAAAACAATTGCCAAGTCTTTTTAAACTTGATGGAGTAAGTTCATCAATCAAAGTTTTTCATATATTTATTGTGTGAACGAAATAGTGTATTTAATTTCAGAGATTGTCTGTAGCCATTATTGTAGAATATTATGCTTTGTGTGTAACTGGTACATCTCAGCTAAACACAGAAGTTTGATGATACAGTTTGTAGAGAAAATGTGGGGAGAAACATCTCTGCTATATGCTAAAAGTTCTTCAAGCTTTCTGCATTTTCACTCTCGTCTGCAGAAGTGACCATTATGAAAAGGCTGTCCTTCCCTCCAGGCAGCAGCCCATGTGCAGGGATTTGTGCTCTTCTCTCACCTAGCTGTTGCTCCACAAGGATGCTGATCTCAGCAGCAGTTGCATGGTGCTGGCAGAGACGCCCTCTCATCATGGGATCAGCCAATAAGGATGATTTCATTCCCTGACCTATCCACCAAACAAAATGTAATAACCAAAATCCACTCATTTAAATGTCATCACCAATAATTCTGCTGAAAGAACTGTACAACATAATTCTGACATTCGCTTATCTCTGCCATCAGTACATGGCTTCTGAATCTGCACAACATGGGTGCAGGGAATCTACTGGCAGAAGCATTTGAGAAGTAGAGCTGGAGACTAACAGGGCTGACAATTTTCTCTGAGGTTGAGTTTGTTCAGGAGATATCACCTTATAAGAAAACTGGAGTACATAGGCTAGGATATAAGACAATATAGATATATAAATTTATGTGTTTCTTCAATGCAGTCAGAGCTATTTAACTGCAGAAGGTAATTGGAGCAAAAACCTAGAGAAAAATGCATCTCCCACTCATATCAGAATGCCTTCTGAATTTCTAAGGCTTGCAGCAGGTGTTACATGCAAATGTTATCTGCAGAAGCACTAATATTTGAACATGAATAGGGATGCCTGAGAAAAAGCTAACTGCATTCTGTATATGAGTGCGGGAGTTTATAAAAATCATTTATGGGAATAAACCCAAAATTTTGCTAAAGGTGGTAGGAGGAGAAGGAAAATAAAGCAAAGGGAAATGAACAAAAAGGATTTTTTCAAAAACAGTCAGAGTAATTTCTCCTCTTGCCTTTAAAACACACTGGAAATTGCTGAATGTTAAAAGACAAGTTATTTTCCTGACTTTCAGTGACTGATCATGATCAAAAATACCCCAGTGGCATTGAGGACTACTTGCGGAGCATGATTGAACAGGAGAGGCATAGCTGGATCAAATCATGCTCTGTGTCTGCAGCACAAAATCCTAGCGAAACTGAGACTTGGTTACTTCCAGCAAAATGTTACTAGCTTCAGGAAAAAGGAAAAATACTGAATGTATACTGCAGCTCAGAAGAAGGCTCAAAATGTTTCAGAAAGAATTAATTTTTTAATACACAATATACATGTAATACACAGTATATAGAAATGTCAGGAAGTGAAGTGTGCTATTTATAATCTCTGTTCTGCAATCTCGGGAAGATTACAAAAGTATGTGGGTGGCATTGTTGTCATCCAGACAGTACCACACAGAGACTTGACTTGGTCTCAGTTACAGAGTAGCTCTTTGTCAGAGCCAGGGTTGAAATGGGGCCTCCACTTTCCCAGTCCTCCACTTTCTCTGGATGATTACATCAATGTTCATAAAAATATATTTGTCTTGAATGCTTAAATAACACCATCAATAACCACAAATGTTTCTCTGAAAACGTATTTCTGCAACTGCAAAATGGAGTGCTTCAAGTGATGGCCAGTGTATTCCATTGTTAGTAAAATACAAACTTCTATAATTAAATTTCACATTTTTTAGTAGTAAGAGTAATAGCAACATCAAGACAACATCACTTTGGATTCTGTTTCCCTATCTCAGAAAAACATAGTTTTCATATTAGTTATCTCCTGATATGAAAATGTCAAGGAGGTTTAGATAAATTCAAATTTTCTAGATGCTAGATGGTGTTCAGGTTGCTTCATCCTCAGAGGCTATATTTGAGAGAAAGAACCACCACCTTCATGGAAATGCTGTAATGATATTACAGTTTCGGGCCATGCATGTTGGTACTTAAGGATTCCACTTTCTAAAAATTACTGATAACATTTTGCCATTGTATACAAATATGTTGAGAAAGAGCTCCTAAAGCACTTTTCCAGATTGGAAACATGATCTTCATAAATTATACCCAAGAAGAGAGTCTGTGAAATAGAGAAAATTGTGGATAATGCATTGCCATTGGGGATGACAATAGCAGGCCTTTCCATCATTGTAAACAAATTACACAACAGCTCTCAGAAAGAGATTATCTGAATTTATATATTTTTAATAGTTCCGTTGAAGTCAATTAATAATGTATACAAGCCTTTTGACAATATATGCAGGCATAATTAGATTTAGCCATTACTTTCAAAAAAATATGATCTATTATATTGATAATCAGTGGTGCAGAATTTGACATTTATACTTTGGCATGTCTTAAAAAAGAATTTAATAAAACATCAAGTTGTATAAAAGTGTTCAATAAAGGAAATTTAAAAATATAATGATCTAAAAAACTCAGCTTATGATCTTACTAAAATAACTGGGCTTTATTTCCTCTGTACTCCATCATTCAACATTTACTCCTAAGGAGATGAAGAGGCAAAAGAACAAAGGTCTGAGTTGGGTATAAGGGTGAAGTTAACCCCATTGCTTCTGTTTTGAAAGAATGAGTAGGCACAGTACAAATGAACAGTAACATTTTAAAATCCAGCAGATATAAATTCTGTATGATTTGAAGGTATCAGTAAATTACTCATATCTGATTTTAACAGTTAAAAATAGCCCCAGTTTATGGACAGAATTATTAAATATATATGCCTTCATACATGGATGCATACATATACAGACATAAAATCAAGCATAACTCAGAGAAAACATTTTTTTAAAAAAATGGATTACAATGGGTTTGCTTAAGTTCACAGTGCTGTATTTTGGCTGAATCTTTCTGCTTACATTATTGTTTATTAAAATACTTTTACATGGTTTGCATTATTTGTCATTATTTTCTATACTAGTGGATTTAAATATCAAGCTTTGTAGTGGGAAGCTATTGTAATAATGTTGTTTCTTCTTATTTTTGAGGCATAGATGCTGGTTGTGGGTAATCTCATGGAAATAATTTTGCCTGTGTAGTAAAAGGAAAAAAACACCAGGAAAACATACTTAGTTCAAAAGGAAATTCTTGTAGTTGTTTAAACTATTTGTCAGGAGAGTTGTTTGTGCTTGTGCCACATTCCGGAACCTGTATTCAGAGCGAGTAACATTTTGCAATAATACTGGTCCCACTGAAGCCAGTGAATTTACTTTTGTGCCTTTCCCTTACCCAGAATAAAAATGAGTGCTGAATCTATGTTCTTATAATGATGCTATCTGATAAAAAGATTCTATTTTCCTCAGAGTGAACATAAAAGTATTAAGTTACAGAAAATATTTTCCCATTTCCTGGAAGATTTTCAATAATCCTTACATTTGCTTCCCAAATGTAAAAGGTAATTTCATTAGTAATGAGAATTCAGACTTGTAGAAAAAATGGATTTCTATCTAAAAAATAATATAGTCTCTTAATTCCTTTCTGTTATCTGCATCCCATGGATTACCAGCAACTGAGCCTGATCGTGCTCTTAATGGTTTTAAATTTGTGTTATGTATGACTTCTTTCATAGTCAAGACAGCATTCTGGTTGGATTTACATCTTTTCTAGAGTAAGATAATAAGCAAAATCCCTTGTGTTCTAAATAAAATTAATTAATCCCTTCAGTTTCCTTCATGGAGATAGAACTACTTTATCTACAATGCTGAAGGTAACTGTTCTTTGCTTTGTAGTAGTAGTAGCAGTAGTAGTAGTAGCATCAAGGCTGAAACCTCACATATTACTTGAAATATTGATTTTGTGATATTTTAATTACATTTGTCACATTTTGATAAAATCCAAGCTTCTGGTACTGCTCACTCTTCCAGTTATTGTCTTCTTGAAAAATCTATTTATGGTACCAAACCATCCCTGCAGTAAACAAAACTATTTTCAAATTAAAAAAAAAAATGTTGTGTTTAATGTCATTATTATCACTTTTTAAGGCAATTAAAGAGAAGAAACTCTCAAAAAAGTTGGTACAGCTGCTCTCAGCTACCATCAGCCAAAACATCTACTGGTGGAGAATTTTTCCCGGAAGCTTTCATTCAGGAAAGGGGGGAAAAAGCACCATTTAGCTCAAAAGGGGGAGTGAATTAGGAAGTGCCTAGAGTGCACCACAGATTGAAGTTTTTGCCAAAAAAAAAAAAAAAAAAAAAAAAAAAAATTAAAATATGTTCATTCATACTGAAAGGTTGAATCTAATAGATAATGATTTAGGATCATGCCTAGTGTTGCACATTCAGAAACATATATGTGAGCACTGCTAGAATGAAAGATTTAGCACTTCTGACAATAGTACTCACATTAATAATTTATTTGCCATTTAAATTTATGCTCATGCAATGCACATTTACATTTCAGAGTAAATTTTCCTAACAGGTCCCTACAATATAGATCCAAAGAATATAGAAAATATAGGATATAGAAAAAATTATAGATACAAAGAATAAACTTCTCAAATGCACAAAAGCCCTCCATGTTTTTTTCTGTCTCCAATATGTTGAGACTCTAGTCAATAGCACTCCCCAAACCAAAAGCCTACTGGCTGAATAATTTTTTAACTGCTATATATTTGCAAAGCAGTTATTTGATTAAATAGAGAACTGCATTCTTACACACAGGACCATAGTTCCCTTGATTACTCAAGAGATATACTAGGTAATGTCTAGTAATACATAAATGCTGATTTCAAAGAAATATGCAACTGAAGATTTGCTAACAATTGTACACAAGAACAAATGGTTCCCATGTAGTTTGTGTACACATCTGTGCTTGTAACAGACTAGGAGTAGAACATATTCCTCGTTCAAGTCTTGATTAGAACTAAAATGAGCCTTAAGAATTAACCAGTACAGAATTCAAGTTCCTGGTCTCATGAAATAAAATGAATCTCAACTTGTATTTAAAAAGTATTTCACTACTTTCTAACTAACAGATAAATTACATAAACTCAGGTTAAAGTGATATTTTTCTGCAAGTGTGGGTAGTTTGAAACAGTAGCTATGTGTTATGCATCTGACTAAGAACTTACCTAAGATTTCCATGTGGGGGTCCAAACAATTAAAAAGTGTGGCAGAAATATGCATTGAGTAACCCAGAGTAATTGTTAAAGTACAGTCCTAGACCTACTAGAAGAAATCTTGCCAACCTTGTTGAAAGCATCTCCAGTTCTCTGGAAAAGGAAGGAAGGAAGGAAGGAAGGAAGGAAGGAAGGAAGGAAGGAAGGAAGGAAGGAAGGAAGGAAGGAAGGAAGGAAGGAAGGAAGGAAGGAAGGAAGGAAGTCATGCATATACTTGCATTGTAAGGTCTTCAGAGCTGTATGTTTTAGTACTAACAGCTGAAGCAATGTGCTTATGTGCCCTGAGCTGAGGAGGTCTTTGCAGGTTTTATTCTATTTCTTTTTCTATTCTTTTTATTCTATAACATCAGACATAGAGTGGTAAATATCAGAGGAAAACACAGAAAAACATTTGCTCTGTCTATACTGTCATTGCAGAATCATAGAATGGTTTGGGCTGGAAAGGAACTTCAAAGTTTGACCCCCCTGCTGTGGGCAGGGACACCTTCCTCTAGATCCGGTTGCTCAAATCCCCATCTAACCTGGCCTTGAAGTTTTCTAGCGATGGCATATCCACAAATTCTCTGGGCAACCTGTTCCAGTGTCTCAATACCTTTGTTGTAAAATATTTCTTCCTCGCATCCAACATAAACCCTCTTCTCTTTCAGTTAAAAATCATTAGCTTATATTGAGTGTTTTCATCTACCAGGACCCTCAAGTCCTTCTCACCAGAGCTGCTCTCAGTCTCTTCATCCCACAATCTGTGGTGATGATGAGGATTGCCCCAGCCCAGGTGCAGCATTTTGGACTTGGCTCTGCTGAACTTCATGAGATTTGCACAGGCACACTCCTTAAATCCGTCCAGGTCCCTCTGTATGGTGTCACTTCACTCGGGTGTATCAACTGCACTACACAGCTTGGTGCCATCTGCAGACCTGCTGAGTGTGCACTCTTTCTCACCGTCTGTGTAGTTAAAAAAGCCATTAAATAGTATTGGCCCCAGTAGAGACCCTTGAGGGACACCACCCATTACTGGTTTCCACTTGGACGCTGAGCCATTGACTGCAAATCTTTGGATGAAGCCAACCAGCCAATTCCTTATCCATGTAACAGTCTAACCATCAAACCTGTGTGTCTCCAATTTAGCAGCGTGACTGTTATGGTGGATCATATCAAAGGCCTTACAGAAGTCCAGGTACATGATATTGGAAGGTACCTGGTTCACAGATGCATTCAGTCCATCATTGAAGGCCATGAGGTCATTCAGGCAGAATTTGCCCTTGGTAAAGCCATGTTCACTGTCTCTAATCACCTCCTTGTCTTCCATATGCTTTAATATATCTCCCAGGATGACCTGTTTTGTAATCATATCAGGCACAGAGATGAAGCTGATGGGCTGGCTGTTCTCAGGGTCCTCTGGCAAATCAGCCCCATTTTATTCTTTCAAGATTTCTAGAAAATAATTCCACTTCATTCAACAAATTTGTTTTGAGGCAAAAAATTCCATGAAAGAGGAACTTTTGGCTAAATCACATTAATACAATTTCATGGCATGACTAATTGGTAACATTCAGTGAAACACTTTAATACCTGTGCACTTTGTACCTCATTACAAGTATTGACAAAATTCACACCTTCAGAAAATTTAAGCAATTATTTCAACATGGGGCTTTTGGCTTCTCTTTTTGTTTCTCACCTCAAGGAGTTAAGGTTCAGGAAAACTTAAATCTTTCTGCTACAATGGAGTTTTTGGCATTCTTCATCCTTACAGTATGGTCATCTAAATGATCAGCCCCAAGGTAAACAATACCTCTGTTAACTTTAATTTAAATGGTCCTTTACAATGCAAATAAGATTTGACTTCTTATTCCTACTTCACTTAATTGGCCTTAAAGTTTAGCTTTATCCTCAAAATTGAAAGGTCAAATGCTGTGAGCATGCTCCTTTTAAACAGAAATTTCCATCCCAGTGACCACTATCAAGTATCTGAAGAACAGAAAGAAAAAGGAAGACACAGACATATTCTTTAATTTTTTGCTCGTAGTCTGTAATGATTAATTCTAAGGCACACTGAAGGAAGCATAAGGTTTCCAGCATTGCCACAGAGCATCCAAAATTTCTTATCCTATTTATAAAAAAGACAATGGAAGATGTTAAGATTTAAATATAAGGTAGTCACAGGAAAAAGTCACACCACCTTCATATCCAAGGAATTGTTTTCTCAGGTGTGGCTGACAAACAACAGCACCATTCCCACTCAGAAACAAAGACTGGTTATTTGCCCTGAAATATAGTGGTGTTCATCTTTGAAGGTAGCATGTTTTGTAACTTTTTTCCTCAAGAAATGAAATGATGCCATATGGTATGTTAAACAGTTGAGACAGGAAATTGATTTATCTTAATACTTCACCAGCCATATTCTTTAATTCTAGAAATGGATGTTAAAAGTCATAGGTTATCTCACTGAGAATTTAATACATAGTTGTAAAAGTTAATTTGTTTTACTGTCTACAATCCTCTAAAATTACACGCAAAAGAAATTTCAACAAAATCACTGTAAAAACCATCAGTATTTAAATGCAGAAACATACATATGCTTTCCTAAGATTATATTGTGAGAGTCATGTACATAATTTTGTTATCTAGTAGAAAGCAGGAATACCAGAAGATCCCAGTAGAAACTTAACATGCATGAAGCCAGTAACAAAAATTATTATCTACCAGAATGGCAGCAGTATCATAACATTTCTGACATTTATCTCTTTTCATACTGTGTTTCATACATGTTTGTCTTAACATTTTATTGATATTGAAACAGTGAAAGAGTGAGAAGTTTAAGAGTAATTAGTAATGTCTGTACTCCATCATTAGGAGCACTTCAGAAAAGGACAAGGATTGGCCTAAGCATAGGATCCCATCTGGCCTAAGTACATGCACCCATATCACTGGACATCCATAACTTATCGTGCTATTAGGGCAGTCATTAATAAGGCGAGTTACATACTCCTCTATCACATTTATTCCCAATGATAGTGACTGCCTGGCAAAAATTAATAATTACTAGAAATATTGCTAATATTTCTGCATTCCCCCAACATGGAAAATACTGCCTATTACTTAAGTGAAAGTCAACTCATCTTTTGTATATTAAAGACACTGAACCCAGCTCTAATAGAACAACACAGCACTGTCTAGATGTCTAGGGATACACTGGTTTGAGTGAGTGGTTCTCACACTGCGAGTCTGAAAACTGCTAAAACTGGAGCCTGTTTCTAAGAAAACTACACAAAAATATACAGGCCAATTACAAACAGCTTGAAATTTGTCATAAAGAATTGCACTTTCCTGATGGAAAATATTTATAGTGTCTGTAATCTGTAGTAACCAAAAAGGAACAATTTAGAACCATATGTGTCTACTGCATTTTCAACAGATTAGAGGTTTGTGAAAAAAGATATGTGGCCTAAGTAACCTTGTTTTTGTTAGACCATAGACTGCAAACAAAGGGAGAGATAGTACAAGAATAGGAAGTGGAGAATTTTTTATTCATACTTTGTTGGGATTTTAATATCACTAAGAAATCTGAAGGCCAAGAGGATAATCAAGAAGGCACAAACATTGCAGTTTTAAAACAAGACATTTTAACTCTTCTAGTTTTAACATGAAACTATTAACGAGTTCAAAACCTTGCACAGATATAAGACTGCACTCTTTAGGTTCACGCTTTGCCTTTGACTCCATCTTTGATGAGAATAACCAAATAATTTTACTTTTGAAATCCTGTCAATGTACTGGTACAGTGGGAGAGTGTGAACAGTCTTAGCTTATTGTTCAGGACAAAGATACACTAGCTTGAATAACATATTTTGTGATTGAGTCAAGAATAAAATACTGAAATTAAATCTTGAAGCAAGAAATACTAGAACATGTGAAAATTATACAAATAATATTAGCACATCACATGCAATGTCTTTGTAGCAATATGGTTCTATCTCATGGATCTGAAAGAAGATGTTTTATTAGAGACAAAACAAATTAGCGCTCTTGTGGTGCCCTTCAGAAATTGCCAATTACCAGCCAGTAATTACAACAAAGTATTTCAATGTGTTCTATGACAGCAATCAAGTATAAACTCCAGGTAAACAACAGAAGTGCACATAGTTCAGATGGAAAGCTCGTGATGGTCCAGCTGAGTATTCCCATGTACATGAGTAACATTTAGAGCCAATCATTATAAAGGCAGGAAATATTGTCACTATGAGGCCGCGCGGAAGACGTGAGAGCTGCAAAGGGACAGAAAGGGCAGAATTCACTGTACAGCGGAGCATCAGCTTGTTCAGAACACCTGAAGTGCCTGACTCTCACCAGGCTCCACCAGCTGGGCAACAGCAATAGGGTGGAAATGGTCAACTGTTGCACAACCAGGAGTAATGTTAAATTGCTAGAAATTTTTCTTTCCACTATCTTCACATCCTTTCTCCTGCACAGGGACTGATATGTGCACAGAATCCCCATTATTTGTATAATGTCCATGTGTACAAAATGTGAGCAGATAGATAACATTAAATGACAAAGCCAACTAATGTGAAAAAAACTATATATATATATTTTTTTTTTTTTAATGTATTCTCTTCTGCGCAGAAGTCATCGGTATTCAAGCAAACAAGTGGAATAAAATCCATGTTGCTTTCAAGGTAAATGTCAGAGGATACAGTATTGCAAAATGCCAACAGATAGTGATTTCTGATATGGCAGAGGATAAAGTTAGATGAAAATACAGACAATATAAAAAGGCTTCTTTTTGCATAGGCTGGGAGAGAAAGGGAAAGTATATCTTGTTCAGCTACCAAAATTGAGATTGAAATATAATTTCAGTATAACTTAAAATGAGATAAATATAATATTGTGAATATAGTACTTATAAAAGTAATACTTTTTAATTAAAATAAATAATAGATAAAATAAATTGCTATATATGAGTACTGTATGGCAAGAACAATAGAAAAACACAAATTATACACAGGGCTAAAAATCTTTGGTTTAAAAATTCAAAATCAAGTATACATTAGTCAAGTCCTGAAGAAGTCATGAAGGTATTAGAATGTATATATTACTGAAGAAATTGTCATTAAAAGGCAGAGACAGAGCCAAAGTGGAAAAACCATAGAAATATAACAGAAACCTAATTGTAAACCACTGTAGTTAGCAGAATATTTTTACTGACTTAGACAACTCAGAAGAAAGTTCTAAAATGTCCTACAAATACTAAAAGAGAGAAAAATATGAACAGTATTATGTACACCTGGGACGAGCAAATGTAATACATGTAGGTAAGAGGCAAAAAAACCAAAACATCCCTACAAAGATTAATTGGTTATTGAAATAATGTCCTGTGTAAGTGATGAAGCAAAAAAGAAAGGAAATAGAGTGCCATACCACACTTAAGCTTTAAATGCATACCAAATGAGAGGCATACTAGAATAAACACATTAGAAAAATGCAGAATACATTGGCTTTCAGAAAGAAAATGTAAAATTATAATTTTATGCATCATAGAAAAATCACTAGAAATTGAGAATTTCAACTATGAAGTCACTACCTAAATTCTTATTAAGGCCACTTTTTAGTGTAGGTGCGGATAGAACCTACATTAGAAACAGACGGTAATTAAGTAATCTTAGTTCACTTTATGACAGAGGACTTATATGATTAAAACAAGGTAATAAGTTGAAAGTATGATTGTTTGATTGTTGTTGACTCAGTTATAGAGTATTCAAAGTAAGCCTGATGATGCATAAGAGAACTTTGTTGAACATTACTGGAGTAAACATGAACATAATTTCAAATGTCAACAGGGAAAACAAAAAGTAAAAATATGGCTAGAGTAAGCACTTTTAATTACAGTTGCAATGATCACACCCAAATGAGGTAAGTTTCACATATAATATATTTTCCAATGTACTTTCTTTTATAATTTTAACACATGGAAGCAGGTGTTGACAAAAGTATTTTCTTTTGCATTTATCAATACAAAAAGGGAAGGCTAAAGACAAGAAATATGTTTCACCTCAATTTCATATTTTTTTTTATGATGACTTAACGGTAGCTAATTATGTATTTTTTTATGGTATGAAATTAGCTGCTCTGCAAGCTTACTCACTTCCATTATGACACAAGTGGGGGGGGGGGGGGTCCAATATGAAAATTAAGATAAAGTATTTAGTTTTGTATTAGATGCAATGTATTCAATAACTTAAGTGATTTTATTATTTCATATGAATTACTAAAACATTTCATCTCACAACAGAAATGATGAAGTGGAATTTGTTTTTGTATTCTGATGCAATATAATAAAAGCTAATAAAATATCAATAGTAAAAGTGAAAAGAGCAAATTTTAAAACATACCAACTAAATAATTTTCCTTTTGTGGGAAATTTGAAAAAATACTAGTAATGACAGTAAATTATGGTGAACAATTCTTAAAGAATAATAACTTGATAAAGATAAGTAACTTCTCGTTTTTGTAAGTTTTGTGTTCAAATATGTTGCTGGAGCAAATTACCTGGAGGTCAAGTCACAAGCTGTTACAAGGTGCATCATAGGCTGGATTGCCTATATGTCATAAGGAGATATGAGATAAGTAAAAACTATCTAATGAATTTCAGAGTGGAGAAGAAACTGTCTAGATGCTTTTTTCAGCTAAACTATTTTAAGGTGGAATGTTTATTCCATCGCGCTTTATTCAGTTATTACTTTTTTTTTAGAAAATCTGCAGTCCTACTTGTCTGCTTTGCTGTGGAGTCACTTTTAAAGCTTATCATAACTTCAATAACAAAGAAGTTTTCCTAAAACTTATCTATATATTTTATTGCAGTAGAAACTGCTAGGTGACATCAGATACGACTGTGGTAAATACAACTTGTGTGAATGATGCTTATTCCCAGAAAAATATTATCTTTAAAGTTTCACAAAAAGTAGCAGAGGTTCTTAAAACACATGGAGAAAGTACTGCTATTATAAATATTACCAGTGAGAAAAATCTCATAATAAATGAAACAATAGATCCAGTGTAACACAGACTGTTTTCAGAATTGCTGAGCATCTATAAAACTAGAATAATTCGTGGACCACCTGACAATTAGCAGCTCTGGAAAAGTCAGATCCAGGTTTCTTGAGCTGGATAACTGGAAAGTGCTCCTAACGGACAGCCATACTTCATCTAACAGATGCTATGAATGGAAGGTTCACATTTAACTTTAAACTCTTCTCTGAAGAACACTTATTCTCCTTTCCTACACCTTTGTTTTTCTCAAGTGTTTTTATCCTCTCCCTTCTTTTTCCTCATCTTCTCGGTGCTTTCCTCATCTTTGCACTTGCTCTTTCCCTTTCCTATACTTGACTCCCTCATCTTGTTTACTCAGCATTCATGTCACTAAAGACTAGAAGCAAGCAAACAAATAGAAAAGACACTAAAAGACATAGTGGTTTAGATTTTATGACATATAATTCCATGGTGTTTAATTTTACTTAAGAATAAGTAGAAAAATACTAGAAGAAATCACATTCCATACAAGGGTTTTCATTTTTTTTTTTTTTTTTGCATATACGATTTCAACCGCAGAATTTGCATTTGGACTTGCATCTCTGGACTTTTAACTTGGCCTGTCTTTTCTCATTGACCAAATAGGTCTGCAAAATCAGCATTTACATTACTTTCTGCCGATTACATTACTACAAAATACTGAGATATAGTCACAGATAAACCATGAAGAGAGCTTCCTATTTGTAAATCAACAGGAAAATCAAACATATACTTCAGTTAAAAAATATTAGAAAGGGATTAAACCACTGTCAATAAGCCTCTGATGCTGTGAATACCAAAAGCCCTTCCTCACAAGGGGTTAGAAGGCTGTGCTGGAATCCCAATGTGGCACATGGAACTCTCAGGGAAAGAGAATGCTGTAAAGAAATTGTGAAAGTAAAGAACATACTATTGATCACCCTATGCTTTTCCATTCTACACTTTCAGGTACATTCTTGTCCACTGACCTTTCAGATATGAAGGCAATCTAGTCCATGTTTTCCAAAATATGGGCAATGCCTTTACAAGTACTGTGTTCCTCTAAGCAAATGGTTAATAACTGGAAGTTTCATCAGTTATTGAGAGTATATTATGTCAATCTCACTTTTTACAGAGACATGCAATCAAAGTACGTTTAGAAAATAACTTAGGCACTTTTATATATATATATACACATATATATATAAATATATATTCCATGTCAAAAGACGGGAAATAAGTAAAAAGACACTACACTCTTCTCAAAATTGGTAAAAGTGCATGTGGGTGAAATCAAGAGCAAGAAAAATTATTCCAACTATTTTTTTTCATGACAGGATGTTTTCTAAATCATTTTTGTCTTTAGTGTAACCGTTTCACTGAGATCTGATAAGATTATTAGCATGTATTATCTAGTTCTGGGTTATGCTTATTAATATAAAAAACCAAAAAACACTTCAGAACAAGTATCATCTTTAAAAAAATGGAATAAAAGGAATTTATGTAGCTTCACTGTCTCAAAAAGTGCAAAGATATAGTATAATGTTATGGCTCCCTCTTTTGGATAACAGATATCTAGTATTAAATAATAAGAAAACTCATCATGTCCTTAACACCAAAAAAAAACTCCTCAGGGCTCGATTTTTTTTCCCCCAGATCTTCCTTAACAATGATTAATGCAGTCAATAAAAACAAGCTTTTTATAAGTTTCTTGCAAAATGCATTTATATTGTAGGTGTCCATTTTATAAAATAGATATGCATTTCCAAGATAGCACTGTAGTTAGAATATTTTTGAAATATGTTGAACATTAGTCTATCAAGTACCTATAAAAACTGGAACATGAAACTCTGATGGATTGCTCCTTATTTTAACAGTGTTGTTAATACAAAATAGAGAACACTAAAGAGATGATTGATGAAAGCACTTACCCTCTGAACAAGTGACCAGAAAGGAACAAATTTTACTCCTACACTATTATTACTTCATTTATAACTGTGAGTGAAAAATAAAATGAATGGTCACTTGGGTTCTTATTTTAGAATCTCCATGGTAAATGCAACCCAGTTGGAAATCCACAGATTTATATGCACTGGTTTTTGAACATACCATTAAAGAATAAAAAGAAATGTAACATGTTTAGAATTTAAAGAAAAATAATAATTTCTATAAAATAAAATGTTTTTTTGTTAAATGAGGAAGGTGAAGAAAGAGAAAAATTGTTAAAATGTATCAATCAACACAAAATAATGACTCCTGACAGAGGTTAAACTTCTATGGTTTATGATCTTTTCCTAATGTAAGATTAGTAATCATTGTTGTCTTTATAGATATTGTTGCATTGAATTCTGAATTTGGATTTTGTTTTCCCAAGTACTGGCAGCATACCACCATTCTTCTACATTAATATCTAGTCACAATTCCATAAAAGGTTCAATTTTCATCATGTATCCCTGTCTGCTGCTGTGAGACAACTAGAAATAAAATTTTCGCAAAAATGCCCATGCAAAATTCAGTAGCACTATTCAATTACTTCAGCAGCATCAGCTAGAAGGCAGAGTTTATTTCACTCAAAACCCCTTCCTATTGCTTTCTTATTCCTTTATATAAAATATTGATGTTAGGCAGGAACATATAAATGAATGGATTTACAGGTTTTGCTTAGCACTTTCTATTCCTAAAAATAGCCGTTCCTAAACATTCATTATGATGTTGAGCTGTACAATTATAAAATTAGCTGGATTTATATCAACTAACTTAAAATCGTTATGTCATGATGGTCATTTTTATTACACCATTGCAGTGTGTTTTCTCAACATCCAGAACTGCAATAGGACAGTTGCATTTGACTAGGGTGGGTCATTATTATTCATTCTATTTATTAGTAACAGTAACTATAAAATGTTTATTTTATAATCAACACTGCAGTAATGAGAATTAGATGAAGGTACATCTTTCCCATGAAGAACTGCCTGTGGATAGTGCATATAATGACAGTGTTTCAGAGTTAGGAAAAACAAGGCAATTTAGCAAGGCTTATTGAAAATAGAAATTAGGCTGTTTAACTAAGTGATGTTGTATACTCCCAGCCATACTACTAAAACATGACAGCAAAATTTGGCTGTAATAAAGATTGCAGAATCACAAAGTTAAAAAGAGGGAAGAAATTCCCTTGTACAAGATATAAGTTTGTTTCACATGAAATATCTCTTCCTATTTAAACCAAGAAAAGATTAAAAATCAGAGCCTGAGACATCCTTATGTATAGATTAACTGTGCACCTTTTTTTCCTGTTACATGCTTGAGTTAATTTGTTTTCTATGAAGTCACACATTTATGACTTGTCTTAGCCGTACGAAGCCCAAAGACACGTCTCCTCATATATCCTTTGCTCTCAATTTTTTAGGAATGCAAGAAGGAAGGGAGAGAGTCACAGACATTTGAGTTTATGCAATAAAGTTTTAAAGCCAGACTATGCACTGCCATTTCAGGCAAAGCTCGATCAAAAGTACTAGACCAGAAACCATAAAGCTTATGCTTTGCTATATCAACTTTTTTTCAATCTTATTTCTATTCTTTTTTCAGTTTGAAATGGGAACCATATACATGGTTTCATGCAGTTATAATTTTGCATTTTACTGGCTTTTAACCAAAATGACAAGGAAAATATAGGAGGCAATTCTGAAATGCTGTCTGAAAAGTACTCTGTGTGTTTTGAATTAATCCAAATAAATCATATGAAAATCTGAATGTTCTGGGAATTCATGCTGAGATATAGATTATTAAATCCTCAAATCTGGTTCAGGTATTACTAAAGGAAATATGCCACATGCCATTTAAAGCTGACTTGTATTTTAAGAGAAATAAACTAGTTATTTCCTTCCCTGGTAGCTAGGGAAAAAAAGAACAAAATAGCAAAACAGATAGCAAAACAGTCGGTATCAGCAATAACAACTGCATTGTCATCAGAGCAAAATTAAATTATTAAAAACATATGCAGAGACATATTCCTCTACCTTTACATGCAGTTCTAGGTGGGTCTGAAGTCTCCTGAAATTTCCTGCCATGGGAGCAATGATAAACCACATATAAAGTCTTCCCTAACAATACAAATTTGAGGAGGGCAAATTCAGGAAATACTACAGGAGATCTCAAAACCTCGTCGGGGAAAAGTTTAATCAAATTTTCAATAAGAAATTGAACATTAAAGCCAAACTCTCAGCTACTGCTCAGAGCTCTTGGTGGACTTCTCTGCAGTACTTTCAAACACCAGAGGGCCACATTCAAGCTATTATCTCTTGAGAGGGAGTGTAAATATAGACCCTTAGGAAACAAATAGCGGAACAGGGCTCCACTAAAAAAGCATATACAACTAATGTCCAGAGCTATGTATTAGTGTGATACCCCTTCTGTCATTTCGTCAGAGGATGGGGGAAACATTTTAACAAACTGGTATGATTAAAAACTTCTTTGGGAAGTTCCACGAAACACTTTACCATCAGTGCTGTGCCTGTGGCTACCCAGTGTCCTGTGGTTCACTTGTCACAGTTTTCAGGAAAATAGAGAAGGATTTATAAACCCGAAAGGAATGAATGTCACATTGGTTTGTTTATTTGTTTATTTATTTCTTTGACAAGGGACTCAGCAGAAGATCTCATTTCAGTACAGTGGGATTTCAAGTTGGCAGCCACTTCATGCATACTATCAGGAATCCTAAAATCTCAATGTTGAAACTGTTGAAATATTCATTTATTTTCTCTATATGCAATACCAAGTTTTAAAAATCTTTTCCTGCAACTTGTTCCTGGTACAACTGAAACTAAGTTTGAGGCCCAAATGAGTGAAACTGTTAACACTTATAAAGAACCCAATAGACACATGGTGTACTGGAGAAAAGTCAGTGTAGCTCTTCAGTAGGAAAGTCCTGCCTCACAGACCTATTCAAGTTTTCTGAGGAGTCATTAAGCATAGGAATAGCTTTGATCTCTTTGATATGATCTAGCTGTACTTCTAGAATGCTTTTGACAGGGTGACTCACCAAATGATCTTAAGCACCCATGAGCTAGAAGTGAAGGTCCCTGCATATATCATTAATTGATTAATAAAAACACTTTTAATTAATTTTAATTTAGTAAATAAAGAAATATTAATTAAATAATAAATCCATTGAATTGATTAAATGACAGAAACCAGCAGGGAAAAGGAAATAATGAGTTTTGACATTGAAATGTCTGTTTCAGTGTTCCACAGGGATCTGTACTAGAGCCAGAAATACACATACTCATAAATAAACTGAAAACAGGTTTGAAAATCAAGGTGAAAAACTTTGCAAGTGACATTCAGCATGTGCTGGGATATAAAGTTAATTTATTTCATAGTGGCTAGTAATGGGCTGTGTTTCAGATTTGTGTTGGAAACAGCATTGATAGAAATGTTTTCATTACTGCTGATCAGGGCTTACACAGGGCCAAGGGCCTTTTCTGCTCCTCACAGCACCCCACAGGTGAGCAGGCCAGAGGTTGACATGAAACTGGAAGGGTCACAGCCAGAACAGGTGACCTTAACAGACCCAAGTGATATTCCAGACCAAATGGCATCATGCTTCAGATATAAAGCTGGGCAGAGAAAAAGGAAAAGAGGGACGTTCAGCATACAGTTGTTTGTCTTCCCAAGTAACTACTAAATGTGATGATGAGTCCCTGCCCTCCTGGAGATGACTGAGCACCAGCCTGCCCATGGGAAGCAGTGAATGAATTCCTTGTTTTACTTTGCTTGGGAGTGTAGCTTTTGTTTTACCTATTAAATTGTTTTTATATCAACCCATGAGTTTTCTCACTTTTCTGTACCTCTCCCCTGTTCTACCATATGGTGAGTGAGTGGTTGTGTGAGGCTTAGTTTCCACCTGGGGATAAACCACCACAACACAGCATAATAAAGCCAAGGGGGTGTGCAAAGGAATCTTATGGCTATATATGAAAGGAATCTTATGGCTATATGGCTAAGCTAACATACTTCAACTTTGAAACTTTGTAATGCACCTCTCCATAACTTTTCAATATTATTACAGACCCTAGCATTATTTAGCTTGTACCAACTGTCACTCTCCCAGAAAATTCCCATTGTGAATTCTCACAGATGGTATGGACATGGTAGACCCACTTTGGACTGAGGCAGGGGAGAGAAGAAGACAGTTTACCCATAAGGATTTGAGCCTTGCTATGCCAACCAATCTCTACCTTACAATGGTCTAATAGCTACAGGAGTTCGCCATACTTACATTTGAAGTCTATGCAATACAGTGAGTGGACACCCAAATGATACATGATGAAATGGTTATGAAATTATGTGAAGCCACACACATGGTAAAACCCAGACTACAAATTTAAAATAATAAATTCTTACTACTTGCCATTGGGGAATTACACCATAATGTAACAAAAGATAATACAGGAAAACTTTAGCCCAGGGCTGTGCTGTCAATAAAAAAGCAAACTATGCCATATATCATGATGAAATTAAGTACAGAGAGCAATTAAGCTGCTGTTTCTATATGCATGAAGCAACAAATTATGATTGCCAATCTCAAGAGATACACCAAAAAAAAGAAAATAGAAGAGATTCAGAAGGGGGCTACAGTTGCAATCAAAAACCTGGCACAGCTTCCATAAAAGAAATGATTAAGCAGGCAGTCCCAGATCTTTCCATCTTGGAAAAAAGACAGCTGAATGAGACATTGATTTAAGTCCATACATTCATCAGTGGCAAGAAGAGTGGAGAGGGAATAACTATTTACCATCGCTTCCAATGGCTGTACTCGTTGTCTAATGAAGATGTCACTTACAATGTTCAAAAACAAACAAAAAGGGTTTGTTCTTTTCACAAGATTGTTAAAATATGAATGTCCTTGCAGAATATTGTTTCTCTGAGACACTTACATGCTTTCAAAGAAAACTTTGAGAAAGTCATGGCAAAGAGAATCTGTGGGGGACTACTACCTAATATTTGGAGACTGAGAAAACATACAGAAGAAAAACTATTATATGCTTCTCCACACTTAGGCACTATCATGAGTGTCTGCTTGTTGAAGACATCCTGATTTTGTTTTATCAGGTTACTACTAATAAGCACTACTTTATTGCACTTATTTTGAATTTATTCATGTTTCGTGTTTATCTTTCATTAAAACGACATGTGAGTGAATGAGTTTTTGGTTCTTTGTTGGCGGACTCTTTTTAATTTTTAAAAAGAGTATCAGACCTAAAAATAAGGAAAAGGAAAGTTATCATAATTTATATTTCTGAGATCTATTTTATTGTTGCAAATAGGAGAATTACCATTTGTAGGTATTTTAAAGTGTTTATTATGGAAATATAGGATGAAATCTCAGTTGCACCCGACTCCTTTCAGACAACCGGAGATAAATTAATACCAAAAATTTATGTTAAGGTTATGCATTATTTCTGTGCACAAATTCCTAGGCTTTCAGGAGTCCTCCTCAGCTCTGAGAATAAGACTTTCCTAGATTTTGTGATCGCATCGGAGACAGCAGAAGGACATAAAGGAGGTTGAGCTCTATAAATGACAGCATTCAGCAGCTGCTCAATTCCCTGAGGAAGGAAGCAGCAACAATGGGCTAGAATTACATTCTGAATTTGCTAACCACCTTTAATTGGTCAGCAACTCAGTTTTTCCAGTCCAGAGAAGTGAATGTATAATCCCTTGCAGGCAGTAATTAAGTCCTTCTCTATAGGAACAAGATTTCTTATGACTCAGATGTATGTGAGCAAAAAAAAAAAAAAGTATGGCAGAGATTAAAGTTTTTAAAAAGACTTTGAGATACTAGCTTGCAGATAACTTTATTCTGAGAAATTCTGCTTGTAACAACCTCTTGGGCCATTATACAAGCTGTAGACTCAGGAAGTTTAGCAAGCTCTCATTGTGGTACATGTCATGCTCAGGAGATATGCAGAGATAGGAGGCACCAGATGTGGAAACTCAGAATGCATCGTTAGGAGTAGGCTGTGTGACCAGAGTAGACTGAAGCATAATGAAACAGCAAGAAAAAGAAATTTACCAAAAACATGTATTCCCAGTTATCAGGAGAACTGGTAGGTCCCGTATTAACAGTGCTTCCATAGGTGAATCTCATCTGCTTCATGCAGAGACAATAATGAGAATCAATATGTCTGGAAAATAGGGGCGTATGCCTCCAGATATGTTTTGAGTTTGTATCTGGCAGATAGAACGCTGTACTGCTTATGAAAAAACCCCAAACACACAAGCAAACAAGAAAACCGCAACCCCCCAAAACCCAACAAAAATAAATCCCTTAATTTTGATACCTGCAGGGTATCAGTGTCAAAGTACAGACAATCTGGTTATGAGTGACAAAACATGAAACAATCTTAAAGGGGAGGAAAAGAGAAGAATTTTTCTTTGATGATAGCACTAATTTTTTCCTCATGTTTCTAAAGGCTGTTCTTTAAAACCATGAGTGTGATGAATGTGTTGCATTTGTAAATAAGGTGTGGCATAAAAATTTATAATGTACCTTCATTATATGATAAGACTGAAATGTGTTCCCTGTGGAGAAAAATCAATACTAAAGATCAAAGGAATATCTTCAAAAGTCCTTGCTTTAAGGGTTTACAAGTGCTATATTTCCTTGCTCTCCTCATGTTGATGAAAAGGAGATCCTCTAAAAATGTTCATTATTGAAGAAAAAGTTGGGGTTTTTTTCAGTGAGAAAATGCACATTTCACATTTGTAATCTAGTGACCTGCTGCCTCAGAAGTAGATACTTTAAAGCCTCTTTTAGCTTCATTTAATACCATTGCTAAGAATTGAGAGACACTTTCCATGGTGGATTGGGAGTGCTGCAGACTTCGTTCACCAGCTGATGGAAGGATGGTTGGAGGACAAGCAGTCCAGAAACAGTTTCATCTGCTCCTCAGAAGATACTTGATCCAGAGAAGGGCTGATGGTACTTTCACTGCCCAAGGAGAGTTGCTTTAAACCACAGCTATGTCTCTGCACAATTCTGCCAGTGGGGATTGTCCAAATATGAATCAACACTTTCTCCTGCCAGATCCACCCACCCAGGGGATTGGAGTTGCTCACTGTGAGTGCTGTAGAGAGGGTGACTGAGGCCATGATGAGGTGAATTTGGACCTGTATCTCCAATGCAGATACCCAAGAATCTGGAAAAACTTTAAAATAAATGCTAACGCTCTCTTGTCACAGCAAGAGAAATGTTTCTTCTAATACGCCTACAAGCCATAGATTCATTTGCCTAAAGACATTAACTCAACAGACATTCCAATACAAATTGCTATTATTTCAAATTCCCTATAAATTTATTTTTATTAGTATGACTCCTGGAGACATGTAGCTAAGGGAACCTGCACTGGTGTCCCAGAAATTAAGAATTGCCTTCAGCTGTTTTCTGGGAAAATTTTCAAATGAGCTTATCTTTACTGTATGTATTGCTCAACAGATCAGCAACCCAATAGGCAAAAGCAGCTCTGAAAATCTGTTCTGAAAGGTTTGCAGTGGGAGCTGCTGAGTGGGAAAATGTTACTTTATTAGTGTGGCCCATGTTTCTGTGCCTGAAGAGGATCTGAGTTTGTACTCAAAAAATGGGTGCTCATCAGTCAAAAAAACCTGCCCCTTAAGCTTTGGGGATCCCTCAAAAGCTACTTTGGCTCTCCTAGAAATAAATGAAAACACCTTTCTTGATTACCTCAAGTTTAGTCCGTATGCACATTGGTTGTTTCCTTTTAATCTTTTCATCCTTATCCCCAACCCCATCTTTATCCATGGACAGGAGAGGGAAGAAAAGAACCCCAACTTTCGGGCAGAAGAATGCGAAAAAAGAATGCTGTTTTTAGAAACTCTGACATCCAGAGTCTATATTCATGTGTGCACTATGACTGCACTCAGAGAATATTTGAGTGCTGCAGTCAGAGGGAAGCATGTGTATGCATACCTGGGATATCTTTAATTAGTTGGGGAAGTAATAAAAGTGAGACTGCAATGGCACAGATCCAACCTCTTCCTAAATCTTGGTACTACTGGTGGCAATGTGCTGTTTATAGCACAGCCTTTTGTTGCTACAGCTTCACCATTCTTAGTGCTCAGTCTAGGTAGATTAAAGATGCATTCAAATGTTTTGTTTTCCAAAAAAAAGGCTGACAAAGCCAATGAGACTGCTTCCATGCGTGCAGGCTACACAAGATTTATATTTGCTATATCCTGTTAAAATACATACTTAGTTTTACAGATTGTTTAGATCATCCTGAACATTAGTTACATCTTTCTTATTTAGAGATTGGAGTGCAATACGAAGCACTGCTGCTGCAGTTAACTCTGCTATTTTTAGCTACTTTAGCACCCGATCCTATTCTTTTAGAACACAAATTTTGCTTCACTGTTAACAAACGACACAAACTAATGTGGGATACATTATCAAGTTGCCAAAGGTTAGCTTTTCTTCATGTCATGCTTATGGGTGACTGTGCTGCACTAATTAAAATCATTGCCATGGCGATTGCTATAGAAACATTTAAATTGGCATCATCAGTAACAAATCCTTGCTATTGATCCCAGCAAGGCTTATTTCACACTACACCTGAAGAATCTAAATAGAATATTTTGCATTCAAAAGGACTTTGAGAGATAAATTTTTTACAGTTGTTACTGTGCTAAGGAGAATAATGTTTTTCATACAGAGATAATTCATTTACCTGGAACTGTTTTAGGATTCTGATATCAAAGTCCTTACTGCAAGGAGAGACTGAAATGGTTCTAGGCTACCACTACATATCTCTCAAAGCACACAAATAAAAAATACTTATTACCTGCACTCAGGTTCACTGATTTGCAAAAGGGGGAAGAAAATCAGGTTCTCAAAAATATTTGGCATTACAATGTTTAACACATGAATGCCCAATCTTAAGAGACGTTTCCAAGATAACTAGAAAGAAAACCATTTTCTGTAGTTTGACAAGAACAAGAAGTTGACATTTTACTGATTAAATGATGGGAGCAGAAATGAAGCGAGGAGAGATTGCATATAGAATATTGATTAGTTGCTTGGAAAAAGAAATTGTTCTCTTTGTTTTCAGACCAAAAATCTTTGCTCCTCTTAGAAGAAATCAAGTTAGATGTTTATCATAATGTTCAGAAGACACACTGACCCAGACTAATAAGTCTCTTTTTACACCTAAAAAGTCCAATTATTTTAAAATTGCAAACGCAAGAAAAAAATGGGCTGTAACTTTGTTTTTGTTTTTTCCTCATTCTTCTTGACATTAAGGATTCCACCTTTCCCCTCCGTAGTAACGTCCTGCTAATTATCAAGGAAATCAGTAGAGGGCAGCGCTACACAGAAAACCACACGTGTAAAGCAATCTCAGTTTAACTTCTGCCCCGTCCCGGACGAAATGTCCTAGACTCCTAGACTCCTTCGAGAAAAAGACCTCTGTTGCACAGAGATAATTTCTTCTAACAGCTTGAGAACATGTGTGCACGAAGCACTGGGTTCCTTTGAATTGGCAAAGTTTGTCTTACTTTTCCAGACTATACCACAATCCTTTGTTTCAGTATTAAACTCCACCTTCTGAGTCTACCAAACGCAACTCCTGACTTGCTTGAACAGTTGACAGTGAGACAAGATGCATAAGCCAATGACCACCTTGAAGTATTTCTCTGAGTACAAACAAAAGAGTAGTATAAACATCTCCTGCATTTAAATGAGTATGGCAAATATTGTTTGGACAGAAAGGAATGAAGGCAATTTCAGGAAATTAAAAATGTGCAGTTTTGAAATAACAAAAGTGAAGCACTTGAAATTTTGTTTACATTTTAAATTATCACCAAACTGAACATTCAATCATACATCTCTAAAAGGCCAAATGAAAATATACTGATGTCACCCATCCTTCTCTCTTAAAAAAAAAAAAAAAAAAAAAGAATAAAATCAAAGCAGACTAAATCATCTGACTGTCAGGTTTGTCTAAGTTTTGAAATAAGGACATTTTTGAGAGAAAATTTAAACTGTAGTTTTGTATAACTTATTTTTCACAGCAGTCTTTCAAGGCTTAGAAGTTTTGGAAAATATATTTTTACCATTTTTAGTAGTTTATAGATTTACTATGTATTAAAATTTTGCCAAATTTGCATGTCATTTTCAGGAGGTTTTTTTTTTTTTTGCTTTATGGTTTGTTATGTTTTAATGCAGAAAAGATGGCAAGAAATTAGAGAAATAAATCAGTCACAACCTTAAATATATAAAACAGAATATTTATGAGAATAGATACATAACAACGCATAGTACATATCAAACCAAAAGTAATCAAATCCAATATTTGATTTATAAGAACATTTGAATGTTATCCTTCAGAATGTACAGAAGAGGAATTCTTGAACTACAGTCCAAATGCAGATGTGAAAGAGAACTATTTGAGGACGCATCAAACAAGAATATCTCCAGAAGAGAGTTGATAAGAGTCACTGGACAAAGTTGATTGCCTGACTTCTGAATACAGTATTTCCAAAGGTTCCTGTTGCTGCCCACTTTCATTCTGCAATACCTTACACAGGATCTAATTTATAAAGAATGAAGAGGCCCTCCAATCCACCTCAGATGATGCAGTGGGATGGATTTGAAGCACAAACAATGATGTCTTATGCTCTACATTAATAAATAGTGATTAAAATCTACTTCAGTCTAATATTATACAGGGAATTTGACTCATCAAACTTAAACATGGATAGAAGATTGGCTGACTGTTGTTTTTTTTTTTCTTTTGATCTGTATCCAGTAAATTTCAACCACAAGGCACGATCATCATGTACTAAACATGCTTTCCAGTTAATGTCAAAATTTACTAGTATTAAATTAACCACAAGAGAGTTGCACTTTGCCCCTCTGCGTGCAACAGAGAAAACCAGAATTCAAAGAAAACACGTTCATGAATTTCTGCTAAGATCTATGTACATTCATGATTTTATGCAAATTTAGTTAATTTACTTGTGCTTTGACTCTTCACTTAAAATAGAAAACAAAAGAAAACAAGTTTTCCTGCACCATATACATGATCTTCTGCATAAACATGACACCTATTAGGTTGTTTTCTTTTTTGGTTTTGAACATGATCTCAGAAAGTGATAAATATTCCAAGCCTCCACTTCTTGCTCAGCTAAAACTCTGTTTGAAGTTACTAAAATGCTAAGACTTTGATCCTCCTTCACAATTGCTAGTTAAGACCCTGAGTCCATACAGAATATCATCATTTTAAGACAATTTCACACCGGGGCACAATTCCAGTAATTTAATCATTAAGGCCTTTAGAGCACAATTCACTGAATGTTTTCCATTAAACAGTTTTGGTTCTCAACTGACTAATAATTTTCACAAAAAGCATCTTATTTCCAAAATGAACTTTTTGTACAGAAAAGACTCCTTTCCCCTCTCCTATAAAAACCCCAAACAAATAAACAACAGAGTGAAAATAGCTGTTGGTAATGATGGGTTGCAGAAGAAAGGGGGATAATTTTGCATGGGTTTTTTAATTTCAAAATTTCTGAATGTTATGGCCTCATGCTACTATCACTGTTAATGGACCAGGATTCTCAGAGAAAGTATACTTTTGCTGCTGAATTATTTTCCTATGATTTCTGTAATATACAATGACAGCTCAGCAAAATATATCCTAAAGCAAAAACAGACTTAACATGAAAAAAAATTTATAGAAAAGACTGGGACATCAGGCACTTCATTTATACTGCCAGATAAAGAGTATGAGATTGATTTGGTTTGATTAAATATTGCTTACAAATCTCCACAGAAAACATCAGAGTAATTTTCAGAAAAATACTAATTAAAATAAGGTTCTATATCATGAAATTTAACATTCATTCAGCCATGATTCAGGGAAATATGAAGTACTTTCCAAATGGAGAATTATTTTCCAAATGCAGAATTTTGTTAACCTCAGCAGGATTCCTATGAACCCACAGTTGTCTAACAAGTACTTTTTGTTCTTGTTTCAAGAACCTGTGGAAGGCACCAATAATATTTTACAAATTCCATTTTATGACTTCCTTTCTGCAGAAATAAAAGAAGATCCTCTGGACAACTGGGGGCTAGCAAAGGGGAAGAATGAGATGTATTAATCACAAGGTAACAGAAAATTCAGAATTGCAGACAATTCTGAACAGATACTAAGGAAGGATAGCACCAGGCTGAGCTGGAAGGGATTAGGTTGGAAGGTTTCCTATTTGGGCTGTTTCCTTTTGTCAGGATGCTGCTGGTAGCTAAAGCTTTCAGATAAAGTATTTTACTATCTTGTGTTTTAAATTAATGTCTATATATGGCGTGAGTGAACTAATATAAGATGAAAAAAAATGTTAAAGAACTTGACTTAAAACTCTCTGAGTAATTTTCATGGTTATTTGTCATTCCCATGGGTTATTGTTGTGATCACTAGACTGTGTTCCTGTTTCCTTAGGGAAGAAAGTTATTTCAACTTACACAAACACTTTCCTCTGTCCCTTAGGTTCTTACAAGAGGAATACAACATTCGAAAAATTTTTTTCTGGTGAATTATTAGAGGAGTGGAGGCTAACAGCATCTCTGGAAATGATGAGGACTCACTCCTTTCTGGCAGTTTTGCTTTGGAGCTCTGTGTTTTATGTGATTCATATGACGCCAACCCAAAAAAGGACTAACAAGCACTCACACAGTGAAAGGATAACAGGATTGTTAGAGAATGATGGAAAAACACTGCACCGCACCAAGCGTGGTTGGATGTGGAATCAATTTTTCTTGCTGGAGGAGTACACAGGTCCAGATACTCAATACGTGGGCAAGGTAAGCCTTGTGTTTCAAGGATTCTTTAAAGGTGATGCATCTAACACCCTTGCTATTTTCACACCTTCTACACAGTTGTTTTGCTTTCTGTGTGGCAGTGGTCCCAATTTCTCATTAAGTCAAAGCACACCACAGACCACCTGAGATTCCATGATTGTTCAAAGTTGTGAGGGAAATGAAGTAGTTCAGTGAAAAAAGAAGGAAACTATTCAGACTAAAATGTTCTAATTTCTTATTACATATGCCCAAGCAAGTTTTATCACTTTTTGAACAGTTAAACATAAATATTAGAGGATAGAAAAGTTATGATTTTATTCGTCTACCTTGTGGCATTCACCAGTATACTGGGCTGTGTACTTCCTCAAGTGAAATATACAATTCTATTAACAATAAAATTGCTGTCTATCCATGATTCCAAATAGGGGTGTAGTGTTTGAGGGAAAAAAAAATCTGAGTTTTGTCATTTATGAAATAAACCAAAAATTTTACTTAATGACTTGAAGGGCTTTGCATTCTTTGAGATCTATCTACATCAGATGTTGTCAACAATGGCACCTCTGAATTCCAGCTGTCTTCAGTCCTACTTTCTCTGATAACATGCAACTCAGAGGTTTCTAGATATTTAGCCCTTTGGTGTCTCACCATCCACAGATCTGATTTATGGCCTAGTAATTTTTATCAAGATCTAGAATATCAGAGATCTAGAATACATCCAGAATGACTTACAATTAAGGAAATGTTGATCTTAATGGCTTAAATGAATAAATGCCCTTTCCAGTTTCTGTCATTCATCCACCATGTTGTCACTAGCTCTTATTGTCAGGTAGCTGTCTCATTTTCAGGTGCCTAGCTACTAAACTGACTTGGACATTTGTATATAAAAGTTCCAAGATATTTTTGAACATCAGTTAATATCTCTGGCCATGGCAGACATGATCATCGGAAAACACAAAAATCTCTCTCTATTAAGAAACAAATGTCAAAGAAGTCAACCCTGGTAACTATGAACTTGATTCTGACCTTGCTCATACCAACACCTGTACAATTGTTTTCTGTGACATAAATTCTGACTTGAAGTAGGAGAAGTAAGACAAACGCAAATAATCCTATTGCTAAATCTGTTTATCAGTGTGTAAAATAGGAAGGTTTATTGTAGGCAAAAAGGTCTTCAATAAAGGGTGAATTAATCACATAGAGATATTTCTAAAAACAACTTGTTTACAAGTATTATTTAATATTGAGTAGACTTGCCAAGAAAACAAAGAAAAAGTTACACAGTAATTCAAACTCCATAGCTGTAATTTCTACCTAGAATCACAGAAATAGACTGATTTTTTTTTTTTAAATAGAAATCTGTCATAGAGGAGAAATAAATATTGAACATAAGAGCTGCTTCCAATTTCAGTCCCACTGAATATAGATGAATGACTTCAAACCACTTTAAGACTCAAATAAATTAAGCTTACATCAAGACCATCACCACCATCCCGGTTTCACTCAAGGAATGCTTACATGCTTTGTTGCAACAGATGCAAACTTACCAGAGTAAGGTAAATTAGCATCTTACTTATTCCGAACTAACTAAAAGCTATTGGACCTTATTACCATGGACTTAAGTCTGGGAAGAAAACTCAGTTGGCTGTAGAGCAGTTGGATCAGAGATGTTTCACTTCTTACAACATTTTACAATTACATATTGATATTTTTTACACTTCACTGCAAAATATTACAGAAAGACCCCTGAGAGAGGTCAGCATCACTAAACAGAGATTCTCTAAAGAGATGTAAATTACCCCGAATATTATCCTGTGTTCCAAAGAGGAGTTGCATTGAACTGATGAACTCCATGTGGTTTTTTAATTTTATAACATGATGAAATGATCACAGTTCTGTCCTCAATGGTACAAAACTGTGGTAAATTCATTTTGAGTTAGTTCAAATTATCCTAGGTACATGTGACATACAGCACCAAGAGGGAGATGCTACAATAAGAAGTCAAAGAAGGAATTTTTTTAAAGAAAGAAAAAACATGCCAACAATTTCATTGAACAACATTGTTCTGAGAAAGGCTTAAATCGCAGGTTTATTATTCTCCTTCTCAAAGGGATGGTAATTAGCAAACTGGTATGTGTGAAGTAAGAGCACTTTTATTCTAACCCATGGGGACTAGTTCATAGCAAGCGTTCCTATCTATCCCCTTTTTAATATTGATATGCACATGCAGAAGGGCTACTGGGGTAGAATAACAAATGTAGTATTAAAATTTAAATAAACTGAATTAAGAAACTTTATCAGAAAATAAACTTCTAGGGGATAATAGTCATAATATTAAAATCTTCATTTTCACACCCTAGTGCAATTCTCATAAAATTTTTATCTGTGTGGTCATTGATTGTGTTTTGTTACTAATGTAATTTATAGATATTTTATTTTGTTATGAGTACATTCTGTTATTGGCAGTGGGGAAGAATCACTCGATATGACATAATGAGATAAAATTTGTTTACTAAGAAGGATGGGTACACAGGATGGAGAGATATTCTGTGACATCCCCACACCTCTCATTCTCACTGCTAAGACCCCAATCCAGTTCAGATCAGCATCAGGGCAACTGGACACTTGCTTTGACCACTGGACCATCCAAATCTTGTCTGGCAGTCTGGTCCTTATGAGAAGACTCCTTGTGCTCAGGCTCTACTAAGTTTCAAGGGTCCCTGGAGTGGAGTTTCTCCCTCATATCTGAGGTGCTATCATCTTAAATAGTAATTTTTATAGCTGGATTGTTGGCAGCCACGCTTCAAGGATGGGTGATATATGCAGAAAAATTGCTTTGTGAATGTGATGGGAGTCGGTAAATCCAGACAACTTACAATATGTCCACCTCACATCATTCTTTCCTTCTGCCAACTCAGAGGATTCATCTGTCTCAAAAACAGGTGAATGTAAAAGATAAGTGCATAGGGAGTCTCTAAATTTTTTAGGTCCTACTACTCATGCTTGTAAAAATGCAGAAACTGCTTATGGTATCCTTCAATTTCTTATCCTTCTAAGTTATATTCAGGAAATTCTTAGACCAACCAGCAGATCCATCTTCCTACAGGTTGTTTATAAAATGCATAGGGAGATAAACATTGTTCTGGAGAGTTTACAAGTGAAATATTCAGTCAGAAATATGTAAGGTAAGCAGTAATAGAGTCCTGTTTAAAAAATTAGCCAACAAGAAAAAATAAATTCTAGAAAATAAAAATGACCATATTCTTTCAAAATGCCTGTCACTTAGTGAGACTGTTGAATATGTCAATCAGATCATCAATGTGAGAAATTTTCACAAGATGTAGTGAGAGGAACTGTAAAACCTGATTCTGCCTACTAAGAATTAATGGAAAAAGTGGGTTATAACATAGTATTAAGAGTTAAATTTACAATATAAATTTCTTTTTAAAGGAAGAAAAAAACCTGTTGTGTTTTTTTTTTTTATTTTTGTGTGTGAAATAAGATGTTGGGAAAATAAACACCTCACTGGATGTCATATCTGGGATCTCCTTTTCTTTCATTAGGGAGGGGCCATAGATCCAGCCCCTTAGCTGATACTGACTTTAAGCTCCTTGCAGAACCTGAGATATGAAAGTCAAAACACTGACTGTCTATGAGAAAAGTGTACAAAATGTACTCACTTCCTAGCAAACAATCCAAAGAGATAACCACCTAAAAAAAAAAGGGACTAGCAATTCAGGAAGTATTAAAATGTTGATGAGGACAACGTTCATTAATTTAAGAAAAAACTTGCACTGAAGGCTCTAACCATGTAGCCCTTGAGGGAAAATTAGTTTTATTTTCCGAAGATAATATTGATTTTATGTGTCTCCATTTTTAAATTACTTACCTGATACCCACTGAATGGACATCACTTGTGCAAAATGCCAAATACCATTAACTCCAGTCCTTATGAAATTTCCCTAGACAAGAAGAAATAGACCTGATCAAAATCATTAGCCATTTTGGAAAACATGGTCCTTTATGTTTTGTAGCAGTATATTGAAGTGATTTCCAGAGAGGAGATTTTTCCTCCTTTAAGTCACTCAATTACATTTTTTACATGGAAGCTCTCCTCTCCCTATATCAAACAGGCATTTTGCTAATCAAAGTCTGCTAATCTTGATGGGCAGATAATGTGTGAAGTACCATGCCATAAACGTCAGACCCAATCATAAACTTTACAACCAAACACCTGCCATACCCCAGAATTTTAAAAAGAAAGAACAAACAAGAATAAAAACTTTTTTTCACACCATCTGCAACTTTTCTTTCTCATAATAAGGGGGGAAATACAAAATCAAACACAAAATAAATGTCACTGTTCAAAATTAGCTGTTCATGAATAACCTCCTGTTTAATAACTTCCATATAAATAAATGAACTAGGTTCTGCATGTCATAAGGGGCATTTAAATTGGATGCAAACTGAAGAAATATCTCTTTTCTACCACCAGTTAAGCAAAGAATTTGTTTCATGACATTTGCTTGTGTGTCTTAACAAGAAATATAAAATGAAAAGAAAAATAGTAAGAAGCTAGTTTTTGGGGGGGGAGAGTGTTTGGTTTGGTTTGGCTTGGTTTTTGGAAGGGCAGAGTACAACATATGCAACCATTTATTTCTTGTAATCTGCATTTATAAACATTCAGACTTCCACAAGGAAGGTTGTGTGCTGTAGCAGTGTGTCTTATAAGAAAAGAGAGAGACAAAACCAGAAGAACTTAATGTAACAATTGCCAACCTCACCAGACTAGGTTATTTATATAAAATTTCAATCAATTGCCCGTTTTTATTGAACGGTTTTGGGGTTTTTTCCTATTATTTAATGGAATGGATAGTATTTTTTTGTAAATATACACTGTAAAAGTACTAATGGCTGAAAATATTATTTCACATTAGTTTGCTGTCTGTCTTTGGTACACCTACCAGTCAAGAGTAGGCTCCCTCTTCATATGCAAAGCAGTATATTAAAAAGCCCTTCCTTCATTAGTCCTACACTCATTCATTCATGTCCTCTCAACATGTTGCTGAGGCCTTGACCATACTCAGTCTCTGCTCTGAGCAGTTTGGAAGGAAGAAGCTTATGGCCCCCAGGGGTGACCCAAACAAGCTAGCTCTTGGCAACACCGCAGTGCCCAAATCGGCAGTAACCTTAGTTGCTCCATCCTGAAGCATAATGTTCTCTTCCACAGTAGTTTTTAATAATTACCTGATATTATTTTCTTTGTGTGTTGAATTTTTATCTTAATCTTGTGTTTGGAGTGTGACAGAGAACTTACTTTTTTACTTGTGACCTTAATCAATTTGTGTAATTTTTCCATAAGATTTCTTTACAGCATTTGCTATTTCCCCTCTACAGAGTCAGTTTAAGAGCGACCTATAAGGATGGGAGGTGCACTATCCTTTCAGAATTTCAAGTGTGCACAGTATCCCAAAGCCATCTTATAAATCACAACTTTTGGAGAAGATCTAATAATAAATTTTCATTAGAATTTCTGTTCCTAAAGTAACACCAATATATTAAGACTAAATAAAAGAAGAAAAATTAGTAGGGTCTCCTTTTGTCTTTCCTTTCTCAGACCTCAAGCTTTCCTTGTATTTAAATAAATACAAGGAAATAATGATGTATCAAAGCAAAAAGGGAAAGAAAAATACAGTAAGTACCAAAGGAATAAGAAAAAGAGTCTGACCAATATTTTAAAAAACACAAAAGAGAAAACCTCTTTGATTCATAAATTAATAAATCATCTCCATTTACACCACATTCTTCAGTTAGCACATTTTTTCAAGAAACATTTGATCTAGTTTCAAGCAGCCATATCCCTAAGCAGACGAATCACCGAAATAAAGCTAAAATTGAAATGGGCAAACAGAAAAAAAAGGTTAAAAAAGTCCACAAGAAGACTCTGTCTTAGGTACATTAATAACGTAATTGCAAAGACCAATAAGGAGCCTTAGTTTTACTTGTTTAAAAATAATTTGTATTCTGAAGGCTTCCAACATAAGCCTTATTGAAAAATTGCTGGAAGCAAAATATACTTTTGTCAAAAAATAAAAATAAAGAAAAGTCTTCCATAAATTTTGCTATTTTAAAAAGGAGGCTGGAGGGCCAGGGAAGAAAATGATGAAAGACAACTGTTACATCTGCCAAACACAAGGGACTCTTTTTTTTTGGAGGAAGGAGAGCAGTGATTTCTGACAACCTAAATACATTTTCAACTGAAGTTTCAAAAATAGTGACGAGATCTAATCACATCACGCATAACCCAAGTATAAACAGTTTAAACATTAAGTATCTTGAATGTTACATTGCAATAATGGGCCTAAGCTAGAATTTTGCTGTCAAATTTGAACATCATATTTCACATAAAAAAAGATTTATTTTTGAAAACAACTGGAATGATCAGAAGCTTCAAAGACATGAATAACAAGGGTGAGTTGGCATTGTTTGGTACAGATAGAGCATCTGTCATGAGATCTGTCAGCTTCTGTGTCTTCAACTACATAAAAGACTGCTAAAAAAACAATCTGAAGTTCTTGTCATGTTCAGGACAAGAAGTTGGGTTCATATTTTCATAAGGTTGATTTACAGTCATCAGCAGGAAAAAAAATTGATGGTAAATACAGTCAATACAGTTAAGTACTAGGTAAAGAATGCTCAGAGAGACAGGATTATATTGATACTGGAGGTTTTCATGCCAAACTAAAAAAAACACATGCCAGAAAGTTGACACTGATCCTACCTGGAGGATGGAGGCTGTATACCACTTTAGGGCCCCCTCTGTCCTGTTCTCAAGGGTTCTGTGTGAGTTTTCTAAGTTCAACTGCTAAATCAGCTAAACTGGTTTTGGGGGAAAAATTAAACAAACAAACCAAAAAAAAACCTGAACCAAAAAATAAAGCCGGAAACATAAGAAATGAGGAAGTCCTCAAACCTCTTGTCATAATTTTTTCCCTTTCTCCTTTCCCTTGTTTTTTTTTTCCATTTCCTTGTCCCTTCTTCTCTCTCCTCTTTTGGGACAGAACATCTAGTATGCAATGATTTTCAATTTTAAAAGAACAAAACAGGAAGCTACCAAATATGTGCCTTTATAGATATTTAATGGAAAAAGGGGACTTCACAACATAATTTTTGAAAATTTAGCAACACTAACTGAAAACTTCATCCATAGCAAAAATGCAGACATCTAAAAAATTACTCACCTACTTTTAAAGCTAAAGTCAATGCAAGAGAATTCAACATAGGCAAACCAGCAATATTTCTCCAATTCTTTTCCCTTTTCCCTCTCTCCCTCCATGCTTCTCCCAGGTGTGGAAAAAGTTATGCTCACCCAACACCCAACCTAGCAGTAAAGGTGTGGAGTCTAGTTTACAGTTCATCTCCATGCTTGCTCTTGGCTTAGTCACAGCTTCCCAGGGGATGTCCTGAGTGTGCTCAGAGCACCAGGGGGGTGGGACCAGAAAACAGGAATGGAGGTCGGGGGCTTGCGCAATGGAGGCCTCCCCTGTGGAGTTCACCGGGATTGAGAATGTTGACATACTAATAAAAAAACAAGGCTTGAAGCAAAACCACCTGTTTTAAAGACATAGTGGGCACGGAGAATGGAGCCCTCTTCTGTCTGCAGAGGTAACTTCCAGCTGCCAGTTAAAATATAATTTTCTTTTTAATAAGCAATGGCTTTTCTGAGCTTAAAAGTCTCTTGTTCTTGTCAAGCTCCTTATGCGAAAAGGCCTAAGAAGGTCTGGCTTGAAGATCTGGCTGGCTTAGAAACTTGGCACAATAGGAAATTGTTATGCATAGAATAGTCCTATCTTGTTACAACTTCATTGGCTGGTATTTCTAGACCTTGCAGCTTTAAGCCTGGGAAAAGAAGATTAGACCAGTGGCAATCTGCAGACCTATCATTATCTATTATCAGGCAATCATTTATTGCACATGAAAAGGTGGGAGGGTGAGGAAAACATATTTCATGAGATATTTTTCATTATGCTGTTTATTTATTCCCTTGATTACATTATGGGAGCAATTCTGGAGGGGGTAAGTGCTTTGACTATATTGTGGTTTAGTGGTACCTGCCAGCCTGGTGATAGAGTGCAAAACTCATCAGAGCAAAACAAAATGTGACTCCCTAAAAAGGTCAATTTGACAGCATCAGAGGATGGTGTTGTGCAATGACTTGTCTGTCATGGAGAGAGTTATGAATAGTCGTCTTGACAACAAATAGGGAAGCTGTCAACAAGCAACTGCCAAGAACAGCAAGACTTTTCTTCCTGTATGTGCCCGATACATCAAATCTTGTCTATTGCAGGAATCATCACACATTTCAGTCTTCTGGAAACTGAAAAACAATGTTAGTCTGGTCCATGTAATTGGCCAATTTAACACTATGCTGGGTATCAATCAAAAGAGGAACCTGTGTACTCATAATTTTTGGAAATACACAACCACCTATGTAACCATATATACTGCTGTAGCAGCACAAACACGCTGAGCTAACTTCTGCTCACACTTACATCAATCTAGGGTCAAGAAACTGCTGAAATGCCGCTTTTCTGTTTCTACCCAGCAGAATGTAGTAAAAATAATAAGAAAGCATTACAGCCTCCATGAACATTTCAGAAGTTCCAAATTCATCCCTGTCTTGCTTCACATTTCAGAGACAAGTATGCCCATTTCAGATGGAAGCCACTATAACTGTTTTGTCAAATTTTGAGTTCAAGGAAATGACAACCAGGGTGATAATATTAACGGAGTCTTTTAACTGAAGAGAAAGTTTGTTATGTATTCTCCATTTTCATAGGAGGAACCTAAGGAGAAATGGCACCAATTCGCCCTTGTTTTAGTTATAAAACTCTTAACAGAATCTCAAAGAGGTTTTTGGAATGGTTGATTCATCTACAAAAATTAATTTTTAGCCCCTTTCCTGCCATAAAACTAATTGGTAATGCTGGAAATAATTATTAATAAAATTTGATTATATTTTTGTTTTATATAAATTTTACTTCATTTTTTCCATCCATAAATTGTAATTGCCAACATTTCTCTAGTGAAGCTTCCCTCAGAACATGTCTGTGTATGAGGTGTTCCCACAAATATTACAAAACAAAAGCTCTGGAATATAGCGACAGTAGCCATGAAGTATTGGGCTGAATGGTATACCAGGGTACATGATGAAATGGAGGAAGGTACAGATCCAAATATTTACTAGTTCCCTACTTGGTGAACAGTGCTTGAATGCTTGAATTTGTGACAAAATTGATTGTTTTAATTTTTCCTAATGAGTAACAATGACAAAGACAGAGATACTAAGTGGGATATTGTTATACTTCTACACAAGCACTCATAAAAATAATATACCTAACTTAAAATTTGTGCTTTTTGTCACCACCTGTAGCCATTTTTGCCTTTCGAACTTCTAGCCGTTACTACGTATTTCTGATTAAGACCTGAAATAAACTACATTTACAAATATTGAGAATAAATTTGGCTCTTATAAAAAAGTTCTGGTTTACAACTTCTATGCAGTTAAGTAGAATTAAACACTAATATATCAAACTGAAAAAAATGTTGCAAGTACTAATGCAACCTTTAAAAATGGTGCTCTTCTGATAGTTCAGTCTTACAGGGACTGTGGAAGTAAACATATTTTTCTTTTTAATAAGCATTTCTGATTAATAAACACTGTCAAATACCAGGAGGTAACAGAGCATTAAATGTTCATATACAACTGGGTCAGGTAGCTGACTGATAGGAACAAATTAAGAAATGAAAAATAAAATATTGAAAGTATTTGCTTTCCTTTTCTCTCCACCATTGCAACAGTTGCATTTAAAATGGTGACACTAAAATTCCTTTAAAACAATAATTGAGAAAAAAAAAATGAAAAAAAAGATTGTATGTGTGGTGTAAAACAACTGACTAAAAGAAATAACTGTGTATATTTGCCTTTAATTTTAAACCTATATTAATTAGGCGTGGACAAGAAAATGAATTTAAAGAGGAATTTGGCATGGGAGCAAGTATTTCTGTATACAGTGTCACTGAAGCAAATGGAAGGAGGGTTGTTGCAAGAAAGCAAAATAAATCACGGAAGTGTCTTGGGATGAGTTTCACAGAACATGTAAATGCATTCATCTCTGTAAAGGCTAGTAATTATGAAATGGAAGAGGTCATGGTTTGATTCCCACACACTCCGTATGAAAAATTTAGAATCACATACAGAAAGGCATGAAGTGAAGGGAAAAATATGAATCTATAGCAGAAGAAATTTTTTAGTCTCTTAAAAGTACTGAGGGAAAAAGGAATCACCCATTCTGTTTTCATCTTATTGTAGACACTGCAATTAATTTTCTTCGTATTTCAGGTGGCTAAATCTGGTCTAACTTCATAGTGTGTAAAAGTAAAAGAAACAAACCCCCTGTAATTTAAAATCATTTTATGGTCCTAAAAATTATGAAAATATATGTGTGTATATATTCATGTAAATCTTTAGGATAAAGAAAGGATTTACGTTGATCTCTTTGATGAGGATAAAAGAGAAAAGGATAAGTAAAATGCTAAAATCATGATTCTAAGATTAATAATTTCCACTTCCTTAAGTATCATTCAATGAAATGTATCAAAGTATTTTACAATAAATGAACATCACCTATGGTGAGACAAGCAATGGCAAAATATTTCTTCTGAGGAGAAAATTGCAACAAAGTTGCTGAAACAGTGACTTGAGGTCACAAAACAAGTCAATGCCAACAGTTTGATGCAGAATGGAATAGCTTCTGGATAGGGACAAATTCACATAATGTCAAGGCTTATCTATTTGTAGAGGTCAAGACAGAAAGGACAGCACTCATCAAGAGTGAAAACAATTTGAAAAAAAAGAGCACTCCTGTTTACTTATTTTAAATAATAGTGAAATCTCAAGCTCTATCTTAAAACCTATTTTCAAATGATTAACTAGATCATTGTCAACGTTTGACTCCAGATGAAGTTGTAGGATAATTAGCAAAACAACCAGTTTTATTATGTCTGCTGTACTCCAAAGTACAGAGTACTTTCTTAGATAAAAATGGATTTCAGAAAAGAATGGAAACAGTCATCATTGAATTCTTCAGTTCTAGCCCCACAAATCTTTTTTCATAAAGTTATTAGAAAATTAGCATCAATACATTCAGAATTTTATCTGCTTTAACCACATGCAAATGCTTTGAATATCCTTTCTGTTAAACTGATAGTAGTTTAACTCTTCCCTTATGCATCGCCTGCTGTGTTTTTCTTTTAATTAATATTTGCATTAAGAATTTTTTTTTAAAACCCCTTCTAAATAAGTCCTGCATTGTCTAATGTCTCCTTCTTAATCTCACTTCATCTGACAAGCTTTCAGATTCAGCTATTACATTAAACATGAAGCAACACTGTTGGTCTGCAGGGCTTTATGCTTGGTTTGGGCCTTATTTTTTGATTTCTCTAGGCACCACTTCTCTTTCATGGAGTTTTCATCTGAAGCCCCAGGGAGCCTTATCCTGGCTCCCCTCTAAGCCATGATCTTCATGTTTAATCAGACAGGTACAATCAGCCTGTGATTTATGCAGAACCTGAACTCCATCTCAGGCCCCCTCCAAATAGAGTTGCACTTATCAGTTTCTGTTGTGTCCTGGAAGTCATTAAGAAGTGTTGATAACTATTCCAGCCACTGCCTTGTCTTTGCTCTAATTTACAGCTATGACCTTCCAAAGATGGTATTTTGAAATAAGATTTAAAAGAACCACATGAGTACGTAGTGCAAATTTGAATAAATACAAAATTAGTGAAAAATAAGAAAAAAAAAATACATTGAATATATTTTCCTAACTACTGGTTTTCATGACATTCTTCTTGAAACAATAGCTTCACTTAGGAAGATACCTTTTCATAACACAGATTTAAGGCTTGGTGCTTATTATGTTCTGTCCTGATTGAAACCTTTTTCTTTGGTATATCTACCTTTGAGAATCTGCTTCCTGAATTTTACCAGGAGTTAGGCATGTGCCTATCTGTCTTGGAGCAGACATGGGGCAGGGGAATTGCACTCAGACTGATGAAGGTATGACATGGATAACTCCACAGTATACTTTCACTGACTAGTCTTGAGTTGGTATGACAATATACATTTTCAATACAGTCAGCAGAACAGAAAAACAGTATAATACTTAAAATTAATTTTTCTGAGTTTTTCTTTTTGTTTCTTTTTTTTTTTTTTTTTGGCTTGGTCAACTTTGTCAATAAATAAGCAGTAGCAAAGGACCTTAGTGATACTTTAAGTCAAGAAATGACCTTACCTTCTTTCTAGTACTGTTCACCTGAAAATTCGGTTTTAGATAAAAATTTAAGGTATTTAAAGTGTCACCACATAACAATGGTATTCTGAAATGAGTATTGAGGAATGAATGAATTTCTTCTTGTGAGGTGTGTACAGTGTCCACAAAATATCTAGTTTACCAGTTTGCAAAGCAGGATCTTAGGAAAAATACATCATTTTAAAATGAAGCTTTGTGGTAGAGATCATTGTGAATCAATAATCATGACACTCAGCATAATAACTTTTTAGGTTTGAAATGCATTCATGTAAAAGCAAGTATGTTTTAAGGATAATAAATAACTCATTTTGAATATTTCTGGAAACTACATCTCCAGCAGCTTAAAAAAAATCTACATTTCAGTCTGCATGTCTGCAGTCTGGTTTTGCTTGCTTGGTGTTGAAAACCTGGAAGTCTGTTTACATATTTAAGGCCAGAAAAGACTCCGATCATATTGGCTTACACCTCAATATCTTACTATTCCATTATACTGTATGACTTTCTAAAAATCATGCAGTCTTGATCAGTGCACAACTGTCTATAAGTGTGTGTATATATATATATATATATATATATGAAATTATGATCAGGAGTGACAAAATGCTCAAATATTCCTGTTATTGATATATTCTTCATATTGTTGTGGATGACCTATCCCTGGAAACACTCTAACTTTCAGTATATTCAGTCAATACAGTCCTTGTCCAAAGTTAGGGCAATGGATAACCAGACAAGTTTAAAGATAAAGATATAAAGACAAAAGAAGAAAGGAGGGGAGGGGAGGGGAGGGGAGGGGAGGGGAGGGGAGGGGAGGGGAGGGGAGGGGAGGGGAGGGGAGGGGAGGGGAGGGGAGGGGAGGGGAGGGGAGGGGAGGGAAGGGAAGGGAAGGGAAGGGAAGGGAAGGGAAGGGAAGGGAAGGGAAGGGAAGGGAAGGGAAGGGAAGGGAAGGGAAGGGAAGGGAAGGGAAGGGAAGGGAAGGGAAGGGAAGGGAAGGGAAGGGAAGGGAAGGGAAGGGAAGGGAAGGGAAGGGAAGGGAAGGGAAGGGAAGGGAAGGGAAGGGAAGGGAAGGGAAGGGAAGGGAAGGGAAGGGAAGGGAAGGGAAGGGAAGGGAAGGGAAGGGAAGGGAAATCACAAAACCACACACAGGTCTATTACAATCTGAAAGTTCTAAATTCTGGGAGGCAGGGACACTAAAATAATCAAAAAGTACAATAGTCAGACTGAATACTCTCTCAAACCAGCACCTCCTGTTGCCTCTGAGATAAAGTACTTGGCTAAAAAAGACATTGGTTTCCCCTATTAGAGTATTTCTTGTAAGCTTATTAGTATAGAGCTGAGCTCAGAGCAATTAGTTCTGCAGAGGGTAAGGGATGATCCATCCATATGACAAACTCATGTTGCTTCCAGGGCCAGAGCTTTTATTCCTGCCTATTTTTGTGCACATCTTTTGGAACTAAAGGACAATATGAGGGGCTCTAGAACAGCAAGAGAAGTCATGCACACAGACAGATTTCACTCAGGAGTTTCTGGTGAAAGAAAAACCCATGAGAAAGAAATTTCTGTTATTGCGAAGCCTTTGAAAAAATGATGGATTTAACACCTGTTACAGGGATTGATTAAAGTGACAGTGCTTAATGTTATGATGTCATAATTTTGACCTGTGGACACAACTGATGACTAGAGTCACTTCCCCTAAATCTGTATCTCATGTTGTGGCAGAGAAAAATGACTGTGTATGGCAAACCATAAATAATAATAAAAAAAAGTTGGCTCTTTTGATCAGGCTGAAAACCTGTAACTCAGGGTGATTTGGAGGGTAGAGAGAGAAAAAATCCTTTGTGCTCTGAAATCCAGTTCCTCGCGTAGAAGAAGGATGCAACCTCTTTTGCAAGTTTTGACTACAGTTTAGCATAAAGGGCACAGGAGATACAGAAGGTAAGAAGGGAAAGGAGGCACTTGAAAATACAGCTCTGGTTTCCAGGACTCCTTCCTAGGTATGCAGTGGATATATATGAAATTTCCCCATATTGTGTTTGTATCATTCAAACCAAAAGACTACTAATAATTCTGCTGAACCCTTCCTCAATGGAAACAAGATTTACCCTAACATACGAAGTAAAAATCAGCACCTGCAGCTGATGTCAGCAGTGTTTTTTCACAATATCATTCTCTAGAGAATTTCTAACAATAGACAACTGAACACAAGAACCAGATGCTGGAAAGCAGAAGATAAGAAAAGTAAATGTCATTTGCCTTGTTTAATATACAGTCACTTAGGTTACCAGCACACACAGAATCTGGTTGTTTAATTAAGAAGTTTGTGCTGATGTCACAAATTCAGGTCAGGTAAATACATTGCCATTTAGCACATACATAAAACTTTTGATTAAACACACATAAATAGAAAATTAAAGCAATGCATATACTGCTACTCCAATCCACACTGAAGAACTACTGCAGCTGTTAAAACGTCTTTAGAGTTTTTAATTACTTAAAATGCTAATGAAAGAGAATATTGGCTGAGCTGCTGTATCCTAACTGCTGAGGATCTCACAAAGGTCTGAAATCATACAGCAAGGGCACTAGTTAATATCCTGCCTGTCACTAGCACTCAATGCACTGTGTGTGAGATTTTAGGTTTGGCTGAGATGATACCAGCCTGTATTTCAAGCACACCACTTTCATTTTTTGATTAGAAGTAAATTATTTTGGTTTGGGCAATACTCATCCTCTCTCACAAATACTGTCTTCTTTCCCACCTCTATATACACAAACTTCTTTAATTGAAGCAAGCTTAGAGTGATAATTACAGTCAAGTCTCCTGGAGTCAAATAAATTTGTGCTTTCATACATACTGGGATGACATGGAAAACTCAATTTCTTTCTGTTTCACAGTTTTGTAATAAATAGCATAGTATAATCCCCATACATGAATAGAAATTTGATGTAAATAGACACATGGCTTTGTAGAAAAAAACATACACACATTTTCCTGTACGTAGCATGTTTCTTCCCTCAGGCCAAGAGCTTTAGCTAAAAATTGTGATTGAAAGATATTTGAGGAATCCTACAAATAGAGAAATGTTCTTTATTTTCCTCTGGTTTCAGAAAGGGTCACTTTGGACACACTTGAGTATCTTATGCTTCTATGTTCCTTCCCACTTCTTACCATAATACTTATTGTTTTAAAATTTAAAAAGATATATTTGAATGCATCATACAAAATATGACAGTTAATAACACTTTTTCAGGTTGATAGCTCATGCCATATACAGTCTATTATTCTTTCTCTATACATTTCCCAGAGCCAGGAGGTCTGGATACATTACAGCCAAACCCCAACACTTTCTAGCTATAGAGCTATTGAGATAATGCTTCATTAGGTTAATTTTATGAAAAATATTTTTAATTTGAAGTTACATATGGCTTAAGTATTTCACCTTAAGCAATGAAGAAAGCAATGTTACAAAAGGTAAATTCAAGAAAAAGACTTGGTAGCAAAGGTAAAGTTATGACTTGCATGTGGAAGGTGCCTCTGCCCATGGCAGGTGGGATGAAGGTATATGATCTTTAAGGTCCCTTCCAACCCAAAATGTTCTGTGATTCTATGTGGAAACACTTGAGCTGTGCCAGAAACTAAGAGACTGGGTATACAGTGGTTTGATAGGGGAGGAGGAATATTTTCCATCTGATTCATAAATTGCACATGAAATTAAAAATCCCCAGACATGTATTCATACATCTGCATTTTGGCTTATCAAAACTTTAAATAGAAATACATTTGGTATATGACAAATAAGTTTTAATTTTCACAGGGCTAAAAATCTTTGTCTTTTATAGCTTTCACTTTTCTCCTTCTGACTTGTGATAATCTCAACCAAAATAACTAGCATCATTTACATTTCACATTTTATTCTTTTGCCTCCATCAACTGGAAGAAAAAATCCAGGTAGTAAACCATAAGAAACTCCTTTAAGAAAGACCTTTGAATTACACATATCAAAATAAAACACTATTCCAGATAAAATTAACAAACAGCATGAAATACGCTACTGCTCTGAACATCTGAAATACACATAGAGGTATTCACAAATTTACCATTAACATTTTCAGTGATTTGTATAAATACAAATACAATCTAACTTTACTGGTGGAAGTGGAAAAAAATCACAAAAAAGACTGCTGTATACCAGATTCCTTCAGAATTCCATCACAGAAATATAATGCAAAAGGGGAATGAATCCCTTTACATTATAATAGCAAAATCACAGAAATTATGAAAATACCTTCACAGTTCCACAAGATGGAGTTAATAAATACTGTGAAAACAGTAAGATTGTCTAATGTAATTTGTAGGACTTTTACTGAAAGGACTTTTCACTTTATACACAACACTAAATAGTGAGTAAGGATGAATGCCAAGCACAATATTGCACAATACACAATATACAAGGCCATGTGTTTAACAGTGAACACAGGAAGAAAGGTAATACAACATTTCTGTATCTAACCTGTGGTACCCAGAACTGCTTCCCCATGCCAAGAAAAGATTCAGTTTTGCATCTTCCTCCCATTCCTCCATGGCATGGTCTGAGGAGAGGAAACAAAAATAGCTGAGACAAATAGGAACTTCTGCTCAGTCCCATGTGGCCAGGATATTAGAGTGTTTGGAGTTTCAGGCGTTTGGGTTCATGCATGCCCATGAATTCACTTGTCCTCCAGATCACATTTAAATCACCTACCTACCTATCTGATAAGTTTATGAAACATTTGGACACCTCCTTCCCACCTTACAACATTCCTAACTTTAAAACTCTGCATTTGCACCTTTTGGCCCTCCCATGTACATCTGTATTCTAACTTTGATTGCTGCTCCATGCAATCCTAATTCCTCGATAGCCTTTAAAAGATTCACTTGTGTTCTGATAGTAGTTTCACTAGGACAATGCAGAAATTAGGATGGTCTTCATCTCCCACTAAAATATGCAGATATACCAATTCAGTGTCTCTAAAGAGTTCACTTGACAACAAAAAACCCCCAGTGTATTTTCTTCACTTTAAAGGTAAGGAAAGAAAATTGCTCACGCCTACTAGAAGGTATTTACAGGCAAATAGACCACAGGACATCAGGATTCCTCTGCTGGAGACAACTTGTAGTGGTTTGGTCCAAAATACTCATTACTTTTTATCTTCTGTGAGATGAGAATTAGGAGAAACGCAAAGCAGGCACAAAACTTGAAAGAATATAAAGAAGTTTATTAACAGACCTAAAAGAAGAAAAAAAATCATACCACACCTTCAGAACACTTCTCCTTCCCCCCCCCCCCCCCTTTCTGCCTTCTCCCACTGACAATGTAAAAAGACAACCCTTGAGATGTTCAGTCTGTTTACCACTTCCATAATAACCTTGTTCAGTCCATTTAGGAAGAGGAGTCTCCCTTGTCCATGTTATGAAAACATTATCACAACGAGACAGCCGCCCGGGTTGGTTCTCTGCTCGCATGTGAGTCCCTTCCCACGACTTGCAGCTTTTCCCACAACTGCTTTTGAGGGTCCACTCTTGAATTACTGAGGTATAAATTTAAGGTTGAGCTGTTCAGAAACAAAAGTTCTCTTCACCCATCTCTGGGAGCATTTCATCTCTAAGAACAGAGGCCCTCCTCTTTCCCTGGGAGCAAAGGGTCCTCCTCATCTTCTCATCTCTGGACTATCCTCTAGGACTATCTCTGGGAGCATTTCTAGGAACTGAGGTCTTCTCATTTTCCATTTGGAGCAAAAGTCCTCATCTGGTCCATCTCTCCCTGTCCAAACTTCTCATGAAATTACAGCTGCTTCAGCATCTGCCTATCTCAGCACAGGTGCCTTTGCTCTTAAGTACAAGTTGAATGCTCCACCCCCCATGCCTTCATGAAATTACAACGGGTACTCTGATATATCATAGCTTTACAACAGAATTTCAGCTTTAAGCATCTCCTCTTTCTTCTCCCTCAGGTTTTCAGCTCTTCACAGCACTAAAAGGGTTAATCTCACCTAGGCCTTGCAGCTGGAATGTGGCTTATCGCTGTTGGTCACATGATCTTTTGCCAGACAGCAGGGCAGCTTCAGCTGAATCTTGGCTGCACTGGAGAGGGGGAGCCAGGCCACTCCCGCTGCCCACAGCCCTGCTGTGGGGGGGAGGGGGGTTCCATGGCTGGAACAGGCCCATCAGCTCCAGGCTGGCCGTGCCCCGGCCCGGCCTGGCCCAAGCAGGGTCTGGCCGGGCCCGCTGGCCCCCGCACGGGGCCTGCAGCCACCTGTCCCAGCACCGGAAACGAGAGAGAGGCTCTGCCCGGGGTTTCCTATTCTTAAGTGTGGATCACAGAGGCGGTCACAACTTTAAGTGGCTCAAAGAATTGTCCATATTCAGACTGGCCATCTGATAGGTTCTGTTAGGTCACAGAGGAAGCTGTAAGCACCCCTCAGCAAGAACATCACTTCCAGGATTATGCTTGCTAACCCATGACACAACTGTATGGGTGGAGGCAGTGGAGGTAAGAGATCTGTAGTAATAGACCATTTTCTATACCAAGATACAGAGGCACACTGTAAAACTCCTAATTTGTAAGCATTATTAGAGTGCCTACCACAACTTAAACATGGGTTTGTCCTCTCCAGATATGTCTTTGTCTTTAATTTCTCCTCCCCTGTCTCCACAAAGGAGATTATACCTCTTTTCTGAATTTAGGCAAACAAATAAATGTTTTCACTGTATTTATTCATAACCATCTCACTAGTAATAAGTAGCTCTTGCTGTTTTTTAACCCTTTTCTTCTGCAACAATAGTTGTACAGAAGTAAACTACAAATAAAATGAAATCTAAATGAAATCTGGCAAGGAAATGCATTCATATAACTGTATAATTTGTTAACTGTGTCCATTGATTCTCTCTTCTTCCATTGATTATATGTCTGCCTAACTTGAAAAGAGTTATTGTCTATTAGAAAGAGTTGAGAATGTGATCTGCTACAATTTAGAGGAAATTTAGTAAATCAAAACCGAATTAATAAGAAACTTGGACCTTTAAGGAACTCCTTTCTAAGGCAAGGCTATTTTGTTTTTCCTCCATATTTTTTTTTACATTCCATACCAATTTCTGAACTTAATAATTTGAGATATATTCTCACTTCAAAGAATACTGATGACTTCTCTACTATGTATAAAAATAGCAGTTTTGAGAGAAGTCATGAATTAACCTCAGACATAGTAAGAATGTATAGTCAAATAAAATACTGCCTGAAACCAAGAAGTTATGTGCCTAAACACTTTTTTGATGAATATTGAGTACTAGATAAGGGTGAAGTGTAAGATAGAGGAGCAAGGTGCTTGATTTAGGGAAAATAAAATTATGCTACAGAACTCTGAGATAATCTCTGCTTGCTTACTCATTTATTTATTGGAAATCAGAGTAACAATTAGGGTAAGATTTTTGAGAACATCAAGATTTCAATTATCACATCACATCACATCACATAAAAATTCAGTTTCACAAAATTGGATAGACATGCTAATTTGAGAGGCACACTTCATCTACATTTAAAAAAAAAGGAAAAAAATTTGAGAGAGAATTTATAAGTATGCCCATGTTTATAAGATACACATTGTTACAAAAATAGCTAATTATCACACCCCTAACCATTACCAATATCTTTTTCTCTGATGATCCACAGGAAAAGTTGTGTTGAGAACTGTTTAGCCAGTCACACAGAAGAATACAGAGAGAGAAATATGTGCAAAAGATTATTAAGAAATCAAGATACTCAGCAGTGCATCTGGGTTATGTCTTCATTTCCAACATGTTTCAAATGAATTAATGGGGATGGTACTTGTTATCTGTGGTCACTACGTACTATACATACATACTGAGGAATCTAATGTATTATCTGCTTTTGTTTGGGGTTTTTTTGGAGGCTTGTTTGGATTTTTCTTTGTAGGTTTGATTAGGGGAGGGGGATGTTGGCTTGTTTGTTTTTTCATTTATCAAAATGTTTCATGGTTATCTGACTTGCAGAATGAACAATTTGTGATATGAGAAAGGAAACGTTTGACAAATTCATTTTCCACCCATGTGGAGTTTTTGCTTTCTAACTTACCCCACTCCAACTAGAGAAAGGTCATGCAGAGTAAACAACAGGAATGACTTTTTGCTTTCTGTAAATGGTGGGCATTCACAGACCTGCTGAGTCTGTAAAATGTAGAGGGAAATGACAGCAGTCAAAGATTACTTCAGATCACATGTGTTGATATTATTTTCCATTTTGAACATCTGAGCCTCTTTCACACACCTAAACAGTTTACTGTTTAGTAAAATACCACAAATAACACAAAATATTTTGTATGTAAACTGATTTACTGTAACTGGAAATATGAATTAGAAAATTTTTCTGTTCTTGTTCTTTGGTTTTAGTCAATAAAAGGGCATGATTATTATAACACACCACATTTTTGCATGTGATTTACTGAAGACAATTTTCTGTAGACTTTATATAGGATAATTAACATTTGAAAGGCTGGAATTTTATTTTATATTATAAATTCAAAATATTTAAACAGTTTACAGAAGATTACCAGTCATCAAGAAACACAGTATAGATTGTCAAAATTACATTGCAGTATCTCTTTACAAATATATTTATCAGTATACTTATTCTGCAGAAACCTTCACAATATTGCTTGAAGTTACTTTGTCTCATAAGTTAAAAGCGTATTTTGTAATTACATAATTTCAAATAGTAAGAAGAGGGCTTAATTGCTCTGCTTCACACAATTAGTATTTTAATTTTATAAGATGCCAGATAATGTTTTGCTTTATTTATTCTTATATATGAAAATGGTCCCTTTTTTTTTTTCACAAGCTATGATGTTGCAAAATTGCTTCACAGATTAATGGAGATTCCTCTAATATGAAGAGCAAAACAAAACATACATAGGAATTAGAAATTGTCACATTTAGTGGTAGCTTGCAAATGTAATTTTAGTACTTTCTAATAGTAAATTGGCAATAGGCAGCGGAACTCTTCATTGCTAGGAAATCACATTCTATTCACAATTTTAGCATGCTTGAAAATTCTGTTTATCATTTGGTAGAAACATGAGATAAGCAGGAAGCTTAAATATCTATCACTGTTCGAGCTACCTGGCATCTCTGTAGACAGTTTGAACAGATGGATAAAATAAATTAACCTTATCTCTGGGGGGGTCTGTGTGTTGTTAAGAGGATGGGTAAAGGAATGACAATGGACATATAAGATTTTTTGTCAGAACCACTCTATAGCATAGAAAAGATCACCAGTCCCACTACTTGCTTATTGTTGTCCCTTTTGAGAGGTTGTAGACCCTGGATTACCAGCTGAGTTGCTCATATGAGCAGTCAAAATGAGGTTGGCAAGCTCGTACTATTTATGTTTACAGCTTGCTATTCATCTGCAGCTTTTAGTGTATAGGACCTCTTTTTAGCAGATGACCATGCAATCCTCAATAATTTTCACAGGTATTTATTACAGATATACACTGAATGTGGTAGGTCCTAGTACTTACTATGAGGTGACCTACCTTGGATAGTTATCTCATCCAGTCTTATCTCTGGAAGGCCAAAGCAGTAATTAGATAATACTTGGTGACTAGTGTCATGATACAGTGTTAAAATGGAGGAAAAAATAAAGTGAATAATTTGGACAAAATCTATTGCAATCATCCTTCATACAGGTAGAGTAATAAAAATTTGCAAGGCTCACCTTTGAAACATGGAGGTAAACACTGGCAGGAATACAGAAACAAGGAAAGATGTGGCAAAAACAAACTTATTGTTCTAGTGACTATCTAGAATGATACCATTGCTGATACTGAACAAGATTTTCTCAGGTTGATGATATAACATGTTTTACCCAGAGAATTAAAAAACATGTTAGGATAAAACTCTCTCTGTTCACACTTCAGAAGCACTCAAGTCACCAATCTGTGGCCAGATGTGACTGTAAGGATTTATATAAGGAAAATATGCGGCAGAAGCTAAAAAAATGAACTACAGGGCCATGTAAATGAAATAAGAGGAATAGACACCTGAAGAAGTCCATTATATGAGAATTTCTAGTGCCTGGGTCAGCTTCAATGGCTTGTTTTGACTTTGGTTTTAGACACTTTTTTATAATGGCAAACTAACCAGTTCCTGTAAGTTCACAGGGACAGAGTTTTGAACCCTTATGAGGAGGTCGAGTAGGAAAAGGATTGTTAAACCCCTCTATGCTTTGAACATTTACCTCCTAGTGTTCTTGAAAATTATTTCTTCTGTGTGGAGAGGACTGGAAAGAAAGAAATAATCAACGGAGGTAAGATGTTTCTTAAAAAAAAAAAATAAAATAAGAAAACAATACAACTAGAAACATAAGTTACTTAAATCAGAACACTTACAGGTGATTTGGGGAAGTTCAGAATCTCTAATCCTTAAAACCCATTTGTTTCAAGGTAACTGGTTACCCTATCAGCAAGTAAATGCAAAATAGAAATTTGGGAGTTTTGCACTCTCCGTCATCTTCAAAAAGGAGAATTCTGGTAGTTTCTGGTCAGACTGTTCAAAGAAATACAAATTTTTGTTATAAGTTTGTCATTTTAAATACTATTTCAATATCTTCTACATCATCCTCTGTCCTTATGAGTTTGTTTGGAGCTATTTTTTGTGTATGACTGAGTCTAAAATTTTCAATTTTTCCAACAGTGACAGAAGATAACCACTACTGACCCCAATTATAGTCAAGATTGTACAGACTTATTCATATATGATGAATTATTTGGTCTGTAATAACAATATATATATTTATAAAATTCTTCTTTTCTACCTCTCTGAAGCTACACACTGACCAAGATAAAGGAGATGGAAATTTAAAATACATATTAACAGGAGATGGGGCTGGCAGTCTGTTCATTATAGATGAAAATACAGGAGATATTCATGCTGCAAAGAAATTGGACAGAGAAGAAAAGTCCCTATATGTGCTACGTGCCAAGGCTATAGACAGAAAAACTGGAAGACAAGTGGAGCCAGAGTCTGAATTTATCATTAAAATCCACGATATCAATGACAATGAACCAAAATTCACCAAGGACATGTACACCGCCAGTATTCCGGAGATGTCTGGAGTTGGTAGGTAAAAACTTCTCCTTATGTAAAATGCAAACAGGTTTGAGCTGACTGGGAAGTTATAAGTAATTTATTATTTGAAGCACTTGCTACTAGCTGCTCTGAATATCCATGGAACAATTTCTGTTGCCAGCAATGTATCATAAATAACTGGTTTCTGCTTTTATTCATTTGTTTCATCTTTATCCACTTTTTAATCCTTTTTCCATGCTATAAGCTACTCTTACTCTTCTAAGCCCACCGGAACCATCACGGAATGCAGCATGTATGGCTGTCTCATCAGTTACTACATAGTGTTGTCACAGCCGAGACTATCACTCGCATAAAGAGTGTCATCTTTGTGTTTTAAGGTCTAATTTACCAAAACTTTCTGTACCTTTAGACACAAACTGTTTTAAGCATGTAAGTATGTAAATCAATTAATATATCAAAATTATGCAAAATATATTCCTACAAATGTCTTTTCTTTTTCTTTCTGTTATCAGTATTGATAGTTCTTGTTGGTGGGTTTTTTGTTGTTTTGGGTTTTTTTTAATATGGACTTGTTAATTTAATATTGAATTTTTTCATAACAAATATATGAACACTGTCTCTAAATAATTAACTATTTTTGTTTCAAAAATATTTGTCTTAATGGGTAAAAATTTACACCTATTTATAACTGCTGCAATGAAAAGTAAAAATGTGGAGTTATAGTAGATGTGAAAAACACAGCATAACAGGAAAATAATTCTCTGAGTTTTGTTCAAATATATAAAGTGATAGATAATATTCACCAGCACACACTCATCGGAAGTTATCATGATTACCTAAGTGCTTCACTTTCTTACAGCAGAGACAGATTCTCTCATAAGATAAGCATAAAATCCATAGGCTATGGGAAACAACTAACCGATAAATTCTCAAGAGTTATTTACTTCTCATGATTTACTGTATTGGTTTGCAAAATCAGCCCTGGATAATGGCATAGCTAAGAGAGACAATAAAATAGCCATTGAATCTTGTGATTAATATGCATCTTCACGAAATAATTTCCAGAAGCTAATATCTCTGAGAGCAGTAGAAGTATAACAGAATAAGGATTTATTTTATAAACATGAGAGTAAAAAATATTATTTTTACTTATTTTAGAAAATAAAATATTTTATATATACTTATAAAATACATTTTAATAATAAAGTAATATTTTGTGAGCATGAGAAGGGAACAAATATACTACTATGTGTAATGCAAAGAGTCCAAGGATGCTTCTTTTAAAGATATATGGAAAATAGAGAAATCCTTTCCATTCAGAATTTAAATTGCTGATAATAACTGAAAGAAAAATGTTGGCAGTGCACCTGTCATATTTAATTTGAAATATATTTGTAAGGAAGGAACTCTATGGGAATAGATAGGAAAAAAGCATGATGTCCATGTTTAACATTATCACTTAGTCCAACTTTATTAGAGTCAATTGAGAGGCATGAATAAAAGAGAAGTGAATAAGATCCAGTGCTTTGGCACTGCCCGAGAAATATTAAGTCTATGAAATGTTTATATTTTATGAGGGATGATAGAATAAGTACCATGATGTAGTTTAAGCTGAGGAAGTGTCCATAAAAGACAAAAGTAAAGGTGAATTTTACTTTCAAGGAGACTTTGTATACTTTTCCTTGAGGAAAGGGATATAAACAGTAAAAAATGTTCTTTGGCTTCTAATATGAAAGCAAAAGAAGGTATCTGAGTTATTCTTTCCTCTGTTTAGTTGACATTTAGCTGGCACTTAGGAATATAAAAACCACTGGAATTGGAATTTTTAGCATTTGAATTTGAATGAATGAAAGTAGGTTTGTAATTTTTTTAAAGTGGAATAGAAGAACCCAAATCCAGACCAGTCCATTCTAGCAACATATATTCTATATTTCTGAAGTCAGCCATAAGAATGCTTCAAGAGTCAGGATGAGTATACAGATGTGAATAAGATTGAGCACACAGGTATTTCTTCTTGGAATCCTTTTGTATCATTCTTCCAGATAAGGAACTGGATGCCCTAACTGGAAAATAAACAACTTAAATAGAAGCCCAAAGTCTAAATTTGTTAAAGCAGTAGCCCCAAAGAGAAATCACAAAATAGTATTTCAGAAAACCAGAAGAGTGCAGAATAAAACATTAAGTGCCTTTTAATTCTAGATTTTCCTCTATTTTCTGCTAACAAATGGAGGAAAATAAAAATAATATAATAAAATCCAGAATCTCTGGAAGAGAGTGATCATCTTTATTAAGACTAAGTAAAATGAAAAAGTCAAAGTATTCCTGCATTACCTACATAAACACTAGAAATTATGAGAGATATTTTTTAGATTGTATATAGAGATTCCTGCACACCTAATCTAAGAAGTTTTCTGACTGGAAATTGCTATATGGTTACACTATACACACTATAAAAAATAGACATACTCATGATAAGCAGGTCAAAAATCTGTAGGAAAATCAGTTTCTTTCAATTCTTTCTGTCTTCCCAATTTTCTGTCTCAAACCACATTTTTTTCTTAACTATTATATTTATTATGTTTGTCAAGTCCAACAAATATAACAGCAGATATTTATGAAAGCTCAGGAAAATGTCACTAAGATGGAGAAATTGAAGAGGAATCATCACTAGCAATGTTTCCAGCTGTGTGTATATCTGTTATTCAAATTGAAATCATACTATGTACTTCTCAGTGTGTTACTGACTGTTTCTTGGAATAACTGTGTCTAGAACACACTAGGGAAAATGGTAAGTCAACACCTCTGACAGAATGTGTGATTTTCAGCACCAATAAGCAGATCTCCATCATGTTTAACCAGTTTTATAGCAAGAAGAGTGAAAGCATAATGTGGATTTTCAGCACAACCTATTCAAGCCCGGGGGAAATATGAATGCTTATTTGTGCACTAGTTTGTGCAGCCATCAAGTTATATATAAATTAGCCCTGCTATGCCTAAATAGATCCAATCCAACAGTGTTATGGATAAACCTAAAATGCGGTGTAGCAAAGTTAGTACTGGGAGTAATCAAAACCACTGAAGTGAGCTGACTGCAGTGTCATTTCAGATAAATTTTATGGAAATGATCATGTTAAATGTTTACACTGATTGTGAGTTAAAAAGTTGAATGAGAAAGTTAGTTTAAAATATTCTGAAACTCAGTAACATGGAATCTGTCATTAAAATAATCTGCTGAAGTACTAGAGGATAATAACTGCTGTAGCTATATTTTTGAACAATACTAGAGTTGACTGGAAGAATCCTGAGATTTATATCAGATTTAGTAAATTATTTTAAAAAAATATAATTTCAAAAAATGAGAAAAAGAGGCTAGAAAGACCCATAGAGGTTAATCAAAACATTATATAGGAAGCAAATTTACAAAAGATGTTCAAGATTTTAAACTGATGCAATGCCAAAGTTCTAAGGTACAATCTTGATCACAATGAAGAATTGGTGGGTTTCAAGCATGACCTAATCTGAACTACCTATCCAAAACCCCAAAAACTTCAGAGAAGTTAAATACATATTAGGCATCATGAATAATCTTTTGATTTCCTCTTCATGTAGAATGAAAAGTACAGTCTTAATCACATTTTAAATCTCCTCAATTCATCTTCAAGACTTACATGAGTATAAGCTCAGTCCAAGTATTTTTCTGAGTGAAACATGCCTAAAAAAACCCAAATAAATTCAAAACTAGCACCGCACATCACTGTGTAATCCACTCTCAGGTTATTAAGAACTTTCTGAAAAGGGAAGTTAGTGATGTCCTGTGTAGTTAATCCCTTTTGGCATCCAGGTCAATATCATTACATCCCTCTGTACCTGTTTTGCTAATTTTAATGAGTAAGACTTACCAGTTTCATGTCATTAAGCTTCTTTAGCATGCAGCTGATGAGTATTTCACAACAAATTTTTAGTCTTTGCATGGATTCTACTAAGAGAAGGGATAATGTCTAATTTAATTTACCAGTCATTTCTTCAAACTGCTACTTTCTAAATTTATAGATCTAACCAAAGACACCTAACATATTTCGGGATTTCTACATGACAGGATTAATCTAAATATATTAATCTAAATCTGGAACATAAATTTTTTCCATTATACCACTTTTATAGAAAATAATCAGAATAAAAGAGTTTTTCTTCAGTTGATGAGTGGGGCTTGATAGAAAAATGTTATATATGAAATATAAATATGGCCATTTTCAATTGAGGTATACAGGATTATAGCAAGACTAAACATGCCTTGAATTGAACAGCTATTCTAAATAAAAGCTATAAATAAAAGATATATGTAAAAGACATACACATGAATAAAAAACAAGATGAGAGTGAAATAAAACACACTGGGTAATATACATTAATATTACCATTCTTATCACCATGCTGTTGTATTTGAGTGCACTAGTATATCCTGAAACACCAATTATACAATGATTCTCTTAGACGTTCCATTATCATTGTTCAGTATTTCTACAGTATCTCTTGGGAATCTATAATGATCACAACTACTACTTCATTTAAGTAAGACTGCACTACATTCTGATATTATTTTTAGTTACGCCGTGTTTTCATCATCACATAATCCCAAGCACACATTTCTCAAGAACAGTTTGTTATTTTGTATAGGAAGCTCTTACAAGAACAAGTCGAATTTACGGTAAAAAAAAAAAAAAAAAAAAAGGAAAGAAAGAAAATTAACCAAATGCAGTAACCATCACATTTTCTATTTTTGAATTTTCTTATGTCAGTAGCCATTAATCTACAGATGTGTATAAACAACTAAAGGGAGGCAGCTCTCATCTTCCATGATTCAGCAGGAAATATTTACATTTTCTCCTTTGTATATTTTCCCTGGTTTCAGACATTCATAAAAAGAAGCTATGAATGACTGTTTTGACTTTGACACAAGCTTACAAAAACTACTTTGTTAACTTGCAAAACTTCAGAATGCTAGTTGTTAATGTGCACTCTATTTTAAAATGAATTATTGAGTTAGCTTTAAGAGAAAGGTACATTTCAAATAAAAATTTTATCCACAAGTTCATATTTTACAAGATAGAATTAGAATTCCTTTTAGTCAAACTAAGCATGATGGCAGAAATTCTGTAACTAGAATACTTTCAATATTTCTTTTTGCATTTGCCACTATAAAGAATTTCAAAACTTTTTTATATGTCAGAATCATTTTTAAATGCAGAATTTTTATTCTAATTTAGGTTCTTTCTTATTTTCATGCAAGTCTTTTTATGAAAAAAAATAAAATATAAAATAAAAGTTCAATGCCCAGTAATTCTTTCTTAAACCATTAAGGTAAAAAAGTCAAAACCCTCTTTTTTATTAAGTAGTTAAAAACCATAAATCTTTCCTGGATATTTTCAAATAATTTTGGAAATTTGGGGTTTTTTTCTTTCACTTTTGGGCATGCAGTCTGTTAAGGACATGTAGAGTATTTTTATTAGGGAAGTATATAGAAGTATTTATAAGTATTTATAAGTATTTTGCATTTGGGATGAGGTAGATACTATTTTTAGAGTAGCATGAATGGATGCTTTAAAACTCCATATTTCTAGAGTACAAAAGAAAATCACTAGAACACCAAAGGAATCTTATTTAGATCATGATGATTAGCTTAAATTATTCTATCATTTGTCTACCCATTCATCTGTATACATAATATGGACAACATTTTCCCAGCAAAAAGGATGTCTGCAAGGAACTTACTACAGCTCTGCTAGTGTAAATAGGTTATTTTGAGTTTGTACAGCTCCACTGATTTCAAGTTGGATTTTACAGAAGTGTTAGGATCTTCCTGCATGTGTTCATTTCATGATCAAAGTATATAATTTCTGTAAAATTTAAATATTCATTTGCAATTACTATTATACTTTGTTACAGGTTGAAGATAAAATAAACACCTAAAATATAGTATAAGCAATCACATCAAAAAATAATATGTATGTATTGTATATATCATGTAATTATAGAATAGTTTGGGTTGGAAAGGACCCTAAAGATATCTAGGTCCCTGCCACGGGCAGAGCCACCTTCCACTAGACCAGGTTGCTCAGACCTCCATCCAACCTACCCTTGAATGCTCCCAAGAATGGGGCAACTTCTCTGGGCATCCTGTTTCAGTTCCTCACCATCCTCACACTAAAGAATTTCTACCTAATATGTAATCTAAACCTACTCTTTTTCAGTTTAAAATAATTCCCCCTTGTCCTGTCACTACAGGCCCTTGTGAATAGTCTCTCTCCCTCTTTCCTATAGGATTCCTACAGGTACTGGAAGGCTGCAATCAGGTAACCCTGAAGCCTTCTCTCCTCCAGCTGAACAATTCCAATTCTCTCAGCCATTCCCCACAGGAGAGGTGCTCCATCCCTCTAATCATCTTCATGGCCTCCTCTGGACTTGCTCCAACAGGTCAATGTTGTTCCTGTTCTGGGGACCCCAGAGCTGGATGCACCATTCCAGGTGGGCTCTCACCCTGCTGGCGAAGATGCTTTTGATGCAGCCCAGGACACATTTGGCTTTCTGTAAGTGCACACTGCTGGGTCGTGTCCAGCCTCCCATCCACCAGCACCCCCAAGCCTTTATCAGCAGGGCTGCTGTCTACCTGCTCATCTCCCAGCCTGTGTTGATATGGGGCATTGCCCCGATCCAGGTGCAGCACCTTGCATTAGTCTTGTTAATCCTCACGAGATTCCCATGGGCCCAGTTCTCAGCTTGTCCAGATCCCTCTGGATGGCATCCTGCTCTTCAGGTGTGCCAATCACATTACTCATGTGGGGTCATCTACAAATTTGCTAAGGCTACGCTTGATCCCTTTGTCTATGTCATTAAGGTATTAAATGACATTTGTCCCAGTACAGAATCCAGAGGGACACCACTTGTCACTGATGTCCATTGGGACACTGAAGCATTGACCACTACACACTGATTGTGACAGTCCAACCAATTCCTTATGCACCTAACAGTTCACCTATCAAATCCTTCTCTCTCCAATTTATAGAAAAGAATTGTGGTGGACCATGTCAAAGGCTTTACAGAAGACCAGGTAGAAAACATCTGTAACATTTTTGTGAAGATTTCAAATCATTCACAAATTTAAGGTTCACAGAACATTTTAACATTACAGATAGGATCTCAAGCTACAGAAAAAGGAGTGGCACTCTTTTTCTCTTTTTGGTCTCTCTGTTCCCTCCCAGGTGTGCTATCTTAGGTCTTTCCCACTGTTCTCTGAACCCAAAAGAAGAAAGTTTAGGGAGCTAAAATCATCATAAAGATGGATTTTTCAAAGTCAATATTCATTTTCTACTACTTTTGTTCCCTGGTTCAGATCACATGAGGTTTGATGCCAGAGTTGGTACTAGGGAAGTGACAGGAATATGCAAAGTAAAGCAGGTAAAAGCAGGTGAGACTCTTTCATCCAGCAGTGTCTAACCTTAGCTAAAGAATCAGTACTTGACATATTCATTTTTCTTCAGCTACAAAATCCTTCTAAACTAAACAGGATTCACCACTTTCTTTCTTGTTTTTTGTTTTGTTTTGGGATGGGGGCAAGTTTGGTTTCCTACAAAGACACCACAAGTCTGAGGCAGCACAGTGGGAAAACCAGAACCATTTATTCACCCACTAGGAGTAACTGCTGACTCTTGGTGCTACAAGAAATTGGGGTTTTGTAGAAGTGCTGTTGGCAAGTAAAAATAACTAGTGTTTGCTGCCAACACAGGAAGGTATAATTAATTTTTGTATTTCTGTCCTGTGAGAACTGAGCCACTATCAACTCACTGTCAGTCTGTGACCTCGTCTGAGCTCCCTTAGACCTCCACCCACTGACCTTTCATGATGTTCTAAAATATTTTTCATAGGAAGAAATAAGATGCCAGAATTTCAAATGCAGCAATTAGTAAGCAGGAGGGGTGACTTTTATAGCACCATATGGGACTTTAGGATTCATCAACTAACTGGTTTAAACTTTGGAGATGCAGTTTTAAGCTGACCACAAACTCATTTAAACTCAATTTCCTACCAGTTCATAGAACACAAGAACAGATCTACTCCATAGATATGTCTTAATAAGTTCAGCTACTGCAGCAATGGACACTGAAATGATAGCCTTGGAATGACAGTCATCTTGCCAAATGGAATTTTCAGACCTGGGCTGTGTTGAATATGCCTCCCCTTTCTACCTCTCTGAAATGACTCATTGCAAAACTGTTTGCCTGGTTACTTTATTGCAGCAAATTTATTATTTCCCATTCTCTGTGTACACTGAAAACAAAACAAAATGAAAAAAAAGACAAAAAAACCCCAAAATACTAAAAAAATCCCTGAAAACCAGAGACCTGCACATATCTAAATTAGGGCTTGAAACTACCATTAAAATTTCCTGTCTCTTACCTACACAAAAAAATTTTTGATGCATTAATTTTCCTTACTTTTATTTCACTAGATTTCAGCTATAACACTATAATCTCTGAACAGAAGCATAATGCTCCTGGATTCTTTGCATCAGCACTTTTGCTCACGCTGCAGGGCAATACAATGGGATATGTTCTGCATTGTTAGAGATGGTGTCCCTCTGACTGGACATTAAATCCTTTCATCTTTCATGGCTTCTCATCTGAAAACTAAAAATATCACATTCTGAAACAGCATGTTGCTTCAGCCAAACCTCTTTATGTGAACATACACTCTTCCATACACCCTTTGATATAAACATGTTACAATTCACAACCACGTGCAACCTGTTCTCAGAGCCACAGTAAACAGAGTTCCTATGCATGATGCCAGTTTATATTTACCTAATTTAATCCCTTATGAGCCTTTGAAGCTACCAACCACCAAATAATTTTCCTTCTTTTAAGACATGCTACAGAGTAAGTCTTGCAGTGAGACCCTTCTCACATTTATGGGACCCTATTAAAGCCTGCAGCAATTGAACTGATAGTACTAAGGACTGGAATAGCTGGTACTAATGAGCAGTACTAATATTAGGAACACCTGTGTCTTCTTCAGAAGGAATATGTCAAACAGAGGCATACATGTGTTATAGCCTTCATTACAACTAAAGTATGCCAGACATTAAATTAAACAGGTTAGTATTGGAGAGGAGATGATATGTTGTCTAAGGACAGATTATGCATTAAAAGTGCTAACATCAGTGTCACTATTTATATCAAGCTAACGCACAGAGTTCTATTCTGAAATCATGTAATTATGATCCTTGTGCAGTTTTAGGTGTCTGAAAAAAAATCCTTTTCTTCATTTAAATTATTTTCAAGAATGGGATTTCTCAAATGTTACTTCTGTAGTTGGCTGAGAAGGCTGGTTGCACAGATATAAGTGAGAAATTGCAATTAACTAGATAAAAGGTAAATCTGTTTGAGATTTTTTTATATGTACCCATAAAAGAGAATTTTCAAATTATATTGAGAAGTATAATTTTTTAAAATTAAAGCCCATCTGGGATGCTTACTTATTCTAATCTATTGAATGCAGAATATTTTCAGTTGTCTATAAAAGGAAAGACAGCTTTCTGAATGCCTGAGTATACACTTTAGTTGCTAACATAAAGCAGCTGAGTGTAAAAGTTGTTGATTTTTTTTTTTTTTTTAACCATGCTAACACATGCAAGCATCTATTTTGAAAGTAAAAAACACAGGCAGGGTTGTTTCTGTTGTTTTGTTTTGGTTTTTTTTTCTTTTTTTTCTACCAGATTTCTACATAATTTCTAAGAATCTCCAAAATATATAAATAAAATACAATGGATCACATTTGCATTCAAGATAAAACAATTTTTTTTTTCTAATCTATTATAAATTAACTAATCATCACAGAGAGAATAGAACACACATAAAGATGCTTTGACATAATTCTCAGTCTTCAAAGGAGATAGCAGTTTCATCAAACAGATCAATCTCTCACAAAACAAAGGTCTAGATTCCAAAATATTTATTTATCCTGTAAATCTATTTTTGTGAGTTATCCCACTCCACTCTAATTCTCAGTTTTAGTAGGGTTACTGAGAAGTTAAAGCTTTATCTCATGTGAATCTGAATGATTAGTAGCATTTCAAATATAAATGATTTAGCTGCAGCATTCCAGCAGGCTAAGAGTAGAAAGCACAGGAAAAGAAGATTACCATCCCCCAAGAAGTCCACTACTCACATTAATAGATATGATACAATATCTGTCCATAATGGAACAGTATTATTAAATAAGTAAATTTCTCACTTAAAATGTGCTCATACATATATGTATATGTATACATTAGATACATGTGCTTTTATATATTACATAAATGTGATGTTTTTTAAATTAAATCATTTTAAAAAGTAGAGTTGATGACAAGTTATTAGCAACACAGAAGATGAATTATAGGAATGGCAGTTACATGTGTGGTTTTCTTAGTTCAATTAATACTTCAGCTTGAATTCTATTATAGAACAGCAATTTTCCTTCTTGCCAATCATATAGTCATTTTGGAAATTTTCCCTGCCATACACAGCCTTCACAGAGTCAGGAAAATGAAGGTAAGAAAAGTCTTATCCTGGACTCTCTTGCTCTACTCCTGCTTGTTTGAAAAGTACTTGATATTATTCCCACTGATACTTATCTTTTACTAAGCATGTGTAACAAATGGATTACAGCATTTCACATTTATTTTTCTCAACACCTTGCAAAACATACATCTGTAAGTTTCCACAATGACAGCAATCCTGATGCTCACATTTACCTAATTTTGTACTATCTTACCAGATGCCTCAGAACATTTTCCAGAATAGCTTTTTCCTACAACCTCAAAAATATGTAACACTGTAAAATTAAGATCAAGCATGATTAAGGTCTGTACAAGTATCAGTTTTATTCCTTATGAAAGTTGTTTGTATCTTCATATTTAATCACCTAATTGGTGATTAAAAACAAACAAAACCCTCCAAAAAACCAGAACAATATAACCTAACTTAATGTCCTCTGAAGTATCTATATGTGTGAATATCTTGCATTTAACTGCCAACAAACCCCAAATTCTTATCAAAGCTTCCTGTGAGAAAGCCAGTTCAAAACCAGTTACTTCATTCTACTCCAAGGCAAATGATAAGTAGCCTGTGATAAACAAGGCTACATACACAGTATTAAAAAACAACACAAAACAAAATTGAAAGGCTTATTTCTTCATAAAGTCAAAATATGTGACAGTTGTGAAAAAAAAAATATACCCAATCCTAAAGGGTAGCCACCCCTTTAGTGCACTGAGGTGGTTTGAGAGGAAGGTTAAAAAATAATCTTATATTTCATGGTCCAGAAGACTGATACTTACTGACTTCATGACTACAATTTTAAAAGACACCTTGGCTGTCAGGAACGTGTGTCTACCCAAGGAAGACAAACAAACTGTTTAAATGCATATGCCAAATGTGTTTTCATGGAGTCCTAATCACCACAGCGTCTAAGCATTCTGAAATTGGCTCTGGTATTTTTAAGAGTATTTCCCAAGCAAGTAATTTGTAGTCAACACCTTTAAATTTTCAGTCAGAAACATGCCAATCTGTGAGATATGCCCAGATGAGATCGTCCCCATGATGCACATCATTTACTGTGACCAGAGTCTTAAATGGCCAATGAACTTCTAATTGATTTGCAGTCATACTGAAAACTCAACAGTCTTTAGCAGAACACTTTTGCCTTTGAATCATTTGACACATTATACTTAAGAATTTTGAACATTTTTCAAGATAAATGAAATATCTAGAAGCAATAATAAAAAAGTCTCGATTGAGCCTACTTAATATTAGACATGTACCTACACTGATACCCCCCCACATATATATACTTACTTCTGTATTTACTTATATATACACATGCACACTCTAGAAGTGTTCTGCTTGTGTGTGAAAATGGTACTCTAATGTAACTTTAAAAAGCAAATGACTGAGATAACTCTGGAATTTGATTAATTTGCTCTCCTCTAGACTCCATTTCACCTCAAAATTATAGGTCTTTATTGTTATTTTAACAGACAACATCTGGAATATCTAAATATGACAGAAGCAAGAGTTTTTCATGAATCACATATTATAAACTAATGTAAATTTGGGGCTGCCATAATAGCTTCATTAACAACATTTTTATGGAAATTACTATTTTCCACAGCTGTATTAATTTTAAAGAGACAAACTTTATCACTACCTGAAAAGGAGTTCCAACAGATGATGAAAATGATCCCAAGTAAAATAGAGATGACGCCGGCCCGTCATTGTAAAAATAATTATGTACTTTTTCATGGTCATAACAGAGATTCACATGTGGCTCTAAAATGCACCTGTTTGCAGAGGTGGCAAAAGGTACAAACTCTGTAAAGGTTTCTACTAATTTGTATTATAGACTAATTTTGAAGATGGAAATGAGAGTATTATTCTAGTTCTCAATCATAGAAATTAAAAAACTTATAAGGAGTTACATAAGATGAACTCAAATGAGGAGCAAATGAAAAATAAGTACAGAAGGTTAACTTGTTCCTTCTCAAAAAAAAAAAAATCATAACTATGTTGGAGTTTCATTGCAAAATACACAACACTACAGGCATATACATCAGAACTCAAAGTTTGAAAACTGTTTCTTTTAAGCTTGCTTTTTTTCTTTTAAGTGAGAACTTCAGAGATTATTTGGAGGACCACAATTAACTAGTTTTGAGAAAAGAAAAGGGCAAAGCAGAAAGCGTCTTAAAGCTGTAATACATGAACAAAGGAAGCTAAGAGTAGTGGAGAAATAATGTTTCTATGTCATTAGTTTATAAATAAAAAAACTATAAATAAAATGAAGCCTTCTTTGAAACTGCTGGCTAGGAGTAGGGATTTTTAACCAAGAGATAAGCATGCTGCAGCCTTTATCAACTACTGCTTCTCCTAATAGGATCAACAGGGTCAAACTCTTCCTATGTTTAATCATAAAAGCGGCTGAACATTGTTTCTCTCTTTTGGAGTATTCTAGAAATTAAGATGGGGCAAAGGGTGAAAATTGCCAGCTCTCATCTTAAAGAAGGAAACAAGTGGTGGAGCTCCTATGATTGATCTGTCATGGATCTGTCAGCTGCCAGTTTATACAGGTGGCCTATTTCCACATTCCCTGTGGGCAGATTAGGAATAACAAAGGTAATCAGTGGCCATATTACAGTATTACTTGTGGAGCCTTCCACACCTCAATTTCATTGTCAACTATTTCTAGTTGGAACAACCCCTCTGTACATACAGCAGCTTCAGACCCAGAAACATACTACTGGTGAGTTTCATCATTATTTTGAATTGAAATTTTGAGGGTAATTCTGTGATTAATTATTTTAATTGGAGTTTAGTTTATTTTCAAACATAGACTGTAGATACTTGTTTGGCCTTAGAAAAGCTGTGTTTTCTAATTTTAAAGATGTACAGTGTATTGAACAAAATGAAGAAGACTTCTAAGCTGCTATTCATTTATTAAGGGTAGCAGATCACTTTATACTGTACCTCTTCAGTCACTAGAAAATGCAATGTAAAAGGTAATCTATGTTAACACTTGAAAGAGTCTGACTACTCTTTCCTCTGTTTCATCTCTGCCATTTGATTGCACCAGTATTACTGTTTCAGCAGTGACTTTATGGTGAGAAGGGAAAAAATGAGCCTCAAAAAAAAGAATAAACTTGCACAGAGTTGTTCACCCACTACTCCTTCAAACTATTCCCCATTCTTTTCACTGTTTCCCACTTGTTATTGCGTCCATAATGCTTTTCAAATTCTCATGCAGGGCATCTGATGCACTTCACAGTTACAATTACTGTCAAAGGAAAACTAAAGTTACTGTATCAAGGTATCGAACAGCGGGAGGGTAAGGGCTGGAGTCTTTGTTCAGCTTTAGCCATTCTTTCCTAGTTCAATTTCTGACATTATGTTACAATGGTGTATGTATTGTATTCACTGGCAAATGCAGCATTTCAGGCAGGTTATAGACAGAGTAGTTTAGTCACATTGCATCTCTCTGTGTGGTGAGACAGCCACTGGCGCTTAGTTCCTACTCTAATGCAAGTTCTCATAACATAATCTGAAATGGGGCTTCTTTTTGTCATAGGAAAGGATGCAGTAAACAAAACCCAAAACTATCCAAATGCAATACACACAAGAAATTATGAGCATTGTTTCCTCGTTCTGTTTACAAAATATAAAGTACTGTTTCTGAAGTAAAGCTGTGCAAAAATAGTATCTCATATTTCTGAAATGAGTGGTTTGGTCCATCTGTTTTTACTGATATGGACTAAAATGGAAGTAGTTCTGAGGGAAATTAAGGCTACAGCAGGCAGCACAGCTTTGTTTTCTTAAGTCTCTCACAAATTACTTTTAGTCACATTAGCAGGGATTGCAGTGACTCTTTACATACACAGCAGTGGTGCAAAGTTTGTGATTCCTGGGTTGGAGGACAGTGGACATCAAAAACAAAGGCGCAGTACCCACAGTACAGTAGCTAGTATATCAGCTGATTTCTCAATCAAACATTTTGTGAGACATGATACACAAAAATAAGACAGCAAGTTTTCAAGTGAAACTAAGCTTCACCTCATAACTATGCAATGGATTATTAAAAATTGTTAATTTAATAAAATGTAATTTATGAATTATTTATTACATGCCCTCTTTCAAGCCATCTTTTTACCTTCTCTCTTTTGTCTTTTTAAGAAATATCTTCTCAGTGTATATATAGCTGAACTACATTTTTAGATCCTTTTCAATTTTCCATTTCAATGTTTTCGCTCTTTTGAGTCTGGTTCCTCAGGTTGCTTATTTGTCCTATGCTGGCTTTATTGTTTCTTTTCTTGGTCATGCCCATTTACTCCTCTTCTGCCTTGGATCATACATCTATTTACCTGTTGACACTTACTCCTTTTCTGCTTTTACTCTTTCTTTTCCTTTGTTCTATGAGATCTTTCATGCTACCAACTTTCCGGGCCTTTCTGCATAAAAGGAAGACCAGTCTAGTGAAAACCCCACTAAACTGTGGTCATGTGCAAAAGAGCAAAGTTCACTTTACAGATCACTATTCTTTCAGCTCTCTAGGTAGATTTGTCTTTCAATCAAAACATAAGAGATGTATCTCAACCTCATTTCGTCCTGTCCCTTACATACAAAGTAGTCAGAAATGTTGTCATCCAGCTGATGTGGTAATGAGATATCTCCTTAAACTTTTAAGGCTTGGGTAGTGCCACGTAGCTCCTAGTTCATCATTTGTCCAGTTCTTTTCCTAATCACATACTACTATCCAGAGAGAACAACCTGCTCTCAAAGACAAAAGTAGTTCAAAACCTCTCAAAATTTCTGTAGCTCACTTAAAATTTCACTCATGTTTTCAACAGGGGCATTTCCACAGTGCACCTGCATAATCTTCAGAGTGATGTTGTTTGAGCAAACCGTGTGTCCATTCATCTTCTTTAGTTTTCTACAGATACAAAATCCCCAATTGTGCCTTCCAGAGGCTTTCCAGAGCTCACCCAAATCTTTTCACTTGTAAAAGTAACCCTCTTCTAAAATCTTCCCTCTGTAAATAAACTTGACGAACAGCAGATTGTCATTGTGCTTGAAAACAGGAAGCAAGCATAAGAGCTTCTCCTTTAGGGAGATAAAGTCCTTCCTGCCTCTCCACTTACCCCAGCTGGTCTTCTATTTCTGAAAATGAAACAGACTTTCTGCACATACACAGACAAAACTCCTCTGTAAAAGTCAGAACTTCTCAATAATCGCCAATTTTGACAGAAGTTGACTTGAAATAAAATAGAAATAAAGTTGTCTCATAATGTAAAAAACATCCTGTTTCAGCATTTTCAGATTGTTTTGTTTCCAAACTACTTTTTGAATAATTTATACTGGAAGGCCAAAGCCTAAGCTTTCTTAGAAGTTGAATTGTTCTGAAATACTACTTTTATAAAAAATGTCAGAATCAAAATGCACTTTGAAGTTAAAGATTTCTTTTTAGTAAAAAAAAAAAAAAAAAAAAAGATATAGTTCTAAATGATATTTAAATCACTGTCATTTTTTTATCCAACATTCATGGTAGAATCTTGAGGCACACATTACTAACAACATAATCTGCTCATTTTCTTCTCCCAAGATGGAGAATACTGTTTAAAATGAAGGTTACAGAACAAGTTATCAGTAAAACTAAAATTTTCCAATAAATGCAGATATATTCTTCTGACTGGCAGAAGCTGTTGTAATTCGTGTCAGCCAAAGGAGCCAAGTAGGAACAAGAGTTGCATGCTGAACAGCATGACTTCACATGAAAAGGTAGCAAAATATGTGCCAGTCTCATCTAGTGGAAGACCTCTTTTGCACTACAACAATCCTCTTTAAGCTATTTTCTTCAGTTTTGCAATGGACTCTGGTATTATGATGGGAGACCTAATTATACCAGAGGGACTCTTTCAAACACTAAATAGCAGAAAGGAATAGAAAGAATTTTAAACGTAATTCATAAAAGCATTCTCATTTCAAATGTTGCAGTGGTTTTTCAAATTTATGTCTCACTCTTCATGAGTTCTAGTAATCTGTGTTCATGACACTAAGTTCTGACACTTCCTAGATATGAAGTGACGCTCTCTCTGGCTCTAATAGTTTTCCTTTTTGGGTTCTACATTTTTACTTGCACTTACATGAAAGTTTATGCACACAGAAACACACACAGAACCACTACTTTCACAGATTTAGTATAGATTTGTCTTATCTCAGGTTACCTTCAAAATTTACTTTCTGCATTTTTCTGCCCCTACATTAGGACCCCAAATATCATAAAACAGATATGTTATCAAAGTGCTTAAGCTTCCAGACTCAAGACAAAAAAAAAAGAAAAAGAAAAAGAAAAAGAGAAAAAGAAAGAGAAAGAGAAAGAGAAAGAGAAAGAGAAAGAGAAAGAGAAAGAGAAAGAGAAAGAGAAAGAGAAAGAAAAGGAAAAAGAAACAGACAAAGGAAAAGGAAAAGAAAAAGATGATATACCTCTTGAGAACTCAGATTTAGTTGCAATCCTAAAGTGGACTAGACTTTCTGGGTTGGATTGGATTGGACTGTGCTTTGCAGAAGGGTGATGTTATCACTACTTAGACTGCTATTGTAGTTATTCTCACATTTCCTCTGTCATCCTTCACACCAATTTGCTCTGTGGCACATTTGATCATGGCTGGCTCACAGAAGCCCACCCAACTGCTCTCTCACCCCCCCTCCTCAACAAAACTGGGAAAGAAAAGAAAAACGGGAAAGCTCATGGGTTGAAATAGAGAATGAGTGATTACCTATCAGTTACCATAAGGATGAAAACAGACTTCACTTGGGAAATTAATTTAATTTATTGCACATTAAAAATAGAGTTGGATGTGAGAAACAAAGGTAAACATTAAAATAGATTGCCCCACCCCCAGTTCTTCTCAGACTCTACTTCCTTCCTTCACTCCTGCTGTATTCATCCAGACAGCCTATTCGTACTTTTAATCAAGCTGATTTCTGCTGACAAATGTGGTAAGAGGCTGCTTGTGAGGTAATCTAGACCATAAATAAATAAATAAATAAATAGATCATACTGTGGGTACCATTCCAGTGGGGTAAATATAAAGCATACTTTTCTTTCATTAAAAAGTTCCAGGCTGATTTTGCGTCTTCACCAAATATTACGTAATTAACTTTGAGTTCCTTTATTTCACTGCCTTTATTTCACTGTCATTTCTGACCCAAAAAGCTGAGAGAAGTTTCTTACCTTGTGAAAGAAAGTTGCACAAATACTGTCTATCATTTGTGAGCATCCTTCTTTATGACACAGCAGACTGTTGGCAGAGAAGAGAGTAAACTGCCTGCTGACATTGAATTTTTTGAGGATATACTCTTGTTAATAACTTTTCCCAGCTGTACTGTTAACAGAAGAAGGAGCTTTGTAATACTATGTTTTCACCACATGAAAAGTTTCTATGGGGTTACATCTTCTCTACTCTCCTCAACAACCATAATTATATGACACTTGAGCCTCAGGAAACAAAGATAGGCATTCCAATGAGACAAACACAGAAGTCTCCCAAAGACTGCCCTAAGCTCTCTAATAATTGTCTTAAGAAAAGAAAAATAAAAAAGCTCAAAACAAATTCAGCATTTTTTCTTTTCATCAAAACAGTGAACTAGGGAAAGAAAGAAAGAACATTATTGTGCATTTGGTTACTATAACCATACTCCAGCTTCTGTGTCAGTCCCATGACAGTGCACAGATCAGGAGGCCACAGCAATAACCTTTCCTAATTAAGGTATTTAGGTTGCTTTGCTTTTTGGGGGATGGACATCTAAATTCCTCTTGATTTTTAACTTCTATATGCTACAATGTCATACAATATAAGCATATGATTCTCCTGATTATGTTTTTTATAGGCTAGCAGGGGATATTGACTCTTCCTATTCATCTTGAGGAGGCAGGGGATTTAATTTACTTGCTTCTCTGAAAGCAGGATTAATGGAATTTTAACATTCTCAAAGAATTGTCTTCACTTTGAGCAGTTCTGCTGGACACTGTTAGTGATAACGATGACCTTAAATATTCACGTCTTTGGGATAATCTTAACAGCTCAGCTTGGCACACAGAAGACTTCCAACTGTTTAACCAGGCAAAAAGTAATCTGGAGAGCTGATGGCAAAAATTCTCTTCAGAGTTTTATGATTTGTGACAAAGCATTTTTACAACGTTTTTCTGGTGGTCTGTTGCAGAGAGAGAAGTATTCCTCCTCTCTTGACATGCTCTTCAGATAACCTGAAATACTGGGAATTGTTGTGTAGGTAAAACTATTATTTGTAGAGTTGTATTACGTTCTATGAAAAAATAGTTGCATCTAACTGTACCCAATAATAATGTGCTCTCACAAATCTGTTTTGATTACTCTGGATTTCTACTTTTTCCAATCCCTGGAATATGCTGAAAAGCGACAGTAGAAATTATTCACTTCAATGATATTAATAACAGGTAAATGAGGATCTTCTAAACTTATAGACAAGACAGACATTTGACTGCAAGCTATCTGGGTGAACTTCAATCTAGAGAGACTGAAGGTGTAGAAGAAGAGTAATAGGGAATAGCAATAATTAAGTGGACAGTGCTCACTAGACTTTTTTCTTTCAAAGAAAGTGAGATACAAAAAAAAAAAAAAAAAAAAAACAAACAAAAAAGTCAGAAGTAGGGTAAAGAGCTTCTTCTCAGTCAGCCTTCTTGCCCTGGCAAGGAGTTGAGCACCTTTACACCTCTAGCTATTGGACTGCCTACATTTATCTAGATATTTGTCAGCTCTAGATTGTGTTAGCAAAATGCATTCTGACATCTTGAGAAGTGCTAAGATATAAAAGCTTGTGAAGGACAGCTTTGTGCTTTTCTAAGAAAGGCTTGACAGAAGCTTTCTGTAAAAAGCCTTTCTTTTTATTTGCTTCTGACCCATAAACTACATCAAATGTATTGGCTCACAGTGCTCATAATGCCATATAACCTATATTGTCTTCTTTATGGTCACAGGACAAGGGTAAACTATCGCCAAGCAAAATAAATGAATGCTGAAAAAATGACAGTAATACTTAATGTCTTTTATTTCCCAAATAAGTGGATAGCTTTGACTGAAAACAAATAAACAAACAAAACCCCACAAACATAATTTCTTATTGCAAAACCAATCTATTTTTAAGAGAATCTCAAAAATCAGTTCATGATGAGACAAAATTTTTTATTTATTCGGAATTCAGATATTTTGAGTTTGCCATCTAAGCAGAAAATTAGTATGGGGAAATTTGCTTTAGATTTATTTATTGATTAAGCCAAACCTTTAAGTGAACAGTTTCAGCTGAGATCATATTATTACTGGAGAACAATCTTCAAATCTATTTGATCACCAAAAACCCTAATGCTGTGTTGGGTTTCAAAGATGTGTCAGTCCCTGTGTGTTTACTCATGTTAAACTGAAGCATGAATCTTAAGTGATAATGATTTTAAGTCTAGTTATGAGGAAGATGTGATTTTATTTTAGTTTCTCCTGAATAGGATAACTCTGGATTTATCCACTGGATGCTGTTTGATTTCTTACTGAATTCAATACTGCAACAACTGTATGTTTGCAAGAAGTAGATACCTTCCTAAAACCTGCTGATTCTTTGCTTGGTACCCATTTAGGTACATCTGTTATTCAGGTGACAGCCACAGACGCTGATGATGCGAACTACGGGAACAGTGCCAAAGTGGTGTACAGCATCCTCCAGGGACAGCCATATTTCTCAGTGGATCCAGAAACAGGTGAGCAATTCATTCAGTCTCACTGTCTGCAGTAACAGAGACAGGATGCCGGGATCAAGTTACTTTTCACTTCCATTTCAGTTCTGGAACAGACATATGACTTGACACAAAGCTGATACCCTTTCATTGAATGAAAACTGGAACCAAAATAAAAGTATGCCTTTTCTGTTAAAATAATATTATTGTGGAAGAATTGCTTTACTTGGTATGATTTCCAGAAGATGATTGTTAAATGTAAAGGTCAACGGTTTAAAAAAGGTGTAAAATACTGTAAAGGGTCCAAAGAATCATCAAAATTAGTCACAAGCCTAATTTACACTAGTTTCTGGAAATTTCATCTGTTTACCTTTAAGAAATATAACTAGGAACTGGATATTTTCATACTATAAGGTAAAAAAAAAAAAAAATCTCACTGGTAGTTAAAAATTTCTAAAAGTTTGGAATAGATTCCTGGCCACTGACAATTTTTAACTTAAGTTGGTTTTTGAACCTGCATTCTGATTTCCAGAGTTATGAGAACTGAAGCAAGAATCATTAATGTTTTCAAGCTGTAAATCATGAATTGAAGACTTTTACACTGTTATGCAGTAAGTTGGATAAGAGACAAATACAAACTAAAAAAAAAAAGTGCGAATTTTAGATATTTATAATTCAAAATTAGGGTTCAGAAAAGAAAGATGCAACCATAAACTCCCCCCTTCCAGATACCTGATCCTAAGGCACTCAAGAGTCAGCAGGCATTGCTCTAGCTTTTCCTGCATGTTACCAAAACTATTCTGGTTTGTGAATTGAGAATTTAAGTGCCACTCTGCCCAGAATCACTGAAGTTCCTAATCCATTGAAAATGCTCAGATGATGGCTATCTTTGTTTTTAAACAATTTGGCTTTTTCTAAATACAGCAAAGGCATAGTAGGCAAAAGATAATGAATCACAAGGCTACAGTTTAAAACGGAAGCATAAGGATTTTGCCTTGAATAAAAGTGTTTGGTTTTTTCTCCCTTTTTTCAATCCCTCTCTTTTTTCTATTTTCTTCAGTCCTCTACTCAAACATCTTTACCAGGCATGAACAGGAAAACAGGACCAGTACCCCACGGACAATAACTGATGGAAGCAGGTGCTTAGGCAGGCAGACTGTTTGCGAAAGGCCTGGACTCTCATCTTTGGTTCAGAGATTATTTTTCATTTTAATCCAATTTGCTGTTTCATATTACATGTATTAACAAGCCTAGGTATGGTAATCAGAACCTGGTAATCCTGGATCAGACATAAATGTCATAACCCCTCAGCTGCAAAGTTTTTTTCTCTATTTCAGTCACTTGCTAGAAGAAGAAATTTTCCAGGGTTGCCTTTTTTCTTTTGCATAATATCAAACCGAGCCTAAAATGAGAGACTTCTTCTGAGAAAGAAAGGGTAGGGGTGTAAATCCTTTGAGCAGAAAAGAACACTATGTTTAAATTTTCCCACTTCACAAGAGAAAGCTCTCATCACTCCAGCTTTGAAAAGCCATCACCCTTAAAAATAAAAATAAAAAATCTCTACTTGGTTTTCTAAAAGAAAACCTGTGCATGCCCACTTTAATGAAAAAATGCACCACTTTTGGTTTTCTCACCTGAGACCCATATTCTTTTTGTGTACTGTAAAAATGTTTGAGACATGTAAATTACAGTTATGAAATTTTTGAAGTTGGACACCTCAAAAAAGACTTTTCAAAACTAATTTTAGAGTCTTGTCCAATTCTTTTTTAGCTATAGCCCCAGCTGACTTACAGTGTCCATCACTGAGTACTACAATCAATGATCTATTATAGCCCAGAACAATGAATCCTGAGCTTTTTAGAGTTCAGCCTTGTGGTATAATATCAAAATGTCACCAGAGCTGGAGGTTACACAATATATTAAAATAATAACTGGGGATAGAAACTGAAAAATGTCACTAATTCAATGAACATATTAATATTTTTGTAATTAAAAGAATAATCAAATTGATTTAGCACAACAAAAACAATGAATGATGCATCTGTTACATATTTTTTGTCTTTTTTCTTAAAATCACATTAAAGCAGCCATAGATTGCAAGGCTTATTGCAGTATATGTTGTGATTGCTATGGATTATCATCTGCACAGTATATCTGACACGAATCGGTTTAAGAGTTTTGAGATTAAAGTGGATGGTGCCTCTCCTTCACTGCTTTTTTTTTTTCTTTTTTTTTTCACTCCTTCAAGGCATAATCAAGACTGCATTACCGGACATGAGCAGAGAAAACAGGGAGCAGTACCAAGTGGTCATCCAGGCTAAAGACATGGGAGGCCAGATGGGCGGATTATCAGGGACCACCACCGTGAACATCACATTGACTGACGTAAACGACAATCCACCTCGCTTCCCCCAGAGTATGGAGCATCTAATAGTTCGGTTTTCCAAAGAACCTCTCAAAAATCAGCTGGTTTGCTTTGGCCATCTGGAAGATTCTTTTTTATCACTCTTTTTGTAGCACTTACTGACTGCTGTGTCTGTTTATGTTGCAGCACTATTGGGGCCAACAGGAATGTCTGCCTACATCTTTTAATATCAAATTATTTGTTGGAATGATAAATTTGTTTCTCATTCTTACTCTGCTTATAGAAATATAAACGGAAACAATAATTTAGGCCAACTGCAGGGACTTTAGATGAATTTAACTACAAAATATAAAAATCTGTTCTTGGAAAAAATTTTAGCTCCACATATTTAGGCAAGCAAATATGTCACAGATTTTCTAATATTCTGTCTTGCACAGGCAGAGCTGATCAGGTGGAATGTTCTGCTGGCAGTCTAAGCATTTACTTTAGGTACTCGTAATCTGTGTTTAGTTCTTGAATAGTTTTGATAATCTAGGCCAGTCTGACACAATAATGTTGGGTTTTTTTAAATTCCTCTGTAGAAGAAAAAAAATGGCAAATAGCAGAAAGCTGCACAATACAGAAAGCTTCAGAGTAGCACACTCCAGATCTTTTTATCTTTGGCCAGTGTTTAAATCCAGTCTCATGTTATTACAGTCAGTGTCTGATAACTGTTTGATAGGCTGCAGACAGGAGAAATTTACAGCCTCAGTTCTGTGCCAACCAGAAAAAATGTCCACATAATAAAATTTGAATTGCTTGTTCACACTGATGAGAGACCTGGCTCTCTTTACAGATCCACTAAGGACTGAACAAAGAGCTGATTTAGAAAATGCTCTCCCAGATTTGAAAAGCACTTCAGTACCATGGCAATAAGTACACCCAGAACAGCACAAACTCTTCAACCTCTTGTGGATTTAAAAAAAAAAATATTGGTAAATTCTGACAGTATGGAAGAATGGATCCTTGGAATTATAAATTAATCTTTTAATCTCTATCCATGATAACACATTACTTTAAAAGAAAAGAGGGGAGGGGAAGTACTGCAACCCTCATAAAGAAATGATAATTTGAATTCACATTCAGAGTTCACTTGATGAGAATCACCTTCACATGGCAAACTCAAACAGCAATTTTGAACCAAACTTCGACTTGATATGAGGGGACACTTTTTAAACACATATAGCATGATGTAGCCTATAATATTTTGGCAAATGAGAATACTTGAACCTAAATTATAATGTAGCACATTGCATTTTAACCCTCACTACTGAATAAAATAAAATACGATAAAATAAAGAATGAAGAACATAGAGAACTGCGAAATAATTTAAGGTTTCCAGTCTCCTTAGCCTGTGTTCCTTACAATGCTCTTCTTTCAAAATTAACTGAAACCTCATGTCTACGAAAGTTTTTCTGATTATTTCAAAAAGCTTTGGGATGGGTACTTTTTAGAAAAATTTACACAATTTGATGCCTCATACAATATTCTCTGTAGTGTTCCACTTTGAACATCACTGAAACACATTGCATGGCCTACAGAAGGCCTGCTGTGGGATTTTCCAATGCCACAATTTCAAATTCACTGGTAACCCTTCCCACTCATTTTCTTTCTCTTCAGCAGGGTGGTTTTTAACACTTTCTAGGAAATCAAAGCTAGAGGAATATCTGGAAGATCTGACTTCTTTTTAGGTAGTTATGAAGAGGGGCACACCTTCAAAAAATTATCTGTTGTGGAAGTCTGCTTTTTACAAAAAACATTTGTCTTCCATTTTCTCTTATGTGAGGCAACAATAAGTAAAAATGTTGTCAAAAATAGAGAGTCAATGGCAGTTGCAAACAACACCAGTTAATATCAAAGTATTTAAGAGCCAAAAATTAATTTTTTAGATGACATGAGAAAGCAAAATAGCACTGTGAAGTACTGGTTGTTCAGACTGTGTTAATAAGAAGCATTTTCTGTTTTGTTTTGTTTCCTGAAAGGAGTTGTGGAAAATTAGAAGACATAGGTCTAAATGGAATTTAAATGGTACTATAATGAAAACCTTACACATTTTGAATTCTACTGTACTCGAAACCAAATAGCCATTTCACATGCCGAAAATGTGTAGCATTCACACAGCACCACAAAATTAGGAATGCTTTCAAATGAAAAGCACTAAAGGGAGGTATTCATCTGGAAGGAGTAATAAGTACCATGATTGAATCTGTTCCTTTGGTATTTCTGGCTCAGCTGCCAAATGATTGAATTTGTCAAGGGTTCAAGGTTTCAAACTCATGTTTTAGCTGCCAGGAATCCTACCTTCATCCCATTTGCAGTCTGGTTTAAGGGAAAAATATGCATTTTAGCCTGTGTGGATTGCAGTCAAACAGGCTACTGCTGAGTTTTCACTTATAACTTTGAATTTGTAACAGCAATCACAATTTAGCATCAGGCATTAGCTTCCATTTTGCTACACATCTGTATAAATATAGGGTATTTCCAGTGACTCTCTTTTGTGCTTAGTCTTTACAACTGGGGACAGAAACTCATTCTGCACTCAGCAGTCTGATATATTACTTGTTCTAAATGGAATATTCAGGACCCTCTTAGTGTCTTAAAAGGCAAAGAACACGTAAATATAGGGAATAGGGTTGTTGAAAGAAAGAGTTGACTGTACTTCACTACAAGTCAATAAACTTTATATGTGTTCTTATTGGATTCTTTGGAGAAGGGTAGTACATTTTATTAGGTGCTAATTTTGTCCGATTCTTAAGGTATTTCTCCAATGCTACTACTTCACTCAATTAAGTAATATGAATTTACATGAAAAAACATCAAAAGAAACATCAGATTTTGGCATGTTGTGTACAAAATCTTAACCCATCAGATATTTTTTTTACATTTTTTTTGGTAACAAATAACAGAAAATACAGATTCAGAATTTTGTTTGTCTTGCTAATGATGAAATTTCTTCAATGTCTGCTTCTTACTGGTTAAAAAATGCCACTGATTAATACCTTTTCTGCTACAGCATGTCTTTACAATTGGGTTTTTTTTTTACATATGTTGTCAGAAAATACATATGAATTCACTTTTCATGCACACAAGAAAGAGGAAAATGTCTGTGTCACCAGATTTCTTTCTAGAAGACTCTGATTATAAAAATAGCAATAGCAATTAACATGAACATGTATACAAATGCTCTCCACCATGACTCTTTAGTATGTACTATCAAAAAGAGATTAATGAATTATTTTCAAACAGAACACTTACTTGAATATATTTCAAAATAATTAAAGGCTATTCTATTTTAGTGTTTTTCCAAATCCTCACTGATTTCTACAACTATTGTACCTTGAGAAAACAAAACAAAATTGTCTCCTATTTCAAAATATGTCTAGGAACGTTTCTAGAGGAAAAAAAAAATATACAGTGTTAATAATCAGGGTAAGAACTGGTACGTTACTGTATAGCTCCTATGTCCCTTAAAACTGAAAAAAAAAAAAAAAAAAAAGAAAAAAAGCACAGTCTTCATTGGCTTTGAAGAATAATTTGAAATATTTGTGACAGTTTGTCAATCAACTCTGAATCCTGTTTTAAAGTTTAGTGTGATGGCTAGCAGCATTTTTCTTACAGTGTTTGGAACTTCAAGTAACGTAAAAAATCTAGGTGAAATTGAAGATGGTTTTTATTCAGAAAAAAAAGTTTCTGAAAACAATAAATGTTTGATTTTGCTCTTCCAGGCTCCTACCAGTTCAGCTCTCCTGAATCTGCACCACCTGGGACTCCACTTGGCAGAATTAAAGCCAATGACCCTGATGTGGGAGAAAATGCAGAGATTGAGTATAGCATCTCCAATGGGGATGGATCAGACATGTTTGATATCATCACTGACAAGGACACACAGGAAGGGATTATAACTGTCAAAAAGGTTTATTTTTTCTCCCTCTCTTTTATATGTACTTAGCTCTTCAGGTGTTACAGTTATTTTTCTTTTTCCAGGGGAAGGGAGGGTAGATCTCACAAGGGGTCAGGCTACCAAGGAGCTGTTGTATTAGTTTCGTTCTTCTCTTTCTTCAGCAGGTATCTGTTATTTTCAAGTCTCAAGGGAAATTTACTGGCATGTCACTTCACATAAAGCAATATTTCAGTGGCTGCTGTCTGTTCAATATATAGAGTCTCACACACAGTACTTTCAAATTAGGGCTGTGAAAACCAGGAGAGGTTCAGTTCACAGTGGGGTTTATCAGCTGATTGCTGTGGTAAGACTTGCAAGGGTGGGAGGCTTACCTGGAGTTTCATGAATTTACACATCCAAGGCTAAACTCTCCCTCTCTGATCTGTCCAACAGCCAGTTATCTCCAGTACCTAAAATCTGTCTTGGTTTAAGTCCAGTCTTGGTGATACTTCAGTTGTTACATATGATGTCAATGAAAGTTCATAGTGCAAGATATTCACAGAAATGTATTTTAAAATACCATCTCCAATAGATTTATTGGTTGCTTTTCAGAATTCATCCTGTTAAACTCTGAACACTCTTTTTGATTCTAGTGTTATTAAATATATCAGTAACATTAATTGATACCTGCATATAAATAAAATATAGATCCATAAACATATTTGGAAAGATGTATACCTTTTTATGTATATGTATGTATGAACATCTATATACATATGCATATATGGATAAGCATAATGTCAATGTCACATAGACTGAAAATCAGACTTCATCGATTTTCTTTTCACTGCAGAACATTGAGACCAGGGTCAAGTCTGTGTTGCTCCTAGTACCAAACAGGCAAGGGTAGATACTAATGGGGGAAGAGTAAAGAAAAGGTAAATAGGACAGATAGCATTTAAGAACTGGAATAATTGCTCTTTTTACTGCCAGTTAGATGAGACAAATTAGACTTTACACAACTCGTTGTTGTGGACTGAGTAAAACTTCCCTGTTTCTTTCTTTCTATTTTTATATAGGTCAAAGCTTCCTGGTTTTTGTCAGAAAAAACCTGAAACCTGAACAATTAATAGGCAGAGGGATCATAGTTGCTTTGCTATCCTATAATAATCCTTATTTTTTTAATGACTAGAATAAGACTTAATACACTCCATCTTCCCCAAGATTGATTAAAATTTAGAGCTTTTGTTCCTAAAAAAACTTTTGGTTCAATGCTGTAAAACTTACATTTTTTTGTAAAGTGATATAATTTTCTTTATTATTATTATTATTTACTCCTCAGCATCTGGATTTTGAAAACAAGGTGCTATATACGCTAAGAGTAGAAGCAACCAACACTCATCCTGATCCTCGTTTTCTTCAGCTGGGGCCATTCAAAGACACGGCTTTGGTCAAAATTTCTGTTGAAGACATTGATGAACCTCCAGTGTTCAGCAGACCCTGGTATTTAATAGAGGTAGATGAAGATGCCAAGGAAGGAAGCATTATTGGGCAGGTTTTAGCCCAAGATCCAGATGTAGCAAAGAACGCAATAAAGTAAGCCATTACACAGTATAAAATTCTTTAGATATGGGTCAAGTCTCATGCACAGAGAGTGATGAGAGTGCAAGGTATTAAGAGGCTATTTGGAAAATTAAGCACATGGATGCTGTTTAAAAGTGTTGAACAAGGAAATATCTACATGTACTTGTGAAGGCTAATACAATTAACACAATGAGCAGTGCAGACAATGCTTTTGAAGAACAGTCTATAGACATCAGGTAAAAAGAAAGGAGACGTCAGCATTTAACTGCCAGCATGTTCTAGTAGTTTCACCAAACTGTTCATAAAATTATGCTTTTATACCATGTAAAACACTCAAAATGGTGTATTTCTATTCTCCCTGATGCTTGATAACTGTCAGACTTCTGTACATAACATCCATATTCCATAGCTTAACTATTTAATGATCACAGTAGATTGAATAAGAAATGATTGCTAGAGTCATAACAATTAGAGGTAAGAGTTCAGAACTGTGAAATTGCTGTAATTGTTACCAATCTGCTATTACTATCTGCAGTGGCAAACACAGCACTTAAATTTGTGTATTTAGCATGCAAGTGATTATGAAAACTGATCTCTGCATTTCTGAACAAGCCTTCTATGTCCTGCAGCAGTATGCTTTGAGGTTGAAGGTGTGAAAGAAGGAAGAGAATAAAATATTTTTAAGTAAAATATGTATAAAATCTCAATTTAACCTGATGATGACTGCCAACTACTAGGCTAATTAAAAAACATCTGTAAACCAAGTTTTTCCTTACTGGGTAAGAACAAAGCAAAAGCAAGTATCATAAAACAAGATTTGAAGAAATTTCATCCTAAAGAACAACTAATTGAAAGATTTTTCTGTTGAGTTTGGTGGTCCTTGTGACACTTCAAAAATATTTTTTTTATAATTTGATATTCCTTATGTCTTTAGTATGTGTCCTTTGGTGACAAAGTTCTCTAAGAAACAATTAATTTGAAAAAAAATCTTATCTAAAAATATTCACTTTTAGTTGTTCTTCTAGAATCCACTTTATGAGCTAAAATGTAGTTTCAGTTATCAGTCTAAAATCTGCCCACATAATAATTTATTCTTCATCCTGCTCACTAGCCTTAAAATTGTTTCTAAGTATTTGTAGCATGCAGGCAACTATGGGAAAGCTTAGGTTAGTTGTAAAGAAAACATTCTTGACTAAGCACAGTTAAAATTAGAAAACATTTAGAGGTGTCTGTAAGCTAAACTGGAGACTGCACCAGGAGATAGTGATGCTCAATTGTACCGTATCTTGACAGATATTCTGTAGATCGACACACTGACCTTGACAGAATATTCAACATCTATTCAGGAAATGGATCCTTATTCCTCTCAAAGCCACTTGACCGAGAAGAAACTCCCTGGCACAACATCACTGTCATAGCAACTGAAATCAGTAAGTTGAAGATAAAATTTATTTCAGAAGAATATTTGAACTGAGAAAAGAATTAAATTCTACAGTATCTGTGGCTTGTTTTATTAGTTTTGCCCTTATCCAGATATTATCAACAGACAAGACATCTTTAGACACACATCTAAAAGTCCAATTTATAATTTTAAGATATGTTTTGCCCATTTTTTAAAAGATACTTTGGAATTCTCAGGCTCAACAAAACCATGTACAGTATATATTAGACAAGGTTCCTTGAGAATTCGCATCAAATAATTTGGTGCAGGTGTGATGCACTGGCTCTATCCCAAGCTAAGTCTTTGGGAAAATCCTTGGGGAAAGGGAAAAAAAAAAATGTCCATGACATACAAATTCATTGTCAAAACAATCTCTGTAAACAGGAACAAATTACACTTTACCTCAACTGATTTACCTTATCTCAGAAAATGGCTTTATTTGAAGCCAAGACTAGAGGAAATACTTTGCCTTCTATGTCTGAAGTAAAACCTGGGCCTAAACTTTCACCTGGATTCTTTACTATTATGTTAGATACTTTTAGATATGGATGTCTCTTGCCTAGCCTTTTTCCGAGGCAACAGTTATCAAAGGTGAAAACAGACATGGATTTGAAAAACTTTTCTCCTTTCCATTATTCTCCATATAGATTCCCCCGGAGTCAATGTGCTTAAGAATCTGGGAGTTGGGTCATATGGAGAGATGAATCATATCCCCATTTTCAGAAAAAATGACATATTTTTTCTTTTCCTCTTAAATGCTTTTCATTCTTTGGTCAAACATGTTCTACATTTCCAATATGTAGAGTGCTTGAGTTTGGAGGTTTGTGAAGAGTGATGGATGATCATATCCTGTATATGTATTTCACTGTTTGTTTTTTTACAGTTAGGGGAGAAAGGTTTTTTGTGGGTTTATGTTTGTGCTGGAGGAAAAGGTGAGTGTTCTTAACAGCTCAACCTCATGAAACAACTTTTGCAATGAGTCATTTGCTGTACTGATATATAGAATACAACTCCATAACAACTCAGTGACCTGTTTTTAATGCAAATGAATTTAAGCACACTTTATATTACTTATATATATATATGTATGTATATATAATAATAGAAAAACTTGTTCCAAATATAAATAGTACTTTTATGTATATATGTCATGTATGTCAGCAGAAAATGAAATATAATTGTTTTAGTATAATCAAGAAAATAGAACATCTATAATATCTATTGGAAAAAATGTACTGGATTATTTTTATATACATATCTCTTTGTATTGTAATATAAATAATTTTATTTTTTCAGATAATCCTAAACAAAGTAGCCAGATACCTGTCTTCATTCGGATTTTAGACATAAATGATCACGCACCAGAGTTTGCCAACTACTATGAAACATTTGTTTGTGAAAATGCAAAAGCAGGACAGGTAAACCAATACTTATATTACCAAAGAACTTATAAGGAAATTATTCTGCATTGCCATCATGAAGACTTCAACATAGTTTAGTTTGAATAGCAGCAGACTAACCCAGCCTCTTCATTTCCTATCTTCTACAGAAAATACAAGTTGATTCAAAAAAGGAGGAGATAAAAGATGAAGGATAATATCCCAGCATAATAACATAAGATATAATAAAAAATGATACTTTAGGGTGGTTTTCCATTTCTAATATCAGAAAATATTTTTCAGAAATAGTTGTACATAATGGTACAAAATCCTACACGCCGTTCAGTAATTCCATTTCTTTCTGGATTTTTATCATTGGCTTGGTAATATAGCCATACCTTCAAGTACACAAAGCAGGAAAATCTTTATTATGTCTCGGTAAAGAGGATGTGAAAACTAAACTTTTTTTTTTTAAAAAAAGGGCAATGCAACTATTTCCATTGTAGATTAAAACTCAGTTTGGTATTGAGTTGAGTCTGGTCAAAGATCATGTATATCCCTTCCTAAACTACCTTAGCAATTCTGTAAAAATCTAAAAAGCAAAAAAAAATTGAAGATAAAACAAAGTTATAATTTGGATTTGAGTAAGTGGATAAACCAAGAGAACTCAGAGACAGCATATTATGTTGCTGAGATTATAACATCATCTATTTAAGCTAATGCCAGTCATTCAGTTTTAAATCCTGTGAAGAAAACTTTTAAATTCTGAAAGTATTTACAAATGAACAGGATTTAGTAGCAGCTAGGGTACTTCAAGATTATCTCTCCAAAATGCACCTGAGACCACGTGTGAGTCTCTTCTCCAGACTGTTTCACTTTTGACTGGAAGAAAAACCTTGAGATCATTATTTTCGCTAGCACAAGCATGAGTGGGTTCCTACTCTAGGAGAGACAAGCCAGGATGAAGCCCTAAGATCAGCTTAGGTTTATTCTCATATCTCACTAGCTTTAGGCTGTCGTCATCCAGCCAAAGCTGTCTGACTTCACGGAAAGTATGTGGAAAGAATCAGAATGTATAATTTTTTTTTTTTTTCTTTAGAGGACAGTGACCATGCAATATTCAAAGATTTTACAAAGATGGGTGATGTGGATACACATCAGGAACCATACTCATATTTTACCTGATTTTCTGCCCAGTGTTTTATTTAAGTCACAGAGGCTTCACTGAAAATAGCATGGATGGTACCTGAGATGAGTTTAGCATTTCGTGTACTGCAGAACTCTATGCAAAGCAAAACCATGTAATATTTCAGTTGCAATTCAAGTCATCTTTTATGAATTGTTTAACAGAGAGAAATAGAAAAAAAAAAAAAGGAGAAAAAGAGGATACAATATGTTGTTGGGAGACTGCATTTGTTCCTATTTATTTTTTATTCATTACACATGATATCGTAATTCAGGCAAAACAGGTTAGAATGGCAGAGGATACTTTGATTAAAGCCACTTGCCTTTGAAGAGGTATTTGCCAATTTTTTCATTATTTTTTAAGAAAGTTTTATTATTTTTCACGTAAATGATATAAATAGATGAATATACATATCAAAGGCAGTGATTAATTAAATTAAAACAGTGGAAGGAATTATCATACCAGAAAAATGATCAAAGAGTGCTTTTCACAACAACTAAGGTTCATGATCACATCATCCTGTCTTAACCAGTGACATAAACTGTCATTTAACAATACAGTTCAAGCCTTACAGAAGGTGCAAAAATTCTCTAAACTTTTGGCTCTTAAACCCATATAGTTTTAGTTTATGACTTATAAGCTGCTTTTTCCAGGTTGTACACATTCACATAATTCTAGCCATTAAGTTCAAGCAGCTGCCATAGAACCTAAATTCTGTCAGTGTAACGTCTCATTGTATAAGACAAAATTGAGGTAAATAAATCTTAAAACCTCAGTGTAACAACTACTAGAAAAGTCAGTCATGTATTTTAATTACATAACACAAAGAAAGGTTCCAAAACTTACGAATGAAGATCTAATTGAAATTAATCTTGTGGAATTTGGTCAACCAGCAAACACAGGTTTTGCCACATATTTGAACAAGTTCAACCCAGGCATACTGGCTATCACTTTCCTTAACCCAATATCCATCTAGTCTAGCAAACTTGATGAAATATCCATTAATGTATGACATTTCCTTTACCTTTCTGGTAAATTCTGTGCTTACCTAGTAACAGACATGACAGAGACCCATTAGATAGGCACGTTGTTGTTCAGACCTCCTATATATCTAGCTTACCAATGTAACTTCAGCAATTATTTTCCCTCATTGGAAAAAACCCACAAAAATATTTAAAAGACAGTGTGCACCAAGAAGAGCTACAGGAAAATGACAGACCCACTCTTTTTTTTCTATTTGTTAACAGCTGGGGTCCTCAAGAGAGGCACTTGAGTTCATATCTGAACATTTACACATAGTTGACTTAGTATTTCAGAAAACAGACTACCTTCAATACATGACAGTACTTTTATTTTGGTGCTTAAAAACATAAATTAATATAGAAATACAAGTTTGAATGTTTCGGCCAAGGATTTTAAGTTCCAGAGAGCCTGTATTGCTCATGTCTAGCAGTCCCTGTATAATATAAGAAAGATAGAATCCTGTGTTCATTTAGTACTACTCCAACCTATTTTAGAGATCACCTAAAGCAGTTTTTTTATTAGAATCGTTTTTGCTTCTTGACATATCACAGCACTGCTTCTACATTTGGTACCATAGCAAAAGAGCCAGACTGAGAAGATAAATATATTTAGTTCATTTATTTTTTTTTTAGCCAAGACTAGTTATTAGTCACACTGCTCTCTAAGTCTCAGGTGCATCAGGAAGCAGTCAGAATGATCAAATATTGTTCTCTGCCACCAAGCAACATTACTCATTCTCAGCATCAACAGATATTAGAGGCTTCAGTATCTTTCAGATAGCCTTAGGAGAGTCAGAGGAAAGAAAATCCTACAGTCTCTCATCCTCTTTTGTCTCCACACAACAATGGTATGACTTGGGAGAAACCTTATCACTAAAGGTTAATAAAATCTATGTTCATTAGACTGAAACACATTTGTCACCATGAGAATCTCATTCCACTGGCTAGTACACAGGCTAAAGTAAAGAAGGGAGCAGCCTTCCTCTTGTGCAATTTAGAAATGCCTAATCCTGAAGCCCTAGTGACTGCTGTGGGGAAGGCTTTGGTACAAGTTCTCTCATGCCCTTGTCACAGGAATTAATTGGGACTTTTTAGCTGGATTAGAGGATGACTACTCTCCATGGAAACCAGGAAGTTATACTTGAGAAGGAGACTGATTTAAATGAAAAAATTGTTGGTAAAAATTTAGCTCCACACTGTATTGCATAATTTATTGTTGGCAATAATTTAGCTAATTTCAGCACTGATCAAGAAAACAACCTGAGTCACTTTTTTTTTCCCCCTCTGATGCTATATTCATTCCTGCCATTCATGGGCTTTCAGACATTAGCATGTAGAAAGTTTGTGTCCTCCTTCAGAGACCTGGCTGATTTTTCTTTTCATTACTCTCCATACCCTCCCTTGCTTTTTAAAATAGAGCACAGAGGGATCAGTTTTTCTCAATTGTGCATTGCTAATTATCAGTCATGACTTTATATACATTGTAGCTGCTTCACTAGGTACACACCTTTTGGCTTATTTTAGTGAGAGACCCATGCTAACTGTCTGTCTTTTTAAGTAAGAATTGAAGTGAGAGTTTTCCAACTTTTGATAAGCATTCAGTCCTGCTTAAAACTGCCAACACATTTGTGGAACACAGCCTAGATCTGGAAGGCAAACTGTTTTGCATTACTGAACATGAAGTTTTGTTAAGTGGCAGGCATCTATTCAAGCCTGCACACGCATGATAGAGGCTGTTTTCTGCAGCTAGCACCTTACAAGTGTATAGCCTGGAATTGTGTCTGTACAAGTGTGATCACTCAAGCACATAATGACAAGATGGACATCCACTGACAGCGGGATTGATTTTGAAACACTCCTATGGGTCATACCATCATATCTTTTACGTAATCTTCATCCCACATATTTACACTGTGCTGTTACTAATACATTCAAGATTATTTAGTGACTGACCCTACCAGATCACACAAACAGGAAAAGGGGCAAGAGGAAGAAAGGACAGGAGAAACAAAGCTGTCCTTCCACAATTTCCCCATAACGTTTGCACACTTTGTTCTCACGATTGCCAAAACTAGTTTCTCTTACAGGATTTTTTTTTCCCCACAGTTCATTGCAGAGAAAGTGGTGAGATCTTTCCAGATTCCTAGAGAAACACTTGCAGTGCCAAACAAGTTCAATAACTTTCAAGAGATCCAGTGCTTCAAGATCCAGAATACCACTCCCATACCATTTCTAAAAAAATGTGTTAGACAAAAACAAACACTAACATTTCCCTTTCTCAAGTGCTCAGTGATATTTTTTAAGTCTAATCTCAGAAGCAGCTGAAAAAAGTGACTTTTGAGACATTTCTCTGTTGTACAATAACCAGCTGTAACTAAGAGCCTGATATAACAAAAATGAAAGCCCAAATGATTCAAGTGGATTTTTTATTTTGAGGGCTGCCTATGCATGTGCATGTGCACTTCTGTGTGTTTAAAAAAAGTATCATACTCTCAAGTGGATCTTAATAGGTCAGTTCAAGTTTTTAAGGGTCAATAATGATTCAAGAGGCCTGCTCCTCTCTTCTGTTGCATACAGAAACAACAAACTTCAGCAGTTGTTACTGTATCCTGTATCTCTACCTTAACAATATTTGTTTCCAGGGGTCTTTGTGACTGGAAGCACAATTTTTATGCTATATGATAATCATGTTATATTAAAATTTCAGAAAGGCAATCTACAACACTGACCATCTTTAAATTTCTGTGAAAGTGACATTAGTTTTCACCATTTATAATGAATTTTGAAAGAAGGACTTTTGGAAAAAAAAAAGGTTTAGAAATAAAATATCATCCACCGATATGTTACTGTTTTGAAAAGAACTACCAGCAGAATTCTTTGCAAACATTCTATTTGTCTCAGGTTTTGTATTATTAGTAGAAATGTTTAACCTGAAAAATATAACATATCTGTCCACCCATGGACCTCATCTTGCTCATCTTTCTCCAAGGAACTTTTGGAAGCATGTGGCTGTAGTTTTTATTTAAAGAGTATACCCTGGAGCAAAGATGCAACAGCCATTTATTTGCATGACATTCTAAGCCAGCACAAACTGAAAAGCCCATCTTAAAAGCAGCCAGCTGGTGCTGACCTCTGTGCTGGTAAAGCTTAACATTTGCTTTAATGGTTCCTATATTTCTTTTAAAGGCATTCCCAAGGTTGAGCCTATGACCAAAGCCTTCTAGTTGCGCAGCTCTCTGTGTATAAAAATGCAGCCTCAGGAACACTAACAGCATGCTCTGAAGTGCACAGGGACCCTTCCTATTTCAGAATTCCCCCACCTAGCTTTTACTTGCTTTTTGTCTTTAAAACAACTTGAAGAACAGCCTTTGCCTAAGGATGTATGAGTTACATATAAGGAATCTGTTTCTGGGTAGTCCACTCACCCTCAACCACTTTTTCAGACATGATTATGAATAACTATAAAATAGCCTGAACATGAACTACAGACATAGTTTTGACTGTGATGTAAGTCATGGCCCTAAAATCACAGCATCCAGGACAAAATAAAAAAACAAACCAAACATGAAATAGGATTATAATTGAACCATTTCCATGTTTGAAAAAAATTATTTAGGTGGGAAATAGGTCCAAACCCTTTAGCAGAATTTCTGTCTTCTTCATGAAAGAAATAAATAGAATCATGGAATCATACAATGATTTAGATTGAAAAGGACCCTAAAGATCATGTAGTTCCAACCCCCTTGGCCACGGCCAGGAATGTGACCAACTAGACTGGTTGGGTTGCTCAGGGCTCCATACAACCTGGCTTGGAACACTTCCGGGGATGAATCATTCACAATGTCTCAGGACACTCTTTTAGTGCCTCACTGTCCTTTGACTGAAGAATTCCTTTCTAACCTCTAATCTAAATCTCTCCTCTTTTAGTTAAAAACCATTCCCCCTTTGTCCTATCTCCATCTGCCTGTGTAAGAAGTGAATCTTCCTCTCTTTTATAAGCCCTCTTAAAGTACTGGAGGATGACAATAAAATGTCTCTAGTCTTCTCCATTATGAACAACCCCAACTCTCAGCCTGTCTTTATAGGAGAGCTGCTCCAGACCCCTAATCATCTTTGTTTCCCTACTCGGGACTTGCTCCAACAGACCCACATCTCTGTTGTGCTGAGGACCCCAGGCTGGATCTCACAAGGAAAGAGTAGAGCAGTAGAATCCCCTCCCTTGACCTGCTGGCCACTCCTCTTTTGATGCAGCCCAGGATACAGTTGGCCTTCTGGGCTTTGAGTGCACATTGTTGGCTCTTGTCCAGCTTTTTTTCCACCAGAACCCTCAAGTTCTTCTCTGCAGGGCTGCTCACAAATGAGTTCTTCTCCCAGTCTGTGCTCTTGTCTGGGGCTGCCTTCACCCAGATGCAGCACCTCACACTTGGACTTGTTGAACTTTGTGAGATTCTCATAGGTCTACTTCTCAAAATTTCCCAGGTCCCTCTGGATAGGATTCCTTCCTTCTGTTGTGTCAACCACATGACTCATCTTCGTGTCATCTGCAAACTTGATGAGGGTGCACTTGATCTTGCTGCCTATGTCATGGATAAGGATATTAAAAAACATCTGTCCCAAAGCACCAGTCATTGTCAGAGCACTGGTAAACAGCATGGCTGAAGAGCACTGGTCCCTGATCTTTAAGAAATGTTTCCATTGGGAATAGTTCTTCATTTGCTACTCATTTAATATTGTCAAACTGCTGCAAACCCCTTGTCTTAAATGTAAAAGAGAAAAATTCATGTCAATGCTTATGTTTAAATTTTCATTACCCTCAAAGAAAAGTGACCCTTAAAAACTTGAACTGACCTATTAAGATCCACTTGAGAGTATGACACTTTTTTTAAACACACAGAAGTGCACATGCACATGCATAGGCAGCCCTCAAAATAGTGACATCAATGATGTCTTTTCTAAACTGTTCTCATTCATGTGGGAAAGTATGAAAGAAAGAAAAGAATGGGAATGTTTTTATCTTCTCTAAGCCTTATATGCTTGAAATATATTGGAGTAAAAATAATTTTCTTGAAATAACTCTGCTGTCATAAGCCTTACGGCATCAGAGATCTTGCTCTGAAGTCCTGGTGAAGAGTGATCATAACTCAATGTCCATAAGTGCATCAAAACAGATGAATATATTTCCAAAATGAAATTACAAAATGTACACAAAAGAGTACTAACTTTTTTCATATAAATAAGATACTTAAAAATAGCCAGATCGCTTTCATTTCTGTGGTGATTATTGTTGACATTGTCTTTTATTTACAGCTGTATAACTGAAAGAAAAAAAATCCTTAATTAGATAAGATTTCTAATTTCCTTTCACCTGTTCATCATTTGGAACAATTCACCTGCAATCATGGTTTCTCATTGTTCTTTTTATCTCCCATTTTTTCTGGTAGGCGAACAGCTGGTTCTCAATTTATGTTGCCAATAGTTAGATCAGATAATAAGGTTGGGATTTTTCTTCTTCTTCAGCCTTACCCTGAACAATATTTTTTTGTTGTAATTAGGTTCCTCTGTGCCTGGTACAATTGTGCTTCTCCCTGAGATTTGCACATGAAGGGAATCAAATCTTACAAACACCCACTGATTACATCTCAAAAAGACCCAAGATACTCAACTACAGTTTCTGGTAGTTATTATACCAGGATATTTTCTCCTTGAGCTTTTCAGCAAGTAATTGTAAACTGCACAAATGTTTTCATTTACTCTGATTCTCTCTTCTCCCTGGTACTTTTCTATTTCTTTCATCTTTCCAAACTTGTGCTAATGTGAAAGGAAAATGTTCTCATTTACATTTGGTATCTTAGTCCCCTCAGAATGTTTTGGGATTTTTTGAAAATATTTTTAAACTGTGGGAAACTAAAATTAAACCCCATCCTGGTCTTGCTTTCTGTCCTAACACTCTCAGAGGTAGATTACAGGAAAGACAAAAGTGATTGAACATTGGAAAGTTGTTGACATAAACTGAGGTTTAGAAACACACTAAACACCACACACAAGGATTTGACTTATCTTGTGGAACAGCTAAAACTTAAAAAAAAAAAAATCAAAAAAGCAATGATCATTAAATCATAAAAGTGAAGAGATTTTTATATAGTTATTATTCTAATTACACTTAGAAAAACTGCATAATCCTGCTTTCAGCATAGTCATATCCTTTTGTGCAAGGCTGATGTTCACAATTTACCTTTCAAATTCCTCAATATCCCTCAAAAATAAAAAGAAATTATAAAAAAAAAGATTCTGTGCTTATTTTAGAAGGAGCTGCTAGAAAGTGAATGAGCTAAACTCAGACCTCTCAACTGTTTAAAAGTTGTGTTTTGGATTTGTTTTTTTTGGGGGGGGTTTAATTACAATTCAATATTATTAACTGTAGTCAAATTATCCCAAAGTTAACTAGAAAAAGTGGGTCGAATATTCATGGTGTAGTTCAGCACTAGCAGTAGCAAGTGTCTGAATGATACAGCAAAAAACCAATTTAGTCTCACTCAAGCCGATATTCAGAGGAAGTATATTAAAAAAAGGAATTTCTTATTTGATTGGCATAAAGCTTACAGATCATATTAGTGTACTTGTCAATTACTGTATTTCTGAAAGAAGTCAAGCTGCACCTTCTCTGGAAATAAGAGAAAAGGCACAAAGTCTTTGGTAACAAGTGGCTTTGATATCTGTGGGATTTCAAGACACCCTGAACACTGGAAACACCTGAAAACTCAAGAGTCATTGGCTCTATCTTGGCTTTGAAAGCAAAATGTCTGACTGGTGAACTCATTCTGCCTTTAAGTTTTGGTGCCACAGAAATGCACCTGCACTGAATTATACCATCCTCAGTTGAGACTTACTCCTGTGTTCTTATGCCACAAACTTTTGTCATCTTGTGACTAAATGCAAACTTGTCCTTGCAAGCTAAACTGGGCTATGGGTTACTCTCCAGCATGACACCCACCAGGAAGGACAAAGGACAGAGCAGCCATTTATAGAGCTTTCTGGAGTAACTGTGACTTACACAATGAGGGGTTGTAACTGTTGTGAGTCAATTCATAAACCACAGCTGTTCCCAGGTAGCTTTTCCTTCCTCAGTTCTGCAGCTGTTTCCCTCAGCCTCTCTCTGTCAGTCCAGTAGTAGATAGATAAAAAAAGAGTCAAATTGTTAGCATTTATGTGTTTCTACATAAATATGAGTACACACATTTGCACATTTTGATGCAACGGGAAAGCTTGTGCAATCCAGAGGTACTGCTGAAGTCTCTCTTTTTTCAGTCCACTCTGCTCTGACCCTATTCTGGCACTATTATCCCTCCTTCCCAGCTGGGCTTGAGTGGCCTTGTTAGGGCAGCTATTAAGATCCACAGCCAGAGGTTTCAATTTAGGAGGGAGCAAAGCCTCTCTTTTTATTACCCCAGGAGAATTGAGCATCCTGCCAGTGCAGTACTCCAATTTATCGCCAGGAGCAGATGAGGTGGATTGAGAATTAGACCCACTTAACAACTGCTTTACACAGTACTCTCTGTCATTGCTTCATGAGGCCACAGGAGGTTTATGGCTTATTCAGAAGGGCAAATGTTTCTGTATCACTGCAAGATACTGAGTACAAATCAAAGCACAGGGCTGTTTTGCAGTGAGGACTGGACCCTTTTTCATCCTTTGTTATGTGTTTAAACGATAAAACAATTGGTTTACTGTAACCTCTACTGTGTTTATGTGAGAAATATTTGGCTTAGGACATCAGGTTTTGTCTTCAAATAGAGATTCATTGGATTTTTACTGGACATGAAAAGCAGAGAATTGAAACACAAGGTTTCTAAAATAGCATGAAATACTCTTTTCTTTATAGCTCATACAAACTGTGAGTGCAATTGACAAAGATCAGCCTCCTCGAGGACACAAATTTTTCTTTGAGTTGGTGCCAGAATTTGCAGTTCATCCAAACTTCTCTGTTGTAGACAACAAAGGTAACTGCTGACCCTACCACCCCTCTCCCCAATATCACACAAAACTTAATTCAGAGACATTTATTGATTCTGCGTTTCCATTCTAGATAACACAGCAGGAATTATGACTAGAAGAAATGGATACAGCCGTAGTAAGACGAGTACCTATCTTCTGCCAATCATAATATTTGACAACGACTACCCGATCCAGAGCAGCACAGGCACGCTGACCATCCGGGTGTGCGCCTGTGACAGCCGGGGGAACATGCAGTCCTGCAGCGCTGAGGCCTTGCTCCTCCCTGCCGGCCTCAGCACGGGGGCACTGGTGGCCATTCTCCTCTGCATCATTATCCTGCTAGGTAGGCACCTGAGATCTAGTCACTTCAAGAGCCCTGATATTCTTAAAACCCTTATTCACATGACCCTGCAGAAAAATATCATCATTACTCTTTAGAAGATTGAGTGAAAAGAGTGAGACTGTGCTATTTAGATTAAATAAATTTGAAAGTATGGGGTCAGTTTTAGTTACCATGCTCATTTGAGTAATGTTCATACCATAATCAGATCTTCATTTAGATCTAGAACTTTAAAATAATATTTCTGAAGCTTAGTGCTAAGTTTTGCACTGATTAAATGTTATGAATTATATTAGCTATTTAATGATGAAAGATTTGGTTTTTTTCTATTCAGAAAATACTCAGCTCAAAATCATAGGATAGAAATGTTCAATTTCTTCCAAGTGATAGTGAGAACAACTGATTAAATAAGTGTGAGCACAAAAGTCAAATGAATGTTTGGAAGGTAGAAACATTAGAAAGATGTGGTGACATATGAAGGAAGTAGAATAAATGCTATCTCATTATCTGGTGTTAAGAACAAAAAATTGTAACTTGCATGTTTTGCAAGAAAAGTGCCATCATCTTTACTTTCCAGTAAAACTCTGAAGAAAGCCTCTTTCCTTTCACACCTGCCCTAGCAAACACAGCTTGCTGAGGGGTCAGTGAGAAGCTACAGGCATCAGTTTATATCATTATAAGGGGATCACTTTTTTTTCAGTTTTTACCCTGGATTCAAGATAGCTCTGTAATCCTCTTAATATTTTCTATAGGTATTAGAAGGGCAATATCTAGAAACTATATCTGTACTGGGCTTAAGGAAGAGAGGATACCTGAGCTCTGACAAACTGATTGACCGCTTAGGTTCAGGAATCACTGCTGGCCTGGTTTCAGCATTAGCCCCCTTGGATTCTCCAGGATATTGCCCAGGCATAATCTGAGAGGCAGAACTTGCAGGGCACCACCTTGAGGAGAAAATTATGGCTCAAACTCTGTCAGACCTAGCTCTTCACCTCACATAGTTCTTAACACCATGTCAACAAGCTCTGCATCTTTAAAGCCATTCTTCATGCCCCAACTCAGAGCACAAAAAAATGGAGCGTGAAACACATGCCTTTACATGCTCACAATGCAAACATTGCTGATTGGCTGCAATGCTTTAATACAGATTGAACAAATCTGTACTAATCTTTGAACTTACCAAAATTCAAAATGTGCCTTAGGGCCACAGCAGTAGCACATGAGACTCAGAAGAAGATCAGGGGCCATTGCTGTGCAGAACAAGTATGAACACTTTGTGTCTCTCAGCCTCATGGTTAGAGGCCCTGCTCTACTTAGCACTACAGACATGCATGAAGTCAAAGAAACGTGGCTGTAGAGCATCTAAACAGAATTTTTAGTCTACAGCTAGTGTGATACCCAGCATCTTATTTAATTTTTCAACAAGCAGTAGTGTGTTATAATAGTAGACTGGTGTCAACATTCCCAGCACAGATGAGACATATTAAGTACCAGGCTGTGAAAGACACTTCTTCAAAATAACCTTTCAGTGATCTGCCCTTTTCTCATATATGGAGTTCTTAAACTTATTAAAGTGTGTAGTTACTCGCCTAGCATTATGAAAACTTGAAAAGAAGGGCTTCTTTACAGATACAAGGAAGAAAATCCAAATAAAACAGAATGGAACACCCTTTCTATTCCCAACATAATACCATGGCATGTGGAAGATCTCAGTTCCCCTCTCCCTACTTGCAGCATGTCCAATCACCAGTACTCAGGTGATTCAGAGTAAAGACTTGACTCCTAAGACTCAACAAAACCATTCAGCACTGTTGTAATTTACAGTTCAGTAACCACTGCTATGTCTCATTGACAGATGGTCCCTCTGGCCTCTACCATTTACTCCAGCTACTGGAGAGAGAGTCAAATTTTTAAATGCACTTAAGCATTGAATTGCTACTGAAATCAATAGCATTTAGACACCAGAATGTATTTACAGATCCTAACTTCATTTTTTTATCTCCCGTTGTAGAGCCCCATTTTTATGTCAATCCTTACCTCTTCAGAAGAAAGAGTTATTCAACTAGCTCTTCATAAACTAAGGGAATCATGTTTTTTCAAAAGAAACTTTTAGTAACAAAGACTGGATTTCAATTCTTGCAGTCATTGAAGCAAAAGTAGTTCTGTCAATAATATTGATAGCTTAAGGTCTTCAGGTTCTTATTTTCAGAAGGACCTGTAGATCCCATATTCAGAAGTGAATTAGACACTTGGGAATTCCTAAATCACTAGCTTTCAAGAGTGTGAATAACTTTTGCCAAGGAGATTCAACTACATTTGATGAAAGGACCGTTAACCACCACCAGAAAGGTGGTATTTCACAAAATTAAAATCAAAGTCAAACCTTGGTAGGATAATATTTTATGGTATTGTTTACTTTTCAACTTCAGCTTAGTTGTAAATCTATATAAAATAAAAAATATTTTGATCATTTCTCCCATAGATTTAAAAAAAAGCATGTGTTTTTGACTAGTAGAATCATTAATAAAGTCTATAAAATCATTAATACTTTCCCTTACTAAGTTCAACTTGGAGATAGATTTTGTCACTATATTCCTACTAAAAATCCTATTCCAGGCTTAAAACCTTTCCAGGTCAAAAGAGGTAGAATTTTGGTTCATTTGTTTCCTTTCTAACTATCCATTTCTTCATTTATCTTTTGTTTCCTTTTAGTATTAGTTGTCTTGTTTACAGCTCTCAAGAGACAGAGAAAGAAAGAACCCTTGATCATCTCAAAGGATGATGTTCGAGACAATATTGTGACCTACAATGATGAAGGAGGTGGGGAAGAAGACACCCAGGCTTTTGACATTGGCACACTGAGAAATCCAGAAGCAAGGGAGGAAAGTAAGATGAGAAGAGATGTTATCCCAGAAACAATATTTCAAATAAGGCGGACTGCACCTCTTTGGGAAAACATCGATGTCCAAGATTTTATTCATAGAAGGTTAAAGGAAAATGATTTAGACCCAGCTGCTCCTCCTTATGATTCACTAGCAACATATGCCTATGAAGGAAATGATTCCATAGCAAATTCACTCAGCTCTCTGGAATCACTTACCACAGAGGGCAACCAAGACTATGATTACCTCAGTGACTGGGGACCTCGGTTTAAAAAATTAGCAGATATGTATGGTGGAGAGGACAGTGATCGAGACTGAGAAAGTAATCTGTGACCTGGTCAGTGTTAGTGGAATTCATGTCTATGTTCCTAGATAAAGTGGCCTACTCTCTCTTACTTGGGAAGAAAAAAATTTACAAAAAATAGGTGTTGTCTTAGTAAGGGTTTGCTTAATCAGTAAGTCAACATAAATGAATATGAACGATTGAGATTAAAAAAAAAACTATAACTCACCCTGTCTGCCTAGAAACCTCCAATAAAAGGGTTTTATAGGGAATGAAAAGAAAATAAAAGGCTTTTTGTGCCTTTAATAATGACATGGAAACTCCATATTTTTAAATTGCTTTGCTTTACCTTTCCTACTATCTTGGACAGCGTGCATCTGCATTGTAACCTAATCTCAAAAATATACTTTTAAAAGATTAATATTACTGCCATATTTATTGAGTTAAAGAATGTCTGTGTGTTGATTCATCCTGATATTTTTATATATGTATATTTATATTTTTGTATTTTTATTAAATAAATTAGTATTTCTAAAAACACCACTTACTCACGTACTTTGTTAATCATAAAGAACTGTCCAATCTTTCTGAACAAAGGAAACTGCGTATTGTGCAATACTTCATTTTTGAATGCATCTTCTTATATTGGATTAGTGGTTGCAATGTACTGTGCAAGAATGATATGGAGAGAGTGCTCTGTAATGGGAATGCAGTGTAGAAAAAAGAGAATCTATTTTGAAAAGGTGATTATAAATAAACGCACTCTAACTTGCAATGTGTATTGCTATATGGCATAAATAATACAGTTTCATGGTGAAGCTCGCTCCCACATACCTTCTTATGTGAACAGATGACCACCAAGAGGACCTACCAGATAGATGCCTGGGGATCTAAGGAACTATTAAAGTTTATTCTGGTAGATTTGAAAACAATTTTTAATATGCTTTCAAAGAAGTTGAGTAATTAAGCTAACATCAATAATGAAAGGAAGGCTATTATATACGAATCTTATTTTGAAGCTTTGAGACAATTAGAAAACTCAGACATTTTACCAATAGTTTCTTTTAAATAAAAGAGAGCCAAGCAATAAAAAAAAAGTCTAACTATATTTTATTAAAGATGTTAATGTTCTAGTCCTTTAAAGAAGTGTGTACATTTACATATTTCATAAAGCCTTAATGGCAGACAGCAAGTATATATTTTTGTTTAAAATATATTTGCTGGATAAGCTTCCACATAATGCACACTTTTTTTCACAACACAGGATAAAAGGAATATAAATGAGTCATGTGATCTAACAGAGTTGAAGGGTTTATCCACTTTTGTTTAAAAAATGAAAAACATAAAACCTCAAATGTATGGAAAAGAAACAATGACAAAAATATAGGAAGTACATTATCCATAGCATTTCCATTTTTAATACCGACTTAAAGGAAAACCAACACATACAGATGTCCAAAATAATAATGTTTCAAAGTTTTCTCTTTATTACTTAGCCATTTTTCAGGTCTTTTCAGAAAGAAACTTAAGATACACATTGACAATGTAACGTGGACTACTGAGGCACTCATCTCTTACCATAAAATTAATAAAGATGCTGCAGCCAAAGACCCTTCAGCCAGACATAAGAACCCACTCCTGCCTACTAATTTTCTTTCTATTGTGTGGACTTTCAGATAATTTATAAAAAATATTTCTCTATTATTCTTTATTTAGTCCTTCTATTATACTTTTCTGCCAGCTTGAAGGATGTATCTAAAGTTTCCTCGCATTGAACTCCTTTTTTTTTGAGGAAAGGAATGTCTGTGCTTGTGATTGTGGCTCCAAACAAGCACCTGAAGAGCTTGCTGTGAGATGCGCGTCAGGTCTGTGACACTATACTGAAAACAATAAAAATTTAGTGTCACAGAAATGTCAAAATAACCTGCAAATATGTGGCAGCTATGTACATGGATGTGATGCAGTTACAGGGCATGAGTGTATAACTTGACAGCATAAGAACACATACTTCTGTTTTGTGCCTTTTGGAGGTGAAAGCAAAAGAGTTATGCAGTGTATGTTCTCAGCCTGTTGCTGGCAAAATGAAAGTACACAGGAATCCATTAACCTTTGAATTCAATTTCTATAACTTTAAGGCACTTCCTTAAGATGGGATAGAAGAAAAAGCAAAGGGACAATAAAAACCCATGTTCCTGAAGAGAAGTGACTGGGGGAGACGGGAGGAGTGAAACCCAAACAAAACCAAAATGGAAAGAATATAGGATAAACTTCCCTGACTTACAGAAATTGTACTCCAAACTTCATCTTACACAGTAGAGGAGATCTTTCAACAATCTTGTAAATTGTCATCAGAAGTCTGAATATCACATGGTGTAGTAAAATGACAAGGCAGAGGAAAAGGAAAATCTGTCCTCAAGCAAGAACGGATACAGACAAGGTATATGTCCGTGAAGTTGACTAGGTTTTTAAGTTGTCAAGACTTGGTGCAGGACACATCAAACCGTGACTTCAAAGAGGCTACTAGTGAAGACAAGATAAAGGAAACAGGGTGTGAGAAATTCTTCCTTGAAGACACAAAAATACTTAAAAATATATATTTTCCACATAGAAATAATCTTATTTCTGTATTTTGGGGTTTCGTTTTGTTTTTCTTTAGTGACAGAAAGCAGAAAGAAGTATAATAGGTCTCACCTCACAGAATGCTCTGGTAGAGATGTACTCAGTATCATCATGTCATGGTACCACTGTGGTACTTTGGGAGGAGCAGAAAGTCCAGAAAATCAACAAAAAAAGGTACCGCCCTCCCCTTCTCTCACCCTAGGTTTTCTCATTCCATGAATCATAGCCACTAAAGAGAGGAGATTTAGACTTTGTTTTCAGCAAAAGAATGTGACTTTCCCATGCTTTCCTGTTAGTTCACTAGTGAGTCCCAGAGCCCTGTACTTCTTAAAGCAATTCGAGTTTAAAAAATGACCTACATGGTGATTTACAGATCACAGAAATTCAGGTCCCTGACATAGTAAAACGTGTAATTTCTCAAAATTACTGGGAATTTCAAGCATTCTTACAATGAATAAAAGTAGTTGACAAAAAGTAGTTTGATTCCCAAAGACACAGAAGAGGAAAAGAAGGTTATGAGAGGCCTCTTAGAGTTTGATGGCTACTGTTGGTTTTACAGGTCCACATTTGGAAAACCGGGATCCAGCATGGATACTCCTACCCTAGTGTGGTGGAAGGAGCTAACTGACACAGAAATTGTCTTTGAGTTGTCCCATACAAAATGGTACTGATTAAGTTGTTAGCTTCCTTTGGCATTTCAAGATGAGTGATATTGATGAGTACTAATTACAGAAGGTCTAACAAAAAAAGACCAGGAAAGACCAGGATTCAGCTACACAGGCAAATAAGATAGGTCTAATAATGGGCAGAAGTGCTGATTGACAGTGGGATATGCTATGCTCATCAAAAAGCATACTCATCAAAAAGCAAAGAGAGGGACGAGAGGTCAAAATTGCTTCCAGTGATGCTTCTGCAGATTTTCCTCCCTCTGTGAGAGAACTGAGGCATTGAAGTGCTGGGCATTTCATATTTATGCACATCTTCATCCTCTGTGAAGTCATCTGTGCTTGTTCACCGAAGTTCTGGATCCATGGGACTGCCTAATATGTCAGACATCTCTCACTGGGGGGTGCAAGGCCTTGGGGTCATAGAAGAGGCTCAAGAGGAAGGAGCAAAGTAATTTTTGTGGCGCTAATCTCACCAAGGATCTCTTTTCTGCCACTGCAAATGACTCTGTTGTGGTTCACTGCAAATGAGAAGAAGCAGTTGGGGAAACTTAGAATTTACAAGACTAACTCAATCTCTAGCAGAAAACCTACTTGTGACTACTAAGGACCAAGATAAATTTAGTAACTCCCAGAGAAATACTGTTAGATTTAGTAATCATTCTGAACAGACTTAAATCGATTTTGAATGGGCTCTCTCCAGGGTTAAGAACAAATAAGCTGAAAAAAAGGAGTAAAAATGAACACAGAGAAATGTCAAGTAAATGTTCCAAGGGAAAAAAAAAAAGACAAACATAAAACCATTCCAGCTCGATGGAGGTCTTGTTTTGTAATGTCTACATGGTTTGTATTTCTTTTCACTTAAACTGAATTTTATACTAGTCTCACAGACTTACAAGCTTACTCTGCTACATAGTCGTAGTACAAAATAATGCTGGAGACAATCTCCCACAGAAGGTTACAATTTTCAGTGAAATGCTGAAACAGGCTCCTCATTATGCCAGATTAAGCAGCCACCACCATACACAAAAACACCTAAAATTTTTAGTCCTTTCATTAAATGGCTGTTTTCAGAACTGAATAGTGACACACAGAACAAAAAAAAAAATACATAAAACTTTCCCTGAGTATATTTCTTATGCAACAACAGACATTAACACCTTTTTTTCTACCAAAGGCATTTCAACTGCTAGTGGTCTAATTTACAATGAAAGTTGTGTTTTAAAGTTACATATGCACTTCACTTCTCACTTGTGTAAGGAGACAGACAATGCACATAAGTGTTTGGGTCTTTACATATTGGAGAGTTGTTACATTTTATGTTTTATAATTGAATTTGTAGACAAACAAGTAGTTCCAGAAAGAAAAAAAAAACAGAATGAGGATATCGCTTTTTTTGCTTCTGCCATGGGAAGATGAATGGGAAACAGAGGAATGCTAGAAGAATGTTTCAGGAATGTAGCATGGATATTATTTTATAGGTACCTGGATTTTTTGTTCTATATGCATGCATGAGTGTATATATATGCATACATTAAAAAAAAAATCCCCACTTTATTATCTAAAAGTTTTGCCAACAGCGACCTTTAGGTATCACACCTCGTCAAACAGAGATGCCCATCTAAAAGGAAAACAAACCATGGCAGAACACAAGATGCATTCAACTAAGCAGAAACTGGAGGATATAAAACAATCTGATTTCACAGATTTGTTTTATGCTGTTCTACCATCCTGTTGTTAGAAGGTATATTTTACACTTCGGTTCAGTTTCAGTTCATGAATCATAATTCAAAAAGGCAGAGATCTGGCCTGAACTCTACTTAAAAATCACTTCCAAATTTGGGATTTTTCATCTTCAATAAAGTCTTGCAGACAAGAAAATGCAGAAAAGAATGTTGTGAATATCAACGTTCTTGTGTTCCAAAGAAATCATGTTGACGTTATTTCTACAGGGGAAGTGAGTGCCTTTGCTCAGAATCAGCCCACTGGTTGTCACAGGGCACCATGCATCACAGGAAATACAGGAACATATACTTCTTTCCTTTTACTTCCTGCCCCCCATCATCCCCATTCAAAGCAAAGCACCTTTCTCCTACTCCAGCAAAATTCATTAGAATACTTTTTAGAAAAATTTCAGATCATCAGTAAAAGCCGAAGAAGTGACAGTGTCTTGTCACAACTCCAATGTCTTTTTCTTGTGCACTGTTATAGCAGGAAATACATTTTCATAACAGTCCTGTAACTTAAAATATAAGCACATTCCTGATTTGTTAATTTTATCATGGAATTTGACACAGCTCCTGTCATAACACATATTAATATACTTTTATCAAACTTGGAATGAACTATGTAATTTTAAAAGCATTTGCTTTTAGAGTCAGTGTGGCAAGCATTTCTCCCATTACTTCTCACAGGGGAATGACAGGCTGTACAAAGTATGCCTGCACAAACACAGATCTTGATTTTTGGTAAAATGGTAACATTGTTCACTGCTTATAGTTCTGTCCTTCAATTTACTTTTTGATTATTGGTAGACATTTAGACCAGACTAGAAACAGTTTATGATCTGTTTGAGTAGTGCAAGAATATCTTTGGAGCAACACAGGATCCCAAAACCTGTCTGGGATCCTTACAGCCTTCCCTTCCCTCCAGCAGCTGGAGGCAGAATGACCATCCCAGACACTAAATCATGTAAGTATATATCTGGCCCATACTAGTGAAAGAAGGGGTGAAAGATAGAGTTTCATGAGTAAAAACAGTGAGAAGAAAATTGGGGCTGGGATTTTTTGTCACTTGAGACTTGCAGCTGTCAGGAAGCAGGCTGCTAGTTGCTAGGGGCAACGATAATAATACTTACTTCTTATATAATGCTTTTATCCCTAGTTTTCAAAGCTTTTTTATACAAAGAAGGTCAGTGTCATTATCACTGTTTTACAGGTAGGGAAAGCACTTATTTGTGCACCAGTTCCCCCAAGGACACCCAGCAGGACAATATTGAAGACAGAAGCAGAAAACTCTCTCCACAGGCCATACTGCCTTTAGGAGAGCTAACAATTTAGGAGACATTAATTTATGTACTTTCGCTGACAAAAATAGGCAGAAATTTTGCTTGTAATCAGATTTCACTGCCCCACAAATTTCAGACATCTTCAAAGAGGAAAACCTTCCATGTCAAAGATTATTTCCAAATTAAGTTGTTCTTTGGACAAGTCTGTGCTCTGGAGACAGATCCAAGATAGTTTCAAGAGGTCAAGTTCAGTTACTTTCCTGGGTTGGCCTCGTGCAGAAAGTGAATGAAAGAGGCTTTTTAATTCCAGGTACAAAGGAAAAAGGATAGACAAAGAAATGTGCAGTAAGCCCTAAGGACTGTAGGAACATGCTCAGATTTGAGAAAGATGTAGCTTTAACCTTCATCTATCACTTAAAGCAGATTACAAGTGGTACAGAAGGGGTGGACAGTAGAGGAATATCAGGTTGTAGTACCCAGCACCAGCTGGTCTCCACTCCTTCAGAACTGATTGGGTTTCATTCCTAAGGACTCCTTCCATGCCATTTCATTTGATTTCTTGATGAGACATTATCTTTTGATTTCTGAAAAAAAAAAATAATTTTTCTCCAGCAATTCCGGATTTTTAATTTAATGACAAATCTTTCGGAACAAGTCTGAACAGCACTCAGCAGGGATGCAGAGAGAAAGCAAGACATGAAGAGGCTTTTCAACCCCATCCACTGTGTAAATGAAGGGCTTTGTTTCAACTAACACTCAAATTAGGATACAGAATGGGCACCAGGCAACACAGCAACATCCAATGGGATCCAGAGTGAGAGCCAAAGAGTAAACAGCTTCCCCACCTGCTAACACATATGCTGCCATCTGCAACTTACTGACCAAGGGGGAAGTTTGATCTTTTCCAAAGCAATGCCAGTGTGTTTTCTTCTGTTCCATGGACGAGTGCCTTCAGCCATCCCGCACAATAGTGCCAGAATATTTTTTGTCACTTATGTTCAGCCAACCCTGCACCATTTTACAGCCAGCTTTTGCACAGCAATAGCAGTAAGGGCCAGATTTCACCCACTGCATTTTTCTTCCCAAGTCAATGATGTGCTGCTGTACTTATCAACACCAAATTCATTGCAAAGTATTATGAACACTGTAATTTTTTAGAGGTAAAAAACCCCATCTGTTAAAGATTTTTCTCTTGATTTTATGAAAAACCCCTAAAAATAGAACAAAAATGAGATTTGCATTACATCAGTGATACAAACACATACTTGTACTAGTGATGCAGACTGATTTAATCCACAAATTTATACACTTACAATAGAGTGAAAGCCTGAGGAAAGAGGTAGTATCTTTTATCCAACTGTATTAGCTACTTTAATAAAGCCAGGCATGCTTTTAGGCTTATTAATCCCTTCTCATAAGGGGCATATTCCTGCCATCTTTAGGGCTTACTGCACATTTCTTTGTCCATTCTTTTTCCTTTGTACCTGGAAATGACTTTTTTTACTTTCTTACAATAATCATGCTTGGAGAAAGAGCAGGACAAAGAAGAACTATTTATATACAAGATTTTTACTAATTGCTGTGGATCACAGATTTCAAGTTACAATTTGGGAAATGTCAAAATATATCATAAAAGAGGGACATATATATCAGAATGATAGCATCAAAAAGGATAGATGTGTGGGAAGATGAAAGATAATGGAAATTTGGGAGCAAAAATCAAAATCAAATATTTTGAGTTTATTTTAAAAACAGGAGTCACAGAATGCAAACAGACTGATGAAGGGACCGAGAGTGGACTATCAGAAATATGGTCAGCAACAAAGAACAGAAATTGGCTAACCAGAAATCTGCTTATGTGCCTGCATTAAGCCATTGGTTTTAGCAATACAGAGAACCACAAAACCAGAAAATGCTAAATTTGTGAATTGGTACTATTGATCATTGTATCAACGGTGATTGATTGATTGATTTCAAACCTCCTTCAGTCAGCAATCACAAAAAAAATTATATTATTTGTATCCAAAAATGAGTACTTCCAAAACCAGACAATTTTTTAAACTAGCTTGGGGTTTTCTTACGGATTTTGTGTGGTAACTTCAAAATAATTTCAAGTACAATTTCTCCTAAGAGAATATCTTATTTTTTGTGATTGCTAGGCAATATAGTTCTAGCCTAGTAAATAGTTCAACAAAAATGGGGACTCCAAATTTATTAACTGGAAGTATATTCAATATCATATTTGCTCAGTCTCCTAGTAGAAATATTGCTTTCATTCTTAGTCGTGCCTCAAATGCAGCACAGAAGCAGAAAGTCAAGCTGTGTTCCTTTTCTGCTCATGCATCACCCATAGCTCTGCAATTAAAACTTCTGGAGTGAAAAGTGAAATAGAAGGAAGGAGAAGATTTTGTGGTATAAAAAAGGTTTTCATAAGGTAAAGTTTCTTCTGATAACACACAGGTTAAGAAATAACTTGACCTGTTTGTGAACTACGACATGCTTAAAATAATTTAAACAAATGAAACAAGAAGTGCCCTTAAAACCCAAGCAATTTTCCACAGTAGAATTGCACCATTAAAATTTGAGAAGAGGAAAAAAGTGTAAATACCAGATGTGGTCTACAAGATACTTCTCTTCAGAAACACAATTTAGAATTATGAGTAGGGATATATAGATGGATTATAAGGAAATTCAATATCAAAGCACTGATATTTCTTACACTATAGAAGTATCTCCCCCCCAAAAAATGTAGATGCTCATTTCCTTCTGACAGTTTAAATTTACTAAGAAAAGAGCAAACAGTAATTTAGTAGAGAACCATTGTGCTGGGACATAAGGAAGTGGAAAGAGAATGAAGGAGTAAGAAAATATTACTCTTTCACAGAGTATCATCTGCAATGTTAAATAATTGTACATAGATTCCTTTTTTTTAATTGCATAGTATTGAGATGTAGACCTGGTCCTGCAGACCTTCTCCAGCAACAAACTTTTTTATACATCTAAAATGCCCCTATTAAATTGCTTTTACTGGTCAACTTTTTTCCTTTTTTTTTTTTTTTAAAAGGGTCTCATTTCTGAGCAGTGGTACATAAGCATAAAGCCTCTGGGGCATGGGAATGCCAAACTTACAACCCTGCTGCGATTTTTATGCGCCTGTTTTCAAAAAGAAATGTCTATGCTAATACAGTAAAATGGTTGAATCAGCCCAGTATGTGACATTTTTTATATGTTCTCTTGCACTCCTAAGGAATATTAAAAAAAATATGATGTTTCATTTGCTTTAATTTCAGCATTATACAGAAAAAAACCACAAGAAAATATTAAATATTTTGATTATGTTTGAAAAATATTAAACATGACATTCAATGTATCAGCTGTTAACAGCATACATTTCTTGCACTGCTTGTTGGGATGTAATCAAAGAAAAACAAATCACCAATATGTCAGATATGGAAATTTAAATCTCAGTAGCATAAACACATTTTGTAAGCTACATTCATATATAAATATTATTATTCCCGTGTGGACCTTTCCTTTATTCTTTCCCATTTTTTGTATAATATAGCACTGAAGTTGTTTGCTGTACTGCCATTATCATACTGAGATATATAGAGAGCAACAGCATGAAATAAAAAAAGGAAGAGTATTTCATTGTTTTCTGTAGGACAAATCTAGGGGCACAGAGTTCTGCGACCGGCTTCTGCTGTTTCTGTGCCACTTCCTCTGCCACCTAGAAGGCTACCAAAAATGTCACTCACAGACAAAACTGTTAACCCTAACAAGAAGGGGTGGACTTCTGCATTCAGAGAAACAGACCCAGGGCTCATTGCCCTAAATCACAGTCTGTGCCACTGGGGAGGATGGTGAGAAGGGTGAGAATAAAGCAGAACCTGAAAAGCATACTTAGGAGCATGGATTAGTTCTTCATGGAACTTCCCACAGTGAAAGCTGGGGGGAAAATGTTCACAATTTTGTTGCTGTTGGCTTATATTGGCACCTAAATATTTGAGGCCAAATACTTGACTTTGAAGCCTATTTCATGGGGGGTGTTATAATCCACCCTAGAAGGCAAGGGTATCTCAGGTTCTTGATAATTGACCCCTTGGGGCAGATTAGAGTGAAATGACACTGAATGATCAGTGTTGATAAATAAATAAATAAATAAATATGTAAGACTTATTTTAGAAGAATTTGTTCTTCTAAAAAGATGTGCAGCTATTCTGGCTATTATTATTATCTAAATAAGAGATATTTAGATAGATAAGTAAAGATCCTACTCAAGCAAATATATATGGAAGAGAAAAATGATAACAGTAGAAAGATCTCACAACCCATGGATCCAAGAAGAAGACTTGATTGTTGCAATTTCAAAGTCTGTTGGTTGAAGTGATGGTCTCAGTCTTGATCCATCGAAAGCAAAAAACTCTAGAGCAATTATCTGCCATAGGACAACACTGAATAAGAATGTGGTTTCTACAAAAACTTGGGTTTAAAGAAAATCAAATGCTCAGAAACTTGCCATTGTCAAATCCATTAATTGAAATATGACATCATGCTCAGCATATAAAGCTGGCTGAAGAAGAAGGAAGAGGAAGACACTTGGAATGATGGTGTTGGTCATCCCAAGCAACTGTTACACATGACGGGACCCTGATCTCCTGGGAATGGCTGCCTGCCCATGGGAAGCAGTGAATGAATTCCTTGTTTTGCTTTGCTAATGTGCACAGCTTTTTCTTTCTCCATTAAATTGTCTCAATCCATGAATTTTCTACCTTTTGCCATTCCTATTCTCTCCCACATCCAGAGGGAGAGGTGACATAGTGAGCGAGTGGCTTGTTTGGGGCTCATTTGACAGCTGGGGTTAAAACACAATGCAGGAAAAAACACAAGCAAGGCCTCAAGCACCAACTTTGAGCTAAACTGGATGTATTTAGTCTATTTCAATAAGCTCCTCTCTTTTAACGTAGTCTCTGGAGAAAACTACTGCTCTCCCCTAACCTTCTGCGTTATTTCTGAATCTTTTTTTTTGGCACATACATATTACCAGAATCCATACTCAAATCTGTGATATTGTATCCCAATACAGCTTTCCAGTTGAATGAATATTTAGATAGGCAGGCAACTTCAGAAATACACTGCAGAACCCACAGTGCCTGCTGTGCTCCTCAGAGACATTTGGCAGGATATGATACTACACTCTGCCAGTTCCCCAGCTTCATGGAAAAGGATGTAGTTGCCCTTGGCAGGGCTGTTCTGCCCACCTGGATTGGCTTGTCTGAAAATGAGGATACTAGCCAAGGAAACTGCTACATAACACCATGCAACTTGCGCAAAAGGAACACGTGACCAATTCTGTGTGGTTACATCATGGTCAGAAATCAGAACTCTCAGCTCCTCCACAGTCACATGTCTTCTCTAGACATATCTCTTTTCACAGAAAAGGGGTGTTGTTTTGCATTTGCTATGTAAGTTTTATATCCTACTTCTCTTTTCCACAGGTGATCAGGACAGATTTTGTTAGCCTCAGTCTCATAGTTGGACTTAATGGTTAGAAAGGGAACCTGATATTAGGAGAGATTTATTAACAGAATATAATGATAAAACCCTAGTTGGGATTTTGTTAAATTGTGCTACATAACTAGTTGACTCTTCTGAAATTAAAAAAAAATAAATAAACAAAAACAAAAAGAAAGTATGAAGTCCGCATTTGTTAATGAAGCTACATCTGGATTTTTCTGTGAAATATATCTGCATTCTTCTTAGAAAAGAGCAATGTTCATCTGCATATGCATCATGTGGACAACTCCTTTCAAATCTTCATGAAATATAGGTTTTGAAAAAAATTCCTATTAGAGAAAGTTCAATTTAATTCTCCACTGAGCAGGGTTACATCTCCCAGTACACCAGGAAAAGACTGTAGATTTGAGGGTGCGCCAATAAAGCTTTTAGTCCTTATTGGTTCAGCAAGAATTCCTCCAGCATCCTGGTGATTTTGCACTACCGATAGCGTTTTTTCAGTCAACCACGAAAACTGCCAAACCTATGCTATCATAAATGTTACTGCCAGATTCTGAAAGGCCATATGACCACTAATTATATCCTAGCAGAGCAACTCAATGCACCTAGATAAAAATAAAAAGCAGTGTCTTGGTTCACAATCATCATAAAAATACTGCTAAGCTAAAATCAGTGTTTTTTTCAAGTTTTTGAAAAATTAGGTAACCATTTTTTATATAGCTTTTTTACATTATTTGCATAGTCTTTCACAAAGATGTCATTTTTTTTTGTGATCTCATGTCTTAGTAATAATTCTAACACTAGCAGTTAAACTTGTAACCTGGTACTCCTCTCCTTAAAACAGGTAACAAACCACTCAGAATTTATTATTGTAAAACAATAATGGGAACTTACTAAACGTAGACAAGGAAATAAGAGGAAGGCTGTATAGCTGGAATGTACAATGGAAGATCGTAAGTTTAACCTTGTTATGTTATAAGCAGGTTTTTCAACACAAAGAAGTAGGACAAAAATGGGTTAGATTGGTAGGATAACTAGGATTGCTATGGAGATAATTAAGGAAGATGGGATTATCAACAATGCCAAATACTGAAATCAGGTTAAGGACTCTTCATTAGCAGAGAATAAGAGGACATTAACTACTTCAGGGAGAGTGGTTTCTATGGAAGCCACAGCAGAACACTAACTGAATTTGGACAAATAATTTGCCTCAGGGTAAGAAAACACTTCTAAGAGCTGTGCTGAACAACAATAGATTTCACACCCCAAAATACCCAGGAGTTCAACATGAGAGAATTTCATGGTACTATTACACACACAAAGCACCCTGAGCACCCTGAGAAAGAGTCAGAGAGGATAATAAAGAACTTTCTTCCATGTTGCTTTGCTTTCTTCTTGACCTTTCTTGTCAGAATCAAGAGTATAAGCAGACATTGCTAACAGATAAATTAACGGGAAAAAAAGTAAAAGAAAGAGGTAAGAAGAGAAGGGGCTGGAGAGAAAAATGATGAAAGCTCTTTGTACTTTTCTGGGAGATGTAGCTATGGAGGAAAGGTGGGTCAGAAATAAGTCATAGGAAGACAGGCTATTTAATTTGTAAATTAGGTTTTGTAGTTCACAGGATTTACCTGTGGGAGATTCCGGTAAAAAAATCTCACATTGCTCTCCAAAACCAGTTATTTTATGTCAGTATGAAAAACTGACACAAAAGCCACATACATTAAATACATTAACTGTTTATTACCCATTTGTGAACCACAATGCAAAATATAAGGAAAATAATTGCCACCTGATCTCATAATTACAGTGAAGTTACAGATTTTTATATATAGCTTAATATTTATTTTTAAAAGGCTGGGAAAGTTTAGAACTGATGTTTCTAAAAATGCCTTTGGTTTTACCCTCAAGCATGTTCTTTCATGCACTAAGTAAGAGGGTAGCATACAGGAAATTCCGGTTTATTGGTAAAGCACCATGGGAATGTTCTCAGATCCTGTGAAAACTTCAATTACTTCTTGCAGTCGAGGGGTACAGTCTTCATTTACTGACATCAATCACAAAACTAAGGGGTTTTTAGCTATCATTAATATTATTATTGCTAGAAGGAAAAAATAGTAAAAAGATGAAAGAAAACCTGCTACACTTCTAAAACCATGGATAAAAGGCTTACTACGTTGCTGCTTCCTCTGTTAAGTAGCACATTAAAACACACTAACATAAATATACACAGCAAAACAGGATCTAATTTTCTGGGCTAGTCAAGTGGAAGCAACTTTACTGATATCTGATCAAACTATGACCAGTTTTCTGGCAGCTGTATAACTAGATAATGACATCAATGTTACACTTTACTCTTAGGTGTTTTTCATGAATTAAGGTGTTCTGCTCTAACAGTAAAGAAAAAAATGCAAATAGCAAATCAGTTTTGTTTGAATTTTCATATTTCTGTTAAGATATATTTCACCATTATACTGAATGGAATCAATAAGTTCAGGTTTCACAGAACCTGAAATATAAATGTTTTTAAAAAACGTATCAATATCTGGAAGAATTTCTGTCATAATAAAAACACAGTTTTGAATGCCCCAGTCTATATTAAATCCTTCTATGTAGTATCTAAAAGTATAAATCTGGCAAAAGTGTGTTGCTCATGTTTACCAAATTAATGATTTTGCTGAACAGCAGTCATTAGTACCATATTTCTGAGAAAGCAGTGTGCTCTTTCCTGTTGTGTCTACAACTTGCAAATGCAGAACTTTTTTTACTTTTAATAATAGATATATAAAAGTTATTGTCAAGCTACTCTTAAAAAAAAAAAGAAAATACAAACATCTGTACTACTCTTATAGATTGCATACTAAAACTAAAACTAAAAATAATAGCACTATTTTTACTGTATATGCAACTGCTGCTAATAAAAATACAGCAGAGATCACTATTGTTTACTTGGAAACAGTTTATTCTACCATCTTTAATAAAATGTAGGCAAATCTATTAGTGTAAAAAAGAGAACTTTCAGATTGCTTTACAATATATATATATTTACTGTGGGGGTGATGAGGCACTGGAACCTGGTTGCTCAGAGAAGTTGTGGATGCCCCATCCCTGGAAGTGGTCAAGGCCAGGCTGGATGGCGCTCTGAGCAGCTTGGTCTAGTGGAAGGTGTCCCTGCCTGTGGCAGGGGGGTTGGAACTAGAGGATCTTTAAGGTTTCTTTCAACCAAAACCATTCTGTGATTACAGAATTTTTTTATTAATCTGGAAGACCCATGGAGAGCTAGGAGATGCTACAAAGAACACCTGCAGAACTTACATTTTATCCCCTAGTGTATATTCATTACAATACAGTATTTAATTGCTATTTATATAGTATTTTCCCAAAGGACCCTCTCTACCTTCCCATTTCATACACACCATAACTAGCTTCATAAAAGAAGAGCTCTTCCATCTTTTCTTATACTGTTATGACTTAATATTTGCCACATAAAATATCTGCTTCGTACTCTGCAGGTAAAGCACGGAACACAGAATTTTAAATTTTCTCACTCTTTAGTCTCTGAGATGGATCTGGCATAACAGATACTTTTATTCAAGAATTCTTACAAGCTAGGAACTAATTCTTTAGGCTACCATTGACAAATGATACACTGTGCACATTATGCACTTCTCTATCTATAGCATACTAATTGCAGTATACCTCAGGTGTAGGAATCATCTTTCTGAGAAGGTTTGCATAAGCACTAAAAAACACAAGAGAAGAAGACACATTTCTGCAGGATGCTGCTGTGAATTGATATGATGTGACAGGGAGTTACTAGATATTCTATTTTAATCATTCAGGGGTATAAAATCAAGGCCTCACAAAAAAAAAAAAATCCCTAATCCAAGGCTTTTTTTGTGACTTACTTGAAACACTATTTGAAAAAATATAGAAATTGTTCTGAGAAAAGAGAAGAGAAGAGAAGAGAAGAGAAGAGAAGAGAAGAGAAGAGAAGAGAAGAGAAGAGAAGAGAAGAGAAGAGAAGAGAAGAGAAGAGAAGAGAAGAGAAGAGAAGAGAAGAGAAGAGAAGAGAAGAGAAGAGAAGAGGAGAAGAGAAGAGAGAAGACAAGACAAGACAAGACAAGACAAGACAAGACAAGACAAGAAAAATCTGAGTTTGCCTTTTTCAAATAGATGCTCTAAAAAAATAGGCTTGTTAAACTGTACTCCCTTCAAATCACTCTCTCCATCTCAGGAAACTTAATTTTCGTTTGTTTTTGTTGTTTTTTTTTTTTGACTAGTACTGATAGAGTTTCAAATATATGAATAAAACATTTCCATTCAACTTCCTCTGTCTAACTTGTCTCACGTCCCCTCCCCACCCCTGCAAAAGTTTTTTTGGTTAAAGAAGGAAATAGAAGCTACAGATATGGCAATTCTCAACATGTGGAAACATGACCTGGCCTTGGAGCCTGGAAAATTCCCTATTAGCTTTTGTTTATTTATTTATAAATATGTAAGTATGTATGTATTTATATGCACACACATATATAAAAGCTGCCATTACCTGTCTTTTAGGAGAGAACTAAGATCTCTGTGCAGTTCTGCAAAAGAGCTTTTAACAGATGGCTACCTTCCCAGCATAGATGGAGGAAGCTGAGACCTCCCAAAAATATATTTCCTGTGGCTCTGTATTCCAGTGCTGTGAAAGGCTTCACACTGCTTTCATCAGGTTCAGAGCTAGATGAAGTCTCTCTATGTGCACTGCACAGTTAATCAATACACACACCTTGTTGGACAGAAGTTCAGAACACAACTGAAAAGTTTATAGGAATGGAAGTAGGGCAGATATGCCCTACTTCCTCTTCACACTCTTCCCCTACTCCCCTCCTACAAGAGACAGTTGTCTGTGAACTTCTCCAATGTGAGCCCTTCCCATGGGCTGCAGTTCTTCACAAACTGCTCCAGTGTGGGTTCCTTACACAAGGTGCAGTCCTTCAGGAATAGATTTCTTCTGCATTATTCCCCACGGGGTCACAAGTCTTGCCAGTAAACCTGCTCCAGCATGGGTTACCCACTTTCCAAAAGTCCTGCCAGAAGTCTTTTTCAGTGTGGACTTATCAAGGGGTCATAATCTCCTTTGGGCATCCACCTGCACTGATATGGGATCTTCCAGAGGCTGCAGGTGGATATCTGCTCGCTTGTGGATATCCATGGGCTACAGGAGAAAATCTGCCTCACCATGGTGTGCACTACAGGCTGAACAGGAGAACCTCTGCTCCACCATCTGGAACGCCTCCTCCCCCTCCTTCTTCCCTGACCTTCATGTCTGCAGAATAGTTTCTCTCACATATTTTCACTCCTCTCTTCTCTGGCTGAAATCGCTCCTGAGCAGTAACTTCTCCCCTTTCTTAACTCTGACACTGCAGAGGTTGTTACCACCATTGCTGACGACCTTGGCCGTGGCCAATGGTGTGCCCATCTTGGAGCTGGCTAGCATTGGCTCTATCAGACAGCAGGTGAAGCTTTCAGCAGCTTCTTGCAGAAACCGCCCCTGTAGCCCCCACTGCTACCAAACCTGGCCATCCAAACATGATACAAATCAATTGGTGACTTATACACATCAGCTAGTGCTATGTAACTGATAAATGCCATATAATTTTTTGTGCTAATAGAGTTAAGATATCGCCCATTATCTTTCACTCTGCATATTCAGTGAAAGGATATTACATACAGGAATTTGGCTTGATGAGAAAGGAACAAAAGGCATGAACAAAAGACAAGGGCTCCTTGCTGTTCCTGAACATTAGAATACCTTTCACTGAACTATAATTTGTTATTTTGGCTGTTATGTTTGGGAAGACTGCTAAACTGTTGTATCTCAGAGCAAGCTGGTAGAGAAAAAAAAAAAACAAACCCAAGAGCCATTTGGGTTGTCTTGCTACAATAGAGTTATGAACTTTTAGATTTGCAGTATGTCAAGAGGTAAAACTTTGAGCAGCTATTCAATACTTGGGAATGATTGTAATGATGTTTAATTCCCTCTTGTATAATGTTGTTACTATGGCAACTAAAAATTCTGAGCTGGTGAAGCCAAAACTGCTTTCAAATTTCAAAATATTTCAGTAATATGTTGGCTTTTTTGTTTTTTTAAATAACGCATTTAGACTTCACATGTTTCAAAATGTATGAATAATGACACCACAACATTATGTTGACACAGTAAACAGTCAAATAGTAACTTGGGACAGAAAGATTGCAAAAGCCTCTGATAAGAGTCTTTGTTGGTAATTAGGACATGCAGCAAAAAAAAGCATATGCCTGAACCAAACACAAGCTCACCTAGTGTCTCGTCTTTGTGAGAGCGTTCAGCCTAAGGAGCTAAAGCCACACCTTGACACAGGGTGTTTACTATCTTGTTCCCTTTTTTTTTGCCTATTTACAAAAATCACGGTTTTTTTTCCCCCCCCAGAAATAATCATCCAATAATTTGGCTATGAGGCAGTTGATGAGATGTGAATTGGCTTGCTGCTTCTGCAGAGAAATGCTACTTTACTGTTCATTGCACACCCTTACTCTTCTCCTGTAATGCTACTGCTTAGAGACTCAAAACTTTAACTTTTAAAGGTAAAACTAAGTATTCCCTCAGCATCCCCTGGCTTGGTCTATAACAAGAAATATTCACTTTGAGTAGGAGTCTGCATTCCTTGTAGAAGTAACTTGCTTGATGGCTTCAGTGGGAGTCTTAGTTGCAGAAAGAATTCAAGATAGAGCTTATAAATATGATGTGCAGCACTTCTGTATTCCTCATAGGGCAGCCAGAAATATGGAATTCTACATGCACATACCTATTTTCAGAGGCTACTTAAGAGAATTACATTGAGTTTTAATAAATTCAAAGTATGTATTTTGCAAAATATGTTGGGATCATTCTGGAGGAAAAATGCAGTCGTTTTTTGTAAGGTAACATTAAACAAGGAGAGAGGAAATGAGAGAGGAAATAAATGGCATCATAAAGCAGTGCACCTCTCTTTGAAAAGCTCAGTAGATCACAAAAATCCTCATGGACATGTTAAGTATATAAAGCATCTAAACACCTTTACAAAGCAGTTCCTCATTTCAATGCTCTGATAATATTAAAAACTCAAAATATGGCTCTTACGGGTTAAATAATTTCTATATACATGAGTTTGGAACAGACAGTGGAAGCAAGTGGATTCTGTTTATTTGTTTCCTTACAGTTTCACGTCTAGCTTGGATATTTATTGTCTCTCAAACAGCTCAAAAAGCTTCTTAAGACTCTCCTGGCTCCTCACTGCAAAGCACCAAAGGAGCCTGTCGCAAAAGCAGCTACTACAGACAAATTAGAGAATGTGTCACACTAGTGCAGTGTATGGTAAGAGCTATTATGTGCCTTCAGGTGCAGAAAGTGGTGGGAGAAGAGGCACCCCACTGATAGCCTGTGTTGGTTTCTCAGAAAGACTCCAGACCTGACAAGACAAAATCCAGGAAGCAGGTACAGAAGATTTTAGAGAGGCAACAATGAAAACACAAAGAAGCAGAAACTGTTTTTTTAGCAGAACAGAGTAGCAGCAATTGGTACTGACTGTGAGTGTTTGGGATAAATTGAATTCTGAACCAACAAAATTCATTCTCTCTCTGGGCAAGATAATCTGGAGACAAAACAGTTGTGACCTATCTGAGCACAAACCACAAATGGTTTTGGAAAAATCCATAAAGAGCAACAAACAGAAAGTGAAAGAGTACACAGAAATAAGTTACTGTGAGAAATTCACTGCTGTTTTTGGGGAGGGCTGCTTGCATCCACCTTCTTGAACAATTAATGTGAATTATCTTTTTTTTTAATATCTTTAATGTCTTTTCAACACTTAACCAAAAATTTAATATTTCAGTTACAGATACACAAGAACTTCAATAATAACTGCGAGGTTATTGCTTTGCTTCACATCGATTGGGGGTGGGTGCTGTTGTACTGGGTTGACCTTGGCTGAATGCCAGGCACCCACCAAAACCTCTTTATCAGTCCCCTCTGCAGCTGGACAGGGGAAAGAAATGTAACAGAGGGTTCCTGGGTTGAGATAAGGACTGGGACAGATCACTCACCAAATACCATCATAGACAAAACAGGTTTAAATTAGAGATATTAATTGAATTTTTTGCTAACGATGTTGGAGCAGGATTTACTAATGAGAAGTAAAATAATACTTTAAAAACACCTCTCCCACAACCAACACTCCCTCCTTCCCAGCTATATCTCCTTTCCCCAGCAGCACAGGGAGACAGGGAGTGAGGGTTATCATCAGTTCATCACACATTGTCGCAGTGATCGCTGCTGTCCATGCCCAGGCTAGCTCCAGCGGTGTGTGGCAGGAGAGGGGAGCAGCCGGAGGCACGGAGCTTTAAGGCTGCTCCTCTGAAGCCTCTGCTCCACCCAGGGGAGCGAAGGCTCCGGGCTCTGCAGCAGTCAGCAGCCCTGGAGGAAGGGAGAGATAAAAAGTAGCGAGGAGGCTTGCCACGGGAGGTAATCCAACTTCATTGGAAGGTATCCACAGAGGACAAGCCCAGACCAGCTCTGAACAGCAACTTATAAAGGGAGGTGTTACAACGGGGATGGCTTGACAGGGGACCAATAGGGATCTTTAGGGGGAGGGATGTGGACAGGGATGGACATCCACATGGGCCAATAGTCTTGAGGGGTTGAGGGAAAGGGTCACTGGGGCGTCGAGGTTTAGGGGATTTCCAGAGGGGAGGTATCCGAGGGGGCAGGGTCTTGGGGGATTGACAAGGACCAAATTAGGATAATTAGGGAGGGCTTCGGTGACAGGCACAGAACTTTCAGGAACAATGGGAGGGGTTTAGGTGATTGATATGAAAAGAGCCAGAACAAAGGGAGGGGATAACCATATTGGGAGCACCGGGGGCGCGGCTTGGATCTGGGACAGACCAACTGGGAATAGAGGTGGGGAAGGTAGGGATGAACCACTGGGGTACAGAGAACATATGAAAATACAATAAAAACATCGCATCACCACAACACATTGTTTCAACACATTGTTTCTCTGCTCAGGGAGAAGAGTCCTTCCTCTGCTCCAACATGGGGTCCCTTCCATGGGGGATAGTTCTCCATTAATTCCTCCAACATGAGCCCATTCCAGGGCAACAATTCTCCACAAACTGCTCCAACATGGGTCCCCCATGGGGTCACAAGTCCTACCAGAAAACCTACTCCAGTGTGGGCTCCTCTCTCCGTTGGTCTTCAGGTCCCTGCCAGAAGCCTGTTCCAGCATGGGTTTCCCATGGGTTCTCAGCCTCCTCTCAGGCATCCACTTGCTCTGGCATGGGTCTCCTCCAGGGGCTGCAGGTGGATCTCTGCACTCCCATGGACCTCCATGGGCTGCAGGGGCACAGCTGCCTCACCATGGTCTGCATCATGGGCTGCAGGGGAGTCTCAGCTCCAGCGTCTGGGGCACTTCCTCCCTGTTCTGCATTGACCTTGGTGCCTGCAGAGTGGTTCCTCTCACATATTCTCACCTCAGTCTTCTCTGTTTGGAATTACAACTGCACAATAACTTTTCTTTTTCTTCTTCTTAAATCTGTTATCACAGAGGCATTACCATAATTTCTATTTGGCCCAGCCTTGACCAGCAGTATGTTTGTCTTTGGAGCTGCCAGGCATTAGCTCTGTCCGACATGAAGGAAGATTCTGTCAGCTTCTCACAGATGCCACCCCCATAACCCCTCTGCTACCAAAGTTTGTCCATGGAAACCCAATACATGGCATGTTTTTGGTTTGGTTTTGTGAGTTTTTTGTTTTATATTTTTAAAGAAAATGTCATAAACATAAAACTTGATCTAATTTTAACCTGACATCACCCCTTAAATTAAGGTGAAAAGAAAAGAAAGACAGAAAAAAGGAGAGAAAGATGCAAACTGAATAAATAGCTCCTTGAGTACCCTGAAAGACAGTGTAATTGCTTAGGAAGGAGTGTGCTGAAATCCCAAGTTTGGCAGTACACTCACCATAGTAAAACCGAAGGAACGCTTTGAACTGTCAAGTGCCACAGTGTAAGGCTATTGTAAATACTCCATGCAACATTTATAAAGGCACCTCTAGAAAATACCTAAATTTCACATACGGTTTTAGCCTAAATGCAATGGGTGTTCTGTTGTTATTTTTAATGACACACTATATCATGTGCAAGTTATAGGTACATATCAACATCTTGCATTGTATAATCCTACCATACTTCACTGAAATGTTAAGCTTTCAGCACTCTCGCCCACAATATGATAATTACAGCCATTCAAGCACTAAAACTGGCACATTTCTTTTCCACAGAATATCATGGGTTGTTCAGACATTTCACACCCCACCTCCTTCTACAATTTTCTAACACTAAGATAGATATAAAAAGTGAAGATGGCAAACTGTGTGTGCCAGATAAGACTGTGAAAAGCAGACCTTTATCCTCAGTTCTGTTCTTCACCTGCAACATGAAACTCCAGTTCTCTCTTCTCCCTCCCTTCTCCTTCTCCCATCATATGATAATGTAAGATATTCCTCTTTGATCTTTCCAAACATATTTCAAGCTCTTTTGAAGACTGTGCATATGTAGTTTTTATAAATCCTTTAAATTTTTTATAGTTTTAAAGGCTTCCTGGAGTATAAGAAGCTTTTAAAATTTAATATTCACACAGCCCATCCTCTTGTGTCTATCTTCAAGAATGCTATGAAAACCATGCTGAGTGCCCTTGTTCTTTGTGTTACCCTCCTGGAATTTCATGGCTCCCTGCATGCACAATCATACAAATTTAGTTAGTAAGGAACACCTTGACTATTTTCTGCTAGGAAGTATGCCTCTGTAATGGATAATCATTCTGATTTTAGAAAGCCTCAGGAAATGGGTGTGTTATTTCTATTTTTATTATAGCAGTTACATGGGTTTACAAAGATATTTTCCTCCTTTCTTAAAAAAAAAAAACAAAAAAAACAAAAAACAAAAAAAAAAAAAAAAAAAAAAAACAAAAAAAAAAAACAAACAAACAAAAAAAAAAAAACCAAACAAAAAAAAAAAAAAACAAAAACAAAAACAAAAAAAAAAACCAAGAAACCCCACATCACTTTTATAAAAGTGTTCATGAGTAGCTGGAATTGACAAAATTCCTAGAAGTGCTAAAGGCTTTGAGAAAATGTTAGAAAAGAATAATTGCACTAGTCCTACTATTAGTTTAGCTATTCATTTGAGTATGAATTATATATTTAAGGGCTTTAAGTTATCCAAAACAATATATTCACAGAGATTCATAGGGTCACTTAGGCTGGGAAGAAACCTTTAGTATCACTGAATTCAAATGATGTCCCAATAAAAAGGACAATCTTAAAAGGCAAAAAAAAATCTGTGATGAATTTCAGATGTCATATGCAAGGCAGAAGAACTGGGGTTAGGGAAGTAGTGAACTGAAATTTTATGTCTTTTGGAATTCATGCAGATTTGCCAACAAAAACTTGTCTTAAAATCTGAAAAAAAAGTATCAAACATGAGTATGATAGAACAATTCTTTGCAGCCTGGCATCCACCACCCACACAAGAGCATAATGATGTTACTCCTCTGCTTTGTGACTAAATGGACAGATGTAAATCAAAGTGGCAAAGATCACAGTAGAGGTGATTGTTTTATATTTTTTGACAGAAATATTGTTGTCTTCTGCAACATCCTTTCATTAAATTGATTTAGATACAAATAATCTCATGTATGCAATTGAAAGTCATACTGGTCTTGTAAAGTAGTAGAGGACTGAACCAATGGAGGCTTTCATGAATTACAAACAATCTTTTTTATCTTTCACTATTTTTACTATGACACTTAACAGAACATGAGTTAGAAATTAGAACCTATGTATGAAGAAAATAAAAGCTGTTACAGCAGTATGGTGTGTTGATTTCCTATTTCTCCTAAGAATATCCTATTAAGGTCATTTTGTTATTTTGTAGAAGTACTTCAAATGTTTACAAAAACTCAACATCAAGGAAATTTGTTCCTGAAAAGCATCTCCTCTATGCATAAAATGAAATTTCATAGGGGTAAAGGGACTAAAACAGTAAAGTACAGAAAGTATTATGCACTTAAACTCACGAAGAAAATTATGCATTTTAAAGAAATAAATTTAAAAACTGCTTATATAAATGTGATTTAATATTCAAAATCAGCACAGGACAAAGTGCTTGGATATTCCTTTCTAGTTGCAAATGGAGCAGCTTTCAAGGGTGAACATAAATAATTGGTAGAGGAGTGACCAGGGGGAGATAGCATTCCATCGTTTGAAGCCACCACTATCAGGAAATGCTTCTTCCTCCCAACAGCACTTAGGCCATCTGCAGATTAAGTTCAATAGCATCCTTTTACGTATTAAGAATAGCACTAGATTAACACCAACATTCCCTTTTTCCACTATATAATATATGACACTACATCTACACAACAGCTTATTCTAGCTACAAACAAGAAAGTCAAGTTTGCAGGACTGTGCTAGTATTAATATTGAAAACTGTCCTCACATTTGCTATCAAGTCAGGGGTGATCCCTTGTTATCCTAATCATCTTCTGTGAGCCTGCTTATGACTTTACCTTCCTTTTCTCCATGCTCAGCAAAGGGAACCAACCGGCCCTTTACCAGAGCTCCTACCCTGTCAGCAGCTTTGGGAGGCTGCAGGCAAACATGGGGATGTGGGATTACAGTCCCAGTAGTCAGCAACCATCTTTGCTTGGTCCTGCTGCCTGCTGGCTAACACTACTATTCATACACAGCCCATCCTGATTTAATGTGTAAAAGACCGAGTAAATCATGACATTGCTTGAATCCAGCAATTGCTGTGATATTTGGTTCATTTTTTACTACTTATAAGAAATCCCCCTATTCTTAATTTTTTTGAGAAACTCCTCCATATTGAACAATCAAATCAGAAGGGTCTTGATGCTGTTACCCTAAGGGAATGCAAGGCAACAGTAATTTGTTTCCACAGGATTTATCTGAAATATTTCATATCACAATGATTGCTTTTACTTTGCTGTTAGGGATTGCTGTCTGTCTTTGTAAGCTGAGTCCTGATTTTTTCACCTCTGTACACAGAAATTTGTAATGTGTCCATTGCTTCATTACCTACAAGTCATACTGACACCAGCAATAAAGAAAGTGGAGGTGGTAGGATTTTCCTTTTCAAGCTTGGCAGCATCAGAATTGCAAGTATAAGCTCTGTCTATTAAAAGAGCTCTTTTCTTTTGTGCTGAGAAGCCAGCCAGCATTTGTCACTAGAGTAACACAGAGATGGGAGCTGCTTCTTTGTTGCTGAACATTCAAAGGTATCTATTTTTCTTTCAATAGGTCCATCAACTCCCACTTAAAATCAATGAAGCTTAAGCAGAGTCCCAGGATTTCATTCTAAGACCAGTACCAGTTCTTAACTGGCCCACAGAAGAATCGGTTTCCTTTGTGTTGATTTCTTTCAAAAATTCTTAATAAATCATTTGGGTTGACCTTGAACAAAAACACTGAATTTGCAAATTACTTTGTGTGTATAAATATACTAAAAAATACGGGAACTAGCTATTTACAGTATTATTTATTCCTTTTCATTTCAATGCTGTATCTATTAAACAATATTAAGAAAAGTAACATATATTTTTTAAAAGCAAACAAAAAAATTACTTTTAAAACTAAAATAAAAAACATTACATGAAAGAAAAAGAAGTTTATTTGAACCCTTGAAGAATTACCTTGTCCCATTTAGATTAGAAACATTCATTCAAAGAACCCTCATGAAATGAAATGAGACTTGACAATATACCACAAGGATGTACACAGCATGGGAAATTAAAAGGAATCAGGGACATAAGTATTTTTGCCCTTAATAGAACTCTATATTTCACCTATTATTAATTCAGATTTTCTTTTTAGGTCTAATGATGGAAAATGAGTGACAGAAAAGTAAGTTAATGTCTATTGGTTTCAAACGGGTTTTATACAGCTTTAATTTGGTTTATTATTTCTCTAGCCCAATTCCTGCATTAACTTTTATTTACCTGTCCTCATTTCCAATGAGAATTGAATATGTCTGAGATTGTTTATATATCTCTGCCTCACCAGAGATGGAATATAACAAGGCAGAGAAGAGCTCTCTGTACAGGGAAAAATAAAAAAGACGTAAGAGAGCAAAGAATAAAGAGAAACAAGTGAAAATTAATTCTGAACCTACTGTGGGATAAAATATGAAGAATTTCAGGCAATGATTTGTAGAAAATAGTGAAACACAGGAAATACTCTCTTATGGCAAGCAAGTTATCTTTTTCCTGTGTCTATTCCTTAAAGGCAATAATTAAATACTTTGAGAATCATGCAGAACACTCTTCTGATCTGTTCTCAAAGTCCATGCAAATACTTTGCAAGCTTGGAAGGAATTGTTAGTAAGGCTTCGGCTGATTCAGTTGTTGGTAGAAAAAAAAATCAGGTATGTTCAAAGCTTACTGGGTTCAAGATTTCCACCAAAAACCCCAAAACATTTCTAATAATGCCTTTACTGGGCTTTTTTTTGCCTAAAAAAACCCATGATGCATTTTAGAAATAGTTAGGGACATGACCAGTTTGCACAAAATCATTGTACAATAGATGCAATTTTGATTTTCACAAAATGACAGAAAAAATTATCAGGTATTGAGCCTAAGTGGAGCTGTGGAAACTCATTCAAATGTGACAAAGATTGAGGCTGGAAATGGAGGGCTTTTGGATATAAAGACTATAAAAAACAAGAACTCTAAAGGGTGGAAAGGATCTCAAATCTATAACAAAAAAAGGATGCAGAGAGTGGAAATATTTGACAGAAATGACAAAAAAAGGGCCATTTAACTGATCAGACTTGTTTACCCATTTGCATCTACTTCCTTAGCCTTCCTTTCAATTGCTTTAGCATTAAATCTTTATCCCCAGAGACAAGGAAGAACATTGCTGCCAGAGATAATCATACCATAGCCTGTTGGAAGCATGGACTTGTCTCTGAACTCGTCAAAGAAGTTGAATGTTTGGAAACAGCAAGTTGATGATATTAATATCTGCTTGCCTTTTCCTCACAGGTAGAACTAATCGATGAGGGAAAGGGAATGTCTTCCAATCACATCTAAAATCTGGTTACAATCTGGTTACACATCTTCCAATCTGGTTCAAAAATTACTGATAGATGAGCTATGAGCAGATAACCTTAGTGCCATAGGAAATCAAATTTAAAACTCTTTTGAGAACAAAACAAAAACGGATACCCCGCAGAGACCTTAAACTGTACAGTGCAGCTGAAGTGATCAACTTGGCAAACATACAGTATCAACACATAAAATGTGTTAGAGTTTGTAATTGGTACCATCTCTGCCTTGTTGAAACTTAGAAACAGCTGCTTTTCCAAGGTACCTGGAGAAGGATGAAAAAAATCTATGAGAAGGTAGGGGAATATAAGACAAATTACTTTTGGAGAAGATGGGGAGTATGTAATGCTGTTTGGCAACTTTACAATTTCCTTTTTTTTATTCCTATATCTTCCTCAAAATTCTTATCTTGTGCTTGCACTGGATGCTCATCTTCAAATCATTATAAGGTTTTTATTAGACTTCTTTCCAATACATCTCATTTACATTTGACAGACAGAGAAACCAAGGCAGCATGATTTGAATTTATATAAGATTCTTGTTTCTTGCAGACCACAAAGAAAACTTGATAATTCAGTTACAGCTTTGCACTGTTACCGGTTACCTTGACCAAAAGATTTACCGTATATCTACTAAATATTTTTAAGAATAAGTAAAAAAATACGTAAAGGTCACAAGATGTTACCTCAATGCAACAGTTAGAACAAAAGCATGAGTCAGACAGAATTAACAAAGGAGAAAAGATATGCAGACTTTTCTATGACAGGAACAGTTTCCAATATGGTATTATCCCCTTACAAATTGCGGGACCTGTTCAGCTCTCAGTCTCCTCAGCTTCCCTTCAGTAGTAATTGGAATAATTAGCCTGTCTCTCCACAACAAAACAAACACCACTTGAAAAATGCTGTCCCACTCCTTCTTGATCCCAAAAGACAACAGTCCCAAACAGGCAAAACCATAAGGAAAAAGCAAGGATAAAACTGTCTTTCATATTCCACTCCACATCCTGCTCCATAGTACAATTAGTGCAACTCCTTTTGCAGTCAGCAGACAACCTGTGACATACCTACTAATGCATGCCATGTACAAAACAGTTTTCTGGGAAATATTAAGCTTCTCTTTGGTGTCCCTTCAGGCAGAGGTAGTGGGTCTTGCCTTGGCAGAGTAGAGGGCTGCTCTTGATTAGTTGCTTCAGCATAACAGAAGAGGTGTCTTACTGAGGCCAAACATGGTGGAAGAACAGAGATATCAAGTTCCCTTGTAAAAGAGAGGCCGTATTAAGCAAACTAAGCAAGCAAATTTTAAAGTATGGAAAAATACTGCTCTTCAAGAAGGACTATATCTTTTGCATAAACTAAACTAATGCCACTGCTTATTAGAGCTGCTCTGAAAATTGAATTTTCACCTCTCAGAAAGACTAGGCTTTTGTTTTGTTTTTACTTTTCTTGAATCATAACTAAGCATTGCTGCTGAAGAATTTCTCATGGAATTTCTCACGGAATTCCAAAGCACTAAATTCCGAGCTATCAAAATATATTGATTCAGCACTGTCGGAGTGCAATCATAACAGAGCCTAAATAGAACTAATTGCTTAAAATAAAGCAATACCACTTCCTCTATTGATAGAGGCATTTCCAGAAAACGGAACACAGCCCATATGCAGCTGATCAAAATCCTGAGTATTGCAAAACCTGAGTTGCAGTACCTACTGAGTGAATATACATGGCAGAGTGTAAGTGACCCTGAGGCCAAGATTTATGTTGAATTCCATACTATCTACCCTCAGAAACACAAAGGTAAGACCCAATGTGAATTAGACTGTATACACAAAGGGAGAAGCCAGGGTACACCCTGTATTTAGAAGGGCATGCTGTTACCTGCCACGTAGGAATGCATGGCCATGTACTCCTATGCAACATCTATAGCACCTTCATGTGATCAATATGAAACAAAAATAAAGTCTGACATCCTTCATGTAAAGGCACAACACCATTTGCTGTGAGGACAAGGGGAATTTCAATCTTGCAAGAGCAATATTCATAGCTGGAGGCTGTGTCTTGGGAGTACAGTGGGACTTTCCAGCCCAGAGACCTAGAAATAGTTATTTGTAAGCAAGCAGTCACTTATGTTCAAGAAGAGTATATTTTTTAGAGCTACCAACTGAAATGTACTTAGCCATTCTTTCTGGAACAGTGATACTTGAAATAATGAGGATTAGGGCAAAGCAAAAAAGAAACATATGTTGCATTGAAATGACCTTTTCAACCAATGTTTAAATGTGTAAACAGAACTCGTGGTGTAATTCACCTATAACTAATGACTTTACTGTAAAATTAATGCTACATTTAATCCTAGTTTATAAGTTAGCTGCTTTCCTGAGGTATGTCATAGTTTGAACACACATATAAGCATGCAGGAATTGCATTTCTAACAGGAAGGAAGAAAGGACACCATGATTCTGCACAACTGACATAAAAGTTTTGAAAGGGATTTGGAAGAAAAAAGAGAACTGAACCTTTCACCTTTAGCCTGTGGACAACCACAATAACTGCTGCCATTGAAAGTGGCAAAAATACTCAGCTTTCTTCTTAGTTCTGGAAGTGAATCTTCAAGCACATTATTACAGTTCAAATCAATGCTGCACGGCTGGTAACTCTTCATATGACTTAGCTTGAACTGGAGTAAAAAAAGAGAGCAGCTCTAACAAGACTGAAGAGGAATTGCAGTTGTTTTTAACAGTATCCTTTGAACTGAATACTTTTGCTGCTGCTCCTTGAAGATGAACCGTCAGCTTGTTTCACAAGGTCTGAATACGAATCAAGTGTGCAGAAAGTGGAGTAGCAGATGTGTCGCAGAGCAACACATCCTACCCACTGAGAGCCACAGGCCACCCAACCACAGGAGCAACTTCAGGGGGAAATTGAAGGATCATGAAGTGTGACCTCAAATTATACAAACCAGTGGCCACAAACTCACAGCAATAGTCAATGGTGCATAAACTGTGGTTTCAGATACAGAATGGCTGCATAGATGTCTGACTAAAGTGTGTGAACAGGATCATGAATAAATGAAGTGGTTCAATTCTCTGTGCTATGTGAAAAGTGTCTTGCAAGAACTACAGATTCCTCTAATTTATGTGAAGGACAAGGGAATACAACTAACTAAAACCCCCAGAAATTTGATTCTGAAAAACATATCCACAACTTGATATATATATATTTTCCCCCTTGTAAAACAGACATGGGAAAAAGAACCCCAAAAAAATCCCAACCCCACATCAGCACAGTCTTAAAGATATTTGGGAGTTATGGATTTGGGCATTTGGATTTTTGGGGGAGGGAGTTGTGGGGTTATGATTGTTTCTTTGTTTGTTGGTTTGTTTGTTTTTGTTGGGGAGGTTTATCAAACAAAATGAAGGGTGAAAATGAAAAATAAAATTAAACAAAAGAAAAAAAAAAAGAGAGAGAAAATTTTATTTCCTCACCAAAAAAACTGAATACATTATGGTGTGTGACTTAGTTCCCATGATGTTGAATTATCATGAGAGCGAGTGAATCTTTCCACTTCCTTTCTTACAATATCTTTATTATGAATGACATTACCACAGATGGTAATTTTTCTGTTTGTGATCATATTTAGCTAGTAAGCTGATAATGCTGGAATTAAAAGGAAAATGTTTGGCACAGAGTCAAAAATTTAACTCAAATAGAAGTTCCAGGACATTCGGCTTGCTAAAGTTTATTGAAAGAAGAAAGAGTGATGTCTCTTACTGTCATAAGACAATGACTGATTTCTGCACCACAATTTATTATTCTACCCTGTGTCTCAGAAAACCATCACTATGTTGTGGTTTTTTTTTTCCCCTTCTTAATTCTTGTAGTGCTATTTAAATTGAAAGTAAGAAAAATAAATATGCTGCTTCTTTACATCTATCACAGGTCTCAAGTGGGGAGAGTAGAAAGGAACTAGGGAGCGGGAGAGTAGGGATGAAACTCTTCTATGCAGTAACAATTCTTTTCAAACAATGTTACATTCAGTTGCAGAAAACACCTCTCATTCTTTAACACTGAAGTGCATTGTGTATCGTCATGGCTGATTTAATGCACACTCTATACTTGCTGCATATTTGACAGCAGCTGAGTGGTACATTTGGACCCAGTTACAATAACAACAATTCTAATAATTGTACTGTAGGTCTTAAAATATTTGGTCTTCTTCTTAAAAACAGCTCACTGAAACAGTGTTTACATGTGAGGGTCATTTCAAAGTACACTAAATGTCCAGTCCTTATGTTTTCAGAGAAAATCTTCAAAACATGTTTAGAATCTATTATAGAACTTCAAAATAATTTAAAAAAATCTGTCAAAACCCAATACTAAAGATTTTTACTTTAAATCTATCTCGATATTTTATTATACCCTGATTACTTTCAAGCCACTTGATATGTAGATTATTCTTCAAATTTAGTGCAAGAGAAGTAGTCATTAAAAATTATTAATCCAGATATTTTGTTTTACCCATTTTGTTGGGTTTTTAATTTTCTTTTAATTTTTATAGGGACTTTTCCATTTGTCAGATTTTTTTTTCCCAAGTATGCAGAAGTAGTATCAAAGGTGTTCGTGGCAATTTCATTGAAGGAGTCAGGGGCCAGTAGAAGGAAAGAGCCTTAAAGATGTAATATATCTTAATTTATCAGCCATTTAAAAGTTGGGGTTGGGGGCTGGATGTAGAAATCAGTTAAATAATAAGCATTGCTATTGTTTCACAGATTCAGATATTGTTTATGGTAGGGGAAAATCACCAATACCGTGGCCTCTCTCTAGTAATGGAACTCTGATGCTGTGAAAGATGGAGGAAAAGGTGCCAGTTACTTTAGTTGGCAAAAGGCACTGACTTTCTAGCAGCAGGCAAGTTGCATTCTCTAAGATTGTACACAGACTGAACACTGTAGCTATTTGATCAATCACCAACTTTTTATAAGTAGTCAGTACTGTAAAACTGGAATTCTGTAGAAACCAAGGGGAATTAAGATACGTGAAATCTTACATAATCACGGTCTTAAACTACAGATGATTTTACCAGCAGAGGACTGCCAGGGCCTTTAAACATGGAGAGTGTCAGAGATTCATTGCTGGGTCAGCTTTCTTGACTCTTTGTCTTAATCAGGATGAAATGCACGATGTCAGTTTGAATGACAAGCTTCTTTGCTAATGGGATTTATTGTGAAAGCAGCATAATGAATTGAACAATTCTGAAGTCAGTTGTAAGCACAAAGGCCAGTAATTAGTGCTTCCAACTTCTGACTCTAAGAAATTTACATAGTCATTGAGCTGGCATTTGAGCTTTCATGGCTGAATTAAAATTAAACATTTACAACGAGTTTGTTTGCATGTAAGGCAAAAATTACAGTCCCCTATAAAATCAATTTACTTATAAAATGAAAAAATCATAACACAATTTGTTATAGATTTTTTGGATTTTTCATCAGCCATGTACAATTGGCTGCTCCCCCAGGAAAAAGACCTCCCATAGTTACAAGCTGCCAGAAAAATACAGTTATGCCTTAAAATCCCTAGCAAAACTAGTATCTAAAATATAGCATACTGGTTCATTAAAATAAATAAGCTTTTTAGATTATATAAACACCTTTTTGCTGTTATTACAACATCTATTTAGGATTATCATAATAAGCATGAACTTTACCATGTTTCTTGACATCACCTCTATGACACCAAGTGTTTAGACCAAAATTTTTAAATATTATTCTCTCATGATATGAAAATAAATGGAAAAAAAAAAAAAGAAATTCACTAAGTCACAAGTTATGCTCAGCTAGTGAAGTATATTGATTCATGCAAAACTTGAGATTGGTTACTATTTTCAGAAGATCTATTTGTAAGTGTGACACATTAAGATTTTCTACAGAACCAAGAACAAACTGGCCTTGGGACAACAGTGTTGAAAAAACCCAATATTTACAAAATACAGAGGCATACAAGCAGTATGAACTTGATAGAAGTAACAAAAGAGCAGAATTGATAATTCTCTCTGGTTTTCAGTACAGTTGCTTGATAGAAGAGGCCAAGCACTACAGCCTTTGACAACAGCAAGAGAGGAGACAATAGCCACTTAGAGATGCATTTCAGAACAAGAGAGGAGGAACTAAATATTTCCATGACAGACATGTTTTTCCTCGGCCTTCTGGCCTGTATTCTACTATGGAAAAAAAAAACCAAAAAACAAAAAGAAATCCAAAAAGTTTTTTCAAAAGGGACTCAATACCTTTTTTACAAGTGAAAAGCTGTCAGCTACAAGACAACTGAGATGGCTTTGACCCAACCCCAGGTACAGCCAACTGCTTATGAAATCTCCACACCAGTTCTCCCCTTAGGACATTTGCCTTTAACATGCAACCCTCACCTGGTTTAGAGTTCCAATCTAGAGGTATCTGGCTTGCTAGATGCAGCTGTTCATGCTGCTCAGTAAAATGTATCACTTCTCCTGTTTCTAGGACCACTATGATCCTCAAAGGTGGATGTAGGAAGTGAAGAACGCTTCAATACAGAAGTATCAAAAAGCATTGAAGAAAGAAGCTTCATGTAGAAATGCATGAAACGTAGTTCATCAATCATTCTTTGATTGTTGCCAATCCTTTCTTTCATTCCACCTACCCTCAAGCCCTTGAGCTCCTCTTGCATTTCTTTCTCCTAGCTCTTACAAATTTAAGGTGTTTTATTTTTTATTAAACAATCATCAACGCATAATTTCCCAGAACCTCATGACAACATATGAACATGTACTTTATCTAAGGCAAGTCAATTATCTGCTTTATGTCACATTATTAATTCTTTTTCACAGAAGGCAGACTAGGCACCTCCTAAAGATAAATGTCTCATAAAGCATGTTATACTATACCCATCTTGCTATATTAAGAAGACATTAATTGAAGGGTATTATCTATCTTTCCAACTAAGAGTAACTTTGATATAAAATATCTTACACTGAATAGGATGAACTCTAATAAAGTAAGTTAGGACTGTTTTTGTATAGTCAGCTCCTTAAGGAATCACTTAAAATTTCTCCTAATACAAAAATACTTGGAATATTCTTACAGGGTTAATGACTTTACTGGGAAGCAACATCATGCCATTAGAATACCTCAGTACATGTTGAACAGGTAATATGGTATTGTTCTATTTAAGTTCATATAAGCTGATGTTAACCTTCGGTGATCCTCCTTTTTTGTCAGCCTGTAAACACGCTCACACACGTCTCAAAATATTGCCAACTTTTCAAGAAGAGAATAAACATATACTTTTATCTCAATTATTTTCAAATTAGAAAACAAAAGTCACAAAAGAGAAATGAAATTCCATTGTGAGGGGAAAAATCCATTTTTCTAATTTTTTAATATATTTCTGAACCATGATCACTATAATGACTAAATACCTCACAGATTTTAACATGATTGTCTTCCACATCACCACTCTAAAGCTGTGATAATATTTCTATTTTATAGCTGGGGAACTAAGGTACAGAAACTCTACACAACTTTGCCATACCACAGGGTCAGATTAAGAGAGTGTTGAAGTCTTTGTAGCCACTGGTAAGCACCTGCCTTGATATCTAGCAAACAAGTCATCCACCTTACCAATAAGCAATCAAATAGGTTGAATCTTAGAGCAAAGACCACAATAAAAAACGAGAAATGAAACTCCACACATACAATTATTAGCGTTCTGAAGAAGTATTTTATTCACGTGGCTCTGCAACTCTTACCAAAGAGTCTGTAAACATAAAACATAAACTAAGGAACAAACTTCTGCTTTACCAAGCAACTTGTTTCTCTCGTACATCTCCCTCCTTTTTCTTGGTTTTCAGTATATAAAGGGAACATATGGGGAAGACTGGGAAGCCTGAAGTTTTTAAATATGTCAAGTGCAGACCAAAGGCAGCCAATTCTGTATCTGGGTATCAATCACCAACCCCCACAAATGATACATGAAATGCTTTGTATACATAGGGCCATAAAAACCTGCTAAATGACACTGAAAAATATTTTAATTTTCTTTTTTTCTTGTAGTATGTGGGAATAAAAAAGAAAATGGCATAATTAAGGGACAGTGCCTGCTCTTCATCAGAGCGCATAATCTGAGATTTTATTTTCTGTATTGCAATACTGCATAGAATCAGCAATAGATCTTCCACCTGCATGAGACCAGGAGACACGTGATGTGGTTGCTGTAATACTTTTCAAGAATGAGAACATGACTGGAAAACCTGGAAGTGATTGCAATGCAACACCTCATTTATCTTCCTATGTAATCTAGGATGATTTCTGTATCCTGTCCATAATTTTCTGAATGTTAACCTGTCTCTTCATTGAATGTCAAACAGAATTTAGACTTTTACCCATCATTTACACCCTTGAAACAGCTAAAACTTACACCAGTAGTCCTTTTGTGTTGACACATACTCAAAGGTATTTCTTTGTTTAGCTCTTCTGTCAGTCAATGTGACAGAATGTATCTGAAGAGTAAAAAAATTAAACTATTTCTCACCCAAAAAATTCTTTTGCAAACACTTCAAGAGCTTTCCAAGAAAATAATCACTTCCCACTAAAAGCCAATTAATAGAAAATTCAAATTTCTTCTGAAAATAAAAAGCCCTGACTGAAAATTTTATTATTTTCTATTTTTTATTATATAAAGCTACTTTATGCTAATGTTTTAATATGTTAAAGTTCTCAGCCTTAAAGTATAGGAATGCTTCTAGATTTTGAAAATTATATCAGTGTTATCTACCCCAGAAAATGGCTGATAATTTGACATATCATTCTGCCCAGCATTACTGTTTTTACATTGCAAGCAGCATAACAAGGCACAGAAGGGTATCTCCACTCTGATTTTGGGGCACTTTGTTCTAGAAAGGGATAAGATAAATGGTAGAACAAATAAAAAGTTTGAAAGTGAGCTGAAGAAAAATAATCAGTGAGGAGCTATGCTGGTGCCTGGGCTCCTGGAGAAGAGCCCTTCATGAAGCTGGGCCTGTACACAAGCAGCAAAGGCCACAGCTTCTGCCTGCTCCTCAGTAACACCTCAAATGGAACTTGCACGAGCAATACTTGAAAAGGTTAACACATGCAAGGTGAGCCCTTGTGCAGGACACCTGAAAATGAAGCACATTTCATGTGTTTGCTTTCTTTCTTACCTCTCGAGAACCTAAAGAGAGCAGAACCACCATCTGCTGTTCCTTTGGGAGGAAGCGTAAAAGTCAACTTCAAACTTCAGTGGCAAGCACCTGCTGTGTGTTTGCTCTAAAATACTTATCACATAAAACCAGTTTCAGTGGATTGAGGTTTAAGGTCTAAGCACACTGAGTGGAAACAGATTGCTCACAGCTATGTTTATTTCTTTATAAATGTCTTTTGATTACTTTTGCTTAATACAAAATTAGAGACTGCATTGCTCTTTACGACAGCACTCTGAGGACCTGCTCTTTTGTTCTTACTGTATTAGTCCAATTTCTTCTTTGAAGCAATTAAAAGGCTAACCTTTCAATTTGTGCCAAATTAGTAGGAAGATGAATCTTTTTTACCCATAATTGGGAAGCATTTTCTTTGCTCCTGAATCTAAAAAAGTCCTAAACTCCAACACAGATGTTTCATTATATGACACCTGTGTAATTGTTCCCATGTTTCTATGGGAAACTCAGCTTTTTATACCTTTGAAATAATTAGGACTCTAGCAATAAGTGTTGCTTATAGTAAGGCCTGGTTGGATAATGTTTGTCAAACAATTTAATGAATTATGCCATAATAATCTTCTGAATGAGTTTAAGGTTGCTGGATTTTCTATTTGCTGAAGTGCGACAACCAATTCAGCATGATACAACAGACAATCATGACAGTATGATATATATATTTGTATGATGTATTTACTGGGTTTAAGATTACACAATGGAAGTAAAAGGTTGCTATAAAAGGACATTCAAATGGATGATGCTGAAAAAAAGAAATCAGTGGCTCAGATTTTTCAAAAGATCTACTAGATTTAGTCAATTTCAAAGGTAAGTAGAGGGAATATGTCTTTAGCTTCTTTACTTTTTCTTTGAGAGCATCACTTGTACCTCAAAAACAAAATCAAGAGCTTCACTGGTATGAGTCTCAGCAGTGGGCATTACTGTGATTTCTCTTCTCATAGATCATCAAGTCCTGATTACACAGTCTTTGAATTTTTGTGGATTTTTTGTCCTTAGTGAATATTTGTTTCAATAATCATTATTGAACTTTGATCAACATCCATTGTTATTTTTTAGCACTGATTCTATGAAGATGATCCTTCTCTTTGGTTGCAGGAGCTGTACTTTGTGTCAATGCAGCAAGCTATCTCTCCATAAATTAGCCCAGCACTGGACATGTAGGAACAATATGTGCTCAGCTGCCTAAATAAAGTCTCATGATACCAAGAAGATTTTGTCGTCTCCATCCCAATTGGATTCCAAATCCAGGTACAAGTTCTGTCCTTGGGTTTTCTACTGCTTTCTCCTGTGAAACCAAGGAAGCAGTTTTATTCTGTCTGTTCAACGACTCTTTATTGGCAAAAGGGAAGAATAATATCCACCTCTTATGAGCAGAGCAATTACCACATAAACTGGTTGATACACAACAAAGTTTAAAAGACTATTTATGGCATTACTGCCATTATTATAATCATTGCATCTGTACTGTTTAGATTTTCCAATCCATAATTTTTCACCAACATTAAATCCATGTTAAAAAAAAAAGAAACCTAAAAATAGCAGGAATACTGGCTTTGTTCCTGCCTGGAGGACACGTGAATCTAGACTCTTTTCCTTCATTAGGACTACTTAAAGTAGCAAAGACACTTATCATCAGCCCTGACAATATCTCATGTAAAATCAATGAAATCATATCTGTATCAATGTATCTGTAGTCTTGTTTTTGAATTGAGATTGCCTTTTTATGAAAAACTGATGTTGGAAATGCTTCAAATCTTAAAAGATTTCCAGAGATGACAGCCTCAGTTTATTTACTACTAAAGTAATGATGTACTATTAAAACCTCTAAATAGACTTAAAACTAAAGTTAAAAGTTAAAGTCCAGTATAAATGACAAACTTGAGTGGAGGGAAAAAAGATAAAATAAAGCACAAAGAATCTATGGAGGAATATAAAATTCAGGAAGGTTTATGTAATTAATATTATAGAAGACAAAATCCCAAAGATCGCCCCCAGTATTAGAGAACCTGTTTTATTGATACAAACAAAGTACATAGAGAAAAATTACTCAGGCTTCCCAATTCTTAAGGTTTTACGTATAATATTAATTTGCATTTAAATGCATTTGCATATAAGTGCATATGAATTTTGCACACAAATTTTATCAATTACCACAAGGTTAGAAATCTTAAAAACTTCTTGCCACAAAAAACCTCAACTCAACCAACATATTTTAAAAAAAGGTTAAAAAAAAAAAAAGAGCACAACCCAAACAAACAAAAACATAAAAAAGGCTGATAGAGACTGGAAGTCTGAGCATCAAGACAAATTAGAGAACTAAAAAGAAAAATTCAACCTTAATTTAATTTATAAATATTTGCACTGAATCATTCAGGACATATATTTTAAGTGTTGTAGACAAATTTCTAGACTGAATTAGAAGCTTATTATTTTTCAGATTGTTACTCTTAGGTGTCCACTGTAGTTTTCATATTTCTCTGGGAAATTTTCATGTTGTTTTTTTTAGTTTTATTGAGTGGGTACTAAGTTCTTCTTGGATAAATGAACCTACTCTCGAAGACCTAGATTGATCGAGTTGCTAATTTGATCCTTTAATTTCACTTATATAAAAAACAGACAAAATTGTGGAGTAAATGATTATTTGTTTTTTCTTCTTCACTCACATATGGTTTACATATATTTAATTACACCACTACAGTTTCAGTGTCAGATTTTCCTTAAAGGATATAAACATAACAATACAGTTAATTTTAAAAAGAAAATTTTAAAAATGTCAGAGACTAACAAGAAATAAAGTTATTCAGTTTAAAATTATTTATGCTAAAAATAACAGAGAAAATAAAAAGCACTGTATCAGTTATTCCAAACAATGGAGACCTATTTTGTTTGGAAAAATTAAAAAAATCCTTTTCTCAAAGTAAGTGTTAATAATATCTAAAAGCTTTTGCCTTCTTTTGATGTTTCTTTTTATTCCAAATTTGGATTCATTCTTTTTCTTACAGATGTATATTAGTGAGGCTGGGAGATTGGGCTGGGTTTTTTGTGATTAAAACACCTTTTTACTTCCTGAAATATAGAGCCTCAAGATATTGATTTATAATTGCATATGATTTTTTTCTTAATTTATGTTTGTATTTTCATTCATTGATGTTGTTTTCCAAAGCAACAAATGTCTGTTTATCTGTTGCTCCTATGACAGCTCACTGTTGATGAGATTTTAAGTTTTTATTCCTTGTGGCATTCTTTCAGTGTAGAATTCTATCTTTAAATAAAAAAAAAATAATAATAAAAAAATAAATACATGTATATATATAGAGAGAGAGAGAGAGAAGTCCTCATACTGAAGTAATAGTTATAGGTCAAATACTCACAAATGCTGTGGGCTTAGAGAAGAAACCTGTGACAGGGAGGTGTTTGTGAATATGATCATTTTTAATTTCAATTAATGCAGAAAAGTGAAAAAAACATGGAAACTCTTCAGGCATTACATTGCTTGAAACTATTAAGCTTCAAAACCCTACGTATGAGTATGCTGAAGTTACCTTTGCAATATTTAAATGGAAAATGTATGGTTTCCTACTTGAAATTTTTTACTTTTTTATGAGAAAGAATAGCATCATGAAACAATTATGTTGAGAAATACTACTTAGAAATATCTTGTGATCACTTGTAGGAAGTGAAACTCGTCTCTCCTGACTTTGTACTTCATAAAGCATTCTTAATCACATTTATTTTTCCTATAATGTATCCTGGTCTTGTCATTGAAAACAAATCACAAAAATGACAGAATATTTTGAGTTGGAAGGGACACAGGATTGTCAAATCCAACTCTTAAGTGAATGGCCCATACAAGGATCAAATCCATGACCCTGGCATTATTAGCACCATGCTCTAAAAAGGAAAACAGCAGACATTTTTCACAAAGATGTTCCTTGTGCATTTAAAAAGAGAGGCTCAAACAAAACATTCAGATTTCTTAAAAAACCCATGCAGAAGTTTATTTTTTGAAAGTCAAGCATCTCACATATCTCCTGTAGTTCAAGACTTGATATTGAATCCTCTCTTTCAGAACTAGCTGGAGATAGGAATTACAATGTAGATGAGAGGAAATAAGATTATTTTTAGGAAAATAATCTGCTTTCCAAAGTAGGCCTAACTGGACATTTGAATTGCATGTCCTTAGAGTGATAGTTAAGCATTCCATCAGTTTTGAAAAATTAAAAGGAGAGCCTCTTCTCTTCCAAAATATCCTAAAGCATTCTGATTTAATCCTTCATAGGATTCAGACAGAGAATGAATTTAAAAGATGTCTTCTACAGTTGAGATACCAAAATACTAGATAAAAGCCTAAAATTGGTCTAGCACAAATGAAGTCTAGACCCCTTATTTCCATTGGCTTTCCTTCTGAAAGTGCCTGAAACAAAATGCCCAAGCCTTATTTCATGTAAAATGAAACCTATTTTCAGTGTGAAGTTAATTTATTTATGTATCCATTTCATCTGTGACACTCCCTTCCTTCCCAGATCCTCCCCTTCAGCCCACAAATTTACAGAAAACTGACATCCATCCCACAGTCCTAGCGAGAGGCACCAGAACAGAGTGTGGTTTTGTAGCTGTTCAAAAACTGTCAAAGTGAAATTGTTTTACAGCTTGCTGCTGCTTTGTCTCCAAGCTCACTTGATTTTGTTCTCTGCTAGCCTATAGCACGTCAAACATGGCTTAACATGTTATACTCAGCATTTTGTCTGTATTTGCTGTTTGTTCTTGCTCCCTTACTGCCCTGTCATGCTGCAGTGTCAGATTTCTCATACAATTCAATCTACACACTGTGGACACGACATGTTTTATGTGCAGTAGTACACACCAATGCTGTGTCAGCTCTAGGATCACAAAAAAGAGCATTAGAGTATTATTTTATCTTCCCAGGTTTCAGAAGATTGTTTCACAAGAAAAAACATACAAGGAAAATATTATACTCCTCTGAGGAGACATTCCAGAAGAAAAAGGATCCGCAACACTGATTTGAGACAAAATGTTAATTATGCTTTTATTTTTAAATAAAAGGATGAGTAGAGACCTAATAAGCTCATCCCATCTGTGTTTTTCTTTCTTCTGTGTTCCTAGTGAATGGAATTTCATGTCCCAGTACTGTCAGAGGTCCTTAGGGTTCAGAGATCTTATTTTTCCTTCTTGTTCACCACGATTTTAGATGTTAATTCTATACAGCATTTTAATAAAAGCCTCTGTGTTCCCTAGTAAACATAGCTGTTCAATACTGAATGTGCAAGTTCAAAGAAATGAGTTGAAAACCTTCACTTTTCTTCTTGTCTCCAAAGAGATGCCTATTAAACTGGCAGTGATGGAATGATGGCACATCCCTTGCATACATTCATTCAGTGAAAAGATCTGGCACACCATTTGGTGAGAAAGTAATTACAATCTATGTTAACACAATATGCATGGTACGTCACTGAGTGAACACTGAGTTATGTTTGGTGTCAGTCATTTCTGGATTTTTTTTTCCCCTTTACTGACTGCATATATTATAAAAGCACTAAGAAAAAAAAAAGTTTATAGGGATTTTATTTTGTTACATACTGTAGCAGTTTTGTGGGGTTTTTTTCAGATTACCCATTTGAAGGGAGGGAGAATAAATATTGTTAACAGTGATAAGTTTAGTTATATTTAATGATTTTCCCTCAAGAAGATTTAAACAACAAAAGCAACCCCAAAACATTATCCCAATGGGGGAGACACCTACTGTGAGGCATTCTAATACTTTTGTTCCCCAACCACCATATGTGGAATCCTTTGCAATAATTCTCTGCATCCTGGGATCAAGGCTGGAGTGGTACCATTTCTAGGACTTCAGAATGCAACATGAGAATTTCTCAGAACCGCTGATTTCATGCTTAGTCCTTAAAAATGTTTATTAAATGTCTCTTTACTAATAGGCCCACTGTTAGCAGTGCCTGTTTTTTAATGAAGAATATTTTGTCTGGTTATTTATTGGTAAGAAAAACATCATACCCACTATTTTGACACTGAATAAGTTTTCAAAGTAACAATTTCAAATTATAGAGAAAAAAAATCACCATAAATGAAAGCATCTGTTGGTTTTTTTTTTCAGCTGAGACCTAATTCATACTTGTCCACAACTGATGGTAAGGTAAGTACTGTGTACCTTTTCAATTTTCATATTGTTTAGACTAACCACTCTCATCAGAGATCTCAAGGTTGTAGCTGTTTTCTAAGTTATTATCAATACCTTTGTGGCCAGCTGATTCTCTGAGGATATGTGGTGAGCTGAGATGTACTGAAAGCTAATGCCTTTTCTGTCATTTAGATGGTGTGGTGGTGTCCTGGTCTAACCCCATGCAGTCCCCCGCTGGTGAGATGGCGAGGCGAATCACAAAAAAACCAACAAATTTGTGGGTCGAGAAAAGAAGAACTTAATAATCCAAACAAAGCAAGTTATAATAATAACAATAACAATAAAAACAACAACAACAATAATTATACTACTACATCAATTACTACTAGTAATTAAAAAAAAAAAAGAAAAACAAAGAAAAACAAAAGATGCACACTTAAAATTGCTCACCACCCACTGACTGATACTAAGCCAATCCCCAGGCAGCAGCTGGCTCTTCCAGTCAAATTACACCAGTTCATATACTGGGCATGAAATTCTATGGTATAGAATATCCTTTGGCCAGTTCAGGTCTGCTGTCCCACTTATGCTTCCCTCACCTTCCCGTGCTGTGGCAGACCATAGGGAAGTTAAAAGTTCTTGACTTGGGGTAAGCACTACTTAGCAACAAGCAAAATGTCAGTGTGTTATCAACATTTATCTCATACTAAATGCAAAACAGCACTGTATGAGCTACGAGGACAAAAATTAACTCTATCCCAGTGAAAATTAGGACAGGTGGGTTGACCCTGGCTGGATGCCAGGTGTCCACGAAAGCCACTGTCTATCACTCCTCTCTTCAGCTTGACAGGGTAGAGAATATGAAACAAAAGGTTCGTGGGTCAAGATTAGGACAGGGAGCAATCACTCCCAATTATCATGACAGCCAAAACAGACTTGACTTAATTTATTACAAGTCAAACAAAGGCAAGACAATGAGAGATAAAATAAAATCTTAAAACACCTTCCTCCACCTCTCCCTTCTTCTCGAGATAACCTTAGGCCCCAAATTCTCTACCTCTTCTGCTCAGTGATGCAGGGGCCAAGGAACGGGAATCGCGGTCAGTTTATCAAATGTTGTGTCTCATGTTCCTTCCTCCTCTGGGAGATGACTCTTCACATTCTTTTCTCTGGCTGCAATTGCTCCTCTTCTTATTTATGTTATCCCAGAGGCATTAACAGAGGCACTATGGCTGATGGGCTCAGCTTTGGCCAGCAGGTCTGTCTTGGAGCTGGCTGACATTGGCCCCATCAAACATGGTGGAAATTTCTAGAAACTTGTCACGGAAGCCACCCCTGTAACCCCACCACTACCAAAATCCTGCAATACAAAGCCAATAGAATTGTGACACTGTTTATGGCAACATCCAGTAAAATATCTTTGAAATCTAAAATGGGTTTTTTTTGTCCCTACATATGTTTTTTCTCCTTTAAGCTAGATTTTATTAGAAAATCATGCTCTGGTTTCATGCTATGAAGATGTCTGATACTCAGTACAAAATCCTTAATTCTTTTGGTACTCCCAATAATTTCACTTTTAAGCAACCAGACCCAATCCTCTACCACTTGAAAAGTCCTTCAAGAGTCCTTGGCCACTTAGCATTGCTACTTTTCCCATAAAATGAGATTTCTTGTATATCACTAAACTCCACATCCCTTAAGACAGTCTTATGGGATTGTCTTTTTCCTGTAACTGGGCATTTTTCCAAATATCTAACAGAGTGGGTTCTCAGACTTTCTGGAAAACAATTACTGAGCATATTTTCCTAACAGTCCTGAGCATGTGCAGAACATGTAGTTAAATTGGCTGTACTTCCTTAATTTTCACATAACGTATAGTTTATCAATCACGTCATAAGAACAGAAATCCCTATGCTGTGCCCAGGACAATCAAAATTCTTAAGCTAAATTTGCTTTGTTTTCAACAATTAAGACTTATGATTCATCAAAATACATTGTGGCCAATTCACCCAAGAATGGACATATCTCTTCAAACTCAGAACCTCTAGGATTCTCATTAAACATGAGGTATTTATCAGTCTATTTAACACTGGTATGAGCAAATTGTCTAGAATTATATACATACATTGGTGTTTGAGATCACTGTTAAGAAATATGGAACATGAATTTGTGTTATCTTTTGAGTACTTGTGCATAACAGCCTCAGTGTACTGTGATTGACTGCCAATTGACCTTATCAGCAACATTACTGTTCAAAACCCAGTTCCTCTGATGTTGCCATTTATTAAAATTCTCAACATTTATTAGAAAAGTGGGTGGAGAAGGCTATCAAATTTGACTATTTGAGCATAACAAGCACCTTATCCTGGCACACTGCATTAGCACTGTTGTTTCTGGACAGTTTATTTCCTTTCAGCTCCTGCATTTCTTGTTCCTGCACTGCTACTATGACGTATCCTGTCACAGTAATATCTTCTGTCTTCCAGAACAGAACACATTTCAGAAAGGTGTATCTGAACACCACAAATTCCAAGAGCTAGGCCATTTTGGACCAAACATGTTGTACTTACATCTCTACTGCAAGTGTACCTGCCTCTCTCACTCTGGGACCAGTAAGACACATGGTAGTGTGTCTATTTCCTCACACTTACTTTTTCCTTCAAAATATTTTTCTTACTGTTTATCTATCTATGTCCAATGCCATATTCAAGCTGGCCCCTTGAAAATACTTGATGTTCAACTCCGAATATTCAGTTTCTGCATATGATGAGCTTCAGGGGATAATTACGAGATATCTAGCAAGAAACTAAGTAATTTATCTGAATGGTCACTGTCTGGACCTTCACAAATATTTTCTCTGTCATAAATACTGTAGGTCTTTCTTATGCTTAGAAATATTACTAAACGAGAAATTGTTCTGCTTCCTGGTCTATTAATGCGCATCTGCACTGGTCAGGAACTATTGAGATTTGGATACATTGGCACAGCATGACACTAAATTGGCACAAAGTTTAAAAAATGAATGTCTGTATTTATTTCACTATCAAGTTGCATAATAACAGCAGTGAAAGAGTCCATAACTCAAAAAGTGCTGTGGTGCTACTAATGACTCATGTTTCAAGTAAATGTAAAAACTTACATTTCATACTTTCATTGACTAAGAGAGCAGTAGTGTGCAAATAGTAGTCTGAAAGTTTTAGCAAAAATCATGTCAATAGTCTTTATTTTTAGAGTAAATCTTTAGCTCACGTACCTTGATATAATTTTCTATAGTTTAATGGTTTTAATAGTTACATTTTTTTCATACTTCTGTCTTGATTTCTTAGCAAAATGTACAAATTTTATCCTCAGTAAGCATATTCTGAAACGTCAGAATCTCTATAGAGAATATAGCCTCATATCAACAAGGTTTACTTTATCAACTATGATAAAACGACTCAAATTCAAGGTGGAGCTTCCAGAAAGTCAAAGGTGATGCCTGTGACACCTAATAAATATGAACCTTAATCTGTTTAAACACACAAAAAAAGTAGAATTCACACAGATGCTAGGCCACTACATTTTATCTTCATGAAGGTCTTGATGAAAGTCTCAGATTCTTCAGCAGCCCCAGATCATTGTTCATGAATGATGCTGACACATTTCGATGTGCAGCAAAACCTAAACTGTGAAATAGTGAGATTAGACACATATTCATCTTTTCGTGATTTCCAAATATCTAAAATGTGGATATGAAGGGCAAAATGTGGAAAGGAGTTATAAAAAACCAGGATGCTGAATTCATAACTAAATAGAAACTACTGCTTCAAAAGAGAAGATTTGGGTCATCGACTCTTATTGAGAATTTGGGAAAGAATATTTGAAAGGAAAGGATTTTATAATGGACAGAAATGCTTTACTGTAATATAATTTCAATTTATTTTAACTTCAGGGAGTCCAGTCCTATGGCATGTCTTTTTGCTTTCAAGAATATAAAATATTGAAAAACATCTAGATAAGTATTGGTAATGGCTAGGTTCATTAATACAAACCCTATGAAAATGCTGTATCCTACCCTGAATGTGTGAGTATATTTGGAGTTGGATTCTGTAGTGTTATTAGGAAATATATAAGGGAAATAGGAAATTAATAAGGGAGTTTTAAAAACAATAGAAACACATATTAAAAAAAAAAATCTTTACTAAAAATAGAAAACATCAGAAATAAGGAGAAAATTTGCCAAGACAGGGAATTAACACTATACTTGTGCCCTGTGCAGAAGAGCTGACAAATTGCTCTCCTCAATTTCAAGGTGTTGATTATAACTTGTATTGTATAGGGACTTGTATGTGTGCAAGCATATACCTTAGAAACACGTGTACATACTCAATTACAGGAAGCAAATGTGGTTGTGTAAATATCCAGAAGTTGTGGTTGCATTATGGTGTTATGTTTACCATCTACTTTAAAAGATTTATCTAGGCCTCCCTATGTCACTTCAATGCACGGTGCTAGAATGTACACAGAGGTAAACAATCATAAAGACCAAAATGATGAAGTGACCACCACTGGTGCTGGCATGATCTGCAGTGGGGTGGTGTAGCATGGTGCACAAGGGGATTTCCTGAGCCAGAGGAACCTCAGGGGAGTGGAGAGATTGATCAGGAGCCAATGGTTCATGCAATAGTGGCTCACAAGATGTAGGTGAGGCAAGGAGCAATGGTGGGCAACAAAATTGACAATCCCCACATTAAAACATTAGGACCAGGGACGTTAGGGACCAGGGCAGACAGACACAGCGTGGTATGTCAGCCAGGGTTGTGGGGCAGCAGTTTCCATAGGAGTTCCCATGGAAGAGCATACACAAGGGGTGCTGAAGCTCTGCCAGCTCAAACAAGGAGCAGTGGTAACCACCTGGCAGAAGCCACGGCCTCTCTGAGCTCAACAATTCCACAACTGATGCAACTTTGCAGTCAGCTCGTGGGAACATGCAGGGCACACCCCAGGGCAGCTGCAGGGTGTGCCCTGCTCTTACACCAGGACCGGCCAGCAGCTGTGAGCACCTCTGTGGGAGGTGTGCCCAGGTACAGGAACTCCTCTGGTTAGTGACAGAGCTCCAGAAGGAGGTGAGTAGGTTCAGGAGTATTAGGGGGACTGAGGGTATGCTACACTACTGGAATCACACCCTATTGTCCCTGGAAAGGCCCCTCAGATAGACAAGATGCATAAAATCATAGAATCATTAACGCTGGAAAAATGTCACCAGCACAAATCCTAGGGGAAACAGCTGAGGGAGCTGAAGTTGTTAAGCCTGGGGAAAAGGAGACTTGGGGGGAACTTACTGGTATGTACAACTACCTGAGAAGAGGTTTTAGTGAGGTGGGAGTCAGTCTCCTTTTCCCAAGTAAAAAGCAATAGGACAAGGGAAAATGGCCTTAAGTTGCACCAGGGGAGGTTTAGATTGGATATTTGAAAAAATTTCTTCACCAAAAGGGATGTCAAACCTTGAAACTGGGTCCCCAGAGAAGTGATTGAGTGACCATCCTAGGGAGCATTTAAAAGGAGTGTAGGTGTGGCACTTAAAGACATGATTTAGTGGTAGGCTTGGCAGTGTTAACGGCTGAACTTGGTCCTAAAGAACTTTTCCAGCCTTCATGATTCTATGATTCCAGTTTCATCGGAACTGCTTGAAGGTCAAGACACAACAAAGCAGATGCACTTCTAAACAACAGAACAGTTTTGGTCCTTTCCTGTTTTAAGCAGTAGAACCATGTCAATACAGTTTGAACAGTATGTTAATGATTCAAACTGTTCATTTAGAACCTAAAATAAAGAACAAAATCAAAAGTGGGTAAAATCAAAGGTTTTTGCCTTATCTTTATTTGTACAATTTTCAGGCTGAGAGTGTTGATATCTTCACAAGCTACAGGACAACTAAATAATTGTCTTGTATTTTCCTTGTCATTCAAAACTAAAGAAAGGGGGGTGGGGGGAAAGATGTGTATTATATTTGAGGTATTTGTTGATATACAGATATTATCCTACCATTCCTGTCAAAAGTTTGATTGTCTCAAATAATACTCAGTTAATTTAACCACAGTGCTAAAACTGTCAGTGGTACCCTTTGTGCAGTAATTGAATGATGCTAAGGAGCTTCATGACCTTTGAAAATGCCAGCTCCCAACCAGGACCTGATGTAAAGTCTTTGCAAGCACACATATCCTTCCACAAGATGTAACTGCTGCAGCTGTCACAGTCAGTTTTTTCTAATGTCAAATTCAGTTTGTCCTGTGTTTGGTATTTTGAATTCTATGCATAGTGGTAGATGACAAGTCTTTTTATTTATCTCCTTTAATTGTTTTTAGAGACTTAATCAAAACCATAGTTTTGGAAAGCTTTTGTCTAAAGGGTGAAGCATGTTGTCTCTGACTATCTACTGAGGCTTATGTATTAGTGGTCATCATCTGAAATGTCTGACAGTTCCCATTTTCTGTTGGAATATTATTTCACCTGAAGAATTTCAGCATTTATTTTAGAACGACATAGAATAGGTTATCTGGCTCCTAAAATACTCCTATTGTAATGATGTTCAAGAGGGCCTTCTAGACTAAGAGACTTAACAGTGTAAAAGATCTATTCATGGTCCTATTTTATTAGTATCATACACCTGTATATCTCCACATAACCATACAATAAACCAATATTTCCACACAAAGAGTACAATACAAAATTACAAAAGAATATGAATCATAGATAAAAGGAGGTGATAATTCACACATCAGATTCTGAGCTCAGTAAGAAGTGTTTTAGGTCGATCTCAGGAATATTGAAGGAGTCAATGCCTATTCTTACACACTGACATCTCTGACAAAGATTATGAATCACCCTTAAGAAAGAATGAAAATAGGTATGTGTATTTAATAGCAAAATGCATTATACAGAGAAATATTCTGGTGGCATGTGAGAGAGACTGCAATGGAAGACAGAAAAATATACAAAAGTAAACAGAGCTAGAGAAAAAGTACTGTTTTTCAAAATTATTATTCAAAATAGATTTTTTAAATTTGAAAATAGGCAAAATGATACTGAACATAGACACATTTAATTTCACTCTTCTAGTTGTTTGCTTGTCTTTATCCCAACCTATGAGTTTTCTAATTTTATTCTTAAGATTCTCTTCCCCATCTCACCAGATGGGAACAAGCAAGTGGCTGTGTGATGCTTAGTGACCAAGCTGGGGTTAAACCATAACATATCCCAAGTGGAATTCAGTGGAGAATTAGAAAAGTACAGGGAAAATTTCCATTATCTTCTCTCCACACAATGCATTCTCTAAGTAAACAGGTAAAGTACTTTTATCATGGGATGTTCAGTGCTCCTGAGTAGGATCTCACTTTTTGTTATGACCACAACCTAGAATGCTAACAACACTTCACAAGCCTCAGAATATTTTACAATCTATGGAAAAATGTCTTAATTTTTCCCCACCCCAGCTCTGCTCAATTTTTTTCTTGGAAACTACAGAATAGTTCTTGTGCACTATTACTACTCTATGACTTTTTGTCTATATAAAAATCAATGAATTTACTCTTTAAAATAAACCAGATTCATATTCACCTTTCTTCCTTACTTGCAGTTGTCTTTGAATTATGTTACCTATCAATGACCTAACCACGTTGATTCAGATTTTATTGACAACATTCCTTTTTTTTAAAAGCATTAACACTCTCTATTGGGCTGTTTTGCAGACTGTCTTCCATCATGACATCATGAAGTCTTTTTCAGTTAGAAGAAAAACAAGAAAGACTATTAAAGCGTTTAGAAAAACAATTGCAATTTATAAAACTATGTGACCTTTATCTAAGCAGTCCATGACATTCTCTAGCAGTAAAAAATTTCTTTAGACAATCAGGTTTTTGGCTGAGATTCATTGTATTGTCCTCAGCTGGGTTAGAAGCTCCTGCTTAAAGTCTCATTTAGGCAACAACTTGTATATTTTCTGTCTTCCATATATATTTTTCTACATTACATGTATGATAGATACAGGTAAAAATACCAGCTATGTTTATTAGTTCAGTTTGAAGTTAAAAGACAAATTTATTATTATAAATTTTGCCAGATTGCCTGTATATGTTCCTATCATAGTATCTTATTTGTGGTATAAAAAATGTGTCATGCTGTGAACAAAAGAAGGGAGGTGTAAGCTGGACTGTGGAACTGTGAACTGTACAACAAAGTCATTCAGCCTCTGTTTTGAACTGAAACCTAGCACTTACTGGCAGAAAGACAAGAAGAAGGGACCTGGATTTGGGATTTTATTTATTACATTTTTTGGCTAACCCCCACATATATGTTGTATACATAAGTTTTGGTCTGTACCAACTTCACAGAGATGTAGCAGGTATACTAAAATTATGTGCTGCCATGATGGCATGTATCCAAACTCTTGGCTGAACATCATGTCCTGAATATTGCCCTAGTTTCTTCTCTATGGCAATCAAAGTTAGTGAACTAATAGAAGCATAAATCTCCAATGCAAAACTTGATCATTAAACCACCTTTCTTTTGATTTATCCTGACCTATTATGGGCCCAATAACCTTTCTAATGTCAATAATAAGAACATGAAGGTATCTCAAATCCAAGACTCACAATGATGCAAATCATTCATATTTTCTACTAGGAAATTCTTTGAAGTTATTATTTGGTTTAATCTATATATCTATATTTCTATATATTAAAAATAGCAGTTTTATATACAGAGACACATAAGCATCTGCTAGAACAAAAAATATGAAAAATTAGAATAAAAATCACCGATATTAGGTAAATTGCAGTTTGTCATAGAACAAAACTAGTTTTTGTGAATTAGCAACACTACTTTGTGAACTAACATGGAAGCAAAAACAATTTATGCTTCAAACAGGACAGGCCTGATCAAAAAACTTGATCATGTTAATCAAAAGGCACGTATTGATTTAAGTGTGTCTTGGGTCAGTCCCTTTGTTTTATATAAGTAATGCTCTCATAGTTTTGCTACTTGTCTTTGAAAGGTAATTTTCATGTTGCTTATCAGAAAAGTTGATGTATTAAAGTTACTAGTTTCTGACACTGGAATTTAGTTTGCAAGATTTTACGAACAGCAAAATGTTGCATCACAATGGCTTCTTCATAAATGTTACACTTTACACTTTATTTACCTGCACTAAAATGCAAATTATACTTTCTGGGTCTGTGTGTTTTCATGGTGGCATCTGGGAATTTAGTAAATTGTAGAATGGAATTCTGCTTGTGTTGTTTTGCCAAGAGGTTATTGTTGTGATATTTACCACTGCAGTATTTGAATTCTTGTGTGCTGGACATCAGACATTACCTCCAGGGAGAAAAAAAGAATATTTCAGGGCATTTTAGAAAGAAATTTGCATTTCTCCATAGCCTCAGGGATCATTTTCTGTAAAACATACCTGGAAATCAAGAATGTCTTCTGAACAGAGTCACATTGCTCTGCTAGCGGTCTGAAAGCCATAGAGCTGAGAATGGAAGTATAAATTATCTGATTAAAGGAATTCTCCCCATGGAGCACATAGGTAAACATCATACCCCTGAGAATTTCTTCAGAGGTGACTGCTGAGGCAAAATACCTGCTATGGAAGATTTAGTTTCCTTGAACTTGAATTTCCTTGATATATTGTTTCTCCCTCACAAGCTTAGACTGGTACAATTTTGCCCTGACTCCTACTTCAATCTCTGTCTTACAGACCTGACCTAGTTTTAAACAGTAAAAAAACCAAAAGTGGCCTTCTATGAGCAAGTAACATTAAACCCAGTATATTCAAGATGTAGCAATCTAAAGTTGCTGGGTTTGAGCCCCCAGGTGGCATTAACTCATGCAAGACTACTGGCTGGTGGTGGGCTCCCTAGTTCTTCTCTTTTGTACTGCGGTTAGGAAAAAAAAAAAAATAAAAACCTTAAAATTTTTGAATTTTCCAAAGCCACACATTAAAAGATGAAGGGGAAAATCAAATGTCAGTGATAAAAGGCACACAGGATAATTGCCCCATGTTGCATATCTAAAATTTTGGAAAATAAAAGCCCAGACTTTGAGTTATAAGGCACAGGAATTCTACATTTTAGGATTTTCTTAAGGAAGGCATGTTTTCAGTAATTCCAAATTAGAAATACTCTTATTGACACAGATGGCATCCATTGTACTTTTAGTACCATTTTTCTATAAGTAGCTTTCCAGAATAAGGTAGCTGTCTTCAATATTATACTAAGTAATTGTGACTAATGTAATTGTAACAGTAGACTTTCATATAAATCATTGCTGAATTTTGTGCAGGGCTCCTACAGGTTTGACAAATTTTTTGCCTGCTTTCTCAGCAAACTCTATTTCAAAATTAAGTTCTACACGAGTTACACATCTAAGATCAAAAAAATTCTTTTACCTCTATTAAATTTTCTTTCTTTGAGGCATTTTCTTTGCCTCAGTCTCTTGGTTCTTTTACTCAGAGTTTGGATTGAAACGCAGGAGACACAGAGTTTATCTTTGGACTCAAATGTTTGTTGGAACCCCGGGTTCTGAGAATTTCAGTCTTTCGGTCCTGGGAAGCATTGATCCGCAGAAGTACACTGTAATCGATCCAAAACCCTGGGAAAAGCTTCCTAAACTGTGTGATAACACTGACGTTTTTGCTGTGTAATTAACAGTTATATCACTGGGTGAAATATGTAGAAATGTAGAAAATTAGGTTTAGAAGAGATAGGTAATAATAGGTTACAATATGGAGGATTTGAGGTGTGGATTTATGTCTTCTTCTTTCTCCTTCTTCTTCACAAATCTGAATGCTCTGTTATTGGGTCAAAAGTTCCGCACTGCAGAACAGGAAAAGTTAGTAATTGGGTTGTAAGTAAAAACATATCTCATAATTGGTTCGTTTAGACTTTAAAAATCCTTGAAAGTTAAAACTCACGGCCATTTCCCACCCTACCAACAAAGAGGCACATACCATGCAGCTGTATTACTGATAAGAGATAATAAACAACTAAGTCCAAACAAGAATTCTCAATCTCCTGCGTCTCAATTCAAACTCTAAGTAAAAGAACTTGAAATACAAAAACAGAGAAAATTAATAAATGTTTATTATTTCTTATCTATAGTACAGCTGCACAGAATGGGCCTCTAAGTTAACAAGGTGAAAATGGCCCCTGAGCTCTACCTTTCAAGGTCTTTTAAAGCCCAATCTATCCAATTATGGAATGCCAACTAATTTATTTTTACTTATAATCCAATAACTAATCATTCATGTTCCACACTGCGGGTTTTTTGAACCAATACCAGGCCATCCAGTTTTGTGAAGAAGAAGGAGGAAAGGAAGAAGAACTAACTTACACCCAAAATCCTTCATCTTGTTACATGTATATTTATATATATTTATATATATATATATATATATATATAAAACTATATCCCATAAACCTAAATTTTCTACATCTCTACATATTCTACCTAGTGATACAACAAACTTCAATTACACAGCAACAACCTCAGTGTTATCACACAATTTGGGAAGCTTTTCCCAAGGCCTCAAGTCAAATGCAGTGTGCTTTTGAGCATCACTGCCTGTCAGCACTGAAAGACTGAAATTCTCTGATCCCAGGGTTCCAACACAACTCCAGTTTTACATGGCCAGTTTCCTGAAGCTACCAATGCTCAGCCCTGAATAAGGTAAAGGCCAGTGCTAATATGAGTTCATGAATATGAAATGAAGATGCAGCAAAAACCAAAAGCAACACACTAAAATAGGCATTGTAACTGTTTCAGAATACAAAAAAAAAATCACTGAGGTAAAATCTTCTGTCATCTATGTGGTGATTTTAAGTTCAGATCAGGTCAAAATGCACATAGATGGGCTGTCAGCACTGATGACAAAGATGATACTCCTGTTCTCTTCCAGTACCTCATCACCATCACATTTACTATACATGACCTGATAAGAATTAATCTTGTTCCACTACAGAAAGTCATTTGGGGCTACCGATCTTTAGAAAAGAGCCTTAATCAACAGCATAGGTACACAGATTAATCAGTGTTCATGTTATGCTGCAGAAAGCATCAGACATTGGTGTACAGCCAAGGGTAAATTTTTTTCCAAATATTTATTTGCCTTTTTTTTTTTTTTTTTTGAACCCTTAAGACATGAAGTTTTTTGAGTTCTGAATGCAGTCATACTGTCCTGTTTTGGAATGACGTGGCCCATCGAATTATCATTTGCAAGTATCAGATAAAGCTTATGTATTAGTACCACCTAGCTCAAATTCCAAAATTTTTGTGTAGTTCATTATAAAGAAGGGGGCATAATCAAGTTATACTTCAGTTCTAAGTCACAGAAATATTTGACACAATGCAACAAAGGTTACACAAGGATTGACTGAAATTAGCTAAGCAACATAAATCCAATGGCTTTTAAACTTTTCTGGAAGTCTGGACAGCAGTGTTTTACTTGATTGCTTCTTGGTTTGTGTAAAGGTAACAAAATATTAATACTGTATGATTATTCAAAGTGCAGTTTCTCTTATACTGCTCTGTTAGTGGTCCTTAGCTGAGATATGAGTGAAAGCACAGTCAGAAAACCAAGCCAATTTCTTTACAAACAGGTCCACTGAACAAGCTAGAAGCAACACTATAAGTAAGAATGCAAATTTTCTTGTGTAGAGAAACTGGTCATTATGTTTGAACACATCATGTATTTATTGGGTTTTGCTGCTTTACTAAGGAGAGGAGAAAAAGAAAGTGAAGAATATGACAGAGGAAAAACACAATAATTTTTCTGTCCTTTTTGGTTTTTTTCCTTTTTTTTCCCCTTTCTTTTTAATTGGGGAAAAAAAAAAAAAGAAGAAAGAAAAAAATAAGAAATTGCAAACACAAGTAGCAATTAATGTGAATTGATGTCCACAATGTCAGTGTACCACAAAACCTAACTTGGAAGGACAAGGTTTTGAAATTAAAGAATCGCTGAACTCATGTCCATTTTAGCTTTAAGCATGTACTCACCTGTACAGTTTCTGGTTTGAAAGAAACTACTTTCAGGTAGCCTAATGAAAAGCACAAGCAGCATGGCATAGGTCACCACCAGTATGATGCATGTTCAAACTCCTTGACCTAGTGACAATCTCTCATCACAATTTTCAGCAGCAGAGAGAAATCTGGCAAACTGGCTTCCCAGCTTTCCACTTTTAACCGTCAGAACTTGTAAGACAATTGTGAAATCTATAGCAAGAATAAATGATCGCTTTTCCAGTAAATACCCTTTCCAATATTCCAAAAAGTCAGTCAAGTCAAAGTGCTCATATGTAGTTTATAGGCACTCACAGAGGCAAATATATAGAAATGCACAATTGCACCTCAGTGAGCAGGCTAAGGACTTCAGACAGCACTCTGGATCTTTCTTTGTCTTCTTTTTTTGTTAATGAGTTTAAAACACAGATGTGTGGAAGCTAGAAGGCTTTTCCAGCCTTGGCTTTGTCTTGAGTGACAAGTGATATATAAAAACCTGCTAAATAGTTTTCATTATGTTCAAGTATTTTCTATTTCTTGCCAAACATAATCTACTATACTTCTACTACATTTTGTAATCAGTTCTTATTATACATTCTAGTGTACATGAATAGAGCTTTGTTAGTGTTTGATTTAATGTTATTATAAAGGTCCTGAAATAAACATATATAGGTATGAAAATGTTGCATGGGTCTGATACTACAGAATTACCCACGTGTCATCCCTAAAAAATACTTTCCTAATTTTAAAAGTAAATTAAATAACATCATTATGACTTAGAAAGACAGGGAAAAGCATAAAAGAGTATTAAAGATTGTCATTCTTTTAATTATCTTTATTCCTTCAATAAAGAGTGAACAATTTATCTTGTCTGAACTAAAAAAAAGACAAAAATCATACTAAAAAGAGTTGTCAGTGCAATATAACATAGAATATAACAGCTTCTGTGTTAGTCTGTTTAGCAAACACCAGTGAAAGGCTGCTATATAATTTCATTTGTCATTTTTCACTAGACTGGTCCCAGGTAGTCTGAATGATCTTTGTGTGAACACATAACTGATAAAGGGGATTTTCAGAAAGATTATTTTAATTTGTTTTCTTAAGTGGTTTTCTAATTATTGCATATTATATACTGTAAGGTCTCACTAGAATAGGATTTCTATGCATAGATCATAAAATTGTGAAAATAATATGCATCTTTTAGCTGAAATGAGACATATCACCATAAAATAGTTGAAATTAAAATATAGTATCAATAATTATCCATTTACAGAAATGATTTATAATCTATTTAAAAGCACAAAAGCAAAGGAAGTGTGTGGGGGAAACTGAAGAGTAAAAATACATTAGAAATATTTATTTCCAAAGTTTTAGAAATGTGTTCAATTGCTTATGGTGAAAATTTGGAAACTGAATTTATGATACTAATAGGACAGTAAAGCTGGCATACACAAGTCATAACTGCAAATGTCAACCTTTAACCTTCTCAGCTGAAATGACTTCAAAGTATTCACTTGACCAAGGCATAACCTGAAAGCTAAATGGGTTGAGATCATTCTGGCTCTGATGACCTAAAAGGCACATGCAGGTCATGCTTCAGCACTCAGTTGCTAGTAAAGCTTCTTAGCACACATAAAACTGTAGGCACTGAAATCTTTATCTCAAAAAAGAATTTTTAAAATTCCCCAGACTGTCTGAGTTTCTCTGGCTCATTTGCTCTGCTTCCTTGCTCTGTGAAGAGAGAGAAGGATAAGTAGAATTCATGCAGAACTGTGCTATGCTATCAAAGAAAAAGTGACTCCCTGGGACAGACAGTATATATTCCTTTATGGTTTTAAAAGCCAACTTCATTTTTGCACTCAGTACAGATCCCTTGCCACAGCATAGCCCCCATTAACCCCTCCATTTCATAGAGCACTTATGTATGGGGAGAGCAGGGCCTGGAAGGAAAACCTGAGTACAACCTAAGGCAAGTGAAATTGTTTTCACTGTTACATGAGACTGCTCTGGTGTTTGCTTCATATGTTACTGATGATTTGAGCTGTATTAAATTATACTGTTTGCTCACTGACCTCTTAGGGAAAGTGGGTGGAAGCAAGAGCCTGAGAAATGGATGGATGTCAGAATAGAGAAATATCAGTTTGTGATTGAAAATATGCAGGAATTTTGGTGCAATTTTCTGTGTAACACCAGAGAATGGGTATCTGAGATCACAGGTTAAAAGATATTTGCACATCTAAAACAACATTTCTTCTTTTGGGGGAAGTAAGAGTAGGACTGTTTGTTAACAGGTTCTTCAGGAAACAGGGATTTAACTCCTTCCAGAGGTTCAACTGAATTTGAGCTAAGTTCTGGTTTTGATTCAAGATGGCTAGGTAACTTTGGCTCAGCTCTCTGAGGAAAGGCTAAATTTTGAGAATGAGTGGTGAAGTCTAGAAATCAGATACCCAAATATGAAAGATAAGACTGCAGAAAAAGGTAACTGTTGAGACAGCAGTAGTTAGCTGCACAAGGACTCAAGAGGAAAAACAGACATGAAAAAGGTATTAAATCCTCACATAAAAAGAGGGAGACATAAGATGGCAACTCAGAAGCACTGAGGATGAGCCCTTTCCAAGGTGGAATGGAAGCTGAACTTTCTAACAGTCTGATGATTGCTTGGATAGCAAAGATTCTCCTTTAATATTAATGGTTACTGTAATAGCTCATTATCTCTAACTACGTATTCTGTAATTTAACCATTAAATAATTGCTTTGCAATTTAAGCTGTGTATATCCTTGCAGAGGTACTTTGCTCATGTTAAATGTCTTCTGCACAAAGTGATTTGGAGAAGACGTGGTGCAATGATCATACATCAGCCTAAGTTGGGGAAGCAAAAAGTGACAGAATATTCAGAGTTCCCACAACTTATCAAAATCTGATACAGCTGAAAACAGCCATCTAGAAAATTATCACATATACTCTGCATGCGTGCATTATCCACCACTCCTTTGCCCAAGTAGTCTTCATGCACCTGACCTGAAAGAGACAGGCTTCTTTGTAGTTTTTTCTTTTTTTCTGTCAAAGAAGACAATTTAATGATTATCTGATTGAAGGAGGGTTAGAAAAAAGACATAACAAAACAACTGTCAGTATTATTGCACAGTGTTACAAAGGGTAATGTCTATTCTGGCTTGGGAGCTTTGTCTTGGACATTAAGAGAAAAGCCCTACCATGTGTACTGTGAAAGTAGTGCAGAGCTGTAACAGGCACGGAAGCTGTAGGATCACTGTCCTTGAAGTTTTCCAGGATTTGGCTAGACAAAGTCTTGTCTGACCTGACCTAGTGCTAGACATAGGCTCATTTTGAGATGAAGGTCAGGCAAGATCCCTTCTCACCAATAATTCTATGAAATACTGTACTCTGTGGGTAAATTGAGTGAAACATATCAGTTGTCTTTTGTACAAAATGCAGAAAGGAGGACAGACTGTAAGTAGTGTTACTGCTCTTTTAGTTATCTGCACATGTGTTTTGATGTTGATTGCCATCTACCAGCTTGCAGATCAGAAGGAAAGCTTGGTAAGGACACTGTTGTCAGTAACCATTTCTGACCTGAATCTCTCCTTCTGGCCATCAGGATTTCACAGCAGGCTTGTTAGACTTAGCCTTCCTACCCTACCCTCCGTTTTATATTAACGTCCTTCATGCCTTAATCCTTTCTGACTTTATTCTGTCCTTCCAAATCAAATAATGACAGAAGAATGTTAGCTTTGAAGTACACTGATTTCTAAACTATTTCTGCACCACAGAAGCTTAACCTGAATGTCACAGCGTAACTACAGTTAAGAAAAATGTGTATGTGTGTATCTATTTGAAATTTGAATCTTCCCTTTAGGAATGTCTCTGGTGATTGAGGGAATATTATGAGGTAAATTCTTTCAGACGTGATTCACAATTCACAATAAAAGTGTTCATACAGTAATATCAATTTACCATTTATTATCTTCGCACAGTTGGCCTTGAACAATAGAATGAAGGGTTACTAAAACTACCCTTCTTTCTTTGTACTAATACAAATTCTCAAGCTCAAAAGTGCTACTAAAGAAGAATTTAAAGAGTAACTGAGAATTTGCTTGCTCTAAGAGGAGCAGGACATGAGAGTTTGTTATGAGGAATATAAAATTACAGTATTGTGCATCCCCTTGTTTCAAAATATATCCAGCAAGGGAAAAACAAAATCTAAAATCCCATATTTATGTGAAATATTTAACAGATTAAAGAACTTCTAGAACTGTGAATCACAGTTACCTCTGTAATTTCATTTAGGTTGCCACCAATCCGTGTTTAAAAGGGGGTTTATTAATTTTATTAATCTTTAAAGCTGATTAATAGATCATTTACACGGGCATGCAGATTCTACAAACCCTGAAAATGGATAAGCAAATATATAAATGATAAACAAGAAAACTGATTCACAATAAACTGAGTCAAACTGAGTTTGTACTGTGTTTTAATGACTATTGAGTGCAGACTCTATAACAAATATGTTGCAGAACAAATACATATATCAATCCAGTTATAATAAAAATATACAGTGTACAATTTTGTGTTATCCATGAATATATTATAAACTTTTTTAAGCATCAAATTTTACCCAAAGTTTCAGAATTTAAGTGGTAAAAAAGATAGAAAATTTTGTGAATTTATTAAATAAATATTTTTTTGAGAATTGTAGGACTGTCTCATTTGATTCCATTTTCCACTGTTGCTTAATTAACTTAAAACTTTGTTCAAAACAGTGGTATAAACCTCCCCAAAATTCACTTTTCTTTTCCAAATTACATTCAAGACAACATCATAATCTCTGAAAGCAAATCAGAAAAGTTCAGTAGAATTCAGCAGCTTAATTACGGATCTTGGTAACTTAGTAAATGAAAATCCTGAGCAGGAAGGTGCCATAAAGCTTCCCCCATTTTCATCCATGCACACAGAGCTCCATAAATAAATAAATAAATAAATAAATAAAACACATAGTTAAGGGACAATTCAAAATACTCTTAAAAGGTCAATCCAAGGATCACCCTTGGAGTTTACATTTTAGGATGTGTGAAAAAAATTCAGTTGAGCCGTCACCAATGCACAAAGCAGGGAACAAGGGAAAGAAAGCTCCATTCACTTTTCATCTCATCACAAAGGGAAGACACCCAAGACCCTTTTTCCCCTTACGTGCCTCATATCATCCTATTCCCGCCATCATTCCAGTGACATTTACCTGAAGTGAAGGATAATAAATGAAAGGTCAGCAAAATGAGACAGAATGGTCCCTTCTATGCCTAAACACCCTTTACCCTTATGGTACATCTGGGACTCTTCCAGCTGGAGACCCTTTCCCTCTCCCTCCCTCTGCCCCCCTACCCCTCTCCACTCCCCTCTTACCTTCTTCTCAACATACATTTTAAGCATGACCAAAACATCCAGTCAAAGCCTTGCCTTATTCTTTCTGGATGCTCTAAAGTTTACAAGTAAAAGTTGTTTTTTACTGATCCTCCTCAGAACTCTGCTGTTTCTTCCATGCACCACCAAGAGTATATCCAAATGCTTTCCCTTATACCTGCCAACTGGGATGAGATATTTTGAGCATTGTCCTTTCTTTACTGAATAATTTAGGACTGATCTATACTTGAAAGAAGTTGGCTTGCAATTGCTACTGCTGATGTGTCCCTTAAAGCATAAATAGTCTAATAGTCTAATAGTATCATTAATATAGCAAGTGACATGTGCTTTATTTGCAACACAGGCACAGTGTAGATACAAAAATGCTGCTAGCAAGGATTTTCTTGCTATTTTCTAAGTCCGTGAGAGACTCTTCTCTCTCACAGAAGGGGTAGCAGGGAATGTAAACAACCAAGCCACCTGCAACCTTGGAAAGTCTTGTTTATGGTATAGTAGAAAAATATTTTGGCAATGGATGTTTTAGGATTTTAACCAATCACCCCAAGGGGTGGCTGATCCTTTGTCCAATTAGACTATGAAGAAAAAAGTCTATAAAAGAGTTTGTAAAATAATTAAATAAATCAATCTTGCTGCATAATTCCTGCCTGCTGGATCTTCTCTCCTCCTCCTCCTCCCTATGGCTGCAGGACACGGTGATATACTGTAGGGCCCAGGCCTGCGGTAATACCACAGCACTGGAGAGAAGCTATTGAAAGGAAAGTATCATCTGGTGATTACTTGAAAGAGAAAAAATAACTGGTCATAATAGGAAGTCAAACGAATAAGTTTCTGATAGGTGAGTTCCTAGTGGAGACAGAGTAAAAATGATTGTCTTAACTTTCGTTTGTGAAGTGGGACATCTCAATAACATAATAATTCCTCTCCTTGTCCTGTGAACACAGAAATGTTGCTGCAGATCATAAATAGATATGTAAGCACTTCTAATAAAATAATGATATGCTAATAATCAAGAAAAGAAACTTCTATGGATGGCCACTTTCATAAACCTTACCCACGTAGCTTCTGAAATACCCATATCAGCATATCCATATCAACAGAAGTATCCATATCATCGTTCAGTCCAGTCCAGTATACCTGCCAGACCGTGCATATATTGCTTGTGAGCACCACAGAATGCTGCTGCAAACTCCTTTCAGCCAGCCTTTAATATTACTGAAACAATGTTGGAACCTCCAAGACTAGCAGATACTGGGTTTCATGGAAATGTTGAAAGGCATTGATAAATATGTTAAAAAAACCCCCAACTTTATGACTTATCTCATTCCTGGAAATCAGCTGTAATTTCTGTACCCTGGTGATGATTTCTGTTTCATTGAAATATTGTCTGTGTCATTTCTGAAGATGCAGAAAACTATTTTTTTTTTGAGGTACTGGCCAGCCACCGAGGACAAGAGAGTTCTTAGTAGGCAGAATGGGGAGCATTCTGGGGAGAATATGGTCAAGAGCAAAAATGATAACTGAAAGGTGAGCCTGTAGTCTGAGGCAGTGGGGTCTAGGAACAAATGCAATATGACGGCAACAAAAGGAAGAAAGGTGGGTAAAGTGGTTGGAGGGGTTGTCCCTGGATGTTACTAAAGCAGTATTCCTGTTGTCATATTAGTAGTTCAGCTTCACAGGGAACAGAAAGTTGTAGAAAACCCATCAGGATATCACAATTCGACATGACATTTCTGTAACTGAGGCATGCAAGGGAGCAATACTATTGGTAATATATATATTTACCTTCAGTATTGAAGTGGTCATATTCCCTTTTCTATGTAGCTGGTTAGAGAGAAGGGACACTTGGAGAACTCTTTAGTTTAAGCCTGGCAAAGCATTAAAACTCGTTTCCCAGATTTGTGCCAAGCTGCCTGACAATATTTTGTGATCACATCCCCCAAAACACATTCATGAATATATAAAACACTATCTGACAAAATGCTTCCAAGTTGTTTAAGCCTGCTAGTGAAGAAAACAAAATAATCCTATTAAATGTTTTCTGACTGCCCTTATTGTTGTACAACAACACAGTTCTCAAGCAATACCATTTTCTCCAAACTCTGTAATAAGCCATTACCAGCTTTTGTGCAGCTGCCACTGCTGCTGACTGGCTTTTGTACAAAAGAGTCATTGCCAATTTACTGTTTTGCCCTGCATTTCCCAGGGCAAGAGCCCTTACAATGAAAAGATTCTGAAGCTGGTCACCGAAGCCTGTCCCAGGTCATCTCAGAAGATGGCCTGTTTGCAATAAATGACTACAACTGAGAATCCATTACCAACTTACGGAAACTTTGGGGAGTTAAGACAGATGAATTCAGGTCTGCACTAAATCAGAAAAAACAAACAAACAAACAAACAAACACCCCAAAAACAAAACCAAAAAAAAACCACCACCAAAACAAAACCAAAAAATCCACCAAACACCAATGGCACAGCACATAACCTGAGGAATTAGTTGTTTTATTCAACTATTGTTGAGACCTGAAGGTGCAGAATGAGAAGATGGTGCGTTGTGAATCCAAAGGACTTCATGAGTATCTCAGTCACTTACCCTCAGTGCTTCACCTTTCACTACTACTCATTATGCCCTAACTGCTTCTCCATCTTGCTGGACTGTTCCCCCCTTTTTAATGGAATTAGAAAAATGGTAACGTATTTTGAAAGACCCCTTGCCAAATTATTTTGAGAGACCCCTTGCCAACTTGTCCTGAGCTTCAAAAAAGTTACAGAAAAGAAACCCCAGGTTTTATCTATGTTGCTCCAAAACTCAGTTTCAGTTGTACCATTCATGTTCCTGTTCCATGATTTGCATTATGAATGTCATCTGTCTTGGGGGAACTATGGCATCTAATACTAGAGGGACTGTGCATCAGCACAGCAAAAATGCTGTCTGAAAATAAAATACATAACTCTCATTTGATACATATTAATTATTTTAAAAATCACATTTCCTGCATTTAGCTACAACACAGTGGGTATGTAGCTTACTTAATTTAGGGAGCTAAAATTATGACTTATTACAATTATTGCAGCACAGAAAATGTTATTGTTTTATTTTTAAGCAAAACAACTCCAGTTCTTGAGGCTTTCAGCAGATAACTAGGAAATGTACAAGAACCAAAGGAAAAAAAAAAAAAAAAAAGGAGAGCTTGATCTTAAATTGTTGTGGTTTGCAGGAGGGAAGAGAGAACAGAAAAGCTTGATCAAGCATTAATGACAGCCTCTAAATGTCCTGCCTATCAGCTACAATAAGGCCCACAAGACAGGAGCAGAAGGTAAGCACATCCATTGTATTTATTTGTATTTTTGTTTACCTGTAAATATTTTGGAAGAACTGAATTTATACAGTCACAATTGTTTAGACAAAGACAGTGTTTCCACAATGAACACTGCAAAGATGGAGGGAGTTGTGTGTGTATGTTAACTCTAAATTAACCTGCTCAGGACTAGAAGCAGCCTAGATGTAAAGCACTGATCATTGCCCAGGCAAATTTATCTTGCTTCTGAAGTAACTTTGCTCCTTCATAGCAAGTCAGAAATGTAAACTCTAAAATTGTGTAGAAGGAGTATTCTGAGGACATCATAATTTGAGTCATGTCTTTTATTCTTAGCTTACTTATTGCTCCCATTCCCTTGCCCTCTTACTCTGAGGGAGGATCTGTAAAACAGATTTATTTCTTTCCAGCATACATTACAGCACTGAAGTATGAACAGTCAAGTGACCATTTCTAATGTCATTTTCTTAATACAATGCAGAGAATGTCTCAGGTTAAAGCAATGTTGCCCAGGGGATGCATCTAATTGTTAACAATTCCATTTAATAGCAGCTAAGCACATGTTAAATGGTACATTTTCACCCATGTCCTTTGCCTTTATTCCTATAGGCAAGAACAAATATTAAGATTCTGAAGTGCTTGTACTGAACAGATTTTAACATTCACACATTATACTAGAGAATAAATCTGGGGTTTAGACAATTTTAGAACAATATCTAATTTTACTTCTTTATAAGCCTTCTGAAGTTTATTTTACTCTAATTATTCCAATACGTATTTTAGTTTTAGGGTGCTTACCAGCAAATTTCATTAGTTGTGAAACGATAATCAAAGACAACAGTTAAACTGCTTATATGGTCTGATTGCATACAGTAAAATGATGGAATGAGAATAGGTCAGTTCCTAACAAATTTGTAGCTGGTGAGAATTTCAATGTAAATTAGGACAGTCTAAAACTTATTCACTTTGCATTCAGACAATAAAATGTTACCTAAAATCCTATCTGATTTATGATGTCATAGCTGATCATTAAATGTAAGAAAAACAAAATGAAGAATATAATGGGAGATATATACCCAAGACAATGACTAATATCAACAACCAATTCAACAAACACATAGTCATATATAGAACCATCATAACTGTGACTGGGGTTAAGCAGAAGATCAAAAACTGAGCTATAATTTTTTCTCTCATTCAGATTATTCATGATGCACCAGTGGCTCAGAATCAATAACACTATTGAGGAGGTAGAGTTATTCTGGGTGTGTGGGTGTATCTGTATTTGTAGTTGTTCTCTCATTCACACAGTCAGTCAAAACCAGTCACCCAGGAGTGAAAATGGTGCAAGCTACAGATGGTTTTCTGGCTTTTCATTAGGTACCTACACTTTTGAAAATTTCCTTGCTGTCCATTATCACAAATAACTTATACAGCAAAATTTAACCAGAACTATAAACAGCTGGTTTTCTTCAGAATTTGATGATAAGTTCTTTATTTTTGAGTGTTTCTATCACATGGTACCTTTCCCTTCAAGTAAAAAGCTAAAATGGCAATTTCACTCTTAGTCCTTATTTTTTTAAAGATCATGGAGATATGCTTAGCTGTTTTGTTCTATTTCTGTAATTATCTCATTACTCCTTAAAAACTGGCATTTAGAACATTGTCTTTTATATTTTTTTTTATGACGTCTTCCTTTAGGAGTGATGAAAGAAAAGTTTGACAGCACTGACCACTTAAAAATTTTAGCAAGTGTCAAAATGCAAGTAAAAGGAAAATAGATTCTTTAGAGGTCTGTCTTGTGGGGAACAGAAAAAAATTATTCTGCTTCTTTGCATAAAAGGAGAAATTTCCTACTTTGTTAGCTGAATAACAAGACAATATAGTTTTGGTAGGGGTTAATCTATTGGTACACAATGTTGTTTCTACTTGGAGAACATTTTGAAAAAATGTTTATGAGGTCAGGTTGTTCTAGCAGAAAGGTTTTTGATAGTAAGGAGCAGAAAATGGAGAAATTAGATCAGGCTTTCACTAATGAAAAAAGAGCAAGGAGAAAGAAAGAAAAAAAAGGGATAAAAGGGAACTGTACTCTCTCATTTAAAAAAAAAAAATATGTGCCGAGACATAAAGATGAGAGAATGAGTTATAAGAAGGGGGTAAATAGGGAAAATAACAAGGGGAAAAAGATATGAATTTCAGTTCAGTTATCAGAGTACACATTGAAGCAGCAAAACTGAAGATATGAACAAATACATAAAGTGGGGTTTCATCAGTTTTCTGGTCTTTGATGTGAAGTAGTTCTGTAAGTGCAAGGAAGTGGGATACTGAAAATTTTTCAAAACAAGTTTTTAAAGGGGAAAAAAAAAAGGATTAAAAAGTCAAGACATTAAAAAGAGTGAATTGTAAAGAGAATCAGCCAAAAGCAAGAGTGAATTGTAAGAAAACAAAAAGGGCCACAAAGCTGGTGAAGGGTCTAGAAAGGAAGTTGTGTGAGGAGTGGCTGAGGGAGCTGAAGTTGTTTGGCCTGGAAAAGAGAAGGCTCAGAGAAGATCTTATTGCTCCCTACAACTCGCCATGCCAGGGTCAGCCTCTTCTCCCTGCGACGAGTGACGGGACAAGAGGAAATGGACTCAAGCTGTGCCAGGAGAGGTTCAGGTTGGACGTCAGAAAGAATTTCTTCACTGAAAGGGTGATTGAACCTTGTAACAGGCTTCCCAGGGAAGTGATGGTGTCACTATCCCTGGAACTCATCAACAAATGACCTGCCGAGGCACTTTGTGCTGTGGTTTAGTTGACGTGGTGGTGTTGGGTCAAAGGTTGTTCTCAATGATCTTAAAAGTCTTTTCCAGCCTTGATGAGTCAATGATTCTATGAAAAGAAGTCACCACTACTGCTGTATTAAACCCAAAAAACTGTGAGAAACAAAGTGCAATGAAGTCTGTGTAAAACTATCTCTTAAATATGTAGGTGACTGGGTTTCAGGGTAGTGTTTCCATTTTCACAAGTGCCACATCGGCACCTTTTAGTAAAAAGAAGGGCTAAAAATTAGATTATGTAGCTTCTTAAGCTTGGATGGAAATATTTTATGACAATCTGATTTTTGCTTTCTTTAACCAGAGCTTTTAAAAAATAGGCAAAACAAGAAAAGCAAAAGTGATTCTAAAGATAACTCAGCGTGTACCATGGAAAGAATTTATCTTAACGTAGAAAGAAGGACCAAGCAGTGGTTAAGGAAGATGAGTTCAAGTGTACACTTCTGTTGGAGTGTAGGAAAGCTGAAAGAAGACAGAGCTAGGAAGTACACAACTAATGATGCTACAACAGAGAAGGTAAACTGGTCAAATGCCAGGCTGAGCAAAGAATAAGAAAATACCTGAGAGAGTAGAGAGCCAACATAAAGCAGAGGGTTGATTGAAGGAGGAAAAGGGTAGGAAAAATATAGAACATTTCTGTCTCGGGGTGACTTTATGATGTGTATCCCCTATCACCACTCAATGCCCAGACATGATTCCTGTGCCTTTCAGCATCTTTGAAACTGGGTGCAAGAGAAAGAATAAAAGCCAGACGAACTTTTCAAAGCAGTTTGTGCTCCAAGGTCACACTACTCCTCTGCATGCCTCTGCAGCAGCAAGAGCAGAGGAAGCTCCTTTTCCTGCTTTTCAGCCAGCTTTCGGCTGTTTCTCTGGAGAGAGAGGGGGGGTTAATTTTTTTTTTCCTGGGACTTTGTGTTCTTCTCTTCTGGAACTGTTCAGAACACACTGGGAGACCCTATGCCATTGGCCCAGAGTGGAGCCCATGCTGAGCCAGTGCCGAAGAGGGGAAGAGAGAGACCACACCCACAGAAAGGACTCTGAAAATTTACCAGGCTCTCTCCAGAGTGAGAGGTTTTATTATTTAGCATTATTCTTTTCCCATTGTGTATTGTGTCTGTTTAATAAATAGGGGTTTTTTTCTTTCACTTTCCTCCAAGGATTTTTTCCCAAAACTGGTGGGGGAGGGGCAGCTGAAACCTGCCTTCTATCAGAGGACATTCATTTTGGACCTTCCTCCGAATTTGTCTCAAACCGGGACAAATTCACAAGAGGTAGGGAAGAAAGTGAAATAAATTGAAGAAAATAGAACAAGATGAAGGAATTTCACTATCTCTGGCCAATGCAATTGAAAAAATAAGATCTTTGTAAAGAAGAGCAACTACTGCCCTGTTTTCAGTAAAGCTTTCTAATGACTTTTTTGTGTTTCAACAAGCAGAACTTTTCAAAAGGCTGGAGCTTGGGTGACATTTCAAAAGCATGAGACCTACAGTCAGATAGAAATTCAACCATACACTTCCTGTGTAACTCTAAGCAAGCAATTTCACTGTAGAAGCTCCATGCAAAATAAAATTAAATGTGTTGTGCTGTAGTACTAAATGTGAAGGGCTGTAAGATTCTTAGAATGAGGATGAAATAAGAGTGCAATACCATTTATTGTATTTTTCTGTTTCATGGAGGCTGTGAAGACTGTTTAACAGTATTAATTCTTGCTTTTAAAAGAGTTCATTCTTTAGTCTTGTAATGTGGAAACAGAAGAAGTAGGTGGGACAAGTTGTCATTAGAGTTGGTCACATGAAACAATTATCACATTTTAAACATAGGATAATAAAAGATAGCACAAGTTTTACCAGACAGTATATTTATTGCTTGGAAATCACCAATTACATTCTTGCCCATAAAAGGAAAAACTTGGAAGTTAATAGTATAGGTATCGTACGATAAGGCACAAATTTCCAAAGAATGAAGGACCACATTTTTATCATATTTATATTACAGTAATTTAAGCAATACTTTGGACAAAAATAAATCATAGTTTTACCTCAGCTTTGCTAAGCCAGGATTTACTGTCCTATTCATCCTTTCCTCTTCTCACAGACACAAACAACTCAGGAACTTTGAGAACTAGCATCAGACTTTCAGTTTTTGAAGATGCCTATCCTAACTAGAGATTTAGTATCTAATTCCATAAGAATAAATAGGATACATCTATGCCAGATTTGACTGAAATAAGTCCATGCAAAATTGACTGTTATTTCCAATGTGCTTAACCCAGTCTTTTTAAATAAGCAGTTAATAATATGAAGTAAAAAAAAAAAAAAAAAAAAAACAACTTTCTAAAATGCATGTCTTCACTTTTGCACCTAGGAAACCATAATATACCATACATGTGTGATTGCTGCATTATTTGTGCCCCTTTGTCCTATCACTGACCTTATAAATATGTATTCCTATCTATTCAGTACTAAGCACTTGTGATTGGAATTAGTATTAGTGCATATTTAGGACTGATTAAACAAGTGAAAAAATTAGAGATGTTTGTTATAAAGACAATAACATAAAAGTGACTTGAGTTCTAAGGCAGAAATATTCAGGGGCTTGGGATGAAAACCCGCACCTTGTATGTATTTTTAGAATTATGTTAATTTGGCAGCTAGTAATTTTTTTTTTCCTGCATATATAGTTTAATAATGTTTTAAATTTAACAAGTAAGCATTCTGATTAGAAATATATGAGGATCTATACCTTTCAAGATTTCAGAATTTCATTCTTCACTGTATATATTAAAGACTATGTGATCTTGAAAGACTGCTAGAAGGACACATACCTAGTCAAGGCAATACAGCGGGTTAGCATCAAACTTTTAGAAGACAGAGTTAAAATGAAATAAGGCAAAATTCACCTTCATCCAAGTGTCTTCAAATATACATGTATAAAATGAAAGGATATGTACTTCTCTGCTAATTTGATTAACATGAAGAAAAATCCCGTTTCTGCCCGTGATACGTAGTTATCAGAAAAGGTAGAAAATCAAAATATATCTTATTTTCACCTTATAGACTTTAACTGTTGTGAAACATAATGACTAATATCATTAAAGGCTCTTACCTCAGATAATTAACTATGTAATTGGTTAAAATAAAAGGACATCCTGTTATTCCATACAGTCAGGCTTACTTATCTGCTTACTTCTTCTAGTTATAAAGAAACGGAAAAGGTAGGAGGTATATCCTGTACAAGAGGAGAAGCAAAAATCCTGTTGCAGACTTTCATCTAGTAGTCCCATGGTTCAAAATAAACCAACGAATTCATATGACTCTTTGCAAATCAATCCAAATCACCAGAACCTTTTTTGTCCTAACTTTATACAAAAGCTAACCCATTTGATAAGTTTACTGTGACCTGTAGGCTGTTTGCAATTACTTTGTTATGGGTTTTGGCTAACCATTACTCATGCTGGATTTACTCATTGAAATTTACCCTTCTCTTGCTGTACCTGGATCACTCAGGCTGCTTAGAATGGGAAGTAGAAGTAAGAAATATTTTCTGAAATTTTGGCAATCGGTGCTAGAATTTCACCTAACTTCAGATGCAAAATCACTTTTAAAAATGCATCCTTAATCATCTTAATATAGAAGAGCATCAAATACTGAAGCTCCATAAATATAAAGCATATAAAATCATCTGTGCATATAAAAGATTTGCTATTTAATTTCCACTTAGCCTATAACCCCTTATCAGTAATACAACTGTGCACATGTTAAGTAACATATATAGCTGCATAGAGTTAATATGTGACTCTGTGCAGGGCTTTCTTCATCTGCTCAGCTGCTTGTAGCTAATGGACTGTAGTAGTCTTTAGCAAAGTGCTTGGAACTAACCCTCCCACCAAGTTATTTTCTCTCCCACCCTAAACTAAATAGTGCATGACAGCTTAGTTATGAGTGCTACTTAGGGCCTGTCACAACTGAATGGTATACACCACAGAAGTCTTCTTCTGAAACGGGACACTAGCACTGAAGGTTATAAACACAAGAATGCAGCTCACTTGTAGTACCATCTGTCCTTTCAAAATAGCATGGAACATAAATTGTGTGAATGTACAAGGGCAGAGTGACACCTTTGAGCTGTTACAGTTACTACATATTTTTGGTATTTCTAACCTACCTCTGTGAAGATGAAAAGTTACTAACCATTGTGTCATTGGATCTATGTTTACAGAATCAGAGATGACCAGCTAGGGAACCAGAATTTAGAAAGAATTTTATAGGAAGTTGAAAGTGATGCTGTCATCTCTTAAGGATTCTACATTTCTTGAAGTTTCATTTGTTTTCACCTAAATGCCTCTCTGATTGTAAATAAAATATCTGTGTGACTTTTGACTAAAGTTACTTATAGGTAGTTGCAGCATTAAGGGCATTATTAAAAGAATCCAGTGCTGCTTAGTACATATTTACCATAGTATACCCTTCAGGTGCTTCCCTTTCATTTTTATTCGATTTTAAGATATTAACTTGAAAGGAATTTACCTCTATTATTTGTGTGTTAGTCCCTCTAAAAAAATTGTAATTCTTGAAACAGACCACAGAAAGCAAATTTTTAGTACACTGTTGAGGTGTAAGAGTTTTTTGATTGGTTGACATAAAGTATCTACAAACACAAATCAATCCATTGGTTTAAGACAAAAAATCTTTTAAGATCAGTTTAAAATCAGTGGGGTTGAGAACCACCCTTGCTTCTCCTATGCCTTGTGTTTTCTGGGGGCTCTGAGGGCTGGGCTGATACTGTCTGGATGCTGCAGAAATACTGGGTGCCCTAAGGGGCTTGGGAGGAGGCAGGGGCCAGCCTTCACTGACCATTTTGTGACCAGGGGACCAGAACTTCCCAGGCCTCTCCTCTGCTGGGTTTTGTGACCTCTCCAAGGACATCACCCTTTCTTTTCAGTGGGATGTCAAACATGGCCTTTTTGGAGCTGAGATTTCTGCTTGGGGCTCATGCAGCTCTGTGTGTGCTCAGCACAGGGCACAGTCTCCTGGCATGCCCTCAGGGGAATAGGAGAGACGCTGTTCTGAGCCCACACTCCAACTGCTTCCCCTGGCAGCAGGATGGAAAAGATGAAGTGGAAGATGAGGTTGGCAAACTTGTCCCTACAGAGGCAGATGGTGTGGAGCCTGCAGGGAAGACTGGTCTGGGGACAGAAAATGGGAGAGAGCAACTCTCAGGGAGGAGAGTCATCATCTGGGCCCACAGGGCAATGGCCACACAGTGCAGCTGCAGAACCAGGACTCTGCCAAGGCTTAAGGCTTGGTGCCAGGTGATCTGAGGCTGCTTCCACGATGGATGTCCCCAGGAAGCAGAACCCCTGACCCCCATCTGCAGCTCTGCTCCACCACCTTCCCAAGCATGAGAGTGAAATTGGCCAGCACTTAGTTCGCTTCATCTTCCTTCTTGCCCTTGAAGATTAGAGTGATTCTTGCTTTTTTTCAGACCTCAGGACCTTTCCCAAGTTACCATGATGCTTCATTTTTATAGAAGACTGTATCAAAGAAGTGAAATGGCATAAGCTGAATGCAATAATAAAAAATTTTTCTAGTCGGTTTCAGGTTTTTTAGTTATTCAGTGTCCATTCCCTTACTAAGGGAGGCAGGCACTGTCTTAAGTGAAGCAGGTGCTGCCAGCAGCCAGTTGCTGAGGTGGACCATGGCTGCAGTCATTAAGCTTAAAGTACTTGCTTATCCAGCAGGTCTAACTGGTAGCATCAGCTGGGGAGAGTCCATATTTAAATCAAGTCATTCTGATAATTTCCATCTGAAGATAGAGAGATTGGTCGGCTAGAAATACACCTTTAAAAGCATCACAGCAGTGATTCTAATGGATTTGTCAGAGAGTTTTACAGAGAGCTTAAAATTCGCTGTCATTCCACAGCATTAGCAAAAGGAATGAAATCTTTTGGTAGGATGATATGATTTTGTTTAGAACTAACAGTGAGCTGTTGCCTTTGAAAAAATGTATGCCTACAGCATTCAGCTGTTTTTAATACATATTAAACTTTTGTAATATTTAAATTTGAGGAGGGTAAATGTTATAAGGTCGCATATCATTTTTTTTTTTTTTCAGTCATTTCTGTATTATACCGTTTATTTGATCAATATTCACTCAGTAAAATGAAGACATACCTGGAGAAGGAGTAACCAGGAAAACATTGAACTTAACAGACACAACATAAGGTGAAGTTATTTATGGAAATTTCAAAGCACTTAAACTAATAAAAATCTTTTAAACCTTTAAACAGAATCAAAATTAATAGTTTTGTCAAGTTTTGAATAGGTTTATGCTTTGTTTTCATACATACCAAAGATGTCTACTTCAGAAACATATTCTCCTATTACGTTAGATTTAATAAAAGAGCCTAGAAGTCTATGAAATAGAACAGAAAATTATAATCCTTCCACCAGGGGCAATCTGAATTATGCTGTGTGACAACTTTCCCAGCTGGGATTCCAGGTGGCTATAAGTATGCCATAGCAGTAATAAAGCAGACTGCATTTACCCACACAAGCTCTGATCTGGAGTATGTATTTAAAGCTCAAATTTTTAAAACATAAATTTAAATCCTATGTTGGCCTGCTGTCTCTAAATGTACATATATCTTCTTTTACACACAAGAAGAGCCACACTGATCTCAACAGAGAACACTCACTTGAATTAGTTACTCCTAAATGTAAAGAGTGTGTAAAATGATTCTCTAACAAGCACTTCATCAATTTAAGATGATTTTGTACAAAAGACAAACCAAATGAAAACTCTCTTTTAATAAGGAAAGCCTGTTTTCCTCTATCAATTATTTTGAAATATCAGTTTCTACCCTATAGCCCACAAAATTTCACTTAGATAAAAACTCTATCTTTTTATTTTTGTTTTCAAAATTCATGACAGCAACCCCTCTAACTTCGTTGTAATTTTCATTAAGTATGATTTTCTAAAATAATAGCTGTCTTCTCTCTAAAACCATAGGCAAGGAGATGAATAGGATATCCATTTCTAAACAAAGCTAGAGTAATTTCATTTTCCAAGCAGTTCTGTAGAAGCTAAAATAAATCATTCCTTCTAACACAAAAAGTTATCACAAATCACATTCTCTGATTACAAGAAAAAAATTAGTAAAAAGAGACCATAATTTCTTTTAATGTTTTGTTCCAGCTGAATGAAATAAACTTCCGTATGAAATCAGAAGGATCCCTAATATGGATATAAAGAATTATCACAAGAAAAGAAAAGTGCTAAAATATAAAGTAATAATTTCTATTTTGTGCCACACTATGGCATAAGAATATGCCACATATATGTAGTGTTGTATTTAGTTTTTATTCCAATGTGATGATCATCAAAAATGTTGGTTCTCTGCAGAGATCACTGAAGTATAGAAACTGTGGTAACAGGTTCCATAATGACATTAAAGTATCTCTTCTTTAACACAAATATTTATCTTGATTTTACCTTAAAACAGTTATTTCCCCTTAGTACTGATCATTGTAAACTCAATATTATCATATTGCAGATTAATGGACTTACAATGCACAAGTTACTTCATTAAATCCTTAGTTAAATACTTCAGACCCTTTGCTAGTGCTAAAATATTTTGAACATATTTTATTTCATCCAAAGATAAGAAACTGAGTCAAACTCATCTTAAACTTCTCATTCTAGTGTTCTACAACTCCATTTCATTTACAATATCAATTTCATTTAAAATATGCCTACTAAAAGCCAAGTCAGCTTTACTCCTCTCTTGCTATTTTCTTTTGTTGTTGTTTCAGTAGGTTAGTTACACAATCTCTCACAGCTTTATAAAACAATTTGCACTAAATAGAACAACTAACAGAAATTGTGTAAGGTGAACCAAAAGAAATTAAAAATTATAAGAAAATATTAAGATAAAACAGACAAAGCAGAGTCAAAAATATTCTTTAAGTTCTTCAGAAATTAATTTTTCAAAATATCGAGTTAATAGCTTTCTTACTCATATCTCACTTGTTCATCCAAATGAAAATAATGCTAAGAGCTGGAGAGTTCTGCTCCTCTACTGAAAAGAAATTTTGTTACTCAACTGCACTGCTCAGTGTCAAGTTAAAAATAGATACTGTGCTGAAGACTTTCCGTAAGTCTGTACTTGCAAGGCATTGTTCACATACTTCTCATTTCCTCTTCTTATTTTATGATCTCGCAGACACTTTCAGTGTCCTCATAACTTATTTTCCTGCACTGGGACTGATAAAGCCAATTCTGTTTTTGTTCCTAAGTGTACTTGTATCATTAGAGTTACAGAAATGAGGAGTTCATGGGGACTCTTTCAATATTTCACCAAAGGGTGCTTTTTTCAGAAACAGTCTAAGGAACACTATATTTCAGATGAACTCTTACTTGCTTACAGTAAGTAGATTAAAAATATGAACCAAATTAGCAAGTATTAAAAGAATGTACAAATATAACAAATATGAGCAATATGAACCTTACATGAGAGGGGACACTCAATTTTCAGTGACAGGACTGCTTCTGAGGAAAGACTTTGACCTTTTAAGTTCTTAGTGGTTTTGAATACACCTAACTAAAGACGTGTTGTCTCTGAAAAACAAATCTTATTATGCTGTTTCAAAGACAGAACCTTCAAGCCATTTATTATTTTCCAAAACTCTGATTTTTCAGTTAACTTTTCATTTAGGAAATAGCAATGAAATTAGGAGAAAATTCTCAGGTGGCAGAAATGACATATCTGCAGTGATACAGCACAGTGCAAACATTCCCATCTTTGTCTACAATTATAGCAACATACCTGCCTAAGAGACACACTAAATGGTGTCACTGTACCTTTGCTTGAGGCTGCCCAGACACAGCACATAACCCAGGTGTAGATTTACTAGGAAGTTTAGATTTGACTTTTGTTTCTGAGACTTCAGAGCTACAAGCTAGATATAAAAAAATAAAACTGTGCTGCTGTGCAGAGACTGAAAATTGTTACTCTCCTACCAAAATTCATCCTGCAAGTCCAACCCCTCATTTAACTCAAAACAGGGACATGACCCTATTTTCACTTGTGTCACAGCTGAAGTCTCCTGCGATGCAGCTGTACCAGCCTGATACAAGCTGCTGCAAGAATCTCTGACATGGAAGTACACTGTCAAAAATATATGCCATGAATTTCAATTTCCAGTTTATTTTGGACTATATGAAACTTCAAAAAAGACTTTAAGCACATAGCAAAGGATAAAAACTGGAAGAACTGCAAATGCAGTCACCGTATTAAACCTTCAGTTATCTATCACACAAGCAAATCTACAATTCTACACTGGTATAAAGCTCTCTTTACTGCTATAGCTAACCATCCTAATTATAGTGACAGCTCTGCTGGTGTTCGATTCACATGAAAATTAATAGTGAGAGAATAAAGCACACCAAATAAAAGTCAGTGAATAAATAACACCAAACAGAAAAGTGCACACCCATATTAGTGAAACTACAATTAAGATCAAACTGGATTAAAAAATTTTGTTCTGTAGACTAAGTCACTGAAAGGAACCTGTGATTAAAGGCTTACAGTGACTGCCAGAATCATTTTGGAGCCTCTGTGCTTAGCACACTGAATTAATTTTTGTTTTGTTTTATTTTCTTTTCTTTCTATGCCTACACTTGAATCTCTGACAGCTAGGCTATTTTCTTTCCTCTTCCATTGGCTGCACTTGGTGCATGTCAAGTTCAGGCACAAATGGAGGGTTCCATTTGCAAGAGCCACATTAACATACTGATGTAAGGCCAGCAAAGGCTGACTAACATGTTTAGTGCACATGCATGAACCTATGACATGAGAGGAAAGGGCAAGAGGACTGGATTTGTCCAGATTCAATAGGAGAAGATTATGGAAGCATCTCTTGTTATCTACAGGTACTGAAGACAAACAGAGATGCACCTCCAGGAAGTGATGAAATTCTCTCACTATTAATTTTAATGTTATTTTAATTCCAGCAGGATAGCTTTTAGTTATAATAATGACTAAAACTTTAGACCAATAACAACACTTCTAGATTTACTTGTATGATAGAGAACTGCAGATTTAACAGGGCAACTGTATTTTGCAGTTCTTTCAGCTTGGCCCTCTGTAGCAGGGGAAAGCCAACAGACACCAAGAGACAGTTGCAACAAGGAAAATTCTGTCTAGGTATTAGGAAAGAAATGCATGGAGTGACGATGGTCAGACACTGAAACTGCTATCCAGAAAGAAGGTGGAAGAGAAAACGTGAGTAGAATATGCTTGAAGAACTTCATTGATGGAAGCATCATGCTAAGTCAGGAATTGGTTTGCATGCCTTCCAGAAGTCTTTTCCAACTTTAATTGTCAAGAATTCTAAAAACTTACAGTAATCTCCATGTAGTGTGATGCACTAGAAAAATAAAATTAAATGTTGTATTAAAAGTAGTTAGGAATTTCTGAATGTGAGATACAGATCAGTGGGAAAATAATTCTAGGACTAATTGGAAACAAATCTCAGAAGCATCTACATGTATTGAAAAAGGAGCGAATTACTTTCTTAAAGACCTTAAATAAGGGCTTTAACTAAGATTTTATTTAATTTGTCCTGAAAAGTTTGCCATGATTTTGTCCAGAGAAGATTCACAAATGAACCTCTAGCACGTATACACTTGTAGTACAAATATCCTAATATGGGCTCCATATATTTTCTTTGGGCTGACTCTTTGTAGATGTGAAAAGACAAAATAAAAATATTTATTAACAGAAGTGCCAGAGAAATAAATATCTTTTTCTTTGTTACTTTCTTTTCACACTATTTCCTGCAAACATGAAAAAAAAATCTCTTTTGATTATTTTATATATAATTCACTATCCTAACCTTCTGTCCTCTCAGTTCCTAAAAGTAGAATTAAGTCATTCCATCTCACTGAATTCACCGACTGCATGTTGAAGAAGTTTAACAAAAACAAACTCTTCCTGCTTCAAAAATTCTTTTGTTTGAGGAGTTTCTTCTGTTTTATTTTTTTTTCTACCAGACGAGTACTGAAAAAGCACCAGAAAGTTTTTGCTACAGATTCGAGGAACCGTGTACTTACAGTTTCATCTATCCTTGTAGTCACTAAGATGTTTTCTGTTTTTCATTGCCAATTGTTGGCCTTCTAAGAGTGTTACAGATGAAAGAAGGGGTAAGCGCAGTCAGTAAAAAAAGTTTCCATTAAATTATTTGATTTCTTTGTTCATCAAATAATTTTACAGACATTTCTGAGAAGCATCTAGGTTTATTGGCTTACCTTTTAAAAACAGCTCCTAACCATCCTGTCTTTTTCTCTAGCTTCTGAATAAATTGGAAAATAATCTAGCTAACTATTATATCCAAGATCCCAAAAGATTTCTTTTCCATGAGCTCCCCTAGTCTCCTTTACAACTGGATTGCTTTTTTTGCATCTAGAATGGGAATCTCTTACCCTAATGATTTTTTTTTCTTTTTTTTTTTTTTTTTCTTTTTTTTTTGGTACTTGTAGTCATCTTGTAGAACTTAAATTATTAACAAGGACATGTACAAATTCCATCAAGAAGTCTTAAGATATCATACAATTTGGACAGTACAATAAAATTAGACTAAGTCTAGTTTGGCAAGGACAAAAAAAAATTGTTGTGTGATGGCATTAGACTGAAATATTTGACAACCTGTATCCAAATTTAACTTCAGACCTCTAGATATTGTTGGCCTAAACTTTTATTCCCTGATTTCATCCATCCTTTCTCCATAAAAAGGCTATTTATCTTGCATGCTTTGTCTGCAAACAGTTTAGGGAGTTATTTACTTTTAACTATCTACTTTATTACAATCTTTTGCAGTGTAGGGGTATGGAATTGTATTGGGAAGCTTCTGTGACACAATGCAAAGCCAAGAGTCTAGAAAGATTTCTTGTGAAGATGTAGAGGAGAAAGGATATTTAGAATCAATGTAGCGTTAACCTTCTTTTACTGTTGTGAGAGTTACCAACTCCTTCTTTTCGTAACAGCAATTTAGCTTTCCTTAAACAGAATCAGAGGTAATGATGGAACACAGTAGAAAGTACTCATTTCTTAACTCAGCAGAAATTAAATTTTGCTTGCATAGGACACAGAATTCTATTGTGATAAATTACAATGTTTTTACTAAGCCATTTTGTGCTTTTATGGCTGTGGTTTGTGCATAGTAAATCCTGTTGAAAAACAAAACGAAACCAAGCACAGCTCACAATTTTTTATACTTTGAAGAAAAACACATTTTCTTGGATGGGAAGGTTTTCCTAAGTATAAAGCATCTTGACTTATTTTCTAATACAAATCTAAAGAAAGAAACCAGTGAGGAAAAAATACTAAACATTCTGATATAATTAACATGAAAAGATTAATGTGAAATATCATACTAAACAAAAAAGTTATGATATTCAATTAATGAAAAAAATCCTTTAGCTACAAGATAAAAAATTTATCCTAAAAGCTAACCCAGATTAGTACACAAAGAAATACTTTAAAGTATACAAACAAATACTTTAAAAAGCTGTTGAATGTGTCTCAAGTATTAAACTCTTATAGTCATAATGACTAGAAAATGCTATCACTAACTGCACAATTAACTTAAAACTTCTAAATATCATGGAATTAAGTTCTAATGAAGATTTCAAAATCTAACTTGTTTTTAGAATCTAACTAGTTTCAACTAATGGTGGTTTTCTTAAAAGCACATGGTTCTGTCTGCATTAGGGTAGGTGAGAATATTTTTAACCGTAGAGTGGATTTGACAGAAAATACCAGCTAGTTCTTCCCAAAGCTTAATGGAAGAACTCACAAATGATCCTTAGTGTCTTTTAGAGGTCCTTTTTACATATATCCTGCAGAAGAGTGAAGTACACGTAAACAGAAAAATATAAAGTGCACACATAGAATCACTGTGTTCATAAATTTCTATTTTGTTTGCAATGATTGAACAATACATAAAATGTTAAGTAATACTCTCTATTGATAATTAATCGTGTGAACCACATTCAATAAAGAATAAAGTACCTCAGGGAAATATTTTAATGGCTGGTATCCCTGTAAACTTGATTTTTTTTTCTCTCACTCTTAGAAGACCCCAGGTTCTTCATTTCCCTGTAAAGTATTAATATAGTGATTAAAAATTACATGTTTGAAAAAAGTTAAAAGTGATGAAAGTTTCCCCAGAATATTGATAGGCTTTTTCTCACTTTCTGTTGCTATTCTTTCCTACAGAATTATAATACTTTTCATTATGACTCTTAAAGAAAACTTCTAATCATGTGATTATGCCCTCCTACTCTGTTTTGTTCAGTGGCCAATTTCAAAACAAATTAGAAACAAGCATGAAGTTTCATAAATATTTTTTTTTCTATTAAAAGTCTTCTGTAGTCAAGAAATTACCTTGTGTGATCACTTAGTTCTGCTGTGCAGAACAGGTAAAGAACAGGTTTACCTTGACTGTTTTACACAGTAATTTTTAGTATTTCATCAAAATGTTTAAATCCTATATAACTGGTATTGATGTCTAAAGAACTTTGCTGAGTCTCCTGAAGAGTTGTGTACCAGTCTCTTTTTAAATGTAGCTAAGACACTATTTTTTATAATATCACTATGTAAGATTGGATGTTTTTCTCTGGGTGTATAGAAGTTCTCTACCCTTTAAGCTCTCCTCCCTGATACTGCCTTATGCAGAGCTCCATTCCACTGGGCCAAGAGCTCCAGTTTGCCAGTCCTTCACTCTGGAAGACATATACAAATACTAGCATGCTTAATACATTCCATAATTAAAATTGAAAAAAATAATTTAATTTTCTAAGGTAAAAAAGTATATATAGAGAAAACAGACACTATAAAGACAGACAGATATTCTTGCTCCTGTCACAGTATTACTGTAGAGTAGTTGGGCATTTCTCCTTAAAATAAACCCAAATTATGGTAGCAGTCAATGGCTCAGGGTCACCATGTACATCAGTGACAAGTGGTGGCCCTCAGGCATTCATATTGGTGTTATTTAATATCTGCATTAATGTGGAAGGAATAGAGTGCAACCTCAGCAAATTTGTAGATGATACCAAGCTGAGTGCTGGGGTTGACGCACCTGAAGGTCTGAACGTCAGAGGGACCTGGACAATGTCAAGAAGTGGGAGCATGGGAATCTAATGAAGATTAATAAAACCAAATGCTAGGTGCTGTGCCTGAGTTGGGGCAGCCCCTGGTATCAATAGAGGCAGGGGTTGAACAGATCAAGAGCAGCCCTGCCCAGAAGGACTTGGGGGTGCTGGTGGGTGAGAGGCTGGACGCGAGCCAGCCATGTGTACTCAACCCAGAAAGCCAGATGTGTCCTGGGCTGCATCCAAAGCAGACTGGACAGCAGGGCGAGGGAGGGGATTCTGCCCCTCTGCTCTGCTCTGTTGAAACCCCCACCTGCAGTGCTTCATCCAGCTCTGGGGTCCCCAGCACAGGAGGGACATCAACCCATTGGAACAAGTCCAGAGGAGGCCACCAAGATGATTAGAGGGATGGAGCACCTCTTGTAGGAGGAAAGGCTGAGAGAATTGGGATTGTTCAGCCTGGAAAAAAGAAGGCTTTGGGGTCACCTAATTGTGACCTTCCAGCACGTGAAGGGGACATACTTGAAAGATGAAGAGAGACTTATTACAAGGGCATTTAGTGACAGGACAAAGGGGAATGGCTTCAAACTAAGAGTAGGTTTATTTTAGGTTAGGAAGAAATTCTTTACTGTGAGGGTGGTGATGCACTGGAATAGGTTGCTCAGACAAGGTATGGGTGTCCCAACCCTGGAACTGTTCAAGGTCAGGCTGGATGGAGCTCTGAGGAATCCAAACCAGGGAAAGGTGTTCCTGCCCATGGCAGGAGGGTTTGAACTAGATGATCTTTATAGTTCCTTCCAAACCAGGCCTTTCTATTATGTTCTGAATATCAGCATGCTGATCAAAGGCTGTTGCCTCAGGAATATTTGCTTGTGTGCCTGACCTATCACAGATGAGACTGCACAGTTGATACTTTTGGATGATGATGGAGTAGTTAAGCTTGCAAGGGAAGCCTGGAAGAGCTGTCTTGAAGCACAATACAGACCTCTCAGTTTAATTAACAAGCCATGTGTGTACAAAAACGTGCACACTTCATATGTGTTCCTCATGACTAGAATAATATGCTAAGTATCTGTCAACAAACTTGGGAATATTGCTGCTGTGCATTCTATACTTATTTGTTAAGAATCTGCAACAAAGGACTAACTTTCAGTGAACTCTCAGAGGTTGCACAAAACACTCTGGGCCACAGTATGCTACCAGTTTTGGCTTCCTAGATCAACTTTTTAAAATTCAATTTATTTCCTTTAGCATAAAACCTAAATAAGCCAGATCAGAATTAGGCCTTTCAAATCTAAAGAGGAAGCTGAGATATAGGAAAGGGAAATATCCCCTGAGGATAAATTACTGACTATCTATAATGAAAATCTTTGTCATTGAGTTCTGCAGAAGAAGATTCATTGTCTATAGAAATGCCATTCCTGTTCATTACTCTTGCAACAACATAATCACATTTATAAAATTTTGCTTACATGCTCACTAGTATAGTCCAACCCTCAGCAATTAATACCCTAATTGTTTGATGCAGATAGCTAAAAGTACTCCAATTATACAGATTGTTTGATGAGAAAAGAAAATTATTTCATTCTGCAGCACATGTGAGAAAGATGCTTAAAATTGATGGCTTTGCTTAGTACAGAACATAATAGGAGAATACTGTTCACATTTTGAAAAGCAGGGAAGTAGGAGAGCAATAAAAGCAGATGTTCATACAATTGCATGAGAGTGCTATAAAGTTCACACCACTGTAGCTGCTGTAACCAGTCCGTGTTATCTGTGTTGCAGCCTGCCTGATGCCACTGTTATAACTGATTTTGCAAGAGGTATGTTCAATTTTCACAGGTAAACTTATGAAGTTTCTCAGGTGTTCTTATAATTCAGGAACTCAGCAAAATACATCTGTGATTTTGTGGGACAGAGTACGTACATATAATGTGTCTTGTACAGTTCTTGATATACTGTCCTTCCTTAACCAAGCTGCAGTCAAAACCATTCAGGCTAGAAAAAATGTTTCTGGAAATATGACATAAGGAATGTTTAAAAACTTGTCCATGTCTTACAGATGTATTAATTTCCTATAAAAACATATAAAACTCTGGAATTTTGTTGGGGAGGTTGGCTGGGGTTTTGTTGTGTTTTGTATTTTTTCTTCTTTTTTCCTTTGAGATGTTGAATATTCTGAAGTCTAACCTTCAAATTAGAGAAGAATATGTAGATAGGTAGATATCAAATGAAAACAAACAAAAAAAAATTGCTGGATCTGAAGCAGAATGAAAACTGTAAAGGATAAGAGAGAATAATAAATTCCCTCTAATGCACACCAAAAAAAGTGCAAGTGAAATACAAGCTTTTGTAAAAATGGAGTGTGAAAGCAGAATTTAAATTATATAATTTCTAGAATTTCAAAGACCTATGAGGGAGTCTATGAAAAATATTGTCTTCCAATCTGCCTTGAAAGTTTAGCTGTTATCTTTGTTTAAATATCTTAATATACTTAAATATTTGTTCTTATTTACATATTCTAATAGAAAATTGCATGAATGCTTTAGGACTTTTCATTTAATATTGCTTTCTCTATATTCTGTGTTTTTAAAGCAAGATCCATAGATTACCAGTTGACATTTTAGAGAATTTTATCTACCACCTTTTCTCTGCAGAGGCTGGCTACACTATAAAGGTCATAACCAAGGACATCATGGTCCTTAAAGAAGCTCTGCAACTCATGTGAGAAAATAAAGATGAAAGAGATATTCCTTAGTAAGGTTAGCCTAGGGTTTCTGTGGCTCTGCACATATCTCTTATTGAAGCCAAAGGATTGCAATTTGTGCTATCAACTATGGTCCTGAAGGGTTGTGTTAGTTATGCACATAGTCCATTAAATTTTTCTCTCTTATGTTCAATCTCCATGGTCAAAGATAGCACACAGCAAGGCACAATGGAAGTGCAAATTCAGGATGAAAGCTGAGAAGGCAGAAGTAAAAGAGAAAATTTTCATAGGCAAGCCATAAACAGTCTGATAAAGGTATGAGTCTTTTTTACTTCATATGTTGTCCTGGTTCTAGCCCAGATAGGGTTAATTTTGCAGTAGTCACGAGGGCCATGACCAGGACCTGGAGATTATTTATACTGATGCCTTATCCGGCCTCCTAGAAACAGAGACTAGACAGGAGTAAGGGAATAAAAGTAGGTATTTATTTGAAAGGCCTTCAAAGGTACCCCCTGGGGGCCAGAGGCTATTGCCAAGATGGACCCCAAGATGGACGACAGGTCACGAGTTCTTCACACTTTTATAGGTTTGGTTCATTTGCATAGCAGGGTTAATTTTCCAATTAAAACTTCGGTTTAATGATGTAATTTCCCTCAGCTTACCCACCCTTAGAGGCTCTTTGGTTTATACTTTTGGGCCTAGGACAGTCTAGGTGTCCTTGAAGAGCAGGCCCAGAACCTAAGGCATCATTACCACCTCACACCTTACAGAAGAGGTCTCGTCTGCTCAGGTGTAATGTCAGATTCTGCAGGATGAGCAATCGTGTGTGAATCATTCTTCTCTTTTCTTTACACCCCATTATTAATACTGTTGCTGTTTCCATTAATTTTCTTATTTCATTTGCTATTTCCAATAAATTGTTCTTATCTCAACCTGTGATCTTTATCTTTCATGCCTCCAATTTTCCTCTCCATCTTACCACAAGGGATGGGAAAGAGGAAAATGGGGCAGTTAACAGAGGGCCCATGGTTTGGAGTATTGAAGTGAGAACACTAAACTGGGAAATACAATTCCTGAACCATAGTGTATGTTTTATAAAATTCCCTGTTCTGAATTGTGTATGGGACTCGGTTAATCCCAGTGTAATTCATATATTTTTAATTACATTATTTCTGATTTATTAGCATGTAAATTAAATGTGCTATATCTTAATTGCAATGTTTTCATTGAACTTGCCATGTGCAGTAACACATTTTAGTTTTTGGACATGAATAATTTCATTACATGTCAACCAGAATAAATATAAAAGTGACCAAATACTTTAAGTGTGAATTTGATTGGCTTTGCAGCAGACAGCTAAACAATCAAGATTTTATAAGGGGTTATATAGAGGAGTGTGTGCTTTTTTTCCTTTTGGCAGCCTAATGTGCTAGAAAATAAACCTGATTTACACACCACATTACATGTGAAATTTACAGTGACTGTTTAATGCAAATTATCTGAGTGTCATGTTAATAGGGTCAGATAGATAAGAAGATTAATAAATTGCCAGTTTTTGAAAAAAGGAAATGGATCATGTTCAATATAGCATTGTTAGGCTAACTACTCATATGCTTTACCCCAGTTCTTTGATTTAAAGGTTGTCCACAAAAAGATGCAATCTAGAGCTAAGGTAAAATTTTTCCAATACTAGTGAATCATAGGGAAAAGGCACTCTTAAATCCCTTCGAAATTAATTCTTTTCTGATTTTCCTGTCTTTCTCTTACTCAGCAATTAATATCCAGAGGGAAGCCAGGTCAAAAATTTGAAAATTAGATTGGATGAAAAATTTGATGTAATTTCCTTCCATTTTTTCTGACCTGAAAATGGCTGACTTCTATGCTCACATGTCCTGTATTTAATTGTAATTATGTACCTGGGGCCATAAAGTGCTACAAATGTCAAAAAAACCTGAAAAATAAAGTAATAAATAAAATAATAAATTATTTTACTGTTCACTAGCACCTTCAAAATTTTCTGCTGCCCTAATATACATTAAAATGCTATGTAGTGCTGTAGCTACTTTAGCAGAAATTAAAAACAACTCCAAAGACTCACTGAAGTATAAAAACTTTTTTTAAGTCCTTTTCTGGCAGTAGTACTGTATAATTGCCTTGACGAACCTTGTTTAACATTGTTAATGTAGCTGGATTTAACCCAGCAGGCTGCAATGACAAAAATTGTAGGTAAGAACACATTGTGGATGGAAGTTACCTCATGACAAATAAAATGCAATTAATTAAGAGAATCTTTCTGTTCTTTATGACACCCTCAGGAAAATCATCAGCAATTCACAGCCAAAAACCACACAGCAAGTAAACAAAAAACCCTACCAAACAAACCACCCACCTCATGCCACTCCTAGTTCAAACAGTATTATTACAGATTTTCACTTTGGTCTGTCACTGACAGCAATGAAAATATGCATCAGCATAATTAACACAATAATCTGAAATAAGAGTCAAATTGTCCATCTCAGAATGCTAAATCATCCTGCACTGATCTTTTAACACCTTTTTGCTATGGAAAGCTTTGCGTTAATGCCACTGCAAAATTCAAATTGTAGTACAAATATTTTATTTTTCATTCATTTTTTGCAAGGTTACAGTGCATGAGACCTGTACACAGTTTCTTGAGGAGAGTTTGAAATTATTTTTTGGGCCTGGAGTTTGCCTGAATTGCTCACAAATTTTTGCATACTTTAGAGAGAGTAAAACTTAGAATTACAGAAATGGTTTATAGTTTTTTAAGGATAGACACATCAACTAAATATATACAGCTTCAAAGCACAGAATTTCTTTCATTTATTTAAGGCAACCACTATTCAAACACAGATTGAGATGAACATACCATCTTACTTAATTTTCTTATAAACATAAGAGAGTTTTGCTTATTCAAACATTTTTTATTGAAAAAAACCCAAGAACTTTTAAAACACTGTTTTAAAACACTGTAGAAGTTAAGCTAATAATTTTGCATTTCACAAGACCCAAGTGTTCTCATACATGCAAGGTTCTTTTTGATGCAATTTAAAATTATCAGCTTCTGAAACATCTGCCAGAGATAGAAGCTTTGGACACTGGTAATTACCAAATCATGTGCAGCTGTACACATTTTTGATAGCCCTTATATCTCACAAAACTGCTTCAACAGCAATAAATCTAAACAATTCCCCCTATTATAATCAGTGTTATCATGTTTTTTATACACAAAAACAATGCTTGAAGGTTCGTAAGCAAAAAATTAAAAAACTTCTGCTTGGATTAAATAGATCATATCTATTTTAAGATACAGTGATTTTTCTTGAGATTATAATAATGAGGAAAATACTGGAAAAAATAAATCAATCTCGTTTTTCTGTTGAAAATAGTGTCCTTTTTGCAATCATTTCTATAATATGCCAAGAAATAAACTGTTTTCAAATGAGAAGGAACTTAAATTCTTCATATATTGAGATGATCTAGTCATGAAATTCATACTGGTTTTGTACTTGGTTGGGACCTCAGCAGCAGAAAAATTATTCAAGTTACCATGAAAGAATAGATTAAACCAATGGAAAAAGAAACGAAGAACTGTGACTGAAAGAAGAAGAACCCAAAGGTATGGGACCTCAGTTTGACTTACATCTTCTACAGAAGCAGATGGACTTCCCTGAACAGCAGTCACAAGGTGTTATCAGGGAAGGTTAATGTGGTATAAAGTGAAATAGTTTAGAATAACTGTGGAGACAAAGAAAACAGGAATGCTCAGCCAAGGGTCTACTTGGTCTGTATTGACAATAGGTATCCTCTTCACAGTCTACAACTTCCTCAAGAGAGCTGCAGAAGAGGAGCTGCTGATCTCCTCTCTCTTGTGACCAGTGACAGGACACAAGGAAATGGAATGAAGCTGGATGAGGGGAAATTCAGATTGGACATTAGGAAAAGGTTCTTCAATGAGAACCTTTGTGGCCAGTCACTAGAACAGGCTCCCCAGGGAAGTGGTCATTTCACTAAGCCTGTCAGGCTCCTGTTCAAGGAGCATCTGGACAAAGCCATACAATTTAGTTTCAGGTTTTCCTGTGAGAAACAGTGAGTTAGACTCAATGATTCTTAAAGATCATTCAATTTTTGATATTATTCTATGAAAATGCATGGAAAAATCAGCTGAGAATCAAAACAGCTTGACTAGATGGCACATTATCTTCAATACCCTAATATCGTTAGTGCTGTTTCTGTGCACTACCAACAGTAGGGATTTTAAGAAATCAGGTTCCATATGGATACTTTAAGTTAGGAAACCAAAACCAGTGACTTTGACATCAGTTTCCTGAATCTCCAGTTTTCTAGCAATGGGTTAGGAATTATAATAATCTCTATTACATGGAAATTGAAATAAAACAGTCATAAATGCTTTAAGAACTGAAATTTAAGAACCACCAGAGAAAATCCTGGGAGAAAATTTATTTTTATTCAGTGTAAATATTCATTAGTTTGTATTAAATGAAGTTTGATGTGACATGTTGAAGGGAGAGTTAAAAAATAAAAACATCAAAACAACACATCTGCTGACTCAGGTAAGTGACTCTGCTGAGTCACTGTTTCCTATGAATAGACTATCTAAAACCTGGGGTTTTTTTTTTTACTTTGATGGAAATGTCATTGTTTAGAGTGTGCTTTATTTTGTCCTGGCTTTTAATTTGGTTTCACTTTTAATTGGACAGAAATAATTTCTCAGTGAACTAGAAACCCCTTGGATACTGTAAGAGCTTAGTGAAATTGAGGTTCATGACAGTTCTGATAGCAATAGCAGTCATTAAGCTGATGAATATGCACTCGGCCATCGCAGAACTTCAGAAATGTATGAGCAAACACACTCTGGGAAGATCTACCAGATGCACCCGCTCTAGGGTCAGGCACCCTGCAGGATCCACTGAGGGCATTTGCCCCAGAGGGAGCAAAGACTTAACTTCATGGGTCCAGAATGCATGGTTCATAGCATCGTCCCTACCCTCAGGAGCGGTCAGTAGAAAGCTGGATAAGATCTGGTAAAAATCTTTCAAATGCATATTTGGTAATAAAGGATTCTTCAGTAAAACATTGCTTCATCCAAAGGAGATGCATTTCAAAGCTCTTTTACCTTATAAAATGTTGTTTTTGCAGACTTTATGGATTTTTAAAACTGCTTTACATGCAGGATGGTAGTTTCTTGGACAATATTTATGGAAAGTGGAAATTCATAAGCTTTTCCCTGAATAGATATAAGATGTGCATGCAAAAAAGAAAATTTCCTAAGCTTTTTATTACTAAACACACTATAACTGAATCAATCTATACATGTGCATAAATAGAACAAAATCCCATATGGAGTTCTTAAAAGATTAATCTTAACTTGACTGCCTCTATGAAAACTTCCACAATCCCATTTAAGCATTAGGAATCTTTGATAGTGAGGAGGACACCACTCAGAGAAAAGAAAAGCAAGAGTTAACATCTAGTCATTTTCCAGCTACAGTTGTTTCTGTCATATTTTAAAGCAATATGTTGGGGAAGATAGTTTTTTATAATGGTATAACACTGAACTAATAGAAATTCTACCTTCTACCTATTGAAGAAGATCATGTGCTGTGCATATTACACACAGGCAAGGACAGATAGCTTTTTTGTAATGCTACAAAATATTTGCCTCTCCCATTTAGCTCAAAAAGCTAGTTTTGAGAAATCAAACTTAGTTTTTTAGACATATATTTTAGCATCCAGATTTGATACCATTGACCTGAATCTTTAATGTAAAAATCGCATTTAGATAAGGTTCTGACATAAGGATACAGCTGGTGTTAATTTTTTTCTTTTTTTTTTTTTACATTTCAATATAAAAATTGATTTCTTTAGATGCCATACATATGTGGCATAAGATCCCTTAATACAGAGCCATAGAGAGTATGCTGGCTAGCTCTAAACAAGACAAATTGATGCTAGAAGGAGCACATCTACATTTCAGCAGTTTTCTACTTCTGCTAGTTTAGCCTTGTTCAGCATTTCACAATTGGGTCTATGCACAATGGTAGAGGAAGAAGAACTCTTTAAAATACCTGTGATTAGGTTGCAGTTTACTTCCATTAAGAAAGAAATCAAAAGAGTTTGGTGTTTTGGGAACTCTTTTTGTCCTTTATTTTTCACTCAGTCCTCTGTATTTGCAAAGAATTTAAAGTTCTTTTTCCTTGAACATGGCACAAAGCAAACAATAAGAAGCAGTTCCTTTGCTCAGAGTTTCAGGAACATTTTCCGTCAACGCATATACACAAAACATTTGCTCTCAAGCACAGCAGTGCTCAGAAAAGAAGAATTAAAGAAGTCATTCATTTTAAAGGAATGATAGGGTCAAGTCTCTGGCTAGATTACTGAAGAGAACAAAAACTCTTTAGCAGTATCAAAAGACACTATAAAACACACAAAAGCAGTATGTTCCCTGAGCTTTTTTGGAAATATTGATTGCTACCTACTATCCTATTCTGAAAAGGATGGCAGTTATCTCCTCTGAACACAAAATACAGAAAAAACTCATGTAAAAAGGGAAACGTTACAACTGAATTTCCTGACAGAAGTCAGACCTCTGCTTTCTCAATGAGAGAATTAGAGCTATGAAAAGAGCTTTCAAGGATAGAATGTAAAGAATTACTTCTGCTTTTATAGCTTTGTTGTGGCAGTACAATCACAATATTGTATCATTACCTCATTTTGTCAATATTTTAACAAAACCATCAATTTTCATTGTTTCCCATTCTAAGGTGTGGATGTATTTAGCAGAATAATAAACTTCCATGTGAAAAGGAAAAATGACTCAATTTCCATGATAAAGATGCAACAGATTTTATAAAAAATTTGCATTTTCTTCCTAAAATATTATGATTTCTTCACTTTGCTTACTGGTTAATATATCAGTAAAAAGCACTACTGTTAAGAACAATAGTGTGTGGGTCTTTGGGTCCTTGATATGTTATGAGAAAGCTGAAGATAGAAAAATACTCTTTGACAGGATTTATTCTTCTCAATAGCTCATTACATAATCTTGTCTTAGGCCTTTGTTTAGAACGAAAATCTAAAAAGGTCTTGTACCTTTTAAAAAAGCTGTTAAATTCTGAGCCACTCTTCTGCTCCTAAATTAAACTAATTGCAATATATAATAAAGAAAAAAATTAAGCAGCAAAGAAAATAAATTAGGTAATTGATCATTGATCCTCTTTTTAGGCGTGCCCTTGGGTATAGTTAGCCTAAATAGTGCCCAAAACTGGACTTCTCACTTTTTTTTCAGATAAAATATTTTGAAGGAGCAATGCACTTTCAAGAATAAATGTGAGAAACACATCTTGAAGTGTAGAAAGTGATTAGCTTTATATGAATGTATATTGAACCTGTTCATATATCCTGTTTCAAGAATTTATAAAGTGTCTTTGACAATAAAGATGTTTACAGATATTAACGCCAGTTTAGTTATCCATCTCGAAATGCAGCTTCAGGTTCTTGTGTTTACTCTGAATCATTGCCACACAAATATGTGGGCAAGAAGTAAATAATGGAAGAAATAACTAACAATCAAGAAAAGTTAAATCTGGAATTTTGGCTTATGCTGCTTCTACAAAAGTGGTTAAAACACCATGTCAATATGATTTTATAACAGAAAGTACTTCTTGTATTTCTCCAATACACTAATTTCTTTTATTTGTAACTATCATCATCCCACCATCTTCCTTAATTTCTGCTTTTCTGTAAGCTTGCTTGCTTTACTGCCAGCTGAATAAGTACTTTCTTGTGTACAAACTAATCTGTGTATTTTGATGAATACTGATTGTGCATTGTGTACTGATGAGACATGCCACCTATTTTTTGTGAGAAAAATAAAGAAACAAAGTTTTTACTTGTTACTGAGCTATGGTAGGCTAATGTAGCATTAAAAGAAGCAAAATATATCATACATTTATCCATACACATTGAAAAATATAACGAATTACCTGAGTGCAGTTTTATTTAATTTAAACCTTGATATATACAGTCACACAAATATAGTTTTTTGATGCTGGTAATGATTTTTACTGCACAGGTTGGAATATTCATTCAGAAGAGCCTTTAACGGTGTTGTGAAAGCAGTTGCTTCTACTTTAGACTTCTTAAAAAACATAACCAACTTCTCTACGTTGATATCATAGGTGTTCTTCACAGAATCTTAAGAGCTCTTATTTACTTACCTCTAAGTTCTCTGTGTTGACACTCTTATAGTCACCTGTGAACTCTATCACAGTACCTGCCCTCTTTCCTGACTTTTGACTCCACAGTGAATGGGGCACTGAGCAGGGGACCATGAGAAATTTCTGTGCCTGATTTAATGATGGCACCTTTGAAGAATTGCGCTTAAATGGAACACATTTGAGAGATGACTACTATAACAAACTACTACTTTCAAACTAATTTCTTGAAGAGAAGTTTTAATGAGGTGGTGAGAGTGTTCAAAAGTCAGATGCCAGAATCATGAGATGCAATGGAAAGGGTTTCTCACTGATTATTTTGTGAGTATAGATTCTTCTTTCAGCAGAAAAGAAAGTACATATTGAGAAACATGACTGCCTGCTGTCTGACTTTAATTTTTCAAACTATAGGTCTAGTTAAGGAAAAAGTGAATTAGTTGTCTAGGCAAAGAATAAATAAAATAAAAAGATCCATGGTGGAAGTCTGGATGATCTGAGAAATTTTTACCTGGATGGAGGAGTACTGTTGAACATGTTTCTAGTGGTAAAAGTAACAATTAAAAAGATCTTTTTTTAAAACAAAAGAACTCTGGCATGCATGTACATTTTCAGACATCTAATAAGTGATTTGTGTGCCAAAGCTCAGTTAGTTGTTGAGAGAAAGTTTGACCTGGAGGACTACAGAAAACCTGACTTGTAATTACCCTGCTTGATTCAAAGATTAGCACAGTAATGTGAAAATGTTTATTTCTCTTTCATCACCCAAAGATGTTGTGCATGTGTGTCTAAAAACATTTCAGTTTATTTTTGGTTCAGTTTGGTTTTATACGTAAGCTCAGTTAAACAGTGCATTTGAATTAATTTGGTGACATCTGACTGTCCTCAATAGAAACTGCTATTTTAACACTTGAAATCTCATATGTTGTACACCAGAGATCTGACTTCACAAGAAAAATAATTAGACTAGTCTTGCTCATTCACTTTCTCTTCCCCTTATTTGTGTGTGTGGTTAAGCATGAGGTTAGATCTTTGTCAGACTTTCTTGCTAAGGCTGTCCACAGACACAATTTCTTTACCAGACTCAAATATACTGCAGAAACTAAATCACAGGGTTTGAGGCATTATCTTTAAATTTTGGCTTCAGAAATACTCTTGCTCCACTGACCTGAATGAGGATTTTGCGAGAAAAATATGGAAGTGGGCGAATATTTTAAGCAGAAAGTACACAAAGAGAAAGAATATGTATTAATGTGAGAAACAAATTCTATTTCCAAAAGTCTCAAAACAAGCTGCAAATGCATTATCATCTCTGCAAGATTCCTTGTGAAATCTATTTTTACTCTTTTTAAAGAGAGTGAAACAAAAGGACAAGGAAATAAAGACTTGAAATTATCAGTGAAAAATCTGGAAGCAGAATATATTCAGAAAGCTCTTGTAAATGAGTGAGACACAAGCAAAGTGTCAAACCAAATATCAGCTAAAGGGCTTCTGAAGTGCATTGTGTTCCTTAAATAAAAGAACCGGATTCGCCACAGTGCCACTAGTTGTGTACTTGGTGCCAAGCACACAGTGATTTCCCTAGATCAGACTTTCTTTTTAACTTTCTTCTTTGACAGACTTTGTTGAAAGACAGAGAAAGAAAAGACACTGCACTGCAATGGTAGAACAGAAAATACTGTCCCTGTATGAACATATTATTTTTAAAATGTCCATATTAAGTTATTTTCAAATTATAAACCCAACATAAGTCATTTTCAGAACAAGAATTTGATATAGTTTGGTCATTGCTGTGGTTGTATCTGTAACAAAATCTGTTTAGTTAAAAAAATATAAGAAATTTCAATGGTGCATAGGCCAACAGGTCATTTTTCACATTTAATTTTTTGATGAATACATGAAACAACAATCAAGTACAATTCTCTCATTACCTATTCAACAGTAGCCAAGCTGTTGCTTACTGCTTGCTAATAAAATCTTACTAATCGTAGATAACCTAATCTCACATGCTTTTGGTGATCAGATACAGAAAAGCATGAGAATTACTGGAGGCTGGAGGGGAAGGAAAGTTAAGTCCTTAAGTACCTTTGAGTGCCTGGCCCTAAATGACCTCAGTTGCCTCTGACTTTGATATGAATCGAACCTTCACAGTCCCTCACAGAGTACTAAGGACTTGATTTATCCTGTGACCTCAGAAATTTATTCTATGACCTCAGCAATTCTGGTCATTATTTTCATCTCTCTGGGTCAGACAGGTTAAATTTTGTCATAAACCCAGCTGACACCGGTATCACATTAATTGCTTTCAGTGGGTCAAAGTTGATGACATTGCAGCCCATTTCAATGTACTCTTTGACCCCATATTTAAATCCCTGTCAGATACTGTATTTCAGTTCACTGTCAGAATATATTTTATTTCTTCAATAAATTGTATTTTTTTGTTCCTTCTGCAATGTTTGCAATCGTCATCCTCATTTTTAAATGACATTCCAGCATGTATTGTCTTTTTAAATGCGTATCTTTATTTTTTGAAAGAAATACCCATGAATATTTTACTGCCTGTATAATTTAAATGTAGCTAAGCTATGGGCACCAGAACCTTTCAGAAACAGAAGTGTCTTCTCCTTAGCAGAGGTGCTAGTTTCTGCTCATCACTATAGGAACTGCAGGAATGCACAGAGCTGGAGATATGCACTGCCGGAAGTAAAGCGCTTGTTGCAGGTTACCAAAAGAAGATGATCAGCTGGCTCTTATGACTTATTCTCTGTATCCTCTTTGCTTAAGAGGGAAGCAGTTTGCTACTTCTGTTGGCTGAAATAAAGAATCTTCACCTTTGGGTGATAACAGAGGACGTCACTATCAGTTCATTGCTCTTTTGGGGATCTACATGTGTTAAGACTGACTCTTCACCTTGTGGGAAGTCTGAAGGGAGCTACATCATCAGCACTCTGCTTACTGCTCTTTTTGACCAAAATATCCAGATATTGTGCACAAGCTAATAAAGGAATGGAACGCATACATACTGTACTTTTCTGACTAGGCTGAGCAAAACAGTGGGTTTGAGAGAAAAAATTGCTTGGATTCTGCTTTTATCTCTGTGCGTGTGTGTGTGTGTGTGATATTTTATGCTGTAATTGTGGAAGCTCTGTAAAAATTGAGACAACACGGTTTCTGATCCTAATTAATTTCTTTTGCCAAGCAGGAGGACAATGCTAATTCTTCCTTTTGAGCTAATGGACAGATTCCAGAGAAAATTATGTTGACAGTGTGTAATTTGTCAATGAACATATATTCTAATTCTTTTCCTGAAGGGAAAACAATCCACAGTCTGGATAAAATTTTTGCTTGAAATGTAAACCAAATCCTAGATTTATAGAGGGAACAGCATGAAAGATGTTGTGTTTGAAATAACTGGTAGACTTTTCGTCTGACAGATTACTCAATTAACATTTATGAGTAAAATTAAACATTGCTTACAAATAAATAATTAAGGTTAATATTCCTGTACTAGATTTCATGATAGAATCATAGAATAAAAATTTGTGAGAGGAACTCAAGGATCATCTGATCCAACATTTCTAGGCAAAATGACATCACTCAGAGTATATTTTTGAACTGTTTTTCAAGATCCATATTCTACTTTTCTAAAAACAAAATTGAGACAGTCCAGTTGTATGAACATAACAGTTTCACGTATTCTACTACCTAATGGCTCCGTTTATTTAAAATAGCACAAATATTACAATGAGAGGGAAACAAAATTATCAATGGCCACTTGAGTCATCAGCAGATAATTCTCAGACCAGGTCAACATATAAAAAAAAAAAACAACCTGCATAATGCTGTCCGCATCATTAATTGTTGTCTTCCCTGATGGGGGAGACGTTCAGATTTTTGCCAGGAGAAACAAGGAGGCGAATGGGACTTCATGCTTCTCAGTCTCCAGACAGGTGTTTGTTAATTCTTATCTAAGGAGTACAAGTCACTGGCGTGGCCTAGACATAGCACAGAGCAGAGAATGCAGCAAGAAGACAACTTATCAAGATCTCACAGACTTTTTAAAGGTAAATTACCCAATGAAAGCTTAAAACGTAAGATATTTTCACTTTTTTACCAATGTCCAACAAGTTCCTAAATGACGTAGACAGGAACTGTGGAATTCTGTATCCAACCATCCCAAACCACTATTGCTGCAAAATATGGAGTTAGTGAAGAAGGAGAAAGAAGCTTTTAACTACAACTTATCCTCTATTTGAGGTTTTCTACTTCTATCTATTAACTATGCAAATAGACCTAAAAACTCTAAATTTTTCACCCTGTGATAATCTCATATAGTATTCTATCACCTAATTCACACCACTGTAGATTCAAATTCTTCCCAGAGGCTAGGCAAATTTTCCCATGGACAAAGGTCCAAAACAGTACTGTCTAGGGGGGTAAAACCTTTCAAAACAGGCAGAGAAATATTCTCTGCATTCTAGGTTCCCACACTGCAGAGCAGCAAGAACTAGACATTTGATTAGTATTAAAATGATGGGATTACCTATTATATATTACCTCATCTGTTGTGTGTATATACCTACTTTCATTGAGCTTTTTGAACGGTTTGATATTTATATTGATCATCTGGATAAGGGGATCGAGTCCACCCGTAGTAAATTCATGGATGGCATCAAGTTGGGTGTGGGTGTTGATCTGCTGGAGGGCAGGAAGGCTCTGCAGAGGGATCTGGACAGGCTGGATCAATGGGCCAAAGCCAATTGTATGAGGTTCAACAAGGCCAGGGGCTGGGTCCTGCATTTGGGTCACAGAAACTCCTTGCAGCATACCAGGCTGGAGGCAGAGTGGCTGGAAAGCTGCCCAGCAGAGCAGGACCTGGGGGTGTTGGTCAACAGTGGCTGAACATGACCAAGCTGTGCCCAGGTGGCCAAGAAGGCAAATGGCATCCTGGCCTGTGTCAGGAATTGTGTGACTAGCAGGATATCTGGATGTTCACCTATCATTTGGCAACTCTTTTCCAAAAAAGGTGCATGTATAACTGTGGATGCTGCTGTGCAAGAGACCCTTCCTAGTGCTTTATCTCTTCGTTCACACACCAGATGACATTGCAGTGCAGGAAGTATTACAGCCTTTCTCTTTTCCTTTTTTCTAACTATGTATTATTTGAGGCAGAATAAGTTCCTTTTCTGCCTTTTAGGAGACAGGAAGTTTTCAAGAAGAAAGGACAAACCTGACACAGTTAGGGCTACTTAAGCTACCATTAAGGTAGTCTTGAAATCATATATGCTCCAGAATTAGACAGCAGCAACTAAGATGAAACTCTTTGGATTCCCTGTCCTTATTTCTCCTCCAGCACAGCCAGCATGAGAACAATAAAAAAAAAAATCTCCTTCCTTCTTTAAAAGGATGGGGTCTTATCAGTGCTCACTTGTACTTATTAATGCTTTAGATCTCAGTGATGGTCTCATTTATTTTATCTGACATATTATCATATTTTCATGGTGGTTTTTGCTCTCATTTATTGTTTTCGTTATGAACGCTTCTATTCTCCTATGTCTGCAAGCAAAAAATAATTACCTGGGCTAGCATTTAACAAAAGTGCCACAGACAGAAAGGTGCAGAGGAAATTTTGTTCCTCTTCTTGTTTGCTTATTAAATAACTTGAAGTAGTCATGGCCTTTCTGTTGGCATGAATGAGTTCTGTATACCTGGAAAAAAACATTACAATTCAAGAGTGGTTTTAGTACACACCGAGAAGAATTTTATGAATTTCAAACATATTCTAAGGGCTTAGAAATAAGTTAAAATATTTTTTCTTGAAATTTTACTCATGTTTTTCTTTCTACTAATTTGTGTAAAAGAAGCAATAGCATAACAATATAGGGCAGGAAATCTTTAAAGGTGACCTCTTGTAATTTTTCTGAAATCTTGGAAATATTAATGAAGAATAAAAGGCGTTTCAATATGAGTTTCTGCTTGGAAGTATTTGAAAATATAATGATATTTCCACATGTCCTGGCTTGTGTAGGATATTTGTTTAAGAAATTGGCTATGGCCAATGCCAAAGTTATATTATTAGGAACAGACAGCAAACAACCCTCTGCCTGCGCTAAGGACTATCCATGAAATATATCCTGGTTTTGGCCAAGGACAGGGTAATTCTCTTCTGTCATTGTGAGGGGGTGGAGCCTGTAGTTGTGTGGGCATTATTTTACTAATGTTATGCAATACCATCTGACCTCATTGTCATGTGGGGGAAATGGACTCTCTCTTCTGAGAAAAAGGATGTTCCTTTCCAGTGGAACAAGTGTGGGGATGGAGTGATGGGGTATCGACAGTCCTGACCAGAGGGAGAGGATTGGGTGGTGTGGGTGCGGTCAGGTCAGCCTCTGCACTCCCTCTTTTGTGGACTTTTGTTATTTAAATTGTTGTTGTTACTGTTCATTTTCTTCTCTCATTGCTGTTTCAGGTAAATTGTTCTTATGTCAAGGCATGATCTTTGCCTTTTGTGGCTGCAGCTTAAGGGGGAAAGGAAGTGAGTGGCGAAGTGCATTTTTAGTAGGACTATTGAATTGGAAAATACCATTCCTAAAACATGACACCATATTAAACCTAAAACAAATATGGCAAGGACAGGACAGAATGCAAGCACACAGTACTTAACCCTCTATCATATACACGAATTCCAAACTATACACTGATTGTTATGCATTGGTGGAGTTAGTGGGAAAGCTGTTTCATGTTTCTATTCTTCTGTCCTAAGACTAAGCTTCCAGATCGTGCCCACCATCTCTTCTCCCTCCAGGTCAATCCTACAGCAAGCACAGGAAGCTGCCACAGGATCAATGAAACAAAGTGTAAGGTTTCTTCCTAGCTGCCACTCAAACCATAGACTGCCCACTATTGTGGGTCCCACTGCAGAACCATGCTGTCTCTGTCTACTTGCAGGGAAAATGTCACTGTCCAGCGACAGTGTTTCTATATTATGTAATAAGATTTCAGCCAATATCTCTCTTCACAGAACATTCCCTCCCATTCACCCAGAGATAGAGACCTTTGCTTGCTGCTAGCTGTTTAGCCTGAAGAAGATAATGAGACAACATGGAATCTGCAAAGTGAAAACAATTTTTCCAAGGCTGCAGACTAAAAGTGAAAATGAGCCCTGAGTAAGACTTATGTACCATGTAAATCTTGTCAGGATAACTGAGACTTAGGTGGCACATATGTAATGTTTGATTTTCTGGCTCAGGGATAAATTTCATTCTAACTGCAACTTTTTAAAGCAAGTTAAAAAGAAGTATTAGATTATTCTCTGTTCCCTAGTGTATTGTCTTACCTGTGTTTCAAGAATTACCTTGTGTTCAAAGTAAAATTAAAAAGTCAGGAAAATAGAAATAAATGTAAGTCACTGAATGAAAGAATTTTATCGAGAAAGTGCAGAAGTTAGGAAATTATTTCAGTTGTTATTTTAGTGCTTATTAGACACTCTTGGGATGCTGTTATTTATGATCTTAAAGTTTTGCACAGTAATGCCATGCTTAATTGAAATGCAAGCTGTGCACTGATTAAGCAGTCATAGCATTAATATTTTAGCTTTTACAGTCTGATTCTCAGGACTTTTCAGTTGTACGCAATAGGAAATTACTTTGTTAGCTGTAAGCTAAGTTTGCTTTGTGTGATTGTACTTAACAACTCTTCGGAAATCTTTTTCCTCCATGATGCTATTAGCGTCGCTAATTTTTGCAGGCTGTTTAGTAAACTGTAATCTGTATTTTTAAAATGCTTTTGTTTTTTACAATGTCCAGCTACATCTGAATAAACCTACTGTTGAAACACTATAATCGAGCTGTGTGACTTGACCCTAGACAAATAGCATCAAAGACTGAATGTGCCATTTGTTAAGAACTGAAACTATAGATACTAACATATCCCAAAATACTAGATTCTACATTGTTCTTGTTTCCAACACTCAACAACAATCACTAATGAGCCAAAATCACAGACACATAATGTCAATTTGTGGAAAAGTTTGTAAAGGTTAAAAAAATAGTGGTGAAATGGACAAACCAATATAAGGCACTAGACAGACATTAGGATCCGTTTTGGTATTTTGTTGTTGAAGTTCATTGCTTAAATGACAAAAATGTTTTAGACAGCATCATATGGGGAGTGATAGATATAACACAGTAGTAACACTCCAGATCCGATTCCAGGGTAGAACAATCATTAAACTGTAGCTCTATTTAATCCTTAAATATTAAGTTGTGGTTTTGATGAGAACGTATTTCCAACAAGTCGTTGTAACTCCAAAATTTATGGAAGAATTTCCCTCCACATTAATATGTCTGGCAATCAGCAAGATAAACCATTCAATTTGCATCATGTTTATCTTTTCTGCTTCCTATTTTTGCATTTTATATATGCAGAAGCATTTTATTGTATGGCACTTTGTTTTGCTTGGCAATATCACAGCTCTAAAAATCAAATATATAGAAACAATGAAGCTTCTTTTGAAAAGAATAAAGGAAACATCAGGAGAGATCTATAGTTCCACCCTAATGAACCAATTCAGCGCATGTTTATTCATCATACTAACAGCTCGCATGGGAAGGCTAGAAGCACTAGCACTGAGAAGAAAATTGAGGCTCTGATACTTTATTTTACTTCATGCCATAGCTGGTTTCAAATTCTAGTAGTTAATAGGTACTTAAATCTGATAACTTTGTGCTGCATCAATAAAAAATAAAATTGTCAAAAAGTGAAAATACTAGGGAGAGGAGAGGAGAGGAGAGGAGAGGAGAGGAGAGGAGAGGAGAGGAGAGGAGAGGAGAGGAGAGGAGAGGAGAGGAGAGGAGAGGAGAGGAGAGGAGAGGAGAGGAGAGGAGAGGAGAGGAGAGGAGAGGAGAGGAGAGGAGAGGAGAGGAGAGGAGAGGAGAGGAGAGGAGAGGAGAGGAGAGGAGAGGAGAGGAGAGGAGAGGAGAGGAGAGGAGAGGAGAGGAGAGGAGAGGAGAGGAGAGGAGAGGAGAGGAGAGGAGAGGAGAGGAGAGGAGAGGAGAGAGGAGAGGAGAGGAGAGGAGGGGGAGGGGAGGAGGGGGAGAGGAGAGGAGGGGGAGGGGAGGAGGGGGAGGGGAGGGGAGGAGAGGTTAATGTATTTGTCTACTGTAAAAAATGATGCCAACGAGATAGCTATATTTTGGCAAAATTCTTGAATTCCCTTGAGTTAGGCTTATTTTCGGTTATTTTTGTCTTTTTTTCATACTCACAATAACAAGAACTGTGGAGATATTTATCCAGTGCTTCAATGGGTACAAAAGATTCCCATACCCTCTATCTAGACTCTGAAAAGTGCAGTGAATACCAAACATGTCCAAAAGAGCCTACAGTGCACCCCTGTAATGTATAGTACAGGTGGCTTTAAAGAACTTGAGGCAAGTCAGTTGAAATGAAAGTCTCAAGCTGATGTCAACACATGGATATTTCTCACTCATTTCAGACTCTCCCCTGCTTCAGAACATTGTAAATTATCTCATATTATTTGGGACTCCATAGACTTCTTCTCATTATGCAGTCATTATTCAGGATTGATCACCATCGGTTAAAGCTTGTTATTTCTGTCAACATTAGTTTCAGATTCAGTTCCATAAGGGCACATTACCTAAACACATTCAACTCATCTTGGCTCTCAAGCATTGATCTCCCACATCATTCCTCACTATATTCCTCCTCAGAATAGTCTCTGCACCAGCTCCCCCTCCAAAGTCTTGGAAGAGATTCTCTTTGAATGCAAAAGAGGGCTTGTAGGTACTCTAAATTTTCCTGATGCTATGCACAGATGACTAGGTGCCAGGAAGTCAAAGACATACAGAAGGGAAAATATCCACAACTGACACTGTGACTGAAAAGAGGATGAAATCAATAAAGTATCATCCCTTTCAAAAGAAATTCTCTGATTTCTGTTGCATATTGAAGATGGATGTAGTTTTTATTTCAGTGCAACCAAGAAAACTTATGACTGCTAATACAGATACCAATAACTTTTTGAAATTACCATGTAACACCTCTAGATCAGAGTCTTCAGAAGGATCAGAGGGCTGTGCTTTCTGTATCACTACTATTACAGAGATAAATGTGGCATAACCTTGTCCCTATTATTCCCACCAAGAAGTACAACAAACCCTTCTACTCCTTTTCTTGTACTTCCATCTCCAGATTAAAAAAGCTAGATCTATTCCTCCAAAAGTGGCCTAAGAACAAAGTAAAATCTTGATCTTGTTTTTTTAGTTTTTTTCAATTAATTTCCAACTGTCTTCTGATGGGTTAAAATTACAAACAACTTTCTTATTACATAATATTATCCTAAGGAAGCTTCCAGGATACAGAACAGGGACCTATTTCCTGCATATTTTGAAAGATTCTTTACAGCTTGACTTCCTTTGGTATCCAGTATTCTGAATAACATAATACCAAAACATCTTTTTCTTACTTCACCTTGGATGCAAAGTGAAGATATTTATGTAAAAAATGTACCACAGACATGAATGTGCTGAGCCACAGAATGGACTCTTCTAGAGTCAGTGTAATTTTGAAATTGTGGTCCTCATATACAAGACAGATAAGAGAGATGGAAGAAATGCAGAAAAGTGTCAAAAAAAGTAGCTTCAAATGCTTTATTTTCCCCTCTTATGTTTGGGTACTAGCCATATTTGAAGAGCCCCATGGGAGAAACAGGTTGCTGATCACAGAGTAGTTTAAATGAGATAACCCTTGCAGCAAGTTGTATAAAGTATGTGCTTCACTGTCAGGAAAGATAGCATAAAGCTTTCTCTTGTTCTGATAAAAGATCTATCCAATGGGAAACACAATTTTAGAAACATATCATAGGAGACCATCACATTTAAAGACATTTTTCCTGGCTTTGTCTCCTTTGAGATAGACTGACAGGCAAATTTGAAAGTATGTCTTTTCCTCTGAGTTTTGGAAGGTTATCTTTTAGGTTCATTTTATGTTCTGTGAAACATTGATAACAACCTGCCAGAGCTGATGTGTTTACATCGATTTTTCAGAGGTAAGAAACATATATAGCTTACGAACTGAGTGGGTCTTAAAATAAAAATCATGGTGGAGTTCAGTAAAAATCACTTTGTTATAAACAATTAGGGCTAAAAAGTCTACTGTGGAGAAGTGGTATTCTGAAAGCTTTATCTGTTTAAAAAATTATTATAGTTTTAGATCTCTTATAAACTTTTATGTTTAATTTAAAAAAAAAAAAAAAAAAAAAGGACTAAATGTCCTTCATCTTTCTAGATATCTTGTCTTCACTTTGGTAAAGAAGGCAATGTCGTGATCTGGACTGAAGGGAAAGTGAGTGTGAAATGAAAAAGGAAGATGTTACTGTTTTTCATTTGTGCTTAGAAAAAAAAAAGAATCATAAAATTACAAATGAAACTTTTTATACACTTTTATATTATATTCATAATGTTATTAATAGAATCTGCAACTAAACATTTATGACTCTATGGTATTTATAGGAAAGACAATGTCTGACATTGGGTCTTGCAATGCAAGGCCACAGAGATATTCTGTGAATAGTTACCTCAAATGTAATACAGGGTGCATGTTAAATTCCAAATACATGTCAGGAAGGTTCTGTACTAGCTTGATTGGAACTGAAGATGCATAAGGAAATAAAAGCTAGCAAAATTTGAAGGCACATTTATATCTTTTAATCAGTTTAGTGTGCTTCTTACTTGACAACATACCTTCAGCAATCTGGAAAGCTCATCCATGCTATGCAGGCTTTTTCAAGGCTCTAAGTGGTGTGAAACATTGCTTGGACTCTCCACTGAGAATCCTTTATGACTGTACATTCCTTCCAAAACCCTTGATACCTCATGTTCAGGCTACTTAGTGGGATTTTAGAAAGCTGATAAGTAATTTTTTTCCCATGCTGCTTGTACTGTAGAAGTGCAGAGTTTTAAAGCTCCATTTTACCTCTCTGTTTTTTGTACTTACATATGCAGCATCAATATTTGATCTAGAAATATTTATTAGAAGCTTTATACATCTATGTATAACTCCCAGTTTTTAAATTAATATTGAACATTAATGCAAAGATTGTAGCTGACAGAGTGAAGAGGGAAAGGTCAGCTCTTCTTCAAGCAGGTTTGCCACATTACCATTAGTTGCTGGACATACCTCTCAGAGTTGTCCTCAGAACGATTTCTATTTAAGGCCCTGTTGAAAGATATCAATAAAAGAGAAAGCATGCAAAAGTCTCTTTTCATAAATCCATAGACAAATCAAAATGGTTAAAAGAAAATCAAGATACAAAAATAAGTATTTGAAAAGGTCATTGATCTGGGGTACACTAATCCTTTCCTTTACACATGATTGCAACAGCGGCTTTTAGATAAACTTGTTTTATAAGCATGCAAGTGCAAAGAGTCTCTCAGGGGTGTCTGATCACATTTACACTTTCCTCTTTTAATCTTTTATCCATTTTGTCTGGCCTCCTGCTCATTGACACTTTTCTCTGAACTCCCTTCAAAATGTCATTTTCATATTTTAACAGTCCACTACAGTTTTCTTGTTGACTAATGAGAAAAATAATAGCCTTCTTTTGCAGAAATCTTCAAATTCGTGCTTCAATTCTGTATGGGATTTCAAAAACTATTCCAACAGCACTAAGACTATTGGTGTTAACAGTCTCTATAGATTGTGGCTAGGGACCGCATTCTTTTTAGCATTGTGCTCATGTGTCAACTCTATCATCCTGCTGAAAATATCCACACTCTTGACTTTCTGTGACAACTGCTCAGTGCCTTCTTTGGCATACAGAAAGCTGAAGTATAGGTTGAAGTTTCCATCAGTATTCCACATCTGTGAAACTCGATACATCAGAACAGCTTTATCACATTCCTTCAAAGCAACTTTCCTCACAATCAGTCCTTTGCCCAATTTGAAAAGGTCTTTATATTAGAGGATAATAAAAAGACATATATTTTACAGATATTTCCTTTCATTTTCTCCTTAAGTGTATGAAGACTTTTACAGAACTTTCATGACAGTGTAATTTGCATTTTACACGTTCTCTACATGTAAATCACATTACTAAAACATCCATGCATTTATCCCATGAAGCAAGCAATCCACTAATATTAGAACTCCTTATTAAGGTTAATAATTTCCCAGCTTCTTGAGATTCTTACCTAATTTGGTATATGTTAGCAGATCTCTACTGCTTTTCAGTTACTGGTACATCAGGTCTTGGGCTTATCTATTTTCTTCCCCTTTTATTTCCTGCTGGGTTACATGCTTTTTGCAATTTAATTTCCATAAGTAAAATTTGGTTTTTTAGTATCATGTTTTGAATGGTTCTTCTGAGCCTGCTCCCCTAAGATTTTTCACCTCTTTTACATGTCTAGGAGGAAGTATGTTAAGTCTTGGCTAAGGCTTATGAACTTGAACAAAAGCACTGACTTCTGAGGGTGTTCGTCACTTAAAAGAGCTCCATGTCTAGCCAACATCTCTGCCTGCTCAACTGTCCTTAAATAAAATAGAACATAACAGAGAAAAATTGAAATCACTTTAAAATGGCAATTTAAGAGCAATTTATGTATAGTTACCCTTCAATTTTGACAATACTATGGATTCATCTTTAGATATTCAAAGGAATGTTTTGAAAGTGTTCTCAACCCTGAGAAATCTATAAACTTCAAGCAAAACAAGTAGAAACAGGCTGCTTCAAATTTACCATTTTGCTTTGTTCCCTGCCATAGGAGTAATGACACTGCAGTTGACACATTCCCACATTCCTGCAAATGCTCCTGTATTTATTTCATTGAAGTAAGATTTTCCAACAGAAAAACATTTCACAGCAATATTCTACTGGCTCTACCGAATTCTGTTTTTTTTCAGATAACCCTGCTGTTTCTTCCTTTATATGACTGGGGACATTTCAATAATTTTTCTGGTATAAAAACATATTTTCCTTGGCGGATGGCTTCAGTCCTCACATTCTGAGTAAAAATCTAGTTACCAGAGAGTACAGTGTGGGAGGAAATGCTACAGAAGAGATTCCTTCTCAGTAGCAGTATTGGAAGCCTTGCAAAAGACATTGTACTGAGGAGCTGGTGACCTTGAACAGTCCATATTTTCTGTCCTGGGGCTCATACTCCAGGCTTCAGGAACCTGCACAGGGAAAAAGCAGCTGCAGGGGAGCTGCTGGTGCACCCCGTGCCAGCTTCTGGTGGGTGGTTCAACAGAGGTAACATCTCAGCCTGTCAGGAAACCCTCTATTAGCTGAGCAGCTTCCTAATGGAATCTTGGAATATGTTTGGGAACAGCAAAGTTGGATCAAAGAGTGCAACAAGGTGGTTCTGACCAGGGGCTGTTGTGCCTCAACACAGCTGACCTGAGCACAGGCAGACCTGTGCTGGCTGGGCCACCCGTTCAGTGTGGCTTCAGGCTGGGTGGTGCTGGGCAAATTCTTGGCCACAGGACAAACTCAGCCAGTTGGCTGTAGCTGAGGAGCCTGCAGGCAGTTCCCACCCACTCAGTATCCACAAGTACAGGACGTGCAGTCTTGCCTCTATCTAAGGTGTGAAGCAAGAAGTTCCTCGGATGCAAACATCCATTCTGTTCAACAGAACCACTGCTGAATAGACATGCTTTCTTTAAGAAAATTTCATATGACAACTCGAATGGCAAAAATGGAAGACAACTCACCACAGATAGGGTCTGTGCATCAGACTGTGGGAGATGCATCAGATGATGCAAAAATGCAGAGTGCCCAGCATCTGAACTGGTGTAAGATTTTTTTGCTGTCTGTATTCCTCTTTTTATCCTCCCTTGTTTAAACAGCTACGTTGTTAAGCCATGTATTGTCCACCCTTGCTTGCTGAGATCCAGACAGAACTCTACACCACATTTCTATCCCTTCAAATACCAAGTGCAGGGGAGACGAGAATTCAGAGACAAGGATCTTCTTCAAGAAGGGGTTTGAAATATAGGTCAAAGAAAATGTGTTGGTGTTAAACAGTACGTTGGAGAATTTAATTAAAGATCTGTGGCATTATAAACCAGAAAGTATCATCAAATTTCAACATCATGGAAATATCAGTTTAATTTTGGATAAAAGAGATTTTGCCCTTTGGATTGGTTCCAAAGCTTAAAATTCGCATTATGGAGAAACTGTTTAGAGTCAAGCAGGACAAATTTCTTAATCTGGTAAAACACATTTAGTAACTTGCAGTTCAGCCACAGAAATGGCAGCCTGCAAATGCAGACAGAAAGATCAAGCTGAGAAGGAAATTACAGTGAATTCAAGAAGGAGCTTATTTCAGTGTAAAGAGGGAAGAGCCTGAGATGACTATTGCACCTGCTATTTGGCTGCAAGTCACAAACCAAGATATTAAAGTGCATTCCCAATACTTGTTGCTACACAAACAGCAAGTTAATGGTCCTAATACAAGCACCCTGTGCTTGCAATACCGAATTAATATTGCCTTTAGAGCACATAAACAAGTAACAAAGGCAGCCTTTCAAGGCTTCACAGACTTAATGGCAAATAATTGCTAAGTCCTTGGCTTAAGTGTAAGTCAGGAGAAAGTGGAGGCTGTAGATACAGCCTCCCAATCACCAAAAACTGTAAGAATCATGTCTTGGGGATGGGTAGTTATATGGTAACAGCAGATGGATTAGGAATTCTGTTACATATGTAAAGCTTTGTTATGGATGCTATGATCAGATTTAAAGCTAAAAGTGTCCCATAGCTGCCTGTAACTTATGATTCTGTAATGAATGAATGGATTAAATTTTCCTTAAGGATCATATACAGTTACACATCAAGAAAGTTTACTCAGTATGTCCCAATCCTTTTTGTCTCACTGAAATCAACTAGGAACCCGATGATAACCAAATATTCTTTTAAATTTGTAAAAAATGAACTTGTTTCTAAGACTTGCATTTGATAGCCTGAGGTAGGTACAGATACAACGAAAAATTATGAATTTATGTTAAAAATTTCAATGAAATAAATTATTAAAATATTTTCAGCATATATAAAATTATTCAGTGTAATCATTCTCTTAAAGAAAAATACCTTCACTAACCACTTATGACACGGGCATCTACTGCAGTAAGAAATGCCCAGAAATGCTATCTGAATTCATTTAGTTCAGTACAGGCAGAAGAATTTTGAATACCTTCTACCCGTTAACTTCTTTTGTTCTTGAAAATACACATATGAAACTTCAAGTGTAGGTTTTCAACTTTATTACCAAATCATTCATTTTAAAATATATATAAATTTTTAAAATTATGTTAGTGAAATTACTTTAGAACAAAATTGAATAAATATGCTTCAGTGTGGATCACTCTGCACTGTAATGAGCAGCTGTTTTGAAGTCATGGTTAAACCTGAACAGTCTGGGCAGGAAAAAATCTAATAAATTTCCAATAGTGACCTATATCACCACTACCAGCAAGCATTCCTTTTAGCTCTAGCTGCGTACACAAACAATTAAGCAGAATTTCCAGACCCACCATAATCACACCATGTGGAAAAATCTATGAGCTTTTTTCACTGTGCATTTATTGCTGGTTCAGTCTCTCTGCTACACTGGACTTGAAAGTCCACTTTTAAGTCCTGAATACTGCCATACAGTTTATTAATAGATCATGTTGGGGTTGCTCTAATTTCCTCCATTTTATTGCAATGCTAAACAACTGTAAATGTTTGAATATAATGGCCACTGCATTAATATGTACCCAAATTCTCAAAGAAGACATACACATAAATGCAAAATACTGTTTGCATACTTTTAAAATCAATCATAAATTACTTTCTTATGATACTGAAATGCAAAGAAGTGATGAGGCATTAATAACAATGCTTCAAAAATTTTCTAGGGCTCGATAAAATGATTTTTTACACTCTTTCTGTTAATTTGTCAACTGAAGCATGGTAAGATAATCACATTTCCAGGAGGTAAGACATATGGGTAAAGGAAATGGGCAGCAACATCAGCAGAGGAGGCAGGAGCCCTTTCAGATGATTCTTTTAGAAAGTTACAGATTTCTTTGCAGCAGATCATACCTGATGCACAAAAGAGCTTTGCTGACCTGAGAAAAGAGGAAAAGCATCCTTGAATCACACTATTTCAGCTCTATCTAATAACGTAACCCTAAACTGATAAAGCTAATTTCTATAGAAACACTGATATGTAAGATCTTTGACAGAAGAGATTGGTGATTTTTTGCAGTAGTTTCAGACATTGCTGAATCTTTTTAACAAACTATCATCTTATGGAAGAACGCAACATATGCTAACCCTGAAGCAACTCCCATTCTCAGCTCAGGATCTTGGCCTGAGTCCCCTTGTCAAAAAAAGAAGCTAATTTGCTGAACTAAATTTGAACAGCTGAAACACACACACTCCATTCTGCTGACTCTACTACTACAGCAGTAACATCTGAAAGAGGGAAAATTGCAAATGCCTGGGAACTGCCTTTAAGAGCAGCAGTTGCTTGCTTGGTGAAGGTGATTCAAGCCTTTAAAAGCTTGTGTGTAATTTTCCTTTTTTTTTTGATTGATCAACCAAATAAGAATATTTATTCTTGTATGTCAATTGTTGCAAAGCAGAGGAAATACTTGAAGTTGCTTGGTTTTGTTAGTAAAACATGTACTTTTAATTTTTAGCAAGATTTATTATAAAATATTAAAATAAATAAAGCTCTTGCAGTCTGCCAATTAATTAGTCCAAAATGATAAATTAGCAGCTATGACTCTCTGCTAAGGATCTTTAACTTAAAAAAATTTAGTTCTCTTTATCATGTTGATAGAGAAAGAAAAATTATCTCTAATTTATCAGAAAAGCTCTTATCCACGTCTAATTTTACTTACCAGTAAACAAAGATTTAATCTTATTTTCCTTCCATAGTGACAGCATATTGGAACAAGACAGAGGTCATTTAATGCTATCGTCCTTATTTCTAAACTTTGCTTTTCATCCTAGTAGGTCTCTGGAGAACTTTTCCTGTAGATTGGCAATAGGAAAAGATCCTTTCTCAAGCCTGATTCTTTCACCAAGGATTAGATCCATTCCCAATCAGAAAAGCCATATTAATTAAAAAATCTCCAGAATGTCTCACACAGGGAAATTTGAATGGAGCAGGTACAAGACCAGAACCACCCCACTCTATGACATTTAATCTAAATTACATTTATTAAGCAGAGTAGATTTAAAAGGTGGATAGCAATTTTTATTCAAAGATTTTTATCCTGTAGCATTATACATTTCTAAAAACAAAACATAGACAAAACAACAAAAAAACCCGAAAACTTCCACCCTTGTTTAGACCAATTCAGTATTTCCGAGTCCTGTCTGGAAGCTCAGGACAGTTCCACACCAGCCATTACATTCTACCTTCCCTAAGAGGCTTCTTTTTCAAGCATTTATAGTCTTATTTTATATTTTTCCACAAATAGATTGTCAGCATAAGCCATAAACATTATCCACGAAGCCCCAGCACTCTTTCTGTGACATTCCCCATCTCTAAGGCCAATCAGCAGTTCATACTTGGGTTACTATTGCTCTTTGGCCTCTCAAACCTGTGATGTTGTAAGGAAGGTAAAGATGCTAACAGTCCTTCTCCTTTCCTTCTTTTCCTTTCTTTCTCTCCTCTGCAAACTGGAGTAATCTTTACAGGGGGCAGATGTAGTCTGGGTCGCACAAGAGGATTGCTTTTAGACAAGTTTCACCCCATGCTAATGTCATAAGCACTTAAGTTTCCCCTAATAAGTCTCGTAGCTACATCTGCCTGAAATTAATGAGGAAAGTATGTGAATCCTTCTTAAGAATTTCATAGAATCACACAATCATAGAATGGTTTGAGTTGGGAGGGACCTTCAAGATCATCTGGTTCCAAATTACTGCCCCAGGCAGGGATTTCACTAAAAGCCATTGAAAGAAAGAGGAGAGGGAAAGGGGGACAGAGAGCTAAATATTTCTGGAAGATAAACAAAAGAAGTCTTGAAAACAATTTATATTTGGCTTTGCAACACTGCAAAATTTCAGCAGAAATGGGGACATATCAAACAATAAAACTGAAATCCATTAGCTCTTGAAAAAAAAAATGTGCTCAGTGTAATTCCCTGAGCCTTACACACTAGAATGCTGTATGAACACCAGTTCATAAATGTTTATAATGTTTTTAAACTATTACACAGAAATGGATTTTACATGACTTTGGAACGAAAGGTGGAATTAGGTTTTCAGGAAAATAACCGCAAAAGTAACAACAAAATATGTAGCCTTCATTTATGAAGGTTTCTAACATTAAGAAAGGTGTAAGTGAAGTTGCAGTTAGCTTTTCTGTATTAATTCAGGCATTATACTTAGCATGACTGATTTCTTAATTTTCTGAATAAATACAATAATGGGAATATACTTAGTTTTCATGTAAAATAATTCATTTAAGATTAATACTAAAAATTGTGGAGTCATTTTTGTATAATCAACTTAAACACTTAGATATATTTAAAAAAAAAAAGCCACAGAGCACAAATATTTCCTTATTTGAATATTTGCTGAGAAAAAAATATATTAAATGTGAATATGAAAATATGCATTAAAGAAAACGAACCAAAAGATTCTCATCAATGAATGTGGATTTGTTTTCAAAGCAGTCATAATCCATACATTTCTCTGGGAGCTAGCAGATTTTAAACAGGACCTAAATAGAGCTCATCAGTGAGATAATAAACCCTTTGCTGAGCTTAAAATGTATTTAAAACACTTAGCTTTACTAACTTTCTGCTTGTTGAAGCCTAATTTATGTTATTGTAAATTTGATGCAACTCTCTTGATGTCATATGATATTTTATAAGTTTCGCAGCAATGTAAAGGACAGAAGAATCAATCCATAAGCTTGCTCTAGTTCTGCTTCATCATGACCATGCCGTGGGTGGAACTTACAGATAAATTGCTGTGGAAAAGCAAATTATTTGAATTACAATACATTCATTTTCACAGCACTATTTCCATCTGCTTAGCTTCTCTGGAGGGTTAGTTCTGTTTGACACTTCATTATATTTTTAGTTATAATCTTTTATTAACGACAAACAAATATGTTGACAGTGCAAAACATTTTCTTTCATGAGCAGTAAGAGATAGGCAAACACTACTTAGCAAATAAAAAAAATATATATGACAGAGTGGAGGTAATACAAATAATAGGTTACATTGAACATAAACACTGTCATAAGCATTAGATCAAAGTCTTGTTTCTAATTAATTCATCCCATTTGAATGTTTCCCTAAGTAATGTTGTTCCATTGCTACATGTTGCTAGCAGTATTTTTATTCCAACTCTCTTGTGTCTTTTATTGCAGTAAGCCATATTCCTTTAGGGCTCAATTCTGCAGTCTCCACTCAATCTAAATTCCCAGTTCAGTCTGGGGGCAGGATTTGCTTGAACAAGGACAAAAGAATTTAGTCTCTAGTGTGTAGTTATAACAGTATTCTCAAAGCCTAAATGCATTACATTTTTGCAGTCTAGAATTTAATATGAAACAGAAGTGTCTTAAATTCTACTTCATTTGCTGCTTCTGAATTTTGTCAGATAAGTTTCCTTGGCTTCCTTTTTCCATTAACATTGCCACCAGTAAGATAAGAATAATAACGAGCATTAAGCTCCTCTGACAGATAATTTGATGAAAGGCTCTGCGTACCTATTGTAGGTCAGATGCTGTGAGAGAAATCTCTCATATAGAATAAAGCTCAGATCATCCACTTAACATTTTCCTTTTTATGTCACTAGGTAAGGACTCCAGAGCAAAATTCCTTGGGCAATCTGGAGTCAGTCACAAAGCGTTTAAAGGACTAGCGTTATATTGCAGCTGAAGTGTAAGTTAGTTCCCAGGAACCCATGACTTTTGCAGTGTGGAAAAGGGACACACAACTATCTTTGCTTCTCACTCTCCAGCTGTAGCAGGCAGACAAGAATTACACTCTGGACATGAAGAGATATTATTAGTTTATTTTCCAAGGTCTTGCACATATTTCCAGCTCTACTGCCTGGCATGCTTTATACAAGTTAAACATCTGCACTGCCTATCAGAAAAGTGTCGTAACTCAACTTCTCCAAGTCAAATAGGATATAGCACAACTCACGTTGTTTTGTTCCAAATATTTAACTGTGGAACAAATTAACCATCTGTAAGAATATATGCAATTATCCTATCCCAACAGAATTTTGCCGTGTACTTTGAACTCTCATAGAAAATGTCCTCTAAATCAACAGCCTTTTGCTGTTACAAACTTCCAAATAAAATTTGAAGGACTAAAGCAGAAGTTAATTTATGACACACAGTGACTGCAATTACATATAACAGGGCTCAAATACAAAGATTTTAGACTGCTACAGAGCACATTACAGATTCAATGAGATAGCATAGAAGGTTTTCTGAAGGGTTGAAGAATGTGAACTCATCCCACACTACATTGTGCATGGGTCTGTAATACACATCTCTAGTGTATCTCATAGCAAAAAGTAGCATATGCCCATAGGAAAATTCTCCTTGTATGTGAATCTAATGTACATTTTTGAGAGGAACACAGTAAAGTCAGGCCTGAGCTTTAGATCTTGTATACCATAATCTTAAATCTAGGTCATCAATGACTTTAAAAGCCATTATCTGAATCCCTTTTTGTCCCAACATCAGCTTTTATAGTTGTAGTCTCTTTCCTGTATGACCCAGAACAATTAAAAAAAAAAATATATCCCACATTATGTCATATATTCCATTTTTCTAATGTGCTTTTCCTAAATATTTTCCTTTATGTGCAACCAAGGTTTTTTGCCCCCTTCATTCTGCCATCCTCCAAAATGTTCAATTTGCTTTAATTTCTCTGTTACATGATCCTTCTCATTCTTGTATCTTACTTTCCTGCTTGAAACCCTTCACTTCTGTGACGTTAAATTAACAAGTTAAAACTGAATAAGATCTTTATAATGTAGCTAATGTAAAGTATAGGCATATCTTAAAACATAACTGTGTTCGGGGTTACCATTTTTTTAAGAACACTACTATGATGTTTCTAAAATGATTTTTTCCCTAAACCTAAACACAAAATTATCTCTTTAAAAGTGAACAAAAAGCTTTGATCAAGAAAAAGAAACTTGATCCAAATTGACTTACTTAGATAAGGATTAGTATACTCTTTTCAATCTGTAATTTCTGAATTTCAACAATCTTGAAAATAGTAATCAAATTGTGGAAGTGTGCCTGCATTATAGTGGCAAGTATTCAAACACAACATTTACATTTTAGAAGTGAAAAATCACATTTCTAATGTTTTGTTCTTCTTATAAGAACAGCATTATTTGAAATCAGGCTGGATTATCTACATGCAAGTTTTATTTATCATTGGTACTAAAGTGACTGTTTCATTAACAAAATCTTCTTTAAAAATAGTACAGGATGCTAAGTAATATACAGCAACTCCTCATTTTCTAATGGATACATTTTTTCTAATCTGATCATTCCTAAAGTATCTTTAATAATGATTTATTTTTCAAGATCCCAGTCATGACTTCACTCTCCATATTTGAGAGCCAAGAGAGATGTTTAGAGATGATGAAGTCCTATGTGAACTCCTACTTAAAGCTTAATTATTGTAAACTATCTCTAACCGACATAAAAGCCAATTAAGAGGCAGCATGAATAGCCATATTAAATATAAATAATATCAATGGCTTGTATTCTCTCAGCATGATTCAGTTTAAACACTTAAACTATGAATAACTATAGAATTTTTTTTGTAGCACTCCTGAGATAAAATAAAGTTGTTTATAGGAGCATTTCTTCGAGCCACAAAAATTTGCATTTTTATCTAGACTGTGTTGTTCTAAGCCACAAGTATCATGAACAATTAAAGATCCCTGTCAAACCCTGGGAGATTCTGAAAGACATGAATACGGTATTATTTCATTAAGCACTGTGTGAGATTAAGATGCTTTTCTGCAGAAAAAAAAAAACAAAACAAAATGTACCAAAAAAATTGAAAAGGACAATTATTGAAATTAACCATAAAAAGTATGTCAATGCTTCTATCAGTTTAAGAATTCCAAGGAAAAATACATCTTTATTACCATAATGTCAGCAAAAGATGTTGATATACATGTTTATCCAACAGTTCCTGTGGAAAGATTTAAAATAATATCTTGTCTATTACTCTGTGAGTTCAGCCAATTTTGTTGTGTGACTGATTCTATGGGTACACTGTTGCAGAGGATTCTTTCTGACATTGAATTTGTGCCCTACATCTCAAATATAACTGTCTTCCAGCATTACTGGATTTCCAGATTACTTCTCAAATAACCTGGCTGTGCAGAATTCCCCATTAGACAGGATAGCAGAGAAATGAGCTGGGAATATCCACCTGAACTGCTAGCTCCAGATATTCTGGTCATTTGGAACACAGTAACAGGGTATTTAAATCACTACAGACCCATTTTCAAAAGCCACCATTTCCATAGGTATACTGGTAATTCATAATATAGGTAGGCCAAGGGCTTTGGTTTTGCAAAACTGTTCCTTTCAGTCTCCTGCATATGTACCAATAAACAGCCAAACTCACAGAATAAACAAAACCCTTGGAGACACTGCGCTCTTCCTCAAGGAGCAAGGGAAGGGCTGGATGCACAGTTTTAGTGTGCTCAGCGTACTTGAGAAGTCCTCCTTAACCCAGGGGATGCGCTCTGCTGTGTTGGCTCCGAGATCCTCACGCACAAAGGGCAGTTCTGCTTCCAGCACAGGGACGCTTTATCCACAAGAGCCTGGCGCTGCTGGGCACAACTGCAGATAAATGATTACATACCCACACTTCACTACAGTCCCTGCTGCAATTGAATAATACCTTTATCCTGGATTGGAAAAGCAGCATTAAACAGCTTCTGGCCTTCTAAACTGTGGGGTTTTTTCCTTGTGAAATTACCGTATCTAGATTTATATAGGGGAAAAAAAATGCTTATTTAATATCTTTCCCTCAACTATTAAGAGGGTGATAAACAAGCTCCCTAGTCTATGTACATCTTTGTGATTTAAGGAGTGGATTCTAAATACAATGAAGACAAATTTTATATTTTGCTAAAATAGGTTGTTTAATCAAGCATCCTCTGCAGAAATGCTGCAAAGAAAATTCTAATTAAAATGTAACCTGGGGTGGCTTCACCAATTCTAATCTAATGGGAACTAATCCCTGTTTTAGGTAAATTAACTCTCAGGTCTTAATTTGCTCAGATTTCCCTTAGAGTCTTCTTTATTTAAGGAAAGAATAGCTTGCTAGAAACATTCTAATGTTTCAGCCTTCTGGGCCAGTGGCTTCATCCCCTAAACATTTTTCTGTAAGATGAAGATACATTTAACTTCCAGTATCTTCTATATTAAACAAAAATGGGATTTTTTGAGAAGTAAATACCATCAAAAGCCTTATACAGGTGAGTGCATGCACTTCTATGTTTCCCCCTGTGCTCCCATGTCAGCTGTCTTAGATACAATATCTTTTACTGGTCACATTAGATACGGTTGAAAGATTTGAAAGTAAATAAGTTAGGATCACTTTGTATCATAACACACAGTAAAGATAAGAGTCAGTTATCTCTAGTAAATTCTGAATCAGTAATAAAAGTCAACAAGACAACTAAATGAGACCTATTTACACTTGAAGCATTGGAAAATGCTACATAAAGTCAGAAAATAACTTGACATTGTTTATGACTTCTGCTTAAAATGCAAAACCTCCTGGGATTTCTAAAGTGGTAACTAATCTCAGAGGATGTTTATTATCAAGTGTGCACTATACCTAGTTTTTAAATTAATTATTCTATTTCTCACTTTTTAATCTGATCCACCTATCATAACTAGTCTGCCATTGAATTGCACTTGGCAACGAAGTTATAATTTTTAAATTTCTTTTTAAGTGAAATTTACCATTGACTGGCCCCAGGGAGCAATACATGCATCCAAAGAAATTGAATCAACTTGAAAAAGACTGACACACAAGAAAAAAGAATAAAAGCAAAGCCCAACCAAACCAAAACAAACTACAAAGCCCCAAAGACAGCCTAATCAGATTTATATCCAAAATAAGTGACAGATTACTTTCACTATGGTTTTGCCTACTGCAAAAACCAGTATCTGAACCACAGGAGATAAGGAACCAAAACAAGAATGACTTGATGCTTGATGGATTATATACGTATATAATTTATAATAGAACATTTGTCTCCTGATATCATAGTCAACATATAAAATGCTCCTACATGGTTGTGAATATTGTTTTTGTAGTAGTATGGCACCTAAGAACACTGGGATGTAAAGAGAAAATCACAAAAATTGACACAAGGCTCAGAAAGGAACAGAATCAGAATACATGTGAGAGATATTTAACACTATGTTTAGAAAATATAAAATTTTTGCTGTTTGGTTAAAAAAACCCCACACAAAATATTCAAGTCTATTGGTAATCAATTTTAATATTGCTTTAAATCAAGTTCTGTTCTTGAAATAGTCTATGACTTCTCATTTTAGAGAGCTGGTCACAAGAGGGCAACATAGTTACATACATATGGAGCAGTTGTGACATTCCTGCCAATGGAAATTAATAGTATGAAAAATACAACAATAAGGCATGAGACCTGGTTATTGGTCAATGTTTCTAATAGACTAAATTTCAGATTAAAATTACAAAATTTAACCCTAACACTGTCCCTCTCTACGGGTACCATAGTACAATCTGGTCACAGTGCAACATGGTATTTTCAAATAACATGTCCAAGTTTCATTCAATATTCACTACATTCTCAAAGGATGTGCTAGCTCTTGTTGGAAATCTGCACAAATTTTCCCAGATGTGTGCAAGTATCTCTCATATCCTACAAGTAAACTAGAGCATAGTCTGAAAATTCCACTAGCATTGGAACTTCATCTCCTACAGTATTCTGATGCCCTTTTTTAACTCACTGATTATAAATTGTTTTCATCTGTAGAATGAATAAACTAGGTATCTTAGTGATTAGGGAATATGAGCTGTTTTGGGCAGAGCATTCAACTTTAATTGTCTCATTATTTTCTTAAGTGATCCAGGTCTTAAAGTAATGATTTGTCTGTTTCAAAGACTCTCTTTTTAAAAGCAGAGAAAAATCTTCCAAAAATATTTCAAAATTAGTCTTTATGTAGAACTAGCCTTACAAATATTCTGATAGAGAAACCTTTGTAGATCTGATATTCTGAAAAGACAAAGGCAATTGTCTAAGTGCTGATTGTCATTCTCAAGGTAATTCACTGTGTGTGTACTGGATTTAAGTCATGCAACACACAAAAGAGCCAAGAGATCTTCCACCATAGGTGCAGTGTTGATTGGCAATATTGTCGTTATTAGTTACTAAAGCAACATCACAAATTGTGTACAATTGGAACAAGACTTCCAGGGACTCTGACAATGTCAGACAAAAATAAGTTCCCATCACTATAGTAACAGCTGTGAGCAACATCGTGGTTGTGTGGCCATCAATGGCAAAGCTCCCACAAATATCAGACAGGCCTAGAATTCATTTTCTGACAGTCATCCATGAGCCACACAACTAGAATTGACACTTTAGATATGGAGTAAAAGTAGTGAATTTCTCTACTGGCATGTAGATGACTTCCTTTACATTATCTAGAATGTTTGAGTACCTAACCTATATACTGAAAATTCTGTAAAGCCAAAGTCCAATCTTCTCTGAGCACAGAGGTTTAAATATACAATCTCACTTACTGAATAAATTTCTGAGAAAGTTTTGTAGATTGTTTTGTTTTCTTGTCACAATCAGCCTACCAGTCTTCTCCAGTACATTCAAAAATTTTCAAATTTCTCTTTTATCTGGAGTGAAAAAGATGGGAAAAGGAGATAGAGAAGAGAAAAAATAAAATTTGAGATGAAGTTCCAGAAGAAAATCTGGTCATACTGATTAAAAATTGAAATATTATTTGAATATGAGAATAAAAAAAATAAGCCCCACATCAACATTTTATTTTTTCTAAAGTTTTTTAATTTTTAGTTTGAGGAAAAAATGGGGTTTAAATAAGTTGGGTTTTTTTTTTCATTTCTAGCCACCTGAAACAAAATTTGGACCAATGAGCACTTCTCTTACATTACACATTATATGGAGAACTCATTGAAACTGTAACTTAGTGTGATAACTCTTTTGAAAGTGTGGTCTGTAACACACCAGTCCATTTAATCTTAGACCTTCAAATGTCATGATTATTCTCCATATCAAAATCACAAAACAAGAAGACAAAGATGAGGTGTTAGTAATTTTGTCATCATGCCTTTTTCATCATGGTCTCGCTGCTTTTTTTCATTTCATTTACTTATTCTCAGATGAACTCCTGAAGACTTACCCTTGGTTTTAAGCAGAACCCAAGCTGCACAGTTACTGACCAGCTACATGAAATAATTACATTAACAGCTGAAAAGCTGTTGGACTACACCCTCTTTACAGATCACCCAAGGTAAGGTAAAAATGCATCCACATTAGAGCTAATTCAGGTAAAGTAAAAGGCATGTCCTGCATATGATCAGTCCCACTGATGGCCATATATCTGTGGAATCTATACGTAAGACTAGTGACTTGTGAGAGAAAGAGCAGGTGATGCACAGAAGACAACCACAAACTAACAAAAACACGTGCCCTGATGGCTGCAATCTAAAGGAAGACAATAAAGTGCTGAAGACCTTTTTAAAGCAAAAGTCTCATCAAGCAGTCAGAGAATTAAGACAGAAAACAATGTTAAATGACATCTGTATAGAATAGTATGAATAGTAAATTACAACATTAATTCCTATGTGGCAATAGAGTAGAAAATCAAGGAGCTGATTTTTTCTTAGTAGTTCTTACTAATACTGATTTAAAATGGCTCCTGAGTGCAATAATAGAACCAGACTTCACTACTTGAACTGAAATAAACTCTTAACCTACAAGAAAACTGTGGGTAGGTCATTCCAAATAAATAATTTCTAATGTTTTTCCTGTAATTTTACAATTTTACTTTGCTGCACATATCAATAAAAAAAAATAAAATTTATGCCAAAATATACAATAAAGTTCCAGAATAGTACCAGGCTGTGAAAAGTAAATGTATGAAGTATTCCATTTTCCATATACTGCAGAGATATACTTTAATCGTTATGGATTCACTTTCACTACTTCTCAGATAAATCTTTGTGTGCTTCCCTGTGGAACACAAACCATCCTCCAAGGAGAGGTCAGCTACCTCAAAACTCCTTCCATTGCTTTCTTCAAGGAACACAACAGGAGTGAGTAATTACAGAAATTTCAACAAGCAAGCCTCTTCTCTCTCCTACTGGTCAGGTCTTTTAAAGGTACTATTATCCCCTGATGACCTGTTAACTCTCTGAAAGAAATACAACACATAAAATTCCAGCTGCTTTCTTTTTCTGCCTAGATTCAGCATGATGGAAATCAGGAACCCCTGACTGTGTTATAGCCCTGTGTCAACTTTGCTGCTGCTGCTGTCACCCACAGTAGCTCTCTTTTCATGACAGGTTCCTCCTCATTAACTTTTGCTTTCCTACCACTGGTGAAATCCACGCACCCCTTCTCTTGTGCAGCTGTATTTCATGCTGTCATTTACCTAAGACTCAGAACCTCATTCAAAGTCCAGTGACTCTTCCCAAAACTTTAAGATTATTTGTATCTGACCTTTGAACTGAAAAATGTGAAAGGACTTGGTTAATTGCTTTTTTATATTCTTGCTTTCACTATATTATACACAATTTCGACACTCCTTCCAAAGAGCAAAGGAAATACACACTGACATGAACCTTTTTCCCATGAGACACATTCAGAGAAAAAATTAATTCCTTGCAATAGAAAAAAAAAAAAAGAAAAAATAGAATTTTTTGTGGGAGTACTGTGAGGAACAAATAGGTGTAACAGTCTGCATGTAAGGCCTCTGAGAAATGTTAAAGTACTATGTGGTTAGAATTTTTCCCTAAAATAAATGAGTCCCACTAATTCCATCTCTAAATAACAAAGCATAAAATACTAATAAGAAAGTTGATAAAGATCTTTTGAAATAGATGGCCAATAATAGTTGCTAATATTTTAGTGACTTTCACAAATAGCTATTTATTCTACATTTTCACACACAGCTACAAAAGGCGAGTTCTTTAAACTGAATCTTTCTTTTTCATAAACACTCAGCCTCTGCAGCTTCTTATGAAGTCCAGTGGGAGACAGGTGCACTCATTAAAACCAGGACATGTTTTCACATTAGCTACGAAGATACATATTTCTGAGTTGATTATTGATGTCACAAATTGAAACATTGATCTCAAGGAAGTAAGCAAAGTTTAGAAAAGCCAGCAGCTTATTGGAACAAAAATTAAACAAGTGTCTTTATTATACAATTTAAAAATTAGTATATATGTAGGACCAGAAGATGTCTCCCATGAAATATGTTCAAAATACTGATAGGGCTGTTCCTTTATAAAAATACTTTGTGGTACATGCAGTACAGTAATATTACTAATGAGGAGGTTCAGTTAATGGCATGCAGGAAAAATTAGAAACTGGATTCCACTTAGATTTTTTAGTGATTAGTTTTGTGGTTTTCTCTTATAAATTCTGAAATGTCAGCAAAATACATGTGCAGGCTGGAAGCTTTTCTTATAAGGGATATAGCATGGCAGGATCTCCCACTCAGAATTCATTAATCCAAACATCTGACAAATACTAACCAGGTGTTCCTTCTACAAGACTTTTTATTCTACACAGCCTTAAAAACTACTATTTCCTTAATTTCATTTCCTACCCAAATTCAATAACAGGAGCAACTCAATAATCTAGGAGAAATATTTTAAGATTAGCAACCATTGCATCATACAAACAGGGACTTACACTTACCTGAGGAATCACAATCTTCAGAAACATTTGAATCAGTAAAGTTCCACTCCATCCTGGAGTTCAAAATTTTCACATGGTTACAAATAATTCTTCATCATTTGATTTACTATATTCTGCATGAGAAGCTCAGGATTTAATCCAAATTACCTCAATAAGTTCCATATTTAATAGTCTTGAACGTGTGCTTCGGACAAGTTGGGGCAACAGGCAAGAAAAAGCTTTTTTTCTTTAAATAGCTGTAAAATGGATGGACAGCCAGCAGATATCATTTCAAGCTATACTATTCTCTGTTGCTGCAATTTTGTAAAGATGACAGAACTCAAGCACAAAATCTGCTTGAGTTCAGAAAAAGACAGCGATAGTTCAAGTCTTCCTCATAAGAAGTGGAGATGAGCAACACTCATCTGTAACTTCTCTGTCTCCAAGATATTTTAAATATATTCATTTTCAGACTGAAAACATTCTGCATATTGTCAACAAAAATAATACTACACATTTTCAGATGCACTGCATTTCCACAGCTCTGCTTTTTTGACAGAAAAGACAAGTAAATAACCCCCAATCTCCTTCTACTTTGCTTAATTTGTTTCTGTTATCTCAAAGCAGACTATTATTGTGTTTATAAACCAAAGCGTAATGCTTCTTAACTGCATGACAATCTCAATTGGGCTGAACAATCTGGGAGTCTACAAGCTTCACACACATCTGCCAGTGAGGCACAAAGATCTGCAAATACACAAAACTGGCAATCTGAACCATCTCCCATGCTTCTTTACCATAAACACTGTAGCCAGTGCTATATTGAGAAAATTACTTTAAAAAAAAGACAAAACTAAGAAAATACATCAAAGTTGAGAAGCATTTTAACCCCCAAAACCTAAGGCTTTCCTAAATAAGATTAAATTATGCAACTTCTACAGTGAGGCTGCAATACAAAGGAGACCATTTAGTGAGTTAAGCGGAGGGAAAGATGGCACACCTAGGATAGTGTCAATTAAGTTCATAAAACTAGACTGTACCCCTCAGAAAACTGTCACAGTTCATGGAGCAGTCTAAATTACTCCAGCAGAGGGTAAACACACATATAGCTAGGAAAATCTTCAGCAAGTGTTTGCTCATTTCTCATTGAGCTCTGGAATACCTGGTGGAAAGCCTAGGTTTTTCTCCAATTCATGCTAGCTAGGCTGTGAACAAATGGAATAATCCTCTACAACTGTTCTATCTCCATGAATTAGGTATCTGAATATCAGTTTAACTCCTTTAGACAAGCATGGGTGTAATTAGGACTGCAGAAGCTGTTTTTGTCTTTAGTGGAAGACTTCATTAAGGAATAACCACGGGGAAAAATGTTTTCTGATTACGCATTGAAATCCAGAATTTAGATAGATACCTTGTCCTCTTTTTCTGGGGTTGTGTTCCCTGACTCATGTGTTTAGCCTCAAAGTCATATTCTCTAGTCCTTCAAATCTTGCATTTAAGATTCTTCTGATAAAATTTCATTGTTTTAGTTTATCTGACAAAAAATAGCAGATTAAAGCAGAAATAAGAACTTGAAGCAGTGATGGAGGCAGTTGCTGACATCAAGTAGAGGGTATCAAGTTTGCTGGGTTTTTTGCCAGTGTAAGCAAGAACTATTTACAGCACAAAATTCATTCTGGCCTTCCAAATTTTCTTCAACAAGAGCAGATTTTGGATACAGCCAGCAAAAATTGCAAGCACATTTTCAGAAAATTGAAGAATGAAGATGCTTGACTAAAAGTGCAAAACTGAATATATTATCATATGATATTACTTCACAAATTGAAAACAGTTGTTTGAAAACATTTTTCTTCTTTAGAAAAGTGGTGCTTCCTTTGCATTTCACTTGCACAGCAAAGCTACACTTCCCCTCTTCCTCTTCTCACCCCTTCTCAAAATAAAAGAAAATAAACGTAATATTAGCAAGACAAAGACTGGCATCAAGATATCAAAGACTATGTTCTAATTTTAAAATGTCTGGAAAGACATCTGCATGATGTTTCTGTTAAAGATTTATGTCCTTGATAATACTGTTAGTTCTGTATTCCATGGCAAACTATAGAAATACTTTTAAAAAACTATTTTTTTTTCTTTGCTAATGGGAAAAATTAACTTCTCCAACACAATATAGTTTAAATGCTTACTTACTTGAACACATTGATTGACTAAAAATGTTAACCTATTTAGTATTGGATTTCTTTTAATTCAATTTGATATGTGGTGTTGTTAAAATTACTTAGGAGCTGTTTGGACAAAAATATGTGTACCAAATAATACAAGAACTTTAATCCATTTACTAATACTTGACCTTCTAAAACTAGGAAAAACTTACTCTTTGAGATTTCCATTTCCACTAAGTAAGAACACAGAGAGGGGTTATCTTTGTCACACATTCCCACAGAATTATTGAAGGAGATGAACAATGAACACTATTATAATAATTAAAATTTCCATTATGTCTATAATACCTTTGACTCTCAAAACACTTGTTCATATCTTGGGAAAATGTTTTCTTACTTTGAAAAAGAGCTGTAACGAAATAATAATCCAGTAACTTGAAAAGTATGTGTGGACATTTTGAGAAGATGATTGATGTTAAACAAAATAAATTAATCTCAGCTCGAGACAAATTACTCATAATTTTTATTTACTGAAAAAAGCACATGTATTTCATTATAATTTATTGTGTCACAGGAACTTTAATTTGAGTTCTGGTAACTAGAAATTAGGGGATATAATGCTTTCATGAAAAGTTTGACTTCATAGTGCTATAGACATATAATTGGTATAGATACAGAGAGAAAATACTTTATTAATGCAGTTGGTGTGTCTAGTAAAAATAAATCTAAAACCAGTGACCGGATCTAGCATACCCTGAAATTATGGAAGGCTTCTTATTAATTTTAATGGTTACCAAAAGATCATAGACTTCAGTGAGGTTTCACTGTAGGTTCAGTCTGTTGAGTACCCGTTAAAATCTTCACTGCTAAATCTGTGATTTCACTGAGATAAATTGAAATTTAGTGTGATTTAGTAAAGTTAGGTAATAATTCTTTATAGCTCAAAGAATTTCATCATTTACTCACAACCATTCTGCATTTGTCAAATACAAGATGCTTGAAGAGCAGTGGGGAAGATGATCTAGCTTTGATCATATTTTGTGTTATCTTTGTTTGTTACAGAGCACTTCTGTTTGCATTCTTCATGACTCAGAGCCCTGAAAAGGGATTCAGACTTCTCTCTATTCTCTATTCAGTGCTGTGGGAATTCAGCAAACATGCTCAGCTCAGTTGGGAGAGCTTTTCTTGCCTTTGTTGATTTTGCAGTTTGCTCTCACATACAGCAGGAAATGTTGGCTTATGTTTTCAGGGTTGCATAAGGGATTTTGATGACCAGTTCCTATTAAAATTAATGAGAATTGAGCATACAAATCCCACTGGTAATCTCACCCTTTATGGTATTAAAACAATAAAAGTTGGAGAGGAGTGACATGTAAAATAAAATTTATGTTGTGTTAAAAAAGAAAATCTAGCTATCTATAAAACCATTCAGCAGTCCCTTTCCCTCAGTCTTCACTGAAATCATTTATGGAAACTCCATGAAAGCACTTTTATTACAGCTCTAGAGGCTCATACTTGGACCTTGCTTTACGTGGGTTATTTGACTGATATTTATTTTATATTACAGTATATTTCTGAAACTTTGACCTCTAATTTATTACAGGAAGGAGCCATAGTAATAAAAAATGGTAGCAAGAGCTTCAGGTTTTAAAAATTTTGCTGATGCTTTATATCTTTCACATTGCACTTTCATTGACTCATTAAGAGTTTCTGAGCACTAGACATACCTTTGTTCTAGCTGTTTAGGAATCCATCCTGCATGATGTAATCCTAGAAACGAAAAGTAGGAAGAACATACTTGAAGCATTTAGTGCTGCCATTAAAAACTGCATTCTGCAGGACAGAGCCACTGGTGATATCACAGAAGACTGAGAATAGAAGAGACATACTGATATATCACAAATGCATTCAAAAGGTTTCTTAGTGTTAGGAGAGAAAGTTTTTTAGTGTCCAGCTCAATAAAGCAGTGACAGATCTCAAGCTTATGTGACACATGAAATGGCTAGAAAAATAAAGTTGTTGTCATGATACAAAATGAAGAAAAACAACAACAAACCAAAGTATTTTTGAAAAATATTTATCTAAAACTTAGACAAAAATTGGAAAAAAATTCAAAAGAACTGTCAGTACAGTTTCTTTTTGTCTGTCATTTATTTGATGGAAAGGATCTTTAAATGTTGCTTTCTGCTGTAGGAAGCAAAATGGACATAACTCTTCAGGAATAGCAGTCAAAAAGTTATCATTTAATCTTCTTGATGGAATTTTAAATTTTTGAGAAAAGATTTTCTTAGTTGGAAAAATGATAATATGGAAAGTATTTTACAGTAAAAGTATTTCAAAAATACAGAACACTTCATACAATTTATTGCATACTTTTATAAATCATTAGTAAATACAATTCCAAATAATTATATGCTGACTCTCACTCATGTTTTTTAAGTATTCACACATGTATTTTCTTATTATCTTTCTCTCTTAAGCTAAATCTTTATAAAACTTAATGTTCTGTGTCTATACTTTTTCCTGTTCCCACTTATTTCAAGAGTAGATGTATGCTTGCTTTGCAAAAAAAGGACTTGAAATTCCTGGTGGAAAAGCTAAACATGATTCAGCAGTGTGTCCTTGCATTACAGAAGTCCAAACACACATGCAGAGATGGAATCATAAAGGCAGACTGGAAGGGACCTCAAGAATCATTTAGTTGCTCAAAGCAGGGTCATCTGTGCAGTCAGACTGGGTTACTCAGGGCTTTATTCAGTCAGGTATTGAAAACATCCTAAGACAGGAAATGCACAGCCTTTCTGGCCAGGCTGCTCTACTGCCTGCCTCTTCTCAGAGTGAAAAAGTGCTTCTTAAAAGAGAGGCTGAATTCATCTTACACTCACTGTCTCTTATCTCACTGTCTCTTATCCCTGCACCAGTGGGAAGAGACCCCTTTCAGCTTCTTGATAACCCTTGCAGAGGTGCTGAGACGTTCCTGTTAAGCACTCCTGAGATGATCTCTCCTCCACTCTAACAAGCCCAAATTCCTAAGTCTCTTCCCACAGGGCAAGGACTACAGCCCCCAGACAGTATCCTCTGCTGTACTCACTCATCAATTTCTTTCTAATATTCAGGGACTGAAAACTGGATGTAGTATTTCAGATGGGATCTCATGTATTACAAGTAGCAAGAAGTAACACCTCCCTCTCAATGTTGTGGCAATGTCCCTGTAAATGCCTCTGAGGGCACCACTGTCCATTGCTGTACTTTCTAAGCCTTATTTGTTGCAATTTGCTTTATGTTTTTCTATTTCCTAATTCTCTTTTCACAGTTGTATTGTTCTTTGGTGCTCAGCCTCAATAATTTGACTTAGTCACTTCCTGTGACATTCTTTCTTCCATTTTCTCATTTTTGAATATAGATTGGTGAAATTAACACATCTTTAAACTGACTTTTCCTTCATTTACGATCTTGATATTACCTCTGTCAGTCTCTTGAACTCCTTCTTCCTTTAGGAATGAAGCCCAGTTAATCCCACCTAATACCATTCTTGGCTAAGTGCAAACTGATTTTTCTAAGTTCATCACCTGGTTTCATGTGGAATTTCTCTTACCCATTCCATGCTACACATCCTATGCATTCGTATATGTCTCAAGTACAGGAAATGTTTACCTTGAGACTGGTTCTTTTAAAAACAAAAACAATTTCCCAGTTTTCAAAGGATAATCTATATTCTCAGGTTTGCCCTACCTGAACTTTGAGATGGGCTTATCATAATGTTAAATACAATCCAGTAGTGCCAAGTCTCGATTAACATATTCTGAATCTCAGCATGGTTTATAAAACTCAGATACACCATCTGAGCAATAAATAAATTTTAAAAAAATATAGAAATTGTTCAAACCAAAGGTTCCTCATATTGGAAACTTTCATATTGGATGGAAATATTTTTCTTATTTTTGTCTTTTCCAATTCCTTATTTTATTGACCACCAAAGCAAATAGAAAAATGGGCCAGTCTTAAATTTTACAAATTGTGCATAGCACAGACTATGATATTTTATAGAATGTGAGTACCAGCATGTATTGATTATAGCTTAAAATCAAAGAGAAAAGTTTAGGAAACAATAAGCAACAATTTTTGTTCTAGTGAAATAAGCCATAACTATTATGACTGAAGGCCAGAATGTTTTTGTGTTCTCAGAACCATTACAATCAAACCATTAAGTGTTGCTCTTCTGGAAAACGGTTATTAAATATTCAAAAAAATCCCCAAACAAACTACAGTAAGAAACTTACCAGGTAACTTATACTATTGTCATAATCATAGTGGCTTCATATAATTCCTTAAGGCACCAGTCACGGATTGTGACTTTTTTCTTAAATTAGGAAAAGAACACATATGAACAAAAAATACTGCTTTCCACAAAAAGCTGAGGATTCTAAAACAATAAACATAGAAAAAATAGGTTGGAAAGGATTTTTGAAGATCAACAATGTCTGGTTCAAAGCAGGATGAACTTCAAAGTCAAAGAGCATAGCTTAATGCCATGTCCTCTTGGGTTTGAAAATCTCCAAGGATAAAGATTTTGCAGCCTCTCTGGGCACCTGTGCCAGTGTTTGACCACCTTCATGGTGAAATCTTTTGCTTTTGTGTTGTATAGGTGATGAGGGCACATTGCTTGTTAACAGATGGGGAAAAAAAGAGGGTAGAATATTGCCATAAAGGGAACATTTGCATGTGAAATCAGATTTTTTGAACAGGATGGCCAGTTACTAGTCAAATGGCAATGGGAGTCCCTGTTACAAAGGTCCTTCCAGCTACATCTTCACCTGGCTGAAACAAGATTTTTGTGCTCAATTCTAATAATCCAGCTGTCCCACAGTTCTGCTGATGACTCAGGCCTGTGGAATACTCACAGCTTTTTACCGGCTAGTGCTCAGTCTCAGTGCCTCAGGAAGCCTGAGTCATCTAGAGGGATGGCACAAGCAACCTGGCACTTCAGCAAGAATGGCAAAGGGTAGCTGCAAAGCTAATACCACCAGTAGAAGCAAAGAGGGAGAAATACAGCTCTTGGCTTATGCTATAGTCCTGCTTTCAATAAGAGACAGAGACACACAGATGTTGCTCGCAGAAGGGGTACAGAGCCAAAGAGGGTGGGCCCACTCTGAGGTCCTCTTTTATTCAGGAGAAAGGAAAGGGGAGGACTGGGGGCAGACCCGGGTTAACTGGACAATCAGACACTGCTACAGAGTTTGAGTTACTTTCAGGTTTGCCCACGCTTGGAACTAAGGAGTTCAGAGCACATGGCAGGGGCAGGCCTGGCTTGTTTGACCAGGGAGGGGGAAGGGCAGCTCGGAGCAGGCTGCAACACAGGCCTATGCATAATTAGCCGCTACTTGTTTCTTAAATATGTTATCTACCCATAAAAGGCTGTTTTACCTGACTGTGTAGGAAAAGTTTCTACTGACTATCTACCACTATCCAAACAGGATTGTTTCTGAAACAGCATCAGGGAGTCTGTGGAGGGAAGGAACAGATTGTCCCCATAGGAAGTTAACCAACACAGTAACCACATACAAATTGGACTAAACACAGTGGGAGATGATTGGGGCAATTTCTAGAGCCCCTCTACGTCAGCTAAATACTTAATTGTGAAGGTGACTTGAACTTCAGTCACTCATCCAATTTCAAGTCCAATTCCTTCTCTCAAATCAGTTCCTTATCTCATCTACATAGATGAATAGTGAGACAATCCAGAAGTTTATTGGTCAAGGTACACTGGCTGTCCACAGAGACCCTAGTATCACGCTAGTCCACTCTTACAAAAAACTTGATTTTCATGTCTGTAACTACATGGCTTATGTCCCATAGCACTTGCTACATATATAATTTATCAGAATTCTTAGCTCCCTGCCCTTTCACTGAACTTTAAAAATAGGCTGAGTCCATCATGTCCACCATCTTTAAAAACCCCCTTTAGGAAGTGGAAGAGTGTAGCTAGGTCTCCTCTTAGCATCACTACCTCTTCTCCAGACTAAGCAAACCCCATTTCTTCAGATTCTCATCATATGTCCAGTGCTCCAGTCTCCTCCTCAGCTATGACTCTCTCCTTGTAATCAATGTTTGCCCTGCACGGGGCATATCAGAGCTGACTGTGTACTTCAGACATCGTCACACAGACCCAGCTCAATGAGGAGCCACACAGTTTCATCCTTCATTGAGGTATTTGATATCAGGAGATTGTCACACCAGCCACTGAAAGGGAACTTATCCTCTAGCGTTTCACAAACAGCATTGCATTGATTCCAGCAGTCCTGTTGATATCAAGCCCCTCAAGATTTTTGTCCCTCAAGATTTTAATCAAACTTTGCAATTTTTTCTTAGTTATTAATTGTAGCCAGATGGTTATAATTAATCAGTTGTACTGTGATCATTGTATGTTTGGCTAATCTTTTAAGGAAAAGGAAAAGACAGTTCCAAGATTAACGGGCAGTCTAGAAAATAGCCATCAGTAGGGAACTCAGCAGAACTGAGCAGCAGCTGGGGAAAAAGCAATTCAGTGGTGGGAGACTCTGAACACCCTCATTGACCACTCACTCAAAATGGACCCCAGACTCCAATGAAGGGAAAAACTGCACACACAGATTAATTAACATGAAAAGTGAGAGATATAGCAAGCGAATAGGGGTTTGAGCACTAATTAATGAAAAAGTTATGTAACGAATGAATGCTGATGCCTTCGTTTGCTAAAATGTATGAATAGCTTAAAAGTTTGGATGATGGAGGAGCCAGCCTTCTGTGGCTCACAACCCAGCTTCCCAATCTGTGCAAACTAGAATAAAAAAGAGAAATACCTTTCTCCAGGTAAGGAGCCTGCATTCAGAACAACATTGTAGTCTTAAGCAGCAACTCAAGGCATCCTGAGCACCCAATTCACATCAATTACCACATGAACTCTTTGCACACACCATGATCACAGTGCTTCTGGTTACTGGCCTCTACAGACTTCAGTCTTTTAAAACCACTGAGATTTTCTGACTTGGCAGGCAACTCTTCCCACTGCCTTTCATTACCAAATGTGTGTCACTGTCCTTATGAAAACTGTATCAGGTGTACACTTCTTTCTGTGCTCCAAAAAGGAAGCAGACACTAAGCAAAGGACACTTTTAGTTGGAACGTCACATTTCTGTACTAGTCATCAGGGGCCAGAGTGCAAACCACACCTCCACACCCTGCTCTAGGAGTTCAGCTGCCTGGGCTTAGGGCCAGCAGTTGGTGCTGCTGTGTGGCTGCAAGTCAGAAAGAAGAAACATTTGAGAAAGAACTACAAGAAGTAGGCACATGGCCAAATACAGGCTATGACGAGCAGCCTTGGTCTTTTGATGAGCAGACTCAGGAGTATCCCTGTTCCTGGTCACGTATCTCTCTGCTCCTGCCCTGGCACTTGTCCTATCAGCACAGCTTGTCCAGCCAATTGCCAGCACATGACTGCCAGGACCCTGGGCTCAGCCTGTTGAAGTCCAGTGGTACTGCATCCTGGCAGGGAGGGAGAGGAAGGGGTCTGCTGGTCTGTGGCTGCACATCCAGACTCCAGACAGTCAGGTGTATGACGCAACTGACAACGCATCTCAGTCTGGAACATCTCTCTCCCCTCTCACCAACCCCACAGCATTTATTTCAGTTCCATTTTCTTGAGATTATTCAACTCTGCTTTGGATACACGGTTAAGAAGGTTGGTTTTATTTTTTTTCCCAGAAGCCTTTAATGAATATAAAAAGATAAAAACTTCATTGCACTCCAAATATACAGGGGTAAAAACTGAAATTGGTCCTAACTGCCCTTCCTTTTTAAGACGATAAGACTTACTGCTTTGAAATAATTTATTTTGTAATCTTTCACACACACACTGCCAGAAAGAAGATACATAAAAAATTCCCTCATTTTTCATGAAAGAAAATATATTAATTTTTTTAAGCAAGATTTTCATGTGATAAGTATTCAACATTTCACCAGTGTATTGTTCTTTGAGTTGTGCTAAAGCATTGAGTTATATCAGGACCTTGAATACTTTATTATATGTATCACAAAACCACAGGAAATAGTGCAGATTTCTGAAGTGTTTAATGAATTGTATCTCTGTTATCTCTTTTCATCCCAGTTAAGAGAAAGAAAAAGATATCTGTATGTGCAAACTGTAAGATACAATCTGTAGTAGAAATAGATCTAAATGTTCTCTCTTGTTCAGCCCTTAGAGTATTCCTATCAAATTTCTTTACTAAGCCAAATAATTTATTCATGATTCATTTACAAGCAAAAAGTACTAGGTTTTAATACTCTATCTTGATTTATAATTACCCACTTCATCCAATCATTTAATTGTTGACCTTGGCTTTTTTGACTTTTGTTTCAGAATACTGCAAACGTTCTCAATTATCTCTGAAGTTTTAAAAATATTTCAATTTTCCTCTTCCTTTTGGCCACAAATAAGTGGAATAACAATTTTTATTGTCATATAAGTACTCTCTCAGACATTGTACCCTATCTACATTTCGATTTTACATGGTTTTGAAGGGTTACGGGTTTTTTTGTGTTAGGATCACACAGACAGCGTGGAGGATAGCCATCAGATCACTGAAAATTCCCTAAGGAAACAAACTTGTCTCTCTGTTATGTTTATCAAACAAAGGCAAAAGAGAGGCAGTAAATTTAAAGCAATCACTTCCCTCTGATTGTTACACAATTTACAAAAACTCTTTCTCCTAAGTTTCCTAGTAATCATAAGATCCTTGATAATTTTATTTCTCATGCACGGATAAGCTGATCAGCTCTCTCTTAACTGGTGTCATGGAAAAGAAAATGCGAAGAACCTGCAAGCAGTAGGTGCAGTCCGACTGAGTGGCTCCCCGCTGGTACCAATTAAGTCCCAGCACAAATAGACTCTAATACACTCATCATATTGGAACAAATCCTGCTTCTTCCGAAGTAAGGCAAGGGCCACTTTGGTGCAGACCTATTGGTAGAGAGTGATTTTGTGAATGCCAATATAATTGTATTTAAATATACCCCAAGCACTAAATCTCTCTTATGAGGCAATTTTCATAAAATTACCGGGATCACACTGAGCAGCCAAAGATGAAGATAACAAAAATTTTGTTAACAGTTTCTCCCCAAAATTAATATTTCTCACTTTCCTTAAAAAATATATATATAAAAAGAAAAAAAAAAAAAAGTACATCTTAAAAATTATAAATCATTACACTAAATTTGAATAAAAAACAAGAAGGAAAGAGAGCCATGAATGTTCCGTATTCATTTGATGTTGTCAAATCAACTACTCCACACAGAACAATGGTCACATAAATCCTTCCTATAATCACTTCACATTTTTCATGTAAAAAAATTGACTGATAGTGAGTTGAATAAATTGTATATAAATAAATGCAGTCTTAGGAACAAGCACATTGAAAAAACTGCCTGGACACCATTGTAAAGTAAATCCAGTTATATTTATCTAGTGCCATACACTTGCATTAAACACAGTAAAATTATTTAGTTTTGTGCTTCCCACTATTTTAACTTAAGTAAAATATATTGACAATTTATTAATCACAGTATCAGATAAAGAAATAAAAAGCCCAATTGTACAGATTTTGTGGAAAAAAATAAATTTAATTTGCTTGATACCCTACGGCATATTACATTTACTTTTCTTGCTGTGGTGAGCTATGAAGTAAAAATTTTCAACTGCATATAATCTATAACATTCAAGTCCTTTCAAATCAGTGCTTCTTTTTTACCCCCACTTTTAATTGAAATAAATCCTCCTTCTTTTTGCTTTCAAAGATCATTGCTCTGTATGTGAAGAAGAGAAACTTTATTCAGTCTTCTCTTTTTAACATTGAAGATAGCATTATTTTTAGACCTTTTGATTTCTTTTTTTCTTAAATCATAGCATTGTCAATGCCACTCTTAGAAGTTTACTAGTTGCTTAATGTCTTCTGGTGGTTTCAAGCATGAGAAAACCCAAAACTCCTATTACTGTACAAAGTCTTCTCCTTGTGTGCCTGACTTGTCAGTGTGTCTGACTTGTACTTACAACTCTATGCCACAGTTTTGAAAAACAAGACTGCCCTGAACAAATACAGTGCTGATTTGTTCTGTACTGAAGATATAAGCAGACTAACTGTTCCACCTTTTGCCTACATATTTCTCTTATTTCAGTCCAGAGGAGGAGATGGATGATTTATTACATAATTCTTGGAATTTCAGAGCCTGATTTTGCTTCCCTTACAGATCAAAAATGGAATTCAGGAGATGTGAGGCTATACAAACCACAAACAGTAATAACCATTGCATCAGCTGATGTCTGAGTAGACATCTGTCTTGGTTTGAAAGACAGGTATCTGCTAAGGAAGGCAGAAGCCTCCCTTGGAATGGCAGATGCAACCCCTTTCCCTCCGACTTATTATAGTTTTGAAACCAAGGGGCTTTTTAAGCAAAGATGTGGGAAATAGGAATAACAGTTCTTTACTATTATAAATCTATATGTGTATAACCAGTCAAACAAACAGTAACTCTGGCAGTAACAGCAAACAATCCCAAACCCAGTCCCAGCCTTCTCGGCTGTCAGGCCCTTTCCCCTCGGGTGCAGTTCCGCTCGCAGCCGGCAGGGGCGCTGGCGGCTCCCGGTGAGCAGGGCAGGTGCGATGGTTCCCCCGCGGCTGCAGGGGGCGCTCCGGAGTGAGCTCGGGGAGCACACGGCACTGGTGCCCTGGGATCCTGGGGAGGGATGGAACAAAGGCTTCACAAACCGCTGGGCAGCTGGCACTGGTGTCCGGCTGGACCCTCAGGAACAGCAGGCTGGAGTGGCAGGGACAAGCACAAATCCCAGATGGCAGACGAGGTGTATCCAAATGGGGAACCCCCCAGAGGTCGGGGCAGGCGGGGTGAGCACGGCTACAATGTAGCACAGGCTCAAATCAGCGGCGGGGCAAGGCGGCCACAGCCCGGCCTCCAGCGGGGCAGGGAAGGCAGCTTTGGGATCTCGGGGCTTTCCAGCCCAAGGAGAAGCAGCCCAAGAAAGCCGACTCCTCTCTGTCCAAATGCTGGAGACCGAACTGCCCACATACCCAGGTGAAACAAAAGGAGCAGCTAGGTCTTTTGTTTTCTCTTAAGCACCGAGCTATTTGTTCCCCTAGCAACATGTATGGGGGGGGGGGAAAAATTCCTTTAACAGAAAAAAAACCAAACCAAAACAAAAAAACAGGAGAGCCCCTAAAAACCCCAACAACATCAGTTAGACCTTCACTTTTTTTCAGAAAAGTCATATGAGGATTTCAAAGAACACAATGGTTTTCTATGGTTTAACATTACAGTGGGTAATGTAGTAGAGGACATAAAATCAAATTTTTCTGACAGTTTTTACTGTCGCCTGAATGAAATTTAGTATTGCATTTTTCTGGTGGGATATTTAGAATGTGAAGACCAGTTTTAAAATGAATTATTCAAAACTGGCTAAGTTTTATATCACATTGCAGTGCTCCTTTCCCCCTTTTACTTCAATAAAGAATAGTGAGGTAAAAGTGCCATAGAAATTGGCAAAGACTTTTCAAGAATAATTAATTTATCATCATTATAAAAATAAAAGGGAAATATGATGCAATAAAATCATTAAAATTTATATGATAGTGTGATATAGTGTTTACATAGACATGGTGTTATGTGATTTGGCATTAAGAAGTCAGATATATATTCCGGAAATTCTCATGTGAACACAGGGTACTAAATAGAGACTCTTCCTTCAGAGATATAAATGTTTAGTTAAATAAATTGTTCATGCTTGCCTCACAGGTTATACTTAGTAGTAAAATCATATGGGAGCAATACTATTTAATCTATCTGAATGCTGTTACCATCTCTTCATTTTCACTGACGGTTTTGCATAATGCCCCTAAAAGTGTTTAGAAAAATAATACACCATCCAAGATTTCTACACAACCCAGAAGATTGCAATCTGATCTCTGGATCCTTTTCTGATGTTCTTTTATTTTTTTTCCTCTTCTACTTTAAGTTGCAAGAGTTCTTTCACAATGCCAAAGAACAAATCACCTTTGAATGGTGTTTTCTGGAAGATTTATAATGAGAATATAGGCTGGAGAAAATTTTTACTTAAAAAAAAAAAAAAGAAAAATTCCTATCTAGGACCTTATACTTGCATTTAATGAATACAAGACTACCAGAGAGTCAGAATAGATAAAGAAATTATTCTTCCATTTTATCCCTTCCTTTCAAATGCTAGGCATTACTCCTTTATAAAAAAAAACGAACAGAACTGAAGGGGTTTTGGACTGATTGGATGTCCTTTTAAAAATCAACTTACAACTATGACCAAATTTTTAATAATGTGGTTAACTTTAGAAATAACATATTTGCTTCCTTAAAAGAAAGCAAGCCACATCTCCAAAGTGCATATACAACTATTCACTCCTATAGCCCACCTAATCTTCATCTGCTATATATATATATGCATGAATATCTATATACAACAACAGGAATATGTCACATTGAAGTGTTTAGAGAATGCAGGATATAGAGAATGATACTTTCTCCAGTGTTCTCACAAAATAAACAAGAGCACTTTTGAGTGGAGTTGAAGTGTTACTACTTTCCTTCAGAAACAGCAGAGGAAAAAAAAATCCCCAAAACTAAATCCAAAGTACCGTTGAGCTGTATGGTCTCTATTAAAATGGATGGAGCTAGCAATTTAACCTAGTTACTCCAATCCCAGTTTATCTCTTTGACCATGACACAAGTTCTTCTATTGAGAAGGAAACCAGGAGGAGTTTCTCAAGAGGTGAAATCATCAAGTAATGGATTGAGTAAAGAAAGAAATTAAAACAAATTTACGAAAAGCAGTTTGGGGAGCCATATCCCTCTGACACAATATCAAATAGACATGACTATGAACAGGCCACTCACTAGTGGCCTTAGTGTAATGCTAACGTGTTTGAATTATTTGTCTTTTGCTGAAAAAAACTATTTGTTTCTCTGTGTCTCATATTAAAACTGCCTAAGAGAAAAATAATTCAATTAAAAAACTTTTACTTGATGACCATAACTCATTAGTTGCTGAACAAAAATTTGCCAAGAAAATAAAAAAGAGACATGATCTCCTAATGGATATGGAGCTCTGAGCAACCTGGTCTAGTGAAAGCTGTCTCCGCCCACAGCAGCAGGAGTTGGAACTAGATTACCTTTAAGGCCCCTTCCAACCCAGGCCATTTTATGGGACTCTATAAAAATGTATCCTTTTTTCTCACTCAAAGCCTATTTTCTATTTTGAAACAGTTACTTTCATTTGCAATGCATTGATTTTCTGAAGGATAGTTCTATCTAATGCCATTTAAATCAAATCTTTAATACATCCCTGTCTCGGTTTGAAAGACAGGTGTCTGCTAAGGAAGGCAGAAGCCTCCCTTGGAGTGGCAGATGTAACCCCTTTCCCTCTGAGTTATGATTTTGGAATCAAGGGTCTTTAGGCAAAGATGTGGGAAATAGGAATAACAGTTCTTTACTATAGATAGATAGATAGATAGATAGATAGATAGATAGATAGATAGATAGATAGATAGATAGGTAGATATATAACCAGTCGAACAAAACAACAACAACTATGACAGTAACAGCAAACACAAACCCAGTCCCAGCCTTCTCGGCTGTCAGGCTATTTCCCCTCAGGTGCAGTTCCGCTCGCAGCCAGCAGGGATCGCTGGCGGCTCCCGGTGAGCAGGGCAGGTGCGATGGTTCCCCCGCGGCTGCAGGGGGCACTCCGGAGCGAGCTCGGGGAACACGCGGCTGCTTTGGTGCCCTGGGATCCCGGGGAAGGATGGAACAAAGGAGCTTCACAAACCGGTGGGCAGCTGGTCCCGGGTTCCCGGAAACAGCAGGCTGGACTGGTAGGCTGGAGCGGCAGGCACAAACACAAATCCCGGGTGGCAGACGAGATGTATCCAAAAGGGGAACCCCCCGGGGCTCCAGGCAGGCAGGGTAAGCACGGCTACAGCGTAGCGAAGGCTCGAAACAGCAGCGGAGTAGGGCGGCCGCAGCCCACGCTCCAGCAGGGCAGGGAAAGCAGCTTTGGGATCCCCGGTGTTGTTTCCAGCAGAAAGGAAAGACACCGAAAAACGGGAACCAGCAGCTCCTCTCTCTGCACCTTCTCCCTCCAGACGCTGAGAACGAACTGAACTGCCCGCCAGGTGAGAACAAAAGCCTGGCCGGGCCCTTTTGTCTTTCTTAAGTATGGCTATCTCCTCTCAAGTATGGCCATTTATCTCCTAGCAACATGCTATGGGAAAAAATTCCTTTAACAGAAAAAAAACTAGGACTAAACTAAAAACCCCAACAATCCCAAACTAACTTCTTCCTCATCCTTATTAACTCTTTAATAAGTAGAGCTTTTCAGATAAAGTATTTATAGCTGCATGACACAATATTTAAAGAACACCTAGAGCCAGTCCCATCAGTTCCTGGGTTGAACAACCTTTGTAATACTTAAATAGACTATAAACCCACAAAATTTAAATGGCCTTTAGTGGAATCCACTTTTCACAAAAAGTGTCCTGTAGTAGTAGCATAAAACTGGCATATCAGAAAGTATTAAAATGTTTTAATTCCTGGGCCATCACCAGGCAAGGAAATTTTGATGAAATATTATCTTCAAACAAGACACAATGAGACACCAGGGGAGACAATGTACCTTTTCCCATCAGCTGTTTATGTGTCTCTTTAAAGAATTTCAGGAAGAAACTAAGCAGACTGAGGCAAAGCCTCTTAAACTGATACTCTCTACTTTGACAGTAATTTCAGGGAGATGATTAAGTAGTAACATTTCACAGACCATCACATGCATCAAAAGTTTGAACAAGAAGAATTACATTTCATTTGTTTGTGAAAGTTGCACTGGTTCTGGAAATCCTGACAACTGGATATTAGTTCTAAAAGAGACAGCTTGTGTGGGTTTTTTTCTATTTCACTGTTTAAAAACTGGCAGTTATACAGTTCTTCCAAATACTCAAATGATCAAAAAACAAACATCATATAATTCAATTACACACTTGTCATAGCTTAGCAAGCATAGTCCTGGAAGGGATGTCCTTGCCAAGTGGTGCTTACAGCTTCCTCTGGGACCAGATAGAACCTATCAGCTGGCCAGTTTGAATATGGACAATTCTTTAAGCCACTTAAAGTTGTGACCGCCTCTGTGATCCACACTTAAGAATAGACAAACTCCCCCCAAGCTCTCTCTCGTTTCCGGCGCTGGCACAGGTGGCTGCGGGGCCTGAGCCGGGCCCAGTGGGCCCAGCCCAGGCCCTGCTCGGGGCCAGGCCAGGCCGGGCCACGGCTCTAGGATGACCCCAGCAGGGCTGTGGGCAGCCAGAGTGGCACGGAACCTCCCCCCCTCTCCACTGCGGCCAAGATTTCAGCAAAGCGGCACCGCTGTCCGGCAGAGGTCAGGTGACCAATAGCGATAAACCACACAGCTGCAAGGCCAAGGTGAGATTAACCCTTTTAGTGCTGTGAAGAGCTGAAAACCTGAGGGAAGAGAGAGAGGAGATGCTTAAAGCTGAAATTCTGTTGTGAAGCTATGATATATCAGAGTATCCCGTTGTAATTTCATGAAGATATGGGGGGTGGAGTGTTCAACTCGTAAGCAAAAGCGCCTGCACTGAGATAGGCAGATGCTGACGCAGCTGTAATTTCATGAGAAGCTTGGACAGGGAGAGATGGACCAGATGAGGACTTTTGCTCCAAATGGGAAAGGAGAAAACCACAGTTCCTAGAGATGGACCACATGAGGACTTTTGCTCCAAATGGGAAAGGAGAAAACCTCAGTTCCTAGAGATGCTCCCAGAGATAGTCCTAACGATGAAGATGAGGAAGACCCTTTGCTCCCAGGGAAGGAGAAGGGCCTCTGTTTTTTTGTTTCTGAATGGCTCAACCTTAAAATTGTACCCCAAAAACTTCAAGAGTGAACCTCCAAAAGCAGTTGCGGGAAAAGCTGCAAGTCAGGGGAAGGGACTCACATGCGAGCAGAGAGACTCCTCTTCCTAAATGGACAGAACAATATTTGGAAGTGGGTGGCTGTCTTGTTGTGATAATGTTTTCATAGCACGAGCAAGAAGAGACTTCTCTTTCTAAATGGACTGAACAAGGTTATTATAGAAGTGGTAAACAGACTGAACATCTTAAGGGTTGTCTTTTTACATTGTCAATGGGAGAAGGGAGGAAGGTGGGGGGAGGAGAGTTCTGAAGGTGTGGTATAATTTTTTTTTCCTCTTTTAGGTCTGTTAATGAACTTCTTTATATTCTTTCAAGTTTGGTGCCTGCTTTGCATTTCTCCTAATTCTTATCTCACAGAAGATAAGCAGAAATAAATATTTTGGACTGAACCACTACAGCACTACAAATAATGGATAAAATATAGTTTAAGAAGACAATTCACACATACCCCCTAGACTGCAAACTGCTATCTAAACTGTTCAGATTACATTTATGCATCAAATTCACATTTAAGGAATGAAGCTCATTTGATAAATGATTTTCTAACAGAATAAAGAAGGTGTAATTGCTTGGATAATTTATTTTCATGGAAAAACAATTCAACCATTTCTGGAAACTATATCATCAACCTCCTAGAGCTTGACAGCCCACTAACTCCCTTGATAGCAATTCTGAAATCAAATGTCTTTCCTACTAGTACAAGCATAAATGAATAAAAGCAGTATGTTTTATAAAATGAGCAAAAGTTTTCTACCTGCTTTATTTTGGAATAATAGACTTTCTTCTTGATCTTGTTACAGAAAACAAAATCTGCCAACAATCAGAAAAGGCAATTAAGGAAAATGTTCCTGAACTTGTGCTATTATGTCAACAGTATATAACACTTACGAATGAGTTTTTCAGGGGCCATTACACTCCTAAACCAGCAATATGCTTCCCTGAAGTAAACTCACTACTTTTGTCTCTATCACAGCATCTGCAATGACAACATGTTCTAAACTCTCTACATGTATACAGCACAGTCCAGTGCTCAAGTAATTAATTGAATATAACCATATGTCCATTCAATGAATCCATGTTGCTATTACAGCCGCTGAAACACTTGGACAGTTTGTAGACCAATTATTATTATAAAGTGTTTAGTTGGATTTTTTTTTTTTTTTTTTTTTTAATGGGATAATAATTTCTTAACACAAGCATCCTGGGGAATCATAATGAGTCTTACAGATAGCAGTCCTGAAAATATATAAGGCTTCTGTGTATATACCTGCAGAAATGCTGTTGAATACATCTGTGAATGCTTACTATGATCAGATATTTTGAGAAATATTTTTACATTGCTTTGGAAAAGATCCACAAAACATAAATATATGCTCTTTTGTGACAATAAAAATAATTTTAGTTTTTTTAAACAACCCATCTTAGTTCTAGATACTCTTTAAAGAGTTGTAAATCAATGCAAAAAACTTACTGTGACAAATTACTTGCAGCAGAGGTGAAATCCAAAACCAATTACTGTTGTGTTCCTGAAACTTTTAGAATATTGTTGAAGCAAGCACACACCCCTCAAAGGTCTCTGTTTGTGACTTTTTTACATGCTTTCACAACTGTGCTGGTCTCATCTGCGGTAGAGTTAATATTCTTTACAGTGCTGATGTGGGGCTGTGTTTTGGATTTGTGCGGAACAGAGATGTTTTTGTTATTCCTGAGCAGGGCTTACACAGAGCCAAGGCCTTTTCTGCTTTTCGCATGGCCACACTGGTGAGGAAGTTGAGGCTGCATGGGAGGATGGGAGGAGACACAGCTGGGACAGGTGACCCAAGCTGACCAAAGGGATATTCCAGACCATGTGACATCATGCTCTGTATATAATGTGGGGGGAAGTAGGAGAAAAAGGGAGACATTCGCAGTGATGGTATTTGTCTTCCCAAGTCACTGTTATGTGGGATGAGACCCTGCTCTCTTGAAGATGGTTGAACACCAGGCTACCCATGGGAAACAGTGAATTAATTCCTTGTTTTGCTTTGCTTCTGGGTGAAGCTTTTGCTTTCCCTATTAAACTGTCTTTATGTCAACCCACGAGTTTTTCTACCTTTTACCCTTCCAGTTCTCTCCCTGATCTCACTGGTGGGGGACTGAGGAAGTGGCTACCTGTGCCTTGGTTGCTGACTGGGGTTAAAACACAACAACAGAAAAACCCCAGTCTTGCTAACACTGGTTCAGTCCTAAGCCTGTTGATGAGTGTAAAGGGAAAGGTAATTATATTCACTCTGGTGGCGCATGGGCAAAAGAACTGAATTCATGGGAGATTTAATAATTTTTTACTTGAAAACTTAAAAAAATTAAGGTAGAATGAGGTACTTGGCAAATTTTAAAACAACATTCAGTCAAAGTAAGGCAATTCACAAAACATTGACTTAGTAAACTATTGCATCCAGAAAAAGTAGGGCACTTGACTGGATTTTTTTAGTCTGAATTATAATATATTTCAAGAAGATAAGGTTATGAGAAAGAAGATAAGGTTAGGAGAAAAAAGAAAGAGATAGAGGAAGAAAAGGAGAGAGAAAGACATATATATATAATCACCACCTAAGATCCAGCATAGACTCAACTCCTTGCAAATCCAAGGCAGTGGGGTGTGTCTGCTGCACACTTGCCACAGCTTATTATATTCTCTGCTGTCCCAGGGCCCTCCCTCAAGTGTGCACCTGTGCTTTATTGTTCCCCAGGGGACCTATGCAACTGGTCAGCAGTATTTTGGGGTTTTCAGTGCTCCACATAGCTTGGCAGAAGTGGAACAGAGGGTCCAGGGGGCAGGTTGTGGAGCAGTGCACCTCTCTCCCTGCCCTCCCCCTTCCATACATGCACACTTCCTCCGTAGCTGTTTTGAGCCAGTTACCATTCCTCTCTCCTTCTGAAAGGTAGTAAAACCAGATCTTCCCAGGTCATGGAGTTAGATTAGTTTAAACACTTTTACCAGTGCTCTGTGTAAACCTTTTTCTGTTTATAGCAAAGTAGATTTATTACAAGCATCACAAATCCTTTCATCTTCTACAGAGTGGAAAAAGGAGGTCTAGTGTTCTACTTTTCTGCCATAGACATATATCTCTTCCATGCTGTTTTTCATCTTCTCAAAACAAAGCTATTAGTATTGAAAGATAGTCTAAATATCACAGAAACTTTCCTTTCTGATAGAAAAAAAATAATTCAAACTCAAAATATAACTTGATTCTGAGAAGTTTTGGGAGAGTTTTATGACAAGGGAAAAGACTGTGTTACAGCAAAGGATCTGGACTACGACACCAATTAAAGGTCCATTAGCTGGCCCAGCTTTAGCAGCTCTAGCAAGTTCAATTCTTCTGGGAGAAAAATCTTAGCAGGAAGAGTAGTCACTATGCTGGGAGACAGACCTTTCTTTCAAGTCACCCTTTGCATTGCTTGCACCTTTCTTTCCCTGATTACTCCCTAGTTAATCAAGAGCAAGAGTCATGTCGACACCCCAGCACTTAACAGTGAATGTCTGCTGTGACAGCTGCTAGAAGCAATTTCCACATAGCAATATATTAACTGCACTGCTGTTGCTGGCTGCAAAAGCAATCATTAGGCCAGAATCCACTTTTTTTTTAACTCCTTCAGAAAGGAGATATGAGCTCATTAGGTTCTCAACACTCATGAAGAACTAAGAAGAAAACACACTGCACTCAGCTATAGGCTCTGTACCATGCGGGAAGAAATGCCTTTTTTTCTATGCCATTGATCTATTTAATATTGGATTAGCAAGATAACTCACACATGAAAAAAGAAAGAAGAGTAGAAGACAAGCTTTTATTCACTTTTAGATATGCCCAGAGTCAAATCTTTCCCACATATAAAAAGTCTTTATCCTATTGGACTTTCTTGGCTCAGGAGTTATAAATTTGGTAACAATCAAACACATATTATAGAATATTAAAGCTAAAAGATGAGAATAAGATTTATAATCTCAATAAAAACACTAATTTAGCAGAATTTAATTCCTCCATCCCAGTAGTTTCCAGATTAAATTGGTCTAATAAAAGGAGTTTGTAGTAACTGAGAATATCTTGTGTCTGTTATCTCTTTGTCTACAATCAAGTTATTATTACCCAGAAAGTTCCTTTTAAACTGTGTTTAGAGAAACAAAAGTCTGTTCTTTCAAGAAAGTTATTAAAAATTTTAAGAGCTGTTGAGACACATGGATCCACTTTGTTTTTATTTTACTGTTTCTTCTTTGGTTGAAAGATATAAATTTGGCAAAGACCTCTCCCTCAGCAGAAAACCTGATCAAATTCAAAGTAAGCATGAATTGTGATTTAAAAAGTACTGCCTGGTCGAATAAAATGCTTGTTTTCATCGGGCCACTCATACATCTGAGCAGATAACCAACAGTAGAGCTCTGACTGCAGTTTACTCATCCAAAAAAACACCTCTCTTTTCTGCTTTGTCAATTCGCTTTCCCATACACAAAAGTTTTTTTACTTGACTTCTTATCATTTTTCCATGCATTCAGTTTACTATTTACTGTCAAGAAGAATATATATAGACAGAAAAAAAACAGAACTATGCAATAAATATTACAGCCATTAAAACATTGTCTTCCAAATTTTAACATTACAACTCTGGTGCTTAGTAGAAAATCTTTTCTATGAGAAGACTGTTGAATAATAATCTTATTTATTAATACTTGAGATATATATTTCCACTTTCTCCAAATAAATTACAGGAAATAAGTAGGAAAAAAAATGATAAATTCAAAATGTTCTGTAAAGCACACTACCAAGAAAACTATAAATATTATTTCAGGAAAGTAAGTTCCTGTAGCTGTAATGCTGCATGCAGCATATGTCTCAAAAAATTATCTTTCCAAGTTTCTATTCTTCACTTCCAGGGGTAGTGGTAAAGAGTCAAACCAAAAAGTCAAAACCAAACCTGAACAAAATTATTTGGTCAACCCAATATCAAATGTGGTTTATTTTGTTTAATTCAGTTTTAACTCATGAAAAAAAAAATCTCAAAGTATCTTTCTTTTTAAATCTCTGTTAAAACTCTGTGGCAAAAGCAGCTTGAAAAGTTTCTGGAACAGGTCAAAACAAGTTTTAAACATTTTTTGAAAAAAGAAAAGTCAATTAATTCTTTTGCTGAGGTCTATGACATGGTTGTAACAACTGAGTGTAGGATTTACTATATTAGCCCATCCTTCTGGGTCTAACCAAAAAAAAGTTCCAGCAGATGACCTATTCAATATGAATGCAAGAAGAAATACTAGACAAAGAGGATTGCTCATGGTGGCATAAGAGAAATAAGTCTTAAACTCAAGAATGAAAAATATTTTTCTCTGTATTTTCAAATTCTGTCATCATTTGTTACTTCCCCTCAACCCTGAGCTTCCTGTTTCCAGATGAACTTAAACAAGGTATGTTGGAACAGCCAGAAGGGAGGCTCTTCACGTATTCTATGTTGCTTAAGAAGATAGAGGGGAGTCTATAGAGAAAAAAAAATCCTTTATGCTATAGTATATGTTCTAGAAATTTTTGTCAGATTGAATAATGTACAGTTTGCTATTGAAGATTTTGTCTGCTGTGACAGTTTTACAAGCTAAATTATAGTATGCCCATGCAATCAGAAACATTCAGGATTTCAAGGAGAATAAAATTAGATACAGTGGGAAGAAAGTTTCCAAAACTTAGTGAAATTTGCAATATTATTACAATTTCTTTTTTCAGCTCAAATTCTCACAGAAAAGACCTAATAGCTCTGCAGGAACTGACAATCCATACTGATTCTGCCCAGCCTCCCTACAACCATCCCCATGGCCCTGCTTAGCCATTCCAGGGCTGTGTTTGACTCTGTTTTCCCTCACCAGGCCTGATCCTGTTGCCTACTAGCAAGATCACATTCCAGTCCAGCCTTGGCCCATCCCCATCACCATGCCTGGTGTCCTATGCTGTGCCCTGACACTGAGCAGCAAAATTTCTTGCTGAAAGGCATAGAGTCCTGTCACAGATTCTCTCTTGCTTTCTTCCATTTAAAATTTTCTGGTTTGTTTTATGACATTCTTCAGGGTTGTCTTTACTACAGGAAATTACCACAACAAACAACAGCTCATTTAATCAGATTTGAACCTATGGACAAAAAAAAATAGGTTAGGCATGACTTCCAGTGAAATAGTCATCTCAAGACATAATTCAGAGTTGGGAAAAAGACTTTGCATCTCGAATGAGAATAACCATAAATATATTTATTTTAAAAACCAAGCAAACCAAAAGCATACATGTTAAATTAAAAAAAAAAAAAAATTAAAAAAATCCAGAATAAAAATCTTTACATTTTATCTAAAAGTAATGTACCTTCTACTGAGAATCTACCTAATATTAACGAAAAATGATATTGCTTGAATTCAATTTATTTATATAACATATTACCTAATCAGATTGTTGATTTCTTGACAGGTATCAGAACCTCACAAAAATACTGAACAGAATGTTTTGAAATGTGAAATATTTCACGGAGGTATCTCAATTTTGAATAAATTTGACAGCAAAGGCAAGTTTGTTTTGATGGTTTTGAAGTCAGATGGTTCTTATCTAGTAGTGTTCCATTTCCCTTAGTATTACTTAAAATATAAAATAGCTTCAGAGTTATAAGCATAGTAGTACATAAATGTCAGATGATCAAAAGAAGAAATGTACAAACAAGACCAAAAAAAATGGACTGTTCTGATGACAAGAATTCTCATTGCTTTTTGATGGTAGCTTTGGCCTTCTGCTCTATTTCATAAGGAAAAATAGGCACAATTTTTTTATTATTATTTTTAGAATGTAAATTCTCATTCCTTAATAAATATCCTAAACATGTAGGCATTTCCAAATGTACTTTTGAATAAAAGTTAATTTTCTTTATCTATGTATGTATATAGATATGCAAATACTCTATCTCTACAAATATACGTATCTAAAAAATACGTGTCTATGCATACAAAAGCATAAAAGGTTTATAGACTTGAGCATAGGTTTACAGAAACCTATATAGATTTATAGTTACTGAGAAACAAGGTAGATATTCTGTGGTCCAAAGAAAAGAGACAGACTCTACCAACAAATTTTCCTTTGCTGGTTTGGAATATCAGAAACAGCCTAAACACAGCAATCAAAAATAATGCATAGACTAATTTACTGTTTGGGTTTTCAGCACAAAAGAAACTACTTTTAGTGCTTGAGGTAGCATTTTAAAGAACTGCAGACATAAAATAAGACACAGTACCAGTTTAGTCTTCTTTTCAAACCTACATTTTGTCTTTAGTGACTCTTAACTCATTTTTGTATGGGTACCTTCACATCAGCAGATTGAAAGGACAGGCTCAAGCTGCCTTAGCTTTATAAAGCACACAGTGTAGTCCAGTAGAAACCATGGGCACTGCAGAAATAAAGCCTTTTCCAGCTAGTGGTTCCTTATGAGTCAATATTCTCAAACTGAGGACAACAATAAAAACCAGCATGAATGAATTGCAATGAAGCACAAACCAGAGAAAAATAGAAATTTTGACATAGGTGTTTTTCTCATGTGAGAGTGGACCAAAATGTATCTATTTTTTTCTTGAAGGTCAATTGTGTACTTGATTAAAATCTTATTTATTTTAAATTCTGAACTGCCTTTAAAAGCAAACTAACCTGAAAGATGATGCTTGTCTCTAATCAAGCATTGAAATGAATTAATATCCCTCCTGGAGTTTCAACAGTACTTGTCTGGTAGAAAACTGAAAGACATGGGATTGATGCTCATCTCCCATGTAGTCATGGCTGGAATCTCCCTTGCCCTGTAGGAGTAGTTTTACACATGCATCCAACTACCACACATGCATAAGAATTAACAGAATGCAAGAAAACATCTCTGATCAAAACTCAATACACACTTTGCAGAGTGAGGACCCCTAGAAAGTGTCTCTGCCACTTACAAAGGAATTGAAGGTTTCAGAGGGATTTAACAGCTTATATGGGGATGACACTAGAGCTGCAGTCTCAGTGGAATTAAATCTGACTTGATCCAATTAAAAACACAGAATAGGAAATATAAAAGTCTAGGTTAAAAGGAAGGAAGGAAGGAATTCGGAAGGAAGGAATTCAGAAGGAAGGAATTCGGAATTCGGAATTCAGAATTTGGAAGGAAGGAAGGAAGGAATTCGGAAGGAAGGAATTCAGAATTTGGAAGGAAGGAAGGAAGGAATTCGGAAGGAATTCGGAAGGAATTCGGAAGGAAGGAATTCGGAAGGAAGGAATTCGGAAGGAAGGAAGGAATTCGGAAGGAATTCGGAAGGAATTCGGAAGGAAGGAAGGAAGGAAGGAAGGAAGGAAGGAAGGAAGGAAGGAAGGAAGGAAGGATTTGGAAGGAATTAGGAAGGAAGGAAGGAATTCGGAAGGAAGGAATTCGGAAGGAATTTGGAAGGAATTCGGAAGGAAGGAAGGAAGGAAGGAAGGAAGGAAGGAAGGAAGGAAGGAAGGAAGGAAGGAAGGAAGGAATTCGGAAGGAAGGAATTCGGAAGGAAGGAATTCGGAAGGAATTCGGAAGGAATTCGGAAGGAAGGAAGGAATTCGGAAGGAATTCGGAAGGAAGGAATTCCGAAGGAATTCGGAAGGAATTCGGAAGGAAGGAAGGAAGGAAGGAAGGAATTCGGAAGGAATTCGGAAGGAAGGAATTCGGAAGGAATTCGGAAGGAATTCGGAAGGAAGGAAGGAAGGAAGGAAGGAAGGAAGGAAGGAAGGAAGGAAGGAAGGAAGGAAGGAAGGAAGGAAGGAAGGAAGGAAGGAAATAAATCAAGAGAAAAGAACAAGAAAAAGCTTTCAGAAGAACTGTGGAATTTTCCCATTGTCTGATATGATAACTGATCTGATATGCTGCTATTGATATTTAGACTTATCAGGGAATCAAGGTGATGGCACCCTGCTGTAAGTACTTTCTTCCCCTTTTAAGATCCAGTCGTTGTCTCTGATCACCAATACAGTTTGGCTACATTTGTTACATGGAAAGGGTATAAAATTACAAAACTAAGATCAAAGAAGAAAAATAATTCTTCTTTCATGGTGTTTAAAATAATTACATATTTCTTCCACAGTTTCACCATTTTTTATTTTTAAACACATTTAAGTGGCTTTAATCAACACATTGTAATTCATCTTGCAATGTAAATGAAATTTTCCTGACATCTATTAATATCTATTATCAGGTATTTTAATCCCTCCTAGTCTTGTATAAGACAGTTTACATACAAACAGCCAAAATAGAATTTCTGCATATAATTTTTGGACATTCTATCTCACCTTAAAATTCCAATTTTTTCAGTGCTTGACACATACTGAATTTCAGTTCTGAAAACCACTGTGGATTTTTCATGTTTCTATAGTAGAAATGTAGACCTTTTAAAGACGTGGAAGCAAATAACCATTTCACATGTGTCCTCGCCCTGGCATCCTTTCCCATCATTGCACATAAGCTTGTAATCCCTCTCATCCCCTAAACAGGTAACTTATTATTACACTAGACAGTTTTGGTCCTTTATCTCTCACATTCAGGCTGTTACTAAATCCTGTCATTTTCCCTTTAGAACATCTCCAAAATCTAGCCTTTTCATTTAATTTGTGTTTTCAGGAAGGAGTAATCATTCAGGAAATAACTGAGGCATAACAAGGGCACTGACATGTCTATCATGTACTTCACCCCTTTCTTCTTAATACTTCAACTACTGCTTCTTCTGGATCTAGTTCACGTTCTTTCCCTCTGTAATTCCTTATCCTCTGCCCTGAAGGCTTTCTCTTTCTGTGTCCAATATAAGTCAGTTATGACTTAAATATTCAAATCCTTTTAAAAGCACTTTGGTGTCATGTTCTAGGCTTCTCCCTATACAGAAGAGTTAGATCCTGATCCTTTACATAACAACACCTTCTAGTCTTTCAGACAGGACTCCTTATTTTCACAATCCTGTAAACAGTGAAAACAAAGCACAGTTTTTAAAGCATGCATAGCATTCTTTTTTTTTTATTTCTTCATATTTTATCTGTGAATTTTTCATGTCTCTTTAGATTTTTGTTGTTGTTTTGATTCTGATAGCTATAAGACACTGGAAGCATTGATTTTTAGCACTGAAACTAGAAGTACAACAATACAATAGATAGGCCTTATAGTTATGACATGTTCGACAGTTTCCACTTCTAATCATCCATCTGGCATTATGTATTTAGTGGAATCCTTGTTTTTCAGTCTATTTAGGATGTCCTTGGGGTATAAGATCCTGTTACTGAGCATTATAAAAAAATCATAAAATTAGTCCAGATAATGAGCCAAATTGTATTCTTTACTTTGTGCACATCAATTTAGAGTACCTAAAGTTTTGCATTGATCGAAAGAGGAAAATATTGGCGTGATTGCCTCTGGAATGAAAATAATTCTGTACCCTATATTTTGCAGAACTACAGGAGATTGTAAAGACAGCAAAGGTGCTGGTGAAATCCTGCTGCTTTATCAGTATCCTTACTCTTTAGATGAACCAGATTAAAGAGGATAAAGAAAGAAGATAAAATGATGAAGGCTTTTTTTGTGTTTGGAATCCATGATAAACCCTATAAATGAGAATTTAGCGTGCATTTTTTGGTTTAAAAACTTTCTTCCGCTGTGAGTCCCTTTTTAATGTTCAAAAGTAATTTAGTTACCTTTGGTGCAATATTGGGTGTGAGGAACTGATGAGACTGGGATAGAACTAATTAAACAAAATTAGATTGCAGTCTTCCCATGAAGAGAAGACAAAAAGTTAACCCCTGTTATGCATTTAGAAGCATGTGAATATGACTATAGTCTGCTTCTTTTCCCTTCCCTTATACACTACTGCACATTCATCAGTAAGACTAGAATATTTAAACAACTGCTTCTGCATGGCTTAGACCCTTGTTTATATTTATTTTCCTCCAAGGTGAAAAAAACCAAAAAAGAAAATACAGTTACCACTGAACTGTTAGAGAATAAATACCAGCACTGAATTTGGTTTTGGGTGTTTGCATTGCTCTCACGAGGCAGCAAATTGACAGTGCCATAATCTGAAGTTGTTATCCTTGTAGTGCAAACTTTTTTCACCCTTTAGGTAAATCTTTCAGCCATAATTAGCAGGGGATACTTCAAGATCTGAAGGATTTAGATTCAATAATATTTGGATTTTAATCTCTTGAAAGGGTTTGCGAAAATGAACTTTCTGTTACTGAGAGCTTTTAGCATTTCCTATGATCTTTTTGGGAAAATTTTAGACAGTGAGAACCCATTTTAAGTCCAGAAACACTTTGATCACTTTTCCAGACCATGTTAGAAAGGTAATCCAGTTTTAGACTGTTACAAAAGTGAAGTATCAAATGTATTTCTAAACTTCTTTCAATTATTTTAGCTTTAGATTTCATCACTGGGACTTTCGTACTTTTCAAAGGTCAGACTTTTTTTTACATAAGTTCAATAGCAATCTAGTACATTAAAGCAAATGCTAGCTTTAATTAGTGTGGTATCTGTGAAAGGCAAACAGAAATAAAAGTAAGAATCAGCATCCTGCGCGGCCCAAATTCTTCCTGTGAAATGATCTAAACAGTACATTTTATTGCTTTACTTCACATGATAATACAGCTAACACTAATGCCAGGAGGATAAATAATGTGCTTAGCATGCTCTGCAGAGGATGGAGGGTAAATTTTTTGTATGAAGAAAATTGAATCACACCTAAATTTCCTTACCCTGACAAATTACCTCTGCTACATTCTATGTCTCTATTCAATTAAACAAATATTCTGTCGGTCCAGCATTATTTAACCATAATTAAAATCACTTAAAATAAAATTATTATTTCTTCCTTATCAAAGGTTCTTTTGTAAAGAGCAGCAGTTTGCAGCTTTCTGCCTTAATTTATTCTTCATTTGTGCCAAAGGAGCCAAGCTGGATTCTAACCTTGACCAAATTAGTAACTGAGACTCATTCAGAAGAAAAAGTTTAATCTCAGGGTAAAAGGTTGACATTAAGATGCTGTCAGAATGTAATGTGATAAAAAAGAAAATAAATTCCATGCTGCTTGAAATTAACAACATACTTGAAACTCTTTGAAAAATGTTCTTTATATTTTTGAAACTAAATAATCACAACATAGTGGACTTATGCCAGGGCTTTTGCCAACAATAAAATTTTCAGTTGCATTTTTATGTGCTAATTAAATGCATTGGTGCAAAAAGATAAGGGCATTTAAGACTAGCCCTTCTGGTTGCATTCAAGGACTTCCACATTTTTCTTAAATGGTGGGGCTCAGAACTGCACACAGTGGTGAAGGTCAGGTTACACCAAAGCTGAATACAGCAGGATAAGCACCTCTTTGGCTGGCTGTTGATGCCATATTTGATGCACCAGTTCTTTCCTTTGGCTGCCAGGACACATTCCTGGTTCACACTGAGCTGCTGCTGACCAGCACCCCCAAATCCCTTATTGCAGGGCTGCTCTCCAGACACTGCTCTCCAGATTTATACTTGTGTCCAACATAAATCTGTCCCAGGTGCAGAGTCTGGCATTTCTTGTTAAATTTCACGCCATACCAGCACTAACTGCTGCTGCTCCTTTGTGTATTGCATAGAGCAATATAACTTATGTATTTAAACCAAAATATGTATTAACAGAAATACATGCTTAGAAATATTATCTTTCTGTTTCCAATATAATACTAAAAAAACCCCATAGAATGCTATTCATTTATTTGCAAATAAGCCAGTTGCTATATGGATTGTTCAGCCTTTCTAACATAATGTTGTCTGTACCTATATCTTGATGGCCAATGTCTACAGAACAGCTAGCATTTCTACTTCACAGATCATCTCAGACAAAGACTTGCATGCATACATCATACACTTGGTTGTAAAAATTCTCTTCTACACCTGCTTTCAAACCTCATGTAATGGTATATGAATAAAGAACAAAACACTTCCACACCTCAGGTTGACATTTACAAAGCTGTTCACAATTTTTGCTGCTTTGCCAAGGGGCAGTGAGGGTTGAACAGCTTTCTCTGTTGTTTTCTTTTTTTATTTCCTTTTTACTTTCTTTCCAGGCAGCAGATGCTTCATGCACTTGAACATTCTAGCAGACCTAGCTAATCATAGCAATCATGCCCCAGGGAGGAGTAAAATACTGTTCCTCCACTTAAAATCATTTCTTCATCTGATTCTTGAGAAGGTACTAGTTGCCATTAGAGACTGGAGATTATGGGAAAAGGCTCATAGACAGAAACTACTGCCTGAGCATGCTCTGCAATGGCTCTGGGAGGAAAGGCAACAATCCCAGACGTGTAAAGATCAGAGCAATCAAACAAAGAAAGCCTACATATTATTCTACCCCAGTGAGGGGATGAGGGAAGGAGACCATCTTGAAAGAAAGAAGATCTAGTAAAAAGAAAAAGAAGGCAAGATACAGAAGACATACTGAAAACCAAAACTATGCACTTGTGCTTGTATTTATAGCTGTATTTGCATACAGTAGTTCCCACAGGAAGAGAAGAATGATACTATTTGGGGGGGGGGGGGGGAGCTGTCGTTTGGTTTTTTGTGGGGTGATTTATTTTTTCTTTTAAAATTCTGTAGTAATTTTATACCTAGAGTTATGACTAATCTTATTTTGCAGCTGGCCTTTGGGTTTTATTCAGAATTCCTAAAGCTAAACAAACACAGGCATAGGGAATATGTCTTTCTTCGAACATGTCCTTTTTGATGCAACAAGAAATGAAAGATGGGATGACTCTGTGTCTCCAACATACAAAGGACATGGAACTGTTGAAGCAAATCTAGAAGAGGTCCACAGATTTGATAAGAAGGCTGGCACACCTCCCCTCTGTAGGTAGGGTGAGAAAGTTGGGGCTGTTCAGCCTGGAGAACAGAAGACCTCATAGCAACCTTCCAGTATCTGAATGGGGCTTACCAGGAAGCTGGAGAGGCACTCTTAATCAGGAGGTGTAGAGATAGGATGGGGAGAATGGCTTACAACTGAGAGTAGGTTTAGATTATGTATTAAGAAGACATTTTTTATTCTAAAGGTGATGAGGCAGTGGAACAGGTTGCCCAGATTAGTTGTGAATGCCCCAACCCAGGCATTGTTCAAAGCCAGGTTGAATAAGGCCTTGAGAACCTGGTCTTCTGGGAGGTGTCCCTGCCCATGGCAGGGGGACTTGGGGCTAGATGATCTTTAAGGTCCATTTCAACCCCTTAAGATTCCATGATTCAATGACAAAACATTTTGCCTACAATTCCTAACCTATGAGGCCCAATAATAATAATAATAACAACTCATAAACTAAATAAAATATACTGGAGGAGGTATGAGGAAAACTAATTAGAAAAAGATATTTATGAGATATTTATGAGTCTTGGTCTTGAACACAGTTCAGAGAGATTTGTAGTGAAACAAGACGAACATGACGAACAGGTAGATGAGATGAGAGATAGATTCTTTCTTTATCTGCCCTCTGATAAGAGAGTGTCCATGCTATTAGTGCTGCCAGTTTTCAGCTTCTAGATGCCCAGTTAAGGAGTGGTTAATCCCCATGTGGGCAGTAGTAAAGATAAAGGCTTTTAAAGGACAATGGATGGATGTCCATTAATAATTATTTTCTCTATTCCTTACACTCTTTCCTGCATCTTCCCAAACACTGTTACTTAAAATTCACTCTTGGCAACCTGAAAACCAGCCATTGGCTTAATGGAAAAAAAGCTGCGCAACAGAAATTGAGTGCAGTTTTTGGGTTTAGTTTTCTAACATATGTGGAGTTTAAAATGCGAAAAAGAAAGACTGTGAGAGAACCTTATTTTTCCAAAATATTTATCTTTTTTTACTCTCAGTATTTAAATGGGAATCACTAGGTATACCCAAAGCTACTTGCCATTCAAAATGGTTTCTAAAAAGAAGACAAAAAAACCCTTAAGCTTTGGCTGAGAGTTGATGATTATAGTATTTTGCCTTATTTTATAGAAACAGTTTTTTATCATTCAATGGCTGTATTACTAAGTTGCAAAAAGTAAATTTCAAGCAAGACTCATCTATTGCATACATTCAATTTGGTGTATTTACATAAACTTCAGCAATTTTCTTATTCAGCAGCACTTCTGGGGTTTTTTGGTTTTTTGTTTGTTTGTTTGTTTGTTTTCAGGAACCAGAAGTTATTTTTAAGAACCAGAAAATGCACTCTCTAAGAAAACAGAAATTTGCTGAGATTTGCATGCAATTGCAGCTTCGTGATTGTTTTATCTTGCAGAAAAAAAAAAAAAAAACAAAAAAAAAAAGCGCTATCTGGAGGCCAATACCAATGGACCAAGCCACTCCAAAATCTGACCATTTTGTTGTATTGTCTTGCTGTAATGAAGTGGAACTGGTTGACTTAGGGCATAGAGAAATGGATAAAAAGAAAATTTAGGCAAACCATGGCCTGACATCCACACCAGGCACACAAACTGATAAGGTAATGGATATTGATAGACTCTTGCTGAGGAACATTTTGGGACTTTCAGACTCCAAAATATTGTATTTATTTATTTATGCTGCAAAGACAGGAAGAAAGAAGGTTTTTGTTTCTGTCTGTTAAATCTGAATGAGAACAGGATAGCCACTAAGCACTTGGAAGTATCTATTTGATTTTTGTAAGAGTTTTGGGTGAGGCCAATTATGATGGAACTAATAGTGGATGGTAGCATTTTGAATTTTAATTGCTACTACTAATGCAGTTTATGTAAACTTCCTGGAATCCTGGAAAGTATTTTGATCTGAATTACTGTAATCATTGTTCTCATTCCTTATCTCATTATAAAGAAGCCCTCAGAGAAATATTTGGCCCTATGCCCTTAGATTGTAGTTCTTTCAAACACAGCCACAAATGCATCTTCTTGCTCAGTTGTCATTCATGAATATTTCGTTTCAGTTTACTGAGATGGTATTTTACCATTTTAACTTAAGTAATGAACATTGTTGTATTTGTTTCTTTGAAGCAAAAAAAGGTTTAACATCAGCAAGGAATCCTGTGAAAAGGAAAAAATATATTTTATAATGGAAAATTAGCATAAAAGTAAATTTCAAAAGTGATTTTACTGACAATAGAACAGAGGAACTGAAGGCAAATGAGTGTGAGCAGAAGAGCCGAAGGTAAATGAGTGCAAGCATCACGTTAGCAATGATCTATTGGAAGACATGATTAAAGGAGTCTCCATAGAGAGACAGCTTACATATATAATTTTATAGTCCTAATGATAAAAATAGGATAATTCTGGGTGGTCTTTGTTCTTTTTATTTTTTGTATATATTTCATGGTTGCATGGTTTATGCTGAAGCTGAAGCATCACGTACTACCTAAGAACATGATTTTATGTTTTACAGGTTTTTGTCCCTTATAATGTGCTTTAAATTCCTTGGCTAATTCTTTTGTTTTGTTGTTGGCTGTTCTTTTGTATTTATGCATTGGCACAAAAATATTCATCAGTATCAGGACAACAGCTATCCGTGAACAAAACTAAATCACTTTCTCTCTATATTCCCACACCTTCTTCTTCCCAGACTCAGCTTCACTCTTTCATTCCCAACTATTACACCTCCCACCCTGCCCCCTCCACCCTCAGTAGCTCACATGGATGTGAAATGGGAGCTGTGATCAGTCCCTACCTGTTCATCTCTGCTACTCCATTCTCCTCACACTTTTCCCCTGCTCCAGTGTCAGTTCTTTCCAAAGCCTGTAGTTTCCTTTAAAGCAAATCTACCTTTTCATGTGGGGGGTCCTCCACAGGTCGCACTGTGGATATCTGCTCAAACATGGTCCCTCCATGAGCAGCAGGGAAATACCTGCTTTGCAGGTAAAAAGGCTGAAAATTATAAGACAGAAAACAAGATTCTCAGATGTTATGGAACAGTATATCTCCATCATCTTAACCAAATATATGATAACTTAGGCTGGCTTATGTTCTGGCTTGAGGTGTTCTAAGTTTTGGATTGTAAGAGTTGGTGCTGCCCTGTCAGACGTATTTAACTAGGTAAAACTTTCTGCAGTGGAGTGAAGTGTTAGACCAGTCTTAGCACAGGAACAAGGAGGATGCTTCAGGGAATAACAGGATACTGTGCTTTCCTAGTTTTACTGTGAGACTACACGTGCTCATTTCATGTCAAAACAGGTAGGTATCATATGGTTTACAATAATTTAGGAATCTGACACATGTAAATTCTTACTAAACTATATGAGTATGATGAGTATGATGGAACTTTGAATTCTGCCATGTACTGTTGCCTAACCACACCCAGAGCAACACAAGAATGTATTTTCTGCTCTCAGAAGGCAAGTAAGGAGCCACTAATGATAAATTTATACTCTCTCTTCACCTTTGTGTGAGGGGAAGAAAACAAACACACAAGCACAAGGATTCAGTCTTGCTTTACACATCCACAGCCCCTAAAGCCTTGCACTGCATCATTTTGCTATGAAGCAGATGCCATAAACAACCGTAAGTCTTGCTCAACATCAGACAGCATGGAGCAATGGGAAATTATGGAATGGTGATACAGTCATTTTTACACTTGTCTTCACAATATATGTTGGTAACTCAGTTCAGTTATTAAGACATACCCATAATGAGGAAGCACACCAGCATAGTCTTTCACGTTATTTAAAGGTAACTGTTACACAACAACAACAAAAAAACTGTTTTAATATCTCAACCAACAAATTGTGGATGATAATTCACTAGGTTGTAGATATGTAAAGTGTTTGTCTTCTCTGATTCATGATTTTAGGGAGCCTAGGACCAAAACAACTTTTTACACATTGTTTCTGTTTCAAATTGTTGCTTTCCGAACTTAATTAAAAAGAAAAAAAAAGTTACTAAGTTGTTATATTCTTCCAGAGGAAACATATGAGAAAGACAGGCACATTAACCTACCAAATGTTACTACAGTTCCATATTGAGCTACCTGTGGGAGATATTATCAGTTGTACCTTGGGTATTATTGAGCAAACAAAACCTCTTTTGCATGCACATTTCCATTTGGCATTTCCTCTGTTATGTAATTAATTTTTAGATTAAAAAATATTTTACCTAGCATACTTATCGCTGTCTAACACAGAAAAAATAAGGAGCTGGCACCTGAGTTTAGTTAATGTAGTCATGTTTCTTGGGAAATACATTTTGTGAAATTTGTTCTCTGAGACCATATTTATCACCTTCTGCCTGAGAGCTGAGGAATGATAGAAAGAAAATATTAAGAGTATTTCACATGCATATGTGAACAAGTCTAGTTCTACTTTTTTTCTCACTGAACCTCTTTTCAAAAGAAAGAGAACACTTACTGAAATAACTGTGTCACTACAAACATATCTGAATCCTTTATACCCGTCCTTTGTAGTAGGTAGACAGTGTGGAGGTAAGACGAAGGGAATAAATCTACAAACCTATAAAAGCCAACAACAAATTTAAAAGCTTACAACATTAAAGGACAAGAATTAAGGATCACATTCCCCAGGCATTTTTTGTTCATTGTACATTACAATGCCTTTATAAGCGAAAACCTGTGCCCTTTAAAAGAGAGGCTGCTATAATCAGTAACATGATGGATTCATAGTTTGCCTTTCAATCAGTTATACATGGTGCCTTCAAGAAAGGTGCTCCTTCATTTAAGTAGTCATCTATGTTCTTTGTGAAATGTGTTTACTCATAAATATGTAACCCACTGGTGTATTGTGCTATGTATCTCGCTCAAGCACCTGGTCCACTGAGATAACCACTTATTTCTGTTACCATCTGTGATAATTGTGACAGTAGAGCTTTATTGGAAGAGATTTATGCTGTAAAGCTGAAGGTCCAGTGTTCAGATGCAGACAGTGATGACTGAGAAGAGGCATAAATCTATTTGTATAAGGCCCAAACCAAGAAAAAAGGAGGTATGCATTTAAAGCTGAGGCAGTGCATGTAAAAAAAAACAGCTGTTAAAAATATGTAATTAAGAGTATGAAAATATAATGCAATATCACAAATATTAGAACAGGGTTATGCTCATTAAATTGATTCTGTCCCATTCTATTATGATGCCATGTTTTACTTCACAAAAGCTAATAATACTCTTTTTCTAAAGCATCAGTGTCTAATGTAGATTACACTCATACCACAAAAAAAATATATATATATATATAAAAGCCACTGAAATTTCTTTTTCTTAAGAGATATAGTCCCAAAGATAATCTTTGCATTCATTTGGGACTCTATGGGTTCTTAATTATTCTGTTTAGCAAACATCCAGGTGCTCTTGCAGCCTATTTATGCTACTCTGTGCATGTGTAAGCTTCTCTGACAAATAAACAAATGTACCAACTAGTTCTTTTCATACACAGCATACTAATAAGCTATGAATCAACAGATCTCACCTAAATCAAATTGCAAATGATCTGTGGCACCAACATTGTTTTAGATCAGAAGTCAACACAATCAATGTACTTTTCAGTCATTTTTAATATTCCATAATTGTATATGAGCAATAGTTTTGTTGGGTTTCTTTTATTTTCAACCTTTGCACTTATTTTTAGCTACATTAAATGCTGCAGCTTCTTACATGTCTATAACCCAGTAGCTAGCAGGTGACTGCTTACCACAAGGAAGTAGAATAGTTTGAAGTAGCTTGATAAATATACAAAAATATAGCTCTTTTTCCTTTTGTGGTGTTCACTAAATAATTTCAAAATTGCAGTAAAGTCCATGTAAAAATACAAAATTTATTAAGATATAGACTATACTAGTTAAGTTAAACACCATTTTGTGGTGTTAGTCAGGACAGACACAAGCAGCTCTGATGAATTGTTTGGTACATGAGATAAATTTTAGATTAATCTCATGCTTTCTTTTTTAAGCATTATCTCCTTTCCTTGAGATAGCTAAGCAATTGTTTTGTTTATCACCCCAGTTAATGCTGATAATTCTGAGGATTTGTAGCCAAAGGAACAGATGATAAAATGAAAACTAATTTCTTTGAACTAACAGTTCTATAACCAGCAGATATGTATGAGTGAACCTAAAGCTTTCCAAAATCTGTTTGCAAATTTTCTAAGCCATTACAACAGAAACGTCTGAAGACTCCTAAAGATTGGAAAAGTCTGCTTCCTGAGGGACTGGCAGAGAGTTTAAAAAATACTCCAGTTAAGCCTTCATTCCTCACTGTAAAGTTTTTATGGGAGGAAATGTATAAACACACCAAAAAAAACCAAAAAAACCCCACCAAAACCAGAATCAACACTAACCAATCAAAAAAAAAAAAAAAAAAACAAACCAACAAAAACCAAAAAACAAACAAGCCAAAAGGAAACAAAACAAAACAAAACAAAAAAATCCCCCTCAACCTGTTAGGACTATCCCTTACTGTCCCTTAGCATATGTCATCTCTACTGGGAAAGTATATGAATCAGGAAAAAGAAGAGAACATGTAATATTGAAGCTGAAACCCTAAGAGTGAAAAAATAGCAGAAAATGATCTGAAAAATGCTCACAAAAGTAGCTGCATTCTAAAAGACTCCCTGGTGGATGCTGGTCCCAAAGGAAAGAGTGAATGCATCCCAGTCTAGTAGGAGGTGCCCCTGCCCATGGTCAGATCATCTGTGAGGTCCCCTCTAAACCAAACTGCTCAAGAATTGTACAATTCTCTGATTCTGTGAAAGAGATTTTACATGAAGAAATGAATGCTGATCTACAGCCCCTGACAGAGAGAGTCCTTGTTTGTGATAAACTAGTGTAAAATTTGAAAGTTATTACAAAATCAGAAGTGATTAAACATATTATTTCCAGTAGGATCATATTTGGGATATTCCAATACAGCGAACAATTTGCACCCATGTGCATGGAGAAGCAAGGTGTCACACCTTCAGAGGCCACAGGGAGCACAGCTCCACTCTTCAAATAGGGGAGGGCTGTGTGCTGAGCGCACAGGATGCACAAATATATTGAAGCTGCTGGGTCCTGGATCTCCCCCCTCCTGGGTGTTGGGCTCCCTGGGCGCAGGACCAATTTAGATTTTTTAATTCTTTTTTTTTCTAACAGATAATGACATGGACAATTTTTCATCATTTCCTTGGCTCATTGATCTATTTATTTACAGAAGTGTAACTGACTTAGAAAGGGTCGTTAAGACTATGACACATTCACAGAGGAAGAAAAGATAATTGGCCATAATGGCTGTAACATTTGGTTGCTACTCGGCAAAGCATAGGCAGTGCTGTCTTCAGACAACTGGCCCCAGATGGACAGCTTTTTGGAGAAGGAAAACACAGTGGTGGGTGGACAGAGCAACACCTGTTGGATAATTGTCTTTCTGGGTAATGCATTCCCTTTTCAGTGGAAGGAGGGCTGTGCTTCAATTCTCTCCTCTAAACTACAGAGGTCAGATATTTAAATATGTCCTGTGGTCTATGTGATTTCCCTAACCATTGGTTTGGGGGAAGTAAGGAGGAAGGAAAGCTGCCTCCTGTTAGTTTCTGGTTGAAAAGTGAGTATTCCTTTAAAACACTGGTTTTCTTTCTACATTTCCCCGTATTTTGAAAAAAAATCACCCAAAACTAGAACTGGTTTAATTTTTAAGCAAATTAAGTATGTCTTGATTCAAACCAAGTGCTTGACTTCAGTGAAAACGATTGCAAACATGATTTGAGATGATGGAAACCTAGTAATTTATCCTGGTCTTGCCATTGAATTGAGAAAACACGGACACATGCACACATATATACACTTCTTTGAGAAGATATAAACTAGAATCTAGCAGTGCTCAACAATAGATAAGAGTTTCTAAAGACCATGGCATGCCAGCTGCATATGTTCCATTTCTATACCTTTCAGTGCAAACAAAGTAAAGCACAGTAATTTTCTATCCTAAACATGCCTGTGTATTTAAGTAAAACTTGAGCAGATAACACTTATTACTGACTCTAGGAATCACTGATTACAGCAAAAATCTGAAAAAGGAAATAGGAAAAAAACCAGCAGCCATTATTAATGGTATAGTTTTACGTTTAAAAACATGCAAAAATTTTAAGAACCTTATATTTCTTTTTTTTATCTGCTTAGATGAAAGGCACCCTGTGTTTCCAAGCTTGAACTCTTTTGAAGTACAAAGAAGGCATAAATCTTGGACAGATTACATATCTGCAGCTCACAAATCCCTGAGTGTATGAGTCCAGCTACTGTCTGAAACTAGAATTCTCCTTTACTTTTGTAATTATCTTCTGAAACAGATTATGCACCACCAAGAGTTAGTTCATTCGTTCTTTCATTTTCTTTCTTTCTTTCTTTCTTTCTTTCTTTCTTTCTTTCTTTCTTTCTTTCTTTCTTTCTTTCTTTCTTTCTTTCTTTCTTTCTTTCTTTCTTTCTTTCTTTCTTTCTTTCTTTCTTTCTTTCTCTCTTTCTCTCTTTCTCTCTTTCTCTCTTTCTCTCTTTCTCTCTTTCTCTCTTTCTCTCTTTTTTCTTTTTCTTTCTGCCTGCCTGCCTTCTTCCCGTTTTAATGGCACAGTGAAAAAAACCCAATATAACAAATTAATGACCAACTTCAACACCAAAATATTTTTATCCGAGATTATTGGCAGCAAGAAGTAATGAAAGAAAAGGAAAAGTGAAGAGAATACTAGCAAGAGACTAGTTTTCAGAATCCTGCCACTTTCAGAAAGTACTTCATTATTACTGGTGGAGCATGTTTTTCAGAAGATATGCCAGGATACTAAGGACTACTTTCAATGGCTTTTACGAGTGTTGGTATCTAAGACAGTGAAGATCTTTATTTATCCTTTGTACAGGCTTTGTTAGCACATTGCAGGTGACAGCAAAGAAAATTGTCTGGGAAACATTCACTCTTTACATCATAACTGAAATCTCACAGAAGAATGGAAGGTTAGTCATGGAAGATATTGATCTTGAGGTAGAATTCTGTAAGTGGCATGGACTACAACATGAGAGCTGCATTGTGTAGGAGCTGTTCATAGTGATTCTATTTTTATCTTTCACAGAAGTATAGATAATTCCATAATTTCACCTGAACTTAATGAAATAGATATATGACTTTATATTGCATATGGCTGCTTGGCTCAGGAGGTAAGACTTGTAAGAAGTACAATTTTTCACATTTGGCCTTATTTTGGAGTGGCAATCATACTCAAATTAAGACAAAAAGTGCATGGTCAATGCTACTCAGAAGCAGCATTAATACCAGCAGGTTCTGGTATAAGTGCTCCTTTATACATTATTTAATCAAAGATTTATGCTACAACATTTTCTCTTGCAGGATTACCAGTAGCTGGTTTTCTTTAATTACAGAATAATTATGATCTGAATATCCCCAGTCATATGTCTCTCTCCAACCCTTTTAAACTACCATAGAATATGGGTTTGGCTTCCTTTCTTTTTCTTTTTAAATCACAACAGGTGCTTTTTGATAAGTCAAAATTACTTTTCTCATATCTGGAGCCAAAATCATAAAATCCATGAACTAGCTTTGGAGTTTTAAAAATTTGTTATTATAGACTTGAAGAATAAGGGAGAGAAAAAAGAAACATACACACACATAACAAAAAGTACACTCACAGCCCTGGTTGATATGAAAAGTTATGATAATTCAGATAGCCATATTTAGGCAGGATTCATAAAAGAACTCAGAAACCTAAGTATCATCAAACTGTCTTTGTAGATTCTCCTGTTAAATAAACAGAATTTTTAAATCATCTACAACCTATAGGAAATACCGCTACTTATCAAATAGTTCACAGGAATCTCTGCCTTTCAAGGCATGACCAGAACTGTCTAGACTGATTGCTGCACACAAACTGGGCATTCCTCTTGTACTAAATAGACAGAAGATTTTTAAGAGAAAAATTCATAATCGCACATGTACAATGTTTTCCCATGGAGTGGGAGGTGGTAGTGAAAATTGCAGTGCTTTGAAATTGCCTCACCATGGATTCAGATAACTCCTCCAACTCGTGCATTTGGCAAGAATTAAACCATGAAATGTGAACCTTCACAAGTATTCTTTGACCTACTGAATATTTATTATCCTATAAAACAGAATAATTTAAAGGGATAATTCTGTTCCACCAAAACCTTTGCATTCCGACAGAGCATTTACCTTGGAGGAAAAATAAATCTAAAATTCCCTCAGAAAATTTAATCCAGTTCTGTCCCACTTGGGTGACTACTCTTACAGCTGTATTACAGCATCAAAGGAGACAGGAGCATTGCCTTTCATTTCTGTATGATTCTAATAAAAATTCTGTCACTTACTTGTCGAACTGCCAGAGCAGATAACCCATGGGGAGCTGCACAACAAAGGCTAAACACCTATGTCAGGAAAAGGGATGGTTCTCTAAGTTTACTCCCCATCTTCTCATTTCTTATTTGGCTACACATATGGGCAGGATCCATATTTCTTTTATAAAGACAACCTTCTACAAGGAATAGGTCAGATAAAACACTACAAGGAGAAGAAATTGATTCTTCCTTTGGGACACAGACATTAATGATAACACTTGATGAAGTAGACACAGAAGGGATTGTCATAGTGAGACAGTGAGGAGCAGGGAATAGGCAGCTAGGTCTCAAAGGAGACTAAAGCTGTGTAGGAATTAAAAGGAGCAGCATAAGGCTTATTGTAACCTTGAAAGCTACTGAGCATACTGAAACCTGCCTGCAAGGTTTTCGGAAGAAAGGATAGGTTTTCTCACATAAATTGCTTATATTTCTAGTCTCTCTGACCAGTGAGTGGATTTTCTAGCCTTAAAAACATGACTTTTTTTTTTTTTACAGTCTGCTGAAAACTGATTTTTGCCTAACGCTTTTTTTTTCTCTTTTAATCTGCTCTGAGGAATATATAAAAGTAGACAAAGCCAGCTCCCTGCTCTGAATGATATGAGCTTCTATCAGACATACCTATGATAGCTCTTCACCTAGAATACTGTGGTTTCCCATTCCATTCTAATTTTCATGTATTTTTTAGCAGGTCTTGACACCTCATTTGATGTTTGTATTTCTTCAGGCAAGAAAGAGAAAATGTGGGATGAATACACTACTAATACATAGGTGAATCACCTTACAACTACTGTGGTTTAAGTTAAATGAAGTTTAACTCATAGAGAGAGCAGACATTGGTAAGGAAGCCATCATTTATGGTAGAAAGCTCCACAAATGGTGCGGATACTGTTTTTGCCCTGAGTGCTTTAGTTAATTGATATAATATGCCACTTTTGTTTCTCTTACGTAGTCTCTGATACCACAAAAATTCCTGTTGGCTTTGGGGTCATTTTTTGCATTAAATGTTGCTCAACATGATACTGTAAAATGAATGTCCAACTTCCTGAATACAATTAATATTTAATAAAATGGACGCAAACTCTGTCTGATTGTTATTCAGATGTATAATGGTCAAAATCCTTTGACACTTAAAATAGCTATACAAAATCCACTGAAAGCTTCAACACCTGGCACATAAAATTAAGAAAACAATTTTAAAAAGGGGGAGAAACCAATCTTTTTGCTAATAATTTATCTTTGTGTTGACACAGTTACAATACCTGATACTGCTATAATATTTACACAGAGATTATATTGTGCACCTGTATTACCGCAGGCCTGGTTCCTAGGGTATATCACCGTGTCCCGCAGCCATAGGGAGGAGGAGGAGAGAAGATCCAGCAGGCAGGAATTGTGCAGCAAGATTGATTTATTTAATTATTTTACAAACTCTTTTATAGACTTTTTTCTTCATAGTCTAATTGGACAAAGGATCAGCCACCCCTTGGGGGTGATTGGCTAAAATCCTAAAACATCCATTGTCAAAATATTTTTCTACTGTACCATAAACAAGACTTTTCAAGGTTGCAGGTGGCTTGGTTGTTTACATTCCCTGCCACCTCTTCTGTGAGAGAGAAAAGTCTCTCATGGACTTAGAAAATAGCAAGAAAATCCTTGCTAGCAGCATTTTTGTACCTACACACCTGCTTTAACCATGCAAAACTACAATGTAGTTACACAGAGACATTCTAACATTCTTTTTCACAGGATCATAAATGGCTTGGGTTGGAAGAGACCTTAAAGATTATTTAGTTCCAATCCCCCAGCAATGGCCAGGCATGCCACTCACTCGATCAGGTTGCTCAGGGCCCCATCCAATCTGGTCTTCTCCCAGGTATGGAGCATTCACAACTTCTCTGGACAACCTGTTCTGGTGCCTCACTACCCCTCTAAGTAAAGAATTTCTTCCTGAGATCTAATCTAAATCTCTCCTCTTAGTTTAAAGCCATTCCCCCTTGTCCCATCGGTGTCTGCCCCTGTAAAAAGTTCCTCTCCTTCTTTTTATAAGTCCCCTTTAAGTACTGAGAGGCCACAATGAGGTATCACTGGAGCCTTCTCTTCTCCAGGCTGAACAATCCCAACTGTCTTTGTAGAAGAGTGCTCCAGACCTCAGATCATCTTCGTAGGCCTTCTTTGGATCTGTTCTAACAGGCCTACATCTTTCTGGTGCTGAGCACCCCAGGGCTGGATGGAGCACTACAGGTCGGATCTCACATGGGAAGAGCAGAGGAGCAGAATCATCTCCCTTGACCTGCTGGCCACTCCTCTTTTGATGCAGCCCAGGATGCGGTTGGCTTTTTGGGCTGCAAGTGCACATTGTTTGCTCATATCCAGTTTTTCATCCACAAAAACCCCCAAGTTCTTTTCTGCAAGGGCACTCTCGATGACTTCTTCTCCCAGTCTGTACTCATGTTTGGGATTGCCCTGACCCAGGCACAGCACCTTGCACTTGGATTTCTTGAATCTCATGAGGTTCTAGTGGCCCCGCTTCTCAAGTTTGTCCAGGTCCTTCTGGATCACATCCCTTCCTTCTGTTGTGTCACCCACACCACTCAGCTTGGTGTCATCTGCAAACTTGCTGAGGGTGTACTTGATCTCACTGTGTCACTGATAAAGACATGAAAGAGCACTGGTCCCAAGACAGGTGCCCTGAGGGACTCCATTCATCACCAGTCTCCACCTGAACAAGGAACTATTGACCACAACTCTCTGGATCTCCATCCAATTCCTTATCCATTGAATAGTCCACCCTAAAAATCCATGTCTCTCAAATCTAAATATAAGGATGTTGTTTGGGACTGTGTCAAAGGCCTTACAGAAGTCTAGGCAGATGACATGGGTTGGTCTTCATTTGACCACTGTGATGACTACATCACAGCAGGGCACCAGAATGATCAGGCATGCCTGGCCCTTAGTGAAGCCATGCTGGATGTCTTGGATCATCTCCTTGTCTTGCATATGTCTTAAGACTTCCATGACTATCTGTTCCATGATTTTCCTAGACAGAGAGGTGAAGCTCCCCCGTCTATAGTTCTCTGGGTCTTTTCTCTCCTCTGTAAAATAGGAGTGATATTTCCCTTCTTTTAATCACCAGGGACTTTGCCTGACTGAAATGACTTTTCAAAGAGCATGGAAAGTGGCATGGCAACAGCATCAGCAAGTTCTATCAGGGCCCTGGGATGCATGTCATAAGCCCCACAGACATTTCATTGGCTAGGCTAGAAATTTAGGTCAAAATCACAAATCTGTAACATTAGCAGATCATTTTTAAGCTGAAACAGTTCCTATTGCTGTATCTCAACCAGAAAAAAAATAAAAAAAAGAAAAAAAAAGGTCCCCAAATCCCACCTAGTTAATTTTAAGATCCAGTTCAATGACTCATAAAAAGGTCAGTATAATGTTGTTGCCTGTAATAGCACAATACTGAATTTGATGACCCTGGTGGGCTTTTGCAGTCCTGTAATCTGACAGAATGAAAAGAGCTGATAAGGAATCAAAAATGTATACATCAGGGAGACCTGGCTTCTAAATGTTATATGTTTTTCAGACAAAGAATTATAAGTGTATACTTAACGGAAATGACTGAAAATCCTCTTTGCAGTTTTTTCCATAAATGTCAGAAAAAAAGAGATTTGTTTATATAAGTTTTAATGTTGTTTCAGGCTCAAAATTCAGAGGAAAAGAAAAGGGAGAAAGCAGTGGGAGTGGAGAGAGGGATAGAGAAAGAAAATAATAGTGAATTTCAAAAATGAACTCCTTTGATTACAGAAGTTCAGTGATTTCTAAAAAAATCTTTTTGATTATTTTTTAACTAAGTCTGCACTACAGAAAAAAATTGGAAGGCATAAGTCTCACTTTCATGATAGAATCCTTGTTCAACTGAGAGAAAAAAAATCTTTGTTTTAAAATAAAATAATAGTCCCCTTGGAGACATAGCTGAAATTTTACACTTCTCATATTCATACTATGGGCATGCCAACTACTTACTCTAAAATGGTCTAATGCCTGATATTTTAATATCTTGCACCTTTTGGTTAATCTACACATTGCAAACTGATTTAAAAACTAACAAATGAGAATAACAATCATAGAGAGGTTGTATATTGCATTCAGCTTGGCCAGATAAATATGGCCTTACAGGAGTAATTCCAGCTATTCCAAAACTTCTAAGTATCTAATATCTTATAGATATATTTGGGTAGTCATCCTCAGGCCTTTGTCTCAGACATTTATACTTCATGAAAACTATGACCAAATAAAAATTACAGCATTTTGCAGCCAGTTCATATTCAATGGCCCATGCAATTAATTATTGGAATCAAGCAAGCTGACTTACAGGAGGAAGCAAATCTGCATTTGGACACATAATCAATCATTTTCATGTTCAGTTATTGGAACAGCAATTGTAACTGCAATAATTACAATGGGAACATAGCATATATGCATCCTGAGTTTTGGATGTCAAAATTTCAGAAAATTTAGCAGAAGCTACCCATTAAATCAGAGAATGTTTGCTTATCCTTTTCCCTCACTCTCAGCACACAGTTCTGTAACATAAATTTTATGCTGCTAACTGCAGAAAGATGTATTTAGGGAGAATTAATCATATAAAAATACTGTCTGATAGCATTAGAAATGCTGTCTTTATTATATGTTTTAAATACATCCTTGTGATACAGACATGTATGTGCACGTATGTGTTTCTCTTTAGCCACAGCTTCTGTCTCTTCTTCTACTATGTCAAAACAGCCTTCATTAAAAGTAGACCTGAACTGTATATTATTATATATGGGCCATATAAGCCTTTAGCTTCTACTGCATGAATTTTGTCTTATGGTGAGCTTTGCTAAGGTCTTCTGAAATTCATTCAATTTTTCCTAGAGAGCAGAAGGGGTAACTGTTAAGGGAAACATTGCTATCACCAAGGCTTACATTTGCCTGAAGTTGTATGATAAAGAAGAGAATGGGCAGGAAAAGCTGATTTTTTATTCTGTCTAAGGCTGATATTTTTGTGGTCGCACATAAATTCAAAGAATGCTCAAAAACACCATCCAGACTAAAAAAAATATGAGATACCAGAACAATATAAAAGAGGATATTTGAACACTTATTCTCACATTTAGAAGATTATGAGAAGTACAGATCAGAATTAAGGATTTCATTTTGTTTCTCAGATTTTTTACAATACAAAAAAAAGTCAGTAGAAATGGGACTGATGTGAATTTCTTTATTTGTGATGCTACTACACTTTGCTTTCAGTTATTTTTTTTTTCATCAGGAACCTGAAATCTCAACATATAAAATGTTACATTGAGTAAGTGGAAGAATGTCGCTGTAGTACCAAGACGGCGCAAAGAACGACACGGATTCAGGACTGGGTTCAAAGGCCAGAAAATGGCTATATTTAATTGCATAATTCAGCTTATATAGTTTTGTTCGCAAAAATGGCATAAAACCATTGGATGCTTGACCATCCACCTCTCAGAGGGATTAGATGAACGGCATAACATCCCTTTCCAAAATATTTTTCCAGTGTGGAAAACTAAGATACAAACAGCCCTCACCTGTGAGATAGTTTACAGAAATTCAAACTGTTTTCACAGCTGGTTAGCGTGAGAAAGGAGACTTTCACAGGCAGCTGTAAGATAGGAAAATTTCTTTGCCACCTTCTCTTAGCATCTACAAAAGAAAATGGAAAGGACCAGCTATAACAGGAGAGACTTGCAGACAAGAGGAAAACAGGGTGAGTATAGGGAGAAATATGACAAAATGCCAGCATCTCTCTGTGGTCACAAGCAGAAAGTATCAGAAAAACAGTGAACCGTTAGTTGGAGAGGGAAAAACTGAAAGATGCCTAAAGTATAAGTACCCTGGAAGAAATATTATCAAAATTTTGAATCTTCTTTCAAGATAAATCTGTTCTTGAATTCAGTCATTTTGGAAAGAAACTGATCTCACACACAAATTTGGACTTCAAATCCAAAATTATTCATTAACCAACTAAAAAGCCTTAACAAAAAAATAAGATTTTTAAACTAAATTAAGAAGTCAACATATTTATGTTTCTCAGCAAAAAGTTCTAGACAAAGATCCAAGACTGTATTTCAGATCTCTCTTCGTGGTAGCTCTCCTACATCAGTGAAATTGTTTGAAAAGTGAATGCTGGTCCCAGAGGGTGGTGATCAATGACACAGAATCTAGTTGGAGGCCAGTAGCTAGCAGTGTACCCCTGGGCTTTATACTGGGTCTAGTCCTGCTTATAATCTTCATCAGTGACCTGCATGATGGCATAGAGTGCAGTGTCAGCCAGTTTGCAGACACAAAACTGGGGTAGTTACTGATATGCCAGAGGGTCATTCTGCCATCCAGGGGGACCACGGCAAGCTGGAGAAATGGTCCGACAGGAAGCTCATGAAGTTCAACAAGAGGAAGTCCAAGTTTTTGCACCTGCAGAGGAACAACCCCATGCACCAGTATATGCTGGGGGGGCACACATGGAAAACAGCTTTGCAGAACAGGGCTCATTCAATGTAAAACAAGATTCATTTCCGTAGAGGTTAGTGATATGCTGTGTAAGAAGATTGAGGAACAAAACAATTAAAATTAAACATCAGAATCTAGTACTTTCATTTCAGTCCCTTACACTGGCCAATGTTTAAATGGTGTTTTAGAAAGAAACAGCGCAGAAATAGAGTGCATCTTTATTCCCATGTAATATAGCATGTAAAAGAGTAGCCCCGTATGGATTAATACCAGCAAGTCTAAATAGCAATAAAAACACTGTTAATGGCTGTTTGTTATAAATAGAAAGTTATAATAATCCTGATTTGTGACAGTGAAGTTGGGTAGTCTCTTTTTATGTAAAGGTTCCTCATACAGTAATGAATAAGGAGGTTTATGGTTAGCTATGAATGAGAAAAGATAAGCTGTATCAAAGCAATTATATTATGACAGAAAGCTTTTTCTTACTCTGTGTTTCTTGGCTTAAGACCACCCAACCAAACAGCTCAGTTTATAAAACAGCACTTTCAACAGGAGTTACATAGTGAAATACTACTGAAAACAAGACACCTGTTCTCCATTGCTTTAAAGTAAGTTTTTAAAGTAATGTGACAACATACCTAGGCCTTCAGCAAATATCGAATTGGCCACTTTCTAATACTTTTAAAACTCATTAATATAATGCCTGCCAATAATTGCAAATATGTATTTTAAATTTATATAAATACTACAAAAATTGCACAGGGTGCTTTTGGAGCACTGTAATTCTCATCTCTGCACTGTAAAAAATGACATCGTTAGGGTAGAGACAAAAGCAATGAAAGTGCTGAAAAGCTTAGGAAACATGACCTATGAAGAGAGGTTGAGTGTAAAGAATTTATACAGTCTAAAGAGGAGATAAGTAAGAGGTGATTAAAATATAAGTGCCTTCCAGGAATCATCAAAAAAGAAAAAAAAAACCAAAACTGTTTTAGTTTAATTTGTCCTTGTAAGTAAAAGAATAAAGGTCTAAAATTAAGAAAATGGAAACCAAAAGGTAAGAAAGGACTGTGTAACAGTTAGATCAATTAGATAGTGGAATAACCTGCCAACACAGCTATTATCACCAAAAGCATTCAAGGCATACCACAGAAGGAACCTATTAAAGGAGAAAAAAAAATTGTAAGTACAATTGAAAGTGCAGATGACCAAATCAGTCATTTCTAATTCTAATGTCTATTATTTAAGACAATACAAGATGATAAAACACCAGTAGTAGAAATAGCAATGCACACAGGTAGAGTTGCCCTTCAAAAGGAATATTTTCATATGTAATTTATATGTTTTTTAAGGAACATAGTTGTCATAAATTTCTCCCATATCAATACCCTCAGTGTTTGTTATACTCTGTAGGACTACTTTTTTTGTTTTAATTCTAAATAAATATCTCAAAAATACATTTGTAGTGATTAGTTAGTAACATAGATTAATAACTTGTTTCAGCTGATGTTGTTTCAAAGTGCCATTGCATCAAATATTCTTACAAGTTTTAAAAGGTTTAATGTTGAACAAAATTATCTACTAGCTCTGTGTTCAAGCTTATATTTTCAGCTCATTGTAAAATTCCAGTACTTGAAAATACTAATTTAACAAAGTTTACATATAAATATTCTGAGAAAAATGTCTTCATAGAGCACAAGGACTTTGCCATTAATTTTACCTTCCTATTTTATTTTATTTTATTTTATTTTATTTTATTTTATTTTATTTTATTTTATAATTTCATTTCATTTCATTTTACTTCATTTCTCCTTTTGTCAACTTTTCTTGGACTATCAAATCAAGAAAATCTCACTCTATTTTCAGAAAATCCTTGCAAGATGTCTTGAGGGGTTATAGGCAACTTCTTTCAAAGTAATGGAGGGCGTGGATTCTGTTAAAGGGAGATCTATGCTCCATCAATGTACAATTTCCATGCAAACCACAAAGAATTAGTGGCATGCTCCTTCACTCTTCTGTGCCTCAAATTAGTTAGTGGTTAAGAAAACCAGTGTCACCACCACCACCAAAATCCCCACATTCCCTCATTAATTTAAATTCACACAAAATGCAGAACAGGACGTGCAAAAAGGGCCCTTTGACATAACAAATCATAATTCAGCATTATGGTTTCCCTGTCTGCACAGAACAAAACTTGGTATTTTTAAAAGGCCTATTATAAGTTTGGGGGTTTTTTCTTAAAACTTTCAGCATTTTATAGATCAGGTTTAAGCATTTTTTTGCAGTCTTGAGAAGTTCAATATTTTTTAAAAGAAATATGGAAGTTAAGTAATTTCTGTACAACAAATGAATACAAAACTATGGGCAATTTTCAGCTGACATTTTCCTATGAAATTGCTAATCTCACCTCTTCAATGCTAGGTGTGATGTCTGATAATCTCATTCCTATGAGATTGCCTAAGCAGCTAATTTTAATTTTTAAGAAAATATATTTTAAACAGAAGATATTAAGAAAAATACCCTAATTAAATACAATAATGAAGCAACAGGCATAATACATGAAATATAATCTAGTCCTTAGAGTTAATCAGTAAATTCATTTCCTTCAAGTAATAGCACAAAAGAACCAGCATGTTTTATTTATGTGTCTTAATAAGAATTTTGGTTCAGTTGCGAAATTTCACAGAACATTTTTGAAAATTTTCCCCTTCTCCCAACTCATGAAGAAAAAAAATGCTAGTTGCATAATAAATCTAGATCCAATTATGTTCCCATCATACATTTTTGTGAAATAAATTGAAATTCATAGATGTATACTTAAAAAACATCATGCACTCATCATTTTAGATACACAGAAATGCTTGATGTTGGGAGCTGACAGAGAATGTGCAATAGTTTTTTCCTGACACAGTATATAAATTTATTTTGGACTGGTGAGTATTCTAGATAGCTCAATCATTTTGAAGAGGAATGTGTTAAAAAAGGGATGCTTTATAAAGGTCCCTGTCCAGGGACCCCCCCTCTCCCCCAGGCATGTGCGCATGAAGGGAACTCTACAATTGCCGTATCATGCTCCTCCATCAGACCGATCAAAAGTTTTAATTTCGGGTCCAGCAAAAATTCACGTTCTGCCTCTGGAATGGCCGCACTTCTCCCCCCACACCGCCTGCGGTGCTTGTGATGTCATGAAGATTTTTTGCCTTTTCTTTTATACCCCTGTTATACCTTTTTACAACTTCTGTATTCTTAGTGCTTTTTGCCTACATTCTTGGACTTGTTTGTTAAGATAAGAGACTAAACATTTTAGAAGCTTCATAGCTAGAGATCAGTGTGCCCCAGACCCCAAGGTCTCCTCCAGAACACATTCTGTAAACCAAGATAGAACCATCCAGGGCAAGGTTCCTTGGGGAGGGGGGCTCATTTGAGCCTCTCATTGGGGAATCTTTGATAGATATGCTAATTAGTAAAACCTATAATGTTATACCCGATCTTTCGGGACATACTCGACAGGGTGCATCTCTATGCATATGAGCTGGACGTGTGCACCTAAGGATCCTTAAAATAAATACCAATGTAAAATCCCTTTTCCCCTTCTAACCGTGTATGACTCTTGATTTTAAGACCAGGAAAAGGCATCACCTGCAGGAAGGGATAATCCCTTTTGCTAAAAACCTTGGGAACTTTCGCATGAACATCGCGTTTTCTGCCTGTCTCTAAGGGGCACGCAGACGTGAATCAGTGTCAACGCTACTGTCAATGCCACAGACATCAGTTGTCTTTCTGTGCAAGAACTGTGGACGGAGTCTTATGTAAAAAGTGGGAAAGTTAATGGTGTAAATTTTGTATGTAAGAGTGTGTTAGAAGTTGTGTTACAGATCAGAGATTCCTATGTGGAATAATAAAGCTGTTGAGAATGAAGCTCAATCAGGTATTACACTTGTGCCTTATCATCTCACTGATTGCCTTAAGCAATGCAGCTTTCCCAGTAAAACAACCAACAGAAAATGTCTGGGAGACTTTGGCCAATGCATCAGGCTTAGATACGATCTGTCTAACTCGTTCAAGGCCAAAGAAACCATTTTCAACATGTTTGGTCGTCTACCAGCAGACAAATGGCGACCTTCCAAACATGCTAATCTAAAACTTTCAGGATTCGGCTCAAATCCAGTGGAAAGTTGGGATGTTTGGACCAAATCCCTTCTGAAGGCTTCTTACGAACCTCAGGAATTAGAAATTCTTTGTTCAATAAAGATGGAGTTTTGTGTAGTATTCAGTTCTCCAGGGTTGAAACAAAATAAAGACAAGATAACAGATGTCATCCCAAATTACTTTCACTGCAGAACATGGAGTAGTAGAAGAAGGAGAAGAAGGTTTAGAGAACAGCAACAATCCTCCATTTTGATATTTTTTACTCTTATCTACTTACTACAAAGAGAAGCCCAAAAACTCTAAATTTTTCACCCTGTGACAATTTTACATAGTAGTCTCTCACCTAATTCACACCACTGTATTTTCTAGTTCTTGTCTGATAGTTGGTAATTTTTTCCAAGGTTGGAGGTTAAAACAGTGTTGTTTGGGGGGTAAGAACCCTCAAAAACAGGCGGAGAAATATTCTCGGCACTCTGGGTTACTACAGTCCCCACAGTATTTTTCTAAAAGTGTCTCTTACAATCCAAAGCAAAAACAGAGAAGCGAGTAAAACAAACCAAACAAAAAAAAAAACCCAAACAAAAAACTCAAAAAAACCCAAACGAAAACAAAACAAAAAAAAAACAAAAACCCAAACAAACTAACAAAAAGAACCCACAACAAAAAAAAACCCCAAACCCCAAATAAACTACAGCCACCAATAAAACCAAACCCAACATCTCACAAAGGCAGAATATGGTAAATTGAGCCAGGAAAAGAGGTTAAAGAATTTATGTCAACAATTCTAGGAGAAAGCATGGTGTAACAATAATGAAGGATATGAATGGAAGACTTACCTTGTGACTGAATCTCAAAATTTCCAGTTCTAGCAATACCTGTCTTGATTTTAGTGCTATTGTTGAGGATTTAATCTTGTGCCAGAGACCAAAACTTAGCCCACATAAAATTTCATATTTGGGAAAATTCAAACGATTTAGAGAAATTCTCATTTTGTGTGGCAGAGCTGACAAGTAGGATTGACTTTTTCTTGAAGGTGCTAGGAAACAATCTAGCTTCTCTAGAATTAACATGGCAATTCAGTCTGTATGAGAATGTCTTTAACTTTGCTCCAAGATTTCATGTACTTTGGAATCCCAGCTTCTGCATAATTTTCTAAATATGCTTTACTGTTGCATTGAGTAATAACATTGATTCACATAATAAAAAAAACTAAATCTGTATTCCAGAATGCATTTTGCATCTGAGAATTTGTCCACAGTGCTCAGATGTTTGGATCAATTGGTTTAATTATAGAGTTCTTATTGCATTTATACAGTGGCAGAATTTAATCCTTTTTTTAATTCACTGCCCTAACAGCTTTTATAAACAGAAAGTTCAGAAAGGAAAAGGATTTCCTGAAAAAGTAATTTATATTGCTATTTCATATTAGTTTTAATAGATTCAGTTCTTCTACATATAAGAAAAATGAGGTCGCAAGAGATGAAGTAACATACTTAAATTAACGAAGCTGCAAACTAGATCAGTATTGACTTATTTACTTGTAAGTATGTGGCTTTGTTCCCCTTCACTTTCATTGCTTAAGCGAGAGCATGATGGTCTATTTTGCCTTGCAGATTTGAGAAAGCATCCATTTCTTTAAAATGCAATTTCTGCCACTACATTATTGCTGTCATTTCTGGTTCATGCACTGATTGCTTTATCTCACTAAGAGCCGATAAAAGGCACCATAGATACCTATTTCTGGAAAAAAGAAAAAGGTACTTTCATCATTGCTGTGAAGAAGGGAATACAAAATACGTTTGAACGTGTGACTCAAAACGTGTACACACCTGTGTATTTTAGTCATCTGCTCCTGCATTCCTTAGTATTTTATCCTGCACTACTTCTAGGAATTAAATGGAATTAACTTTCTGGTAGGAATACAATTTTAAATTAAATAAATACTGACCAGATTCCTTAGGAAGCAAGAGTAATATTTCTGGTTTGGTATATCACTAGCTGCCTCCAACTAGTCAGTGGAAGAACACCTGGAGTGCTTATTGGCCAGTGCTGATAATGAACTTATTAAAAGACTCATGGATAAGAACTAGCTGGTTTCCTTTAATGTAGATATTGGTACAGACAGAGTGAAATTATGCTGAGGTAAGGAAATACGTAGCAAGATGTGTGGTTGTGCTAACTGACTTTCCTCGATAATGGGTTGTTTTGGTCTCTCTCTCACACACATGCAGAGCCCAGAGAATCAACCTATTTGGTGGAGAGTCTTTTACCTAGAGAAGTGCTGTTTGTAGGTCTTTTATTTTAGGAAAAGAGGTTATATAGCATTCATCTGCTAAACAGGCTCTTTATAGCAATAAAAATACACTAAAACACAATTAAAAATTAAAGTTGAGGTTTTCTTTCATGAAAAGAAATTGAAGCAAGCTAATATAAAATAACAATGCTAAAGAATAATCCCTGCTATGCTTGCATACTTCTTTTGTCTATACTACTACATATTTATGAGTAGCATCACGAAACGGAAGACAGGAGAGGGAACTGACAATTATTCTTCAGTTGCTTGTAAATTATAAGCCTCCAGGAACTATGTGAAGCTATTGGAGCTGTTCACACAAACTAACAGAGACTTTTTCTACCCAACAGCTTTCTTACCTGACTGATTGTAATTTCTGAATTGTGGAAGGCAAAGAAGTCAAAATCTGTTTTTGCTCACAGAAAGTTAATTTCAGTGAACCCCATTAAATGAACAGAGATGTTTCATATCCAATGGAATAAATAAGGGACAATTTGCCCTTTTGCATTTTGTGTTCCCCTGTAGAAATCAAGTGAAAGATTAAATTACCTGGAAAGCATTATTTGTGTAGAATTCTTTGGCATAAATCTGATGAGTATTATTTGAAATAAGAGGAAGCGTTTGATTGTGCCAGTTCTAAACACTAGTGTTTAATAATTTAATTTTATTTATCTCATGTTCTTAACAGTCTTTGCAAAAGATCTGCTGTCAAAGGAATCTAGTCTATTAGCCCCCTGCCTCCAATAGCAGTGCATTAGAGGACTAGAATGTTTGTAAATTCTATCTACACTGTATATGGAGTGCTCACAGAACAGTCTCAAATCAACTGTTTTAAGAATTTAAATTTATGTCTAGTAAATGTAAGCAATTTTCGAACATTTTTAATAATTAAGAAAATAACTCCCAGAAATGTAAACACTTCTTGTAGGGAAATTGTAAATATCTGAAGCTCAGAAGCCAGTTCTTTATTTGTATATCCACCTCTGACCCCCCAGTCCCAAAACAAGAATGGATATAAGTTGAACCTAAAAACCACAAAGAAAGGGTACTAAAGATGCATCAGGACTCTCTCACTACTGCAATTACATGGGTAAATTCTCTGTATTATTTCACAAATACTGGCAAAAAACTGCACTAAGTTTTTTTTCCTTCTAACAATGTTTTATAGTCTGAAAATACAAATTAGGTATTTCAAAATTATCAGTTACATTTAAGAAGTGGCTACAAGGCACATGCAGGCTGTCAGTTACTATTTCTTTGTACACATGCTCTCATGCAGGTATAGTGATAGTCTTCATGTATCAAAGTCATTGAAAGTATGGGTAACGTAACCCTGAAATGAGGTACAATTGTGAATTTTTTTCCCTTTCTTTCTTTTAAAACCAGGTACCACTTCTGTGAAGAAAAATCTTGGTAGGAGAAGATTGTGAAGTTCATATCACATATGAACCACTGTACAAATTACATTGTTCAAAAAGATAAATCACCCAAGATTGTACTTATAAAATCAGGCATCTGTCTGAGTATTATTACAATGTCCTTAAAGCACAGACTTTTTACTGGCATCAGGAAATAAAGAACTGCCTTTATTTTCATTTATTTTCTCATCTCAAAATAGAAAATTGTTACCACTAGGGTATTTTTGCCCCTACATTTTTAAGGCCATTAAAGAATTATGCTTTTCATTAAAAAAATGAAACAAAACAAAACAAAACCTTAAAATGAAACATTCACAAATCTCTTATTACAGAGAAAATGAAAATTTACTAATATTGTTTAATACAGATTTAAATAAAGGTTCATAAGTAGTAAGGGAGTTAAGGGTAGCCTTATAAGTAACATGCGCAAATTCAGATCTTTGTCAACCTCTCTTTTTGCCTCAATGGAGCACAGATTCAGTCTCTTCATTGTCTTTACATCTTACAATTTTGTGGTCAACCTCCTACGTTTTTAAGATCATCTCACTTCTGATACTTCTATCTGGCAATATTTATGCCACTGCTTTAAAATGCAAGGCCATCATGCTTTCTCTTAACATTCACTAAATTTGACAATCAAAATAAAAAATGACTGAATGTGCTTAAAACACATAAATCATTATTGAACCCTTTATGTTCCTATATCACCAGTTACACCTTTGACATGAAAGTAGGTCTTGGATGTGAAGTGCTGTTAGGACACTTTGCTTAACTAATAACAGTTTAGTTGAAGTTTAAGTGGAAGAATTCTATTGGCTCTAATAAGCCAGGAACTAATGACTGGCAGCATTTATATTAAAATATCGCATGTCTTTGTAACTGTGGATTTCCTATTCTTTCAGAAGCAGTTTCTCCTCTGAAGCATATTGAAGAGTATCACATATCTAACCTGAATAAATGCATATGATGGACTTTTATGAGGGCATTTTTATTATTATGAGGTCTCTTTTATTGCTTTCCTCCTCTCTCCTCTTTTAACCACAGTCTATTTGCCAGCTTCAGGTAAAGAATTTTATGCAACAGTTAGACATTGCTGAGTTACTATGAATTCTGATTAACCAAAGAGGTCAACTTTCATTAGAAAGTGCATAAAACTCAGTCCATTAAATTGTCCATTTCAAGCTTGCAGTAATGGCTTATGGTTTTGATTATATTAATTAGTGCACCCTCTGCATTGCCAAAAGAAATGGTTATTTTAAGGAACACAGAGGCTTCATCTTCTAGCATAGAACTAGTTTATAGGGAAGAAATGGTAGAGGAGAGGGGAGATTTAAAATTTATTAGGTTAACTGAAATATAATAGATCTAAAAAATAAAGTCATTGCAATAGATAAACTATTTTGTCAAAGAAGTTAGCATATCATATCAGCTACAGTTTAGAAAAAATAATCCCAAGTCATTATTTTTTATTACTTTACTTTGAAATTAGGGGTACATGATTTTATTGCCTTTGGTCAGAGAAATCCTTTTAATTGTTCATAACACAAGGTCCAAACTCATATGCTCATATCTTCCACAATTCCTCTAAATACATAGAAACTTACTGGTTTTCTAAACCCTACTCTACTCTAAAACAGCATTCATTTCTGCTTCAGGAGTTGATAGAATGAAGCCTACTCAGCCCTTGTTCTATCCAGCTTAATATTCTACACAAAACGAAAAATCCTTGCATTCTAGAGAACATATAAATATAGATTCTCCATATCTCTCAACTCAGCCAGTCAAGGATCACATCAGATCAAGAGAAGGGTAGAAATAGCAGATCTTAACAGACAGATAGTCCTCTGCATGGGACCACTCAGTGAGCCCCGAGTCAGCTCCAGTGAGAAGCAGGACTCTAATTGATTACCATCAAGCTATTTCAATGATTAATGTGGACTTAAAAAGTGAACTGCATCTCAGAAGCCTAACACTAGGAGCCACATTTCTCAAAAGGAACAAAAATTGGTGTTTTTTTTTGTGATAACAGCACCAATCCAGACGTGCGCTAGACTTCCATTAGTCAGAGGCACAAATTCAGCCTCACCTCTCTTCTAGGAAGGTGCAAGAATCAAACACCCAAAAAGCTGAATGAACCAATGGTACTAATATTGGCAGTAATATATCTGATACCAATCTACCTTTATTCCCCCTGTGCCTCCCATCTCTCCTCAGCTAAGCAACCTCAGCTTGTCATATTAAGGATCTGCAACTTTTAGTTATCCACAGAGCCCCTCCTTCCTTCCCTGACCTTCTCATGTCTAAGGCATACACATAATGTGATAGAACAAGGGAACTTGAAATGGCATCATCTAAATTTTAATTTGTTCTCCCTATCTTTTTGAAAGGAGTTGAAAGTCTGTACATAGATGATAAAGAGGAATGCCAGAGAAGACATGTGCTCCTCGCATCTTCCCTTTTCATCCTCAACACCTTTTCTACCTGGGAAGAGTGTGTCCCCTTCCTCCATCAGAAATACAGTGAATATCACTGCTTGGATCAGGTGGCTAGCTTCAAGAAATCCTACATAATCCATAGGGACTGAAACTCTTTGAGAAGATGGATCAGAGATGTTAGCTGGAGTACTCAGGTGTCTCGTACCAGAAAGCTAACCTCTGAATATGTGGCAACATGGCCTTCTACATCACTACTCCTTTTCCCCCTGTCTTCCCCTTCATTCTTTAGTTGACCCAACCACTAAGTCATGTCTTTGTGTGGCAATGAGGTGGAGGGTGACAATGCTGAGGTTTCTGCATTACCCCTCTCACAGAAAAAAAAAAAAAAAAATCTTGGAAACAGAACTTTCTTTTTAGAAAGAGTATAAATTTGTCCATTGTTTTGTTTTGCATTACCGCCTACTATAATAGCAAAGTTCATAACAAAAATTTTCCTTTTGTCTGTTCTACTGATTTCTGATTACATCTGCCCCTGGCAAAAAGTTGCCAAGTGACCAGCACAGGACTGATACAGACAGGAGTAGTGCAAGCAGTGTCTCAAAGCAGCACTTATAATGTTTAAAAGATTCAGGGCTTGAAAACAGAATGAGAAAAGAGGGAAGTTACACAGCTGCACACAGCTGGACTGCCATTACCTGGCCACACGACACTGAACAGCGGTCATAAGTGCTCCAATGTACTCAAGAGTGTTTAGTCCCCAGCATGTCCTAGCTATTCCTACTCTACCTCTGATAATAAATTCATGTAGTATGTGGGGATTTTAAATGTCTTCAGTATTCGCCTCTATGTTCAAAGCAGTCATAAAGATACTGTTTAAGAGGCAGAAATTCCATGTCTAAAAATGTGCACCATCTTTTGAAACACTGTTTTCATCATACACATTATTGCTATAAACTTGTTCTGACTACAGGAGTTCATCAGAAATAATGTAGCTGTTTCTTTTTTTTTGCTCAGATCAGAAATAATTATAGAAATCAAACATTTTTGATATAACTCAATAAAATACCTTGATTTTGTAAAGTTTCAAGAGGAGTTTAAATTAGAGCTTATCATACTGACTGTTTCTGTGAATAATTTCAGTTTTAATACTCTTTTAAAAAAAATCAATAAATTTGGTTTAGGTGACTAAAATGGTTTTCAAAAATTTGAACAGGATTTCAAAGTCCTGAAGAACATTTTGTATGCAGAGAACAAGTATCTGTAATTACATCCTGAGCAAAACATCTTGAGTTCTGGATTGTTGAAAAGGCAACAACTCTTGAGAGAAAAATTAAAAGCGAGTGCGAAATTCTCAGCATGAGAATTCTCAGTTTTAAAAATACAGTTTTGTATTAACAGCTTTTCATCAATTTTGACAAAATTTTCATAAATTCTGAGAGAACATTTCACTTCAACACGATAGAATTAAAGAAATTAATGCCTCATTTTAAATTTACTTATTAGGAAGGTTTACTGAATTAACATACTAATACACCAAAGGCCCATATTTAATATATATTACCAGGATATATGGGAAAAAACCCCCACAAAAGTAACATTACATCAGAATGATGCAAACCAAAATGGTGTTTAACTTTATTGTAACAAATAATTCTACATTATCAAAATGCCTAAATACAAGGTAATTAATTTCCTTGTTCTTCCCAAAAAAGATTTCAAGCAAGGTATGTATTTCTTTTTAAGATTAAATAAAACCAACTGTTAGAATTTCCTAGAGAAAGAAGATTTTGTTAGGTGATTTTAAAGTCAGACATTATCAAATATTACGGAAAGCAAGTGTACTTTTCTCTGAACTACAGAAATACAGGTAGTCTCTATTTGATTTATTACCAGAAGGCTTACCAAAAGGTTGAATCTGATGTTCTTTTTCATGAAATTCTGAGAGTGAAAATCTCTGCCCCTGTAAAGTGATGAAACTCCAGTAAAATGAAACTATTTTTGCTCATCTGTATTTGCACTAACAAAAACCAGAATATCCAGACTTTTTGTATGTTGGTGCAATATGGGTGCTTGGAGAGATTTACAGCCATACAGAAAGTAAAGCTAGAAAGAGTATTTGTCATTCTTAAATCTGGAGTTGTTATTGTGATGCCTTTTCCTGGTCTTAAAATCAAGAGTCACACATGGTTAGAAGGGGAAAAGGGATTTTACCTTGGTATTTATTTTAAGGATCCTTAGGTGTACACATCCAGGTCATATGCATCGAGATGCACCCTGCCAAGTGTATCTATGTCTCTCTCTTTTTCTCTGTTCCTGACCCCCTCCCCAACATTGGGTATAACATTATAGGTTTTACTAATTAGCATATCTATCAAAGATTCCCCAATGAGAGGCTCAAATGAGCCCCCCTCCCCAAGGAGCCTTCCCCTGGATGGTTCTATCTTGGTTTACAGAATGTGTTCTGGAGGGGACCTTGGGGTCTGGGGCACACTTGCATAGTCATTAGCAGAGGTGATACAAGCATAACAATTACATCTAAAACATTCTTTGATATAGTTTATCAAAGGCAATTTTGTGTTGATATCAAGAATTTGTGGAGGTCTGTTTGTTTCAAACATGTTAGTTTTCGGTACTAATAGTAATATAACAGGCCAGTCGCTTTTGCTCAAATTCAGACATACACTGTCTTTCCAAGGTCTGTTTCATGGACCATTTCAAAGATTTCATGTGTGGATAGATCATAAAACACAGGATGCATGTCCTATCCAGATGACATCCCATTCTTTTATTCTAGAAGAAAACCTCTATTCTGATCAATAAAAATATTCCTTATTTATTACTCCTGTGGTATGAAAGAAACAAAAGGCTACCTTTATGGTAGTGGTGATACCAAGCACTATATAAGGTTTATCACATCATGATAGTAAATCAAGTGGGAATAGAAGTTTGGATTTAAAAGAAACGGGTTTTCCCGATTCACTCACAGGGACAAGAACACAAAAAATATTGTTGTATTTTGCCTCTGATTTACATGCTCATCACTTGATAACTTATAGCTTCAATAAACTATCATTCTCGTGTATTTCCAGTAGAACCAAACTCAGTATTTGCTTCTATCAGACCTGGATGTGAAATGAATAACCACATTTACTAGATTTTTTTCTAGCTCTCATTCTAAAAGGACTTTAATAACTTCTGAGTTAAGTGGGTATGTATATACCTAAATAAATTAGATGGAACAAAATATTACATCTCTGAATCAGGTCAGAATTCATCTAAACAATTCAAAAAAAAAAAGCAAATGCTCAAAATGTCTTACATATCTAAAAAAAGCCCTATGCTGATCTGCAGCAGTCTGCCTTACTCTGACAGTGAAAATAAATTACCAAACGGCAAGAGGAAAAACCAGATGTATTTAAAAGACAAATAGCCATTCTCTCTGAAATTCAAAGTAGTGTGAAATGGAGAAGTCACAGCAGATTAAAAAACAAATGGGAAGCAGAAATTCAGATTGCCATCAAAGATAAAAAAGTTCTAAGAGAATGGTTCTTCTATGCTCTTTCAAACTCTTGACACCCTTTGCCTCACAACAGATGAAAGAATGGCAAAGGTTGACTTTTGGAACACTGCAGCAAGGAAAAGAGAAAATGGGATTGTCGTTGCCCCCAAGGAACAGGGACTGACAACAGCTGGCATAGTTAGTGATGCTTAAAGACAGTGCCACAAATTGGAAGACTGGAATCTTGGGCAAATGCCCTAGCTTCCCTCTATTCCGCTATTGAACAATAAAGACTACCTTCAAAATACTGGTGCATCTAAATGTAATCAGTTCACTCTAGCTGTAAGACATTCTTTTCCATCTTTGGCCTCAAAACTGGCTGGCTGTACATCCTAGCCTCTGGATCCATGCTATACTTCCAAAAATATTCCAGTCAATGGACTGGATACTGAACAGAGATCACATAAGCATTCGTTCAAATGATATTTGAGGGGATGCAGAATGATAGCAAGTTAAAAAAAGGTCTTACTTTTAAACAGAATAGCTGAATCCTCAGCTGACCACCTTTCAGAGTTAGCTGATAGGAGCCAGCTCACTAGCACATTGTGGGGTGAAAATATAATGCTGAGTTAAGAAGTCCTGTAACAGTACCAAGAGAAAAACAAAGCACGAAACAAACGTGGATCAAGGTGCCACAGACTTTTTCTAAAGCACTCCTGGAAATATTTTCACAATTTGAAAGCCTATTATAAATTCTGTGTAACATTTTCATCAGAGATTTCCTAAATTTTTCTCTCAGAGATAACTAAGAGAATGACAGCAGTGGGTTGTCATAATAGTCTTGGAGAATTAATCACATCACTGCAAATTAGCCTCCTTCAGCTACTTATTCAGAACTGACCTTTAACCAACAGACTGACATTCCTAACATGCCTAGCTCTGAATTTTTCATTATCTGGTGAATTCCACTAAATCAGTAAAACACTCTAAGTGCACCAAACTCAACCTTCCCTTTAGTATTCCTTCAAGTGTAGCTCCTGGAACTTTTTGCTTCATAATGAGTGCTCTCAAAATTTTTCATAAAAAATAATTCTTATTATCCAAACATAATAATTCACTTTTTTATTTTGACATGCTATACTTTTATTTTTGACATTTGTTTCTAGCATCCTGGTCAGCCCCTTCATCTGCCTTGATAATGTAGGGCTAAATAAGACCATTTGGAATGTCTCTCTCTATTTTGTGTGTCTGAACAGTTTCCAAACAGAAGATTTAATTTAACAGCAGAGGAGATGTGGATGTCAGTTTATGTGATTAAAATCTCCTACACACACACACACATATATGCATGAAGGAGCAGAGAGGCACATTGCCAGGCAGGGGAGCCCTAATAACCCCCTTGAGAAATTAACTCCAGGATTTCCCACAGCAATCCCAGGAGGGTCTCAGCCCTCACCCATGTCAAGATGGGACTAGCCATCACCATGAGCCAACACAGCAGCTCTGGAGGTCACCTTTCTAACTGATGGGGATCACTGCCCAGAAGTATGAGGAATATTATGGGATCACATAGGACATTCTAGGATGGTTAGGGGGAGGAACCGAAGGTGGAAACTGGGAGAGAACAAGGTGGATTGGGGAGGAACAAGCATGGACAAAAAAGGGGGAATAAGACAATAAAAGGAACATGTATACAGGTGGCTGGCTGTTCAGTTAACATCTGGTCATATCATGTTGTCAACACAGTCTTCTCTGCTCTCTTATTAAATTCCATTTTCAGCTCAGGTGTGTTTAGTGGGGTCTGAAGGTCAGCAACAGGAATGAGTGTGGGTGCGAAATTGTGAGAGGTCTGTACCAGCAGCTGAAGGGGCCCTGAGGCCTCAGTGGCTCATTTGTCCAGGTGTGACAACTGGGAAGATTTGGATCCAGGGGAAGCCAATAGATAGATTAAGTGCCTGAGCCCAGCTTCAGGAGGGATCCACATTGTACATGTACAGATACATGTGGGTGTGCATGCGTCTTTCCCACTATTGAACCTTCCTCATAATCAAGCATTGGGTGGAATGGGATGAGGCCATTGGTGCCATTGAACAAGTGTGAGTATTGAGGGTATCTGGGACACACACACACACACACATATATATATATATATATATATATATGTACTCTGTGTGTCCAGATGTGCATATGTGTGTATATGTGGTATATGACTATTGTGTTTGAATATATGACTATTATGAATCCTTGTTTTGCAGGAAGGGAGTTGCAGCAATGTCAACTCTTTCAGGTTATGAGATTCAGTAATCACCTAAACTTGGGGACCAGAGTATGTGCTAGCAGATGTGAAAAGCTCATTAAAATCATTAGAATAGGTGCATATATGAGTTTAGATAGATGTCCAACAACACAAACTGAGAAACAAAACACTTCTAAAATGAAATACCCAAATGTTTTGTGTCATGCATGACATACTTAAAGGTCTTTCTCTTCCAGTATTTAATTTCCTCATGCTAGCAATGCAAAGAGGTATAAATATAAACCAAGTGGCCTAAGACTTCTCAGACAACAGTAGGTAATCCTGGAACACTGCAGGAAACACAAACTCTTCTAATTGGTGCAAAGAAAGGGTTTTGAGTGAAAGAGACCTTGTGGCAAGCTTTCATTCTAATCAAGTATGTCAGCCTTCAAATTTAGGACACTGATATCTCAAGTAAAGAAAATGCCACTGGGCGAAATCTGTAGATAGTAGCCTCTATGTGGTGCAGTATTCTGTGTTATTCTTTAAGGAGCAGAAAGGTCACTAAAGTGCCCTGCTTCTGACCAGCAAGAAGGAATGGGGATGTCAGTGGGGGACTGGGTGAAGTCTGGCTCCTGCACAGAGGACAGGAGAGGCAGGAGGTGCCCAGGGTTGCCACCAGCTGGCAGGGAGTCAAACACTGCTACAAGACAAACATACTACAAACCACTACAATTCCAAGCACTTAACAATTTCTTCCCAATAAAAGAAGAAAGAATACATTACATTCATGTCGATTGGTAAAACAGATCTTATTACAGCCTACATTTCTCCTTTCCTCTCTTCTTTTCATTCCTCCCTCAACAACATGGATTTGATTCACTGTTTGTGAGGAGACAGCAAAGGTCACTAAGCAACCAGTTTGGTCTAGTTTTCCCTGAGTTTGGGATGGAACTCAGGCCAGTGTTTAATTATGGCTCTTTGAAACTGAAGCTGGCTCCCACTGCTAATCAGAGCATGGTAAATGTACTAGGCATATACATTAATGTCATTTGTGTATATTCACATATATATCTGATTCAAGACAGAGAACTACTCTTAGGAAGAAAGACACATTAGATCGATACTCTGTGCATATACAGATATATAGGTATATAAAAACTAAATGGCTTCTGTTTAAATTCTCAGTTTGAAAATAATGCATTAATTCAGAAAGACAGTTACTTATCAAAGACTTAAGACAATACTTCAAATTCTGTTGTCAGAGCATACAATATTTGCTTGTGTCTCATATATCCCTGACCACCTAAATAAGTTAATATTTCCTTTTTCTCAGTATGACAATCTTTCTATCAGAAGTGAAGAGATATTCTCTCTCTAAAGCAACTGATCAACCATTAAGTGAATATAACAGGCATTTATTGCTGACTGGATTTTAAAAATGTTTTTCTCAGACAGTAAAGCGGTGTATATTATGAAATTAAAATATGAAATTTTAAAATATTTTAGTTTGCAATAAAAATTGTTAGTGACAGAATTCCTTGTTGAATAAATATTTGTTTCAGAGGGAAAAAAACCCATTCGCATTTTCAAAGAATTCAACAAAGCATGACCCAGCTGGGACCCAGTAGTCTGCCTCTAGCTGTGGTAAAAGCTTAGCAAAGTATTGAAGAAGAAACATAAGAATGTTCATATTCTTAAGAACATTGTTTCATGATATTACAACTGAGGTTCCTTTGTACAGGATCATACTACAGGGACACCAGTTTTAATATTCAACTTCTAACAGCTGGCATCTGCTGCTTTAGAGAAAGAGGAACAAAAATAATTGTCCTAATTATCTGTATCATTATTCTTCTTACTTCATAAACTACGTCTGCCTCCTGGGTATGTTTTATACTGATCTCAGTTTCTACCAGTTGTCTGCAAATCATTACCAAATTCTTGTCCTATTCTTCAGCCCTTGTTCCTTTATTTGAGAACCAAACATGACAGGTGAGCATATTTACTGCTACAGCCATGCCAGGTTTTTATGTATTCATCACAAACACATCCTTTTGGATGTCTGCCAACAACGCCTAGATATTCCTTTAAAAGTCTGCCTTTCACATCTTTCAGAAGTCTCATGCTTTTTCTCCTTATTGCTTCATTTGCTTACAAGCTCAGACTTCTGAGGATCAACTCTCTCTCTTGCATTGAAAATTTTACTAATAGAACATAATACCCTTGTTAAAAAAAAAAAAAAAGGAAACACCTATTTTTCTGTCCATAGACTTAGGTTTTTAATTGTCCTTTAAGGGAAGTGCTTGTAAGCATCAAATTCTTACTTCTGTATTGTCGCCGCCACAGCTGCAGCATTACTTGCCTAATCACTCACCAAGACTACACAGCTTCTGGGTAGCATTCTGTGCTCTCAGTGGAGTGAAGCAAGGCCTGGTACACTTAGGAGTCTCGTAAAATCATTCATGGTCACTTGCAACAGTGTGGTTATGTCCTAAGACTGTACTTAGAGTTGGTCATGAGAAACTTCCAAGAAAAACAGATATCAAATGGAAGATTTTGGAGCAAAGACTGTCTCTGAGTTTGTACGGTGTCTGGCATAGTATAACTTTGCTCTTGACAGTCCTTCTGTACTCAATATGACTAATAGCGATTAAAATACATTAAAAAAATAAAAAACAACAACCACAACAATTAAAATGTTTCTTCTACATTCTGTTGATTAACCTGTTACCAAGCAGATAGACACTACATTATTCTCTTTATCTACACCTTTAATCATCTGTCGCACACTCTGGAAAGTGATATAGGTTAGTAGTAACTTCTGAATGAAAAATAGGTCATTAGACAACTCTGATGCAAATGAACTAAAGGATATTTTTTAATCAATATCACAACATCTCAGATGCATTGAAGGAACAGGTGGGGGGTTAGTAGAGAAATTTATTAATACCACTACTGATTTTTCAACAACATTATTGAGATTATAAAGAGGACAATAAAAAACTTTACAAAACCTACAGAAAGACATCAGCAAAGCAAAAAGGATTTGGCCAAATTAGAAGAGCAGAAATACTGACTAAAATTCTAAAATTTGGAAGCTAAACACTGAATGCTAATAAGAGTGCATGCTGGTCCTATTTTGAATTGACAGAGATTCAAACTGTTTTGTAGATTAGCAATTTTTCTCTGAAATGGGTACAAAATTTTAGGTGATAAACCTATATGATTAATACAGTGTGAGAAGAATCCCTCAGCTTGGATATGCAACTATTATAAATTGCAGTGGTTTTGAATTACACTGCTGGTATTGCAATTGATGAAAAAATATAGTACTTACAATGGATGCACATGTGGTTGTTCTAATAATTACAGTGAATTCTTCTAATGGTGTTGTTACTGGTAGCAATAGAAGCAGTAGTTTAGACCCCACATATACTTTCATTGAGTCCTGGATAAAGTTAAAAGAAATCCTTCATATGTTATCAGACTGTCTCTCAGAGAGCAAATTTAGTAAAAGATTCAGAATTCCTCACCAGAATGAAAAATCTTACCCATTTGTCAAGTATCTATCCCTGGTAAAAAACAAACAAACAAACAAACAAAAAAACAAAAAAAAACACCACAAAAAAAACCACAAAAAAAACCACCAAAAAAACCCAAAACAAAACAAACAAACAAACAAACAAACAAAAAAAAAAAAAAAAAAAAAAAAAAACCAGCCCCAAACCAAGCAACAAATGCAAAATGAAAGAAGCATGTTTCATTCTTTCCAATAAGATTGAACAGAGCACTCAGTGGAAGGTCCTCAACCTAGTCCTGCCTATTGCTTGACACAGACATACCAGGCAGAGAACCCTGGGTTGCCTCACCACCTTTCTTTCCCAACAGGACAGAGTAAACATGGTGTGTCCACATGGGAATCTGTAGTAATCACACAGCCTCCTCCCAGCTGTATCTGGCTTGTGTACTCTACAAATTATACAAGATTCAGAAATATTTGAGGTAATTTAAATATTTTTAATATTTTTAATATTCACCAAGAGTTAAATTCAATTCTGCATTCAATTTACTTAATTAGACTAGTTTTTAAAGTGTTTCAGACCCTTTCTTCTCCTTCAATCAGGTAGTTGTGCCCTTGAGATATCAGCATAGCTGGTACTTACAGCAGACCAGACAAGAAATTTTTAGCACCTATTCTGGCTGGTTTATGTAAACAGACTTATCTACCTTGAACAGAACTGTGTCTGAATTCATGTATTTTACATTTTAGTATCTGTGAAAAAAATGGCTCTGTTGGATAACATCAAGAATGAGATTTTAGATAGATTTAAGTGTTTAAGAGTTGACAAAGATAGGTGCTGGAATCACCAGAAAGTACAAAAAAAAATTATATATTTAGCTCTTATTAGTTTAATTGGGAACTGAGTTGTGAAATCTTCTGGAAAACCTATTGAAAAAATAAATATTTTAATGAAAATTCTGTAACAGTTTCTCTACAAATGTCTTTTGGAAATCTTTTATCTTAACATCTGTGCATGGTTTCCAACAGATATAAAGGTCATTTTCACCCCATCAGCTTTCTAAACTAACAATAACAACTCAGAGGATCATTTTTGGTTGTTACCTCTGTATTTGGTACTGGTGGCATTTCTGTTGCTTGCAGTCACAATAAAAGTTTGTTCCTTAAGTTAACTGTGATCCATTATTCTTCATTCCAATCTGTTTTACTGGTGTGTGCTACTTCCAACATGGCTTAAAATGTTACTGCAATCATTCCAGGACCCAGCTTTATTCTGCTCTGGATAACAGAGAATAGGATACAATATGTAAGAGCTTTGACAAAGACTTATCTTGCAATTAGCATCACTGAAAGTGGGTCCTCGTGTTGGTCGTACCATCCTGAACCTCACATTTTTTAAATTATTTAGATATTTTCATAAATAATGTATTAAGACTACAAATTTCACCATATAACTGTGCTGCAAACATTGGGTGAAACATGCAAAATTGATTTCCAAAGTATAGCAAAGAATTTGCTCGTGAGTGCATTTGCTTCTTGGAGGATGAAAAGAAAGGAGAGAAAAACCTGGTTCATTAAGTTGTCTTGCAACCAAAAGCAGAAACATCTGCTAAAATCATGAGTAACCTGATGGCTACATGAAGCAAGGGAGACGGGGAATTAGATGTGCATTTCACTTTAAGTTTCACAGACACTCTTAAGAAGAATATTGTATAAGATAGTGTCATGAATGCATGGTTTTGATCTGAAATATGGGTGAAGTATTGTATAGGATCAGTCATAACATGTACTGTTAAATGACTATTTCTTCATCTATCTTTCTGTTTCTGTTTGATTGTTTGCATATTTTTACCTATTTTCTCTTTTTTTCTGGTCCATATTTTTGCTTGTTCTTGAAGATTGAGACTTCAGTTTACACATTCACTATTCCACTGAAAAATGCCTTTTAGGGGTTCAAGATAGATTATCATAATCATGGTTGAAATATTACACAGTACTTTAGATGAAAATGCAGCAACCAAATTTATGACTCTGCATGAGCCCATTCGATCCTGTAACTAGAACTTAGTGGGTTTTACTCTTTTACTTTTGTTGCTCCTGGATTACAGCAAGACAGCAGTGTGATTACTTAATGAGTGCAGATTCTGTTCAAATGAATCTGATTTCCCATAGAAAGTTTTTCTTTCTCTTTTTTTACATATATGCTACTTTTTGATATTTTTAAGTATGGTTTTTTAACAGCCCCTTACCATATCATTGAACTAGATCTAACTCAGCCTTTACCTTATAAACATTCAATTACGTGAAAGACTGATTAGCTTTTTATAAATCTCTAAATAGTTAAGTCAGAACAGAAATGAGAAGACTTTGTAGATATTTTTTTTCTACTGCAACCCTGCAGAGCAGGTTCCTGCTTTTAGGCTCTTAGGCTTAGTTAGTTTAGCATCTCTCTAAATTACAGCAAACTCTTATTCTTGCTTATGATGTTTTACTTTCTGCCATCTCTGCAACTCGATGGCCAGAGCCTCATTTCAAACAACTGCCAACTCTACCCTTCAACTGCTTGTTTCACACCCTCCAAAATATATTCTATTCCTCCCCAGCAGGCTCACTGGATGAAAAATAAGACATCAATATGCTATAGAAATAATGATAATCAAACTAATTGTTTTTTAGAGAAATGTAAAGACAGTGCACCCAAACAAATCAACTATGCAGTTCATCAGTTCATCTCATCATTGTATTAATATTTGAGAATTCTTCCCCACCCCTACATAACTCTAATACTATACAAGTTTGTTCTGTGACCATGGTTAAAATTTCACTACAGCACTATGTTAATTCCAGTAAAGTTTTGTAAAACATGGTGATTCATTGTATCCCATGAGATAGTTTAAGGATTATTCCAATTTACACTGACATAAGTGATTACCTGCAATGAAATGCAGCTGTGGCTCAGCCTATACAGAAAACATTAGGACTATACACATTTCTTTAGACAGCTCTCTTTACCTCTGCTGAACTAGGATTGGCAAATTTAGAGGGATTAAAATCTTGGTATCAATTTTAATTTGAATTTTTGCTTCCTTTTCTTCATGATGTTTTTTCCTGAGGCAATTAAAACTATGTGGTAGCCAGACTGTGCTACCAATGTGCTTCCAGCACTTTGTGCTGTTCCAGAGGCATAACCAAGACAGGACTGGGCTTTGAAAGAATGATTTAGCCAGGTAACACTTTAAGAAGAAAAGAATAAAAAGCTGAAAAAGTAATAAAAATATATTTTTGTCATAAATATATGAAAAGCATCTCAAACATAAAATAAGAGTCACCAAGGAAAAGAATTTAGCATAATAATGAAAGAGCTTTTAAAAAGCTGCATGTAAACTTAAGACAAAATGGCAAATTTATCCTGAGGAACAGGGTCAAAAATGAGCAGAAATTTTCTATTACAGATGCAAACTTTGAAAGTTTCAGTTTAAACAATTCTCCCATGTCAAGAGTAGACCATATGAGAATATAAAAATTATGTGTACTTATATTTATTTTTATATTTATATTTATTTTTATTTTTATATTTGTACTCGAGGGATCCAGACAAAGAAAACTGGTAGCTTTACAAAAACTAAAAGGGGTTCTCAAATTAGGAGGGAGATAGTACTGCTACACACCATCAAGTGCTGCAGTACTTACAGACACAAGAGGAGCAAGTCTTCACAGCTTGCCCCTGGCACTGGAGTTTTGCTGTGACTTCTTGCATTGGGCCCAGGTGTCCACCAGGGCTAGAGGTAAGGATGGAGCAGCTACCACATGATGAAAACCTGCAGGAATATATGAAGTGCTGTGCACCAGCAGTCAGAAGAATGAGATACAGAGACAACCAAGAAATAACCCAGCTACAGACCCATAAGGTGGCATTGCATCAAACCTTCACTGAGGATCTGTTCTGACCCAGAACATTTTTCTTCTCATGGTTCAGTGGTATGAACAAACCCAAATTACTTGACACAGCCATACAGGCAATTTTCCTTCCATTTGCTCTTCTGTTATAGCAGCCAGCATGTGGTGGGAGGGAGAGAAGCCATGATTTTGTAGCTTCTGTTTGTCTTGCTGATTTGTTCTCCAACTTGAGTGGGTGAGAAAAAAAGTGGCCTGAGAGTCACAGCTCTCATTGTTCATGAAGTGTGACAGCAAAAGCCTATGCAAATAGTTAGGTGTATTCCACTTAGCTCCATGTGCACGTATAAGAAGGAAAATCAGTTTTCTTGGGAAGGAAAAAGAAAATAAAAAAGAAAACTAGAAAGAAGAACAAAAAGAGGCTGAGTCATCAAATAAAAAGGGAGATAAAAAAGGTTGTGAAAATGCTGTCCTCTGAAGGATGTAGGTGCTTAATATCTGGAAATTTTCTTCTTAAATAAGAGAACGATGTCAGTACTTATGTAACTAGCTCAGTAATAGGAATGGGAAGAGTTTGTTGCTTAAGTTATAAGGAACAGTAGACTGTGCTGATAAATTCTTCAAATTACAAGGTGGAAATAATAATTTCAGAACACATTATTGGTCATATTTGATCCTGCTCTAGAAGTGAAAATGAAACCTTTTAGTGAAAAAAGGGAGCATAAACAGAAAACTCAGGTAAAAAATTCCTAATTACTATCAAGGCTGTGTGTGGTTTTCTTGGAGGTTTTTGAAATACCTTTCTTCCAGATGTCATATCTGAAGTCTGATCTCTCCTTGACTCTTTGCTCCCTTGTTCTGACACTCTCTGTGCTATCCTGACCCACAGAGCTGCTCACTTTTGTTACTTTCTGAGATCCCCCTTGGCAAGGTGAAAGTTTTTGGAAGAGCCTCAAGGAACACTCTTTCTCTTTTTCTGTGAACTTTGTTTTACAATAAGGTTGACTGCAGAGAAAAGAGTTCATTCTTCCATACATCCTGTGCAAAGCACTAACCTTGACAGAACAAGGATGTTTTTTCAAATGTAGAATCTTTTTGTGTGTTCAAATTCTTTTGTGTACTACATATAAATAGTCTTCTTTCACAGTAGGCATACACAGTATATTTTGGAAGCAATTTTGTTATTATTTTCCATAGTTTTGGAAGTAATTTTGTTATTATTTTATTTCGTAAACATATTAATTTATTGCAATAAATATAAAATAAATGCTTCAATTTCCTTCATTTTATTTAATAGAAACTTAGAATCATAGAATGATTTGGGTTGGAAGGGACCTTCAACAATCTTCTAGGCCAAACATCCTGATAAAGGCAGGAACACCTTCCATTAGATCGGGTTGCTAAAAGCACTGTCCAACCTGGCCTTGAACATTTCCTGTGATCCACAACTTCTCTGGACAACCTGTTCCAGTATCTCACCACACTTATCATAACAATTTTTTTACTTATGTCCAATCGAAACCTATGCTCTTTCAGTTTAAAAAAGCTGCCCCTTTGTCCTGTTGCTACAGATCTTGATAGTCATTCCTGTCTTTTTGATAAACCCCCTTTATGTATTGAAAGGCCACAACAGTGTGTTCCTGAAGCCATTTCCTCTCCAGGAAAGGCTTTTCCTCTCCAGACTGAACTCCAACAGTCTAAACCTTTCTGTATAAAAGGTGTGTTACAGCCCTCTGACTATTTTCAAGATGAGAGCATATTGCCAGCTCATATCCAATTTTTTGTACAGCAGACTCTCCAAGTCGCTCTCCATAGGGAAGCTCTCAATCCATTCATCCCGCTGTCAGCATTTATACTGAGGATTGCTTCAACTCAGGCGCAGGTACTTGCACTTGGCATTCATTCGAACAACACTTCATGATGCTCAAATGAACTGACTCTTCAAGCCAGTCAAGGCCCGTCTGGATAGCATCCCATCGCTCAGCTTGCTGTCATGCACAAATTTACTGGGGGTGTGCTCAATCCTACTAAGTATGTGATAAATTAATATATTAAAGGGTCCCAGTATGGACCCTTGGGGGACACCAAATGTTACCAGTTTTCATTTGGACATTTCCCCAATCTTTTCTGTATTATGAGAAATACAGATTCTGTCTCTATTGACACAGTTTTTGCATATAGCCCTTCTAATTCCTCAACGTAATGTTGATCTTTCTAGGTTATTGTATTGTACCAGTATGAGTTTTTCAGATTGGGAATCATCATTCAATGTCAAGATCTAGTAGCCTAAGATATAGAAAACAAATGTTTTCCATATTAAAAATAAAAGCTAAGGTAGTGCATGAAGTTCAGATTTGTAACAGTTTTGGGAAAGGCCTCTGGGTCGCTACAAGATCAATAGTGATCAAAATATTTTTCAGCTGGAATATAATTTGCTTCCTTGGACTGTTGAGAAGTTTACAGGAAGCATCAGTTTACCCTGTAATGCAAAATGAAGACAGGAGCACAGGGAAAATAATGTACTGATATAAAAAAGTAAAAATAAATTGCCAGTGCTTTTATCTTGGACAAATATGATGAGTTTAAGTTAAGAACCACTGTGTTGTAAAGTCAGCTGTTCTCATGCATGTCAAGCATGGCATCTGAGGTGAAAGACATATTTGTCCCTAATTTTTAATCAAAAGGTCTATCTGGGGTTGCCATTCAACATCATTTTTTTCATAACCCTGTACTTAAAGCTGATCAGGATTCATCTTGATTTTGGAATGAGTTTGGCAATAGTGAAATATTAATTATAATCTTAGTAATGTTCATTTACCTGAAACTGATAGTCCAGACCTTTGCTTCATTGAACATACAAGTAAGTGCCAGTGTGGTATTTAGAGAAAATAATGAATCTGATTATTTTTCAAGAGAGGATGTTTGTAGAACATGCAAATTCAACACTGGTGAAAATAGCTGAATCAGACTGGTTTGGATACCCAGGAGTTTTAAATCTACACGAAACCTTGCCTGGACATTGTGAAGAAAAAACTTATTTTCACTCATGAATTCTTGATCAGAAAACTCAATATGGGTAGCTGACAGATTGGCAAGCCAAACCTCAAAAAGAGAAGGCCTTTTTTAATGTAATGGGAATTTAGTTTTCCATCAAGTCCAACAAATAACTCACAGTGCATAAAGCTAAACCTGTGCATGTCCCTGAAGAATTTGGACCTAACATTATGAGAGAAGGATGAAATAGTCGAATATTACAGAGCTCTGTTTGCTCTCCTGACATGCTGTAAAGTTTCTGTTTTGCTCAAAAAACAGGGAAATTATTGGAGAATGTGATTCTGTGTTTTAGTAGTATAAAATCTGAGCGCACAGAAATTTAGGAGAAGGTAGAAAATAGCATAATTCTCAACATTTTGACAGGACTTGTTTAGTTCATTTCTTCACATTTTGAAAAGGAAAATTATGCTTTCATTTGAAACTGCCTTTGACACAGTTTCCATGACTGACATCTACAGTCAATACTTCTGTATATGTTTAGCATTCCTGTAGGAGAACTATTTTTGTATGGTTTAATTTCCAGGGTTATCCTGAAAACTATCTAAATGAGGCTATCCCAGGTCTGAGTATAGCTGAATTAGCAACATCTTTTTTTTTTTAATTTCTATAATTCACTGTTATAATTTAACCACCTTAATTTTAGCATCTGAAATATGCTTCCAATACACAGTCATGTAAATAATTTAGTAAGAAAAGACCATGGCATCAGTCAAGCACAGGCACCTGGTAAACAACTGAGCACAGCAGAAAGAGGCACGACTCGGCACAAGCAACCTAGGTTTTGGGGGGTATGTTTGTCATTGTTTCTGGTTATTTCAGGCTGTAGCTGGGAAATGCTAGTCCCCATCTTGCCTGTGTTCCCAGTGGCCATCTGGGCAGTGTGTAGGAACTGTCACCATATTACCTTTGTCTGGGAAAGCCATGTGAGTGCGAGTTTTGGAGGGGGTTCATCACCTTGGTTATTTTGTTCCTGATGGTGAACACCTTTTTTTGGGTAAAACACCTTCTCTTTTCATATATTTTTTGCTATTAATACTGTGTCTTATTCCATTGCTTTGTGCTTTCAGTAAGCTGTTACCTCAAGCCATAATCTTGGCTTTTGTCCTTCCCTTACCAGAAGGGGTGTGGGTTAGCGAAGTGGTTTATTTGGAGTTTAATTTCCAGGTGGTGTTAAAACCAGGGGAACAATAATTCATGTTTTATTTAACTAATCACATTATCCTTTAAAAGGACTTGAAAATTCCAGGAGCTAATCAGGAAAAAATGCCAATTCTTTGCTTGCTGAGATCCAGTTCATGCTCTTGAGTTGCATATTTAGATTTCTTCATAATGGAAGGACTGGTTAACATAGTCAGTAGAAGCATTTCAAAAAATACTTATTTCAAGTGATAGGGAGCTGGGATTTCTGATTCATGGGAAAGTTTAACTCATCAGTGTCTTCGATCTGGCATTTTTTTTTCCATTAATCTGATGACAACAAAGATAGACATAAATTACCTACCTTTAAAATTTGCTTTATCTTGACCAACTGTATTATGCATGTATGTGACAAGTTGGTACTTCTGCACAAATGATGAGAAGGACCAAATGATGCAAAAGAACAGAAAAAAAAAAAAAATGTCTTAGGAAACAGAAAAGTAGTATGTTGAGTCAGAAAAGTAATTGAAAATGGAATAAAAATGTCTAAGTGCCTGACAGAAACTTATAGCCATCTAGTCATACAGCTACTGCAGTCAGTTAAATTTTGTTATTTTTGACTGAGACAACAAATGTTGATAAAAGTCAAAGAAATAAAACAGGCAGGATACACAGCCCAGCACCTGTGGAATATTAAGGAAATAACTGGTTTAGAATAATAGATGTCAGTCCCCAGGACATCTCTCTAAATAGTGGAGATGGGGAAAAATATGATTGATGCTGAATGTAAAAAATCATGAAATAAAATGTTTTGAAAACTGGCTGACATAATTACTAGCCCAGTGGTCAGTGCAGTATTCAGTGACAAGAAGCTAAGGTTCATCAGGCAAGCTAATCTGGTGTTTGTTGTTTGTTTGTCTTGGGTTTTTTTTAATAAATAGCAGGCAGAAGTAGTGCTGTAACAGTCACATAAGAAATTAAATAACTCAACCTGATATGCCTTGCATGTGTAATGATTTTCTTCCCATGAAATTCAAGAAAATTGTGTGGGATAGAATAACTGGTTTACATTTATTGCCATAAAAATTATAGACAAAATGCTAAGTTGTTTCACCTTAACATTATCTCAGCTATTATTTAGAATTATATCTCAACAAATGCATTGGGAACCTCTTAAGGAATAGTTTTATAAGACTTACAAGCCCTTCTTTGCAGGATGTCAGGTAGACATCTCCTGTTAGGAGAGAAAACAACATAGTTTAAACCATCCATCTTCATTTGAAAGGCAGCAAAACCAGATCTTTCTTGTAAGACAGTAGTTGCTGGATTTGTCAAATGTGTAAATATAAATGAGAAATCATTAACCAAGCCTACAATATTTCCTTTTTATTCTGTAGCATGCACCTGAAATCTGTCAGTCCTAATATACCTGTCAGTAATTATGAAGCCCCTCAAGGCTATTTGTTAGATGCTACATGATAGGTTTTACAAAATAGCAGATTCTTGGGATATTCATATTTTGCTTCAGAAAAGTAATAATTAGTTTTGCATAGTCTCATAACAGCTCCTGTACAGGAGTCCCCCATTTATGCAAGGAGATAAAGAATGAAACCAAGAAACTAAAGAATTTCTTCTTTCCACTGCTGCACTCGAAGAAAAGGGCTGGGTTGAACTTTGAAGTCTCTTCTGAGTCTGCTTAATGCTTAGAATGTCATTAAAATTTTATTGAACACTTTCTTACGCTTTAGATTTCATCTAGGAAATTTATAGTGCATTAGTTTATTTTATGCATGGCCTATACTGTGCATAAGGGGCAATACTGTCCAGCTTTAAGGTTAATACAAAAAGAAAAAGCAGCCTTCTTTCATTACACATCCTGGGCAAAGGCCAAGGAAAAGTTCTGTTGGTATTGCAATCAGGAGTAGCAAAACTATAGGTGTAGGCACATCACACATCTGGGCTCTATCCTCGAGTTTCTGTTTTCTGGGCAAGTTCTATTATCAAAATCTTCATTTCTTCACTCTGTCTTCCATTAACCATTTTGGAGCTATATCAACCAGTAAGGGGGACAAGGAAAGAACAAACAGGACTTGATGAAGATGAATTATAGAGGATGCTTTAGATCAGTGATTGTGTCCCTGCAAAGAACCAAAAATCACAGTCTAATGATTAATTCATTCCTTTTCACAATCTCCCATTCCTCCCTAGACAGAGGCCTAATGCTGAACAGCAATACACATACAAACAGGGGCAGCTCTGTGTCATTATTTTCTTTCTGTGTGGTAGTGACATGGATTTATGGCTTTGCTTATTGTAGGAGTTCTTGAGGTTCTGGAAAAAACCCACAAATTCATTAAATTGCTGTTTTCTGGAACCATATCTGACACAATGACTATGATAAATAAAGTATATTTTCAGCCTTGGACTCTTACAGTGAATTGTGGGTGGTATTTTCTGCACCCATCCCCTACATATCTTCCTTCCACCATTTTCTTTCAGAAAATTAAAATAAATTTCAAATTTCATTTATTTTATGGACAACAGGTCTTCAAACTCAGACAATTTTCTTCCCCATCCCCAGAAATGCTGCCAAAACCAAGGACTATGATCAGGCATTCCCCTTAATTTAAACTAACTTATGTTGTGGCCAAGTGCTCATTGCACTGAAGTGAGTGAGATAAAACACTCTCTCTGATGTTGGTAGGAGGCAGTGGAGTGAAGGAAATCTTAACCCTTTTGACTACTAAAACTAATTCTCAAAAATCTACCTGTGTATCATTAGACTAAATGAAAGGAAATTTTCATTTGATGCACTAATTTAAAAAGTTTAAAAAAAAATTAGGCAGTGCATTGTTCTAGTTTTGAAAGAGAGATGTTTTACTGACTTCAAAGATCCTGAGGTCATGTCAGCAATTAAGGTAAAAAAATACTAACATGAAAAACATGCTTGGGTTTAATTTTCCACAGCAAAAACTTCACAGTTGGTCTTAGATCACAGTCTTATGTACTTCAGGTAAGAGTACTCTTGTAAGAGTATCCTTAACTCATAGAAATATTATGGAGAAATCCATTAACAATTGTACTACAATGGACATACTACAATATATATACGGTATATACTATATATGTTTGTATGGAAATGGAAATAAGAGTGGAAATCAAGATGGGGTATTACAGCTATTGTGTGATATCTACCCATATGGATACTTTTATGCTGGAGTAAATGAGGACTTTGTCAAAAAATAAGAATATAAGTTATTTTACTCTGAAATAGATTTATCTATACCAGTAAAGGTATTTTATATAACCATATCTTAAAAAACCTAAACAAACTGGCTTATTATTTCTTTAGTAGGAGAAATATTGTCTGTGCTCATGGTGTCAAACAAATCTCTTACAGTGACAAAAAGGAAAGATATTGTAAAAGCTGTATTTGGGACAAAATTATATCTCTCTAAAATTATAACCTTGAAATTATCAGAGAGAAAATTCAGTCCCTTAAGTATTCCAAAGCTAGGAAAGAAGGATAAGTTATGGTATGCAGATGAAAAATAACATACATTTTCTACAAAGCAAAGAAACACACAAGCACCATTTAAATAAACTAATCCTAATCACATTACATGACAATCAAAATAAAATCTTAATTTTCTAGAATATGTACTGAGCATAATAGCAGCAGTTTGCTTCTGCTGTTTGCAGTTTTATAAATCTAGAGTAACATGTTACATTAATTTTTATTAAAGGAGCAGGGGATCATCAGAAAAAGCCTTTCAATTTCATTTATGATGGTCTATCAAATTGCATTACTCTTTCGCAAAGTCACCTTTCTATGTGTGCACTCAAAGTGTAACTGTGCAAGCTAGTTCACTGGGCAGGATATGAGAGGGAAAGCAAAAGGAAAAGAGTAAGAGAGAGAAGGAAGTGTATATATATATAGATACAGAAGCATAAAGGGGTAAGGGAGAGAGACAATGAATTCCATTAACTAAACATGCTAAAAAATACTTAGCAACAGTTTAATAAAACCACATATTATTAATAGCTTCAGACCTGAAATGTGATTATGTATTCCTACAAAATCCCATATGAAATTTCACAGGAGATATTACTAGAACTTCTTTGCCGCTATAAACTCTTTTTGATGAACCAACATCTTCCTGAAAAGAATACTGTTAAATAGTTATGCATTTCTTATCTTCCTATATGTTTAAGGAATTGTACTCCTTAATTGTACTGTGTTAAAATTAGCATGAGAAAAAGCTAAAAAGGCTTGGCATTTGTGTAGTCTATGCCTGTAGGAATAATTTCAAATGTTAAGTAAAGTTTTTACAGTGGAGTTTGAGGCATTCTGGAATACTGATTGTAAAAAAATGTATATTCTTTATCTGTCGTAAAGGGACAAAGTTTTTTTATGTTAATCAGAAATGCTGAATCATTATCAGCCTCATTTTCCAATATAATCACTGGTGTTTTCTTTCTATTCTCCTGTATATTGAACACTTGTTTACCTATGGGACCCTTTTTACGAAATCTGCTTTAACGCATCATGATGTTTTTCAATACCAGCCCGAATTTATACCATTTAAGCTTCTATAATGTTCCCCTGAATTTAATATCTATGACTTGGAAATTAGTTCATGTTCATGTTTTCTTTCAGAAAACATACAAAAATTTTACTCCTTTATAAAATCATTCTTCAGAATTGTTTAATACAGATCTAAGTAAATTTCTCACTGAGTCTAGCATGTACATTTGTTGACATTTTCAATGAGAAGTTTTTTTCCACAATCAGTGTCTTTTCTTTGGGTATCAAGAATATATATTCAGGAAATTCAGGTCAACAGTAGAACACTTTTATAATTTGTAACCATGACACTACATATTCCAAATTTGGAAGTTTTACAGGTACTACAGTACCCACCATATGTATCAATCCATTTGCTGAAAAAAATAGATTCACTGAGGTCAGGAGTCTGCAGAAGCATATTATTTTGTTCATCTCATTAATTGCTCATAGCTTATCAATGTCAATCTCTTTCATCAAGTGATCTTATGAGTCATTTAAAAGCATCTAAGTTCCTAAATCTAAGAGACTCTCAAACTGTGTCCTGTTTCTACAGAGCCAACATCTACCTTTGCACCATCCTCCCACAATCTCAGAAATTATACCACTGAGCTCATGGTCTGTTCCAGTCACCCCCCTGATCTGAATGACTGACTGTCCACAATGACCAGGGTAGACTGTGGTATGTGCTTGTCCCATGATTCAGATGCAATCTCAAAGTGTCAGAATGCAGAAGGTCATTACAAATTATTATTTCTGTATTTTATAATAGGAAATGATCATTAGAAATAACAGCTATAAAACGAGAATGTTAAAAACTCAATGATGTACTCCTGACACGCAGAAACAACTGATTTTAATTCACTATCTGGATAATTACCTGCAACACACAATCTTGCAATTCCTTAAAATTATTGTGCTTAGTGTATCAAACAATAAAATATCATGTTTGAAGGGGGAAAATAGCATGTTCAAAAGAGAAACTTTTTAAAGAACTTAATATTGGCCGATAAGAAAGCAGGAAAAAAAAAAATTGCGAGTTCTAGTTGAACTGTTTGACTTACATTTGCGGCAAACCGATGTTAGCTGAAAATAAAGTTATTAGCACACTAATTAGGAGACAATAGATAAAGAATAGAAGGAAAACAAAAATTCTAATAAATGTTTGAAACATGCTGACTAAAATCTAACATGATTAAAATTCATCAGAATCTTAATACTATACTGAATAAGTTTGTACATATAGACAATAAAGCAAAAATGAATGCTGTTCCTATAGAAGTTTGCACTACAAATAATAAAGATATATAATTAACTATATATAATGTGGTTAACAGTCACTTTTATATAAGCACATAATTTGCATGCAAAAGCATAAGATTAGCTCAGCTGGTTAAAGCATGCTGCTAATAACGCCAAGGTCACAGGTTCAACCCCCTATGGGCCATTCAATTAAGAGTTGAACTTGATGATTCTTCTGGGTCCCTTCCAACTCGAACTGTTCTGTGATCCTGTGATTAATTATGTTCTAAATGCTTTTTACTTTATTTGCCTGACATTTCAGTTCTTAACTGCACAATCTTAATGTTAGTTTAGGATATTTAAAAATAAAATAAAAATAGTTCACTGCAATGAGAAAGAGATATTAGGCAAGTAAGACCAGTAAATTTTTTTTCAAAGTAGAAGTTTGGCCCCTTCTCAGTCAAAATTACACTGAAGTGATTTCAATATTTGCTATCTATTTTATATTACCTAGAAATTGCTTACAGTGTTTGTAATAAGGACTATACAATTTTAATCTTTTACTCACTCCTGGGTTTGATTTAATATCTGCTTGGCAATTAATGAAATGAATTTAGTAAGAGAGACTGAGAGGATGGAGCTCTTTTGGAGAAGGCACCTGGCATACATCAGTTGCTATGGTGATTACCCAGTATGCAAACAAGTGAGGAAAAAATAATTATTGAATATTCTCATGGTAAAAGAAAAAAAAAATCTAATTGATAAACAGCAAAGTAATAGGAGTCAAAGTCTGGATTTTGAAACCACAAAGAAAAATGCAATATATACCCTACGTAAGAAGCACCAGGAGGGAACTGCAGGAGTTTCAGTTTCTCTTGGGAGAGTGAGCAAACTGCAACATCTAGCACACTGGATTAATGATGATGTCCTGCTGTCCAACTGTCATTTCTGCTCAGAATTTTAAAGGAGGTCCCCTGAGAACATATTGGGAAAAAAAAAAAAAAAAACAAACCAATGAAAATTGTCTCACCTCATCTATCCCAAATTCTCAGCCTTGTTTTCATCATGTCTGGGATAGAACAAGGAAAGCAAAAAGGGAGAGGGGAGAGTTTTACTATTTCCCTTGGTCTACAAAGATTGAGTGTCACATTTATGATTTCACATATAGCCAGATTTTAATATATGTGTTCCAGCAGCAGACTGAACAAAAATAAATATCCCACTGCCCAATATTAAATTGCACTACTGTTTCTGTTCATGGTTCTCAGAGGCCTGTTTTGCTGCTTCTGTGCTCAAATCTACAACTCTCATGAACTGTTAACATCACTTACACAAACACACGGAGAAGAAGAAGAAAAGGTCTTGAATATGAAATGAGACTGGTGAATCTTACTGCTTATTTCACACTGCATCAAGGCCTATTCCAACTGCATACTTCTTGGGATTAATCTAGATTTGTCACATTGGAAGGCAACATTTTGCAAAGTGGTCATTGAAGCTGATTGGAACCTAATGATGTATAGTGACAATAATTGCTTGCAAAATAAATTCTGTGAAGAAGACTGTTGTATTAAATGACACAGAAATAATAGCTTTAGCATTCCTTCTCCCTAGTGATTTTGAGACAAAGAAGGTGTGCATGCAGAACAACACTAACTGTACCACCGAGAAGAGTGCAGAGCCAGATGGGTGTCCCTATATTAAGCAATGCCAGAAGCCACCAGGGAAGGGAAGAATGAGAAATTGAATGACTATAGTTGAAAGTCTGTAGCTCCAAAACATCAAAATACCTCATTAACATTCCTTCCCCTAAACTCTCTATAGCATTTTTAGTCCCCTCTCTTTTTCCCACAGTAGCTGACAGATCTATCCTTGGTTCCACATTTACTTTTGTACTAGTTTGAAAACAAACCAGTGGGAGGCACCAAGTCAGAATAACAATTTAATGGAAATTAAAGAAAAGGAAAAGAAAGTAAAAGAAAACACTGACAGAACCAAGATACAACCTGAGTCCCTGTTAGGCAGGGTAGGGGTAGCAGTCTGGTGGAATGGTGGCTGCAGTCCTCTGAAGTGGTGATCCTGTAGTAGAAGGGGTCTGCTCTTCCTCAGCAAAGTCCAGCGGTGGCTGTGTAGCTCCTGTCCTCTGGAAATCCAGTGGAGCCAGTATCTTTGGTGCTCAGAGTCCCAGATTATATCCACGATGGGATGCTTGGTTCCTCCCTCTGGGTGGAGCATCTCACAATAGGGTAATGAGTCATGAGGCCAAGTGTTGATTAGGCTCGTTAACAGAAGATAGTCCGGAGGGAGTTATCTCTGAGTCATGCAGCAGGACAATGATGGGCCATTAACAGAAAGATAGTCTGGGGGGAGGAGGCAAGGAAACACTGCCCCACCTGATTTCAACAGCTCATGAGGATGGTAATAGAATACACCTCAACCCAGGACAACTTTTAATAAGACAACCTGGGGAGAGCCAACAAAAATATGTTGCAATACTGCAATTCTGCAAAGAAAAAATAATATAATATAATATAATATAATATAATATAATATAATTAATATAATATATTTATTTTTAAATTTATTGTAATGGTTAATAAATTCTTCAAGAGAGAAGGAACTATCTATTAACTGCATGAACACAAGGACAACAGATTTTTAATTTTCCATTCTTTTGAAGGTATGACAAACATGTTTCTCTGTTGTGGTTCCAGCCTACAATATTAAGCAATTTAAAGGTAAAAAAATAAAATAAATAAATAAAATAAAATAAAATAAAATAAAATAAAATAAAATAAAATAAAATAAAATAAAATAAAATAAAATAAAATAAAATAAAATAAATTAAAATAAAATAAAATAAAATAAATCCTCTCTGGAGTGGAAAATGAGGCAACTTACAAGTTGGTTGATTCAATGAATGTAAAAGTCATGACCCATAACCAGATGAGGACACCTACCTGCAAATAAATAAAGTTAAGCAAAGAGAGACATGAAATGCACTGTGTCCATCCAAGTTCTAGCTTTATTCCTCTATGTATTTCAGTTTTTTCAGATTATTAAAGAAAGGGAGGAAGAAACTAAACAGGGAAGTTAAGGAAGATGGATGGATGGATGGATGGATGGATATATGGGGTTCTGGTAAACTCTAATGTATATGTGAGCCTTTTCTGAACACCTTCCCTTGAAAACTTCCCTTTGGAAATCCCACTTCCAACAGCCAAAGCAAGAGGAGTTCAGACTAAAGAGGTTTCTGACCTGCAGTTTCTGTTCTGTATACAAACATTAAATACATTTTTCAAAAACAAGAACTAGGGCAAATGCTAAGTTGCAGTTAAAGTACAAGGTAGCCATTTTTTTTAAGCTAGCAACATGACAGAATATTTAATGTTTTCCTGCCATACAGGTAATGGTTGCTAAAGGTTCTTAGAGCAATTTACTGGAATGATGGTGGGAGCTGTTTATGCTCAACTCAGAAAAGTAGGAATTTAGGGTGAAATGAAGAGTTAATTTCAGGGACATTGCAGTGACATTGACAAATTATTTTATGCTTGTCACCATAGTGGCAGTTGAAGAAGTGCATCTATTTTTTTAAAACTGTAAATTATAGGTAAAGAAAGACCACAACTTCTATCTTAATCCTTAATTATTGCATACATAAAAAGGCCACCATTGAGTGGCTATATTCTGTTAAACTTGATCTGGATCTTATCCCCTCAATGTATGCAGTTGGTTTCTGTGCCCATTTTAAAAGACTCCTACTCTGTGACTATTCTCCCACAAGAATAGCAATTATGCATTTGATTTTAATAACTGCTATAAACCCACAAGTCTTCAGGTACTTACAAACAGTTATATAGGATTTTTAACTTCTTGTATGTGGGCTGAATAGAAGCATTTGAAAATCATTACTGCTCAGGAACACAAGCTCATGCATTTTCTGTCCTCAAAGGAGTAAGAAACAGCCAGGGGCAAACCTCACTTCTGTGATAGGATAAAGTTCATTGGCAGCAGAGTTAGCATGTAGATAAGCTACCAGGTGTATAGTGAGGACATGAACTCCCCAGTGTGATGTCGAGAGTCATTCTTCAAGAGCTGTCTGCTTGCAGACCTAGTTTGTGGCAGTGGCTAAGGCAATGCTAAGAACAGTGCTGCAGGAATCCTCAAATCCTTCTTCCCCCGCACGTATTTGGAATGTTACTTCAATCAGAGATATCAGTAGCAAATGCAGCTCTACCACTTAAGCCAGAGACTATGTTATTTTCTGTTTCTCCTGCTTTGTGCTGAAATAGTAACACACTGGAGGGACTATCTCACATTCAGCTTCAGGAAAGACAGTTTCACAGAATAAGATAGCACTGACCAAAGCAGAAGCAGCCTTACTTTTCACTATCAGAGAAGGTTTGTGTTCATTTCAAGCTTAAAAACTGCTATCCAGGACCTAATTTATGGTATTTTGTTCTCAAGAAAGGCTCAGCATCAGTATTGAAGCAGCAGTTGGCATGCTATTCCACTCTATAACTACTTCAAAGGGAAATATTTTGTCTTTAGTGAAGTCTTTTCATGTGACATATAGCAAGGGTTAACAATTTTTTTTCTGTGCAGCGGACTATATTAATATGTCAGTCTTTTACTTGTGAGATTAGCAAATAAATAAATAAATAAATAAATAAATAAATAAATAAATAAGGTGCTGCATCTTGTGTGGTTTGATTGCCTTCATTGTGGTAGGTCATGGAAAGAGAAGATGAGGGTGGAAGCAACTGAAGAGGTCACATAAAGGAGCACATTAAGCAGGGAGATGGAATTTTCTGTAAGAAATGTAGGGGAAAACAGAAAAATAAAAAATGTAAGGAAAATAAAGCAGAAGAGAATCACTCAGGAGGAGAAGAACAAATGAAAGGAAAAGCAGAGAAAATAACTTGACCGCCTAGGAAAAAAAAAAAAAAAGGCAGACTGTCTAGGATAAAGTAATGGAGAAGCAATTCCTGAACATTTTATTTTTTCAGATATTTGACCTCTTAGAAGAAATCCTTACTTTGGTTGTCTTAATAGAACAAATAAAACACCAAAACCTACACTCTTCTTCATACAGCACATCTGTAAGATAATCCAAGACTGCTTTCCTCCACATCCTCCAAACTGGAAGAAAATAACTTGGATATTTTCCCTGACTAATAAACATCATTCACAAAAAATCCACAACGCAAGTACTTTAGCAATGCTTTTCCTAGTGCTCTGGAACTCTTGCCTATCCTCCTATAAAGCATCTGAAGACTGTCCTCATTTCTATGCCATCAGTAACCATTTGCTTTTAGCTTTCCTTTTCTTTTCTTTTTTTTCTTAACTTAAAATCTGAACTGAGAGGCTTTTAATACTTCCTACTTAGTTTCTTTAAATAAAAAATAATGTTAAAAGTGATGCATCAGTGACATGCATTAATCATGACTGAAAGCTGTGACCATGGCTACATGAATAAAACAAATACATTAAGGGTTTCTCTGTTGCCCTGTCTTCTTCCTACAGTCTGGATGACTGACTTTTTTTTCTTCTTTACTCTAAAGAGGTCACTTGGGTTTCAATTGTGTTAAAGACTTCAGTATTTCTTACAAGCTTGTACCACAACTCATTGTTTCTTTGGCTCAATTTCTACTAAAAGAAGGTATTTTCCTCCCTTTTTTCAGTTACATCAGTTGTAATAGAAGATCCTTGAACAAGTGACAAAAAGAAGGCAGGAGAGGGAAATAAACAGTAGTGTATCACAACACTCCCCCATGATACAGGTATAAGTAGTGGAATTCTATTCCAGTACAGACTGTTAACTGCAACACAACTATGGGAATCTGAGTTTCTTTCTGTATTCCTGGAAATTAGAATAATTCTAATCCCTCCCTATGCTTCAACTCAATCATCTGCCTATGCAGAAGCAAATAAAATTTAGTCATTTTAATATTGTGGCAAAAAGGACTGTTGCTTATATTTATTACAGAAATAATGAAAATTTGCCAGAACCAGAAATGTAGTATAGAAAAAACATTGGAAAATTTTGACATGTAGCTTTGTTTCTCAACAGCCAGATTTGGTCACCTCAAAAGGATGTGGCACACATAGGCATATACTGTCTTACCTCAAAACAATGAAAACATGGGTAAAGAATGTATTTCCCAGACCTCTGAATTATATTGAAATTAAGTATTCAGTATAAAGAATAGTAGAAAAATGAATCTGAATTTCCCCATATCTGGGGAATATTATTAGTTTTTTAGTGGAAAACACTAAGGTTTCAGTCACCATATTGATTAAGGGAAGAATGATCTTCAAAAGGGACTGCCTTTCCAGCTCAGTCTTAGGACACTTTCTTGGGACCTATCAGTTTTTGACTTTACCTAACCGGACAGCCAGTACAATTGAGTATCCTTCTCATCCAAGTGATGGAGCAACAAGAAATTCCCAAATTTATGGTCAATACAATGGCGTGTTTGCAAATAAGTATAATTGTAGTGAATTGCCATTATCTGAAGAAAAAACATTTCCAGAATATTCTGTCTGACCAGATCTGCACAGATCCTCCCTGTACTGTATACATAGTTATTAATCTTGACAATAAATTCAGGCCTGATTGGAAAGTATAAACAAGTTCACTGGGTTGACTGAAGGAATACCACCTTACTATTCCTTTAAAATCCACTGGACTACCTAGGAGTGCATAATTACTAATTGACTGGGGCAATAAAGCCAATTTCAGTTTTCCTGGGTGTATGTGTTAATTTACTGCTTACATGTGTGCATTTACAGAACTGGAGACTGAAGTCTCCCACTAAGATACAAAATGTTATTAAATGGGCTCTGAATTTAGAATCATAGAATCATTTAGCTTGGAAAAGACCTTTAAGATCATTTAAGCCCAATGGTTAATCCAGTGCTGCAAAGTCCACTAAACCAAGTGCCAAGTACTACTAAACCATGTAACCAATTTACCAAAATATGAATATTGATCTAATATCGATATCCAACTGAGACGGACAAAACTCTCTAACAGTTTAGAGTTAGAAAGTCCATGTTTTATTTGGCGCCAGGCACTGCGTGGGATAGCTCCCTAAGATGCAGGGCCCTGATACAAGCAAACATGACACTTTTTATTTCCAAATATTATGAATATCCAAAATACAAATGTATATTCATAACATTAACACCTCCTATTCTCCGCTTCGTACGGAAATAAGCTTAAATGTCATTAAGCATGCATAGGGTGTGCTCTGAATTGAGTTGGTGGTCTTGAATTGGGCCAGTGGTCTTAAAAAGATGAAGTATGCTCATCTTCCTCATTTTGACCTCTTAGCCTCTCTGAACTTTAACAATCCTAATACTTTAGTGACCTCTAAGTTTCTTCTTGCGTGACTTTTGAACGGGTTCCCACAAAGGGAGGAAATTGGTGATTGTCCTTGTTCCCTACACCAACTTATCAATGTTTCTACTCCTTGTTCTAAGCACAGCTAAGCAAGCATGCAAATGACAGATCATCAGTTATTTGGCAATCAGTTACTAAGATCTTAAAACCCATTTCAGGTCCAGCTCTCTTAACTATTTTAATTAACTCTAGCTGGGCCCAAATTCGTTCCTATTCTAAATAATTTCAACACAGCTAGCCTATAACTAAAATCTTTATGTTTCTTCTAAATCTATGTTTCATAACCAAGAACCACATGTATACATTTATTCAGAACCTGCAGGAATGGTGACTCAACCGTTCCCTGGCCAGCCCATTTCAGAGCCTGACTACTCTTTCTGTGAACAATTTTTTCCCAATATCCAAATCAATCTTCCCTGGAGCAACTTGAGGCCATTTACTCTTGTCCTATTTCTTGTTACTTAGGGAAGAGACTGACCTTCAGCGGGATACAACCTCCTTTCAGGTAGTTGTAGAGAGCAGTAAGATCCCCCTCTGAGCCTCCTTTTCTCCAGTCTAAACACTCCCAGGTCCCTCAGCTGCTCCTTGCAAGACTTGTGCTCCAGATGCTTTCCCAGCTTCTTTGACCTTCTCTGGACACACTTCAGCACCTCAATGTCCTTCCTAATTTTAGGGTCCAAAACTGGACACAGGATTTGAGCTGCAGCCTCACCCAGTGCCAAGCACAGGGGGACGATCCAGGTCCTTCTGGTCACAATATTGCTGACACAGGCCAGGATGCCATTGGCCTTCTTGGCCACCTGGGCACACACTGGCTCATGTTCAGCTGAGGGACCCCAGATCCTTTTCCAATGGGCAGCTTTCCAGTCACTTAATTGGGTATTAGGCTAGATGGGCTAGCCAAAAGAAAGAAATGTAGTACATTTACATTTGCACCCATCCTTGGTGCAAACCCTGTTCTATAAAGGTTTGCCAGTATGAGTGCTGAGTAGTTCAAATTCTTTGTATGAGGTTTGCTATGTGGACCCTTGCTCACTATTATCTTGAATCAGACTGTGAAAAAAGCAACTTTTTGCTCTCAGCAAAGAGCTTGATGGAATTATACATCTCCATCAAATTTGACAGATTTGAATTACTGACCTAGAAATGAAAACATTCATATTCCTTTACCCATTCGCAAAGCAATCCCTTTTTTTATTATTACAATTTTAATTAAATGTGATGGGAAAGGATTTCAAGATTGGGTTCACAGCACTCCATTATATACATTTTTGCCTCCTTAAGCATGGATGATTTTTAGACTTAAGGTGTAGCAAAAACTGCCTATTTTTATAAGAGCAGAAACCACATATGAAAGACATAGGAATAATTACTTCTATCTTAAAAACAACAACAACAAAAACAGGAAGAAGGAGATCTAGAATATAGCAGAATACAAAAGAATTTAAGTATCAGTACAGAAAATTTAGAATGAAAGCATAATCTGAATGTCCCAAGGTCAAGCCTACTGAAGAAGAGAACTGATGCCTATTTCTTAAGTTCCTGACAGGTGATGTCCATTTTCCTAGTGTTCAGTGAGGCTAATTAATTCTTCATAACTGTATTTAACTTTGCAATATTAAATATTGTAATGGGTTGGCCCTGGCTGGGTGCCAGACACCCACCAAGCCCTCTCTATCATTCCCTTCCACCACTGGATGGGGAGAGAAAATGTAACAAAGGATTCATTAGCTGAGGTAAGTACTGGGAGAGAGCACTCACCAAATACCACCACAGGCAAAACAGAATAGAATTAGAGGTATTAATTTAATTTATTACTAACAAAACCAGAGCAGGATAATGAGAAGTAAAGTAAGACCTTAAAATTACCTTTCCCCCACCCTTCCCTTCTTCCCAGCTCTACCTTCTCTGCCAGTGGTGCAGGGAGACAGAGAATGGGGGATAGTTCACCACATATTTTTTTCTGCCACTGCTCAAGCAGAGAAATCATTCCCCTGTTCCAACATGGGGTCCCTCCCATAGCAGACAGTTCTCCATTAACTTCTCCAACACAAATCCATCCCATGGGGAACAGTTCTTCACAGGCTGCTGCAACATGGGTCATTCTTCCACAAGTGCGGTCCTTCAAGGACAGGCTGCTCCAGCGTGGGTCCCCCATGGGGTCACAAGTTCTACCAGGAAATCTGCTCCAGTGTGGGCTCCTCTCTCCATGGGTCTGCAGGTCTCTGACAGGACCCTGTTCCAGCACGGGCCTCCCATGGGTTCACAGCCCCCTCTCAGGCATTCACCTCCGGGAGGAGCATGCCGTGCCCTGCTCTGGTAGGGGTCTCCTCCATGGACTGCAGGTGGATCTCTGCATCTGCATTGACCTCCATGGGCTGCAGGGGAATCTCAGCTCTGGTGCCTGGAGCACCTCCTCCCCTTCCTTCTGCACTGACCTTGGTGTGTGCAGTTGTTTCTTTCACATGTTCTCACACCTGGATGAAATTTCTCTGGATGAAATTTCAAGTGCACAATAACTTCTTTTCCCCTCTTCTTAAATATGTTATCATATTACTTGGTGGCATTACAACCGTTTCTAATTGGCCTAGCCTTGGCCAGCCGCACGTCCGTTTTGGAGCCAGCTGGCACTGCCTCTGCTGGACATGGAGGTTGCTCCTGGCAGCTTCTTAGAGAAAGCCACCCCTGCAACCCCTCCATTACCAAAACCTGGCCTGTTCTTCAAACAACTTAAAAATCAACTAAACTTTTGGAAAATGGGTAAAATTTTGGCAACGTTTCCTTGGAATTTTTTAAGGTTGATATTTTAATATTTTAAAGTAAATATCACATTAAGGGTTTTTTTTAAAGAAAATGCTTGAATTAGGCAATTTCTTGATTAATGGGTTCTAAAATGGGCAAAATGTCTTGAAAATGTCTCATTAGGACATGAGGAAAAACGGAGAAAAAAAGTGAATAAGAAAAACAAAATAGCTGCGGTCTTAGATAATATATAACCTTATTAATTAGCTAGAGCTAACTAAATGATCAGCTTTTTCTTGATAGTCAAACTTTAGCAGTAGGCCAAAAAAGAAAAAAAAAAACCCACTTGATTTAGTAATATTGCAATTATAGGGCCAATATGTCAACTAGAATAGTTTTCTCATTCACCAAAGGTGTTAAGAATCACCTTACTAAGGACTTTACATGTAGTAATTAGTTTTCGCCAAGCACAAAGAGACCCCATCATCACTGCTGTTTTTCATGTGGGTAATGATGTTACTGATTTGTAAGAAAATACTTAAGTTTTATCCAGCTTCCCTTTCTCATCTCCAGCTGTATTGAAAACATAGTTTTTCTGATTATGACCAGAAAAAACAAATCCAATATGTACATGCTTTGTGAATAAATACATAAAATAAAAGAGCTGTTCCCACTGTACTATGTATATGATATAAAATACACTCCCATTGTACTTTTCAACTATATATACATATATTCCAAATACAGATGCAGGTGTGTTACCCCTCAACACTGGATATTCTGCAAGTCATACTTAGAATTCTTCTACCACATTGTTTTTCTGTTGTTGCTGAGTGCAGACAGTTGGTGGAAAATGCTTTGTCTTTGGGAACTTTCAGCCTTAATTTTTTTGCCATTGAAGCTTGGCAAGTAAGGGATTTCTGTGTTCTAGGAAATTCTACTGATGGAAAACATTTCCATATTTAACCAGACATTTCTTTTACTGGAAATATTTTTTTTTCACCTTAAAACATGACAGATTGTCCTGGTTTGTTGCCTTGGTTTGTCATATTTGATAATTTAAAAATAAAACCAAACTGATTTTGAAATGAAGTCTTTAAATTGCTCATTTTTAAAACTTCATATCCGAACCTTAGTATTCTGAAGAAGTTTAAACTGAACAGTGTGACAAACCCTAAGCCCCAAGGATGGCCTTCTGAAAGTTAGGTGCCTCAACTGTCTTTTTTCTTTGATCAGGGAAATGAGAGATGCACCTCTGAAGCAGGAGCAATTACCTCAGGATGGATTGAATCAGGCTTCCTTCATTATAGGCAGATCCACAAAACTTGCCTGGATAATTGCTGAACTTGAAAACAATTAAAAAAGAAGGTCCTGAATCTGGTTTTTTCTGCCAAAGATGAGTTTAATGCCGCCTCACCTTAGATATCAATAAAGTGATTTGATTTTTGTCCCCAAAGTAATTTTAGTTCTCCAAACAGTCCAAGATAGTCAACTAAATGTGCAATAGTTGGTATGGCACTTTCAGCTTGTATGTTATGATGTTTGTGTATGTTACGTCTGTATTCCTCTGAAAAGGTTTGTGCTGGATGGAGTGATTGCTCCTTCTGTAGGAACAGCCAAGCATCAGTCACAGTAAAGGCTGCCCTGGGAAAGGCAGCTGGGAACAAACAGTCTCAGGACACCTGTCACTTCTTATCTTGTATATCGGTGGTACTACTGACTCCCATCTCTGGGGCAGATCACAGAGGTGTCAGAAAGAGAACTCTTCAGAGGCCAAAAGGGACCTGGTAGAGTTTGTTCCAACTCAAGGCCACTGATGTGATAAACAAACTAACATGGAAGTAGGAATCTGCCTGCAAGGCCACAGTGGGAGAACATAAGATGAATTCTTATAATTTCTGTTCTATCCGACCAATCACTTGCAGATTTTTTTGTTTAAAAGTTCTGAAAAAAATTTTCACTTACATCTTTTTCACCTTTAAGGTTTTGGAAAACTTTCTATACAGAAAAGCTCTGGAAAAACCCAAAGTTTTGACTGGCTTGGGATTCTATCACAATGTACCTCCACAGAACAACTTAATCATATTTCCTTGAAGAATTAAAGTTCTATCTACCCTGATCACACCCTCCTCTGGTAGAAGTCCTATGGTTTTCATGAACAAGAAAAAAAATAACCCCCCACAATACAGTACAGTGAAAGTATCTTATTGACTTCATTTTTTTTCATTGTCATTTTGGGAATAGGAAAAACAAAGTTAGGAGAAAAGGCTTAGATATAAGTTAATGCCTATTGGAGTGGATTGATTTTGGCTGTATGCCAGATACCCACCAAGCCACTCTGTAACTCTCTTCCCTCAGCAAGATGGGGAAAGAAAATAAGACAGAATTAAACTCATAAGTTGAGAACAGGAAACAAAGCCAAAACAAAACTAAAAACAAAAACAAAAATATCATGTGTTCACATGCAAAGAGATAAAACAAAGATTTTATTCTCTATTTCCCATCAACAAGCAATGTCCAGCCACTTCCTGGGAAGCAGGACTTCAGCAAGTGTAGCAGTTGTTCTGGAAGGCTAACATTTTAAGTAATGAATGTTCTCATTTCCTCCTCCTTTTTCTTTACTTTTATACCTAAGTTGACATCATATAGTATGGAATATTGCTTTGGTCAGTTTGAGTCAGCTGGCCTGGTTATGTTCCTTCCCAAGATTTTGCCTACCCCCAGCCTTCTGATGGGGAGTAGAATGCTGAGAAACAGCGCTGATGCTGTGTCGGCGCTGCTCAGCCGAACCCAAAACACCGGTGCGTTATCAACACCTTTCCAGCCACCAATGCAGAGCACAGCACTGTGAGAGCTGCTGTGGGGAAAAGAGCTCCAGCTCAGACCCAATGCACCTTCTCAGCAGAGTTGAAAGGATACTTCAATGGTTTCTTAAATTGATCCTAACCTTAGCAAAACTGACTTGTAGAGGGAATGAAGCAAGTCTGACTAGATGTGTGATGAGATTTTACAATGATGGTTGGACTGAATTATTGGAAAGACTCAGGAGAAAACCTGGAAAGAAGCAAAATTAAAAATGCTGAAGGACAATAATGCTCAGTAAATGAGTTCAGGGTGACTATAACAGCAATATCCTGCAATGACTTCAGAGCAGTAAGGCTGTTGTAAGCAAGTCTAGAGAACAGATGTTGTCATAGTTAATGTAGGCAATAATAAAAGCTTGCACAAATGTTTTGACTGCGTGCACAGTTGGACTGACAAGGTTTGAGAGAAACCCAGTGAAAGCATCCCCCTGGAGACAGCAGGAGTTTAAGCTTGACATTAGTGAAGTAATTTGGAGAACCGTGATGTTTCTGCCTAAGATGGAAAATGAATTAGTGGAATGTTTTGAAAGAGGAGATCAAGAGATTAATTTTGGCCATAATGAATTTAAAATAACAACTGGATGCAGTAATTTTTGAAAAGCAGACCAAGATCCTTGGCTGGATGAAAGGTAATAGATCTTCCAAAGAAAAACATGTTTTCAAGTAATTTAAATATCATTCCGATACATACTTGAAAACTAGTGAGCTGTATTTTTACTATAGCCTGGAGGTCAGAATAGCAGTCAAGATGGCATGAACAACATAAAAAGAATTAATTGCAAGGTGTTGATAAAATAAGGAAGTCAATGTTATCAGTACAAGTAAATATATCACTTCTGGAACATTTATTTACATCCAATTGGAATTATATTCAAGAGATTCACTAATTAATTCCCCCAACCCTCTCAAATGTCCAGCTGTAGCCTGCAATACATCTAATATCATGCTTTAAATTTATACAAGTTTACAGGTCTAAAAGGTCTGCATCTCGTCTATAAAAGATATTAATTGTATTTTTCTTCTTCTCCCTCCCACTTCCACGCTTTACTGGGAGGCAGTTTATCTGTTGAAATACATTGAAAGTTTATATCTAAAATAAATATTCATAATGCAAGATTTTAATAAACTGCAACAGACATTTTTATGGTGCCACTAAAAAAACAAGTGAATTTAATTAAAAAAGGAGATGAAAGAATGTGAATTGACATAAGCTTGCTTCATACAGAGTGCCATAATAGATTCAAGAGCCACCAGAGATCAAGGAAAGGGAGGGATGAGAGTGCAAAGCAGTTCTGCTGGAGGGAATTTCTCCTGCTGGAATTATAGTGAACAGGGGGAAAAACAGAAATAATAATAAGAAAATGTTCAAGAGCCTCTGTAGTAGATAAACTGCATAGATAAACCAGGCGTTTTTATTTTTTAAGGAAAGCTGGCCTCCATATATTTGAAACCATCTCCAGTCTCTCAAATTTTATGATTGCTTTAAACTCCAGATCATAAAAACAGAATCTTCCCATGGTTCATCGGTTTTCAGTCTTTCTCTTCTCCATCTCTCTCATATAGAGAAAAAAGCAGAGCATCTGGTTTTGCAGTTTGGAGTTGTGCCCTTGGCTCTCGATAAATTAACATATGATCAAACCCATTTGCACCTGTGCAAACTGGTAGTCTCTAGCCAATGCTATTTTTTTTTTTCAGTTGATTCTGCTAGATTTAGCTAAACTTTGAAAATTCAAGTCCAAAACTAAAGCAAAAACAAGCTGTCTAAATATTGACTCATTGTATGTTTATTGAACACATTCAAATTTATTTATTTATCTATTTGCATTTCTTGAAACCCAAAAATTTTTATAAAGGAACACTGTAGGTTAATAATGCTTTCTTGTCTTCACAACCAAAAGATGTGAACATTGAGGGTATTAACCTTCTCATCAACTAAAGAGAGAATATTTGAAAGAAACAGTTAAGTAAGACTCACACAGACTTTACCCTCCTTCACATATTTTCCTACAATAAATGATAAACACGTTTGCTACACACTTCCCAAATCTATAAAAATATGACTCTGTAACGAAAACAATATTTTCTAATGGCAAAACAATGCCACATAAAGACACTGATATTTTTGCTTGAAATTAAAGAACAACAGGTAATTTGGATATACCGAGGCAAAGTTAAGGATCATTCACATTGGCAAAACAAAAAAGTTTGCTGTTATCATAATCAAACATCAAGATTATGGCTGTTGCAAAATGCTCTGTTTCTGGTGTTTTTCTTGAAAATATTTCTTATGTAAAAGATCTGCTTATCTCACTTTAATTTAATTTTTGTACTCAGTCTCTGGTGTATGCTCTTCGCATAATACATCAGCATCTATGCATTCATATATAAGGCCATTTTATCTAAACCTTATTAAGTTGGAGGATGGGCATCTCAAAGCATACTGACAATGGGTTCAATCCAAAAATTGATGTGATGTAATACAAAGCAAAGATCTCAATCTTAGAACTCATAAGCTCTACTTATGAGACCAATAGAACATATTTACTACAGAAAATACAAAGTTATTGTTCTTTCTTCTTCGTTTAGGCACAGAACTGCTCAATCCATTTACAGTGGCGTACTTTGAAAACAAGCCTTCAGAGGACTGTTTCTTTAGAAATGGTCAACTACTAAAGTATTTGGCCCAGATAAATAATTTATGGAGCTTCCGAAAATTCTAAATGTGTCTTTGTTTTCTATATTTCAGCTGCTAAAACAGGTTCCTTGCCAACCTAGTAGCTGCTTGTAAAATAAACAGAGAAGGAAAATCAATCATTTCAACTTGTTGCAAACATGAACTCCATGCAACTTACACCTTCTTCATATGACCACAGCAGTTGTCCTCAGATCTTTTCTATTTGGGGTGATTTCAGTTTAACTGTCTATCCTGTCTTCTCTAAACTACCTCGTTTTCAGCTCAGTGACACAGTCTCAACTGCATTGCTTGAAATAATGCACAGGATTAAAGGGGAAACAAGTTTATTTGAATAGTCAAGACAAAGCCAGATGGAGTTTAAGATCTGTGTAATTTACTAGCAATAAAAGACATTGTATTTCCCTGATTTTTTTTCCTATTACACATACAGACCTGTTGTAGCTGTAGTAGTACAAGTGGTCTGCAGAATTTTTATGTACTTTTGTCCATGACATCAAAGAAAATAGATTTTTGATCAAACCAGAAGTCGTGATGTGTCAACTCCGTAGGGAAACACCTGAGTTTGCATATGAATATTGATGCGATAGATGAACTTTAAATGTTCTTTCCTACTAAAGTTGCAGTCATTCAGTCAGAAAGCAGTTGAGAGTATGAAATGGTGGGAGTCTGTCACAACCTGTGAATAATGAACTTCAGACAGCTGAAGACATCTTCAAAGTGAACACATCAAATGACTAGCCTACCATATGTTTGCATCCAGTCTTCAGTTAAAAATTGCGAAATAATGACAATCTGAAGCGGCTTACATATAATTTGCAAAAATAAAAGAGCCAAATAATTTGCTAACTATAAAGAAAGATTTGATGGACAAAAAATTAGCCCTTTTACAGTAAAGGTTTTGCTGACACGGATATTATTCAGAGATTTTATGAGGGGTCTGGTAAAATAAAATTACTTCAGCTATTTCCTATAAGACTACTAGTAATTTTAGAAAGTAATAAAGATAGAATAAAGTAATAAAACAAAAAATGCAAAACCTCACCCCTAATAAATCAGTTACTTTTCTGTCTCAGGACAAAAATTTTACAAAACCAGAATCTATATTTGCCAAATAAAGATGGTCATAGAGAATGACTTCATAGTACAACACACTGCAGGACAACAGTTCTGTAACATGATGTGTCCTTCATGTTTCTAACTGCCTTGCAATCACATTTCTATGTATTTATCTCTCTCACCCTCATAAATCTTTCAGTTCCTCTCCAGTAGATTTCTCCATGGCTGCCCCAGATGGACAAGTGACAGCATATGCTGTGGCTGTGTGTGCTGGTGCTGGCCAGCAAGCATGTGCGTGCTGATAGACCTAACAGCTGGCCACACAAAACCGGTAATTGCTGATCTCATAACACTTGCTGGGATTTAATTATGCTCATGACCTTTAATCCTCTGTGAATTTGGCTCAAATTGATAAGCACATGGAAAACTTCTTGAAGAAAGACCATGTGATTGCAACACTGCCTTGTTTCTAAAAGATATCCTAAATATTTCTGAAGTAACCTCAGTTAGATGACAGCAGTTCAGAAAATTAAGGATCAAGGTCTGTTTCACATCTTTGTTGGCAACATGGACAGTGGGATCAAGCGCACCCTCAGCAAGTTCATTGATGACACCGAGCTGTGTGGTGCAGTTGACATGCTGTAGGGAAGGCATGGCATCCAGAGGGATCTGAACAGGCTGGAGAGGTGGACCCGTGCAAACCTCATAAAGTTCAACAAAACCAAGTGCAAGGTCCTGCACTTGGGTTGTGGCAATCCCAGACACACCCACAGGTTGGGTGAAGCAATTGAGAACAGCCCTGCTGATAAGGACTTCAGGTGGATGGCTGATGAAAAACTCAACATGACCCAACAGTGTGCGCTCAGAGCCCAGAAAGCCAAGGGAATCCTGGACTGCATCCAAAGCAGTGTAGCCAGCAGATTAAAGGAGGTGATTTTCCCCCTCTACTCTGCTCTGCTGAGATCCCACCTGGAGTGCTGCATACAGTTCTGGAGCCCCCAAAATAAGAAGGAACTATTGGAGTAGGTCCAGAGGAGGAACACAAAATTGATAAGAGGACTGAAATTAGGGCTGTTCAGCCTGGAGAAGACACGGTTGCATGGAGACCCCATAGCAACCTTCCAGTATCTGAAGGGGGCCTACAGAGAAGCCAAAGAGGGACTCTTCATCAGCAACAGTAGTGATAGGTCAAGGAGTAATAGGTAAAAACTGAAAGAGGGAAAATTCAGTTTAGATATTAGAAAAAATTCTTTGCTGCTGGGGTGGTGAGGCACCAGAACAGGTTGCTGTGGGAGGTTGTGGATTCCCCAGCCCTGAAAGCATTCAAGTCCAGGTTGGGTAAGGCCTTGTGCGAGCTGGTCTAGTGGGAGGTGTCATTGCCCATGGCATGGAGGTTGGGACTAGATGATCTTTAAGGTCCTTTCCAAACCTTAACATTCTATGTTTCTATAAGGTCACAGTAGTTTTTTTAGTCAGGGGATGGTCATTAGTATTGTCATAGGTTAGCAAGGATAGTCCCAGAAGGGATGTCCTTGCTAAGGGGTGCTTACAGCTTCCTCTGGGACCTGATAGAACCTATCAGCTGGCCAGTTTGAATATGGACAATTCTTTAAGCCACTTAAAGTTGTGACTGCCTCTGTGATCCACACTTAAGAATAGACAAACTCCCCCCCAAGCTCTCTCTCGTTTCCGGCGCTGGGACAGGTGGCTGCAGGCCCCGTGTGGGGGCCAGCAGGCCCGGCCAGGCCCTGCTTGGGCCAGGCCGGGCCGGGCCACGGCCAGCCTGGAGCCATGGGCCTGTTCCAGCCATAGAACCCCCCCCCCCCCCCCCCCACTGCCTTGCCGTGGGCGACCGGAGCCGCTCGGACCGCCCCCCCCCCCCCCCCCCCCCCATCCACTTCGGCCAAGATTTCAGCAAAGCGGCACCTCTGTCCGGCAGAGGTCAGGTGACCAACAGCGATAAGCCACATTCCAGCTGCAAGGCCGAGGTGAGATTAACCCTCTTATTGCTGTGAAGAGCTGAAAACCTGAGGGAAGAGAGAGAGGAGATGCTTAAAGCTGAAATTCTGTTCTGAAGCTATGATATATCAGAGTATCCCGTTGTAATTTCATGAAGATATGGGGGGTGGAGTGTTCAACTCATAAGCAATAAGCAGATGCTAATGCAGCTGTAATTTCATGAGAAGTTTGGACAGGGAGAGATGGACCAGATGACGACTGTTGCTCCAAACGGGAAAAGGAGAAAAACCTCAGTTCCTAGAGATGCTCCCAGAGATAGTCTTAAAGATGAAGATGAGGAAGACCCTTTGCTCCCAGGGAAGGAGAAGGGCCTCTGTTTTTTTTGTTTCTGAATGGCTCAACCTTAAAATTGTACCCCAAAAACTTCAAGAGTGGACCCTCGAAAGCAGTTGCGGGAAAAGCTGCAAGTCGGGGGAAGGGACTCACATGCGAGCAGAGAGACTTCTCTTCCTAAATGGACTGAACAATATTTGGAAGTGGGTGGCTGTCTCGGTGTGATACTGTTTTCATAGCACGAGCAAGAAGAGACTTCTCTTTCTAAATGGACTGAACAAGGTTATTATAGAAGTGGCAAACAGACTGAACATCTTAAGGGTTGTCTTTTTACATTGTCAGTGGGAGAAGGGAGGAAGGTGGGGGGAGGAGGAGAGTTCTGAAGGTGGTATATTTTTTTTTTTTTTCCCTGTTCTTCTTTTAGGTCTGCTAATAAACTTCTTTATATTCTTTCAAGTTGGTGCCTGCTTTGCATTTCTCCTAATTCTTATCTCACAGAAGATAAACAGTAATGAGTATTTTAGACAAAGCCACTACAAGTGTCAACATTCAGTCTGAGGTGCAAGTCAGATTATTTTCGTCATCTTTATTACAGAGTCTGAATCATCTTGTGGAAACTAATTTCTAGCTATCAAAATGAAAAAAAAACCCAAACAAACAACTGCAGGAAAAAGTGATCCTAAACATAGATAAGTGCATGGAAAGGTATGTCAAAATACAAATTCTTTCAGTATGAGATTGGAACTCACCATTAGTGACTGGGACAGCCTAATTTCAGATTAATTTATCAGTCTATCACTGGGCGTGCTGAAAGCCAACTGCTTGAGAAATAAAGCATGACTGGAAAATTTAATGGATAAGAGGCAGAAGGAGAAGCAGAGAGCAGCAGACAGCTTATCTTCATGGAAATTTTTATAACGAATAAAATTTTGCAAATTCAAAAGCCCTTTGGATTGGTCTATTGATGGCTTAGTTTAATGTGTGGAACAATAAGCCATAAAGAATAGAAAAGCATGTATTAAATCAAAGTAAAATGCTACCTAACTCAACAAAAACCCCTGTCTGGAATATATACATAACTATTTGTCAAATAATACCAAATAATGAATAAATTTCTAAATATAAAAAACCAGGAAAAAATTATAATGAAACCTTATAATTGCTATTGACAAAGTCATGTAAGAATAATTTCATCCATCTGTAAGTCTGAAAAGACAAAAAATTATATTCATAGTCAAAATATTTAAAATGTATAGTATTATGAAAGATGATCTTCAAGAAGGTGAAAATCAACACAGAGCATTTTTCTTGAAGGTAGCTTGTCTGCATTTTTTATACTCACTGAATCTACTACATCAAAAGCATTGGCCACCTAAAGCCCTTAAGTTTTCCTCCCACTTCTGCAATATCACTCATTCTCACTCTTTGTGACACATTCTGACACACATTTTGGTTCTCCGGATTCATAATTACACTTCCCAAAAAATCAGTGCCAGTTAAATCTCTATCTCTTTTTCATCAGTCCTCAGCAGATTTATTGGTAAAAGCTTGCCTCTTCATAGTCTGTTGGTCTTGACCCCTTGGGAGAAAAGCAAGCATGACGGCCTGGAATCAGACATAGAAACACAGCAAAGATGTACTTCTCTAATAATTTGTTGTGGCTCAAAAGGAGGTGTGCTTTCACACTCTCTAGTAAATATCAAAGTTAACTAGCATGGAACACCTTTTTCAGTAGCAGACAAAGGAAATATATGCTCTAGCTGAGACAAGCACCATGCATTATTATGACTCAGTACTTCTCTTGCCTTCTCAAAAGAGTGGGTAAATGCATAGGCTATACAAAGATATTCAGTGAGAGAATTTTAACAACACTGTTCACAGAAATGTTTTAATGTAGGTCCAAGAGAAAAAAAAAGCCTTGTCCCGTTATTAATTTGTCAAGTTCGAGGACTCTCCCTGCAAAGCCTACATGATGACAGAGAAAACAATACATTATATAAAATAGGGTAAATGAATACTGTAAGTTACATACAAATCGAAAACAGCTTGAACATAACACATTACTGAACACAAACATTTGAAATTCTCCTGGATTGTGAACACTAAAATCAGAAATTCTATGACTAGTTTGTGAAATGTAGAAAGGCTGAACACATATGCATGTGCTTCTTCTTCTTATGACTTACCAAAAGTTTGAAAAGTGTTGTTAATGATGCTAACTTCAGGTCAGTACAAATATACCTTTTGCCTATCTATTTCATAAAAAGGAAAGATGCAGCTAAAGATGAAAATCAGCAAACTGTATTTTCATTTGTAGGGAGATCTTAGAAGAGCTGCATATTTAGTAAAAGCCACTAAAGGCAGCTATGAAATTTTTCTTACAGGCCAGTTATCTGTATTTCCATCTTACAAAAAAAATAGAAAGTAAATGACAAAAGTGAATATAACAAACACAGATACAAAACCAAATTAATGAAATTAGTAATGGTTTCAAATTAAAAACCCATACACTGGAAGGCCATCCCTCCTACATATGAGAAAAAAAAAAATCCAATGGAAGGAAGTCACCTGTAGTTGTTTAAATCTTCTAAATTTTCAGCTGTAATGGACTTTCTAAACCTACACCTTCGGTGTTTGTTTTAATCCAAAATTTGAAAGGACTATGTACCATCTCTCCATGATGAGAACTAGGATAGTGCAACCAAGAAGTAGTATTACAGCCAGCAATGAGGGGGGTCAGTGGCTCTGACCCAGGAAGAGGTGGGAGATGGTCCCAAAAGGAATCGCCTTCCCGAGGTCCGGTGTCTTCCCTCAGCTGCTGGCAGGGGGGCCCTTGCCGAGACTGTCAGCTCTTTAGTGATTATCAGCTCGTGATTCCAGCTCAGCTCTGCAGGGCAGCCTCCAGGCCAAGCCAGACCAGAGAGAGAGACGAGAGGTTCGTGTGGCTGGTTCTGCACAGAAGATAGCTTTATTGTGGGTCCCCTCCAGCAAAGGGGAGAGCTGTTGGGAAATAGAATTATTGGGATCAATAAAAGAACTGTACAAGCAATAGGCCTAGAAGCAAAAGGCCTGTGTGTGAGAAAAAAGTCTCTATGGGAAAGTCCCTGTGTGAAAAATAAACAAGCAGGGCTGGGAACAAAGAGGGAGTTTTGAAACAGTGCAGCTGTCCTGATAAGCTGTGCTAACCGGAAGTGAACGAGGGGAGACACTGAATTCTTTTAATCATAACATGACTATGGAAGCTTGCCAATGTAAGTCCAATTATGTAGAAGTAGAAATGTGTTTTGATAAGCTTTAAGCCACTTAGGAGTTAACAAGCTGGTATACTATATAAGTGCCTTTGGATTGCTAATAAATGGAGTTTTGCTCTTATCAACCATATTGGTTGGACTGCTTCTTTCCCCCCACCGCGGCCCGGGCTTCTCGTCTTGTTACACTTCTAACAGAGAGAACCCTCTCTGACCGACAGGGGCCCAGAGAGCTTGCTTTTATAAGGATACAGGGGATCAGTAAAGGACCAATGGATTACAGAGGATCTGGGATGGGTACAGGCCAATGGGTTATGAAGAAATCTGCATAGTGTCTCCCAAGGGATTGTAGGTCTGTCTTTCCTCGCTGTGACCAAAGTGGTTGCCTTTCCAGGAAGTCCTGCTGGGTGATTGCGAAATCTCTTATCTCAGCAGAGATCCCTCCAGGGCAGGGGCTGGGCATACCCCACAAAGTAGAGAATATATTTTCTCTATGTTTCAACATTTCAAAGCCTATTCAGAGACAAGACAACTTTGTTTTCCTGTATTCCATCTCAGATCAGGATGAATCAAAATGACTAGGTTCCCTTTGGCTGTCTTTACGAAGAATCATTTCTTGTCACTTTACATTCATGAGGTAATTCAACTTAATGAATGTTTTCATCAGATATCTAAAGAGGCACAGGGAGGCAGATCATTGTCTGGGTCATTTGTGTAAGAAGCACCTTAAAGTACAGAACAGGAAACTCAAGGATAAAATAAAATACTCATAATTTCAAAGTTAGATCCAAATTAAATAGCCTTTTTATTGTTGTTGTCACATTAAAAAAACAAAACAAAACAAAACAAAACAAAACAAAACAAAAAGAACCAACTTTTAAGAGGAACTTGAAAACGCTATAGAAATTCTTTCTTTTACTAAATTCTGCCATGATGAATTTTTCAGACATGAATGGACCTCTGCACCTAAGCTCTTTAGGAAGAAAATAATGAGTCAATATTCATTACCAAAAGGGAAAGATCACATGCAAATTTGCATGAGATAAGGTCCTGAAATTCTTTTCTAACATTGATACCATCAAAATAAGATAGAAGCATCCTCAGGCTGTAGCTCCCCAGGGGGTCTCCTATATAGTCTATTCCTCTCAGACCTTTCTGTGACTTTCATTCTTTCTATAGTTTTGGATCAACAATATTAAGTTGGTGGTACAAATATATTATAATATTCTGCATGGGCTGTGTTTTGCCCTGATTTTGCTGACAGTGATGATAAAAAATAACTCTATCTGCCTCACTTTATTTACGCAATAGGTAAATATCACTAATTATATTAGAAGTGTTATTAATGTCATAGAGTGCATTAAGGAAATGCAATATAAGGTTCCCCCTAAGTATAATAATAATAATAATAATAATAATAATAATAATAATAGTAATCTACATATCTATACCTATCTACATATCTATATACCTATAGTTAGTATACCAATAGTTAGTTTTGCTACTCTGTTTTATTTTTAAATGAGTCTTGAAAGGAATCAATTTGAACTAAATTTCAAATTAATTGAAATTGACTCAGAAACATTATCTACAAAATGGTCGATCTCAATCTCTTCATAAACTCAAGATTTTTAGCAAGATCTCTTGGTAAACTATATAAAATTTAAGTCAGAAGACTGCATGTTATAGCCCATTCTCAGGAAAAAGGAAAAAAACAAACAAACAAAAAAAGAAGTCCTATATAATGGTAAAATAATCCCAGAAGATGACCATGTCAGGATGTCTAAGCAGCATGGCACCTCTTTATTAAGAAAGAGCCATTTTCAGTACTCTTAGGCCTTTAACCTTGATAATCTCTTACTTTTATATTCATGTCTGTGGAAAACAACATTACAGTGGTTCATTATCAGAAAAGTGCAATTTGGAGAAAGTACATCAGAAGAGACAGTCAAGTATTACATCTTAGAGGCTACCAATTAGTTTTGGCTGTTTTGTTTTTTTTAAGTTAGTAGTTGTAACTTTGGTAGAAAATGCATGCAAAATGCATACAGATTGGGATAATTTAAAACTGAAATACTGTAGCAATTTCAACTTAATAATTTAATGCATATTTTAGTCTCACAAAATCCACATATATTAGAAAAGCTATGAACAAAAGACAATTCAAGTGCCCACATAACATAATATGCTATTATGATGTAATATTCATATTTCTCTTTCCATTACAGAAACACAGTATCACATAGGGGTGTTAATACTATTATTTCCTACAAATCAAACACAAGATTTTAATTTTTCATTCTAAGCACCAATATCACACAAATGCAATGTGAACTGCATCATTTAGTTACAAAAAAGCCCAAACATTTCAGTCTGACTTGCATTCTATTTGGCAAGTAGAATTTAGCTTGATCTTTCTCTAAACAGGATTGGCTGGAAACTGTCCACAGCAGTTCATGGTGTACTATATGGGCATCATGAGCATTCATGCCCAAACTAGCAGTGTAAAGTCTGTCTTTCATTTGTGGTTATTAGTTTCTGTTTGTTCCTGTGGGAACTTCTTTTCATGAAGGCACATATCAATGTAGACTACAGTCAGAACAAGTCTGTACTGGTGGCTGTTTTGTTGGTTTTTTTGCAGCACACTGCACAGACAGTATTCTAAGCTGCATGCTTAAGACAAAAAACCTAAAACCCCCATCCACTAAGTCCTGGTGATCTGGAGGTTCCAAAGCTAAAGTCATAAAATAACCAGAAATCCTATTTCCTTTTTTCAATTTATCATCAGATTCTGAAACTTTGGATCTGAAACTTTTATTATAATTTCAAGACTGGTCATTAAGGGCATGGTTATTTCTAAGTATCATGTTTTGCGTAAAGAACATTAATGAGATAAATATCTTAATTGAGCAGGAGCACTATAAGATTATAACACCAGACTTAGCTGAGGTTGTTACCATAAAATATTCTGAGTTGGAAGGGACCCATCAGGATCATTGAGTCCAACTCCTGGCCCTGTGCAGGACACTACCCCAGGAGTCACACCATGTGCCTGAGAGCTTTGTCCAAATGTTTCTTGAACTCTGAGGAGCCTGTTCTAGTGCCCAACCACCCTCTGGATAAAATACTGTTTCCTGAGATCCAACCTAAACCTCCCCTGACTTCAGCTTCATGCCATTTCCTCAAGTCCTGTTACTGGTCATGGGGATGAAGAGATCGGTACCTGCTCCTCCACCTCCCCTCATGAGGATGTTGAAGACCACAGTGACGTCTCCCCTCAGTCTCCTCCAGGCTGAACAGACCAAGTGACCTCAGCTGCTCCTCATATGGCTTCCCCTCCAGACCTTTCACCATCCTCGTGGCCCTCCTTTGGATGCTCTTTAATCACGTAAAGTCTTTTTAATATTGTGACACCCAAAATTGCACAGAGGATACAAGGTGAGGCCGTCCCCAGTGCAGAGCAGAGCGGGACAATCCCCTCCCTTGCCCAGCTGGAGATGCTGTGCCTGATGCCCCCCAGGACACGGTTGGCCCTCCTGACACTGCTGACTCATGTTCAACTTGCCATTGACCAGGATCCCCAGGTCCCTTTCTCCAGCACTGGTCTCCAGTCTCTCACTGCCTAGTCTATACACATAACCAGGGTTGCCCCATCCCAGGTGTAGAATCCAGCACTTGACCTTTTTAAGCTTCATATGGTTAGTGACTGCCCATCTCTCTAACTTGTCAAGGTCTCTCTGCCCATAAGGGAGTCGACAGCTCTTCCAATTTAGTGTCATTGATAAACCTACTTCATATTTCTTTAAGTTCTGTGTCCAAGTTGTTAATCACATTGAAGAGTAACAGTATGTTAAACAGTTACAGAAAAAATTCATAAAAATAATCTTTACAAGGTTTTAGTGTGAAAATTTTTATTACTTAACCTTGTTTGAAATAATAGGAAGCCTTCCAGCAGAAAACTAAATATACGAATATTTTTACAATTCTACAAATGATGGTAATTGCTCATTTATTTCTTATAGCAAAACTAGGCATATGACTTCTTTTTACCCCAGATATCTATTCTTTGGTAATAAACTATAGTTTAGTGCATAAATTATTCATGACCAAGTTTCACATATGTAACTATTCACAGAGAGATTTGAACAGGTGCAGTTTGGTGCAGTAGGATTTCTAGTCTCAGAAGCAGTAGGTGTGCTGACAGAAAGTCCTACATGTGCAAAAATGTCATCAGTTACATTATCTGTGGTTCCAAAACTAGCATGGTGCCTGCCAGCTTCAGAATTATCCTGCCTACTCTACTGGGCACTGTGGACATGTCCTTAGTAGTCTCACTATGACAGTTGTTAAGATTTTAAACATAAGTCTTATGATAATTTCTGTTTTCCTGGAAGATCCTGAGGCAAGAATTCAAAGCCCACCTGAAAATCTCAGCCTGCATGCTAAAAATTTTGCTTGTAATTCTTCAAGTCATGGAAAAAAGCTTTGAAATTTCACTGAAAATATACCCTAAAGGATAAGAAAGATAAGAGAAATGCAAACTCCTAAATCCCATTTTTTTTCCTTCTAAGTAGTGCAATTTTTAATTACTCTAAAATTTTGAGATGTTTCTTGGTTTTCAGGCACTGAAAAAGTTCCTAAAATAAAAGAGAGAAAAAACCAGTCAGGATAGAAGCAACACAGTGGGTATGTTATACCACATATGGTATATCCATAGAAAAGCCAGAATTTTTTGGGAATATGCAGCTTCTAAAGGATGACCTATCCTCACTGCACCAAACACAGCTATTAATGTGCGCCATGTGTGCCTTTATTCCACTCTATCTTTCAGAAAGTCAATAGTAAATCTAAACATCACTATTTCCTGAGCATAGGATCTACATTTCTTCAAAATACTCTTAGCAGCCATTACACCTATTATTTCTACGACCAGAACTTCATATTTTGAATTTGTCTTTTAATATAAATTTTATTAAGCCAACAATTTGTTTAGCATATCATTATGCCAAAGATGCATCATAAAAACAGTAAGGAGCAAATGATGCCTTTAGCAGTAAAATATTTTATTGTAAGCTCACTCAGGGTATTTAATGCTCTTGGTTTCTCTGAACTAATTGGAAGGTGAGTATGTTTATCACTTTGTAGGATGCTCTTAGCCCTCAACAGAAATGGAAACATGACAAACACCGTTTTCTGGTTATATGGAGTTATGTCCAAGGTTTGATTTTATAAACTAAAAAAAAAAAAAAAAAAGGCTCAAATAGTCTAGCAGACCAGCAGCAAGGAATGTGAAATTTAAGGAGAAAGACAAAGTATATTAGAAGCTTCCATCCCCACTGCCTGAACTTTTCTATGCCGTTATTTGTCACCTAGTAAGTGCCCATTAATAAAAAAAGTTGTCATGGGGGTAAAAAGGAACATTAAAAACATGATACTGCTAAGTTCAATTTACTGAACAAGCCAAATTAGACAGAGGCAGTGTCAGGAAAAGCTTAGCCTCATGCATACATGCACACAATTAACTGAGACTGCTCCAGCTGTTTTTGCAGTGACAAGCACAGCTCAGCCATAGGAACACAACATTCACTCAGGGTAGTCTCAATGTCTGGTTCAGGACAGGTGGTCAACACCTACATGTAACTTTTTCATCTGGGCCTTCTGCTTCTTGAAGGCATTGGATGTCCATGTAGCAACACTTTCCCCAATCTTTCTTACTGGGGGAGTCAAATAGCAAGATCACATGCAATCAAATTATTATCATAATGTACCTTTCCATCAGTTTCAGGTATTGTTCTGTGTTCCAAATGAGTACTTTAAGATCACTTAAAAAATCATCAGCAAAGGTAACAGCAAAAGCAGATTTAATAGAAAAGTGACAGCATGACAAAATTCATTTGCAAGGTTTGCTCTACTACTTGCTAGGCGGTTAAAGCACACTGAGAAAAAAAGTAAAAAAAACCCCAAAATACAGAATCAATAAATCCAAACTGAAATAAACCCAAAATTATCTGTGTGGAGTTCAAGGAGGAAGACAAAAGGATAGGAAAGGGTAAGGATAAAAAGGAATATGGACTAAAGGCCCAACAACACTTAAATATTAACTTAAGTCAAACAATTTTCCACAGGATTCATATAGAATTTACCATACCACAACAGTAACTTATGTACAGGCCTAACTTACAGATCTAAAGTATTTAAGAATCTAGGAAGGCAGCATTCCTAGTACATTTGCTGTGGTATATTCACATTCAGATGTACACAAACATAAAGAGTCTGCAAAAGATACCGGTGAAAAATTACACCCAAATTCAGTGAAATAGTCACTTCAGATGCCTTTGCATCTTCTCAACAGGCAAAGGCTTGAGCCTTAAGGAGTGGAGGGTATCAGCCCAGGATCCATTGTTGTTGTTTGGTGATTCTCCAAGCAAAAATCTTCCAAGTTCACTAGCTCCAAGAGGTCCTGCTCAGAGGGAGATTGCTGGTCACAGCTTGCTGTGGTCCAGAAGAGCTTACAGGGTCTCATTTTGGGCCACTGTTTATTGGCCACAAGAAAGTTGGGTAAAGTCATAGCAATTTTCATCCTGGCTCTAATTTGGGTAACTTTCTTTGAAAGTTTATGTGCTAGTTTGAAAGCAAACCAGTGAGAGACTCCAAGTCAGAACTACAATTTAATAGGAAAATTCAAATAAATGCAATAGTACAGAAACACTGTCAGAGTCACAATACAACCTGACATCCTGTTGGGTAGGGTGGTGGTAGCTGTCTAACTGATGGTGGTGGCTGCAGTCCTCTTGAGGTGATAGATGTGGTTCTGTTGAAGCGGTGATCCGTTAGAAGGGTCTGGTCTTCCTCTGAAGGTCCAGTGGTGATTATGTAGCTCTTGTCCTCTGGGAATCCAGTAGGTAAGGGCTGAGTGTGATGTTCCAAACCTCAGATTATATCCAGGTAGGAATGCTTGGTTCCTCCCCCTGGGCAGAGCATCTAACAATGGGATGATCTAATTTTATGAATAATGCAGTGAGGCTTGGTGGCCCATTAACAGAAGCTATCTTTCCGGAGGGAGTTATCAGGGATGTGTCATGGAAGAGATAAAGCACACTGCCCCACCTGGTTTTAACAGCTTATGAAGATGGTGGTAGAATACATACTTTTGGTTACATTTTACATTGTAACCTAAGACAGTTTAATAACATAAATATTATTCGACTTGGGTTGTTATTCAGGAAAAAAATAATTTTCCAAGGCTGTTCATTTAAAAAAAGCGCAGCTGCTTGTTCAGACAGCATAAGTTTCTGGGAACAGATAGTGTTTCTGATGAGCCCAGGAGCTTTTCATCAAGGGTGAGGTGTAATAAGCATCTCTCAGATCATAGTGTGGTGGAGGGAAAGGGTAAGGGGGGGGGGGCACGGCAGCACAACCACCTGCTGTCATGTCTTAATCTGTACAAGGATTCATCACACTCTGTTTTGTTTTCATTATCCTGACATTCACATATCATTACATTCAATTACTCAACCCTCAAACAAACCAACGTCATGAACCTCCTGCATCAGGAGTAAAAGAAACTTTTTTTTAGCGTGCTCATTTATAATTAAATTAAGAAATTTCCTGAAGAATTATTATGCATATTTTCTCTTTTTTTAGGAAAGAAAATGAGCATTACCTAATGGACCATATGTTCAGGTGAAGTAAATCCTGGTAGTGTGACAGACTTGAAAGATTTCTAGGTCCAGAAAAGGACATACTCTGATTTCTCAGTTAATTTTTTTCCCACTCCACGATTTCTTCTGTCTTTCATATCAGTTTGGCTATAGCATTCCCAAAATATTAATAGTGATTTAGTGTGAAATGAAACAGTTACAACCAAACCCTATTCAGAATTACTTGTTTGTTTTATCTGCCATTTTGTCTGTCAGGTTCCTTAATATACTCTACTGTCATAACATCAGCTGATTTCCTCTGAAATGTAAAAAACTAAAGTAAATTTTTAAAGCTTTCTTATAATTTGTTCTTTTTGGATAAACAATTTATATCTATTAATCCCAAGCAGACACTGTCATATTCTGACAGGCCTATTCAGACAGCACTGAGAAACTAAAACTACATTTCCCTTATTTCCTTTCTTGGGCTAGATTCTGTTCTCACTAAAAATATGAGTGTTCCAGAGAAATAATGTTGTTTTAACCTCTACTTCTAAGATTATCCTGCAAAGTACTTGGGGATACTGATGAATTAAAAATTGGACATGAGCCAGAAATGTGCACTTGCAGTCCAGAAAGTCAAATGTATTTTAGCCTGCATCACAACATATGTGGCCAGAAGATCAAGGGAGGTGATTCTGCCCTGGCACGTCCGGCTCCAGGGTCCTCAGCATAGAAAATACATGGACCTGGTAGAGTGGATCTGGACGAGGGCCACAAATGTTTGGAGAGATTAAACACCTGTGCTATAAGGAAAGAGTGACAGAGTTGGGGTTGTTCAGCCGGGAGAAGAGAAGGCCTTTCAGGCTTAAAGGGAGGCTATAAGAAGCTTTTAGAGACGAACTTTTCATCAGGACCTCCTGCAATAGGACAAGGGTTAATGGTTTTAAACTGAAAAAGGATCAATTTGGATTAGATATAAGGAGTAAGATTTTACAATGAGGGTGATTGTCCTGGTTTAGGAATGGCATTCCCACTTCTCTTCCCCTATTCCCTCTGATGAGAGAGACAAAAGGCAGAGATTACACATTGAAATAAGAACACTCTACTGGAAATAGCAGTGAGATAAGAAAATGAATGGTAACAGCAACAATATTAATAACAAAAATATAAAAAATGAGGGTGATTTACATGCAAAAAAATGCTCACCAAGCCTGAACGGATACAGTGGGATCCTGAGACAATGAAAAATACTGCCAAGGAACCCTCTGTGCCCATGCTTCTCTTCCCAACACAAGCCAGGTCCCTTCTTCTCAGAAGTGCGAATCCCTTACTTCTGCCCCCAAGAGATAACCTGAAGTGGTATAGAGCAACAACCTAGACACATCCTCACTGCTACTGCAAAAAATTAACCCTGTCCTTGACCAAAACCAGGAAAGAGATGAAACACTGGAACAGGTTGCCCAGAGAGGTGGTTGATGCACCATCCCTGGAAACATTCTAGGTTATGTTCGGTGGGGTTCTGAGCAACCTGAGATATTTGAAGATGTTCTGGTTCTTTGCAGGGGGTTGGACTAGATAACCTTTAAAGATCCCTTTAAACCTGAATCAGCCTATGATTTTATGATTTTCAGAAAAAAAATCACATTTTTGCGGCAGCACTTTGTACATAGGGTGCCACAATATAACTAAGTAATTCTGCAATTTTCTTGTGTTGCTTATGCTTTTTAATAATGCATGACATTAAAATATCTAGAATAATATATCTTTTTGCATTTAAATAAAGAAAAAAACTAAGCTGAGTGGTGCAAGACTTTTGCCTTTGAACTTTTCATGACCACAATGATGTTCCACAATGTGACACTTCATGATGTTCAAAAAAGCTGTCACAAAATACAGTAAGCATGATTTCCACACACTGTGTTTTCAGAGAAGAGGAATCATAAAATGTACTTTAAAGATGTTTATTTTGGAGAAGGTTTTCAAATATTAGATTGGTGGGCAGCAATATGAAAATAGATGGATAGGAAGGATGAATAAAAATGAATAGGATGCAAATTTTACATCTTCCGGTGAGTATATTTTTCAATGACGGGATGGATAAAATAAGTCATTGCAGAATTACTTTCTATGTTTCTTGAAAACAAGAGAACATTTAATAATTAAGTATTAATACTTTTAATATATGGATTTTTCCTCTTGTCCTTCACTAATTTTTTCTACTGGTCTTTGTATTATTTCTAATGTAGCAAGGATTTCTCATTGTCATGTTTATAGAGCCAGGCAACTATATTGTCTTTGACAGTGTGCCAGTTTGGACAAATTTGGAGGAAAATATCCTCTGATAGAAGGCAGGTTACAACCATCCCTCCCCCACCAGGTTCAGGAAAAAAAAAAATTTACTTGGAGGAAAGTGAAAGAGATAAATACTATTTATTTAACAAACACACAGGAAAAGGATAATAATGCTAAATAATAAAACCTCTCGCTGTGGAGAGAAACCTGGGAAGATTTCAGAGTCCTTCTGTAGGTTGTGGTCTCTCTCCTCCTCTTCAGGGCTGGGTCAGTGTGGGCCCACCTCCAGGGCCTCGGTGGAAAATTCTCGCAAAGTGTTCTGATGTTGAAACAGTCCAGAAGAGAAGAAGGGAAAAACCAAAGTTCCAGGAAAATAAAGTTCAACTCTCTGTTTCCCTCCAGAGAAAAGGAGCTGAAAGCTGGCTGAAAAGCAAGAAGGGTGCTTCCTCCACTCTTGCTGCTGCACAAGCAGAGGAGTGTGTATCTGGGTCCTTGAACAACTGCTTTGAAAAGTTTGCTCGTTTTTTTTTTTCCTCTCCCCACTCTCAGGCTCAGTTTAAAGGCACAGAAATGCACAAAGTTAATTTCTGGGCATAGAGTGGCAATAGGGGATACACATCATAAAGCCACCCCATGACAGACAGCATGAGTGAGAGTTGATTGTTCCTAACCACCTCACATTTATAATTTTAAAAACTGACTTGGAACTATTCTATCCTTCTCAAGATTCTCAAGATTAGGTGGCAAATCCTAAATCCTCTTTTGAAAATCAGTCTTCCAGAGATATCTCAAAAATAGACTTTCCAGAAACAAAAGAACCCCAAACCACTTCTCATTTTTGAAAATGTAGGCTGCAACTCATGGGAAATAGCATTAAAAGAAGCTATTCATACACAGTCTATAAAATCAATGCGCAAAAAAATGGAAAATCTTGTACTGGTCAAGAATAAAAAAGTTGTAATACATGAAAGAGTTAAATTTCCTTTCTGTACCCCACAGTGTGAGACGGTTTCTTATCTTTATCTCAAGGCCATCTGACACACGCTGTTTTGTACTTGGACTTTGAGAAAAGGATGAGATGAATGCAGGAGATGTCAGTCTGACAAAGAATAGACATACTTCCGATGCATTGAACATGCCTCATACCATGCTTCTATCTTAGAAGATACAAAGGCTTGCAAGAGAAAAATATTTCTTTTAATATATTTATATAGACCATCCTAAGCTGTCCTAACATCCAGTTGCTTTTACAGTTATTTCTGTAAAATAAAATGCTCTATTCACAAAATAATTATGCCCTAGTCCAAGCTTGAATTTAGTCTGCATTTTCGGGTTTTTTAAAGTGTGCACTTAAATGGAATTGGCATTCTAAAACGTATCTTAGTCATACTCTGACTTTTCTGCCATGAAAGGATAATAGGCAAACACAACAGGAAAGGGAGCTAATTAGACATTATATAGATTAGCTTGTAAACTGATAAAAAGTATTATTTATAACCTAAAAAATGATGACATTTTAAAAATTTCACTATATTAGTAATGAAGCTCAGAGGAATTCGAAGTTTAGAGTATTTGCTTATAACTAATGCCACAGTTTTTTGTGGTGTCACTATCATTTATGCTGCAGTTTTTCCACTGTTCATATCTATTTCATACAGGTTTAAAAACTAGGCACTGAGAAGCCTCTCCTTAAGACCAAAACATATCAATTAGACTTTGGTATGGAAGAAAGACACAAATACACACACTGCTACCCCCAAATATATTTTTTAAGATCACAGAAATGTTCACATACTGTTCAGCTATTACCACTATGGCATAGAAATGTTCACATACTGTTCAGCTATTACCAGTATGGTATCCCTTGCAGAAAAAAAAAAAAAAACAACAAACAAAACCACAGGAGAGGATGTTGATAACAATTGGCACATTCTTTCATGCTTCTCTTCAAAGCCAGCAGAAGAAACTGTTTCTTTGTCATTTTACTATCCTGAGGCAAAAGGAAGACAAACAATACAAACTTCCTGACCTCTCAAGACTGTAAGAAATTACTCATTACTTTTCCTTATTGAATTCAACTGCCCTTTCCAGCTACCAGCAGAGAGATGATCAGGACAAGGTTTCTCAGAGAGAATTCTAGCTCTTGAGTCTGCTCAAATAATCTATCAAAAGGCAAAATTGAAATCAGAAGATGGAGAAGAGTTTATTAGGATAGACCCAAAATTTTATGCAATTAACTCAGAGGTCCACTAAAATGGCAGAAAATCATCTTTCAGGTGTGATCCATACCAACCTACCCCTCTTCCACTTCTTCTCCTCAGTTAGCTCTGAAGTAGCCATTCTCTCTCCCCCTATTTTAATTTTGCATTTGTCCATTTTGTAAGATTCTAGATAAGCAAATAATGCACAGTATATAGGGCCCATACTTTCAATTTAAATATCAAATCTGGATTTTATAAATGCCTCCATTAGTGTTGACATTACATTTTAATTAACAGGCAAAGCCAGTTCCTTTTTTGTTGAAAACAAACCACAGTGCTTTATCTATCAGGTAGACTCATCTTGTTCCAGGTACATACTGATAACAAGTACAAATACATTCGTTATTGCTAACACAAGGAAAACTTAATTATCCTGCTTTACTCTAATTTCATCCCTGTTCCTTTTATATTATTAAAACACATACAATTCAAGGCACATACAATTCACATACAATTCTTTGGATTTCAGTAAAAGGAGACGGACTTTTTTATATTAGTTAGCTTCATCTTTAGATCATAGTCCCACAGAATAAAGCATAATAAGAACTGTTCAGCCTAGGCTGTCAGATCGTTTTTTTTTCCAAAATTAGAAAGTGACACAAGGACACAGATGCTCTAAACACAGAGCAATAATATGCCTGCGTGTGTAAACGGAATCACAAAACCACAGAACTGTGAAGCTGAAAGGGGCCTCTGGAGATCTTTCAGTCAAGTCCTTCCTCAAAGGAGGGCCAACTATAGCAAGTTGTGCAGGGCTGTGTCCAATCAGACCTCAGTAACTACATGCATGGAGACTCCATAAACACTCCAGCTCTCTGCTCTGGTGTTTGACCACCTTCAGAGGTGGTGACTTTTTCAACATTTCTAATTGGAATTTCTCATGTTGCAACACATCTTTTTACTTCAACCCAGTTCTTTAACCAGGCCCGCTAAAAGCTTATCTATGAAGTGCCTAAACATAGGGTCATAGGGCAATGGTGGTGTCCTGGTTCCAGCCAGGACAGGGTTAATTTTTGCAGTAGCAAGGAAAGGGCATGGCTAGGACTTGGAAGTTATCCTGTACCACCTCATACAATTTCTGGGGGAAGGGGAAAGGAACTCTCTCCTGGGAGGAAGGGGTTCTGGTCCAGTGGAGGATATGCAGCAAAGGAAGCCATCCAGTACTGCCGGTTGTTGCAGGGTCTCTGTCTGAATAGTTCTTTCTCGTACTCCTTGTCATTTGTATTGTTGCTGTTACTGCTTGTTTTCTTATCTAATTTCTTTTTCCAGTAAATTGTTCTCATGTCAACACATGATCTTTGCCTTTTGTATTTCCAATTCTCCTCTCCAGCCCCTTACACAGAGGAGGGGAAGGAGAAATCTGGGGAGTGAGACAGCAGTGCATGGTTTGGAGAGTCTTGATGGGGGCATTGAACTGGGGAGTACCATTCCTAAATCATGACAGGTGCAGAAGGAAGCATCATACTTCATGGCAGGATGGATAGCTTTCTTTCTTTTTTTTTTTTTTTTTTTTTTTTAAAAGTGATTTGCGCTTTGATTTGTCTTCAAAGTTCTTGAGGGTTGATCCATACTACTATGGAGCTTTTTCCACATATACACAGAACAATGTTTTCACTGATTTTAAATTGTTAATAAGTACATTATAAAAAGATTTAATTGATCTTTTACTGAGTACAGGAGATGCTGCTGTATTTGCAATGCTTAATCATAGCCAGATGAGAGCCAGGAAATAATATGAAATGTGAATAACAACCAAAACCATTACCCTTTATAAGAAAATTTGAGAGGTTTCCTAGCATGACTAAATATACTCAAGCACTGTATTCATTCAGTTTATTTATGCAAATAAAGTAATATTTATCTGCTATCATATTTCTATTGCCAATCAAAACAAGAAGAAATATTAAAGGGAAGCATGGATAATCACTGATAAGAAATTATATAATAATAAGGAACTAATTATCACTTTCCAGATTTGAGTTTACAGCTTCACATACTGACATAACATTGATAATTATTCAGAGGAACTGTACTCCATTTCATGGGGTCTGTAGCCTTATTATATTTTGTGGTAAAGGTTTTGTCTGGAATAGGGATTTTGACTTTTAAAAGATGTTTGTAAATGCTAATAGTTTCATGGACATGCCATTTTGTGCATGTATTTTTCATCATGAAAAGGATTTTTCTGAAAATGAGACTTCAAAAACTCCCTTCCAACTTAGCCAGACTCCAGGTTCATGGAAGAATGTTCTTCTGGCAAATTCCTCTACCCCACGTGAGGATAGTTCTAGGCCTTTCATTCTGTGTTTCCACAAAGGAAGACACATTGAATTGTCAGTATAAACCAATACACATTCATAGAATACCTACATAACACTGCATGAATACATAGGTGAGCTAACAGTAAAATGCCTATCTGTCCTATAACTTAGAAACTAGTAAACATCCTCCTTTCTGAAGTGTCCTCCTTGAAAGTCTCACGGATATTAAACTAGCCCATCTCTTCAGAAACACCCAACACTTAGCACAGGTACACCTCTTCTGCCTATTGGACTGAATTTGTAAAGACTAGAGGAACAATTAGATTTTAAGGAGATTGACAGATTAGCTCCTGTGAAGGGTATACAGGCTATTTGCTTTAATAACAAGAGTAGTTAATCTTTAGCTTTAAGAGGACAAGTTGGGGGTTTTTTACAGATTTTGGCTATCATATTTTATTGTGTCTTGAATTTGATATAGTATGTTTCAGTTGACCTAGCAAAACAGCTTGAAAGCTCTGCCCAGCAGTAAGTGCCTGGACCTGAATTACATGGTCCCATTTAGAGGGTCCTCTTTTCAAAAAGCATTGCTAACTTAACATTAATTGTGAAGACAGGGTCATTTTGCTTCATTTTAGAGACAGCTTAGCACATGCCATTTGCAATGCCCTCAAATTAACTCTTAATACAGCAAAATTTTTGCAGGAATATTCACAGAAGCAATGATTCATAAATATGGCACTTGTTTTTATAGAGTCACTTTTCAGAAAGAAATTGCATTTTATACTGTTAAAGAGAACTCAAGGACTATGGTCTACTAATTAAGCTAGGGTGAGAATTTGTCATGTGTATTTATACCCTGTTTGAACTTAGCCAAATCACTTAGTCTGTCCTTTAGAGTATTCACTTTGAAAACATGTATAACAATTCGTAGCTGTTCTACAAAGGTTTTGTAAACTTTAATTCGTATTTGTAAAGCAGTTTTGATGTCATAGCAAGAGAAATCACTGTAATCATTGTAAAAGTGCAAAATAACTTTAGCTAAAATACACACATTTTCACAGGACGTACCTTCATAAAAAGTAAGTTTGATTAAACGAATAGTAACCATTGACATTTAATAAATCAGGAAGAATATATGAATATTTATGATAAAAATGTACCAGTAAAGAGAAATCTTTGAAGCTGTCACTCTATTTCTCTGCAGAGAGCACCCAAAAAAGTTTAAGATCAACTGTAAAGCCCAGGTCCTCACTTGGTGAGTTTATTTAAAGGGGCTTAGGCTTTTCTTAATACCCTGAGGTAGGTGCACAAGAGAAACACAACAACGCACTCAGAAAATTAAACAAGAAATTTCTAGTGGCGATCTTTAGAAGATCAGGAACTTGGCAAAATTTAAAGCAACCATTCCATCAAAATAAAGCATTTCACAAAGCATTGACTTGGAAAATTCTAACCCATGAAACATTAAATACCCAGATACCAAGAAGAAGAAATCAGGAGAAGAAAAGAGAGAAAAAAAAAAAAAAAAAAAAAAGAGAAAAGTAAGATATAGCTGCCACCCTTGGAACCAGCATAGTGTCAGTTGCCATGAGATCCAACGACAATAGTGATGTGATCATATGCATCTCTGTGCAATGGTTTTTACCTGTTCTGGCCTCCTCTGGCCACACCCCTGGGTGGGGCTTGCAGTCTGACAGCCACTCTGGGGCTAGATTGGGGCTCCAGAGATAGGATGTGGGGCATTGTCTCTGGTGTGCCAGTGACTGACAGCTGGACTAGACAGCTGAGGAGCACTGCACCACCCCACTTTGGCAGAACTTTCCCTGACCTCTCTCACACAAACACTTTGGTTGTTTTGAGTCAGAAACCACTTTTCTCAGTCTCTCACATCAACAAATAATTAACATAACAGACTATCTACCTTAGTAAAATTGCACTTGTCTTTGGGGGAAGAAAAGAAACAGAATTGATTAGGTATTTTCAAGTACAGCCCTTTTAATATAACTGCATATGTTGCAGTCATATTACCTAAAATTTAAATTAGCTGGACTGGAGCAAATAATGTAAGAAAAGATGGCTTTTAAATCATTAGTATAAAATCAGTCAGTTTAATGAATGGAATCTAGATAATTCAATATTGTTCTTTTTATTCCTTCTTGACCTTGTTAGCTTTTCTAAGGGTAAAATATGCTGGACTTTCTCAAACCTGCTACTCAATTTCAGAAGATCCTAAGATCTTCTTTTGGCAGTCATTATAAGTCAGGCTGCCAACAGTAAAATCTAAATAAACTCAAGAATTCTAAAGACATGATCAGATGTCAGGCATTCTGTACTTAATTGAGCTCAAATCCTTATAAAATTTAGACCAGCAATGTATTCCAAACAGTAAAATATATCCCATTGTTTAATTAATCCTGGATTTACTTAAGCAAATCCACTACACATGAAAAAAAAAAAAAAAAGAAAAAAAAAAGAGTAATTTGACCACTGTGGGTTCAAAAGTATTTGATTCATTAGAATATTTTTCTTAACATGGTCTTTAACTCAAGCTTAAATACTATTACAGACTGCCTTTTATTCTGAAGACCAAAAGAATCTGTGCCTTCTGTCTCAGATACAGTAGAATTATATCTTCTAAGATTTTTCCAAATGACAAACTTGTTGCAGGGTTAGTGACACATCCTCAAACAATTACAAAAGAGAAGCAACTTCTGCCACAGAAAAGAGGTGGTAAGATGATGAGGAGGAGACAGGGTGAGATACTTCTTTGTTAAAAGAAAGAATACTTGTGGAGAGTCAAGGATAAGCATGTTTTTTCCTCAAACTTTTTGTGATTGGAAGAGACAGTCCTGTGGAGGTGGGGCGGTGCTGTTCTGAGAAAATTTTTCCCACCTTGAGACTCATGCTCAGTCATCCCCCACTGTCCTTTCCTGACTCACTTCCTGAAGGGCTCTACAGGACTGGCTGTACATGCATGAATGAAATGGTGTGAAAAGTGTACTTTACCAGGTTAACTATAAAAGGAAGTGGATTAGTCCCCCCTGCTCTCTTTTTCCTCTCTTTTTCTTTGTCTCGCTACCCCAGTTCTGGAACATCCGTGCGGCAGGACTAATGCAAGATCTAAAGACTGGTGATCTTTCTTCTCTTTCCCCTTTTCTGCCTTTATTCCCTCCTCCCTTGCTTTGTCTGGGCAAAGTGCAGTCCTGTACTCTGTAATGAGGTTTGTTGTGAGGATTTGGGGCTTGTTGAAGTGTATTGTGATAATTAAGGGCTTGTTAGCCAGCACATTTGAGACTAAATAGGGTGCTAGCTGCCAGAGTTAAGACAATTGTACAACAAAGCATAAGAACTCCCTGACAGAGGACTGGTGTCTCTGCTCAGCCCGACAATTTATAAGGAACATCATGCTCCCTACTGGTTGTTCATGACATAGAAGAAATTAGCAGCACTGACCAAAGGAAGAGAATTGTTTTTTTACATCTTTCCATCTGTAATTGAGTTTGGGCTTGTAATGTCATGTAACTACTTCTGACAACCTGCCAAAATGGAGATGGCAAGGTCTTACAATAAATTGCTACAGAAATCATCTTTCATCTACTCAGTTCAATGCCATAGCAACTTTTAACATATACTTTTAGCACATACCCCTCTTATCTTTAAGATTTCCTAAACAGCTGTGATAGTCTTAATAATTTCATTAAACAAATAAATAAACAAGCCAAATAAAAGACAAGAAAAACCAAACCACATGTATGTGGTTTGAAAATAGATATGGATATTGAAAGCTACAGACGAGCCACTCTTTATGACTCTTAATATTGTCTCTGTGTATAACGAGTGCACAAAACACCTAGGAATCCTATTATTCATCTTACAACAGAAGACAGTTATTCATGTTACTTATGCCATAGGCAATCCAAATAAAAGAAGTCCTGGCTGGAGAACTGTGCTTGAAATTACTGCACAGTAATCAAGTAATTGCAGTGTCTACTACAAGGCAATCTCCAGATGCAACTCTTAGCCGTAAACATCTCAAAATTCTCTCAGTCGGGGTCCAGTCCAAAGCAGGGCTGATTATTCTTGCTTGTTCTCTTTGTTGTTCACTGATAAAGGAAATGCATCTGTTTTCATCCCTGATTTTGATACTGTTGCTCATTCAGTACTACCACACTACAGGAAATTACAAAGATGAGAATAAACACCTTCCAGTGATTTGGATTACTCTTCTCAGGCTGGATAAATTTTGCATTAAGCAAAAATGTTTCTTTCAATACAGAATTCTTATTTAAAGAAGCTATTTTACACTTTATATCATGGTTTTTGAAGCTGAAATATTTTTCTTCTTTGTATCATATGAGAGATTGATTTTAGTTGCTACTCACCACTCCATACCTACTTTTTGCTTGAAGATTTTTAATTATGCAACTTACTCATACACAGAGTCTCACCTTCAAGATGCTAGAAAAATAAGTTGGAGTACAGGACACATGCTATAACCCAGAATATAAAATCATGATCCCCAAAGATACCTGTTGTTAGCTTGTCTTTCTGAAATTTTGCTTAACTCAAACTTTTGTAGTAGAAATAAACTTTTCTATTTATAGCTTCTAAAATAAATATTAATGAAAAATGTAAAAGATTAAGGTGAACTATCTAATCACCTACGAACACTACCTAACTAAAAATTACACCAGGGACTATTATTATCCTTCATGCTTCTCTGTTGCTTTCACAGCTAGCTGTTATGGACTTTTTTCCCCTCAAATTCTGTCATTCTCTCCTATGTATTCACTAAGTGATTTTTAACTTAAGCAAGAGAGCAAGGGCTTCCACAGACAAATCAAAGACATTTTCCATGTCTGTTCCTTTACTGCGTAAATTGTAGCATGCAGTGTACCCTTCAACTGAATCTTTTCATTTATTTTCACCTGTATTTTCAGCATGTGTTTAATGAAACACAGTGAGTGGGACTGGAGAAGGTACAGAAGGCCAATTAAAATATTGAAAGGGACAAAGCAGTTGCCTTACAGGGGGACCCTGAAAAGGTTTGTACTTTTCAATCTGTGAATGAGAAGGCTGAGGGGAGATGGAGGCTGATGAAGTCATGAGTGCAAAGGGAAAAGAGAGAGCAGAACTATTACCAAACCTCAATAAAACTACTAAGAAATTATTTTAAAACAGATAAGTTTTTCTTAAAGCAGTGAGTAACTTTGGATTAGCATCTGGTCACACAGGAAATAGTAGAAGCAGATAGTACTATGAGGTTTAAAAAATACAAGACAAATTCAGGCACAATGGAACAGGCAACACTTGTGAATTGTGGGGTACCAGAGGGAAAATGCTGATCTGTTCATGTGGTTTAAACCAAATGAGAATCAAAGTCATGTACTGAATTATTAATGATATGTAATTACCCAAGAATCACTGAACATTCAATCACAACAATAGATAAATCACAACACTGTATACCTGCAAAATGTATTTACATTCCTTACCAGAGAAACTGAGACTAGACAGAAATTTCTACTTCTCCTTAGCAGAAGAGGCAATTAATTAAAGAAAATTCACACCTGAATGTTCTAACTAGATTCTTTACATTTTCTGTATTGAGGAAGCTGCACTGTCATAAGTAGTTTTTCATCCTGGCATACCAAAAGTGTGTATTGAAGCTCTCCAGATATCCACCTGGAACGAGCAGTAATGTTTTGAATTCTATTTGAGGTTGGGCATTCAGCTTTTTTTACAATGACATATATTTAAAAATGTAGGTCATCTACAGTTAAGATATATTTAATTAAAATTATCTTAAAAAAGAACTTTAAATGGACAGTTTTAGCTTAGAAAACCTAAACAATTAAAGGCATTAAAAAGGTAAAACACTTATAAATGCTAACTGAAACTGTTTATTTTCAGGTTGCAGCAAAAATATATACAAGAGCTAATGCATATGGCATGAAATAAAAAGTTCCACAACTTTAAAGATATTGATCCTATCTTCTTCTGAAATTTATTTTTCTCTTTGTCACTCTGATTATATAAAAAATAATAATTTGGAATTTATAGCACTAGCTACTTTGTTTTATTCACAATATGAAAACACAATAGTTAAACACAATATGAAAAGACATAAAATTGTTTCAGCTAATGTATCCCAAAACAAGGGATAAAAATACACCAAAATTAGCCTTAGACCATGGAACAAGACTAGAAAGTGTAGAAGAAAATACTAGTTAGAAAAATCTGATAAACTGAAAAAGCAATTGTATTATGGTGTGATGAAAGTTAGAACTCACAGAAAACAGTGAATCTTTGATTTCAAATTATTAAAATCAATGGCACTGCTGCAAATGAAATCAATGCTTACATGGCAAGCTTATATAAAGAAATAACCTTCTAGGTGTAAAAAAGCATCTAAATTCCAAACTCATGTATTAGGCTTCCAATCTGATTTCATTTTTGTGACTGGAAACTGCGAGTAAGAAAATCACTATGTCATAACAGTAACAATACAGAAAGAATATAAATTCCAGTTTGCACTTTCACCTTTTTAATGAACAAGATATATTTCATAACTATTATTTAAATTAACTTTTACACTAAAAGAGATCATTAGCTTGAAGAAAAGATGCATAAATTGCCAACTTGCTCTTCCCAAGCCTTCCCAGCTCTGCTACAGATTATAGCCTATTAGAAAGACCCCTCAGTCTTGCAAGTTTTCATGTTTCAGCCACTTACAAATAATAAAATTCTGTAAAATTGCTTTTATCTCCTGATACTTTATTATTCTTGGCCAACTCCACTCTCCCCTCCACTATCGTTATCCCGGGCTCCGCGGGCTCTGTGCCAGAGCAGGAGATGTTGCGATCTTCCAAGAGCATCTCATTAGTGAAGCTGCTCAGCAGGATCAGCCACAGACGCTCACACGCGCGTGCGCGCACAAACGCACAGGTAGCTTCAGTACTATGGGTCGACAGCAAAGAGTCAGGAAGAGTCTTTGCATAGATTTCCACAGGAGCAGTGTATTGCTTCCACGCTGTGAAGGATCCCAGAGGCAAAGACCAAGAACAATGGAAAGCTCAGGTTTAAGCACAGGAGGAGAGGGAGCAGCTCTCAAGAACAGGCACTGCAAGTGTAGAGGGATAAGCTAGCTTAGCTAAAATGGCATCAGACTTTCACGTCTAGAGAACTGAAGTTCACTACATTCTAACTAAAAATGGTTCCCCTCCCTGTTATTTTTGTCTTTTGTCACTATCTAATGAACCAAAGCAAAAAAAAAAAAAAAAAAAAAAAAAGCTATTGTTTTTTGCAATTATAATAATCCTCTCAGTTTTCTTCATGTGCTGTTTTCATCTTGGGCCTCATAAAAATAATGCTGAAAAAGATCTTTCAGTTGTAAAGAAAGAAAAAAAAGATGATCTTTGAAAACCACCTGATCATTTAATAACAACTCAAACTGTGGACTACCACAAGGGAAAGGCAGTAGATTGGAATGATCCATCATACCAAATTTGTTCAGTAACGATTTAACTTCTGTTGTGCCTCAAGAGAAAAATCTGAGACTGTATTTATCCTGAGTTTTAAGTCAAACAGAAGTAAATTAATTTTTAATATAAAATTAGTATTGCTCTTCCTAATGAGGCACTCCTAGAAATCCACTGCATTAAATATTTTCAATCTGACTTTCTCTAAAATACTCCTGGGAATGTGTACAGAGTATCCCTTATTCATGCAGAAATTAAGTAGAAAATAAGCAGCAAGAACTTTAGCATAATAATTTGTGCAGAAAGACTGTCAGCAGGAAAGCAGCTTTTGATTGCAATCCTGACACTTTCTCTTTCTGATGAACATCATTTTGGTCCCAACTCCACAGTGTGATTTCTCCATTTACATGGGAATCTCCTCTCCTTTTGTGTGAAAAAGAAGAGCATATTTGCCCCAAAGACTGTCAGGTGTCAAAGGGGAAATCCAGGCCTTGGGGAAAGAAGAGTTGGGCCCCTCCCTGGAGCACTATTGCTGCTTTTGCTGAGCTCATGGAGGCCCTTCTGAACGGTTTGCAGACACCTTGCCATTCTATCAGTCACTCTTAGGACACTAGTGCCACTAATGAAACAAAGGTATTATTAATGCTGCTTAGTAGCACTCACATGTTCAGAAAAGACAACAACAGGGCCTGACTGGTATTGCAGGGTGGGATGGGGTCTCTGAGGTGGCTTCTGCCAAAGCCCATCCTGGCTCCCTCTCAGCTGACTCCAGAAGTCCCCACCTGACATCATCCTCCTCAGTCTCGGGTCCACACAGGATTCTGTTTAGGCATAATCTTAACAATCTTCTTCCTCCTTTTTGTGGTTTTTTTTTTTCCTCATTAATTCCCAGCTGAAGTTTGTCCATGTTCACCCACAAGATGTTATTAGACTTTTCCCTGGCCACAGTAGCCATTGGTACAGAAGGGAATGTTTGTCATGTAGCAATAACCCTGGCTGGTTTTGTCTGAGCTGAGGACAAACAGGCCGCCCAATACTTGCATGGTCCTGAGAAAGCAGATTTTACCACATCAAAACCTATCCAGGTTAAGCCAAGCCTGGGCATGTCCCAAGACCCTGCACCAGGGACAAGTTGCTGACAATTGAAAATGATACTGGGTTACATTTCCCTGATCAAATACCTTATAAATTGCATTCCTTGTATGAAACCTTAAAAATAACACTGCTGACATGTCCTAGTAGCAGTACAGCTGCATGTCAGCTGCTGTTGCACTGCAGAGCCTGGGAGCCGGTTTAAGCAGCAGCATCAAAGTGTTCAGACATGGTCCCAAGGCTGTATCAAATAGTTCCTGCATGAAAGAAATCCATATTAGAGTAGATGTTCTAAAGAAGACCAAGACGGATGTTCATGGAAGGTTTAGGAAACTTGCTCCAGCGTTTTCAAGAAAATTGCAATAAAAGAAGAAAGGGGCTGAGTCTCTTAATGTCCAGTAGGCAGCCAAAGCATTCTAGTTCTATTCTAGGTCTTTGTTTTCCCTTTCTAATACCTCATTCCTCTTCTCTTCCCGGCACAGTACTCTATTTTTAATGCAGTACTTGCACTGTTTGGCAAGAGATCTGAGAAAAGCAGGAATAGCATGTTAAAAATGAGATTACATATTGCCAGGGCAGAATCCTCCAGCAGCAGTGACAGTGTGTCTCACTACGGCAGCTTTTTGAGAGCACTAGTAGAAAGGGATTGTCAGTAAGGATGATCTCAGGATTTGCAGATTTTCTGAATAGTAGTTACCATAATTATAAGTTTAACTACAGATCTTAAAGCATTGCTAGCATCACTGTGTTAGCATGTTATTATTCTGACTAATCTTTCCCTTCAATTGCAGTAGAACACAGGGGCCCAGCTGTGAGAGGCCACTGTACAAAGCATGAATAGACTTGCAAGATGAAATGGCTTGTGTACTGAGGTATTTAAAACTTGAGACATGGCAGTAGAAGTTCCTTTTTGGGAAACAATTATATATTTTGCAATACACTCTAACCAGCCAAAAAAATGTTAAAATTTATAGAAGAAGCTAGTATTTTTAAAATAATCAAAAATTTGTAAAATTATAAGGTAAGAATAATATTTTTAGAAGGACGGTTTACTTGTACATATGTGCCTATTAAAATGCACACAGACTTACCTGCCCTTCTACAAATATTTATTGGAGTAATTTTTCTCCTTGTCTTCTCTTGTCAATAGTGCTCTAAGAGTTTCTTTCAAAATCTTAATGCACCTATTATTTCCTCTGTAATGCATGAATAATGTAAATTTTCCAAACTCTAAATGAAATTACAGTCTACTACAATGTGTTGGATAGTGCCAAATGTGTAAAGCAAATTAGATAATCCATCCCTTTGAGCCTGAAATATTTTGGTCCCTTTGAAAATGTGACTTAAAAACACAGGAAAGGCTGCATAGTTTGGTGTAAACTGAGAAATGGAAAATGTAAACCATTTGTAAAACTGTAAAATGAAGAAGCATGTGTTATATGTAATGAATAATATGGAAGTTTCCAGTGTCTTAAAACCAAGCCTCTTTTTAAAAGTATTTTTCACCAATTTTTGGCTCACTTTGCTCCCACTTTCAGTAGTACTATGCTTCAGGGATCTATAAAAGAGATACTCCTGCCTATATATGAAGAGAAAGAGATTTTTATGAATATCAAACAAGCATAATTTATGCAGAAAGTCTATTTAAAACTCTGTTTGGCACTTTTACTTGCATTAGTAATATGAGAACACCATTAAAATGAATTTTCCAAAAATGTGTTGGACCCCAATTCTCTCAACTCATTCCCATAGTTACTTAGTTTTCATTGCCCAAGGACTGCTAATATATTAGTATTAACAATATCCTCTTTATTACCTTGCATAGAGATACTTAATATGTTCTCTTGTGTGAATATATTTACATTTAATTATACATACATGTATTTGCAAACTCATTTGATTAAACCTTGGTCCCCAAAATAAAAATTTTAAAAGTCCTAATGACTTCAGCAAAAATCAGAATCTTACTCCTTGATTCCTGTATTTTATCATCAGTACTTTTAACCTCAGAACAGTAGATCAGCCTCTTACAGGTGTATAGATAGCCTTTATGGGCTTTGCATCTTCTTGCATACCATCCCACTCAAGTTTGGCCATACTGGTTCAACTGATTTTTGTGATGTTGCTCATGTGTCATGGAGGAACGTGCAAACAACTTCAAGCAGATAACAAACTCAGGCAAAATTTAATTCTCAACCAAAATTGATGGCAGAAAATAACAAATGACAAACCACAGTGACACTCCAATAACATTTAACAGGTTCCAGGTACACTGTTACTTGCCAGGGATATTGTTATTACATGGACAAGAATGATGATCCAGTGTGCACATGTGCTCATGCACACACAACTGGGGGGCCTCTCACTCAGAATTAGCCAGAAAATAAATTTGCTTCACCCAAAGGGTTCTGGCATTGCTCAAGGATATCCAGTAGAAAAATAGTCACTCACCTGGGAGTGGGGGGAGGGCACTTAATCCTGAGAAGTCTCTTTGGATGCCATCCCAGCCCCCAGGGGAGGTTTCCCATCACTCACACACTACTTCAAGAAACACCACACATGGTCTCTGTCAGGGGCCCCATTTATAATCTGGTGGGTTGGAGCTCATGGTCATACATGATCATGGTCCAGAAACTTCTCTGCCTCTCAATGGCTGGGAGCCCTTTCTGTTGTCCAAGGGTTCCTGCCCTTTTCACTCCCACAACTGAGGGTGACATGTGGTGGGGCCATAGTTGTACCTGTCACAGCCATGCTGTAGTGCTGTACAGAACAAAAGAAAGGGCGCAGAAAACTGGTGGTGGCCAGGTATTGTCCAGGGGAGTGAGGTGCTCCTGCGATAATACATTATGTGTGATGTATTGTTCATTGGGTTTATTCACAGAAATAATATTTTAACTTTTGTCACTTCTTCACATTTTTCCTGTTCTGTAGATGCATGTAAAAGAAGCTTTTGTACCTTTTATGCTACACAAACCACTGCTAAAAAGATTCTAGAATTATTTAGGAAGCTACACTGACAGATTATGTTATAGAACTGTTCCATATTCAAAAGAATTAAAGCCTGTCAGTATATTTTACTACCATATAAAGTAAGATATCCTATCATATGCCTTATCAGCAGCTTGGTCTTGCCAATTATCCTATTACCTATAATTTTGGATGCATTACTGAGCTATTTGACTTCATATAATTTAAATCTCTTACCTAAAATGATTAAAACATAAAGGAATCAAAGTACATGAAGCAGTAATGGTCACTTCAGACTAGTATGTGGAAACCTTGGCATACTTTAAGGATGGACTCAGGAAATACCCCATACAAATTTGGTGATACAGGACAATTCCCATAGTGCATGATTCATAACTCACAGGAAGCACACGAAGCAGATGCTGCACTGAGTTATGTCCTCTATTATCTCTCGCCTGTTTACTGGAGCAAGTTGGAACACAGATTATCTTTTAGACAATTCTAGTCCTGATAGTAATCTGTATCTTTAGCTTCCCAAGCTTAGAAGATTTCTGTACTTACTTTTATAAGGAAATCGGAACATCATTAATAATAAATTAATCACATAGCAATTGTGATTATAATTATGCATCAAATAATCTGCTCACTTTTATTGGTCACTACATTTATTTGTAATCAAAGCAGTTTCTTTGAGATGCATACTTTATGTTTTGCGTAAAATAAGGAAAATATCAACTTTCTTTTTTTTTAGTGCCCTAATCGTTGTGCCAAGTATTTTTTTTTTCCTTGGGTAAGCAAATTCTTTTTCAAAATAGTACTGTATTACTCATTGACTTATTTATTTTCAAATGTGAAAACAATGGAATAAACAGAGAGCTAAGAGGGAAGTTTTCTGTTAAGTAATGAATTATTCAAGCAGTTAATGATGGAAACAATGACTTCATTGAAGCTACAGCTCTCTAAGGCAACACTGAAAAAAACTGTACTGAGACAGAGCCATCCTTTAAGTTAAGAATCAGAGCAGGTGCAGATTCTGTTGTCTGAGGGTTATCACTGCCAGCTGAATGAACTGTGTCTCAGCTTTGACTGGCATGAGTAGGCAAAACTATTCATTGGCATCCTAGAAAAGGGCAGTGGTGAAATTATTTAATCCACATATCACAAAGTCTGAGTTGGATTTGGTTCTGTTGTTACAACCATGGGCAAAGGAATGACAAAGCTTGCATGTGGAATCATTTTTAAAACACTTATGTGAAACGGTGTCCACAGTGAAAGACATGCAAAAAGACCATCCACACAGTCTTTAAGTATATTAATAGTATATTAATGGCATTTATGGGAGGTTAGACCCAGTATGGTGCTGATGTTAGAGGCATAGCTGATATACATACATACTTTTTCTTTCCTACTAGTTATTTTAAATGGGAGAAACATGTGCCTAGAAATCCTTTTAATACTTTTTTCAAAACGCTTTGCTTCACCAAGAAAAGTACCCCAGAACAGCCAACAGACAGTTGATTCGTGCATTTCTCTGACAGAGAAGACATGTAATTTTCTCTCATTTGACAATTGCTCTAAACTGAACTCGTGTTGTGAGTGTTTTAATAGCCAGGCTGTTGCCTCAAGTCACTGTTGTCCAGCTTTCAAAAAGAAACATTAAGCTCTTACCTTCAGCTGAGGGTGTAAACACAGAGTCCTTCGACAGAGATGCACTCAAAATTCATATTGTATCTCAAGATCAACAGTATTTAAGCTACAACCTTTTATAGACATCCCATTAGTTAGTGTAGTGTAGTCTAGTCTAGTTGTGAATCCTGGTTGGGACTGCTTAAGTAAGAGTGTTTACATCACCTAACTGGGGAATTTAAGTTAGTGTAAATCAGACGCACAATGCAGAGAGCTAACTTTTCACAGGTTGATTAGAAGCTCCAAAGTTATATTGTCTTCTTTACTGTATTTCAAAGAAGCCTGTCCCTTGCAGTTGACAATGTATAAGAAGTCTAACTAAGGATTATGTGATTAATTATTAATTATGTGATTACTGCTTTAGCATTTTCCATTCAAGACAGGAAATTTATGTATTTGATTTAGACTCTGTGTTTTGTTTCAGGAGCCCAGTGGTGATGAATATCACAATTGACATAACTGTACGGAATTTGATACCAAACATTGAGTCTCATCTTGACATACTACTTTTGACTCCCAGTGCTTTAACAATAACCAAATTAAGCCACAGTATTCTTCCCAAGATATCCCAACCTCAGCTAGATGCACAGCTCTTTATTTATCTATTTTTAGAACCTAGCTATATGTTCTTAAGACTTATACACTGGAGTTCTCCCAGATGTTTGCTTCAGTACATAAACTTCAGTTTGTACAGAATTCAATGGCTAGGGTACCCTGTAAATGCAACTTGTATAAACACTGAATTGGTACTAAACTAGAATACTGCTTCCTGTCAACTGCTGAACTGATTTAAAGATACTTGTCGCGCACAGGCTTATAAAATTGAAATGGTTGTGCCCTACACATTGAACTATTGATTGTAGTACCCATTATAGTTGCTTATGGTGTCATGGCTAAGGCTTTTTAGTGTTCTCATAGTATGACTACAGTCATCTGCAAGTCCTGGTAAAATATATTTTGGAATCGAAAGTTTTTCTTTCCAAAATGCAGAAAAGTTGAAATTCTTTGGAGATTTAATTCATTATTAGTAGCTGCATTAAATCTACTTTGTGTTACTCTCATGGTTTAAAGCAGTCCTAAAGCTGTTAGAGAACTCTCAAGTGAGACAGGGCTGAATAGTTTTTTGTCACACAGCTCTATAAAGATTACACTCTCCCTTCACTGTGGTGGTCCCAGCATTTCCTGGGAGTCCCACAGAGCAATAAACACCTAGAATAAATATATATCCACCAAGTTCCATGTTTTTTTCCAACAATTGCTGAAGTGTCTAGCCAGTGCACGTGAAATCTTACTGAATAAGACTGCACTTGGTGATTATTCTGTCATCCCCATGCTACAGAATTTCTAACATTATTCTCCAGCTCAAGGTAGGATGAACAGCTATGCATTTGGATGACCTCTTGTATTGGGTCTGCAAGGGATGGAGTCAATTTATTTCCCAGCAGCCACTATGGTGCTGCACTTCACATTTGTGACTAAACCAGTGTTGATAGTACGTTTTAGCTATTGCTGAACAGCATTTGCATAGCATGGAGTCCTTTCTCTTTTTCCAACCCTCTCCCCAGCGAGTAAGTTGGGGATGTGTGGGAAGCTGGGAGGAGACACAACCAGGAAAGATGATTTGAGATCACCAAGGGATATCCTATGCTATATAACATCATGCTCAGCAATAGAAAGCTGAAAGGCTTTTGGGTTTTTTTCTTTGATGGGGGCTGGGGGAAGATAGCCCTTGCTAAAAGACTGGCTGGGAGGTGTTAAATGCTTTGTTTCATTTTTGTGGGGTTTTTTTTCCTTTTTTTTTTTTTTTTTTTTTTTTTTTTTTTTTTTTTTTTTTTGTCTTTCCTTTGCTTAGTAAAGTATCTGTATCTCAGCCTACAAGTTTTCTTGTTTTGGTCTTCCTATTCTCTCCTCCAACCTTCTAGGGTGTGGGGGAGAGTGAGTGAGCAACAATGTGGTGCTTAGCTGCAGATTAACTCCCAGAAACTCTACAAAATTAGCTGGTTATAAGATCAGTTGGAGATTCAGAAATCAGTACAGCTCCCTCTGAGGCAGTAAAAAGAGGACTATACTAAAAAAAAAATGTGTAATGGGGAATGTCTCTAACATTTTTGTGTTGCTTCCTTATGGGAAGTAGAAAATGTTCCATTGATTAGGACATTTAAAACCAGACTGGCTTTAACAAGAAAATATCATTGCAGTGAAATCTTTGGCAGTTTGACAATATGATTTTACATTTCTGTTTCTGTGACAGTTCTGATGAATCATCGACAGCCATGGCAACATGATGGGAAAGGAGACAGCAGTACCATGCAATTGGAGCTGTGAAGCAGAGAAACTGTTGCTGGTTGAGTTGATTATAGCTAGTAAAAAAAAATCTTGTCACAATAAAAATACTCTGACAACCAGAAACAAACCATCTTTCTAGTCCCCTTGGGCCAATCAGTTACACTGCTCATGACTAAAACACATTGACCATCTTGAAAGGAACAGCACTGTCAAATTGAGTGGTTTAGACATAGCAGTTTTGTTATCTTTGTTCTCCTTTTTAACTGCCTCTGAATTTCATTTGGAGGCTGTATCTTTTTTCTGTTTTAAACTGTGTCTGTCTTCATGATGATTGAGGTCTTCACTTTACATTATACTGGATTATGTTTGCAATATGTTTCAGAATCCTTCAAAATGAGAAATGTTACAGTAGAACTATTGTTTATCCCAGTTTTAATGGCTTTAGTATTATTAAAAAAAAACCAAAAAAAAACAAAGCCAAACCATAATCTGGATGTTTTATTAGAAAAAAAGTGTAACTTTAAAAAAAAATCAAAAAAATCAAAAAATAAAAAATCCCTGTTTCATAATGATACTGTTCATATTTGAGTTTTGTGTAATGCCATTTTATGATTTTCACTGGTTATAACTGAGTTACTTTTAATTAATTTGTAATGATTTAATTTTATTTTTTTAATAAACTTCCTCTGCAAGATGGTATTTTCCATGATTCTTATATTACATATGCTTTGTTTTGAACCTGATTGTCTTCTGGGAAGCACCAGTAGCTACTCTATAGAATTTAAGGAAAAAAACCTATCGCCAAGACAGGCGCTGCTGCAGCTGTACCGTAGCGCGAGGTGCTGCAATCTTCCAAAAGCGTCTCCTTAGCGAAGCCGCTCGGCGGGACCAGCAGACGCTCACACGTGCATGCACGCACACACGCACGGATAGCTCCAGTAATATGGGTCAACGGCAAAGAGGCAGGAAGGGTCTCCGTGTAGAGTTCCATGGTCGAAGGTTTATTGCAGCCGCACTGTGAAGGGACCAAGGGACGAAGACCGAGAACAACAGAGAGTCCAGGTTTAAGTATGGGAGCAGGGTGAGCATCAGGGACCAATGGTCTGAGGGCATGGGAGGGCAGTACACAGGTGGGACTAGGGAATGGGAGCCAATGGGGAACCTCTGGGGGAGTGGTGACGGGCAAGGGCAAATGGGGGGAACTTGGAGTGGAGAACCTTCTAGGGCAGGACATATGAGGTAACAAAGGGGCAGGGAGGCCAATGGCCAACCAGGGAAGCAGAACTGGGGTACCTTAACATAGCAGAACAGAGCAGCCTGGGGAAGATTCTTTTCTCAGCCTAACCTGGGGAGAAGTCTCTGGTACTAGGGACTGTCTTACCAGAAGACTCTTTTTGCGCCTTGTACCACAGGCTAACCGCCCACCGCAGAAACCAACCAACCAACGAAAAAATCAAAACCCAGAGAAACAAACAAGAAAAAACCCAAACCTGCTCTCAGAAAACTCAACACCTCAGTATATGCATATGCAACAATTCTGTCTTTCTCACTGTAAGTTATCACAAATTCTGCTGCAGTTAGAATACCAAATATATTCTTGAATAGGAACATTTTCCACATCCCAGTAGAATATGTGCGGTTATTGTTCTCGGATATTCTCCCCCTCATTGATAGACAAGAGAGTGTTTCTTTTAGGTACATGACTTCATTTTTTGTGTGTATACACTTTGTCTTCAGTATAAGCTAATGAATCCATCATATGTATTCTTTCCCCTGACCAATGCCTCTTTTTTCCTGCTTCCTATCCCATATAATAAGATTACCTGCAAACAGCAATTTAAGATATGTATATGCATCTACCAAATCTGTGTTCCTCAAACTTACAGGAAATTAAGAAAGCTGGACACTCCCATAAGAAGGCAGCAACACATCAGATAGAGAGTTCTCATATTGCAGAATAATATTCTACAGAACTTTAAAATTAGCTAAAATTATCTCAGGACTATAATTTTAAACATAGAATAGTTAAATCTGATTGAGACCTCTAATCTGAGAATACAGAGTCAATCAGAAAAAGATAGGTTTTTAAAAAACAGCAAGAAAAAGTATTCTGTTAAAATTTAATTTGAAATCTGTGCAGATTTCTGACAATGCTCAGGTGTTGTTCTAAGAACATGACTATGGTCTCAGGGCTATCCCAACACAGGTAACAGAATCCTCAGGAATTCTCTGGCATTTGTACTTGCTATAAGTTTAATTATGCAAATTAGAAAAATAAAGTATATAGAGTTCAGTAAGTATAACTTTTATGCTAAAAAGTAGGAGTGAATGAAAAGCTTCAAGAGCAAGATTAAAGGCTTGAATGACAGAGCAACTGGTTAGAAGCAGTTTCATCTCTGTTGCACATTTTGTGGCCTGAAGGAGTGGTACAGAGTCAGAACAGAGAAAATGGTCACAGCATGTGAGAAAGACCAGTGTGTGTTCTGAGATTTTATAGTGTGAAAGTGATGTAAGAAATTGAATTTCAAAACATTACTAGGAATGAAATAATGAGATCTGAGAAGGCTTAGGGAAAGGAAAGCAGAAAGCAAAAAATAACCACAAGATTGTGAGGTGAATGACAGGGTGACTAGTTAGTTGTGTAAGATGATAGGAAAGTGTCAAAGAAGATGATTTTGGAAGAAAGATTCAAAAGAAAAGAACAGACTAGCAGCAGGGTTTCCTGAGGATGTGTCATAGACAGAGAGAAAGAGGATACTGGGCACACTAGATAGTGAGAGTTAAGGAAATATAATAGCGACTTGCTGGTACAGAAAATTCTAACAAGGATAAAAAAATTCAGTCAACACCCTGAGAGAAAGTGAACGGGAAGAAGATCCAAAGAAGATGTAATGAAAGGAATAATCATTGAAACAGGACATAAATGACATAGTAGAACGCAAAGTAGAGAAGCTCTCCAGACCAAGATAAAGAAAGATCAAGAGTGCCTGTGGAAAACAGACTCTTCAAGCTTAAAACAAATGATCAGCAATACTTATAGGGGCAGTGTCATTGATCAGTCTGTTTCAGAGTGGAGTCGGTAGTATGGAAAATCAAAGACAGTGAAAAAAGATATCTCCAAAACATAACATGTCCGGTAAGAAAGAATATATATAGCTAAAACATTTACTGACTCGGCTGATGGAAAAATCAATAGAGCAGGTGGTCATTTCAGGATGAGAAGTTGAGACTCATCTGACTTTACTGCCTGTATTTACTAAGAAGTATTCACTTGAGTACATAGGAAAAAAACCCAAAGTCTTACCAGTAGGTTTTGTTCTGTCTGTGTGTTGCAGCCACAATGGCAATATTATTGACAGATGTCCCTAAAAAATTTTAGCAGCAGTGTATTAGGAGGTCCTTGTAAAAGTAGGCAACATGTGGAAATAAAAATCAAAGGTAATTGGAGTAAACCATGTGTCTAGAGTGAGCTAGATTTGACCCAGCCTGCCAAAGTGAAATACAATGAGCTGCAGTGCTATGCAAGTTGAAAAGCTAGTTAAAAGTCAGCTCTGATGCTTAAGAAACACTAAAGGAGAACAAGTGTGAGGAAAAAAAAAGAAATAGAAAAAGAAAAGTGTTTCCAAGACAAGTTCAAAACAGCTTAAAGTTTCAAAGAGAACAAAAAAAATCATGGAGTATCAGAACACCTCCTGCCCCCACTCAGTAAAGGGAAAGGAAAGGAAAACAAACTGGTTAGAAAACTGGCCTAAAGAGATTAGGTATACTTAGTTTTAAGTATGTATTAAGTATAAATGAGGTTAAAATCCAAATCACAGTAATACATTTGGTTGGGTCACCTAAAAAAATACAAATGTCCATGTTGGATATCAGTTCTTTATCTCTGAATTGCTACATTTTTAACACATGAGGTAGCAATATGAGTGTTGAAAACACAGGAAAACACCTCCTTTGCCATGGAAGGTGATATATTCAGATGTGGCATAATCCTTCTGCTTATTATCTGAGTTTCTCTTGTCTGGGCTGCAATCAACAATTTTTGTTTTGCATAAGGCTTTGCACACTCTGTGGGTATGGGCCAGGTAAATCTAGCTTCTGTGTTTCTATTTTCAGTCAACTGCAGTCAGGCTCTGAAAAAGAACATTTATATAGGATGATAATCTAATCAAATCTGTGCCAAAAGAGGTCTAGGTGTGCCATGGATAGGAACTGAGGGACTGCTTTCTACTCCATAATGCTTGTGCTGTGTAGCCTTTTGGAGCTGTTTTGGGGTTTTTTTTACCTTTTATTTTATCATACTTCATTTTCTACATATTCTGTTTTGTGTATTTATATTCAAATAGCTTGGGGCAGGGACTGTCTTTTATTATATGTTTGTACAGCTCTTAATAAAATGGATTCCCAATACCTAAGTTTCTGGGTGTTACTTTGTCATCAGTAACCACTACGAGAACTTCTGATAAGATTCTGACAATGTAAAATATGAATATCAATTCTTACTCAATATAAATCTCAAACTTTAACTGTGATTCACTTTGGATATTTTGCTACCATTTCAGCCAATCTTTACTTGGTGAATAAGTACTTCAGTTAGAAACAGATGCAAAATAAATGGCATTATTTTTATTAGCTTTTTTTCTTCCATCCTGAAGGAGCTTTAAGGAAAAAAAAAATGCACATGTGTATAGATAATGGGAGCTTTTATTAAGCTCCCATGGTTATCTGTTCAATTTGCACTCTTAAATAAAATAATTTAACCGTGTGGTTCTTTCTCACTCTTTCCCCGATATCTGTAAGAAAAATAAATGGTCATCCCAAACCACGTAGCAAAACAGAGCTTTATATGTCTGTTTTACTAGCCTAATGCCTGATTATAAGAAACTAGGTATTTGCTTATAAACTCAGTATACATAAGATGTTTATTGCTATATAGTTCAGTAAAGCCATGTACTCATGGTTATAATACACAACAATATATGCCTGCCCTTGTACTTTTTATGCTTCTTGCATCATGCTGGGGGGAATGATAATGTTTATTTGGGTTCATTCTTGGGAGCAGTGCATTGTGAGATTGAATTGGTTTGTGTTATGGTTTTTCAGTGATCAAAAAACTCAGACCTTTGATAGTCTTTCAGCTTGATTTGACATGGTGACAAATGTCTACGTATGCTAACCTGAGCATTTGGGGTTTGTACCTTACGAAAAGTATATTTGACAGAACATTAGTTTCTGGCATCCCCAAAAAAATCCTTTTCACTTGGGTTAAATACAACAAATTCATCTTCAAAAAGAAAGGCTATAAAGGAGGAAGCATTTCCTGTGGTCAGTGTCAAAGCTAAAACACTGACTTTTCACTTCAAACACTGTTTTTACTCTTGAATTAACCTAATATAGAAATTAAAACAATCAATAAAAGAAAAAATCTAAAAGTCCAAGAAAGCAATTTAGCTGAGGCATTTTTTACTTTTTTTTTTTTTTTTTTTTTTAATTTTGCTAAGTTAAGAAAACGATGCCATACCTAAAAAAACCCGAACCCCACTTCTATTCACACACCACTGTGATAATAACTACGGACCAGCTGCTTGCTTATGATTGGCTCCGATTTTGGATAATAATAGCTTTGTAACTCATACATTATACGCACGCAGCAAGAGTAAAAATAAAACCAAAATTAAATTAAGGAAAGCCCCAGCTTTACCCGAGGCAGCCTGGGCCGCCCCCACAGGGCCGGGCCGGGCCCGCGGTCCGGGAGTCCCGGCGGGCGTTGCCTGGCAACGGGCACTTGGAGCTGGGCGCTGGGAGCGGCCCGCGGGCCCGGCCCGGAACCCGCTCCCGAGGGAAGGCGGAGGGAAGCTGGCAGGAGGGACGGGGGCTGCAGCACTGCTGGGGCTGGCGGCGAGGTGCCAGGGACAGCTGGGTGCGAGGCTGCCAGGCTCCCTTAGCAAAGCTGTTTCTCCCCTCGCAGGGAGGTGCCACCGCTGCGCGATTCCCTTACGCACGTTTAGCGGACCAGGTGGGAATGAGCCCCGCTGGCGCTGCTTTTGCACCTGCTCCTCATCCGCCCTCCGGGGGACTACTGAGGGTTTTTTTATTCGGGGACGCCTTTCACCTCCCGGTCAGCTGCAAGCCGTGGATGCAGAGTCTGGAAGATAACCCTGTTGGACAGTGTCGTGGAGAGTATTGAAACATAACTTAAATAATGTGCTGATAGGAGAAATCACTAAATAAAACCCCATAATCCCACCCAAGATGAAGGCAGCCCCAAAAGTACATTTTATGTAGCTTTCTTCATTATATGCATTTTCTTCATTATAAAGAAAACAGAAGGACAAATCCTCTGATGTATACATTTTTAATTATTACAAATGCTCTGCTCTGTTTCTAATTTAATTTGAAATGCCATCTTTTCTTTCTCAAATAAGTTTAATCTTAAAAACTGTATGACTAAATGAAGAACTTCCATTTAAAATCTCAAAAAACTGATGCAGGTGGAACATCCATTTAAAAGCCTCAAGAAAGAGGCAGATAATACAACATCTAAATTGCTATATGTGTAGGACTTTCAGCTAAAACTCCTGTTGCTATAACACACAGAAGTGTTGAACAGATTTATCTGGTCCAATCCTTTTTTAAGGAAATCTTATTTATAGCACTGACTGAAACTAAAGTGTTATTTTTCAGGGGTGAATTTCTAACAATAATTTGATTTTTTGTCTGATTAAATTATTGCAATTTAAAGTATACAATTGCAGTTGGTACATTTATTTAAGAGATGCAAAAGGAAACAGTAATTCAGCACTGTGTACAGAAGAATCTGTTGTAAACAGTTTTTATGTATGTACATTCTGGCTAAAATACTTGGAAATAATAATCACTGTGATAAGCCTTAGGATTGCTACCGACTGTGGTGGATTCTACATTAATTCAAGATTTATCAATAGCTTTCAGCTAAAGAAATGGTGTTTAATTTAATTAAAGGATTTTGTGTTTCAGGAAGGGAAATTTTTTTCACTTAGAAAATAGGTTAAATTCAGTGTTCTGTATTATCAGCTGATAAACTGAATATTAGGTGATACTGAATATTAACCAGTATATGAGAATATAGACTTGTCAGAATGCAATTTTCTATTGTTTATAGTGAGAAAACTGTTTAAATCATTTACCAACCTTCCCTGTGTTCTGTTGAGCTGGCACACCTTACCAAACCTGTCTTATAAATCACTTTCCCGAGTGTTTCCAAAGCTTTCTATGTGGCCATTTAATTTGATTTGACTAATGCATCCCACTCCACATCTATAAATGTGTTTGTAGAGATAGTGAGGTTGACTTCACTTCCTGACTCCAAGCCTATATAAAACTCAGCATGAAAGAAGCAGCAATCTTGTTGCAGCCAAACAGTGGTGCCGCAGCTACAGTTGTACAGATTGTGAGATTTTTATCTTCCCAAGACTTAACAGAACAAGTTTCATTAAAAAAAAAAAAAAAAAAAAAAAAAAAAAAAGTTCTTTTCATCTTTGTGTTTTGTCCTTTCACTGGTCACCACTGGAAAGAACCTGGCTCTGTCCTCTTTGCACCCTCCCTTCAGGTATTTCTATACATTGATAAGATTCCCTTGAGCCTTCTCCAGGCTAAGAAGTCCCAGTTTTCTCAGATTTTCCTCATCTGTGAGCTGCTCCAGTCCCTGCTTTATCCTTGTGGTGTTTTGCTGAACTTTCAATAGTATCCTTCAGGCCACAAAAATGGATGCAGTTATACAGATTTGGCTTCACCAGTGATGGATAAAGGTGAAGGATCACCTCCCTTGACCTGTGGGCAGTATTCTGTTTGACATAGCCCAGGACACCTGTCACCTTTTTTGCAGCAAGAGAACACTGCTGGCTCATGTTCAGCCTGGTGATCACCAGGACCTCCAGGTGCTTTTCTGCCAAGTTGGGTAGCCCCCCGCTTAGTGCATGTTATTGTTCCTCACCAGGTGCAGGAATTGGTCCTTCTCCTTTTGAGGTTTCTGCCATTTCTTTGGCCTCTTGAGGTCCCTATGGATGGCCTCACAACCTGCAGTGTACCACTCCCCACTATGTGGTGTCAGCTGTGAATTTCCTGTGGGTATATTAAAGAAATTCCTTGGCTTTAGATTTCCCACAGCAGAGTCTCGGTTGTCCACTTCCAGGAAAAATAATTTGAAAATTGAAATGTATTAAAATAAGGAAAGCTTGAGCTCAGTGTCTTCAGAAAAGGACCCCAAACAAATAAATCCCTGGGCAGTTAAACCCTTACCATCTGAGTTTCTTATCCCTTATGTGACAGTTCAATAAAAATTTTTTTTTTTGACTGGGGTCTTCTGGTTCTCCATTGGTTCTCTTCATTGTCTCTAGGTGGGCCATTTCTGTTTTTACATCTGCTGGTGGGATAGTGGCCTTCCTTAATGCCTTGTGTTCCAGTGCGAACAGGCTCTGGGGATCCCTTTTACTTAAGTAGGTAAAAAGCTCAGTGTATCCAGCAAAAAGTTCCCAGTGTGTGGCTTGAGGCTTCAAGCACGGCTAGCTACTAATGCTAAGTGAGTTACACTAAGCAACTAATTTCCTTTATTCCTTTACAAGGTACTCTCTGCTCCATCACCCAGATCATTAATTAAGATGTTAAACAGGACTGGACCTGGTATTGATCCCCAGTACACCGCTAGTCACTGGTCTCCAACTAGACTTTCTTTTTTACTGCTCTTTTTTTGCTATGCAGGCCCTTTCTTTAGTTCCTTGGAGAGTCTTATGGATTTATTAGCTTACTCTGAAGGAATAAAATTGGGGTTACATTTAAGAACAGTACAAAGGAACACACCAAAACCAGTTGTCCAGTAATTATGAAGCCCGGATATACCACCTTCTTGTGGTGCAGTGTAGTAGCGATGATCCATGTTAGTGACAAGTAATAATTGGCTTAATGTCACAATTCCAGACCTAAGCTGATTGTAACTGCATTCTGTACTTACGGACAGCTTGCATCTCTGAGCACTCATGTCTTTAACATGGTTTTCGCTCTGGGCCTCAGGTCTCTAGCTTTGACCTTTTTCTTGCTCTGGAATTAATGTCATTCTTTTGTTCTTGGCTTAGACTCTGAAGTGTAACCATCTAAAGCAAAGGTAATCTCCAAGGAAGGTGCTGTTGCTTTAGAAAATTATATACCTTATAATTTAAGAAGATAAAGTTAAACATAAAATAACAATTCAAGTGACAAAATAACTACCTCACTTATCTTTCAGGTTTGCTATTCCAGGGCTCTTGAAAAGACCAACATTTATGTTTCTTCCTCAGAGCCTTTGGCAATCCATTCTGTCATGGTCGGTAACACTGTGCTACTGGGATTTTAATCCATTTGGATATTTTCTACTGGCAACCTTATAAATGGAGAAGGGTGTGAATATATTACATCTATGTACATATAAATGTGAAAGTGCTGCCTTTTTTTAATTAAAAAAGCTACTGATAAACTAGTGGCAAGAAAGCATCAATACAACTCTTCTTGAATGGCAAGTGAGAAGTTGATAGAATGTGTTTTGTGGTTTTGTAAATTGAATCTTAGAATAATATTCAGGAGTAGTGACTGTAGTTGCAGAAGTCATTGCTTCCAAAAAAACCAAAAAATACATGCTTTTGCAGCAATTTGGTTAATGAAAATGTGCTTAGAATAGAGGATGTAAAAATTAAAGGAAAATACCTAGAACTTCCATTTGGAGCAGAAATTTCATGTGTTGCTGGGCATCCTTCCTTCACCGCCCTTCTCCCCTTGTGTGGGTATAGCAAAACTATTATTTCTTATGATTCTAATTATCAAATTATATTCAAAGAAACAGATATTAATGACATGGATTTGATAACAAATGAGAAGTTAAAGGTAAAAAACCCCCCTACGTATTACTGTGCAAACTACAAAATGGCAACTTCTAATACAGATACTAGTTCCATTATTGCTTATTTGTCTAGAAAGAAATAGTGGGGGTTTTTTTCCCTACAGCATTTCATGAAAACAAATGTGTTTATTTTTCTATCACAGAACCAATTTACCATGAAAAAATTCAGAGTTCAAAAGTGAATTGTTTCTCAGGGATATACAATGGAGCACACAGACACCACTTCTTATCCTCTTGAGGCAGAAACTGTAAATTAGATTTTAACAAGCCAGATGCAGGCAATATAAATTTGTATAACAAGCCTTAGCAATAATAAAAAAAAAATCTGATCATTTGTAATGTGGAAGTAGTTGTAGTTAATACTGAAGTAAATTCAGATTTGTTGTGGTCATTTATGGAAAATCACTGTTGCATGACTTGCATTGTATCTAAAAATTTGAGATTATTAAATAATAAATGAGTAATAATGATTACTGAAATAATGCTCTCTGGAGACTGAGAACCACAAAGTCTAATATGAAGTCTTCAGTAAAGGAAAGAGCTGTCTTTCACAAAGAGAAGGGTACAGTGCACTTTCAAAACCCATTTACAAATACAATTTTTGCCCTGAAGCCACTCACACTGGATGTCACTCAGAGTACACCTGTTCAGCTCCGTGTCAGTGTGCAGCAAGGGCCAGCTGCTCCCTAAGGGACCGGGAGCTGTGAGCCAAGGGTGACCCCAGGTCTGGCAGAGCTCTTCCCAACAGACACTGTCCCTTAGGATTTGACTATGGTGAGCAAAAACAGGTGCTATAACGGGATGTATCAATAGTCCTGGGAAGGCAATTGACAAGCTGATGTCAGAAACTATCCAGGAACAGAACAAGGTGACAGGAATGGGGCTGGAGAAAGACCCTGAGGTCCATTCTGAGGATGGGGCTGGAGACCAGCACTCCTATGGGGCAGGGGACTGAGGGCCTCAGTCTCAGATGAAGTTTTTATCCAGGGTCCATATGCAGGATTGGGAGGAGCTCCCAGGGAAGACTGAGAAAGGCTAATAAGGTCTGGTAGTGCCCTCAGAGCCCTAACAGTGTGTGTAAGTCTGTCTTCATTTATGAAATAGCTAATGACAATAACATTTTAGGAATCATTATGTATCAACCAAATTAATTGTTAAATAAATTAATTAATTGGGATGACTGGTGGTGGTTAAACTCCTCAAAACTGTTTTACTCATTCTAGGTCTTTCAAAACTTGTCTCTGTTTTTAAGGCTGTCTGCTGAAATATGAAAGGGACTAAGAAGTAAATCAAACAAGCCACAATACCCAGAACAACTCAGAAGAAAACTAAAAACTCATGCCCATGATCATGAAGTAGCAAAAAGTAGCTACACAGGTGTCATGCAGAGATGTAAGTCAGTATGGCACATAAGTAGCTTGATTGTTTAGAAAATATGAGAATTAGATAACAGGCTTTCTTTCCAACAGCTGGAAAGAAGCTACTCCTCAAACCTAGATAGCACAAAGTTGCCAGGGGCAGAAATGCCAGTGTCCCTGCTAATTTTACTGTTTGCTACCTCTTACGGTTGCATTTAGGGAACTTTCAAACTGATGTTCCCCAAACCCCTTCTGTATATAAAAACTGATTCAGTCTTTTCAATCCATTAAGATCTTTTTTTTTCAATATTGTAGGTATACAAATCAGTTCTCTCTCTTCATTGTAAATATATTTATGGGATAATTAGCAACGTGGAAGTATTGTACACAGTCCCAGTGTAACAGTGGTGTTTTTGGACAAAAAGAAAGAAGAATGGTCTTCCTAGTCCGCAGCTATGAAGAAAGAGCTTACTGAGGCTGGTAGCCACTCTTGACTTGCACCAGAAGAACTAAACTACACTGGTCTCCTTACAGGTACAACATGGTTAAAACAGAGGGGATCATAGGGAATGTGTGTTCTCTAAGAAATCTATATGATTTTTGGCTGTTAAAGTAAAGGAAATAATATTTTCTTCCATAATTCTGTCCTCCTTTTGCAAACTTGATGAGGTAAGGATGTGATGGAGTGGCAAGCTGATGCATGGATGCTTGAAAGCAGTTGCACAACATTTCAAGAATTTCAAAAGCTTAGCTGATTTTTTTTTTCTATTTTATTTGAATGTTTTATCACTAGTAACCAGCATGCTGTTATTACTTGTGGATATAATCTTTGCATCATATGGAAGGACACTGAAGATCTGGAGTAATAGTCAAACATGTCTTATGGTGCTCATTAATATGCAGAAGTTAAATCATCAGCCAGCAATCAAAAAAGAGAAATGATCACATCAAGAGTAAAGTATCCCAGGGAGAGAATTAATGTCACAATAATTACATGGTTCACACTGGAGAATGTGTGGTTATTAGCAGTTCTAGAGAGCTAATTAAGCAAGTCGAAATTCTTTTTAAACCAGTTTAATCATGAGAAAAGGTGTTCCCTTGGCTCTGAACAACTAACTAGCATAAAAGAATTGAGAATTCATGGGTACATCAAAAAGAAAGGAAAGATGGTAATTGTACTGTACTAAGCTGAACTACCTTCAATTTTAAAAGTGCTCGCTAATAAAAATAGAATTCATCAAATTGTTTGCTTTGGCAAAACACAGCAAAGACTGCTGCTGTTCATTAAGTCTCAGTGCTTTGTTACATAGTGTGTACAAATTTATTTATCATGATTGACTACATAGTGCTTTTCCATCATAACAAAGTTATTTTGAGGCAATCTCTCTGCCTTGCCTGATTCACTCAGAGATATCAAACTAAAGCAAGGAAGAATGTGTCATGGAATGGAGAGAAAAATGGCACTTAGGCTCATAGCAGTCACCAGAACCAAATTCAAAGTGATTAATATTGAAGTAAACAAAACCTTCTGAAATGTTTTCAGGGTGTCTTGTTGTGTCCTGTTCCAACCCCCCACCTCCTCCAACATACTGGTGGTTAGCTACTGGGACTGAGAAAATGCTGGCTAACTCATGAATATCTATCTGAATGCCAGCATTGACTGTGCCTCATTGTGATGCAGGAGATATAAGAGAGTAACTGGATTTTTGTTTTGCCTTAGCCTCTGAGCACACACAGAGATTGTGCCTCTCTAGACAGTATGGTTCTCAGCTATCTTACTCTGTTTATTGTGAAACCATAATCTTCATAGAAGCATAATTTTAATTTGTTCCCTCTTAAAAGTGGTCAGTAACTTGCTTAGCATGCAAGTTTGCTGTTAGATTCCATTTAAATAACCTTGTGATCATAGTGTTATGCAATAAAATGAATCCACTGTTGTAAGAAATTATATTCTAGACTGTGATACGGACAGCACTCGGATTTTTTGTTATTCTGCTCTCATAATTCATGTCAACTAGTGTCTCATTACAACAGTGATAACAATTAAGTTCTGGAATTCATCACAAAATCTTTGCAGTTCTAATGTCTTAAATTATTTTTCAAGATGGAATTGTAGATATTTTCTTTACTGAGTCTCAAAACCCTACAAATGAAAAGTGATCATTACTAAAGAATGAACACTGAAGGAGTTTAGGGCATTAAGAATATCTTTAAGATTATGCACTTTGTAAATTCCAGATTTATATACAATGGAATTTAGCTGATACAATATTCTTCAAAGATATATGTCGTCTTACACATAGTTTAAAATGCATGCAATTATCAGAATATTACACAGAGTTAATAAAATTTTACTATACCTATCAATAAAGAAAAATGATAATCCAGAAACATGAGTTCAGAATTAATAGGCTTTTGTGTATATAGGTGAAAGAAGAATATGGATGTGGAGGAATGATGAAGTGCAAATTGACATGAAATTTTAAACATGTTACTAAGCGGCAGGTGGAGGATACATATCCATAAACATAGATCAGAAACAGAAGGAGTACATGACAGAACTTTGTTTGCTACAGATGAGCCACATGCAATGTGGAGTTGTGTCAGAAATTAAAAGGGATGCTTGTATTATTATTAGCTACAATAAAACAATATCTATTCACCAAGATGTCTACAGTTGTCTCATGTTATCTGACTAAGCACCTAAAAACTAGTACTCTAATCCGTTTTTCATGTAATGACTCTGCATTCTATCATATATTTATAACCTTCTGTGGAAACTCAGCTCTCTATTGACCACAGACGGAGCTAATAACTCTGCCAAGTGCCTCCAGTTATGTGACATGAAACATACTCAGATAAAGAAGAAATTAAATGAGATAAGGCTTTAAAAAGGAAGAAAACAAAGACCAGCAATTTGGTAATACTCCAATCTACATAATAAATAATGGAATAAAAAATTATAGAGACTGATGTAATACAAAAAACAGACTGCAATTATTTTTAGCATGATTTTTGAAAGTAAATATTCAAGACAAGTCTCTCAGAAATGTCTAACTACATATGCTACTGTGAAACCTTGCACAATGCTGGTCAGTGTATGGTTTCAGATAATATACTTCCAGTGAATTCATGCATATCTGAAACTGTATTCATGCAGTACATTTTTTATTGATACTCATATATTGCTCTCAAATATGCTATTCTGTTTCATTTCTTTTTGTCTTTGTTCTACAAGGTCCTGATTCATCCTACTCAAGTTAAAAACATTTTTTCCATTTATTTTGACACAATTTGGATCAATGCCATACATCTCTTTCCTTTTAGTAGCAAAAATGAATTTTAATCACAAAGAACTTGCAAACATGTCATTATATAGTCAGTTGCTTAACAAATATAAAAATAAACCTTCTGCTATTTATCTCAAAGGCATATTCTAATAGCCTATATATTTTAAAGTCATTGAGGAATAAGTTACTGATGAAATAGCTCCTGCAGTGTAAGGACTAAGCAATAAAATTGCTAATGTTTAGTTAATCAGTTTACTTAGCTATTTTAAATGCTTAGACTACATGTTATTTTGGAGTTTGTTTTTGTAATTAGTTATCAATCAATATCTCTAATTTAGTTTACAGTAGACACCAAAAATTAGATTTACCTGGCACTGAGAAAAATAATCTACGCATTTATTTCTTTGTGTAGTAAAAGTATATGTCACCATAAAAATATCAGCAAAAAAAAAAGTCTGTGTTTGTGTCTCATTTTTTGAAAGATGCATATATGATTCTTAGAAAAACTGAAAATAGGACTTTCTATCAGCTAAACATATTTTAAGCATGTAAATTCATAATGGGGAACTTGAGCAGAATTAGCAGAATTGACTAGCCTGATACTTCTTTTTTGTGAGGTTTCAAGAAAGTTTTCACTTTGATTCCTATCAAAAGGTAGAAAGATAAAAAGAAAACCACTTAGCAAACAGAGAATCATAGAATCATAGAATCACAGAATATCCTGAGCTGGAAGAGACCCACAAGGATCACCAGGATCCAACTCCCTACCTTGTACAGGACCATCCCTAAGAGTCACACCATGTGCCCAAGAGCATTGTCTCAATGCTTCTTGAGCTCTGTCATGCTTGGTGCTGTGACTACCACAAAGAAGAGATGAGTGCCTGCCCCTCCTTTTTCCCTCATGAGGAAGTTGCAGACTGCTATATTACAGAACAATTGAGAACATATATGTGCATTTTTTTCCAGGTTTGTTTTTTTTTAAAGTTTTGGTGAATGAAATGTAGTGACTGATTGTTGCATTCTTCAGAAGACCCTTAGTAGTTAAAGGCAGATGCATACATGCACATTTAGGCAAGAATATGGCCTCTTGTAGAACAAGGGAGCCTTGGCATCCTGAAAGCTCTTTTTTAGTACAGAATGCAGACATCTCTTCCATTCTTTGCAAACAACCTGAAAGCCTGGAGTCACTAAATTCTAGATGCCAGTAAGAATGCTCTCAAGACTTAGAACATCTAGAAACCTATATTATTCTCACTCATATTAATTAAGTTTAAAAAAAATGTTAACATGAAATAGCACTTATAAGGAAGAACCTTAAAAGAAAGTCCATAATCAGCTTACTTGTTTTAAGGTAGGAAAGCATTTTAATACCTTATTGAATTTTTAGGTTAAACAGACGAAGGATTTAAAGATGGAATCTGAATTATGGCATGTTAAACAGTAGATGACCATTTTTCGCCGTAACTGCGTGGGATTTAGGATGAATTGTTACTGTAACATAAAATGTCAAAGGACTTAAAAGGCTTAACAGGTCCTTGAGTGCAGTTTGGAAGGTTAGAAAATTTTCTTAATTTCTGTTTAACAGAGTTGTATAATCTTCTGCTGTCCAAAAATTTATCTTGAAGACATTTTGGATGTTATAAAGTCATTCTGATTTTGTTCTACATATAGAAAGTTTTTTTAAAATAATAAAATAGCTGAACAATATCGAAATAGGACATTTTTATAACTACTTTAGCAGCTACTTTTATTCATGTACTTTATGTTCCTTTAACAAAGTACGTCTAAAGTGAAAAAAAATAATGAAATAGGGTCTTTAACAAGAGCTTCTACTTACATTCTTAAAATCATAAAATTCACACTCTGAGAACATTACACAGTTCTATCAGATGAAAGTCAATCTCAAAGAGGCCAATTTTTGTCTGTAGTTAATGCAGTGGTGTTATTAACAATTTTTAGCTTTAAAATAAATTTTAATGATGAAGTAATTTTCTCCTTCATCTTTATCCTGATTTTATCATATATATATACAAAAAATAATTGTATTATATGTATATAATCAAATCTAAGGGAAATTCATGAAAGAAATAGAATGTTCCCAAAAATTCTGAAGGTTATATGAAATTAAAATTACTTTGATTAGTTTTCAGTTGACAATCTTAATATTCACGACATACTTCACTGTGGAATTTTGTTTAAAAGTCTGTGTAAATGGATTTACTTTTTTTGCAAGAAATATATTATTACCATATCTTAATCATATTTTATTTGTTGATTATGTGAAATAACTACATAAGTAATTATATTAAATTAATATATTTATAGTTATTATAATTATTAATTTGGATAATTAGGAGTGATGATACAGCAATATACACCATTTACCCAGTTCTTTGTATGGGAAGTAAATTAAAAAAACATAACAGAAAAAATCCTGTCGAACTAGAGGAGATAGCAACTACTCTACTTTACTTATTTACTTTTCCAGTAAAAGCTAGTCATGCTGTGCTTGAGAAAAATCTCAAGAGAAATAGAACATATATGATTCTAAAAGACTGTCTCTCCTATCCCTGTGTAGACAGATAACAAGACAGATAAGTGAACTGTGTTACAGAAGTCTGACAAAAGCTTCCATAAAAGTTATTGCAATATACCTGATAAACTCTTGGAAAGAAGAATTAATAGCAGAGAGGATGAGACACATTTTGAATGGAGCACGTAGCAGACTTACTACCTTGATACCTATTTTATTCTGGTCTCTGGGTGGGATACAAGGAAATAAGAAAATCCCTTTGCTTGCAGTGGAAAACCTGTGACCAACAGACACAAATCTCTTTCCATTTGTCAATACAGAATATCCTTTGTTTGCAACTACATTTCTAAAGTTCAGAGCTACCAGACAAAGCAGATGGGAGTTTCTCATCAAAGGGACATGCAATCATCCTCAAGAAAACAACTTTACAATTTAAAACACAGAATTTGAGAGACAGAAAACAAATACACATTAAAAAAAAAATCAGTCTTTCAGTGAATTGAGTGAGGCATATCTTAGACTATTTAGAAATGTTGAACATATTTGGTTGAGTAGAGAAGAGCAAATACTGAAAAATGAAATTTAAAAAAAAATTTCCAAAAACAGAATCAAGGAGGGGAAAAAAAAGCCCCAACAAATCAAACCCAGAAAAAATCCAGTGACGGAAGCATGCCCAAAGAAGTAGAATAACTAAGGGGGTTTTTAAAGAGACAACTCAAACTACATTTTTGACAGAGAAGTGGGAATGATATTACGGAAGTAAAAGGCTGGTCTGCAAGCTCTTATCTATAAGATGAAAAGAAAACAGCAACAATCTTTCTTTTGACAACATTGTCATACTTGAAGGACTCAATTTCCAAGTGCAATGCCTGCTAGGAAAAAGCTTTCAAGTAGTTCTAAATATAAAGAAAAGCTTAAGGATGTAGTTGATACTTCATTAGGCTTTAATTGTGCACACTTTATTACTATTAATGACGAGTCTCAAGATTAAAGAAGCTGAGAATGAGTGAGAGTAAGCTTGTGAGCACGGGTTTCAGATGGGAAATAGAAGATCCATGGTGAATTTCTAGGTGCTATATACTCTCTCGGGTCTACCAAAATTTTGTGCCTCAGGAATATTAAGGGAAGAATGAGTATATGGTTCCAGGTTCCAGGATAATATAATGACAGATTCAGTGATGTTTGTGAGATTTTTATGTAGTGTATTTGATCTTGTAAGAGTATGAAGACATCAGTTTTATACTCATGGAATAAAAATGAAGGGATATTTTTTTTTAAATGATGATGAGGCAAAGGTTCCTTTTCAGGAGGTATCAAGTAGCAAGTATCCTGACTATGTAAGATTATTCTAATTCATACCTTACCTCCCTCCTTCTTTCCTTCCTTCATATTACTTTCATAACATGAAGTTATCCTTCAGTTTTTAAAAATTTAGTAAAATTATTATTGAGAAAATTAAAAATTTGGAAAAAATTCCAGATTTAATTTACATATTTGATTCTAATCCTTTCCTTTCCTTTGCTTTTATTTTTTTCCCCTATAGCACCATTCTGTGCTGAGAACTTGCAGATTTTTCCAGTTTCAGTAATTTATTTGGAACTGTTTGTACTCATCACAAATCATTTATCTGTTCTCTGTGTTGAAGATGTTGATGACCACAGCTATTTCAGAGGGAATGACTCTGCATCCTCATTTATCACAGAATGCATCAGCAAAAAAGAAAATTAACTTCCAAAAGAGGCAAAAGCTTTTTCTTGTCTATTCAAGGTGATTGCTTTTCTCACAGCCTACCAAATATCTTCATGGGCTGATATAAGCTAGTGTAAACAAGGCACTATGGATGTCCTGCCTTGCCAGTAAAGAGATCTTTGACCTCAAGAAGCATCTCTTACAGTGAACTGTTGTGGTTCAACCCCAGCCAGCATCTAAGTACCGTGCAGCTGTTTGCTCACTGCCCCTCCCCCACCCCTTCCCAGTGAAACAGGAAGGAGAAAAAGAAAAAAAGTTTGCATTTTTAATCAAAAGTGAAAGGGAGAAGGACTTCTCGTCACTATTATTTTTAATTTTTTCTATAGCAGTTTAGTATTTTAAGAATGCAGAATAATCCATGTGTGCCATTACAACACTTCAATTCTATCATACTTCATTTTGGCTTTGATAGTTGCAATGTTTACTCATTTATTCCTGTCGGAGCAACTGTCCTTTGGAAGACTGATGTATGAATTCATGAAAAGGGTGTCACGATGGTCCCTGATGGACCAGGAGTGGAATTTAGATCTGTTTCAGGTATTCTCAAAAGATCTATGAAATTCTTGTTTGCCCAAATCTTCAGAAACAGTATAAATAAAAAAATATTATGTATTCTTTTATCTGGGACATGGAAGTTTCCCGACTTCTCTGAGTGATGGTAGTTGAACTACAGCACTACAGCGGAAAAACAGAACTCTTTTTTAACACCTGTATAAGGTCATGTGAACATCACCTCATGAACTGCTATTTTTTTTTTTTTTGAGTGGTTTTGGGGATTCCTGGGGTTTTATTTGTCTTTCTTTAGATCATATTTTGAAAAAGATGGAATAGACAGATGATTGTTCTCTTACTTTATTACTGGTGACATAAGGCCGGGTTGGATGGGTCTCTGAGCAACCTGATCTAGTGAAAGATGTCCCTACCCATGGCAGAGGGGTTGGAACTAAATGAAATTTATGGTCCCTTCCAACCAAATCCATTCTATGATTCTATGAAACTAATAATGATTAATATTAATCTCTAGAATCAGATAGATAGCATGAGACCACAAGAGAAACTTTTAGATATAGATGGAGTTACAATACTTCTTACACTACAGATGTTGATTTTATAAAAGCTGTGAAGACTGTACAGATTTTAGAGAAATGTACAAGAAGATAAAATTAATTGCAATCTGCTTCCTCATTTTTGGACTTATGCCAACAGTAGTGTTATAAATAAAAAATAATCTTGAAATTAAAGAAAGCATTTAAGTACGTGCTAGACTTCAGACTCCTGGCTCAAATAATGCTTGAATCATCATAAAACTAAGTATGTGCTTAAGGAAGCTGCCTGTGCAATGATAAGATGCAACCACAGTGAGTACTATTCAGAGTGAAGTACACACAAGCACAGTAGGTTTGGGTTTGGTTGGGTTTTTTTTTTTTGTTAAAAGTGACATCTATAAGTCCTCTGTTTCAAGATGTTTATTAACATCGATACATTTAGTGAAAATATATCAAAACTGCACCTGGATTTTCATAGTCATGTGGTTGAAATTCACAAATCTGTATAGGCAAAGTTATGTTCCAAAATGTCTACTTTTTAGCATCTTTTAGCACCCTTGTGAGTCTGGCCTCAGATAGGTAATGATCTGTAATGAAAATATGCAGTCTTAGCATATTTGATGAAGAATGTTTGTTAATCTGAAAGTCCTGTTTTGCATGTTTTGTGCCTGAAACTGGATATAGCCCATTTTCTATTTGTGTCTTCTTTTTAAGAATAATTAGCATTAAAAAGGAAGAATCTATTCAGTCATCAAGTTGCTCCTCATAAATGTTTTCATTTCATAGGGATAACAGTTCCCTTTGGAAAATAATTCTTCAATAATACTTCAATTAAGTTGAAAACTGCTACTAGGAAAAGTTCCATTTTTATACAAGAAGACTGAATTGCAATTTAGGCTTTTTCATTATTGATTATACTGCGTTATCTTGAGAGTTTGTTCTGTGAAGCTTGAAAGTGTACCAGCATTAATTTTTTTCCACTTGTTTTCACGGCTGATACAGTATCCCTGTGGTTCAAGAAGCTGTGCTCTGTCTTACTTTAACACATCTTTAAAAAATGCTTGAATATTTGAAATGAATTTGGTATGATATACTTTCTTATCTGCCAAAACTTTGTGCACTAGTGAAAAGGTATTTTAATGACAAAACAGAACTGATTGAGATTGATTTTTAATATTTGGGTAGGGAAAAAAGACAGAAGAAGAATTTTGTCATGCTTTTGAGTCAATGAGCTAGGCACTAAAAACATGCAGAATATGCTTAACACCCACTGAAGGAACTGTGAGATAAGACTGCTTAATCCTATAGGAAAAACCCACAGTCATCAACTAGATTCTCTGTTCTCATCTCTTTCTTTAGATTTCTTCCTAAATTACTGGTCAATGAACACCAATCTTCTGGCATTTCTGAACCCATATCTTCAAAAATTATTAAAATGAGTTCTCTTGTACTTCCCCAGAATAATGTGGAATAAAACAACTACATTCTGATTAAAGAACAAAAAAACCTAATCTTTTTATATTCAAAAAAGCATTTTTCCTTGAATTTATAGGAGGTCCGAACTTTGTGTGGGCTTTGAATGGATTGTTTGAAATATTTTTCTTTTTGTTCTACTGTGTTTCTTCTTATTACTCTTTCATCCAATATAGTATTATCAATATAGTTCATGATCTTTCTAGCTACTTTTTTTCCTGAGAGTAAAAAAAAATATAAGCAAGTATCTGTAGCAGGCTGTAATATTATTTATGAGGAGCTGTGTAGGTGTCAGACACTTCCTCATTTCTGATTGTATGACATTGTCCTATGTTTGTTCTGTTTACAGGACAGGAATACTGAAAGTACTGAAAGATAACTGTAGTTATTCCCAGCTTTGTTAAGAAGTATGTTTTTTTTGGGGTTTTTTGTTTTTTTTTTCTTTTTGGATAAGTGGGAAGAATGTGGATTCCTCTAATTGGGACTTGATAAAGTAAAATCATTGGGAACACTGTAATTTGTTTTTCTTTACTGCTTCAATTAATTTCTTATTTATATTGTAAATGTGCACATTTGTTGCTAAGATGTTAATAGTGTACTGTGTAAGGAGAGAATACAGGTTCAGAGGAGTGCTCATGTGGGAAAAAATAAATGAAAGACGGTATATTGGGTTTTCATGGGCAAGTTTTGGTAGTGGGGAGGACTAAAGGGGTAGCTTCTCTCAGAAGCTGCCAGAAGCTTCCCCCATGTCCAGAAGAACCAATGCCAGCCAGCTCCAGGACAGACCTGCAACTGGCCAAGAGCAAGACAATCAGAAATGGTGGTAGTGCCCCTGTGATAACATATTTAAGAAGGGAGAAAAAAATATTGTGCAGATCTAATTGTACTTAGAGAAGAGTGGGGTGAGAACATGTGAGAGGAACAGCCCTGCAGACACCAAAGCCAGTGTAGAAGGAAGGGGAGGAAGTGCTCCAGACGCTGGAGCTGAGATTCCCCTGCAGCCCATGGTGCAGATCACGGTGAGGCAGCTGTGCCCCTGCAGCCCATGGAGGTCCATGGGAGCGCAGAGATCCACCTGCAGCCCCTGGAGGAGACCCACACTGGAGCAGCTGGATGCCTGAGAGGAGGCTGAGAACCCGTGGGAAACCCATGCTGGAGCAGGCTCCCGGCAGGGACCTGCAGACCCATGGAGAGAGGAGACCACACTGGAGTAGGTTTCCTGGTAGAACTTGTGACCCCATGGGGGACCCACGCTGGAGCAGCCTGTCCTTGAAGGACTGCACCCTGTGGAAGATCAACCCGTGTTGCAGCAGCCTATGAAGAACTGTTGCTTGTGGGATGGACTCATGTTGGAGAAGCTAATGGAGAGTTGTCTCCCATGGAAGGGACCCTATGTTGGAGCAGGGGAAGGACTCCTCTCCCTGAGACGCGGCAGAAACAATGTGTGATGAACTGACCATAACTCCCATTCCCTGTCTCCCCGTGCCACTGTAGGGAGAGGAGATAGAGCTGGGAAGGAGGAAGAGGTGGGGAGATGGTGTTTTTAAGACTTTACTTCTCATTATCCTGCTCTAGTTTTGTAAGTAATAAATTCAATTAATATTTCTAATTTAAGTCTGTTTTGCCTGTGATGGTATTTGGTGAGTGCTCTCTCCTGGTTGTTATTTCATCTCATGAACCCTTTGTTACATTTTCTCTCCCCTGTCCAGCTGAGGAGGGCAGTGAGAGAGCGGCTTTGGTAGGTGCCTGGCATCCAGCCAGAGTCAACCCACCACAGTTTTTTTGGTGCCAAAACCTGGGAAATCATGAGGATTTTGAGGAAAAAATTGTAATCATGGGAGGCAACAGGTAAAACAAGTATTGAACTATGTTAGATAGTGGAATGATTATGGGGAATTTTTGTTGCATTTGTGGTGAAGGGACAACGGGTGGATTTTATTTAAATTGTACACTTCCATTTGTTGTTGTGATTATGTTATTTTGATTTTTGTGGAGGAAATTTTTCTGTTGTTTTGGTTGATTTTGTTGATGTGAGTGAAGGTTGTGTAATGAATGTGGATTTTAATTGTAATTCTTAACTATGTGATTTACAGAGCAGAGGGGTGGAAGCTCTTTCTTCTGCTTTTCACCTCCCCTCAGTGCACAGCTGCTATGGGAAAATGAGCTCCATCTCAGCTACACCCAGTACAGAAGATATTTTATAATGAACATGAGCTACCATAGTTTCAAAGCTGTGGAGGCCAGTGGGCTGGCGTGTCTTGGAGTGACCTTATGATGTGTATCCCATATCGCTGCCCTATGCCCAGAAATTAATTCTCATGCCTTTCTATGCCTCTAAACTGAGCCTGAGAGGGGGAAGGAAAAACTGGGCAAAACTTTTTCAAAGCAGTTTGCAGCTTGTTCAAGGTCACACAGAGATAGTGACTTTTTTTTTTTTCCCAGCTGCAGTAGGGGAGCGAGGAAGCACCCAGCTTACTGCTCCTGGGTCAGTTTCTGGCCAGTTGTTCAGTTTCTTTTTCCCCGGAGAGAGACCGAGAGTCGAACTTTTTTTCCCTTCCCTGGAATTTCGGATTTTCTCCCTTTTCTACTGGGCTGCTTCAATATCAGAGCATATCGGGAGGACTTTCCTTCCACTGAGAGCAGAGGGCCTGGCCCTGGGCCGAGCCCCAGCTCCGAGTAGACCAAAGGGAGGACTCTAACACTTTCCCAGGTTTTTTCTCCACAGCAAGAGATTTTATTATTTAGCATTATTTTCTTTTTCCCATGTGTTTGTTAAATAAATAGTTTTTAATCTCTTTCACTTTCCTTTGAGGAAAATTTATTTTTTCCCGAACCTGGAGGGGGAGAGGTGGTGACCTGCCTTCTCTCAGAGGATATATTTCTAAATTTGGCCAAACCAGCACACAGTGGTACAAGAAACAAAGACAGTCCACTGGTGGGACAGCCCCTAGTATCAGAGATCCTCCCTAGGTTAGGATGACCAGAAAGGCTTCTCCCAAGGCGCACTGTTCTGGTATGTTAATGTACACCAGTTCTGCTTCCCTGGTTGGCTGTTTGCTTCTCTGCCCCTTTGTTACCTTATGTGTCCCATGCCCTAGAAGGTTCTCCACTCCCTGTTCCCCCCATTTGCCCTTGCCCATCACCACTCCCCTAGTTTCCCTATTGGCTCCCTTACCCTAGTCCTGCCTGTGTACCATCCCCATGACCTCAGACCGTTGGTCTCTGATGCTCCCTCCGCTCCCATATAAAACCCTGTGTGGTGCTTGCACCAAGCGGCTTCCACATGGAGACGCTTTTGGGAAGGTCACGGCACTTTACCATCCAGCACCGCGTTGCGACACAAAGCCTAGCACAATTGGATTAAAGTGAATGCCATTTGTATAATGATAAAGTGAATTAAAGATACCATTCTTCCTAACGGGAAGAAAAAGAGTGAACAGTAACGATACTTTTTCAAAAGCATAAATGAAAAAACCTATTTTACCGTGTCAACTATTTTACCGTGTATTTACAAATCAATTAATAGTTAAATTGACCAAAACATACCTTCTGAGAAAAATAACCTAAATCATCATAAGAGAAGTCAACATGAAAATCAGACATCAAATGACATTAAAAAAAAAAAAAAAAAGATTCCGGAGTCCACATAGTAGAAGGTTCTCTAGAGCTATTTTAAGTTAGTGGAGAATATACCCTTTGGATTCTTTGTGGGAACTATTTCCCTCATTTTTTTTTTTTTTTAAACTGTACTAATTATCTGAGAAAATCTAATGTAGCAAAGCATGACTTAATAAACTCAACTATTATCTTTCCTCACTTTGCATCATTTCAGGAGTCTTGAGAATAACAAATGCACCAGAAAATCAATTTGTTCTCCTATAATCTGTCTCAAAACATATTAAAACATGTATAGATACTGTTCTTTTGCATCAGAGGAAAATATTACCTTTGTGATATCCTTGTCACTGAGAATATAGTTTAGCAGACCAAACACAAATAAAAACAAATCCTCCGGATTACAAAGACTGAAATCCGACGCTGAAAAATGAAACATTTGGCTTAGTAGCCTTATTTTAAGAGTTGGTCAGGCTATTAAAAAATCAGTTAACCTGAAGCCTTTCAAATACTAGATACTGAAAAAATCTGGGGAGAAATCCTAAGATATCTGCACACATTCACACATTCCTCCCACTCAAGAAAACACTGGTCCTCATACATAGTCTGCTTTCTAAGAAAAGTGTTTGACATTGCAAAAATGCTCCTTCAAAAAGCTGTCATGAACCATACTGATAATTCCAGATCTATATATAAACATTGAGAAAAAAATTAGATGTATTATCCCCTAAGAATCCCCCTAAGTTATTTCTATTCTATGACTAATGCCTAAGGAAAAATGAACTATTATTACTTTCTTTTTGCAAAGATACTACAAATATTACTTGATCCAGAATGCAACATCGAATCACTAAACCCTGAAAGTATACAAATAAACCAGACTATTTTTTAGCATTAATTATTTAACAAGGGGATTTATATATTTTTAAAGCCCTTTTATTCTTTGTATCAAGTTTAGATATTTTCAGCTTACTCAAACACAGTCAAATATAGGGAAAAATAAGATGCGTTCTTATAGAAAGAGAATTGTATCATATAGAAAGGATTGCATGACAAATATTTTTGTCCAACACCAGTTGAAATATTTGGAATTTAGAAAGATTACTGAAGACTTTTTTCTTTTCATCTGGATTAAAAAAATGATGCATTTACCATGTGAAATTAAAAAAAAATAAAAATTAGCATTTTGAAAATTATTTCAATTTTACATAGGTATTATTTTTAATCTCATAGACTTGTATTATTTTTTGCTTGTATTTTGATACTCACCCTTATATAGTGAACAAGGTGAGGACCTGAGTCGCTTCAAATTTTACATGGATTTTCTTTGCTTTTCTCTTTTTCTCGTGATGAAACTAGATAAAAAGGAGACAAAAAAAAAAAAAAAAAAAAAAAAGGTAAAATTCTACTGCAGACTTCTTAAAACATTCCTCTTCATTGCCAAAAGAAAAAAATCAGAATACAATCAAAAATAACAAACTGAAAATTTGCATTTATGATTTTAATTCTGCTTTAGTTTGTTGGGGTTTTTTTAATAATACTATTAAGTGTGAAAACTACAATTTGCAATTTGACGCTTTTGTAGTGAGCCACTCATTTTTACTCAGATATCCAGCCTTTAGTTCTTAAGATCTCTTATTACTGGTCAGAATTTGTTTTACTAATCATTCCAAACAGGTACTGTGTCTTGACAGGAACACAAGGTCTGCAGACATGAGTGTAAAGCAAACTCAGAATCTTATGTTTCACGTATTTTGTTTTAATTTTTTGCTTTTTAAGTACAGAGTTCAAGTCCTGCCTTTTCTCTAGTCTTTCACCTGTTATACTCCTTGTCATGTTTCCCCTGGAACTTGATGTAGTCTTTCCCATCCAGCCATTTGCCACTAACATTGCCACAAAATTTCCAAAGTTTGTTGCTCTTTGTTTCTTGATACTGATTCCAAATGAATTAACTCAAGCCTATCGTAGAAATTTTGGGGGAAAAAAAAGTGTGGTAAACATGCATTTTCTTCTTTTAAATAACAACATGGTAAAACTAAGCTTTTTGATGTTGTGGGAGCTCTGTGGTTATTAGTATCTGAATCAATACTTGTTTTCTCTTAAAAACCAGTAGGTTATTAATTACACTTGTCAATTGGTGTGGGAATCAGGGTAATGTTATTCCCGGAAATGATTGTCACTGTGAATAGAAGGTCATGTCAAGGCACATTGTAAGACAATACAGAATTTCCACCTGTGAGCCAAGAGTATTCCACCAGAGCTCAAAGTGCCTTAATTACTGGCTGCAGAAATTTTGTTTGTTTGCTTGTTCCTCATAGCTGCAAAACCCTGAAACTTCTCTCAAAGGTATGTGGAGTTAAAGTTTTGTCAATAACCTGTGTTCATTCAGAAGAGTGTAAGGTCCATCACAGACCTGATTCATCTGGGATACTGTTCAAAAGAACACACATTGTAAAGCTATTCGCACAAATACTATTTGGGTAAAAATACCAGCTTACCTGAGGGAATTCATCTTCAGAATGAAAGGTAGATGTAGGTTAGTGGTGGGTTGACCCTGGATAGATAACAGGTGCCTGGAAAAACCACTTTCTTTCTTCCTTCCACAACTGGAGTGCAATTACATCTGCACTATAATTCTTTTTCCCTTCTTAAATATGTTATCACAGAGGTGCTACGACCTTTTCTGATTGGCTCATCCTGAGCCAGTGGTGGTTCTGTCCTGGAGCCAGTTGGCATTGGCTCTGCCGGACATGGTGAAACCTTCTGGCAGCTTTGCACAGGCACCTGCCTCTATAGCTCTCCCCACTGCCAAAACCTGTCCATGCAAACCCAATGCCGTAAGATAACACAGAGATATCTCAGCATTGGTAAATTAGTTTTTTCCTGAACCATATTTTTCAGGTTCTTGTCTAAACTACATTTCGTCTATTATTTTATCTCACCTTAGTGAGGGGAATCATATGCCCAAATACTACTTAAGTTATCATCATGTACAAGATTTTCAGACAGTTGTATGCATGGATATATGTACTTATCTAGCTATACAGATTGACATATACCTATACATTAAAAATGTTAATTTTACCCGATGAAAAAGCCCCTATAGATATCTTTAGATTTTCACTGCAATTTCTCAGAACCCCAATTAAAATTCTGTTTTCCCATGCTATCTTCAAAGCATCTGACAATCGTTAAACTTACAGAGTTTTAAAACCACTGCCTAGTATCATCTCTGGGCTTTATTTTACCACTCATAGCCTGCAACCATCTGTCTCAGTCCATCTGTTGTCTCGTCTTCTACTTAGTTTGAAAGTTCTTTGGATGGGGACTGTCTTCTTGGCTCACATTTGGCAAAGAGATCCTGGCCTCTAATAGACTTCTAAGAGTATTTTGGTAATACAAATAATAGCAAGAATCAACTTAGCTGTCAGTCAAGAAAGTATATTGCAGTACAGTTTCACCAAATATAAGGCAAGAAAACATTTACAACATCTGAAAGATTTCATTCTTGTGGCAACTTTTAATGTCTTGCATTCAACTCATTTCCGTAACATTTCAAATGTCTGCGTATAAGCAGTAAGCATTATTACAACTGACTGAGCTGAAGTTATAATTTAGATAGCAACTTCAATCCCCTAGTTTTCTAAGATTTTATGGGCTTATTTCTTCTTTAAGTTAAGAGCTGCTGATTTTTTTGGAAGATCTCTTTGTATGAGTATTGATAATGTAGTTTGTGGGAGTATGCTACAATTTTAGTCTGAACTATTACAGGGAAAAAATCTGGACTGAATTTTGGTTTATATTCACCTTACTCAACTTACTTAAGTTGGTTATCTATAGGGTTCCTTTATTTTGGTCAGAAAATAAACCTACTAGTCATTAAGAAAATAGAGTAGTGCACCCATACACAATTAAAGTCTGGTCAGATGTATCTTCATTACCATTTCTCCCAGAGAGAAATTGTCAGATTTCACTTTAATTCCAAGACTACTATGAAAAATCACCTTAATTATAGAATTCTTGGCATGGCATTTATGTTGTCATTCAACTTGATTGATTCATATTGCTGAGTTGTCAGTCTAAAAATATATTAAATTTATTTTCAAAATGTATTTTCATTAACTATTTTCCTATTATGCAACTATAATATAAGATGTGCCTTTCAAAAATCTTCTTAAAAATCGCCATACATTTTTGATTACAGATTTTTGAGATTGAATTTCATTAAGAACTTCGCCATTGCAAAACACTGAACCTAAGGAAATTGCTGCAGATTTAGTCTTGGGTTTGGCCTCACAATCAGTAAGTCTAAATGAAAATTACAAGAAAATAAATATTTTGTATTATGTTACTGACATGCATTCATATGTTCTAGTTTATTAGAAAATGTAAAACTTTCTTTGACAAGTTACCCTTGACCATATAATACCACAATTTTAGAAGAGTTTTACAGAGATCTGCATATGAAAGTAGCAGCAGTCAAGATCTGAAATAGTTGAATTATGATATTACAGTGACCTTTGCTGTTACCATACAATTCCAAAAATGCTTATGTATATTTTAGTTTTCTCTCTTGGCAGAAATATTCATATATAAAACCAGGGAAAAAAAAATCCTACAGACCATTTCTGTTGGAAATAAATAAAAAAGAAAGGTATACTACTTATATCTGATATATGCTTCTATAAATATAAAAATATATTTTCAATAGTTAATGTGTTTAAATAATACATCCAAGCCAAAATTTATAGTAGTTAAGTAACAAAAGTAGGCCAGGCCATTCTCTCTGAACCAGTCCCTCCAAAAGTTGTGCTAAATCTGCAGCTTGTAATAATATGTTGTTGATAGAATACTTTCTTTGTCATGGGCTGAACATTTGACTTGTATGATTGCCTCCTGCTCTGTCAGAAACTGCTGTATGGATGAAGAAGGCTGTGAATACCAGCAAATAGAATTTACTTGTGCACTATTCAAGTAAACCAATGAGTTTTTCATTAGCTCACCTCTAGTTTTCAATGTCAAGGGAGGGGAGGTGAAAGACCAAAGGAACAAAATGTTTGTCAATATGAAGGAATTCTAGCCATAGTTGAGTGTAGAAGTATACAAAAATTATGAATCAGTGCCACTCATTGGCTTTGTTATCTTTTAATTTACAGTAGTGCATCTTATTTTGTCTTTGTCTTTTCCTTGGTTTGATAAATGCCACATCAAACACTTTAGTAGACGGTAAAAAATATTTCCATATTTTGAATGCCAACAATATTACTGCAGTTATCATAAAAGTGATGTACAGCATTAAAAAGCTCTTCTTATTTAAGAATTTTTTAGTTGAGTAGTGCTGTTGAAAATCACCATTAAGTAACTACATACAAGAGCCAAGGGAAGCAGAGAATTCACTTCATTGTGTAGGACAGTTAATTTATCTTCTTTATTCTGTAATCCTGCTTGTCATATAAAACTGAGAGGGCAAAGCTGTAGCTCAGTAACATAAGGCTTATTAAAAATAAAATACATTTCAACCCCACTTCTAAAGTGGTAAAATACAAATTAATTAGGATGCTGCCAAATAAATTATGCTGCTTATGCTGTATAAGTGTTCAACAGGTTTATGTAGACTGAGTTTTAGGTGCCCAGCTGAAGTAAACATGGAGTTTATTTGCATTAAACAGTCCAACTAGCATAAGATAGGCAATGCAAAGAAGCCCTATTTCTTCTCTAAATCAATATTTTCAAAGATAATTTCCTTTGCCACATTAAAATATATTATGGAATTGAAACCTTCTTAAGTGAATTCTCATATTTATTCTTCTACTTACATAGACCCAAAATATTTAGAGGTATAGACAAGAATCTATACAAAATTTTATTTTTTTTTCCTTTAGATAATAAAGGGTTGTCAATTGTAATTGAGAAATATATATATATATATATCAATGTTCAACCTGTCATCTAAATACTCTTTTGCTAAATTTATTTTAATTTATTTTTGGTGATCAAGTGCATTATTTAATTTTATCTATGATTTAAGAGCAAATATCCTTTCTCCTAATGGATGAGGATTAAAAAAGGAAATAAATTGAATTTATGAGAGCCCTATGCTCTGGAAAGTAGGAGTGGTTACACTGCAAAATCTAACAAAAAATGCTCTTTCATTTTAAGCAAAATTTCTAAGAGTTAATTGGTTACCAAACCATGTTTTGCATAAGAACATGGTTTGGTAACCAATTAACTCTTAGAAACTCTAACAGAGGAGGGATGGAAGGAGGAATTACAGGCCTGGTAGCTTAAAATGCTCTCCTCCACACCCACGGTTTTAGATGCAGAGTTCTCCTTTGACTCAGAAATACAACTGGGAAAGGCTTAAAACAGAAGTTTCTGAGAGGTTTGAATACTCTCTTCTTCTCCATTAAGAAGAACCAGGAGACACAGAGGCATGATAGTTACTTATTTTGAACTTGCCACTTGTGTAAAAGTGCAAAGACATCTAAAAATTGGTTTTCACATTATAGGTAAATATTTTCTCAGTTTATCTAATACATGCTTAGTTTATGGTATTTTTAGAATGCAGAGGCTGTAAACTTGTGGATAGTATTGGGTCGGTCTCTTTTTTTCTCAAAAAAAAAAAAAAAAGTAGTTTAGAGTTTCATTTGGGTATTCACTCCTTCCCAGATCATATGAGCTGGTGCCTTGTTGTAAGACACAGTAAAGAAGAAACATTCCAGAAGAGATTTTTACAAATACAGTCTACCTGTTTGGTGTTAATGTGCGACTACAGAACCCTGGAAGTTAATAGAGGCACGATGCTTCTCAAGACATTCCTCACTTCTCATCCACTGTGAATTCAGCTGTTTATCTTGGTACTCAGGGCTCCATATATTCAGGTGATGGAAAAATTTAATGAGTAGGGTTACAATCTGAGGCACAACAATATTTTTATGGCATATTTGTATTTCAGATTTTCCATGAAATTGTGAAATTACTTCTGATCCACTTATGCAAGTATAACAGGACTTTTAAATAAGAAGGAACTGATTATTTCTTCTGGGCATAGTTTCTACACAATTTTTCATTCACTTCCCTGTCTGCTAAGAGCCCAAATGGAGATCAAAGAACATTTTTTTTGGAAATCAGACATCTCTTCTCTTTTTTCAGTCATCTGTAATTAACAGGTAAAATTGATAACTTTATTTCTAAGTCTCACAGCGTCCACAGCTAACAACATGGTTTCAAAACTAAATGTTGTAATTGGTAGGTCTTAATTCTCCCAGACCACTTGATTTTTCTTTAAACAACAATCATATGATGAAAATATCTTTTTGCATCAAACTCTTTTTCTCCAGTTGAAAAATCATAAAATAATTTATGTTCTAATCTCTGTTTTTTTCTGTTTGGGTCAACTGTCAATTTATTCTACTAGCTACAGCAACTCTCATTAATCTATGACTATTCTATGACTATTTAGATTGCAGGGTGAACTAAGCTTCATTTGGAAAAGAAATGTAACTATTTTCTCAGAGTGCAAAACCTGAATTTGCAAGTAAAATATTAGATTGCACGAAGAACTGAAGTGCAAATTCATACTAAAATATGAACACTGGTCGTGATGTGCTGTGGCTACCCTAACGCAAAGAAGACTTGCAAAAATTGAATGTTTTAAGTTATCAAATAAAAGTCTTACGGAACCTAGAAATGCACTGAGAAAGACACTGAGAAGTTTTGGACAGGCACCAAAGTGATGTAGGTAGAAGATTGGGCCTTAAATTTATATAAGGAAAATACAAAACCCATTTATTATTAAAAATGGAGATCTTAAAAAAATACAGAGTTGTGTTGAAGGAGGTTTCTTTCCATTTTGTTGGATACCTGTTGTTGGGTGTGAATTCTTTCGCTTGCAGTTTAAATACTCACCATAATGTTTCATTCCAGTTAGTGACTGCTTTCTTCATGAACTTTATTTTGTTTTCCTAAGAAGCAAGTCTATTTCTTTAAGCCAGCATATAGGTCACATTTAATTTTAATTCTGATAAAGAAATAGAAAATCTATAACAATTTTAAAAGACTGAAAAATTAATTGTCCTAATTAGGATATTAGGAAAGTATTCTGTCAAGTATCGTTGGAGCATGGAACTAAAAAGAAATTAATTTTCTATGAAATTTTTGTTTCTAAGTAGCAAGCAGTTTTACAAGGTACAGTTCAAATGTCACAGATTTTCAGTTTTGATCTATTTACGGTTAAAAAAATATAACCCCCTAGATTTTTCTAAAATTTTGAAGAGTAATTAGTTGCTCTAATATCATGAATTGCCTAGGACTCTTTTGCATACAAGTAGGACAATGCTTCATCTCACATTGCTGTCTAAGAGACCATATAAATTTGATTCTATGTTTAAGTTAAACTTCTTCATCAGTTATTGGGCTTGACTGTACACTCAGTGAAGTCATAGGTAAAGTCATTACCTTAAAAAAGCCCTTTTTTCATTAATTTCTTTCGACTGTATTTTTTGAGCTCCTGCCAAGGTACTGATATAGATCCCAACTGAACAAAAGTTGAAGTCTTTGCTTAAGTCTAAGCACATCATTTTATCTAATTAAAATTCTAGATGGATGTGGCAGACTTCCAGCCCTCAGTCTTAATACAGTTGGAACTCACAATTGGATCAGAAGGAATTATGCTTTCAGTAAAAAAAAATCAGTCCTGAGGGATGGAGGTTTGATGTTACCTTACAAAGGAAAGGAATGCTTTGTCCACACCATAGAAATACTTTTACTGTTGCAAAAAAGCCTTTCTTTGCTCTGAGAAAGTCCAATAACGCATTCTGAAATCCCATCTATGTTGCACGCAGTAATCATTTGATGACTAGGGTGAAAAAAGGATATAATTCCTTTTGTAATAAGAATTTGCTACAGAAGGATTCTGGCATAGGGCTGTTACATACTACAGAATACATAAACCCCAAAGTTTCATAGAGGTAATACAAATGGATGCCTATCATTCTTTCTCACATACTTTCAAAAATCAAAGAGAAATTTCTCAGAAGTTTCTTTGTTTCTTAATGATTCCCGTGCATAGTTTTCACTTTGCTTTTGTAGAATATAGATGTTATTTTTTCATGCTGAATTCTGTTGAATTTATGGTTGACTGAAAGAGATGATGCATATTCTGATCTTTTATAATCACCAATAAAAGTGGAAATAATATTTTTATGTGACTTAGTATTTAGGTTACCCCTACAAGCTAGATCAGCTGTCCTTAACACACCATCTGAAATGAGACTCTGTCATGAAAAAGTGCTGAATAGCAGAGCAGATTTCAAGACTTTCTCAGTTCTATTCTGCTCCGATACTGGCATCCATGTAAGTCTGGATAATACATCTGCATATTCTTCCCTTCCTATAAAAGGTAAGAGGCAACATTATTAAAAAGGGTTCGGGTATGGCATTGTTTTATAAAATACTACAGAAGGAGAATTGTCTGTTTCAAGTTTAAGCACTCCAAAGTATTGTATATGCAAAACTGTAAATAAGAGTTGAGACGGTGCTGTATAGATTTGTCCTGAATTCCTACAAGTGTGCCACAACTGGGTACATGTGATTTATTTCTGTTATAAGAATTATTAAAAGAGGCTTTTGGTCAATACACAGTAAAGCAGCAGTGTCATCCAGCAGGCGCCTTTAATGAAATTTTGTTTAGTGCTAGGCAGAAAACAGAATTCTTTACAATAAATATCTTGCAAATTTCTCTGTCCTTTTAATGACACTCACCTAATAAAGAGAATATCAAGTATTGGCAGTTATTTGGTAAAATAAATATCCCAGAAAGTATTTACTGGAGAAAAAAAAAGCCTGATATAAACATCAATGAACTAATGGGATCTGTTAGGATCAGGCTGGATCAGCATTATAGTTCTAAGAAAATGTTGTCTAATCTGGAATAGTAAATTTTGGATCCTGAATATTGGATGACCAGCATCTCCTAAATTTAATTTAATTTTTGAAGGTTTTCTCAAGATTCAATGTGATTTTAGGATGACTAATTTCAAGCCTGCATGGCCATAAATAAAATATTATTCTTTAATGATGGCTACAGGAGGATTTTTTCTTTTCAGAAGAAAAGGTATGATCATGATGCAAAGTAAATAAAATGACTAATATGTTCAAACTAGTCTTCATACAAATAATACCATTTTATTGCAGCTCGGAGTATTTAATCAATTTCTGTATCTTTTTTGTGTTTATGAGATTATCTAACACTGACTCAGATGTTTAGTTTATAAATTGGGATTGGAATCTGGCATTTAGAGGTGGGCTTTCTTAAATAGTTGTAATTTTAATATTTTACATTTCAAATTCCTATTTTTCTTTTAAGCTTTCTAATTTGAATAATTTGAAAAGTGCTATTGATGCCTAGCATGAAATTTAAGTGTACCTAATCAAGTATAGACATATAGACATATAATCTTAACTAGGAGATAAAATAACAACACTTACCAGTTAAAATTAGAAAAAAAAAAGGAAGTGGAAATGAAATAATGACCAAAGATTTAAAGTCTATTTATGGAACTGGAAAGGAACAGAGAATCCCATACAGTGTTGCCAATCTATAAATAAGCAATTAAATTTATTGGCTACAGCAGAAGAACTTACATGTTCACTCATGTGAATACAGGCTACACAGCCTGGCCTTGAATGAGTACTTCTGAATAAAGGATCCAGTAACATAAAGCAGTATTGATGTGCAAGCTAAAAAGAGCTAAACCTTGAATGAATTTCAGGGACTCTTTTTTTTCCCCAACAGTGCCTGTTTCATAGCAGTTATGCATCTAGGGAAAAAAAAAAGTAAATGTTCTTTGTGATGAAGTTCATCATGGAGAGAAAACTTTTCTTTTATAAAGTATTATTTTTAACAGTTATTTTGAAATCCACCTCCTTCTTGTCCCATGCAATCTTTGACCTTGTCAGTTTTAATAGGTTTTAACTTTTATTCAGCTGTCATATTCTTGCTCTCATTTTCCTTACTAAAACCTTACCATCTGTCTGAACCAGCAATATTTTCATTGTTAAGGCATCTTCTCCCACAACATATGTCTTCAATTTCTAATGTGAATCAGAATACTTGAAGAATGTTGTCACTGATCATGCCACCAATCTGATTGAATCAGTCTTGACATTTTGCCAATTAAACTGTGCACTTTAAAAAAAAGTATAAATAGCACTTGCTTTTTGAAAGTTTCAGTATGGCTTACTAGAATAATGAAACATAGTTTCCTGTGGTTTTTAGGAGATTCATGGAATAACAGGAATTTCGGTTTTGTGGTCCACTTGATAAATTATTTTTGTAGTAGTTTACTTACTAGTAGGATTTTTAAACATTATCTATTCTTGAAGAGTTTTTTTACCATCTAAATTATCAAGTGAATTAACCTAATAAAACATGCATTTGCATAATTCTGGAAGCATGACATAGTATAAAAAAAAATGTTCAGGCCATGGAATCTACAACAAATTATAGTGTTTTCTGTTTCTTGCTCTCCAATGCCTGATTCAAAAGTATTTGTAGTCTTTTATGTTACCTATTCACTGATGCATTAATTTAACATCTTTTTCTCAGTAACAGAATCCCCAAAATACATATTGCCATTAGAAAACAAAAACTTCTAGGGACATGAAAGGAAATGCAACAATAGAATAGAAAATCCAAATGTTGATGGAAAATGCCTTTAATGTGATTTCCTTTTGAGAGTATAATATCAGGAAAACTGGTTCAGCTCATAGAAGTTAGGACCACTTAGAGACTTCAGTATTACTTCCTATAAACAGCATATTCTTCACTGGCTTTTTTTCATAGACCTTTGGACAGTTCAGTCCTGCAAGATGCTGAATGTCTTGTCTCCTTCCTATTCAAAGGTTTCCAATAAGGCTAGTTGAATTTTTTCCAGTGGAGGTATTCTGCAGTGTAAAATTATGTTTTGACCGCACAGATTTCTTATTAAGAAAAAGTCTTCTTTTCGGAATGTTTATTTGGGACTTCTGTTCTTAAAATCTAGATGTTCCAACTTTGATAAATCCCAAATGTGAAAGAAAAGGCGAAAAATGATTGCTTAATAACTTATTTTTTTAAGTTACCATGTATAGATGTCATAGGCAGCTATACACATATGCTGTATGTGTGACGTTACATATCGATGCAACACCACATGTAGATATCACATTGTCTGGATATGCTTATAGCACAATGCCAGATTCAATGGGGTCGCCTCAGTATGCAGAAAGAAATATAAAAAGACCTTATCCACACTAAAACCCTGAATTTCTACATGTGAAGTGTTAATTGGTAGCAAAGACTAATGCAATTTCCTCAGTTCAGAGTGGGAAAGAACTATTGCTCTAGGCAGCTGATAATTTCACTGCAAGACCTTCCACCAGCCAAACAGCAAAACTGGGACAACTGACTTGATGAAGCAATTTTTCTTCTTTAAAACACAACTCTGTCCTCCTTCCGGTTTTTAAGCTGCTTTGGACAGTTCTGTTACCTATCCTCTGTATTTCAAGAAGGAATATGAGGAGCCACTGCTTGTGTTTAAGAAGAGAGCTACTTACCTTCAAAAAGAGCAAACATCTTTGACCATACAGAAAAGTTCCTACGTACACTACCTGGGAATGAGCCTAACCTTGCAAAATGTGTGCATAGACATATTTGCAGAGGGGAATCCTTGAGTAAGGCCATGGAAAAACAACACAAATTTATTTTATATTGTTTGCATCAAAAAATGCAGTTGTGTTACTGAGTCATAGCTCCTTTCATGAGATAGAGCAGTAGACCTGACCTACCTATCACACAAAGCCTCAGTTTGTCCCTAAGCTGTAATTTTCTTACATTACTAAAAGGCTTGTACAATGCCCTGGTCATAGATGTGCCATAGTATTTAATAATAACAGAAGGATGATTGCAGTTCTGCATGTACAAACAGTGATTTTCAATAGATGTAAACAGGTAAAACTAAAAAGAAAAAGAAAAGAAAATACAAATATACAGAGAAAAAGAAGTCATCACTTTCATCACACTTCATGGACAGCAGAAGATGACAGAGAATATAATTTGTTGCCATTTGACAGGGAGAGATTGGCTTTTGATTTCTGTAGCTGGGACACAGAGTATCAGTATTTCAGGAAAAAACAGGAACTTGTGTCCATGACCAGTGTAATGAGTATTTGTTAAAGCCTTACATTTTCAAAATCTGAATCTCATTTATTTTAAGATTGGACTGGTTTTAGGACAGCTGTCAAGCAAGGGCACATGATTTCACAGAACATTTTTAAAACTGAACAGCAGTTTATGTGAGGAAACCTTTATTTCTTGTGCCAGTGTTTACGCAACTTAAGATTATCATCAATCTTTATTGTGTTCTTCCTTGCCATTTAAGACAGATACTAAAAATGAAAAAAAAATACAGAAGATAAGATGAGATACTTTATCCCATGGTGAGAATAACAAACAAGATGAGACTTATGTAGAAGGAAATTTGCATTCCAGTCAGTGCTCGTGTGTATAATCAAGTACTGTGTGCAGTTAAATGAGTCTGTTGTCTTGCTATAATGAGTATCTACATCCATTCTAACAGTTAATGAGGAATAAATGACTTATTATCAATGAATGGCAGTATCTAAATAGCCTTGCAACAAAAACAGAATATTAATATGTGTAGCTAAAATAGATCTTAAATGATAATGAACTTACTCAGACTATTAATTATTTTAAAAGCCTCTAGTAAAGTTTAATGCTTCTGGATGGAATTGGAGCTCGACTGGTTCAAGTGCCCTTATATGTTTGCTAACTGAGTTAACAAATGACCCTTTAAAACTGTATCTTAGAACTGAATGGGAAAGGGCTTTTATGAAATACCAAGCCCACCATAAAAAATCAGACCAAAGTTATCTCAGTTAGTTCAGCATTTTATTCCCACCAGAAATTAGGCCTACTCACTTCAGTGGAAACAGCAAGAATAGTCTCCATAGCTGATGGTGCATTAACTGACTCACTTCCTGATCATCAGCTGAGGGTGAGCCTGTGCCCTGAGGCACAAAGGCTATGCCTTTTGCTGTCTTTCTCTTTCTTAAAGAGAAAGGTTTTCTAGTACAGCAGGAAGATCCCCTTGCTACATGAATGTCAAATTAATTTTTCTAATTTCTAAGATCTTGGTCTCAGTGATACCATGTTCAGATCACGAAACTGCAATCATAGCAGAAATTTGGCTTGTTTAAGTTTTCCTGGCAGTGAGTAGATAAAGTGACCTCTTATCTAAATAGAGTAACAAAATCTGGATGAAGAATTAATTGTGGAATTTATTTTAATTCTTCTTACCTTTAGCCAAGTTCTCAGCTATTATTTGCATCTAGGATGCTATTCCCTGGGCTTGGTTTAATTCGGAAAAATTAAGCCTCTTAGATAGCCTTAAGTAAAACAGTAGAATACTAACCAAGTTTTGATTACACTACCTGATGCCAAAAAGTTCATGTAAAACTGCTTGGATTCATAATCTCCAGGACACAGATCTAGGTGTTTCTATTTTCAGATTCTTCCACTAAGCTTAGGATACTAATATGAGTTTAAGAGAAAAAAAAATTGTGGTGAGAATCATTATTACAGTTATTTTTAATGGAATTTCCTTTTTATCTTAGATATTTTGCAAGCAATTGTTGCAAGCAATATGTACTTAAACTGTGGTTCTGGAAAAAAAGAAACTTCACTCTTATGCTCTAAGTAAAATTATTTAGTCCACAACATACAAAAAAGAAATTAAACCTGGCTGTAAATTCATATGAATACACAGGTCAACAAGTCTAATTTGGGTTGTTATATAAAAACATCGCTCTTTGCAATCTGATATAAACACACAATAATATATATTTATGCAGGTAATTAATAAGTGCTAGACTGGATTTGAAAGAATCTATATTTGAATTTCAGATAATGAGTGTTTCCTAACTAGCTAGTTGATATGAGAGACTTTCAGAAAATTTCCAAAATAAATTTTTGTTATATTTCTTTCCCTGATTCAGAGAAATTCTCAGACAAAAGTAAGCATGGGAAAAGTATGCATGGAAAAGAATTAGAAAAATATTGTTGCCCTCTATGTATTCTTTCATGATTTCATTTCAAAAGAAATTCAATATTCTTAATACTATGTTTTTTTAAGATAGGTCACAAAGATTGACCCAAAGTCTAAACTGGGGTCATCTAAATCTGTGGACATTAACTAGAGTTTTAACTCAGCTCTGTGTTCTGTTTGGTGTCTGTTAGAAGAAAAAAATTATCTCTGTTTCTGATTTTCTATTATCCCTTCAAACAGATATGCAGCAGCCTTCCAGTACCTAAAGGGGACTTGCAAGGAAAGATGGAGAGGGACATTACATGTAGTGCATGTAGTGACAGGAAAAGGGGTTATGGCTTTAAACTGAAAGACGTTAGATTTAGACTAAATATTAGAAATAAATTCTTCGCTGTGAGGTGTTGAGGCACTGGAATTGGTTGTCCAGAGAAGTTGTGGAGGTCCCATCCCTGGAAGTGTTCAGGGCCAGGCTGGATGGTGCTTTGAGCAATGTGGTCTAGTAGAAGGTGTTCCTGTCATGGCTGGAGCTAGATGATCTTTATTGTCCCTTCCAGCCCAAAACATTCTGTGGTTCTGAAATTCTGGACACATTTTGGTAGCTAGTTTACTCCTTAATTGAGCTAAAACAAACTAGTATTTCTACTTCGAAGTACTTGATGACTTAAATATAATTAAGAAACCAGTAGGGTGCATTAAAAGACATCTAGACATCTGATGTCAAGATATTTGAGTAGTTTCTGTTACACCCAAAATTTCCCTTTCAGTTTAAAGGAAATACCAGGTGTGTAAAGCCAGTAATTTATTAGTGTAATTGAAATATTAACTGTCTAATTGAACACTTATTAATACAAATAAGAATGATTAAATAAAAATTGATTGCCCCAGGATACTCAGACATCTTTTCTTTCTAGGAAACTTCAGCAACTTGTGCTTCATTCTTTCTTGCTCACCCATTTTTAAAGTTAGAAACTAAATCTGAATTACAGACAAAATTGACAAATAATTTGAGTTTATGCAATAAATCAGTCAAATACTAAGAAAGTTCTGATCCAGAAGAGACAGCCAGTTCAGTAAGAAAGCCATTTCCTTGGATATGGCACTGCTGTGCTGGTACTCATGAAAGGTTTTCTTTTAAATACCAAGGATTAAAACATTTGTTGTAATAGAAAATGAGAATCCATTTTGACAAGGCGATTGTGCATTCTCAAGGTCTAAAGATTTTTTGAGAGGAAAGCTTAAGCTGTTATTCTGCACCCAAGAAAATTTCACCTTTAATAAAACATCTCTATATAAATGTGAGCACTTAATCAAAGTAAAAGCATTATTCTCTTCAACAAAGTATTTGAATTGATCTCTGGAGAGTGTGTGGGAACAAAGAGAACAGGTGAACTGAAATAGTTGAAATCCCAAATCTTATCCTAAATAAAAGCATTACAAGATACCATCAAAAATATGAAGGAAGCCATTTAAAATCACAACTTCAAAGTTTGTTCTATTGCACCAGACACTGAATGCTTTCTGAAAATTATGTGCTACTTTTTCAGGAATAACATGACAAAATGGCTTCAAACATACCAAAAAGACTTCTCTTTTTGACTGTGCAAACAAAAATAGAAGAATTTTCAAGATTCAAGAAGCAGTGGAAGCATTGATGAGTTTGACTTATACTAAGGAACAACAAAAAAATAGCCCCTAATGTAAAAAGCATCGGTTATGCTGTAGGGAATCAGATTCCAATTTTAGAATGTACTGGTTTAATTTTAGGAGTAAACAAACCAAAAATGTTTGATATCAAAGTTTTCCAAATTTCCCACATCATAAATGGTCTTCACACCTGCTGTTTATGAGACTGTAAAGGTGTCTTATCATGCGGGCAGCAGAAAATATCATGGTCAAAAAACAGCAGCAGTGCTGTGACTGCAACTCGAAAAGAATTTTCAAGGGGGTTGTTAAAGAGTATTACATTAAAAAAGTGGTTTAAGAGTAAAGATGTGCTTTTATGTTCATTTAAGTCAGAAAAATAATATGCAGTTTGTTTTGGTACATAAAGTGTTCAAGATTCTTTGTCCATTTTTTAGTTGTAGGTAAAATATTATGCTAGATTTTCCTGGATAAAGTCACCTTGATATTGCTGAAATATTAGGGAGAAAACGCTTGGTACAATAATAGCTTTGCTCATTCGTGTCTTTGCTATATAAGATTAATAAACTTATTTATGACTTATGGTAGCACTAGGGAACCTAACTGTTTTTCTTAAGACATAGATCTCTCTTTTTTTCTTTTTTTTTTTTTCTTTTTCTTTTTTTTTTTTTTTTTGTTATTTTTATGATCTAATCAATTTTAAAGTTTCATTTTAGTATCTGGTTGTCAGTTACTATCCATCAGTAATTCTTTTATACTTTATTATAAAAAGGTTTTCCTTCATAGACTCTATTTCATAGCTTTTTCAAAGAAATCACGAGAAGTGTGAAAGCATTCAATGAGCCATACATGCCCACATAAAGTTAAATATACTTTTTAACTCCATTGCATATTTATTTTATGCAATATGTCACTTGATTCACAGTGAGTTGGAAACTTGAGTGTTGCTTTTCATATCAAGTCACACATTAAAATGATTATCTGGTAGCTAGAACTATTCTGCTGTGATTGAAGCCGTCCCCAAGCCCTTTGATTTTGCATGTTTCTACTGTGAAAGTAGTCTTCAAGCATACCATGTAAATACAGACCACTGGGTTTGGCATCAAAACAGTTTTTCACACCTTCTGTAGCAAACCAGGACCCATCATTAATTCATTTCTGTTTCATTGATAGAGCACATTCATTTTCTAAGCTGTTGCAGGGCTGTGTACTACCATTATGATTATCGACACCTTACTTGTATGAAACTCTGAAGCCACAAAGATATTTTATGAGCAGGATTCTTGGTGAGCTGCTGCACAAGTGCAGTGAGTTCTACGTTTTATGGGCAGGTGAATAACAAACTCTTGGTCAAATCCTCTCTACCATATTGAGGACGAAAATAGCTCACAGCACATAGCATAAGCATTACTGAATTACACTATGTAATTTTGAGTGCCTCATAGTAGCCTTAGAGAAGACATTGACGTTGCTGAAAGAGAAGGAAATACGAGGCACACATTACCAATGGGAACAGAGAAAACTTTAAAAAAACATTCAAATTAAAAAAAAACCAAAAAAACTTTTAAAGGTTTCACTTTTTAAAGAAAAACAATGGGAGCTATACTCATAAGGGTGCATTTTTTAGATTACTTCATTGAAGTAGAATATTAAACTAATAATTGCCAGTGAAGAAAACTTTGGGGATAATGAAGTGCTTTCAAAAACTGGATTTACATGTCTTTGAAAAAACATTCCCATGTTAAAATGGTTGGACTCTGACTGACCACTGACAAAAATCCATCTGAAATAAAATAAATAGTGTGCTTCTGAAATCTGTAAGAAGAAAAAAAAATGCTAGCAGTGTGCATGGAATCAGGATTCTGGCACAATCTTCTTTACCTGTTTTCCTTGTGACTAGGGCATAAAAAGTGAGAGTAGAAATGCTCATTTCAGAAATCGTTTGATTCTGGCAAACTGGAAAATTATGAAAATCTGATTTATAACCAGCCATTCCAGAATGTATTGTTCCTGGCATATGACTTTTCAAAAGAAACCTAGCTTTCAGCAAAATTAAACAATAGCTATTTCCAAGTAGCCATATGCTTATATAAAAGCGTGAATACTTACTTCTTACAGCTGAGACACTAGCTTGCAAGTTCAGTAGCTGAAAACCAAAAACTCAGCATTTGGCACCAAGCAGCTGATCAATCCAGACAAAAGATCAGTTTTGCTTCATTTTTTGATATGTGTAAATATAGTCTTGAACACTTTCTTTGAAGTGAATAAAAATGTAGTACGAGTTAAATATTTTGATTTTCAAATTTTCTTCTTTTCAGCAAAGTTTGACACAATATCAGAGTATCAGCTGTATTTTTTCATAAATAACTATTCCAAACACTTCCAACTGTGCTTTTTTTATTATTTAAACTAAGGCAGTTCATCACAACTTGGTGAGGCAAGTCTGTGTCTATAAAACCTTGGAAAGCCTGTCCAAGTGGGTTTTTTAAAACCTATTTCTGAATTGAAAAAAAAGTGTTAAATGCACCTCTGATAAGACCTTGACTCAGCCAGAGCTTCTAGGTAAGTCTAACATTGCTTAAAGCAAGTATAAAAGAAGCCATGTGAAAACCTTACACACTCTAAAGATAAGCTTTTATTAAAGACAGAATAAAAACTGAAGCTTTTTTTTTTAGTGGAACAGACCTACTAAGGTGGGTGATAAAAATGTATGTAAAAAAGCAACCTGCCAGACCTTTCTGTCCTTAAAGGATTGTCTCTCCAACTGGCTCTTGGTTTAGAACTTAGTGCCTATGACAAATATCTTTCACACTAACACCCTTGAGTCCTGCCTACATGTCTACTTGCTTGTCACCAGAAGGATCACAGGAATTTTTGTCACTTGTTTGGGTTTCTTACTTTCTTAGTGTCCCCCATGCTGCTTATCCAGCAGGAGCTATTCACAACAGACACTATGAATCATATTTTGGCACTATATATACAAATATTTATTGCCATTTTTAATTTTTTTTTTTAGGATTAATTATTTTAAAAATTAAACCTAGTTGTCTATAATACAAAAGGAAGAAAATAAGTGAGGGCTGAAGTAGTCATGGATATCCAAATTCATCACCCACACAGATTTTCCATGACAGAATAATCTGAGTATGTAGTTAAGCTTGATTGGATAACTCTCTATTTGTAATTTTACTCTTTACCCATGAGACTATTAGATCTATCTCGTACATAAAATGACCTGGTATGACCTGGTTCATTGTATTGGCAAACATAAACATTTCCACAGCTTCTGCTCAGTTACTAGATAGTAATATGGTAAATACCAATGTCTAATTTCACCAGTTGTTGGAGCTATTATAAATGCACGAAATATCCTTCAATCATTTGCAAGCATCACCTCTACAATTCTGTTGACTTTTTTCATTAAAAAACAAAACACAAATAAACCCCGACCACAAAATAAGTTAGCATTAAAGTCAAGTTTGTTGTAAGAGTTTTTTATAAGTACATTAAAATTAAATAACTTAATATGTAAGCCAGATGCAAGCACTACCATTAGGAGACCTGTAATAGTGGATGCTTGTGTTATTTGCCAAGAAATTATAGCTCTTTCTTTTAAAAAATACATGAGCAGTGACCTGGATGATTGTAGTCTATGCTATAGATATTCACAAAATGGCCCGTTATGGAAACAGCTAATCATTTGGGACAGAAAATCATGTCTAATAGAGAATTAAAGCAAAGCTGGGGAAATGCATCTAATTAATCTGAAAGATATTTTAGAGGATGTTCATCTTATGACCATATGATGCAGAGTGAATCTTTTTTCTTTCTGTTTTCACAGAAATGTTCTCAAAAATTCAAGTAAAATTCTTAAATATTTTACAATTTATTTTTTGTCTATATAAATCAAAAACTATTAGAAACTATGTTTCAGCTAGAAATATGTAATGAAGATGCACAAAATGTTTTGGGTCTCAGTCATACCACCTGAATATACAGGATGTCAGTATTGCTTATCCTCCTTGTTTATCTGTTAAAAATTAGCATGAATTGTAAAGAAATACCAGACATGACATTTGCACATAGAAGGTCAGTCAAAGTGCATCTGATCACCAAGTCACATGACTTCTTTCTATGCTCTGCTGGATCAGATGTACAGATGGCAAAAGATATCTGTCTTCTCACGTGGTGATCAATCCCCTCTTTTCATACAATAAAGATTTGAAGAAAAACCTTTTTTTTCCAAACTGTTTACAGAAGAAGTAAGTACTTGAAAAATATGCCACTACTACTAATTCATATTGTTTATTAGATATTGTAGAACATATTTAACAGTTGCATCATATGACTTTTTCTTCCTCTTTAATTACTTAAGTATAGTCAAATGACTGTGGTCAGGTTATTATAACTGAAACAAATAAAAAGAACAAGTGGTGTATACTTAAGTATACAAGAGTGTATACTTAAAAAGGAAACAAAACAAAACAAGAAAAAACAACATCAGTTAAATTCAAATTCATTGAAACTCTTATTTTTATTCAGTCAGGGTTAAAGGAAAAGGATTCGCAGTGTAAATCTGAACTTACCTTCAGGGTTATTGGGAAATTCATGTACATGTTATGAGCAAGTTGGTCCAATTTCACTTATTTTGGCCTATTGTCTTTATAAAGTCCACTGAAGCTGTTGCTGTGAATGCCATCTCATTATTTGATATTTCAGCATGGATAATTTGGAGGTACTTTAATGAAAGATGCGTTTTGGAAATAAATTGGTTTGACTTTGTCGTGTAAAAGTAGCAGAATACTTACCTTTCAACTGACTTGGGTTTTTCCCATTAAAATGTTATCATACTGGGTTTTCAGTGTTGGGATGTTCCCATGAAGATGCTGAAAAAAAAAAAAAAAAAAAAAAAAAAAAAAGAAAACACAAATTGTAAACCAAATTTATGTTTCTTCCACTGTGTTTCTTTTATAGCAGCTGTTTTTATTTCTACTCACTCTTTTCCAGATGGTGTTTATGCATGAAGTGTATATTTGATGTACACCTGTTGCAAAGGAATTAATAACTAATATTAGAAAGACCTTTTAAGATGGATGGAATGTTAGTGGAACTTGTATACGGTGCACGAGTTCTTTAAAATTTTTCAAATTTAAGGGCTGTATAACAAAGAATATTTTAAACTTACTGGCTTTGTCTCTCAAGATTCTGTTGTGCTTTTGAGGTTTTGAATATTTTTTTGGAGGAAAGGGAATTGCTTTGTTTTGCAAAAGAACCTGGAGCTAATGGTTTTCAGCTATGCATTGTACTTTGGTACCTTCCAGATAATAATTCATCCTTAAGCAGTGAGCTGATAGTCATTGCTAAAAAAAAGTCACAAAGAATGTTAATGAAATCTAAGAAATATCTAGGTTATCCACAGAGATCATGGCTTCTGAAATAAATAGACAATAGTGCTTCACAATCTACAGTAATTCATATTTTAAGAATGAAAAAGAGTGAAGGCGTCTGCCTGCATGATTCCTGACAGGCAATGTCATCAAAAGCCTGTTAGAAAATATTTATTTCTGTGCTACCTCCTGATGTAAATATTACAAGGGAGGGAAAAGAACACTTATAAGCAGTATCTGGGTATGAAAAACTTATTAGGGAAAGGTGCAGATGTGCAAAGGTCAGACAGTCAAATTTGTCAAATTGATATCAGAAATAAAGGACTATGCTAGTTTCTTCAGCTATTTATATATGTCACCAACATCACATCATTGACAAAATCTCCTTAGGCCAGTGACAGCTTTGTTTGCTCCCTGCTGCATGACATCTGCCCCTAAATTTTCAAGGCAGTACACAGAAGTGTAGCTTTCTAACTCTCACTACAGTCAAAAGAAATTGATGCAGATCTGGAACTCAGTATTTTACAAAAAATTACCTAGACACTATTGTGTGTCTTTTGCAAGTGCTATACATCAGAATTAAGAACAGATTGTTACTAAACCAATAACTTTATCTGTGTGACACCTATTGTGTATTTTCCTCTATTGCAAGATAAAATTGAGAGAGCATATATTTTGCTTGTTTCAGTCACATGTCCAGGCTGTGACTCACAGGACAAAATGCTTGCCTTGGATAATAATGAATATTTCCATTGAGAAATAGATTCCAGAATAGCAGTATAGTGTACACATTACTTCATATAACACAGAATAATCACTGCATATAGCTTTACTCTTTGGTGAGAAGGTATCCACCAATTTCTGATCTTTCTCAGCACCAAACAAAGCAATTCTCTGTAGCCTATTTTAGTGTCAACATTATTGGCTGCTGCAAATTGAGGGCAGGAAAGAATACACATACTTATGCATACACTTCTTATATCTCTGACTAAGTGACACATGAAGATAGAAACAGACAGGAAAGAAAAATTTGCAAGTGACTACAAAGCACTCTGGAAGAATGGGAGCATCCTGGACATGTCATGTGCGTGCAGCCTTTTTCTGGCTGGATAATTAAAACTAGTCCTGAGATAGGTTCGGTAGTGTTTAATGGCCTAAGCACAAGACAGTTCTAGATTCGTTTACTTAAGTCTAGACACTTACCTGAGCTCTCCAGGAGATGAGTCTCACTGCTCCAGGAGCCATCACTTCTTGTTTGGAAAAGAACCATATCCAGGTCATGACTTCGGACAGCTCAGCATGCAGGTGCTGCTATTTATTTCCATTATGATGGATTCAATTACCTGACTATTGTAAACTTACTTGCTTCAGCAAGGTGGAATTAATCAGGGCAAATCTTTAGACATCTGAAAATAATTGAAAAGCCAGTCTTCCTAACTTGGGCCACAGTCACCTTCCATAAGTCATTGGTACATACTTATACCTGCAATAAAATTAATGGGCTTTGAATGCCACAGATGGTCATTGCTATCAAACTCTATCTTTTAAAAATGACTGGAAATATAAAGCAAAAGCAAGGCTTAACTACTCCTAATATAATCATTTTAGGAAGCCTCTTGCAGCTTACAAAGTGTTTTTTTGACAAATGGCAATATAATGTCCTATAGTCACCCTTCTGTCCAGCCTCTTTTCTCCAGGGTGACTAGGTTCTCCCATGAAGGTTTTTCCAAATAACACCACCATATTTGTATTTACCTTTAAAAAAAGAAGGGAAGGATGATGAAGGGAAGGGGATGATGAACGTTCAACTAATTTGGTTTTCATTCCCAAAGTTCATACTTCTGACTGTAAGTGAATAACATAGTTTAAGTGGCATTTCTGTCCCTTTGTGTTATGTTGTTCTGGTCTGATGTAACATGATGCGATCAAAATAAACATGAATTAATCAGACATCTACATTTGCCTTTTTTAATCTGACAGAGCTACTCTAATGCTATATTAAGAGAAAAGCTACAGAGGCACGAAAAATTTAAGCCACTTGATATATTTTTTAAAATTCTGACACATTATTTTAAAGTTTTATAAACTGAGTTAAAATATTATTTTATCAAGTCAAGGCTGTTTCTTGTTCATGCCTGTGCATATTTTTCTCAGGAAACGTAATGAGAAAATGGATTAATTGCATTCACTGTCATGTAATTTTTGAAATCAGAAGAGGATTAACGGCAACATTTTCTGCTCCTAATATTCTGCACTTGAAAGAAATAAAAGCAGGAGTCATAGACTGAAAGAAAGGCATTTGGTTCTTCTGCAATTAATAGTTTAAAATAGTAACTACATATTCATTCTTCCAAGAAGTGTTCCCTTTAAATCACACAGTAATGAAAGTATAAATAATGGCAGGTTTAATACTGTAAAAATAATGTGATTGCTGAGAGAACCTGAGAATTATGTTTGTCCACTCAAATGCAGATTTATCAACATTAATCAAATTTGTGCCTTCTTTTACATTTCATTCATCAGTAAGAAGTTATCCACTGGAAATATTCTTTCATGCTTTACACAAAGAAGAAAGCAGGAAACTCTCTGACAGAGTGAAAGGGAGACAAATCACAGTCCAGGGCCATTGCTTCCTCTCAGGAGAATATGTTGTGCTTTCACAGAGTATGAGCGCATATTGCTTTCCCAAGCACTGCGCTTCTCAAGATCAAGAAGTCTTGCCTATTGCAATTCAAATTAACTTATTTTTTTGAACTCAAGATACTATACTGATCTTGTACCTTTTCTTTTCTTGAAACACTCCATGAAAGATACATATATATATGCACATGTATATGTCCATGTATATACAATCATAAACAAACATGCACATATGTATATGTGTGTGTCTTCTCTGTGCTTTTAAATAACTGTAAGAACAGCAGCACATTTTGCTATGTGCTGACTGAAAACAAATCAAAGGATGACACTGACACATTATTTAAATAAATCACAACATTCCCTTAGTGAGCAAAAACATCTAAGTACAATATGGACCTTGAAACATCCAATTTCCTTGAACAAAAAATGGGGACCCAATGAAAACACAGAGAGGCTGCTGCTTTTATAAGTGAACTGGAATGAATATGGCTGGCTTAGTTTTTGGCTACATCTGTGGAATAAGCATCTTCCCATTCATATATCTGGGGTTTCAGTACCTCTGCTGGAGGGAATAGCTCCAAAACTCCAATCACTGAACCTACATCTTTTTTCTTTTCTCTCTAGAGTATTCATCCATAATTCTGCCAACTTGAACTGCATGGAAAAACAAGTAATTACAAATTGCACTACAATTTAGCTTATATATGGGAAATATAGATCTGAAAGTAAACTTTCTAATCAAAGCATTACATTCTGAGCCAGCAACAAATTAGTTTGATTAGTTATTGTGCAAACTGTTGGCCTAAGAAGCCATCTGTAAATAAAGACAATTGGAAAAATATTGGAGATTATAAACAGCCATAATGTTAACTTGTTTTTGCATCTTCTCACCATGTAGTGCCAATGTGACATTGTAGAATCTGCACAGTAACAGTGTATTATGAATATGTAAATATGCCAAATATGCTGTAAGCTCCAGTCTGGCATGTTGATAAAACAGAAAGTTACTGCATGCTCTGAAACTGAGCATTAACTCTCCACATTTGCTAACATTAATCCAAACTACTCCATGTACTGGAGTTGAAAGATGTTCAATTAAAACTCATTCTGCCTGGTATAAATTACTATTATTATGTTGTGAAAGAAAACCTGGAAATATCTGCTAACTTGTTATATGTGCACTGCCCTTACTCTCACCTCACCACCCAGACAGCGATTTCAGAAAATTGCCTTTAGTTATTTAAAATTCTGTCATGAGCTGGTTTGAGAAAAACAATGAAGAGCTGAATATATGCATAATTTTTTGAGAATTTCATACTTTAGGCTACTGGATAATAACTTGGCAATAGCTGTATTTTGAACATTTATTTTTATTTCCAGGTTATTTACTTACATACAGGCACACACATGCACATATTTTATTAGACTGGTGTTCATGACTAAAGTCCATTGATTTGTCTCAAGCTATTTTAAGAACAATCAAATACAAAGTCACTTTAAGGTGTCAAGTCTTAGAAAAATAATTCGTTCATGTATTGCTTTGATGAGAAGAAAACCCTTTCAATGTTGCAGTTATTCTCTCTCAGTTTTTAATACTCAATAAGTGGAGCTGTGTAGATGAGATATCCAAACACAAATTCTGTTATTCTCAGACAAAAAAGAACATATGTAAATATCCAAGTTACAGTCTCATCACAAACAGACTGGTTATTAGAAAGCACTAAAAAATGTCCTATTATTCAAATGGAAAGTTTAACTTTTATATTAGCACAGTTAAGGCATATTTGAAAGCACTAATTGAGAAAAGCTCTTGTAAGTACTTACAAAACCAGGCAAATGTCACTATACTTTATTTCCACAAAAATTATTCTAAGCCCCCTCTATTTCCAAATTAGAAAGGTCCTTAAACATGTCTAACAGATATATAGGTAATTTTACTAGCATCCACTTGTACTTAATAGCAAGCATATGCCAGCCAACATTTTCTGAAATATGGCTGACTCCTGGGAGTTTTGTATAGCTGAAGACCGAACAGTGGAATGAACATAATTAAAAACTTGGTAGTATTTTCAATGCCATCACTCCCCAAACTCCCAATGATAGCTATAAAATGAAGCAGATTTTGCAAAAGCATACAAAGACAGCAGTCTTGTATGCTGGATAAGATCTTTCACATATTTGAGTAGTATCTGACATGGTCTCGAAGGCTTTCAGGGATATCCAGCATCTTTGTCTGTTCCTGTCAGTACTTGTGGGTTTCCTCGTACAGCTTGAGAAATATCTGCTAGTGAAATCCTGAGGAAAGGCTTTCTAGGCCATAGAAACCTGTGCAAGTGGCTAAAAAATTGTTCATGTAGCCATGGGGTTACTAGGACATCAAGGGTGTTTCTGCAAGAGAGCTCTAGCTCATGTCGCATTGTGGTTTTGCCGTGAATCTCCTGATCACTTCTTTGTCAGAAGAGGTACCCGAGGACCATGGTTCCTGCACTCAGTTTGCTGGTTGGAGGAGTCCCATTGAATCATACCTTATCTGGTCCATGGTAAGTCCTCCCAAGTCCTTCCTTAAATGCTAACCATTGCACCCTACACATCTGCTCCTTTTGTGCAACTATGCTTTCTCATACAGGCATAGCCTGAAATCATCTAATTATTTTAGGGCATTTGGAGTTGTAGGCAGGCAGCCTGATAGTTATTTTTTTATTCATTTGTGTGTCCTTTTAATTTTTAAAGAGATAACCAATGCACTGTAGTTATTCTGTGTTCACTTTTCAACTAGGCACAAATTTTTTTACAGTTTGGTAGACTAACTTCAGACTAATTCAAATATGAATCACATAAACCATGCCAAACTGAAAATTATATATATTATAATTTTAATGCAGAAATTGATAGATATGGATTATAACTGAATGAACTTATGGATTTTATTTCCCTAAGTGACTTCTATCACCCTGATGTGTTTAGTGCCATCCCTGCTGATCGCAAAACTTACTCTGTCCAGAAGAGCTGACTGATAAAAGTTCTTAAAAATTACAGCACTAAAGACAATAAACCTCCCACTTACCCTGTAGTCATCTGGTTTTCCCCATAAGAGATAGTACTTCTCTCAATTTACATTTTAATTACTTTTAAGTCATTTAGCAATTTGCAAATATCCTAGTAGATGACTAAGAGAGAAAAGTAGAAAACATTATATCACATTTTGCAACATGCCAAGCCAGCAGACAGAAGATCTAACTTTACAGATCTGGGCCTTGCTGTAAATTGGCATTACCCAAACCACAAGATGTTTGGAATGTTTAAGAAAAACTTCACTGTAATAATTTTCTTTACTGTGACAAATGTACTCATACGTCACCTAAGAGTCAGACAGAGGAGATAGGCTGTGAAACATATTAATGACTGGTTCTTTCTCCACTATGATTTAATCACAAAAGAGGAAAAGACATCCACATAACAAAAATCTTTGCAAATACAAAAATAAAAAAGTCATCAGGCCATTCATCACCAGGTTGCAATATTCTTCCCCTTTTTAATATGGGATTGGGTCCATTAATCTTTACCAATTAAAACAGCATCGGACAAAGGTCCCTTCCAACTCAGAGCATTCTGTGATTCTGTGAAATATGCTTAGTATATGACAGATCCCTTCTAATTTAATTACTGTGGGTAACATTTTGAAATATGACTAAGTTGCTTATGAACCATTTGAATCATGGCCTGAACTTTTAAGACTTTGGCAAATTTCATCCTTTTGTATAAAGTCATTTCTGAAATGAAGGACAAAACGTCTGCATTCTTTCACACGAAAAAAATGCACTAGCATCACAAAGGACTGCATTATGATCATCTTTTACTAGCAAAGGAAGAATTGGAAATCAATGGACCAAAACAAATCCATAGAGAAGAAAGCCTAAATGAGGGATGGAATAATGACAAGAGGCAAATCCTTAATCTGTTTTGGTTCCTTCAAAGAGTGATGCAAAGGAAAAATAAAATATTTGGGATAACTGAAGTGGAAAGGAAAACTGTACCACTCTGACAACTACTCTAACCATCTTCTGCAACATCAGCATCTCATCTGGAAACACTGATTGATTAATGAAGTGAACATCACCAGCCATAGATGGGAATACATCTTGCATGGTCACCTTCAGTAGTGAATTCTACCTGGATGTAATACTTATGTTTTGCTGCCCTTTTCTCAGGTTTCTTTTGTATTCTTTCATTATTAGAACCTCTTTACTATTTCTTCTTCTTTTTTATTTTTTTAAACTCTTTAGTTTGATAAGTAGTTCTCAAAGTGTGCACAAAATTCTACCAGGCCTAAATTGAGCAAGATATTTTTCAGTAACTGTTATACTAACTACTTAACCCATTCCCCCCCCTTATACTTCGCTCACCACACTGCTTTATATAGCATAGATAGCAATTGTAACATCTTAATTATGACAGAATTAAACAGACTGCTCAACAGGAAAACTATGTCTTATCAGGGGCATTTGAGGTGTTAGGCATCATTATGTTATCAACTTATGCACTGTGGAAGAAAGAGAAGTACTTGCCATTGTTATAAAGCACTAGCATCAGTAAAACAAACTCTCTAAATTTAGTAGGTGGTAGCTGACAGGAAATCTCACACCTTCTTGGAAAAGGAGGACAAATACATGAGGGTCTGTTCATTGTATATTTGCTCACATAGCATATAAATTTAATACTTGAATAATGTCTGATTGGATTATTTGGTTCAAGATATTAGAGCCTGCAATACAGATCAGGAAGAAATGCTAAAGAGAAGAACAAACTAAAATCCAATATGCAGAAAGCAGAGCAAAACAAAGAAACTCATGAAGACTTTGTACCCATATCTGAGAGCTTTCTGTAGTGAACTGCCATAGAGAAAAACTAGTTTAAATGAAATCACAAGGTGATTCATTGATTTATTAATGATTTTATTAACCAGCAGTGTGTGAATTATAATCAGTAATGCAAGAGATAAACTATCATCTTAGCCACTTAGAAAGTTCATTAAACAGCCAACAGTCTAATCCATCTCCTCATTCACAGAGAGGTTATGGGCACAGGTCCCCAAATGACCGACTGACCCCCTCATCCATGAGTGCAGGTACCCTGACTGCATATTTCTGTGAGAGATGTACATGTGTTGGCCTCATGTGCAACCCTGCCACTTCCTACAATCCACTAATTCTCATACTGTTAAAAAAGCATCTCCCAAGTGTTTGAATCTCCCTCCACCACAGAGTCATTTGTGGTCAGGTCTTTCTTACTGAGATACAGAAAGAACACCACACCATCTGTCTCTCACCTCACTACCCCACCCCATTCTAGTGCAAACCAACAATTTAGTCGGGGAGCATGCCAGTTGAATTGCATCTTCTTTTAAGTTCTTCTTTAGTTCATTTCTAGCACCAGAGATAAAAAGTAAGGATGACAAAATATTTTTTAGTCTCCTATAAAAAGTCTTGGAAATATCTCTCCCATATTTCTAAACCAATTTCAAGTAGGTTTGGGTAAATAATTGTGATAGGTTAACCTTGGCCAGCAGTCAAAACTCACCCTGAGTCGTGTTCTCTTTCCTCTTCAGTCAAATGGGGAGAAAAGAGAAGGAAGAGGAGAAGGTTTGTGGATTGATAAAAAGATTGGAGAAAGCAAAAGCTGTTCATGCAGGAAAAGCAAAAAGCATTCACTACAGATGTCCAGGCACTTCCTGGGAAGCAGGGCCTCAACATGTGGAATCAACCATTGCTTGGGAAGACAAACACTTTAACCACAGAAGGCTGCCTTTACTCCTCCTTTCCTTGATCTTTTATTGTTCAGCACTATATCATATAGTATGGAATAGGCCTTTGGTCAGTTTGGGCCAGCTGTCCTGCCTCCTCACAGCTGTCCTGTCCCCTCACAAATAATTGCTCATCCTGCCTCCTACTCTCCTGTGATATGGGGAACAGATAGGAGGCCATGATTGTGTGCAAAGACTGCTCAGCAATAGCCAAAATTATAATTGGCGTGTTATCAACACTGTTTTAGCCACAAATGCAAATCAAGAACTACACGGGCTTTTATGAAGAAAGTTACCTCCATCCCAGCCTGACCCAGTCCAGCAACTGAGCATAGAATTTTTTCTGATTTATTTATAAATATCATGTTCACAGTAAATTGCGAGTATTTTTAATACTGAAACTGAAAAAAAATCATGCTCAATTATACTCTACTGAATTTACTTTTATTAATTTGGTGGAAATTATATGTACCAAAAATAAAACAAAAAGAAACACATGGCTCAGAAACCCCCCACCAACCAACCAACCAACCAACCAGCCAACCAACCTACCAATAAAAACAAATTTAGCATTTTATCTATAGTATGATAGCACTGCATAAAATCAGTATTGATCAAATGGGGACAAGCCAGGCCTGATGGGAGGAATTCTACTAAAAGCAGAGAAAGCCCTAGCACTTATGTCTATAAAAAAAAAAGTGAAAACCAATGTACTTCAGGGATGCTTAGAAAGCAGAAAGACTTTCAAACTGCTCACCACCCAACCAAAATTAGTATAAGAGAGTGGAACAATAACATTATATAAAGTAGTCATTCCATGAACAAAACTGCAGAGTAGAATGGACGAGACAGAGTTTCTTTCACATTTTCCTGAATGTAAGCTTATTGGGGTCAGTTTGTACATTTGACCTCAGCTACTGTTAGAAAAATAAGACCTGTCTTTTTAATTCTTTCTATCACTGATATTGCATGTGGCCATGGAAAATTCAAAAAAATGTAACAGCTGTTCATCTCATTTTGTACTGAGACACCAGCAGAAAAGCAGAGAAGGAAGCTGAAGATGCAACAGATACTTCTAGAAGCAATGGCAGTGAAAAGAACTCAAGAAAATAACCATCTTACAGAGTAACATAGGTGATAAATAGAAGGACACTGCAAAGTGCTAAGTGTAATAAAATATTTTATATTTTGTAGTCTCTAAAAGCAGAGGGAAAAAAAAAAAGGTGACTTCCACAAATCAGCAGTATCACTGCCTCACTCTGTATTTATTTGTAATGGTTTTCAATATACAGGTGCTAAAATGTCTATTCTCTTTTACAAAGCTGTTATTCAAATGCAAAACCATTACCCCAATAAAGAGCAGACCAACAAAGGAACCCCATATTACAAAAATACAGTTTCATAGAATAACTTAATAACATGATAAAGTAACATTTCTGGATGCAAGCATTCATCTAAGAACTAAACCAAGAAATAGAGATAAGAAGGAAGCCAGATAACAAAACAACATGACTATAAGGCATAAAATTCTTTTATTAGTAGTGGAATACATCATCAGAAGCCTAATGAGGTATTTGTGTGTCTGCCAAAAAGAGGAACTCAACTGCACTCAACTGGACAAGGCTTAATAAAGATGGGATCTGAGCCAAGGAATCAGGAGTCTATACCAGATGATCAGAAAAAAGAGAATGAGACAGGGAACAATGAAAACACAATTGACAGTAACAAGTATGTTGATAAACACATGTGACAAAGGACAAAGAAGGACAATGTGTGTCAGTTATGGCATTATAAATTACAAGCTTCCATGAAACTACTTCTGTGATTGTAGAAGCATAAGCATGATCAGACCCTAGCCTAGCACAAGCTTGCTCAGATTTCAAAAATGTCAAGACATTTCATCATATAATAAAATTTACTTGGATTTCCTCATCACGGAAGCAAGTGGTTATGAACAGTTAAATTACTAATTTCCAAAAATTGATAAAATTAGATTAATTGCATTATCTTTCTTTAAATATTATGTGGGTCAGGGCACAGTGATGCCAAATGAAGAACTACTGTTCTAAATCTGCACAGAAGTACAATCTACTTTCTGGAAATAAAGGTCAAAGCCAAACGTTAATTTCTGTGCTGTGTGTAACCTGTTGTCTTTAGGTGAATGATCACAGATCCTACAAAGTCTTTCTGCCTTCTGGTTAAATCCAGGTAAAAGAGTTTTAACAGATCCACTTTCCAGTCCAAAGAACAATGAAAATTAATAAGTTATTCCAAAAAGGTAATTTACTGTGTGTTGCTGTAATAAAACAGCCTACTTGTAAACTATTGCAACTGCAAAACTCACATTCATCAGTTCCACATACAACTTTTTTCATTTTTTAATTCCTGTTTTCTTACTTAACAATCAGTAACACAAAATAGGAAATATGGAAAAATACTATTAGTATTACATCTCCGTCATTTCTTATTCATCTAAAAATAGATACCATCTTTTATTTTGATGAAATACAGGGGTTTTTCAACTTTCAAGTCTCTAGAGAAAAGCAAAATTTAGAAAAAAAAAGAACTATGTCCAGTATACCACTTGGGAGAAACAAAATAACTGCTGGTAGAACTTATCTTCCTTAGAGCTGAAAGTGTTTATTCTCCCAAAAAAAAAACTTTAAAGGCCTTGTAGAAAAACCGGTTAACATCAAGGTAGATAAAAAACTGTGTTACAAAAGCTTATATTCTCAGATTATTTTTAACCCATATCAGTGACAGTCCAGAAGCAAGACTGACTTAACAGAAAACTGTTCTAGTATGAATTTATTTTATATGTCTATTCACTTTCTGTAGAATCTAGAACATTCTCTGTGGTCTGACTTTTTTTAATTTGCATTTTAACTTCACTTTCTTGACAATTAAAATCATAGGTCTATATGAGGTCAAGATGACAGGATTTTTTTTTATAATAAAGTGCAGTTCTTCCTTGCTACTCCAGCATGAGTAAAGGAAAATTTAAGTGATAATGTAAATGAAAATTAATATAATGTGTATATTTTTAATTTAGCACATTTTTAATGTTTACCTATGGGATGCATTAAATACAGTCCATAATAATGTTTATATTTCTCCCTCTTTTAGAATTTATTTTATTTTTTTCTTCCTCCTAAAAAGACCAGCAGCATTTCTTACACTTGCTTAGTTGTATTAGAGAAGCTAATACCTTTCCTGAAGAAAGGGAATGAAAGAAAAAACCAAGTATCTACCAAAAAAATGCAAGTAAACAAACCCAAAATTTCATCTTCTTTCTGTTTGGTGAGCCCTAAAGACCATCTTCCTTCACCTTTATCAGTGCCCTTTTATGTGCATGTTTACATTTCTTTCTGCCTCTCCTTTCTCCATAGCAGATTAGTATTATACCAATATACTAATACATTACTAGTTTAATGCTATAGTGGGATGCAAAAAAGAAACTGAGTGATGAAACTTTTGTTTCATACGTCAGGTTTCCTCAAAACTTATTTGTTGCCTAAGATTTTGCTCATCTCATACTCAAAATATCCAGCTTTTGGGCTGAACATCGGCCCTATGTGAGACCATTTGGCAGTCACAAGTTAGATGTCATTGTTCATAAGATCCCTGAAACAGTCCCAAGGATAATGCACACCTAATACCTGTGGCTGCCACCTTTTTCCATGTACCAATACCCCCTTTGCTTCCTCATACAATCTCTGACTAAAAATTTGCCTTCTCTACCTACACTAACCACTTTGCTTTATTTTCTATGGGGAAGGCATATCCCATCACGATTTTATTTGAAAAGTCCTTTGGGAATACATTGCTTCACCTTTTTCACAAGGATCTAGCAAGTGGAGTGTTTCAAGGTGAGAAAGTAGTTGCTTCCATTCAAAGTGTGATGGAAGGAATCCTAAAACAACAGTACCTAGCAAAGTAAGCCTACATTCGGTTTCCTTAGTAGGAATACAGGCAAGAATTTAATGAAACCAAAATAAAAATAAGCAGAAGGAATATTCCTTTGTGAATATTTAATGGCAGAGAACTCACTGCAAAACTAAAACACCTTGGTGTCTGACTTCCATTCCCTTGGCATTATTCAGAATTCTGTGAGGAAGTAATGGGCTGAAAATAGAAGGAAGGGATAGAAAACTTGCTCTTTACATTCAACTTTGCTGAGAGGCAGAAAAGAGCAGTCTGTCCATCATGATGCCTCCTGGAAATAAAGTGTTTTCACGCTCTGCCTCCAAGTCTCTCCAGATGATAATACAGTATTTTCCAATGAAAGCCTTCCTGAAGGAATGATTTTTCTTTAGTCTATAACTTCAAGCTCGGAAAAGTGGGGTCAGAATTATAGAGACTCTAAATCTTAAGCTCTCTAGGAAATCTGTTAATAGCTAGAGTGTCCAGAAAAGAGAAAGTGGACAATTGTGAACCTGTAACAAAGCTTCTGTGAGAAACAAACTACTCATAAGCTTGACGTCTATTTATAATGTATTGTATTTAATTAATCTAAACATCTCCCTATAAATTGAATTACAATATGAGGGTTAACTTTGTTGGCACAATATTTTACAGTAACTCTAGAGACATTTTCTGGAGGAGAAAGTAACTTGCAAATGAGTACAATCCACTTGCAACACTTGAAATACTTTCACATGCAGAATTTGAAAGCACTCAAAGGTCTGTACCTTCATTTGTACTGGTAATATTGCCATCTTTTCAAAGAAATGTGCATCTTGTAATCAAGAAGAGTTGTGCATGTAAATGACAACATATAGATCTCAGTATGTTTTTTAAAGCTTCCCAATATTATAACTAATAGTTGCCACAAATTTTATTAGCATATGTGTTTTCATACTTGGTGACTCATAACTATTGGTAAAAGTAAGAGAAGAGGAATGGTGATAAGTAGGCAGTCATTTTAGTACAATTTGTGATTCCCAAAAATAAACTGAATGGATAATCAACTTAAGTATGCAGTAAAGAATGGAAATCGATGCCAATACATGTCTAAATTGTCTTTTGCTTTTATTTCTCTTTGTTTTTTCCTTCGATATTTCATTCATTTAATACATTTTTTTTAATTTTTTTGTCCCTGACTTCTTATGCTAACATTTGACTTTAAAAGGTAACACTGAACTGACACTGAGCTAAAACTCAATGCTGTCAACAAATTGTCTTTGTCAGGTTGCCGTCTGAGTAAGTATGTAAAAATCTCAACAACCTCTTTGATGAGTACCACATGTAAATAATTTAACATAGCCCTTATCTTTGAAGCTATAAAGAGATGAGAGACAGAAAACATAGTCTGGTTCAAAAACAAGCTAAGGGCAATATTATTGCATTCCTAAAGGGATAATATGGCATTGATGAACTTTAAACATGCTAGCAAGCAGTGAAAGCCTCTATATAATTTAGAGAGCCCCTATAGGACTGTGTTATTTTCTTTGAATTGAATAAATATGGTTCTGCTACTCTGACACCATGTAGGTATGTCAAGGACATTGAAGAATCATCAAGTATCATAAATTTAAAAAATATCTATTCAGAAGTGCATTCTGAAATCCATCAACACAGGAAAAGAGTTGAAAGATTATTTTTTCTCCAACATTTACAAAATCATATTAAAAATATACCCAGGAACTGCCTAATTGAATAAAGACTAAATACACAGGAGGAAGAGGAATCAAATGTTAGTTACATTTATTTTCATGTCATTCATAGAGGCCATTCAGATCATTCCCTTAGGACACACCAAATTATATGAACTCCTAGAATTCGCCTGAAGCAGGAGAGAGAAGTAATTTCTGCTAGTGTTTCTAGTGATAATAATTTTATTTTTTAGAAAAAAAATACTGTTCTATTATCCAAGAAAAAGTTCATATTGTATTATATAACCTTTTTTTAAAAAAAACCACAGAAATCACTGATAAAATAAAACAGAAGGGAGAATGGCCCTTTTCCACATATCTTAAAAAATAATGATCTGTGAACACAAATACTTTTGTTGTTAATTCTATCCCTGGCCCTTATGAGCTTTAATATACAGAAATGCCTTACTTCATTATCTTCAGATCTTCTTCATGTTTGCAGTGCTCCTCTGTCACCTCACAGGAGGGAAAGTTATACCTTATAATATCTTAATATCAATCTACTTTTACGTTACTGACTCCCAGATAAATTTTCACAGTATGCAATTTAATAGCCCTGCCATTTAATAGCAGTGCCATTTGAAGAGGTTTTGCAAGTTTAATGGAACAGGAACAGAGCTGAAAAGTAGAAGTGTTCAATAAAACTACCTCAATGTCCCATCTTTGTCTATGGTTGGTAATATATGTTCAAGAGCATAAGAAAAGAGCCACCCTTTCCCTCTTAAGTATGGAATCACAGAATGACAGAAATTACCAGGTGGGAAAGAACCCCAGTGGGTCATCTGGTCCAAGCTCTCTGCTCAAACAGGACCATCCCAGACCACATTGCTTGTCATCACTGAGAAGAGCCTGGCTCCATGCCCTTGGCACTGTTCCTTCAGACACTCACATTAGTGAGGCTCCCTCAGTCATCTCTTCTTGAGACTGGACAGGCCCAACTCCAACAGGATTAGTGCACCTTAACATTCAGCTAACCTAAAATCTTGCACACACAGACCAATAATGAACAAACATGATGAAGAAACCTGGCTTTACATGTGAATATCTCTTCATAAGGTTAATTTTTGTTGTGACGTAAGGTGAAGTAAAAAATAAACACAAACAATAAACCCAGTTTAACTGTTAAAAAGGTACAGCATCATACATACGTCACAGACTCATAGAGTAGTCACGGTTGGAAGAGACCTTCGAGATCATTAAGTTCAACTATCAACCCAGCACTGCCACTATAACCTCTAAACCACTAAAATATATCACCCAGCACCAAATCTAGACACCTTTTAAACACCTCCAGGGATGGTGAGATGGTGACTCCAACACCTCCCTGGGCAACCTATTCCAATGCCTGACCACCCTCATTGTGTAAGTTTTTTTCTAATATCTAATCTGAATCCCCCCTGTCTCATCTTAAGGCCATTTCTTCTGGTCCTGTCACTGTAGACATGGTAGAAGAGACTGACACCCACCTCATTACAGCCTCCTTTCAGGTAGTTGTAGAAAGTGATGAGATTCCCCCGAGCCTTCTCTTCTTGAGACTAAACAAACCCATCTCTCTCAGCTGCTCCTCCTATGACAAGTTTTCTAGACTTTTCATGAGTGTTGCTGCCCTTTGTTGGACACACTCCAACACCTCAATGTCTTTGTAAAGTGAAGGAGCCAGAATTGAATACAGTATGTGAGATGTGGCCTCACCAATGCCAAGTACAGGGGGATGATCACTTTCCTAGTCCTGCTATTATTGATACAGGCCAAGATGCCATTGACCTTTTTGGCCACCTGGCCACACTGCTGCCTTATATTGGCTGTTAACCAGCACCCCCAAGTCCCTTTTTGCTGAGCAACTCTCAAGCCACTTCTCCCCGAGCCTGTAGCATTTCATGGGGTTGCTGTGACCCAGGTGCTGGACCTGGCACTTTGCCTTATTGAACCTCCTGCATTTGTCAGTTGTCTTTAGCCCATTGATCGAGTTTGACCAGGTCTCTCTACAGAGCCTTTCTACCCTCAAGCAGACCAACACTCCCACCCAACTTAGTGTCTGCAAATTTACTGAGGGTGCACTTGGTCCCCATGTCCAGATATTCAATAAAGATGAAGAACATGACCAACCCCAAAACAGCCCTGGGGAACATCGCTAGTGACTGGTCAACTAGATTTAGCTCCATTCTCCACAAGTCTCTGGGCCTGGCCATCCAGCCAGTTTTTTAACCATCAAAAAGTCCACTAATTAAGTTTTCCTAAGAGGGAGATGGTGTCAAATTCTTTACTGAAGTCCATGTAGTGATTTACCAAAAATATGGATCTAGTATCGATATCCAACTGAGACGGACAAAACTCTCTAACAGTTTAAAGTTAGAAAGTGCATGTTTATTGGTGCCAGACAGCTGTGTGGAATAGCTTCCTAATACCCAGTGTCAAAGTATGGACGGTTATGGAGTCTATTTATCCACAAAAGTTATGAATATCCAAAATACAAATACATGTTTATAACAATGACCCCTCCTATTCTCTGCTTCATATGGAAATTAGCTTTAATGTCATTAAGCATGTGTAGTATAGTTTTTAAATTGGGTCGGTGGTCATTATTAATTGAGGAGTGGTCTTAAAGGAATAATTCTCTTCCTCATCTGACCTTTCCACCCCTTTGGGTTTTGACAATAAAAAATGGCCTCTTGGAGAACATCCAGTTTCTTTCTTATGACTTCTGAATAGTATCCAGATGGGAAAAATTAACAATTGTTTTAAATTCCTTTAGATCTATCTATCAATGTTTTCTGGTTCTTATTATAAACACAGCTTAAGCAAATATAGAAAGACAATTATCTGCAACTTAGGAGTTTGTTTCTAACTTAACTCTTATTAACTCTTAATTAGTCTCAGGTGGACCTACTTCCTCTAACTAATTCTAGCAAAACTTATCTTTAACTAAAATCTTAGATTATTAATGTTTCTTTTAAAGTCTGTGTTTCAGTAGTCCACATACATAACCCTCCCCTCATCCACCAAGCAGGCCAACTTGTCATAGAAGGAGATTAGGTTGGTCAAGGAGGACCTGCCTTTCATAAATCCATGTTTGCTGAGCTCGATCCCCTGGTGCCATGTAATGGCACTCAGGATAATCTCTTCTGTAACCTTGCCTGGAACCAAGGTCAAGCTGACAAGCTGTAGTTCCCTGGATCATTCTTCTGACTCTTATAGATGGGCATTATATTTGCCAATTTCCAGTCAGCTGGAACTTCTCCAGTTAACCAGAGGTGCTGGTAGATGATCTCGTGCAAATGTCTTTTTCTTTACTTTGAAGATAGTTCTTCATAAGATAACACTCCTAAGTAGGTTATTTCAAATACCACTAATAACTTATTTCATAGAGTCTAAGCCTCAGTATACTTATTTCTGTGAACCTATTACAGAGAAAAATGGTAAATACAGCCATAAAATAAATATATAAATACAAAAGTTGTAGTGATTTTACTCAGATGTGTCACAGAAATTTTTTTGTTTTTTGAAATGAAATGAGCTGATATTAAGTCTTGTAATGACCCTGCATTTTGACTTTTAATTGGTATTTATTATGTTATATGATAAATGCCATATTAAAAAGAAAAAATAGCTACTTTTCAGTTCAATTTCATTTTCTGGAAAATTCTGAAATTTTCAAGGTGCATTCCAAAACAAATTAAATGAAAATATCAAATGTCAAACCTGCTAAATGGCTCTTTCACCCAATACGATAAACTAAAAGGAGCAAAACAGGCAAAGACCGAAGATCTACTAATAGAAATGCAGTGTTCAGCATCAAAGAATGCTTTCATAAGGATGTTTGTGGATAGGTGGCCTTAAATAGCATAGATATAAAATTTTAATTGCACCTGAAAGTTATAAACAGCATATTTATTTTAGTGAATAAAAGTGTATGTTCAAATGCATAATTCACTCCTTTAATTGCCTATATTTCCCTTTAGACATATATTTATTTAAAATATTTCCACTGTCCCAGTGAATATATCACTGAAACTATGCTTATTGCCTTCCAGTATTATACACAGTTTTTGGTATAGTCTCCTGAGGGGACAAGAAAGATGGCTTTGATGTCAGCTTCAGTGATTCCTCAGTATCAAAGGCAAGGAAAATTAATGATAACAGTGAAAGAAACTGCGAAAACCAGTCTAAAGACCTGAATTTCACATTCTCTAAGCATATGCCTTACAGGATTGCCTCTCTGAATATCATTGCTAGTTAAAAAGTAACTTGATAGTTTACTTCTTTTATGTTGCAAGAAATATACCCTTTTATGCTGCCTCTGTTGCTAATGGGTAGCCTTTGAGCAACTGAGAAGATATTCATAGTTCGTGATTTACAATTTAACTTGATGAAATGCTTAGAAGAAGAGTGCTAGGAATTAAAGATTTAGGAAAAAAAGTACCTAGTAAGTTATCATCTTTCTTGAGTTGCAAACTGTTTCAGTTTTTGCCCCAAAGAATTTATTCAACTGGATGGAGTGAATGGGTTTCAAAGTAAAAAAAAAACATTATGGAGTTTCTTTCTGGTATAGCATAAAATGGTTTTACACCAGACACTATGATATTGAGAAAAAAACCCAAAAGACCAAAAAAACCAAAACCACTAAAAAAAAAAAAATCCTAACACCCCCTCCCCCCACTAAATTATTATTATTATTATTATTAATATTAACTTAATAATAATTAACTTAATAATATTTATTATATTAACTTAATATTTAATATATTAACTTAATAATAATTAACTTAATAATATTATTAATATTAATATGAATAATAATATTATTATTATAAATATTAACTGGTTTAAAACAAAAAAGGCAAAACAAAACAAAACAAAACAAAAAAAAATATTTTGTTCATATAAAAGGACTAGTGAAGACTTAATTTCAAACATGTCAAAAGTTCTGGAAAGTTTCAATCAATATCTGTATTGCTGGGGAAAAAACAACAATCAGATGTTAAAATTGTAGTAGTTAATACAATAAAAGCTAAGTGCTGTGTGTTTCTGTATCTTTTGGAGTTCTCCAATATGAACAAGAGATTTTGTCTTGTGGGAAATAGCCTAGCATGTGATACACTGTTTGGAAGTAAGTTGTCACACCTGAAAGGCAAGATGTCATCCAGAAGGATCTGGACAGCCTCAATAAATCCCGAAAATCAACCAAGTCCTGGTCTGCACCAAAAGCAGTATGGGCAGCGCAGGTTGAGGAAAGTGATTCTGCCCCTCCTGTGAGACCTCACCTGCAGTGCTGCATCCGGTTCTGGGATCCCAAGAAAAGGAAGGCCACTGACCTTTTGGAACAAGTCCAGAAGAAGTCACCAAGATTGTCAGAGTGATGGAGCACTGGTCCTACAAAAAAAGGCTGAGTTTGTTCATCCTGGAAAAGGGAAAGCTTCGCAGTGACCTAATTACTGACTTCCAGTTCCTGAAGGGAGCCTACAAAAAAGATGGAGAGGGACTTTTTACAAGACCAGGTAGTAACAGGACAAGGGGGAATGGCTTCAAAATGAAAGAGAGTAGGTTTAGATTAGATGTTAGGAAGAAATTCTTTACTCTGAGGGTGGTGATGCACTGGAACAGGTTACCCAGATAAGCTGTGAACACCCAATCCCTGGAGGTGTTCAAGGCCAGGATGGAACTCTGAGCAACCTGATCTAGTGAAAAGTGTCTCTGGCCAAGGTAAGGGGATCAGAATGAGATGATCTTTATGATGCCTTCCAACCCAGGTCATTCTATGATTCTGCATGATTCTGTGATTCTGTGAAGTTACTTATGTAGACTGTAGTTTAGAATATATAGCACATGTAAGCACAGCTCCAGCCAAAGGGACAGTTTAAAGCACTACTAGCATTTGAAAATTAATCATAGTGCTTTGATGCTTGGCTAGGTTTCTGACTTTCACAGTCAAACAAAATCAGGGTACACTTTTCAGCCTACACTGACATCTTATACACCTGTGATGTAGTTCTTCTTGGTCTTTGTTTGCTTCCAGCAGAAACTATTAACAAGAATTAATTTCGGCTGCTAGTTATCAACAGTTGGCAGTGCTTTAATTGTTTGACATACAGACACGTGGGATAATGGCATTTCTAATTTAATGGCTTTTTGCCTGCTTTCTGAAAGAACTCTCCAAGTCTTACTGAGCACATTTAGTATTAAGAGGCAGCATGTTTGGCATTTATCTTGCTTGATGATAAACAACAGGGAAGAGCACTCTCTGGTTTTTTTTGATAAAATCCTACGAAGTGAAATTTGAAAAGAAAATAATTCAGTTGAAGAGCTTTCAAAGAGAAGTAAACAAAATATGAAGAAAGACTTGGAAACTGCGTTTGGAATTCTTTGAAGAAGAGTATCATTATTGTCTTGAAAAGTCTAAGAAAGAAGACAGAAGGTTTTATAATCTCATTTAATTATAAATTTATCAAGACAGTAATGTAGAGTGGTGCCTTGTAATCTCTTAATTCATTTAACTCAGTCCCACCCACTAAAAACATGTGAAAAAAAATAGATATGTTAACAGTACTGTGACAGCAAATGATAGAAAATATTAATTCTAACAACAAAACAGTAGACACAAGGCTGTTCTTGCATAGCAAAAATGAGTTGTCAGACAGTACACAGAATGTCAGGAACACAAAATAACTCGTGTTGGAAAGGACGTCCAGAGGTCAAGTAGTCCAAGTACTCCCTTGCAAAGTCATAACAAAAATAATCTGATTAAAAGACTCAGAAATAGATCCAGGTGTCTTGAACACCTACAAGGACAGAAACCATATTGTTTCTCTCAGCACCTGTTCCAGTGTTTATCCCCCATCATGGCAGAGTGAAGCAATGCTTCTATCTTATCTGGATTTTCCTTTGTTCACGTTTGTTATACCTGTTGTGCTCTGTCCATTCACTCTGCACTTTCAAACTGACTCCATTCACTGTGCATACTCTGATCAGGTATTTACAGACAACACCAAGATTTCTTGTTCACCTTCTCTTCCTCTGTTGAGCAGAAAATTTGCCTCAGCCATTCCACATCCATTCTGTGCTCAACCCCCCCAGCCATTCCAGTGGGCCTCTGCTGTACTCACTCCAATATATCTACCTTTCTTATTTTTGTACTGGGTCGCCACCACACCCCATATTTTATCTCACAACTGCCAAATAGAGGAGAAGGATAATTTCTCTGGACTTTCTGCACACAAGTCCTTCTTAAAAAGCTCGGGATGTGACTGGCCACCTATTTTGCAAGGGCACAGTTCTGTTGGCAGGTGTTAGAAGAAGAGAAAATCTATTCACAAAATGGAAAATTTAAGGGGCTAATTTTTTATATATGTTGTATAAAAAAAGCTCACTTAAAATTAGCATCCCTTCTCATGAAAACCTGTGTAATGCAACCTTGAGCAAATAACAATTAAACAGCATTATCAAATTCCTAAGAAGGTATCATGGCCATTCTTCCTGTTATTGATGTAAAACGGATCCATTAAATACTAGAAACGTAAAAGAGGTCTAAAAATTCAATAGGGAATCATGACAGAATGATAAGAAAAGTACAGTTAGCCATAAAGGAATAATTTTTACAGTATGTCCACAGTTGGGGAACACAGTTAAGTCAAGAACAGTAACTGTAGCATTAACAAAATAATATTTGTACAAAGAAGAGAAAGAGTGTTCTAAACTTCTTTAAAGATGAGAATCTTCTTGTATATTTCAGTGGGGAGAGTTCTGTTCACACAACTGGAGCTCAGTTCCCCACTGAAGGTGAATCCCATGGACACGGATCAACTACTCATTGTGTAGTTTCCAAACTAACGGATGTGATGCACGAAAATTTCAGAATGTTAATATTTTTATCACTTCATGCACTTTCTTTTACATTAACAAGAAAGACATCAGCATTTCATGAGTTCTTTTCCCAGCTATGGTGATCCTCTTTTGAAAACAAGCAAAGACTTTTCTTAAAATGATACACAGTCAGCACTGTTTGAAGACATTTTGTGTTAAATGAAGAATATCAAAAAAGATTAAGACTGAAGCTTCTCTGAAGCTAAGCTGACGCAGAGAGGCTAGTCTTAATGTAGTAAATAATGATTTTTTTTGCAAAGGTAGCTGGGCTCCACCATGTGAATGTTTTGATCTAGGCTTTCTTAAAAAACCCTGCTGCTCTGTGTATTTCTGGGGAAGGAATAGCCATATGCAGTTAACTTGCTGAATAAATAACTAGTTTGTATGTTCTCTTGGCCAAATGATTGTTTATTCTAAATAAGGGAAAAGAATATGAACAAAACTTTTTCACTGCCAGATGTGTGGATCATCCATATCTTATCAGAGTGGTTTAGTCATGTGTCCCTTCTACCTTAAAATAAAACTGTTTACTACTGTATCATAGACTTTCCACTTAAAAAAAGTAAACAGGAACATATTCCTGTAGTCTTAGGTGTTTCTGTTTGTTTTTTTTCTTTTGTTTTACCTATTTTTTTTTTTATGTCCTAAGTAAAAGTGTAAAGTCTTTACAAGGTTTTGAAAGCACCAGCAGTCCCAGCCCATATATTAAGTCACATCTTGCTATAAGCTTGGTAACAGAACAGAATTCAGGTTTATGATTATATTCAAGGCCTTACAACTTAAATGCAGATAAAGAGTCAAAATGGGCAAAAAATACATTACTTGAAATCAGTAGAAATCAATCTGATAGACTTTAAAAGTAAAGACAGTTTAAGTACAAGGTGAAAGGAATGCCGAGCCATTGCAATAAGTGAACAGAAGTCACTTGATGAAAAAATAAGATTGGAAAATTCTGCTTTGCTGCAGGATACAAGTAGGAAAAACTGCATTTGGCATGGTCAAAGTAAAAGGTGTTAGAATGTGAGAGAACATTTTTGAGAAACGTGAATGGTTAAAGGCTATGCCTTTGTTACCTTATGAAGAAACACCTTTGAGCCTTTGGTCAAAACTGATGTCCCACATGGAGAACAAGATTGGTTTTTCAGGCCTTCTTAACAGACTGTACTGACTTGTTAGAAAAAGTGGTTGGGAAAAAGTAGGTAGCCTGTAAATCTTGGAAAAGTAACAGAATTTAAACAAAACAAAATTTCCTTTATTAATATTGAGTATGATCTCTTGGGTGAATACTCTGGGGATGTAGGAGAACAGGCTGCAGATGTCCTGCAGAGATGACTGGATAGGGACAATGGCATAAACTGGCGAAATAACATATGATCCTTTAGTCCAACTTATATCTTCTATTTCTGTTTACTGATGCTACTCACTTGAACTTGTCACTTGAGACAACATTTTCATGATACAGAAAGTTCTTTTAAGGTCTTAAAAACTCCCTTGTCTCCCATTTCCCTCCTGCAACAAGATGCTAGATATCGAAAACATGATACTACATGTCCTTAACATGAAGTTGAGAGTAATGCTACTGGAAGGTAAATTTCCTACAGTACAGGGTATGATTCCAAGTGTGTGTAACTTTGGTGCTGTGCTTCAAGTTTTTCCCCATCACTAATATAATATTCGTTTAAATCCACAGGTAAAAATGTGTTGTGTTATCCTGAATTTAAGAAAATAGGGTTTAGGTAGGACTGTTTATAGCAGTGTACTAATTTTTTTAGAAGTCATGTATATATGACAATAGGGATAATAACAAAGTCAGTGCTGAAGACTTTTCATAACAACTTCTGGCAGCCATCTCTGTTATCAAAGGTACAAGAATCTCCATCAAGGACTAGTAAGTAATTTATGACTTCAACTCTATTCTAAGAAAAAAGAAAGCCCTTGGCACAAACTTCTCTTTTATATATTACCCAAAAATAGTTTAATATTTCATATAAAATATAAAGTTATGTCAACTCAATAGCAAATCTTTCACAATATTTGCTATATAATTATAACAGTATATAATTGTTTCTATTATTTCATGTCTTTATTTATGCATTTGGAATTTTACAATGAAACACAAAGTCTGCACCTGCATACTACAATGCTTACTCATGTAAGAATGCTACAGGTAACATATTAATAAAAAAGAATATCCTGTCCTTGATAGCAGGCTACAATCTTGTCCAACATTCATTGTTTGTTCAGTTGGAGAATTTTTAAATTATTTTTTAGGAAAAGATATATTGAAAAACACCTGGAAAACAAGAAAGTTTGCACAAGTTTCTCTACAAGAAATCTTAAGGACAACAAGATGACTATGAATAAAGAGGTGAAAGAGTATACATAAATTAATGTTTAAATTTTTTCTTATTAATAAGGAGTGACAGGAGTATATTATGCTACTAGGTGAAGTTTCAGAATTTTATTGTATCATTTGATTTCTTAGAGATCCATATAAGAAAATTAAAATAATAAGTGACAGAATATTTTTTTACTGTTTCCTCTACAGACATAGATCAAAGAAAGCTGGATAGCTATTTGTAGTATTTGGCATCTTAATAAAGGTTCTGAATATTTATATTGTTTAATCACCTCATGAGTCCTACTAGTATTTTATCCACCAAAATTAGCAATTTATATCTCCCAAGTGAATAAAAAGTATAAACAAAAATTAAATGGAAAAATATAGACCTGGCACTAATAAATAAATGGATGAATATATTAATTCTATCTCATTTACACTGCTCCAGTTTAGATTTTGTCAGCATGTTCATTTTCAGGGGCATACAACATAGTAATAAAATTCTGTCAGACAGCTTTCAAACCAGTCAGATAAAGAACACCTGGGTTTTGCTTTTGTGACAATTAAAAGTATTGAACTGTAAAAAGTTTTCATTTATCAAAATAAAGTTATACAAAGAAATATTTCATGTACAACAGTAAAATTCAGGTTGGTTTTTTTTTAAGAAGCCAATTGAAGTCAAACAGGAATACATTTGGAGTTTACTTTCAATGTTTTTGTTACACTAATGTGAAACAATAATAGAATTAAAAAAAAAAATAGCTCAATAAACAAGAATGTAAAAATAACTGTTAGGTTCTTTCTATTTTCCAGAAGCTGTAACTTTTCAAAGTGCTGTACAGACAGACAAAAGTTGAGGTTCCTGGCCTGGAGAATTTTGAATAATTTTTAATCTTTATATAGGAATCATTTATTACAGGAAAGACTGGAAGAAAAAAGCTTTATAAAAGTGAAATGTCGAGTTAGCACAGTGATGGCATGGGCACGTCTATTCATTATTTTGTGTTTGCTTGTTTTTATTAGATCTTGTATTCCAGAGTGAGCTTTAAGGCAATTGTCATTTTTATTAAGAAAACACTCCTGAGGAAGTTTATTTGAAATTGTTCTCATCAAATACTGGCTTATGCTTTGAAGTTTTTACCACAATTTTCAGTCTGGTAAAGATCAGGTCACTAAGGATGTCAGAAAAATTCTTACATGAAGTATAGGCAGGAACTGTATTCTGTAAGTATTTATGCAGTTCTTTGTAGTCCTTCAAGTAGGCAACCAAAGTAATATGCCATTGGATTACTTTGTAAACTTAGTTTTGTGGGATGAAAAGTAACAGAAAGAAAATCTATACTTGAAAATTATTTGGTGCGTTTTTAGGATAGGAGATGATTTTTTTGCCAGTTATAAAATGTATAGATTCAAACTGTAAGCATGAACAGAATCTTTACTCCAATACAATCTTGAAGTATATTTATATATCATTTTCTGCCCAGTTACATTGTTCCTCCATGGGAGGTCAATACAATTTGCAATGATGTCAACAGCAAAACTGCTTCCTGACTTTGAATCTGGAGGGCTGGGATCCCTAACTTTGGCAGGGGACTTAGCCACAACTCCTTCAGTGATGGACACTATTGCCTTCTTTACCCACCCTTTGTTCTGTTAGTGAGGGGCACCATGTGACATACATTCAACTTCTCTTGTAGCATGAAATGTCAAATAAACTACATAACTCAGGTCAGTAGAAGCTGAAATGTTGGTCTTGCTAAGGGTATCACTTTTTCAGTTTAAGTAAGAAGTTACAGAAATTTGACTTCATTTAAATTCAGATTATATGCCATTCCTACTCTTCTAAACAAATGATGTTTTCACCAGCTGGAAAAACAGAACTGAGGGAGTGGGAAAATTTTGAATGGATTGCATCCAATTCTTCTTGAGTGTTTAAACAGTGCATTAAATTATTTGTCATTCTGGAAGTATTAGAGGCATAAATGCCTTAGAACAACAGTTTGTCAAAATGTTCTTAGGATTTCTGACTCTATTGCTCTAATGCAGTTATTGCTAAAATTTCATAATCCTAATGCTGTATTATAACAACTCGCTGTAGCAGGAGGAAAAGACAAGAAATACCAAGGGACAAACTTTGCACAGCGAGAAATTATCCTATGTGGTCAGCACCTTACCTATTTATTTAAACACCAACTCTTATGTTTTTTGAAACAAGAACCATTCATACTGATCTGTGATGACTTCTTTGATTAATTCAGTAAAGAACAACACACTTAAGTAGATGACCATTAGGAAGCAAAACTTAAAAAATGCAGGAAATTATGTTTGCAGTCCTGAAAAGGAATGAAAGGCTTTATTCCAGCAGAAAATACATTAATTAACAAACTAACATAGTAATGATAGAATTAGAAAAATAAAACTGCTGAGGAATAAAAAGTAATTATTCTTTTTTTTTTTCCCTTTTTTCCCCCAGACACAAATGAATTTCTGGCTAGCAAGAAAATATAGTCTCATGTGTGCTTTTAATTTACAGATTATAGAAGAGATTTGGGGTTAAATCTAGTTCTTCATTTTGGTAAAATTCACATTTTCTCTGTGTGCATTTAAGAGTGTGAGGAAGAAAACACCAATAGTTTTTTTTTTCTCCTCTTCTCTAGATCAGTGAAGCTTCTCTTCAAGGTTTCCTTTGAAATGCATTTTTTTGGAATGCATTTGGAATGCTGAAGTACATCACTATTATTCCTAATAATATATTAGAAATACTATACATACTATTTTTTCTAAGAAGCCTGAGTCTCTGACTGAGGTACTAAATGTTTTACCTTGGGAGGAATATAGATTGTCTTGACATTTGACTGTATTATGTTCTTCTACAGATGAATGAACTATTATAACATCTTCCACCGAGTAAATGACAAGTTGACATTTTCTTTTAGATAAGTACAAACACATATTTTCTGACAACTATTTAGGTATAGAACTGTTTGTTTTCAAAATCTTATTGTTTTGTGTAGTTACATCTTAGACATTTCACTTAGAAAAATGTAACTTCTGAGAATTGCTTCCCTTGGAACTAGTAAGAGTAAAACAAAGAAATCCAGTAAAGTTTTTGCTCACTCGAGTCCTGATAAAGGAGTAAGCAGGCAGTAAGTAGAAAGAAATTATTTGTTTACTTAACATATTGAGATATACAGTGAGAAGACATACATTCAGAGGAAGCTTAAACATCTTGCGTGTTTTTTTCTTTCCCTTTTAAAATATTGTTTGCCTTTTTAATTTCCAGCCAAAGGTTTCTGTTAAAGCTCCAGCTACATAAAATCAGCTGTAAGCAAGAACTTGCTTAAATCCTTGATTCTGTCCTTCGATTCCACACATAAGATGTTTCCAAATGTTGCAGTACGGCAGACACATACTATTATCAGTTGTTATTCATAGTTTCTGCAGTATCTGGGCACAGTCAGCTTAAACAAAGATTAAGTTATAACATTAATTTTGACTGGTCTCAGTGTCTAAAGGTCAAACCTTAGGTCTTTTGAAAAGTACTTGTATTTCAACATCTTCTATTACTGTGTTTCTGGAGCAAAACAACAAAAATCAATTACAACCAAAAAGTCACATACATAGCATCATATCTTCTGAACTTCTCTATATTTTTTGACATACCCAGTTACAGGAACAAGACAAATGTAGCCAGGCTGCATCTGGACACTTGAGGGCATCCAAGAATACACTGATATTGATTGCCTATTCTGGTTTTTCCTCCCATGCTCCATGCTTTCTCCATGTTCCTCTCACACATTCTTTCCCTCATCCCTTGCTGTTATCTTTTTTTAGTCATATTCTCATTCATCTCAAGTTCTTTTGAATTCAGCCTCTCCTGCAATTATATTCTTTGTAAGTCCTACCAGCCATTTAGTTCTTCCTCTCTGTCCTGTTTCAGGCCAGTACCGGGTTAATTTTTGCAGTATCGAGGAAGGGGCAAGCCTAGGACACAGAGGTTATTCTGTACCACCTCACATCATTTCCAGGCTGGGGGGAAAGGGACCATCTCCCAGGGAGAAGGGGCTCCTTTGGGTCAAGGAAACATGGTGGAGGGAGCTGTCCAGTGTTGTCTATAGTCGAGAGGTTTCTTGTACCCTCTGTAATTAATATTGTTGCTGTTATTGTTAATTTTCTTATTTCATAGCTGTTTACAATAAATTGTTCTTATTTCACCTTGCGTTTTTTGCCTTTTGTGCCTCAAATTCTCCTCTTTAGTCCATATGGGGGGGGAGAGAGGGGGAAAACAGGAGTGAGAGAGCAACTCATGGTTTGGACAATAAGTGAGGTACTGAATTGAGGAATACCATTTCTAAACCATGACATTAGCCAAATCACAAATAAAACCTTAACACCTTTACAGAAAAAGAGGAAGAGAAGAGCAATGCCTATAAGTTACAATTCTAGGCCTGTCAGACAGGAAATACATCAAAAACAGAGCATTTACAACCAGCATAAGTATAATATGCAGCCACAATCAACACTGGTAAACCTAAAAAGGCTGTATGAATTTACTGTCTTAGCTCTGGGATGTAATCATAATAAATTATGGGCTGTGATCATTAAAATCCAGTTTCATTAAAAAAAAAAAAAAAGTAGATTACCAACCAAGTATGGATTATGGATCCCTAAAACACCCCCTTTAATTTGATTTAGCGTGCTATTGTATGGTCTTTTCTGAAAATCAAATTGTAATTGTGACACTTCAACACTGCAAGTATCATGACATTAAAGCACTCACTTGAAAAGAAGATACTGAATACAAATATCTCTGGCATTACACCATATATATATATATATATATATATATATATATATATATATATATATAAGGTGTCTTTCTTTTGTAAAATTTTAAAAGGAAGTAATTTTTAGATTGGATTGGTGTGTTAATTTATAAGAAGCAAAGTATTAAAATTCCTCTTTATATAAAAATGTTGTAAAAAACACAAAAAAAAAAAAGTATTTGGTTTGATACATTTTGGTACATAGAAATTAACTAAGAACAGAAAAAAATTCAACATATGAAAACCTGAAAGCTGAGGATGGAAATTTGCTTTATCTTTTATCTTTTATGTTTTTTATATTTGACTTATGTTTTATATCTAAATGCTATTTTTATCATTTTTGCTTTCCCTCAAATTTTTGGCCATGGGAATAATACATGAGTATGTTGAAACTGCTTTTTATAACATAAGCAGAACACATGAGGAAAGTTATATGTCTGAAACAACTGGACTCAGGAAGTTTTTTATCTCCTAAGTAAGTTGTTCCTATTTCATAATTCAGGTGGAATTGGTACTAACTTTCCATGAGTTTGGGGGTTTTTTTGATTTGTTTTCTGTGTGTTTTGTCTTCCCCTTTTGGTTTGGGCTGGGAGAGTCAACATTATTTTACCCATACACAGACCCCATCTCTTCAGTGTTCAGCATGAAACCGAAACAAATTAAACCAAAGGCCATATTCCCTTCTTTATGAATATCTTTGACATTCAAACTATTGCAATTAAATGCAAGCTCATGGTATGTAAAAATCAAGCTCTGGATTTTGTATATTAAATCCCTCTGGAGTACAAGACTTTGGGAGAACTGTTTGATTTCTTTCTCTTTTATCTTTGATTGTAGATACAGTAATTCTGGCCATATGAGGTCTGCTTTTATTTGAGGCTTTGTATGAAATTCTGTATCCTTTGATACCAGATTTCAAAGATACAATGTAAGATTTTGAGGTGACCAAAGAGGGTCATAAGAAACCTCTAGAGTAATATCAGTGTCTTGGACAGCAATGTAAGAACATACCTAATTCTTTAGCTGAGAATCTGGCAAAAGAAAGGCACTGAGATTGCAGTAACATAGAACTGTAGCTGTGATTGAAGGTGGTGACAAAATCCCCTTTGCTTATAATGAGAACTGGGATCAAGCCTGTGATAAAGTAGTTTTCTTTCATGTTGTGTTGTAGCCTTTTATTTGGTGATCAAAGTGATTGGTTTCGTCAGGTTTTGTGTTTGGGGTTTATTTTATTTTATTTTGTAATTAATTTCCTCCTTACTTTTGGTACACTTGGCATTCTACTATATTGTAGAATTTATTTCCTGTACTGCTCATGGACCATTTCTTGCTTATAACTCAATCTTATCTTCATATTTCATTCCTACCAATCTCATTTCTGGCTCCTAGGCAGGATACTGCAGATAAGCCAGGCTTTCAAACTTCTTGCCATAAGGGCTAAAATAGAAATAAAAATAATTAATTATTTAAACTGACACAGTGCAAATGTTCTGGTTCGGACAGAGCATAATAAATTAAAGACAAAATGGGACTGAATTCTCATAACCAAATAAAAACTGTGTATGTTACATGGGGGAACTATTTTATTTTTGATACAGAGGCTAGGACAGAGTATGTACTAGTTCTGCTACTTTAGTAGAGCACAGCAGGCATCTGTTTCTCCACACAAGCACACTGCTTGCCAGCTTGTAGCATGGGGAAGGAAATCTCACCCTGCCTGTGTACTGACACTTGTCCAGGACAATATCCAGTCTATTGTGTTTCAAGGTCCTGGATTGCTTAACAGCTTTTCTGTGCTTACAATAAAAAGGTTTCAGTCAGCCTCTTTGAAAGTAAGGTGAGAGAAGCACAATTTTAGATATTCAAGTACTACTTGCCAAAGTGAGTTGCACAGGATCTGTGCAGTTCACGAGAAGTGAGGAACAAATTTTAACCAGGTCTCCAAGTTATGTCTTTCTTCTGGTGTTTACAAGGGGCTTTGAGCTGCAATGGCTGACAATCCAAACTTCAGATAGGTTTGTAAATTCAGAGTTAAACATCCCAGAGTCTGCTGCTTAGGCTAAAACTATAAAATTAACCTTTTTTGCTCCGGGAAAAATCAGATGAATGTAATTAAAGTTCAGTTGGCCTCAGTGGTGGATCACCTTCCCTACACTTAATGAGAGTGGATGTGTAAATGGCAAATTGTGAAAACCAGGCTGTCAAATAAGAATTTGTGGCATCTCTGTGTGTATGCACATACAGAATCATAGTATTGTTTAGGTTGGAAAAGACCTTTAAAATCACTGAGTCCAAATGTTACCCCACTGCTGACAATTCCACCACTAAACCAGGCCCCTATGTGCCATATCTTTACATCTTTCAAGTACCTCAGGGATGGTGACTCCACCACTGCCCTGGACAGACAGTTCCAGTGTTTGCAACACCTTTGGTGAAGAAATTTTTCCTAATATCCAATTTAAACCTCCCCTGGTACACCTTGAGACCATTTACTCTTGTCGGACACTGCAGAGGTGGGATAGTGTTTTTCATCACGCCAATGTCCTTCCTTATGCAACTGACTCAGTGGTAAAACATCCCCCCAGGGGATATATTGGACACTCACATTTGCATGTAGGCCTGAAAGTATTCATCCCTGTTGATGAGGTATAATTGACTCAACTACACTGACATGAGAGACAGCTGTCACATCTTAAAAGGTGTCATAAACCATCAAAGATGCCTGAAGTGCCCCTAGACTCATTTCTGGGGCCTTCCACCAGAGGCCTGTTCATGATCCACAGTGTTACAAAAGACAGTGTAAAGCTCCCTTGCAAGGGGAGGTACCTGTGCATTCCCATAAAAACCTAAAAGTATATTAACCCATTGAACTTTGTGCTTCGTGGGCTGCCCCCACCCACGACAGATCAAGACTGTGACCATCACTTCAACCAATAGACATCTAAATTGCAACAATCAAGTCTTGTCACTGAATCGAGGGTTGGTGATATCTTGAAATCTTTCTACTCTTATCCTTTCTTTCTCTTTCTTTCTTTTCTTTATACAGTTTCTTAAGTGTTATTTTATGCTTTTATATTGTTGCAGTTCTGTAAATAATAACCAAAATGGCTACATACCTCCTTTCTGTTGCAACCAAGTTGTTCTAAATTAAACCCTGTAAATATATATATATATAGTCATTCAGTGTCATTTCACTCTAATCCACCCCAAGGGATCTATTAACAAGAACCTGAGTTACCCTTGTCTTTAGAGACAGGTCATAGCAACCCTCAGCAAGTTTGCATATGACACAAAGCCGAGATGTGCATTTCACACAACAAGACAGGATGCCATTCAGAGGGACCTGGACAAGAGGGACCTGGACAAGAAGTAGGCTCACGAGAACATCATGAAGTGCCACCAGTCCAAATGCAAGGTGCTGTGGAAGGGTAACTCAAGACATGAGTACAGACAGGGAGAACAAGAAGACAAATCCAGGGTAATTACCCTGAGTCAGGGTAATTCAAGACATGAATACAGACTGGGAGAAGAACTCATTGAGAACAGTCCTGTGGAAAAGGGGTTCTCATGGATGAAAAACTGAATGTGATCTGGCAATGTGCACTTGCAGCCCTGAAAGTCAACCATATCCTGGACTGTATCAAAAGAACCATGACCAGCAGGTTGAGGGGCTGATTCTGTCCCTCAGCTCCAGTCTTCTGAGATCCCACTTGGAGTATTGTGTCCACATATGGAATCCTAAATACAGGAAAAACATGGACCTGTTGGAGTGCTGTCAGAGACTGAAGTATTATAGTTTATGACTTAAACATTTTCATTAAGGACTTTTAAAGCTGTATTACAGAAGCTGCAGAGAAGACTACCGCCCCTGATTGGGCCTGACACTGCTCACTGAAGAAGATAAGATAAAGTAACAGCTCAGTGCTGGGGACATTCACTGAGCACAGGCTTAACATCTCCAAGGTGGAGACCACAGCCCCAGGGCTATCAGCTGCCAGGCTACCCAGACCCTTGCACCAAAGGGTGGGGGGAGGAGAGGCTTTGGGTATCTTGGAAAAGCCTCTGGTCAGAGGTGCAGTGACTGCCCATCCTCCACTGTGCAGAGGAGCCCAGCTGAGGGGTCCTCACTGGGAGGGGGAAGCTCATCCACAGCAGAAGGGGTGACATGGCCCATCACAGGGGCCCCCCTCAAAGGGGTCCCAAGACCCTGCACCAGAGCACCAGAGATGATGCAACAGACCCTCAGTGTTGCAAGGGACAGTGTGTCAAGCTGGCCCCTGCAAGGGAGACACGTGGGCGTTCCCACCTGGCCCAAAGTGTATATTAATCCACGGGATTCTGTACTCTTTGGTGTGTGGAGGTGTGGCAGTACATGGCAGCGTGGCCACGGCGGTGACGAGGGGCCCTCACCACCAGCAGACTGGGTGGAGGGGAGCAATGAGACATCGTTGGGACCCTCAGATGGGTGATATGCTTCCATCTAACCCCTGTCACCTCTCCTTGTCCCCCCACCCCCCACACACACTTCTTTTTCCATTTCTTTCTTTCTTTTCTCTTTCCTTCTCTTTGCCTCTTTACTATTAAATAAAATACATCCAATTTTTGGCATCAACATCTAACCTCATTTGGTTTTAATCTCATTTCTGGGAATATTTTGAACCTTCCAAGTTCCTTCTGGTTTATGCACAGAGACTTAGCTTTCTTTGCTTTTCTGAGCTTAAACCGTATCATAACAAGTGGGTACAGAGGAGAGCCACAAAATTGATCAGAGGACTGGAGCACTTCTGCTATGAAATTCATCCTGAAGAGAAGGATCTGGTTGCAGCCTTTCAGTACTTAGATGAGGTTTATAAAAAGAGAGGGAGGATGACTTTTTACACAGGTAGATAGTGATAGGAAAAGAGAAAATAGTTTATAACACAAGGAGGAGGGACTTAGAGGGACTTAGATTAGATTTAAGGAAAAAAACTCATTCCTCAAAGGGTAGTGAGGCACTGGAACAGGGTGTGCAGGGAGGTTGTGGGTGCCCAGTCCCTGGAAGTGTCCAAGATCTGGTTGAATGGGGCTCTGAGCAACCTGGTCTACTGGAAGGTGTCCCTGACCATGGCAGGGGGGTTGGAACCAGATGATCTTTAAGGCTCCTTTCAAACCAAGTCATTCTATGAATGATTCTCTGATGATTGTTGTTTGCATCCTTCACTAGGTCTGTTGCCCTTCTCTGGACACACTCCAGCCACCTCAATGTCTTCTTGCAGTGAGGGGTCAAAAACTGAGCACAGTACTTGAGGTGCAGCTTCACCAGTGCTGAGCACAGGGGAACAATATATACATACAATGATGAAACTCCCTCCTTCTGGCCTCCCAGAAGGATGTATGGAAGGTAAGCATGTCTGTCTTTGGCTATTTTTAAAGTTGTACATAAGATTAACACAGAAATACAAGGAAAAGGGACCAGAAGAAAACTTGAGTAACAATTATTTTGTATTTTTAAAAATATGTTCACCATGAAAGCTCCTGCAGTAGTGATTTAGTATGTCAGTCACTTTAAATAGCAGACAATTGATTACTCAGTTTAATGCAACTGCTCTGTGAGCAGTAAGAAAGTGTTCATTTTGTTGGTTCATCTGTTTCCATCATGAAAAAACACACTCCTTTCTTATCAAAGTCTTTGACATTGCATGATGCCATCCTCAGAGTCATGGCTTTCTAAAATTCTTGGATATAGTTTGACCCATTCATTTTTACCATTTTCTCTGGTAATTGATTTCATATATAACACCAGGATAGATGCAGACCCTTGAAACAAAGTGCAGTGCAAAGATGACAGGATGTAAAAGCCAGAAAAAGACTATCAATATATATAAACCACTGCAGAATAACATATTTCTTCTGCTTTCACATTAATCATGGCAATATATGAGTCAGAGAACTACTTAAAATAACTTTTTTTTAAAAAGAATTTGTGCAGCATATCTATCTACATTATGGAACATTGGTTCTAGTGCTTCACGTGGCCATACTACAAATACAATAATGATGCTTTAAAACAAATAAGTAAACAAATAAATAAATAGATTCATAGGCAATTCAAGCATTCTGAGCATGATAATCCCTAGAGGGGCCCAGTCCCCCTGTGTCCCAGTGAGGGTCAAGGTCAGGACTGGTCCAGCCGAGGGCACGGGTAGGCAATGGCCAGGTGAGGTTGTGGTGACTGGGCGGTTGAGACAGCGGACTGGGGTTCACAAGGCATGTGGCCATTCATGGGCACAGCTGCCACACAACTTAGGCAGATACCAAGGATTAGATCCTCAGATCAAATTTAATCCAAGCATTTCATTTGCATTAAATGATAAAGGAAGACTGTGAGCCTGCAGCTCTACACACTGTATCTTTTATTCTTGTATAAATGAAGGACAGTGCAAAGTCTGCTAAGACAAACTGTTCTCATACTGGCCTACAACATAGACAGAAATATCACCTACCTTGCCCTGAATTTCATGTAGGGATTTGTGTCACTCAGAACATGACAATTCTTTGTAATAATTGTGTAAAGACCTGCTGAAGTGCAGAATTATTGCAAACTTGGCCTTTATCACCAACATATTGCTTATAGGATGCCAACACATTTCATAATTTTTAACACAGAAGGGACTGGAGTTCATTACTTAATTTTCTTTTTTTTTTTTCCTTCCCCCCTCCCCCCCCCCCCCCCTTGATAAATCTATAATAATGTTTTGCCAGTAAGCTGAAAGCACAGCTTTCAATCACTTTTTGTGGCAGAGTGGTCAATGATCCAAAAATAAAAACATAGGCCTATTGCCAGAAAAATGAGTTTATTTCAGCATCCCTCAAAATCCAGTCATGCAGGAACTCAAAGAAAAAATTTAAATTTAGTTCCCAGCTACTGAAAGTGCTCAATCAGAAAAGTTCTGAGGTAAGTCTCAGAACATAAAGATTCAGTTTCCAGATCTGACCAAATCTTCATCATGGCTTTTGTTAAGACATGACAGAGAAGACCTCCATGATCACTGTCTTCCCCTTCTATCAATAGCTTGTCACAGATATAAGGCCATTTTTAGAAGTATTAGACCCCTTTTTAAAATTATTTTGTTTTTTGAGGGAGGACAAGGACTCTCATTCTGAGCTTGTACAAACAATCACTCAGTGGAAAATAAATTTCATTGCATGAATTGCATCAATGTAGATACAAAGTCTCTACTTTACTAACAGAACTATTGTCTTCTTCAGGAAACTGGATTGTTTTCTTCTGAGAAGAAAGCTATTTTTCCAATTCTAAAAAAACCCAAACAAACACAAACAAACACCTCCTAACTGTCTTTGTGGGTTCTCAGTTTACAGGTTAGAACTGCAAGGTTTCATTTCTTTTTTTCCAACAGAAATGTCATGTAAAGTGATGAGCACAGGTACGTTTTATATCTGATGGCCTAAGGTCATGTCAAGTCCCCACTTTATTCTTTTTTGTAAGCATTTCAGAGCTCAGATATGGGTGACATCTCAAATGCCTAGCAAAAGGATTGCTGACAGCGTGCAAGCTGACACTTTCTGCTTGTAATGTACCTATATGATGGTTAATTTTCAAGCAATGTTATGTGATAAATGGTCACACTTTGTACTACCATTTTACTCCTGCTTCCAAAAAATATATCCCCCCAAGGCTTTTTCAATACTTTTGAGTCATAGCAGGAAAGGGCTGAACGAACAAATTTGTCAACATTGATCAAAGCTGACATTCATGTTACCCTTCAGAGGCCTTCTATGTCGGTTTTCTTCGCCCTGCTGTTTTCAAGGCTTCTCGTGTGTTTGCATGATTGGTGATAAGACGTTCTGATGTGCATTTTAGATTCATCTTTTGATTCACTATGTACAGAAATTTCCTCATCTGAACCTTGCCAAATTAATTTTTCAAATTAATTTTCAGCAATAGGCAATTACCTGCTCAAGTGCAATATGGATAACTCTGCCCCTGATTATTTTGACATTGCCTATAACTCCAACTTCAAATTTTTATGCTAATCAATTAATAATCATGAAAATATTTTCCTTTTAGAAAACTTTGAGATAATTTTCAGTTAAATAGAAGGAACACTTTTTGAAGAGCTGCAACTAGACAACAAATCTGTGAATAACATTTGGTAAATTCTTTGGTCTTGACAAATGAGGATCTGTATGTCAAATGGAGGGGCATAGAATTTTTAGTTCTTTCAGTCACATTTTGTACAGTTTTATATGTATTGCATGGAGCAAGCATTTCAAGAAAACACATTAAAAGAGAACCTATAATTAAAAAATGCCTGGCCATAACCTTTATACTCATGTTATTAAATAAGAAAGACATTACCAAATATTTATGCTTTCTGCATGCAGACATTTCAGATCAGTGACTAAAGCCCATTAACCAAGGAAATTATATTGGCAACATGTAGCCTACTACTTCAACTACTATGAATAAGTTACAATTAGTGTTGTATAGGCAGGATTAATTCTTAAATTTTACACAATTAAAATAACCATAATGTATGTTTTCATGGGGAGAAAATTCAAAGCAATCTTTCATACAAAGAAGTGACTCAAAAAGTGTGTAAGTTAAAAGACCTTAAATATTAAAAACAAATTCCTAACCATGAACGCTTACGACTTCCATCAGCTGAATCTGTTAGCATCCACTTACTAGGCTAATTACTACAATAAATAAATTACATTATTGCTAATTATATCTTCCTATTCCTATCCTTCTTATTCTCCTTCACCCAAGATGTGAGGGGATTGTTCTTGCTGGAATAAAATCAGCAAGTGTACACAATAAGCACAGTTCATGGTCAGTTCAAATATTGGAGGATGTTTGTTTGTGGGTTTTTTCTTAAGCAAGAACAATACACATTTAATAATGACAAAGCAATTGACAACTATTTGCATATTTTATGTGATTCATCTTCTGTAAGCAGTCAGCCTGGCAATAAGATGACTTCTCTCCCTTTTTTCCTAAAAGTCTGAACATCCACATCTCCCACTGATTTTGTCTTGAAGCTTTAATTATTCAGAACTCTAAAAAATAAAGCCCAGAGGTCATTTGATAAGACAGCTGGACAGTTGCTCCACAGCAATTAATTTGTTATGAAAAAACAACCAAAGGAATGGTCCCATCAAATGTAAAATATATAGAAAAAAATGTTAAAAGACTCTTAGGCAACTTAGCCCTAAGACTAAATCAAACAAAAACCCCTTCATCTCAGAAATCCTCTTTATCTTTCCATAAAGTTGTGTGAACTGTAGGAACTGCTGGGTTTGTGATACAGAAAAGCTAAAAATCTTCTACACATTCTTTAGGTTAAACATTCATATTGGTACTATCTTTTGTTTCTGAAGACTTTGAAGGTCCTTAGTTCTTTTTTAACACCTACTATGAATTCAACCGTGTTTCGTTTCTGATCTGATCTAAAGATTGCAAGTTCTAGACCCATAGTGCAACCACAGATTAGAGAAAGGGAAAAAATCATTTCTTCCCAGTACTCATGATATTCTGAATTTAAGTGTGTTGCTGAGTTTGAACTTGGCTCAAAGAAGCTTAATTTGCTTAATTTAAGGTTCTGTACATGTAACGTAAAAAAATAGATGGTCTGTGGGACTCAGTGTAGGTATTTAAGGAAATATGCAATGGATTTGCAGGGTAGATGAACACTTCATAGTGAAATGTCAATGAGGTGGAAAATATGGCTTTGGGACATGGTGACATAATTACAATGCTAATCAAGGACAATGCAAGACTCTCCAGTAAAGTTGACAAGCTTGAGAATTAATCCAGGATTAAGCATTTCAAGATTACTGGTGTCCCAGTGAGGAAAAGCCTAAGAATTTAGTAATCTTTATGGCAGCATTTCAGAAAGATGAAGTAAAATATTTATTTTCAGAATGATTTTGGGCTGCTTCACCTTAATATTTTGTATCCATCTTCATAGGTTCTCTCAAAACTGGTCTAATTTTCACAGAACACTTTCTTCAGAAGCACCACAATATGCAAAGGAAAATCCATGTTGTTTATACGCATGCATATACCAGTACATCTATTCTCTCTCCTCTCTTACATGATTGTGAAAAACCTCCTCAATTCAAATATATATAAATATAACTATCCATCCTAGTATGAGTCTGTAGACCAATAGTCAGACCCTGGAAACAGAGCAACTGCAGAGATTAACATTCTGTCCCTTATCAGCTATTTATTGCTGTCCATTAGATAGGTTAGCAGATTGCAAAAACAAAATCACAAGCGATTTATGTGTTATCACTCATGCATAACTACCACAGAAAGGCTAATTACACCTTTTATTCACCATTATCATTCCACTTTTAAAATCCAGCTAAATGATAACAATTATAAATATAAAACATGCTTACAATTCAAATTTTACTCTTCACATAAAAGCCAGCTCAGCATAATTATTTTTCTCCTCACTGAAAAGCATGAATTGATGGCAACATTCCCAGATGAGCATATCTTTTTTATTGACTCAAAGTTTTTCTGTGAAGCATCATTTTATCATTTCATCTTATTGCTTGTTATGTGGAAATTGAGGTTGACAAATGACACAAGTCTCAAAAAATGGAAGGCTGTGTTTTTAACCTTTTCTGTTAGCACCATAATAGGTAGCACCTGTATCATGGGGAGTCTGAAAAGATTTTCTATTCTTTTCAGCTAGGAAGAGCATAGTTAATTTATACTTTAATGACATAGGTTACTGAGAAATTATATGATTGCATGCTACTGGAAAGGGATAAGTTATTGTTTTTTTGATGCTATAAAGGCCTAAATTGGCATGACATTCGAGCTTGATGCAAAGTCTATGTCAGGTCTGACTGATGTATGTTTGTATGTCTTTTGCCTAGTGAAAACACAAACATCAACTACAGCGATTGTTTAGGAGTCATAAAATAGTTTTTATCACAGGAAAAAAAGAGGGAAGATGAACAGTGTGAAGTTTACATTTAATTTCCAAAATGCTGGTATAAGTCAAAGTAGAAGACAGCACCTGTTCACTTAGATTAATTTATTTCTTTTCTGTTCGATTTATTTTTTACTAATGTCATAAAAATGCGTTGAATATTAGGATTTCAGTAAAGATGGGATGTGAGATGAGGCAGTATATATGAAAAGGCCTGTTGATAAATAAGAAGAGAAGTGTGGTAGTTATCACACTTCATAGTCTGTGGTCTGAATAAACCAATGCTCCTAATTTCTTTAGGCTGCCAGCTGCCAACTGAGAGGGTACTTTAGACTTTCAGGAAGAAGATAAATGACTTTAATATGTAACTCATACTCTAAGAAGAAATTTCTCCATGTCAGTAACATATTTTTGTCAGAAAATTCTGTCAGAGTCTCTAGAATGATAAATTATTATTTATGAATCCAGCACCAGAACCCAAGTACTCATTCTGGCATTAGACACTATGATGTATTTCAGGATACCTGAAACTTTCCAAAGCCGGACATATTAGAATCTCAGAAATCTAAAAAGAAGAAAGGGAAAAAATGTGTTTGACTGGTTCTGATGAAAACTATCCCTTCAGCAATCAAGTACAGAGAATGAGCTGTATCATGAAAACCAACACAGCTATGTACTACTATATTAGTAGATGAAGTGGAATTATGGATATCCAGGATGGGGGAAATTATTTAAGGGATACACCCGAGTCACAACACTTCATTTACCTACCCATTATTGGCTGTAAAGCACAGAATAGATTTAAGGGACTTGAAGAAACATAATGTCATCATTTTGAAGATATGAGAGGTCAGAATGAAAAGAATATACTGCCCATTCCCTCAAGATGCTTTGGGAAAAGGAGGGAACTTTTTTGTTGAAAAGCAGCTTAATATCACCAAATACGTGTACAGATACTGCATGCAAAACTGTAGGTGGGGGTCAATGTCTTGCTATCACAGGAGAGATGAAAGGTTGGGCAGAGATAGGTCATAAGGACTTAAAATATGAAAGCAAATCATTTATGCTTGGTGCAGCAGGGAACGGAAAGACGGTGGAGAGAAGTAAAAAGAGGATTAACAAGAGCTAATCCTAGATATGAAGGTTTGTATGGTTTATGTAGATTATCGCCCCTGCAGTGGAAATGGATTTGTGGGAGAGTGGCACCCAAATGTGTGTATTTCCCGCAAATTGTGAATTTAAATCTGTCAAGCTGTTTTTTGAGTTACAGGTCATCAAAAATACTTTGATAAAGAGCAGCTGCACAGTGAAGGTTGCAAGCAGATTTCTGCTATATGCTAAAATGTTTTTTTCTCTCTTTATTTTGCATAGCAAAATATTTTTAAATTGCAATCAAGCAACAATGAAAAATTCGCACATGCTCTAAAGGCCAGTGACCAGGCTGTGAAATACCATATATTTGGAAAGAATCCCTTTTTTAAAATATTCTTTAATTCATCTAGCATCTTTTGGAGTCACTTCATCTTAAAAAAAGATAAATTTTCAAACAAAGAAACCTTGACATAAGATTTATGGTTCACTTACAGTCAAATGAGTAAAAACTAGAAAATGGACAACCTGCATGTACATATATCTATCTATCTTTCTATATAAACACAGTGAATCCTATTTTAAATATTAAAACAGCCAGAAGAAAAAGATGTCTTCAGAGAGAAGCTGGGAGACTGCAGAGATGCTCGTATCTGTAGGGAATAAGTAAAAGTCTGTTTTCTTTTGAGTGAAAGGATTGTACTTGCCAGCTGGGAGAGCAAGGATGGCCAGAGCCCCAATTCCCTTCCTACAGGGAGTAGTTGGTGAGTCTGACACATTGCCATTTAAGCTGTTAAGATCATAAAAATTCAGAAACTTACTTGGAAACTTATGTTGTCCCTAACACAGATGTTTGTAGGGAAGCTTTTGACCCTGGAGAGTATTTAGCAGAATGTGGTGTAGAGTTATTACAGTCTATAAAAATGAACATGTCTCTTGCCTTTAAAGGTCAAGAAAATCAGAACAGTATTATCTCCATGTTCATTCTCTGTGAATACCGTTTCATGCACTCATATCCTTCCTTTTACAAAAGCAGACTAATTTTCTGAGTAGAATGGCAATTTGCTAGGATGTCTGAACCTTCTAATAAACTTCAAAAAATAAAGGACTGTCTGATAAGATTTTCTTTCACTGTGTAACACCATTTTTACTCAGTTTCAAGGGTAACTGTGTGTAATCTAATCCTGCTTTTTAAAAATATCCTCCCTGCAGAGAATATGCCAATTAACTACATAAATACTCTTGAGCTTCAAGAGTGCCTGAACTTATGTGCTCAAGTGAGCTGATCATTTATTGTATGATATGTCTCAAATGTGTGATGTTTCCGGTGGAGTTTAATGTTTACTGAATGCCACAGATTTTTTTGTACTGGGGAACTATTAAGTAAATTATTAATTACATAGCTGGAGCATCCCAATGGTTTTACGAGCTGTTTTCCAAAAAAATATTTATATAATTTTTGTTGGTTTTAGAAGCATTACTATTTTTCTCTCAGTTCTATATTCTGATCCACATCAACATAAAACAATCTAAAATGCCATAGATGGGAATTATGATTTTTTCTTGTTTCCCTCTCTTATTTCACACCTTAAGCTCTCACCCAAGAAAGACTGAATTTATGAAACTTAAATTTGTAGAAGGCACTTGCAGGGTTTATCTGGGCAACTCTTGACTCCTAATAACATAGTGTGACTGTATTTATAACATGGATTCTCAGGGAATGGATGATTTATCTGTACTTAGTGATACTGTAGTCAGCTGCTGTTAATGTTATACAGTATTAAGGATGTGTTATGACAAATCTTGTAGAGTTACTGACTTGTAGAGCTGGAGTTCAGTGATCCTTGTTGGTCCCTTCCAACTCAGGAGATTCTATGATTCTATGATTCTATAATGAACAGGATCTCAAGACTGCAATGAGAAGGTTTGGAGAAATGAAAAATTTAGTGAAAGACCAGGACTTCAGACTGAGGTATCTTTGTCATTGTTCTGAGATTTAACTTTTCTAAGAGAGACGTTTTCTAACAATGCACAAATCAAATAACACTTACTAAAGTAAAAACTGATTAATATTTTTCAGAAGAATCTTGCTTTACTCTTTACCTTTAAGTGGGTATTCTAAAATTACAATAAGACAAAACAGCTTATATTTTACTCATTATGTGTTCATAAGTATATGGAATCATAGAATCAAAGAATATGCTGAGTTGAAAGGGAGCCATCAGTATCATCAAGTCCAACTTCTGGCCCTGCCCAGGGTACCCCAAGAGTCACACCATGTGCCTAAGCGTGTTGTTCAAACACTTCTTGAGCTGTCAGGCTTTTTGCTGTGACCAGTTCCCTGGGGAGCCTGTACCAGTGCCCAGCCACCCTCTGGATGAAATACTGTTTCCTGATATCTAGCCTAAACCTCCCCCGGCCTCAGCTTCACACCATTTCCTCAAGTCCTGTTACTGGTCACGAGAGTGAAGAGATTGGTACCTGCCCCTCCACTTCCCCTTGTGAGGATCCTGAAGTCACAATGAGGCCTGCCCTCAGTCTCCTTCAGTCTGAACAAACCAAGTGTCATCAGCCCCTCCTCATACGGCTTCCCCTCCAGACCCTTCACCATCTTCATTGCCTTCCTTTGGACTCTCTCTAATAGTTTAATGTCTTTCTTATATTGTGGCACCCAAAACTGCCCCCAGCACTCGAGGTGAGGCCGTCCCCAGTGCAGAGCAGAGAGGGACAATCCCCTCCCTTGCCCAGTTGGTGATGCTGTGCCTGATGCACCCAAGGACAAGGCTGGTCCTCCTGGCTGCCAGGGCACTGCTGATGCATATTCAGTGTGCCGTCAACCTGCAGCTAAAGGCAATCCAAAAGTGTTCTTCTTTGCTTGGTCACATTTTTCTTTGTTCTTTTCTGGAGCAATATGTGTATACTCGATGCTATATATACACACACACACACAAACACAGTTTTTATTTAATTTAAGTTTGTTTGCAGTTTCTTGACAACTGCTTATTAATTGAGGCAATATAATTTGCTGTATTCTTTAAAATCAGTTCTTACAGATAATAGTCCAATAGTCTTGGAGTTTGCATTTGAATTTGTATAATTTCAGACACAAAATAGAGCACAATCTGCAAATTGTCCTGATTTATCAAGGTAATACTATTTAAACTACTAACCTGAAGTAGCAAATTAGTGTCCAGTTAGTTTTCCATGAACTTCCTATTTTTCTGTCTACAGAAAAAAAGGCACGTAGTTATCAAGTAGCTGTGTAATCTTGCCCTTTTAGATGATCATCATTTTTTGGCATATTAAAGCTGTACCTGTCACCTGTACCTTGTTTGAGTAAGCCATCTTCTTATTCTTTTGGCTTTTTACCTTGACAATACAAACATTTACAATAGTCTTTAATTATAATATTTTCTAGTAAAATCTTTATTTCTTCAGTGTTTGAACACCTGACCCAGTGTCTGCCTATTTCTTTTTATTCCTCCTATCTGCCCGGCCCACTGCATTAGAAAGGAATTTATGAAAACTGTAATATGAAATTTTCTCATAGAGTAGTAGCATTGTTAAAATCTGAGAAAGTGCAACAACTGTATTTGTGCTGTCAATTCCTTAGTATCACACAATTTTTGTAGTCTAACAAGCTGACCTCTCACTGACATTCAATATACAGAGTTGATAGCATTACAAAAATAATTTCTGTCCCCATAATATTGTACATTAAATGCTTTTACAATAGATTTTCAACATATTTACATAATGATGCCTTCAGATGTAATGTTGGCCATATTAATGTAATGTTTACAATTTGGGGAAGGAAAGAAGATTGGGGTAGACATATACTGATGGTTTTATTTTTCAGTATTGAACATTATGATGATGTTTTCTCAGATAGGTTTTCTTCATCAGATTCATTTGCAAATGAAAAAAAAGTGTGAAAAATATGAAAAATTCAGTGTAAGATGTGTGATTGCACTGAGCACTTCTTTAAGTCATAGCCTTGCACACAATCCAATTGCTTTATCAACTTGCTTTCTATTAAGGATAGTGAAAAATAGGCTATTAAAATATCATCTGAAATAGACAAATAGTGAATCCAGATATACTTATGAATCATTACAGCTTTGTTGTAAGTGGCAATAGAGTTGAAATACTCTAAGAAAAAAAAGTTCTCTGGCATTTCCTAGCGAACTAGATTAACAACAAAATTAGAAATAGCATATACTTCTACTGAGCTTTAGAATCAGCTCCTGACTGGTCATAGATATTGGTCTTCTTTCCTGTTCATTACTTTCAATTTCTTCTATTAAAGTGTAATTCTTGAAATCAGAGGATTCCAGAGGCAAGTATTTAAGGACCCAAGTTCATAGAATTTTTCATTAAAGTCAGTTGGGCTAGGATTCTTGCATATTTTTGGTATTTTCAAAAATGTTCATTTAACTATCCTCTACAGATGGTACTAATAAAGGACAGAAGGAACTATAGGATACACTTTTTGTGCCTTCTTCTCAGGGATATTTGGACTGGCCTTAGTCAGAATGTGATAATGAAATTATTTCACACCTCTTGTCCAATGTAAAACTAACATTGTAAAATGTTCATTTAAAAATTATTTCATACTTCCATCTAGCCTTACAAGTTGGTTTGTGCTGAACACAAGGTTGATAATAGAGATGTTTTTGTTGTTGCTGATCAGGGATCACACAGATTATACTGCCCTGCTGGTGCGGAAACTGGAGGTACATGGGAGGCTGGGAGAAGACACAGCCAGGACAGGTGACCCAAACTGACCAAAGGAATATTCCAGACCGTATGACATCATGCTCTGTAATAAAGTGGAGGGAAGAAGGAGAAAAGGGGAGGACATTTGGAGTGATGGCATCTGTCTTCCAAAGTCACCGTTCCATGTGATGTGGCCCTGCTCTCCTCAGGAGGTCTGAACATCTGCCTGTCCACAGGAAGGAGTGAATTAATTCTTTGTTTTGTTCTACTTGTGTGTGTAACTTTTGCTTTTCCTATTAAATTCTCTTTATCTCAACTCATGAGTTTTCTACCTTTCACCCTTCCAATTCTCTCTTTGATCCCACTAGGGGGAGTGAGCAAGCGGCTACATGGGTCTTGGCTGCTGACGTAAGTGCATTATATTTGTTTTTCAGAATCAAACTGTGTTTTCTTATATTTAGTATATTCCCCTGAAAAATCTTATGTTTGCTCATTATGCTCAGCCTTCTTGAGATGCACTCTTTGCTGTAACTTCAACAATAATCATAAGAAAGTCAAACAGCACCCACTGTAGCCTTGCATGATCCAAAGTCCCACAATACTTTCTTGTCCAGCATGAAGAAATGAATTTAATAGCTTGGATTCTATTATGATTTGATAAATGTGGATTTCAACTCTCCACATTGATATCTATTACTACCATTCCTCTATTCAGAGACAACAAGGTTCAACAGTGTAACTCTTTATTTATTTACTTAGATGGGGTTAATTGCAATTTCAGCTAAATTGTTACTTTCATCTGAATTCAAAATATGGTAAATTAAAAGCTCTATTCTCCAGAGTTTTCACTCAGTAAAACAAGCTACCTCTAATCTGATTCCCATTTTTGGTGCATCAGGGAGAGACTCTACTCACTGGGCAGCAATCCAAGCCAACTTCCACTCCTTTAGCTAGGTGACAAAATGGATCTAGTTCTATCAAGGCACTTAAAGACAAACTGAACTGATATTTTGTGAAATGGTGGAGGAAAAAAAAAAACACCAGCGCATAATGATTGATTTTTGCCTTAGGAGAAACTGAGGGATTGACTACATTACAAAATACTATGAAGCATAAATACAATAATTTTACCTATACTATCAATTAAGGTCCTTGTATTTAAGACTCTCAGCCTGTTTCCTCATCAGTTGCAGGCTTCTTAGAAAAAAGTCAATAAATAAAAGAAGTAATGGGTTGTATGTCATAAAATATGAAAGGGAAGAAATTCTCGTGATGTACACCACCATTACTAAGAGTGTTCAGATTACAGTAAGTATTCATATTACAATAGTTTGTTAGGAATTTTTGAATTCTTCAGAAAATTGTTTTGCCTTCTAAACTATTCTGTATTATTATATTTTCTAGTATTATTACATTTTATAGTATCATTACATAGCTCTCTGGTTTGTTGGGGTTTTTTCATGCTTCTGTAACTAGTTGCTGTTTAGTTGTATCTCTCAGAGAAGTAAATTTAAAGACTCCTGTGTGGTAAATTTAATAGCAGCTGCATCAGATCCTCAGATTCTTCCAGCTAGCAAATTTCTTTGGCATTGGATCCTGCACAAGAATTACTCATTCTACTACTGTAATAGAGAGCATTCATTCCTCTTTAAGTTCCATACATCATTCACTTATATCTCTGCCAGGTTGTCTGAACTTATATTTCACAAACAGGAGAAAAAGAAAGGACTGAAAATTATTCTCTTAACTAGTATGGCAAACACACACAGTAAGTGAATTTTAGTGTAGCGTTGCCTTGTGTTTGATTTTGTACCATCCAAGATTAAGTAACGTATAGCTGAGGTAAAAGGCATCCATTTAAGTGACATGAAGCTACAGAAAATGTTCAAATCTGTAATGATAGAAACGTGAGCTATACAGTTGACCCTTCTTGTCATTGTCTATGTCTTTTAGAAGTAATCCTTCTTCATGAGGAGTGGGAAAGTGCTTGTCTAAAAACAGTATTTTCTCATCATCAATCTTGAAAACAGAGATATTTTCATGTTGTCCCACCAGTGTGTGTACATGTGTATGTATTTATAAAGACACACACATACAGAGATACAAATCTAAGAGATCCTATCAATTTCTTCGGAGGTGATGTGAGTGTTCTAGGGCTGAAAAGAGAAAAGTATCTCATGCTACTACTACAAACACACATGAAATACTATATTATTGGGATGTCTGTGATGTCCGTTTGTCTTTCCAACAGTCTGTTCCTCATAACACTCTAAACTGTTAAGTGTATTGGCCATTTTCACAGGAACTAAAAAAAGGTTTCATACTTCTTGAAAATGAGTCATTAGATGCAAATTGCTGCTGCCAGTGAGAAAACAGCAGAAAAAACTCAGTCAGTCAATACTTTCTTCAGAGGAAACTAGCCTCGGTTTCTTCCCTGCAGTTTTTCATAAGAAGAACCTGCCTATATACTCTTCTACTGGAATACAGTAGGTAAAGCTTCAGGAAAAAGGAATGCATTTGGAAGAAGTCTTCATTAGTTCCTCTGTCACAAACACCTGGTCACATTTGACTTTCCTACTTTGAACAACCTTCTGTAGGTAAACTTCTGTAACCAGTGAAGAATAGACTGTTCTGAAATCATGCTTCACTTTGTTTTAAATTATGGTGCTGTATTCCTCAGATCAAACTCTAAGAACCTTTGTTTTCATTGATCTTGTAGGTCATGGCATAGCACGGCTGCAGTATACATAGGGTCAAGGACAGTATACTGGCCTCACACATAAAAAATATTCCTTTTACCCTTGGATATAAAATGTAAGTTTAATTCAAAGACTACCTCTATGAACAAATAAGCTATTTTGTGACAAAGGACTGCTGTATGAACCAGCTTAGCCCTTGGCAGCTTATAAAGCCCTATGTACCAAAAGTAGTAGCCAGCAGCAACAGAGGCAATAGAAACCCCAAGTTACAGACCCTCCTGCTATGAACTGAAGATAAGAATACCAGCATGACAAAATGTGCTAGACCAGGTACTGACGAAAGTGTCTGAAAACTTTTGAAAAATTTCCACTACTTTTCAGGTCAGTCCTTGGTTTTCTTTCTTTTGTTCTCAGATGGTTATGTATCCATTCTTAACACAGCTAGGCTACCAAAGTAATCAACCATACAGCAAAGAGCCTGTCACTTGTCAGATGTAAAGTCCTAGGAGAATCAAAACCCAGGCTGTAAGTGGCTATAGGCCTTTCTCTTACAATCTTAATTCCAGGCTCCCTTAAGTTCTTTTTCCTATTGTTACCTTCCCTCCTTACTTATCAAATCAATAAACTGGCCTGTACATTTAATAAGTGGTTTAAAGAGTATCTACCTTTTCCTAACCTGAACCTGACTAAATAAGCCATCTAGTCTATAATGGAGAACATTCCTTTTTCCTTTCAAACACTTCTTTCTTTATGCTCAGAATAGATGGTTTTATCTTAAAACAAACAAACTCCCCCAAACAAACCAAAGCCAAGGGCTCTTTTTAGCAGCTTATCTTTCTTTATATCCACTCTTCTCTGATACATATTTTACCATAATCTATTTTTATTTTTTTGTTTTGTTTTGTAGTGAACATGGTTTAGTGCTTTTATTACTTATAAATCAATGCATTTACTAAATCTGCATTAGATGGACCTGAACTGTATTTCTCTTACTGTAGCAAATAATTTTGTGGTATGTGACTGCATCTAATACAGAACTTAAAAACATTTAGAGTTCAGAAGAATTAGCACTGACCTAAGGAGATAAATACCTTTTTAAGTACCATGTGTGCCTCATTATTTTGTTGCATATTGAGCTATTACAGTATGCCATAAGACAATCATTAAGGGAAGAAGGAAAAAATTAAATTTTTCCTATTTATTAAATAAAAATATGAAGGTAAAAATACAAAGGTAAAAATATAAGATTTTCTAAGGAAAAGTGCAATATCGCATTTCTCCATTAATTTTAAAAGACACTTTTATCACTTCAAGACACTTTCATGGATTTCCAGAAGGAGTAACATATTGAGAAAAGTATATTCTACAAGAAATGGCTTTACACACGCCTACTTTTTGGAGTAAAGTAAAACAAACTGTCATTCTTGTGTCCAATTGCTTGTAAAAGGATGAGAGAGGAGACTTTAAGAGACTGGGATTTCTGACCTGGAAATCCTCAACCTTACCAGTATGCTTGGGTTTCTCTACAGGTGAAGAACCAATCATGGAGCTCCCAGGCAAGCAATGCACTTGCTCTACTACTTTGTGCATTTTTATTGTTGAAGAAACACTAGAACTGGATGAAAATCACAAAGCACGATTACCAAAAAATATTTATTCTGAGTATTAAATTACCTGAATTCAGGCATACTTACAAACTGTTCCCATATAAACCTTAATACAATAAAAATATTGTCATTTAAGCATTAATGAAATTGCAGTTAATATTAGGATGCTTATCTGAAATAATTTTCTGAACCTGGCAAAGCAGAAATTGAAACACTGAAAGTACTTAAATTGGAGTTAAATCAAAAATTTTTAGATATTAAGGTAAAAGTCAGTAGAAAAAAACTGGTCCAAATATTTATCACTGCTTGCTGCCTAGGTTCTGGCAGCCTTGGTGAGTGGATATTTCAGACAGAAACTCCTGGATATCTTTAGGTGCACACCTCAAATTCTACATCAGATTTCATTTTTTACCAGTCCAGTCTTACTCAATCACTCCAAAAGTGAACATGTGACAAACATCATCTTGTTATTTGTCTGTCTGTTCTTCATGACACCAACCAATCTGCAGGCTGGGAAAGAAGAAACTATCCCATGGCAGTCCTGTGATATGCATGTTAGGCAGTTCTTTGATTTAAATATAATTCTGAACTGTAGCTGCATGAAAGTAAAGAAGGCTGGAAGATTGCCTAAGTAGTTCAAAATTCATGAGGCAAGGAGTTCAGTTGTTAAATACAATTTTTTGGTTTTAAATCAAACTTGTCAATATTTAGGTGGAAGGGTATGGTTTAGGGCTGCCTACACTTAGGCTTAATTTAATGTTAGCTTACAAATGGTGTTGAACAGCTGCCAATGGATTCTCCCACTAAGAAATGTCACAAAGCAACTGACTATGTTGTTTTGTTTCTAAAAGCTCTTTTATCTTTTCGGTCTTCTAATAAATATATCCAGTTGAACTTTGGCTTGAGAAGGATTTATCACTGCAAAAATAATTTCTCTCTGCAGCCATGAAATTGAAACAATCACACTATTTTTTTTTTTTTTTTTTAATTCAGTACAATTTGAAATACTAATATGATCAAGCTATATTTTATCTGCATCTCCACTATGGTCAAGGTCTAGGTTGTCTGATTTCAGAAAATTATCTAGGGTTTCCAGCTAATTTCCTTTGTTAACAAAACTGAGCTGGGGACTCTTTAAAAATGCATCAGGACTCTCAACAATGTAATTGTTTTTTGCCAGGAAATAGCATATGAGAGAAGATAAGAATTGTCATGCTGGGATGAGACAGTCCACCCATTAAAGCACTAGCCTACAACCAAGAATATCTATTCTCATGTGTTTTACATGAACATGGAAAAACATTATGCTTAAACAAACCTCATGAGGAAGGAAATTCTGAAAGGTAAAGAGACCTAATGGAAACCTTTTGTGATAGTTCCACATATTTGAAAGTTTGGAAGGGAACTGGTATTTCTGAATGTTACAAAGTTGTACTCAAATCAGCAGGAGTCCAGCTGAGGATAAAGCATGTGTTAATGAACTGCATAGGTTTTAAACCAACATATGTTGACTTAGCACCCCATTAACAGAGATATGTCATAATTGCTTTCACTTCAGTCTAGAAGAAATTGGTGAAAAAATGACTTTGTTAGTATATGTCTCAATTACTTTAATGAGTGAAAGGGTCATTAGTTGTTATACACATTTTTAAAGCCTATTAGGTACCTTCCCGTAGTTGTCTAATCCTCTGAAAAATGTAACATTCCTGTATTCCTTATTAGTACACTTTGTGTTGTAGGCAAAAATCTTAATTATTTTAGTCAACTGTTAGGTTAGTGAGAAAAATTGGCTATATTCTTTAGAAAATATGAGTAGCTGCATATCCAAACATATATACATATACATATATATCTCCATATAGATGTACACAGTGAAATTTAATCCTATTTTTGATTCACTTGGGAGTCATAGAAATGCAGAACAGAAAATGATCATGATGTATGTGTGATCCTGGTTTAAACTGAAATAGAGTTAATTTTCTTCTTAGTAGTGAGTACAGTGCTGTGTTTTGGATTTAGTATGAGACTAATGTTGATAACAGTGATGTTTTGGTTGTTGATAAGTACTGCTTACTAGGACTTATAAAAAACTTTTCAGTTTCCCATGTTGTGCCAGTGAATTGTTGCACAAAAACCTGGGAGGAAGCATGGTCAGGTCAGCTGACCTGAACTGGCTAAAGAGATATTCCACACCATAGAATGTCATGCTCAGTTTATAACTTGGGCTTGAATTGACCAGGACCTGCTCAGATAAAGGCTGAACATTGGTCAGTGGGTGGTGACCAATTGTATTGTGCATCACTTCTTTCTCTCAGGTGTTATTCCATAGAATCATAGAATGACTGGGTTTGAAAGTAATCTTAAAGATCATCTAGTTCCAACCCCCCTGCTATGGGCAGGGACAGCTTCCACTGGGACAGGTTGTTCAAAACCCACTCCAGCCTGGCCTTGAACACTTTCAGGGATGGGCCATCCAGAACTTTTCTGGGCAACCTGTTCCAGTGCCTCACCACCCCCACAGTAAAGAATGCCTTCCTAATATCTAGTCTAAACCCACTTTCTTTCAATTTAAAGCCATCACCCCTTGTCCTATCACTACACACCCTTGCAAAAAGTACCTCTCCAGCCTTTTTGCAGAATCCCTCTAGGTACTAGCAGGCTGTTATAAGGTCTCCACAGACTTCTTGTCTCTAGTCTGGTAAACCCCAACTCTCTCAGCCTGTCTTCACAGGAGAAGTGTTTCAGCTCTCTCTCTGATCATCTTCGTGGCCCTCCTCTGGATCCACCTCAGCAGGTCCACATCCTTCCTGTGTTGTGAGCCCCAGAGCTGGATGCAGCACTCTAGGTGGTCTCTCACAAGAGTGGAATATAGGGGGAGAATCACTTCTCTCAATGTGCTGGCCATACTCGTCTTGATGCAGCCCAAGATATGGTTAACTTTCTGGGCTGTGAGTGCACACTGCCAAGACATGATTGGCTTCTTGTCCACCAACACCCCTCAGTCCTTCTCCTCAGGGCTGCTCTCAATCCCTTAATCTCCCAGCTTGTACTTGCCCCAACACAGGCACAGGACCTTGCATTTGCCCCTGTTGAATTGCATGAGGTTCACATAGCCCCACCTCTAAAACCTGGCAAGGTGCCTGTGGATGGCATACTTTCCCTCCAGCATGTTGACTGCAGCACACAGCTCGGTGTTGGCAAACTTGCCTAGGGCGCACTGTCTGTGTCAAAGACATTGTTGGTCCCAAAACTGACGCCTGAAGAACACCACTCATCAGTGGTCTCCACTTGGACATGGAACCATTGACTACCATGTCTCTAGAGTTTAGAGAAAAGGATATCACACGAGACAATATCAAATATTTTGCATGTGTTCTGATAGATGACATCAGTCACTCTTCCCTCATTCATGATTGCTGTTACCTCGTCATAGGTGGACTAGAAATTTGTCAGGCATGATTTGCTCACAGGGAAGCCATGATGGCTGTCACCAATCATCTCCTTATTTTCCATGTGTCCTAGCATAGTTCCAGGAGGATCTGCTCCATGATCTTGTTAAGCACCAAGGCTGACAGGCCTGTAGATCCCTATTTCCCTTTTTAAAAACAGATATATATTTCCCCTTTTCCAGTCACTGGGAACTTCCCCGGACTGCCATGTCTTCTCAAATATGGTGGATAGTGGCTTCGTCATTTCCTCAGCCAACTCCCTGAAGGTCCTTGGATGTATCTCATTATGTTCCATGGACTTGTGTGCCTTCATGTTCCTGAGATAGTTTTGTACCCGATCTCCCACTACAGCAGATGATTCTTCATTTTCTCACTCTCTTTCATTAATTATTATTAAAATTTTCATTAAAATTTTCAGTACTTTTATAAGTTAGTAGTAGTAATAGTAGTAGTAGTAGTATCATATTTATTTTGTTTCAGTTATTAAACTGTTTTCATCTCAACCAATGAAGTTTACTTTTTTTCTTTCTCTAATTCTCCTCCCCACCAGGGGGAAGGTGGGGAGTTGACGTGATATGCATGGGGGAGTGAAAAGAGCGGCACGTCGGCCCCGATCACATCCCAGCAGGTCTGCTCTGGGGGGTGTCACGTTAATGCACTTGGACACACTCTGACATACTCTGACACACTATGACACACTGTAGTAGGTAGATACTCACAGTCACACACACACAGAGAGTCAGATAGCTTCTGCAGTGTGACCAGGGACAAAGAGGCGGGAGGGGTCCTTTGGTTCCGAGGGGTTTATTGGGGTCCCTGTTCAAAGGAACCCAGGAACAAAGAACCCAGAACACTGTGGGGTCCGGGGTTTTATCCAGATCGGCACCGGGGGAGGGCAGACCATTGGAATCTGTCATTTGGGGGCCAGGGGGTGGAGAGGACATGGGGTGACAGGGCAGTGACCAGTGGGGAAAGTGAGGGGTGGAACAAGGGACCCGGGAACTAGTAGGGTGTCAAGGAAAGGAGAACTGTCTAGAACAGGGACTTAAAAAGGGTAAAAGGGGGTGGTCTTAGTCCTCTGAGCCTGCCCACCAGTGGACCTCCACTGTTTTGGGTCTCTGTGGCTCCTTGGTCATCCCTGCAGTGGACTCAACCACTGCAACAGGGAGTGGAGTGAGTGACAGACTGACTGTGTGGTACAGAGTTGCATGTTGGGGTTAAACCATGACAACTAGCAACTTTCATAACGTATTTTTCTTAATTGTTTTAAAATTTCCAGTGATGGAGATATTATAATCTTTCAAAGCGTTTCATTAAAGTGTATTTACCATTAGTCTTTTTTTATTCCTCCTGATTAGGACATTAACCTGCATTATTCCCTTTCAAATCCATTATTCTCATTCTATTGACAGTGCACACGGAGAACAGATTATACCCTTTCACTTTACAGCTGTCTTTTATCTATTTAAACATTTAACATTTCCCTTCCAACTTCTCCTCTAGATAGACTACATCAATTCTCATTCAGAATGTCTGATCAATCCCATTGTTTTTCTTCAAACTTCTTACAATTCATCTGCATACTTCTGGTATTTATGGCCTGACCTTTTAACACACTCACATGAGTAGAAATCCATACAGACATGATTTTCTCTGTGGAAATGTGTTTCTATTGCAAGAAAAAAACATAATTGTAATTTTTCCAGAAGTATGAATTAGGCAGTTTGGTTCATATCTCCTGTCAGAGACAGAAAGGTTATGGTTTATGGCTTAAACATTTTTTATGAAGGACTTCTGCTTATAATGACAAAGTTGTATAATAAAAACTGCATGGAAGACCACTGCACCCTGAATGGGACCCCTGGGCTGAGGCTGTGAGTTAAACCACCTAAGCCTATTTGAGATAAAAAAAAAAAAAAAGTGATACTATTGTTTTAATCATCTCAGGTCTGAGAAGTAATTGATAAGGCTGGGAGGACATTTCCACAGGAGGATGAAGCCCAGCGGCTTTGGGGTGGAAGCCACAGCTCCAGGCTTATCTGCTGCCAGGCTTGCACAGACCCCGCCCCCCCACCAAAGCAGGGAGGAGGAGTGTCTTGGGTGTGTGGTGCACCCTCTGGTCAGAGGCAGTGAACACCCATCCTCCCTTACACAAACTGGCTCAGCTGTGAAATCACCCCTACCACCATGTCCTGTGGATGTGGAAAAGCCACATCCACAGGACATGCCCATGAAAGGACAGCAGAGGAGGTGCCACAATCCATCAAAGGCTCCTGAAGTGCCCCCAGACTCATTCCTGAAGCCTTACATCAGATCACTTCACATGATGCAAAATGATGCAACTGATCCACAGTCTTTCAGGAGACAGTGTCAAACTTTCCTTCCCCAGGTGAGGCATCTGAGCATTTTCACCTGGCCCAAACATATATTAATCCTTTGGATTCTATACTTTTCTATGGGGGACCCTCACCACCAAGATCAAATGGAGGGGACTGACGAGACATTATTGGGACCCATGGAGTAGTGATATGTTTTTTCTTAATATGTCTCTGTCACTCCTCCTGTCTGTCTGCACCACCCCTCCCTCTCCCTCTATTTCTTTTTTTACCTTTTTTACTGTTAAATAAAATATATCAACTTTTTGGTATCAACATTTAACATCGTTTGGTTTTAATCATGTTTTGGGGAATATTTTGAACCTGTGAACAGTCATAATCCACAGAGAGCTCACTTGCTCCTCAGTGATTAGAGCAGATCATAACAGCTCCTTAGTTCTTGATTTCTATTCCCGCCCCCACCCCCCCGCCCCATTTCCTAGCTCTGGAATTTTCCACATTCACAATGAGTTCCTCTTCTTTTCCTTAGAAAAAGACAACATAAAGTGAGTTGAAGCTTCTGGATGAAAGGTGGATTCTTGTAATACATCCCTGAATGAGGAAGTAAAAGCACAACAGTAAGTGGCAGAAGGAAGGATGGGTAGAAAGAATATCAGGGATATGAATTTGTTTTCCTTTGTTGCCAGGATCATGATGGAGCCTGGAGCTGACTTCCTCCCTGTGGAGCACCAATTTCATGTTCTTCCCTTAGTCAGGGATGCCTCACCGTTACTCAAGGCAAAGTAGATTAGATTCTTTACTGGTCTAGTGGAAGTTTCCCTGTCCGTGCCAGAGGGGTTGGAACTAGAGCCCTTCCAGCCTTAACCACTGTATGATTCTTTGATTCTGCTTTGATTTCAGTTGTAAACCTCACTTCTGTTTAACTTACCTATCCATCAGGTTCTCACCTGTATGATTTTTATGAAGCCCTTCATGCCCATCTCAGTTCTTCACCTGTCTGCTTGGCTCTCCTTGGTCATGCCACTGATAACTGCCTAAAATGCTTTGGTGGGGAAATCAATAGTGTAAATCAGCATATCCAACTCTTTCATAAGTGAAAACAGCTGTTCATTCCCTTCTCCCCACTCCTATATCAAGTAGATCCCAAATTAATTTTGCAGTGTTTATTTGTTTAGTTGGGTTTACTCCTGGTGAGTTTACCCCTGGAGACGGTCTAGAGGGTAACCATGGTTTTGCTGTATTAACTGTATTCTGTATGCCAGTTTGTGTAACTTAGCTAAAAAAGCTTAGAAACATGTGAAAGTGCTTCATCTGCTAACTAGACAAACTGAATAGCTGCTGATAAAGCTGTATTGGGTGACTTATTTCATTTTAAAGCAAGCCATCTAACAGGATTTACATATTCCCCTTCTGGTAGCTGAGATAATCTGACTTCTGAGTGAGGGTGAGAAGCTTATGCATATGAATAAGAAACATTTGTTTATTTAAAGAGTGATTGACAGAGGGTCAAAAGATAGATCTGATGTGATTTAGATCATCTGTTGTTTTCCAACATCATCTAAAGAGACCTCTCAGATTGTCCCTAGGTCTGTAATACTAAAGCTGTAAGGACGCCAGATCTAATAACAAAAAGATTGCAACATCACGAAATAGTAACACCTCCTTGCATCTTTAGAAGCACAGAAACACTTAATAATTCTTATGACTACTTTTTAGAGAACTTTTCTGACTAAAGTTAGGAAGGAATGTGCTTGTGTGTGCATGTGTAGACAGCATAGATATACAAACATCCCACATAAAACTTTTAGTTTAATATCATGAGGAGGAAAAGAGAATGGGAGCTTTTACAATGACCAGCAGTTTTGCTGCCTCGATAATTTTTTCTTTCAGGTCACTCAGAAAGATCCCCAGAGCTGGCTCAAGACCTCTTTCAGCAACACACAAAAAATTAAATTTTGCAGGTCTGTGGGTGAGAATCTGAGAATGGCTGGAGCAGGAACATAAAGCCACAGGGAAGCTGTGGTGAGCTCAGCTGCTTGCTTCTACTCCTGCTCCCTGGCAGATGGGAAAATGTGAGGAACAACAGCTCCCACACCAGCAGTTGTCACTGTTGCCTGCCCACTTTCCAGAACTCTGGCATAGATAAATCTTGTACTGGGGTCATGGACATCATTCATATATCCATTTTGCCTGTGCCAATGGCAACTTTTTTCTTATGCATTTGTGCTACATATCTATTTTCTGCACAGAATTCTAACTCTAACTTGTGCATGCTCTTAAAAAGAACCACATATGGATCATACTACCATGAAGTACAGTAACAGTTGTGTTCTTTAAAATTTTTAATACCAGACTTTTAATGCAAATTGTTACTAACCCTAATATATTTCTATTAGTCTTTTCAGTTTGTATCAGCTCTGTATCCTGCTTTTGAAGCCGAATGAAAAAGAAATTAACAAAAGGTTTTAGTTCCATTTGTTCCCTGAAAAAAATCTAGAATGAATAAATGAACACTTTGTCTTTTGTTTCAGCAAGCTGCTAAATTTAAATACCGTCCTTCTCTACCAAGACTTGTTCAAGTTTACAAGCACTGAGGGTATGTTCTTGAGGAAGTTGATTAGAATTTGACTTTCTTCCACAAAATGAAGAATTTCTTATACTTGTATTTTAGATCCTTTTTAGTCATGTTTTTCATTTACCATTTACTCAAATCCCTTATAGCAACTGTCATGTCCATTTCATTCTAGAACACTATAGTCAGTGCATATGGTCCTGCTGATATTAAACAGTCCCAAATATGTAGGTACATTTCCATGATACTTAAGAGTTATTATCTCTTTTAGTACTCTTTGGAATCTTCCCACTGAGTTTGATCTATTACTCATAGCTTTGCTATCTTCTCTGACCATGTTTAGCTGAGCTTGGAACCATATTTGAATATGGGTTTTCTCTAGGAAGAATGTGTTCTTCCTTGAATCTGGTTTTCATTAATAAGGTTTCAAAACTGTCACCAGGAGGTTTGTTTGATCGAAACCCAAGCACTTTCTGCATTCTGGTTCTTAATTGATGTATTGTTAGAAAACTGTTTTATATTAATAGATTGCTACTTGCAGGAAAGAGGAACACCTCTTGTTTTCAAAGACTTTTCAAAAACTCTGGTTAACTGTTTTTTAACCCATCATTTTCAGTTTAACATCCATTTTTCACTGCACAATCACCTCCTTTTTTAAGTAACTGTACATATGTCTACACATATATACATATGTAGATAGATATTACATGTATATATATGATTTACATTGTGGACCTGTTTATTTTCCCCAGAAATTAGACTTGGAATGGAGGATAGAAAAAAAAATATACTCCCCATCGTGCCTATCTAAGACTGATTCACTTTTTCAAGTCTTTAAAGCCAGGCATGACATTCAAAGTATTATTGCATTATTCAAACAAAAACATATTTATCCCACGTTTTAATCAACTACAGCTAGTAATAAAAGAATTTTAAATTTGTATTGATTTTCAAAGTACTACTCAGTAAAAACAACATAGGCAGTCACAATAGAAGGTCAGTAACTTTGAAACTATGCAGTCTCATCCAGCAGTACTGGGTGATCAGTTTATTTCTGAATGTTTATCTTCAAGATAAACTATTTATTTAAGAATGCTGGACAATCAATTAGTGGACATTTGAGTGTACTGGAAAGATGAATGTGAACGAGTTTGAGTTAGGCACCACAGGTAAAAGGAAAGCATTTTTCAAAATATATTTTACATGTATCAGAGAAACCTACTGGAGAATGAAAAAACATTATTTGAGGTTTACATGTCTCTAAATTTTACTGTTTCTTTTCCTCTTTTTGTTTTCCAATAGCTTTTTGCTTCCAACTCTGTACTCTTCTGTTGGGGTTCCTCCCCCCTGGCATGGGGTCCTGGGAGAGGGGCCCTGGGGTAGAGGCACTGGGTTCCCCTCCTCCCTGGTCAACCTTGTTCCCCATTGGTTGTTTGTGTTCCCCTGCCCGACAAGGACCCTCTGGTCCAGTGATTGCTATAGTTCTTAAGCAAGTCACCGGCCACACAGCTGGAAAATAAACATCTCTCTGAAAACATCTATCAAGAATCGGTCCTTATATTTCTTTTCCATGGGCCCTCGCTGTATATACATATTGTAGGAATCCCCACTTCAACAAATGGTGAAGAATGTGAGCAGAACGATTCCCTAAAGACAGCGACTGTGATTTGTGAGTAAACGCTCTGGATTTCTCTTCTTGTTTTTGTTTTGCTGTTCCATCTCTAAACTATGGAGGAACCGTGGAAAAACTCCTGTCTCTCCGAGCTGTAAAAGGACATTTATCTTAAACTTGAAAAGATTCTTGAACAATGATATGTAAATTTTAGCTTAATTCAAGATCAAAAAGAACTAGAACACTTCCTGGCATGGTTATTTAAAAACTTCTTCTACGTTTCTTGGGACTTGATTCTTACCAAAGGCTTTTGGAACACTGTTTGGACACAGTTAATTTCTGAGTCAAAATATATGCCAATGGAAGAACATTTTCATGAATATTATTTAATTACCGAGACTGTTGAACAGTATCAGCCGTGTCCTTGAGAAATGAAACATGCCTCAGAGACCGTGCGGCTTCGACCACGTGCACCGAATGCTCTGCGAGCAGCAGCGAGGCAGTTCCCGCATGCGGGTGGAGTGGCCTGAGCTGTGGTGTTGGCAGCAGAGCGAGGCACAGCGGAAGCGCTCGCGACCCGGTGGTGCCCTCCTGGCCCCGTGCAGTGCGTGGTAGAGCGAACCCTGTGAACACCCAGCTGAGAGGGGAGGCATGCGGGTGGCGGCCAGCGGCGATAGTGGTAGAGCGGAGCCGCGCCCAGCCGAGACACGCGCTGGAACAGGGCGCGGAGGGGCCGTCGCTCGGGGGCTCTGCTGAGACGTGGGCGTGGCCCCAGGCAGCGGTAGCGCAGCTGTGACCAGAGGCGGCAGAGGTGGAGGCACGCAAGGAGCTGAGAGGCATGGCCCTGATGCCATGAAGATTTTTTGCCTTTTCTTTTATACCCCTGTTATACCTTTTTTACAATTTCTGTATTCTTAATGCTTTTTGCCTACATTCTTGGATTTGTTTGTCAAGCTAAGAGACTAAACATTTTAGAAGCTTCATAGCTAGGGATCAGTGTGCCCCAGACCCCAAAGTCCTCTCCAGAACACATTCTGTAAACTAAGATAGAATCATCCAGGGGAAGGCTCCTTGGGGAGGGGGGCTCATTTGAGCCTCTCATTGCGGAATCTTTGATAGATATGTTAATTAGTAAAACCCATAATGTTATACCTGATCTTTTGGGGTGAGCATGTTGCAGGGTGCATTTCGATGCATGTGACCTGGACATGTGTAGCTAAGGATCTTTAAAATAAATACCAATGTAAAATCCCTTTTCCCCTTCTAACCGTGTATGAATCTTGATTTTAAGACCAGGAAAAGGCATCAGCCCAGCCCGGCCTGCGCAGCCCCAAATGTGACCCCGGGAAGTCAAGACCCTGCAGCGAGAGTGCACAGGCACGAGCAGCCCCGATGGCCCGAGCAGCCCCAATGGCCCCAGCAGCCCCGGCAGCACTGGCAGCACCCTCAGTTCCAACTGCGAGTTGAAAACGAAAGTGAAAGCAAAAACATAGCGAGACAGAAAACAGCAGCCACTCGGAAAAAGGAAAAATCATTGTAGCTAAGGTTGTAGGAATAGTAAAATGGTATAATGTTAAACAAAATTATGGTTTTATAATGAGATGTGACATCAAGGAAGACATATTCGTTCATAGAACTGCCATTAAAAAGAATAACCCTGAAAAATACCTCCCAATCTTAGGAGATGGAGAAGTGGTAGAGTTCAGGATTGTCCAAGGAAGGAAAGGTTTGCAAGCAGCAAATGTTACAGGGCCTGATGGTGTTTTTGCGAAAGGCAATAGATATGCTAAAAATCGTAGTCATGTTAGACAATATCCCCATTATAAGCAATTCATACAGCCTCCCTTTCCTAATCCCACTTTTCCCCTTTACCCTATATTCTATTATCCACAGTGTATTCCCAATCCGTTTTTTCACCCATGGTTTCCCTCACAAAACCATACCTTTACCAATTGTTTCCCCAAAAATCCCTTTCAAATGCCAAGTGGGGGATGACAAGGGAGAGAGAAAGAAATTAACTATTTTTTTTTAGAGTTCCAACAGGTACAAATGGAAGAAACTCTCTCCTGCCTCAGTTTCTCCTCAAAGCATGCTCAGAGAGTCCTGTCTCCCTTCTGCCGACTCAGAAGGGTGGCTTACTTTGTTTTGAAACTATTATTGTTATCTCATGTTTATCCAGTTGTTTTCAATGTTAAGTTTTAAATCTCCTTTTGTTAAAAAAAAAAGGGTGAAGTGTTGTGGTCCTGGCATGGGGTCCTGGGAGAGGGGCCACGGGGTGGAGGCACGGGGTTTCCCTACTCCCTGGTCAACCTTGTTCCCCATTGGTTGTTTTGTGTTCCCCTGCCCGACAAGGACCCTTTGGTCCCGTGATTGCTACAGTTCTTAAGCAAGTCACCGGCCACACAGCTGGAAAATAAACATCTCTCTGAAAACATCTACCAAGAATCAGTCCTTATATTTCTTTTCCATGGGCCTTGCTGTATTCTAGGAATCCCCACTACAACACTCTTCCCCCACACAAGCAACTGCAACCTGTATTTGTTTTGCTAGGGATTAATGGTATTAGTATTCTCCGTCTGGCAGAGGTCTTCATTTTCTGTCATTCACTTGAGTCCATCATTTCTTCTGTTTTCTGTGACCTCATTTTAAACCATAACTAACTATGACATCTTTATGCTATGGCTAGAAAAGTAGAACAGGCCCCTCTGAAACTAACATTGATTTTGTTCTTCATTTCCTTTATTCAGTATAGACAACATATCAATGCCATAATCATTATTTGGAGATATATGGTAAAATAAAAGCTAATAAAGATTTTGCCCATAATGTTCTAGGAGGAAAAAGCTTCAATCTTTCTGGCATTTATACATTTGTCTCTCTTGTTGCATGCAGATCAGTTTTTAGATACTTAAGGATTCAGATGTAGAATTCCAACATCAAAGTGCAGTAATGCTTCAAAATTTTTGATGATTCAGAATGATTCAAAATTTTTTTCAGAAATATTAATTTATCAATAAATGCATATAATATTTCCAAGATAAAATCAGGAAAACTAGAGGATGAATCACTAGTTATCCAGAACTTTAAAGTGGAAAAAACTTTGCAATCCAAATGACTACTGTTAAACTGAAAAGAAGTTAGAGTAATTTCATAAGAAAAAAGAGGAAGAATTAACTCCTGAACAGTCTTAAAAGAAATCCCCAAACAACTAAGAATAGATCAAACAAATAAAAAAATACCTCAAAGCTGAATATCTGTGATATGCACTTTCTATATTTTTCCTTTACCTTGTTCTGATGCACAGGCAATTTATTCTTCCTCTCTCAGTATAAATAATCATTTATAATGTATTACTTTCAGCAGAGGACATTTCAGGTGAAAAGCCAGGTCCAAATAAGGAAACAACAGAAACAGAAGACGCAATTTCTTTAATTTCACTTTTTTTTGTGTTCTCCTTGTGCAAAATTATGTTATTTTTCTTAAGGGGAACAAGATTAAACTCCATTGAAAGCAAGAACAGAAATAGTTTGACTGTTCAGAGAAGACACTTAAAATTTCCTTTCTACTGTCTAAGATTAGAAATATGTTTAGTCCTTTAAAAGGGTCTATGGGATAAATGGAAAGATGATGCAAGAAAACTTGCATTGAAAGTCTAAATCATTCAAATTTCAAGTGATATAACAATTTTTTTACCTATCCCTGAAAGCTTCATAAGAGGTTATAGTTGAAGTAAACCACTACTAACCTAAAACAAAACTAAAAAAGACTTACATTTTGCTGTAAGCAACTGTAAATTTATCAACTATTTAAAAATATTGACCAAGAATTTTGCTGTATTTCCTCCTTTACTTTTCTGAATATTAAATATTCACACATAGAAATGTAATTTTAATACTGAGATAATTTATCTAGAGAAGAGATCAACATTTAGAGTATTTTCTTCCAATGAATTCTTCACTGTTTTGAAGCCAATATTTTCCCTCTTCTGAGGGAAAAAACAAAATAGAGAGGATCACCTACGGCAGTTTTTCTAAGCTTCCAAAGGTCCACAGTTCTGAGTGGTCATCAGGCCACTTCACCCTTGTGCCACAGTTGGTCTCTGACTGTGTAAGTCCAGCGTTTGCCAAATATGCAGTGTGTTACTGAGCAGTACTCCCACTGCATTCCAACTGTTATAGTGCTCTTTATCATTAATACATAAAATTATAAAATTTTGTCCAGTTAAGTAAAATTCTTTGTAACCATTATAGTGCTTTAGGGTCAACTCGGTCTGTTCACCAACTGTATGAATAAACAAACATAAACGTTTTGCCAGATTACAGCATGAACAGTGATACAGACTTTCTTTGACAACAAAAGCAATGACAAATTTCCTGGGACCAGCTTGCAACTTCTATGACATGCTAGTGACAAAATACATAAATCACAGGATCTATTTTATGGCAGTGGTGGAAATCATGCAGATGAGAGCTTTTCGTTTAAAAAAGACACCCAGAAAACTATCCAAAAAACCAAAATCTACAGTCCTAGAGATAAGGTGAAGTAAGTCTGACAAATTGCAGAAATGTAAAACACGCTGTAATAGAAACCACCATCAACATGAGTGTTCAAAACACTTTTTGCAAATCCTTTCCCATTTAATTCTCAAAAATAATAAGCACACAAATATCATGAAAATAGAAGCAAGTGTAGTTCACCAAAGAGAATTAATTGCAGATCATCAGAGGAGCAAGATTCTTTTCTGGGGGACCATTTGCTGGGCAGCCATGGGTGCAGCACGTAAGATTCAGGATTTAATTTATTATGTGATTGTAATAACTTTAAACTCTGTTCAGCAATCATAGTCAATATTTTTTTTTATTACACAAATACAACCTTTGACCAGTGTTTTTCTTATCAAGCAATTTGTAGGTATAAAGCTATTAGACAAAGGAGCTACTTCAGTTCTTGTTGTTTATTCAGTTACTTTTATGCTCTTCATTTTGACATCAGTTAGAAGTAGTGAAAGCAGCATGTCACAGTTTAGATGACAGTTAGCAATGGTAAAACAGTTAAGCTGCCTCAAGCTGACTCTTTTGAGATACAGGCTGTCCTTGATGTTCATGTCTAGTGGTTTGCTACCACTGAAAAAGCTGATGGATGATATGTGGTAGCTGGCATTACAACGCACTGAATTATTTTCCCTTGCAGTGGCTGACTCTGAAGAGTTTTATACTCCTGAAGTGCTACATTGCAGTGAAGGGAAACATTATCAATCATTAAAAATGCCTTGCATTTTAAGATACTTACAGAGTGAAAAACACTGGGATTGATCAAATAATTCATAGTCAATCAACCAGTAAAAAAAATCTAGTGTGGGTTTGTTTTTTTTTTCCTTCCCTGTGATGTGTCCATAAAAAGGCTGCAAATTCTTTGAATGTGTATGTGAGTATCATGGATAAATATTTGCTCAAATCTGTCTGGAATATAAGGGACACTATTTTTCAAGTGTTCAGTGTTAAATAAAAATTATGCTAGTATCTCAGTAAATGATCACAAGCCAGGTTCTTTTTCTGCTCTGTAACTGGAGGAATGTGTTGCTTTTAAGGGAATGGGAAACTTGGAGATACTGAGATTTTCAGTCACTACTTCCTAAGTAATTTACTATTTCTTTTGTAATATTTGCTGCTGTGATTGCTATCTCAGAATTTGAGATTAATGTAGGTTTTGTCTGTTTTGGAAAAAAAAAAATGAAACTAGACCAGAAACATGAGAGCAGAGATTTTTGAAGTTTTGAAAGAGGAATTAAAACACTCGTAATAATTACAGTTTAAAGATTAATCTCCTCAATTCTGAAGAACACTTGTATTTGAAAATAGGAGATTGTTCTATCTGAGCAGATGGAGTCAAAGAGTTAAAAAAGTCTGGGACTTTTTCAGAAACACAAGGTCTTTCTTTCATCACTGCACTTGATGTTGTGTGAAACAGCTCTTTGAAACACTTGAACTGTTGAGTGGAAGTTTAAATTTGCCACTTTTTAGTTAGAGAAAATGGGCCACAACTGAAACATATCACCAAATCCAGTTGTGATTCGTCTTTGTTCAAGAGTGGTATTATGTTTCTAATAAGACATTACACTGACTAGCTACATTCATTTGATCTAAGGAAAGAAGATGAGAGAATGACCTAGATCTATGGATTGATACAATGGGCAAAACATTGTTCAATAGCAGTAGGGCCCAATGTACAGAATGAGAAGCTCTAAATTCATTGAACTACAGCATCACGTCTGAAAATGTTCATACGTCTCTTGACTAGTGCCTTGAGAAAAACAAAAATTGGCTTACGTGCGCCAAATTTAAACTAGTAGTAGTTCTATTAATGTTTCAAATAAGGGATCACTAATTAAATCAGGGAGATCCATGTAGTTCCAGTCCCACCTCATAGGTGCTTGGTATGGATGCTGTACTGAAGGCATTCAGTCAAGTTAGTAGTGAGACTTGGCCCAACCACTTAAGTCTGAGCACCAGCTATTACATTTTCTTGATGGTTGAATCAAATCATTATCACCAGATTATTGACCAGACTGAGAAACTGGAAGACTTTAAGCTTTTAACAGCAACAATGTGCAGTCTATGTTATTACGTGTTCTTGGAAGGGTAACAAGGACAACCTAAAATGTGTCAGGGCTGGGTGCAGTTGGTGTGACACCTGAGAAGCCTCAGGCCTGCCACCCATGCAAGTCGATTACCACATACCCATGGCCAGTTTGGTTGCAATTTTATTCTTTCTGTAGTTTGAAGATCACACAAGGCAATACTTTCACGTGGGTATGGACTGAATTTTCAAATGAATTCATTCATCTCCACGTCCTAGTGTGGAGAAAGTTTTCAGTGATCATGGAAAAAGGGTGGTTGGAGCACAGCAATGACAGAAAAGATACAATGGAGTATTACCAGTACCTCTAGTTATTTCAGGAATTCAGTCTTATGAATCAATTGTCACAAGCTGAGAATCCCATAAAATTAATAGTATAAAAATAAAAATAAACACTTCTTTATCCTGTCTTATAGTCTTCAGACATTTCCTTTTTGCCGCTGTTGGAGACAGAGTGCTGGACTAGATAGACATTCAGTGTAACTCCAACTAGATGATCTTGCCTGATGTCAAGAAAGCTCAAATCAACCAAAAACCTGCCCCTCTAGGGTTTCTAGGTTCACAAGTCTATCAGGCCTCTTTGAAACAAAGAGCTTACAGGCTTCCCAAAATCTTGTGGCACAGGAAGAGGCATAAAGAAGAATAAACAAAATATTATGGGATACTTGTCTGCCTCTTTTAGAGTCTGATCTAATTCCAAGAAAAGCCACAAAGGGTCTATTCTTTTCAGTGTATGTTGGTCTTTCCAGTTGAAAGGTAGGCCTAGACAGTGGACAAAAATCTCTGCACAGAACGTAATGCCATGTGTTTACTTGCAGAAGGTGTTAACAGCAACCTGTACTCATAGCACTATGCAGGTAGAACAAATGTGTTAGTGTGTTAATGATTTACACAGAGCACAATAAATGCAGAAGAAGCTGCAAATAAAAACATCCTTTTGTGATCCTGTTCCCTGACAATGTATGGCAGGCATGGTGGGCAAGTCTCTTCATCCTACTTAATGGAGTCATCTTGTACTTGATTTACTGGATTAAGCCATTAGTAGTTCTTGATGCTTAAAATGCAGATGTATCTGTGTGTACATTTGTATTATCAGTTCCAAATCACACTTGTGTTTTTTGTAAGGGCATATGACTGATCTTATCCTACAAATGCACTTAGTATTAGCTGACATAAAAGGACTGAAAATGTTACCAAAGCCAAAGTACATCTTGCACAAATTAAAAACAAAGAACTAAACCACTTATTTCAAATCAGCACTTGAGTACGTATTTCTCCAGTTTTATATAACCATCTAAAAAACATTTTTTGTAGTCTTGGCAAAATAGGATACCAAATGCCAACACAGAATTCAATGATTGGTTTTAAAATATCATTAAAAATCCAATTTTTGAATATCATGTCTACAAAGTGACAGAGAGACAGGTGGAAACTTATGGAAAATGGAAACTTACACCTCAATATACCTTGCCATGTAATTGTAAAGTCACAGGAGAAGAAAGAATATTTTTTAAGCAGTTATACCAGATGTTGTTTCAATGTAGGATTTCTCTGCATACAGAAGTAAAGTATGCTTTGGAATATTTTTTAAGGCCCTTGGTCAATTTTTAAGGCATGGATTTAAGGAATAGTGGTAGGATTAGGAGCACTTTTCCTAAGAAATATAAATTCATTTTTCTAAATCCATTTGTGCTTTTTTCTGCTACAGTCTTAAGCCCTGAATTTGAGCTTCTTAGGATGTTTTTTAGCTTAACACGTACTCTACTCTCTCTTCCTTTATGTCATCCAGTATCAAAACTAATCATAGGGGAAAGGAAACTGCAGAAGGACGAGAGAAGTTGTTATTTATTTGGCAGGCTCATTATGTACGTGAGTATTTTCCACTGAAAGAAGAAAAAAACCAGAGGAGCTGGTGCTTCTGAGAGAAACACCAGATGCCTTCTCAAATTATTTTTTATATTGACTGAGCTGGCAGCACTCAAGGAGTAGTCTACAAACTGGACGTAGATTTCTCACACATGGACTGCCATTTTTTTCCCTATACTTTGAGTAAGTTTCACTAATATACTTAAAATCATCAGCAATATTTACCACTGTCAACAAGGGATGCACCAAAATGCACCAGATTTACCCAAAAAACCAAAATCTCATCTGGATTTTAAATAAATGTTCCAGTTTACATTAAGTTTTCCCAACAGAATAAAATAAACACAAATTAACCAAAACTGAAAAAGTGCTAAACAATAGACATAATACTCTACTGGAACATGTTTCTCTTGTGCCTGTTTTATATATTTTTTTAAAATAATAAGTATATGTTTCTGGGATAAGTGTATATTTTTTGCATAATAAAATAATTTTACATGGCTTGACTATAAAGAAACTTCTAAGAGAACACTGTCTCTTTTAGAAACCACTATTCACCTCAATTTCACAGACATGAATCAACATATCTGGTAGGTATCCTTGTACAAAAATATTCATGCATGGTGATACAAATAACATTAAGATAGTAGATGTTAATAATTTGTAAGTTTTTAGTGATAAAAGTGTATAAGTTAAATTATGTTAGTCGATTAGCAGTGCTTATATTCTCTTCTGTGATGTTACCTAGCTTAATATATAAGGTGATTCAAAACTTTGAAGTGGATATGTAGGGTTTAATTGTACAGGGAAGCTTCTAAATAAAAATGAATTCACTTCCAAAGTATTTAGTTATTACAATCCAATTAATTTTGATAGAAATCAGCTGTGCGAAAGACTTCTGAAAACTGATTTTTTTCCTTTTTATTCAAATATTTAAAAATAAATAAAGATATCATCAATAATCCACAATTTTTTCAGTGTTCTTAAACAAGTCACCTTCTTCTCACCTATTCTTGTCTAGTGATAAGAAAGCTATAGTGTGTGCATCAACACAAGAAAGGAGTAGCAGAGGAAGAAATTGGTCTGTAAATCTCATTAATTCTGTGATTAGCACAAAGAGAAATTATCCACATGCTGAAGCACAACATTATTCTCTTGCAGAAGGACAGGAAGGGTGAGCTGCTGTTTGGTATGCAATATGTTAAATCCATTTCAGTAAACCAAGTGTGTAACATTACTCATAATTTCTTTTGTGGAAAAGATCGACAGTATGCTGACATTACTCAGCTTTTATCTTGTTCTGCTCACAGACACTGACACACCAAAAATCCCATCTTCCATCTCTTTGTTATATTAAAAATAATAATAAAAAAGTTATTATTCAGCAGTAAGCTCAAGTTCTTTCTTGCAAAATATAATTTTAAATGGGCAAATATTTATTGTGTCAGATAAATGTCAGTAAATCCAGTAGTCACAACCTCCTTTGTATTGTTTCTAGAGCAGTTATTAGAAAAGAGTAAGAATGTTAGAGGCATGAATCCTTGAAAATACAGCTTAAATCAAAATGGAGGTATGCAGTCTTAATTGCCAATATTTTGATAGAGGTTTTTGTCTTACATTTTGTTTATTCAAACTTCTGCAATTTCTAAGAACCTTGAGCCAATGTTTCAAGGAATATATTAACCTCAGCAACATGTTTCCTGCAGTGTTTTGTCATCTGGTGGTCTAGGAAGAGTATTTGGTTGGTCTATGCACAATATGTTGACAGAGCTGCTCTCAAGACTATTATTTTTGTAGCTGAGAAAGACGGTGAGAATGTATTAAGAAAATAGGAAGGCTTATGGGCAAAAGCCATCAATAGCGATTGCCAATTTTTTTCCTAGTTGCTATACCAGCAGGAGTGGGCTAAATCTTCAGCCCAAGTACTGGACAGAACCTGGTGCAGATTTCTCCTCAGGGACAGTGAGGCAGAGCAGCTTGGCATCTGTATCTTCAGATAGCAACACATCAGGCATTCTAAGAGAAGGCAACTTTGGTGGGAATGACTGCCGCAATTGAAAAAGCCGTTACTCTCGTAAGATGGTCGTATGAAGACCAGGAAAATCATGGAGTTGGTATTTTAATCGGTGATGGCAATATCCTTCTCCAAGTCACAGAGGCTGCAGACCATGGAATTATGTGCATGAGCCAAGGTAACAGCTGCACTAACATGGGAGCAGGACCCAAGGCAGAGCTCTGACAGCCACCAAGGTTTTGACATATATCAGGTTTGAGGAATGGAGTACTGAGTAAGAGGAAAATTCAGTAATGCTTCACTTCTTAGCACCCACTTCAGTGGCAATGGCAACAGCTTGACTGTGGCTCTGACACAATTACAAAACTTGCTCACTGTTGCATGGTTATTAAAAGAGAACTGTCCACTTACTAATGATTAAGGGTGTTTGAGTGTTGGAGTTAATATGTAGCAAATCCAACGTGAATGAGCTGTGGCCACCACCAAACCTTATCCCACTGAGGAAAAAAGTATATCTGATGAAGAATTTCTAGATATTTCAGATTGTATGACGAAGAGTACTTATAAAGAAACCTGAATTCAGCAGGAGGGTGGAAGTGCTTGAGACTGCAGAGACAAAGTAATTACAGCAATAAACAAATAGGAAGCTGAGAATCTTCCCTCTGACACTGATACCTAAAGAATGAATACCTAATGAGAAATTCTTACATGAAAGCTTTTTGTCTTACCTTTCTTTCCACTCACCTTCTTCACACTAAACATCTCTGTGATTTTGCTTGCAAACTACAGCAGTAAATCTCCATTCATATGTTCCTAGGGAAATGCTTTTATTTTAGTATAGAAGACTTTAATTCCCACAGAGAGTAATACTTTAAAAAGAATTAGGTAATGGACTATGTCAGAATAGGCCATGACATAGATAGCAAAATTGTCCTGATGGAATTACTATTGCTCTGAATTCTTGCTTGCTTCAGAATAGAGGACTGACAAAGTTAAATAATCTTTTACTCCCATAACAGAAGTAACAGGTGGGAAAGTGACATAAAATCCTTTCAAGAGAGGTGGAAGTTGAGTTTTTACAGAGAAATATACAAATATTGAAGTCAAGCTTCCCAAGAAACTATATGAGACTTTGATCTTAGAAACTGAATTGGAAGGATAGCAGATTTCAGTGAGGAGCAGGGCACCAAGGGCAATCAGACACATGTGCAAGAAGTTTAGGAGATGTGGAATAAATTTCAAAACAAATATTCAGAATTTTTACAAAGAATAAGGAGTTACAAGTTACAGGAACTATCCATAGGTAGTTATGAAACCAAACTTTATGAAGGATACAAATTCTTTGGGAAAAATAGGTGTTTGGATTAGTTCACTAGCTATTGGTATTATATATAATACATTGGCAACAGGCAGGAAATTAACAGAATCTCACCAAACTGTAAGGTAGCACAGATATTCAAGTCTCACCCTTTGTGCTGTAGTGTTGTGTATGTACAAGGCTAGACTGGCAGAGCAGACAATGAATCTGAATTTTAGGAACAGTCCTTCAAGAAACTTGATTTCCTGTGGAACACAGGTTTTTTAACTACAAAAGTGGAATACTTTTTATATCTAGGACCAAGGATTTGTTCTTATTCCTATTCAGGTTTTGTCCGTCTAAGATCTTAAGCTGTCTACTACAGAACAAGATTAATTAACAGTACAACTAACTTTGGTTGGTTGGTTGCTTGGCTTTGGTTTTGGTTTTTCCAGACTACACACCCCATCATCAATGATTTCAAGGCAATGCTCATATGGGTATGTAACTTTAAATGACATAAATATTAATTAGGATGCAGGTATGGTTTGCATGGAAGATCTTTCTCAAAGGAGTACCTGAAATCTTGAGAACAGTCAGGGCTGTGATCCAGGTGAAACCCTTTTCTAACAGCAGCTCAAGTAAGAATGAATCAAGAACAGTAATAGTAGCTCTACTCTTTCTCATTCATAGTAGTCAACGTAGAGTGTATCCATGTTTAAGAGAGAATGTTAAATAATGCCAGTGCCTGTCTTGACACTACTGCCCTTTGAGCTCAGCATAGGAGAACAGAACTTTTACTTATACTAATTTTAGGTGTAAAGTTAAGTGGGAAACTGTTTTCTACTTAAGACGAATGTTGGAAGATTGTTAATTGATTCGACCAGAAACAGGAATTCAGGCATCTCTTTAGCTACAGGTGAAACAAATAAATTAAATAATCAAGAAAAGTGCTTCATAAGATAGATAAACCACAACCAGTTTAACAACTGTTAGGTGGATAAAATAAATTGTGTTTCCTTTTAATAATATTCAAGAGATCTTACAACTTGGTGCTTCCACCCACATATTTCTTCCTAGAGATTTATGCCTCCTCTGAAATCTGCCAAGATTTCAGTTGGCATTTGGTATACATGAGAGGTAAGAGGTTCAGATAGCAAATTACAAGTATAACAGAAATTAACTACTCAGGTCAATCATATGCAGCAAACTTCCAAACATGGTGGAATAAAAAAAATTTAGATACTATTTTAGCAGTTCTATTGTGTCTGAACAGTTGAATAGAAAACCAGCATCAATCTCCAGTGCAGGAATATGGACCCTCTTTGAAAAAAAAGACGTCTGATAGATTCTACATGTCCATCAACTGCTCGGTTGAATGTCAACAAAAATCTCCAGTAAGATCTTATCTCTCTTGTACTGGGGAGCCTAGACCCAATATTCCAGATGTGTGTCACCAGGGCTGAGCAGAAGGGAAAGGAACACCTTCCTTGGCCTGCTGACAACACTCCTTCCTGTGCAGACCAGGATGTGGTTGGTTTTCTTTGCTACAAGCATGCATTGCTTGCTAATGCTAGTTTGGTGTCTAATAGGACCCCCAGGCCTCTCTCTGCCCAGGTGATTTCCAGCTAGTTGCTCCCCAGTGCTTACTGGTGCCTAGGTTATTCCTCCCCAGATGAGGAGGATATTGAAATGGATATACCCATGAATGTACTCATGGAAAAACTAACTGCATTAATTAAATTCTTGCACGCTACCTGACACAAATTCTGTATACAGTAAAATATGATTGGTTATACATTAAAAAATCTATTTTATCCTGTAAAGATGCATATATTTAATGTATAACCCACAGTTGTGATTAAAAAAATAAATAAATAAAACAAAACCCCTGGAAGTTTATTTGTGAAACTTGTTTATTTTGTAGCCAAACCCAGTAATTCCTGGAATGATTATAAGCTCACTAAATACCCTGCCATTAATGGGTTGACTTCAATAAATAAGTTAGGATGGCAGTATTAAATCCTTTGGGGAACTCAGCAATTAAGCCAGTATATGCAATTTACTAGACCAAAGTACTTCATCCAAATCCTATTGGTAAAAAACATTTCCTCTTTTTTCACTTAAGACTTCTAGAAGATCCTCTTGAATTCTAAGAGGGTCCCAACATCTCATTTTTCCCTGCAAATCTGGGTCATCTAACCCACAATACTTTATTGTAGATGTAGAGGGCTTTCTAGACTTCAGTAAGTAACTTTCCCAGCAGTAAGTTTTAATATATCCCTTAGAGCATTAGCTTAAAAAAAATGGCAACAATTTAGCTTAATAATTTTTTTCTCCATGTGTAGGTTTTAGACTAAAAGCCATATAACTAGATAGTTCCACTGCCATAGTTGCTACATTTACCTTTATCAATCTAATAGGACTATTTTTTTTCACCCCAAATTACATGCGGACATACAGAAGTCTTGAACTGGTAGGAGATAGAAGTCTTTGAATATTATATAAGTTTTATTAATTAAATAACATAATAATCAGCATTAATTTTATGTTTGGTTTTCTTTTTTTTAATCATTATTAACTGGTTTGGCCCATATTCTTCATCTAGAATTTGGTAATAAAAAAGCATGGCACAGAGAACAGTAAGAACAGAGATTCTCCAAAGTGTATCAGTTTGTGATTGGAGTGCCTCTGTCAAATCTGTCAAAGACTCTGGAATTCTAATTCTGTTAAAATATCAGCAAGTTTTAAAATACTGTTAATACATGTGCTTCACCTCATATAGTATTGGAATGAATTTCCTCTTATTTTTCTGTTATGCTGTAAAAAATAATGATATTTAGGATGTCACACAATGTGCTAATGTTGGGAATCCAGATTGTATTTTTTAATTATTTAAAAAGCAGCAATGGATTTAGGCCAGGAATCTGCATCTCTTGGACTTTATCAAAACCTGGAATAAGCCAAATCAAGTGGACATAACTAACGTTTAAAAGTGGTGACAATTCACACCACATTTAACTTATTTTTCCTAGTTATTTTAATGTGAGAGATAGCAGAGGCTTAACTATGGCTTTTATAACAGCTTTCCTATTATTCAGGCTCCCTGGGCTTGGATAACAGTTTATTCCAGACCAGTCCAGCTTCCTTTGCATGATCATGCAGCAAAGTCATAATAATCCTATTGGTAACATTACAGGCTGTTGCTATGGAAATTAATGAATTATCTCAGAAAAATGACAGATGGGTTGAAGAGGGAACAAGCCCATACTTAAACACTGATCCTTACATGACTAACTAATCCCTAAACGGATGTCACTTAGAGAACAGCTAATTTCAAAGACTTTACTGAAACCATGTGACTAAGAGGAACAGCAGAGGACAGAGAGGCTACGCTAAGTATTTTGCTTCAAAATAGTTACATTATCTCTCTTTAAAAATAGTTGCATTATCTCTCTTTCATTTCCATTTGTGGCCATATTGTTTTTCTCTCAACATGTCCCAGACAACCTGTAGTAAATCAGGAACCATCAGGAGATAGCAGGAAATAGCAGCATTTTGTGTGCAGCTTGATAATATCTTCTCATCTCCCCCTCTGTGTGTGAATTATGTCCTTAAAAAAAGAAGTGGACAAGGCAGCATCAATGAAGCAGTTATCATTTACTGATACTATTCAGATTAAAAAAAAAACAGAAATTAAACAAAGGCGATGTGCCATTATTCTGCCATCACACAAAGGGATACTGTGCATATTTTAAGTCTTTAATCATTGAAGCTTATTCTTCCCATTAAATTTAAACAGAAACATTTGGGCTTTTTGCCCATAGCAGTGTAAATCAGGCTAAATTATGGAGAGTGCAGCATATAGCAAGTGGAATTTGCACAAGAAGGCCAAAGTAAGAGTGTAGGTTACAAACTCCTCTGGGATACACAAGCTAACAGTAAACTGGATCAGGATAGTAGAATGAAAAATACATGGACTTTTAAAGGGGAAAAGGATGACTATGGTATGAAAATTTTGTTTAAGACTGACAAGTGATTGCTGCTTTTTATTCAATATAGGAAATATTTTTTTTAATGAGAAAACAGAAGGAAAAAATACAACACTAGGAGTTTTTTCCTATTAAGCAATACTAAATGTCACCATTTTGATAATGTTTTCTTCAGAATAATTTCACTGCTGCTTATAAATGACATAACAACACATTCTTCTTCGGTGGTGTTTTTTTTTATGTTTCTAGTTATGAATAATGATGTTGCAACAACTGTCAAAAATATACTATTGTTAAATACTTAGAAAGCAGAAAGACCTGGCTGTGCTGCTGGCAAAATACTGAGTATTATCTTCTCATAATGCTCTGAGCAGCAGCAAGAATAACTAGATATGGAAATGTATAAATCTGAGTCATATCAGGAGATAACACATCATTTCAGAATTATAAAAAGTATGTATCAAAACAGGGATTTAATTTAAAATCTCCAGAACTCAAAGCCAAGACCTCAAATATGTCATAGTTTTGTTCACAAAAGGATAGTAATTCCCTAAGGAAAAGTTATTATTTTAATTACTCAGAGAAAAAAATTACTATAGCTATGAAAGTCAGATGTCTATTTTGCAGATTATATTCTTTTGTATGATAACACCTGCAGTGACCCACTCTTTGACTTAAAATTTAGTGAAAGAAGGCAAGCAAAAACCCCCACAACCCACGCTCCAGGGAAAAGCTGAGTATTAACAACAAGCAGGATTAGAAATTGCAGGATTGGGTTGATGGGCTGTGCCAGAAATTTGTTATGCAACCACACATATCATGCTCTTTGGTACCTTTGGAGGTTTACTTTGTTTGTTTGTTTGTGGGGCTTGTTGGTTTTGGTTTTTTGGAGGTTTTTTGTTTGTTTTTGTTTTTGTTTTTGTTTTTGTTTTCATGTGAAGTTAATCAGGTAAATATAGGAGACATTAAATTCTGCAGTTTTATTTAAACACCTACTAGGGCCACAAGTGAATATAAGAGAATGAGTCCCAATGGACTAGTGTTGTTTCTGCTAGGTGAAAGTCACTGACACTTCAGAGACATTAGAAACACAAAATAATGTTGCAATTGAGTAAAAAGCAAAACTGAAATCCAAAGAAGAATGTAATGGAAAAGGCAGCATAAAGTAGATCTGGACTGTCTTTGTTGCTCCCTCTAAGAAGAAAGAATTTCTCTATTTTTTTCTTGTATAAATGTTGAAGGGTTGTTATGTGGGTCAAGAATAGTATTAGTAACAATACTTTGATCAGATTTGTAATTCTTATTTCAAAAGGAATGGTAATACTTGGTCCTGTCAAAATGGTCCTGTCAAGGCAGTTATAGCAATCAAATATTTGTGACATCATTAGTTTTTGATAATATACTTTTCTTCCAGAGAGCTAGTATGCAGGTCATTTAAATGTGAATTAACATTTTTGATAAATCAACTTCTAAGGAGCAGAACATCAACAGATGTGTTGACAGAAGGAAACAAAGAGAGGCAGAAAGAATGAATTTAGTGTCACAAGTATTTATTATGCAAGAGGTAGAGTGGAGTCTTCAACAAATCATACGCTAAAGCTGCCCTGTACTTCTGAACAGCATTACCTGGATATCTTTCAAACTGTGATAGGAATGCAAAAGAGATCTCATGCCTCAGCCATACTTCCAGGATACCAAAGGAGCCCTGGTAATTTTCTAACCTGAAATTACATCTTACAAGCAAATAGCAAACAGAAGGTACAAATGTATTTAATTCAACCCTTTTTTGTTGATTCTAAATGCATTTTCAATGTATTTGTACTTAAAAAGTTTAACTTTAAATCCAAATACTCTATAATTACGTCTGCAGTGTGATATTCTGAAACTGTGGGATGATTCATATCAATTCATAGAGGTTTAGGTCAGAAAAGCTACATGATTTTTCATACTAGGATTCACTGTAGAAGAGCTTAAGATCTTCATTATGTATCCTAATTTACAAGGCAGAACTCTGATAAAATATCCTACACAGAAGTGTCAGTAGAATAATTTCAGAACAAAACACTGAAATGAACAGAAATATAACAGAAAAAAACCCAAAACACAAACCAATAACCAAACAAAAAAACATCCCAAAACAACCAGAAATAAAATGTTACTAATCCCTAAACTCTAAAAGAGTTCAAATAAAGAACTATCAGATTACACTTTTCCATGAATTAATCATTATTTGAACTGGACTAGATTGCATATGATAATAAAAAAAGGTCTATAGACCAAAAGCATTGATTTCTGTACTGAACAAGCTGGTAGAAACCATGCAGGAATAGACCAATGTGCATTGATATGGGACATTCTGAGGAAGATTCAACACCGATTTCACTGCAGAAAGTCTTGAAGCACAATCTGTTGAAGTTTTATGACATCTTTTGGATAAGATTTATTAAGATGATGCTTAGGTTTCCAATAAACTTATAAGTTATCTTAAAAGAAGTTCTTAAAGAGATTAAATCATCATTGAGGATGGTAGCTGTCTCAGATTTGTAACACAAGGTTTTCAGGGAGAAATAGAGAGAAATAGGAACTCAGAGATACAAAAAAAATAAGTATTTCACAATGGAGATTTCCCACAGTGCTCTTCAGGTATCTGTGCTGTGCACAATACTATTCAAACTACTAATAAACAATGTGGAAAAGGGGAAATAAGGAGGTAAGAACAGCATATGTAGAGTATACAACTAGAACTGACTATAAAGACACTCAGAGGAATCAGTTTTGAATGACTGGGTGATAAAAATGGCAGACAAGACCAAGCACTGATAAATGCAAAGTAATGCTCATGAAGGGAAAACCAGTCACAATTACACATACACAGTGATAAACTTGAAAGAACTATTAACATATCATTCATTCAGGAAAGACGTCTAAGTGTCATTATGAATGGCTCTATGAAAATATCAGCTTGTTATGCAGAAGTAGCCAAAACTCAAGTAAGATGTTTTGGATTAGTCAGAAACAAAAAAAAGCAAAGAAATTATTTTGTTAGGTTGTAATTTCAATCTTGCTGGGTCTGAATCTTGGATATTGGCTACAGCTTTAGCCATCTCCCTCTCAAAATCACATAGAAGATCCAGAAGTCATGCAAACTAACAGAACAGACCAGATATATGGGGAGTAGAAGTAGGTATATGGGGAGTCAAGTAGAAGACAAAAATTACGCATTCCCTGGTCTTTAGTTTAGAGAAACTGTGAAGAATGTAAAATATACACAAGCATATAGGAAGTTGGATGTCTTGCAAAAAAATGAATAAACAACATTTATTCTCCATTTTCTCATCAGAATTCATTGTATAGCTGCTGTATAAACAGCAACTCTCTTATGTGGAACTGTTTTCCACATATGTATAATTGGTCTTTGGAAATCATTGTTACAGGAAATAAATATGAAGAGTTCAAAAATTATTAAGCAAATTCATTGAAGAAATGCCCATATATTAAACATGAGGCTGTGGCTGTAGCCTCAGGAGTGGGAAGTGTAAGGACCACCATCAACCAGATACTTGAGCTGGCAAAGAAGTATTCACTGCTTCCCATACTCCTAATAATTTCTCACTAGCTGCAGAAAGAAGCAGAAGTCCTTTACCCTGGCCCAGTATGGTGGTTTCTACATGAGGGGCAAGCTGTGGGAAAGTTTTGCTGATGTCAAATACACAGCAGCGAACAGCAAGAATCCCATCTGTGCCAGTAGCTTTGACCCAGATCTACACCTTCCTCTCCACCCCTGAACTATCATCACCTCTCTGGAGGCATAGGAGGAGCAGCAGTCCTGCACATCATTAAGTTTCCTTGAAGAGTTTGGGAAAGGCTTCCACAGGTTATTCTTGCTGGCTCAATTCCACCCAATAGGATATCCAAGTGTCCTTTCCAGCAGTGCTCAGCACACATAGGATGGAACATCGAAGGGAGCGACCTTCGGAAGACATCTCTCCTCTGTGCGCTCAGTAAGCACTATGTATTTTCAGCACTTGTAAAGAGAGGATAAGTTAAGCCAGGCTTCAGCATTTAAAGTTTAACAGCATGGAGCAGATTATTTTTGCTGTCTGATCATTTTCCAGCTGGCTTTATGACATTCCTCAGTTTTGTTCTTTGTGCCTGCTTCATTTAAGGTGTTTACTTTACAGTAGTATCACACAGACATTACGTGTATTTGGTTCAAACAAGGCTGAGGGACACAGATTTGTAAGCCTTTACTCCAGTACGTACTCATAAGAATAACAGACATCATAGGGAAAAAGGGAAACTGTTGGTTTAATTTCACCTCCATCTGCTTTAAGTATCTCTAATAAACATCTTACCATAATATCTGAGTGCTAATAAGTACAAATTAAGTTTCACTTAGAATGATGAACTGTTTCACAACAAACACCAGAGTAAAGAGCTCCCCTGCTTATAAACATTTTGTGTCAAAGATTTTTTTTTAATCTTACTCATTGATCACAACCTTAAACTTTCATCAAAAAACTTAAAGCTGGAAGGTTTTTTCTATTGAGAAGCCTAAGATCTCTGGAATTTGCTAAAAATAGAGGTGCTATAGCTTCAAGATAAACATTAATTGTTTTATAATTCAGAAACAAAAATCAAAGCTTTCCCCCTACACACTCTGTAAGCAGCTCTCATCTTCTAAACCCATCAGAACATCAATCCTCTTTTATGGGGCAGAGCATTGCTGAGCACTGTGTAGCTATGCCTTGAAGCAGAGGCAGTGTCCTACATTGTTAGCTGTGCCACCAAACCAATCTCTTCTCTAAAAATGAGCAGGCAATGACTGACAGCTACTTTTGAAAATAGTTGAAGATTTCACAAGGGATTTTTGCAAAATACCCATAGATATCAAATTATTTTTCTTCTTGGAGGGTCAAAACCTGGATTATACCAGACCTGGAATTTAGGCTTCCATATACTGAGGCTTTTTAAATTGACATTTACTTGGGGAATGCTTTCTGAGGCTTGAATTCTTCCCCCAGACTTTCGGGATTTTTACTCAAACCTGTTCAACCTGCATGCTTTGAGCATTACATCTCCTCCAGCCATACAGAGAGAACAGAAATATCAGGATTTACAGTCAGCAGATGCAGAGCTGAGCCCGGATGTCACAGCTCCAGCAGCTCATTCTCCTCTCTCACTCATAGCCATCCCTGTGTCTGCTCATGCATGGCCAAGGCATGGTCCCTGGCCACAGATGTCTTGAGCTTTCCGCTGCTCACTCACAGCAGCCACACTGCTCTGCATCCCCTTTTTCTCCTTCGCTCACACTCTCTCTATGTTGTGACATCCTCTTTCTTTTTGATCATCAGGAATATGGTAACCTTGGCAGAAATCACTTTAATCATAATTTTCCTTAAAAAAAAAATGCTTCACTGAAACTTCAAACAAATGTTTTATGAGACATTTCTGACAAAGTCAATACAGACATCTTTTCAAAATTTCTTTTCTTTGAAAAAAAAAATTAAAAGCATCAAAATAAAATGTATAAAAACATTCATGTTTATCTGGGTGGTTTGCATAATCAAGCTCACTTCAGAAAAAATGCTATCATCCTTTAATTTCCTTTGAATCTGGAAAGATTTGAGTTCAAATTCTTTTCAAACAGGAGGATGAGTATAAAATATAAGAAGTGTAATCTTATTTAATGAACAATTTAACAATCATAACCACTAATAAATACTAAGTGCTTTTGTTTTGTTTTGTGGAATTTGTGGTTGTTTTTTTTTTATTTTTCAGATATATCTTTGCAATCTGTGAAAAGGAAAAACATTTTTGGTTTTAAATCAGTTTTCTGAAAATAGGAGAGAAGTTTCATTTTTCTTCTGCTTATTTTCATCAGAATAATTGGATCAATGCCCATCCCCCTGAGTTAAAATATCCCAAAGATGTTCAGTTTCATTTCTTTGGCATGCAGGGTCAGTTCCCAAAGGTGGGTTTTTTGCTCTTCCCATATTTTTCTTTCCCCTTGATTTTCATTGTTACTCATCTGCAAAAGTAGCATTGGTGGTTTGGGGTTTTTTTTGAGGTTAGAGCTGTTTCCATGTTGCTAAGCAAGTTCAGGAATATTTAAAAGTATCACCAGTTTCTTCAGAACAGTCACAAAAAAGTAATTCTTCTTGTTGCCACATTTTCAATCTGCAGTTTCATAGATTTAAATGCAATTGAGTATTCCTCATTCTACCTTTGTGCCAGTCAGATAAAATGAAATACTTTCATTTACTTCTAAAATGATTTTGTACCAAAAAGTAAAGTAATTCAGAGACAATAAAATACGGACCAGTAATTTTCTATTTTCCATCTGAACAGGCCATAATCACAGGAAAACTCCTTATTTCCTAATAATAAAATTATCTCCTAAGACATCAGTTTATAGAAGTCCTATGAATCATAAACTGTGAGGACTCTCTCCTTAAAATTTCCCATTTACATACATGTACAATCATAGCATTAAAAACATAAGGGGGAAAAGGAAACAGCAAGTATTTTCAGACAAAGTTTCAGAACTGAAATTGCCAAATTCTGGATGCAGCAGATAATTTTTAAACCTAGAGTCAGTTGCCTCCACCTGTGGATTCAAACAGCCTATACCTGCATTATGTGAAAAAGGCAGTCTGAAATCCTTCCTACTTTGGAAAATGTGTATCTTCAGGCACTATGGTCACAGTTCATTTAATTTTTGTTCAGGTGTAATAACTACAAAAGAGTGCTCCTCTTGGAACACAGTATTTGCATTTATTAAGTAATAGGGATGCTTATAACAGAGTAATTGGTTCCTTTTTCCAATAGAACATACATTATATCTTCACTCAGAAATTCAGTTTAATTAATTGAGAGTTATATTTTTTGTGGCCTTCCAATATTTTTTTTAATGTTTTTGCATCTTTTTCTCAAGGCAAGAAATCTAGTTATGAGCTGCAAATTAATATTATACATTTGGCCTTACACATTTCTTCAAAAGCTAATTCCCCACTTGTCTTGGTGAAATTGTTATGCAATTAAACAATGAAAACTGAAGTTTTTTGGCCTACATGAAAAGAAAAGGGTGGGTAGGGAAAACACATGTGAAGAATTGGTCAGATGTGTATTAATGAGCATACATTTCCTTTTTCCATCCTGGTAATAGCAGACTAATAAAAATTATACACTATTTTTTATTCAAATGATGTCACAATAATACTACTATTCCTGATCTGGTAAGGCTGGGTATGATGACTGTACCAACTGGTTTAGTCAGAAACTATTTCGAAAACCTGAAGCTATACCATTAAAAGAGTTATTTATACAGAAAGGGAAAATGATGATTTCAGTCAAGTCAGACTTGATCGTAGCACTAACTCCTGGACTTTTGTTGTTAGGATGGTGCATTTCATCTCTGACATACATACCAATTCTGGTTTTCTTCTAACATATTTTGTCATTCATGCATTTAAAATACCATCCACCATACAATCTTTCTTTCATTTTTCACTTGAGGTTTCATTCTTGCCATTGTCTCTGAAATCTATATTAGACTTTTTTGGTAAAGTTTCATTTTATATGAAAGCCTTATGAAAAAAAGCATAAAATTCCTGGAAGTTTATGCTTTTGGATTTTTTTGGAATAAAGGTAATTCCATCTTTGCTGTAGAGATACGTCATTCCAGTTTTATTTAAGACACTTCAGAACACAAAAATGTGAGAGAACAATTTATGAACTGTCATTTTCTCTCAAGTTCTTGAAGCATATGAAATGCTTGACTTGACAACAACAATTTTCCTCATGAAGTTAAAAGGAATAAGTTTCATTGACCATTGCTGAGAGCCACTCAGGCATTTTCAGCTTCAATGTCCATTTTCCTTAGATTCAGACTGTGGGTATTTAGTGCTATCAGTCACCAAACAAAGGTCAGACATACTTGCTGTCCCATTATAATACACTTAATGTAATACATCTAAGAGCAAAACTAAAATCCACTGATTTCTATGCTATTATATACCTTGTCTCTAAATAAATACAGTAGACAAATTTATGAAAACAAGTATTTCTCCATTTTCTACTCATCATTTACACTCCAAACAAAAAAACAGAAAGAAATCCCAATTAGCTTTTTAATAGACAGAATATATAGAAAATATTTAAAAGAAGACAGTTAATCATTGCTTGATTTAAGCTACTCCCCTACTACCCTGAGGAATATGACATTTTATGGTAACTGACACAAACAACAGTTATATTTGTTCTTATGAAGCTACTGTAGTAAAAAACTGAGCACTAAAGAAGAAAGGAGAACTTCATTAACAAGTATGAGGGTCCTACACAACCTGTAAAAATTATTATTTCTACTTCCCATGAGGACTGAATTTCAGTGTATTTGAAATCCCAATCTAAGAACATAACAAGACTGACTGTTATTACTGAAACCAACAGGCCTTATTCTTGAGTTCTTGTAATTCCCTTCAGTGCTACTGCAGTGGGAAAAAGATTTTATCTTGCCTTAAGGCAATAGCTGTCATAAAGGAATCCTCAGAGGAGGTATGGCTGCCTTACCCAGTAGCACAAAGGACAGACAGGTCAATAGGATTTACCTGTAAGCACCTGACAGAATCCTCTTTTTCCTATTACTAATACCACCTTATCCTTCTGCCTCTGCCGCTTTGAGATTGCTGGATGGGAAAGGAGAAAGTAAAGAGTTTTGCTTCTAGTGACTTAGATGTTAGGTCTTCCTGAATTATTATTGCTGGTCAAGATGCTAATTCACATGTTAGATCAAATTTGCACTGGTATGTGGCACTTTCCAGAACAGGGTTAGTGCTTTAAGATTTCCTGTCTAAATCTTGATACTGTTCAGGACCTCTTTTCTTCCTTGTCACTTCTCAGTTAAAATAGCATTGTTTCCTCCACCTAAAAGGAAATTTATTTTCACCTCCTTTCAGCCATTTGTCTGTAACTGTTATCAAATCTTACTTCTCACTTACTTCAGGCACGGACAGGAATAACTTTCTTTATAATTTGCTTACTTCCAAAAGGTGAAAAATGTAGCATTATTTAAGTAAAGCTATAGGAATTTTGTTAGATTATAGCTTCAATGAAATATAGCATAAAAATGTTATTGAAAGCCTATTTTGATACTGTTTTGAACACTTCATAGAAACAATTCACCAAGAACTTAACACTAGAAATGAGTGAAATTATTCACATATAGAAAGAAAATCCTAGTCACCTGAGGAAACTTTTCAGTAAACAAGAAGCCAATAAAATTTGTGATAGCAGTCAATTTTCATAAAGATTTCTCTTGGCAAATGGGAACGTGAAACAATAAAGAAAGCTACTGAGTAAAAGCAAGAAGACTATTTGTACACAAACACAGAAGTAGAAGTGGTAAGCCAAGATAAAATTAGGTGAGTCTGGTGTTACTTTTCCAAACTAATCATGGAGATTAAAGTAGTAACTGGCAAAATTTCCTCATGTAATAGAAGAGGAGCTTTGTTTTTGAAAGGAGTGGACCTATTTTGTGCCTCCACAGAAGACTTAAACAATTTCTTATGTCAGAAAGGGTGTCTGCCAAGAGCATACAGGCCAGGATGCTCAATATTTCTGTATTAAGTCCATGACTTCATTTAGGAAGAGTTACTGACTGCCCCAGTTACTCTACTGAGTATCAATTTCTAGTGATATAAAGGTTTGGGAGTAATAGTAGTAACAAGTTTAGAAGTAATCTTAAAAAAAGGAAAATATTCATACATGCTTACATGCTTATATAAATCCAAATATAGATATTTATGGATGATCTTGGATATAGGTATTTTCAGATGCTTGAGTTATCATAAGATTTTTTGGAAGTATGTTTACAAAACAACAGGTGCATTTGCACAATAAAAGGAAACATAACTTTCTAAAAGGTGTACACATCAGTTTTTTCAGATGCTAGAAAAGGACTAGAATTTACAGTGATAAATCTGCCAATAATACTGGCGATGGATAGTGCTGCATCCTGGCAATCCAGAACAGAAGTCCACACACGAGATAGTGTGGAGTCCTCTTGACATCTGTCAGCCCTGGCTTCTCTAGAAAATTATTACAAAAATGGCTGAAATTAAAAAAACCTATTCCTCTTAACAGTCACTATTTTCAGTGACTTAATTCTGTCCCATGTCTGTTATATTTCTACGGCACAACTTCACAGCTTCACAAGAGGTGCTTATTTTAAGATCACCCACTGTGACTGCTGTGATTATGACAAACATCATTCTCAGATCAATTCAGGACTATCACTTCAGTAATACCGGTATGATACTTGAAGATACTAATATGACTGGAAACATGATACGCAGAAAAGGGTCTTCTAAATGGAAGAATGTATCTACAATCTATTGCCTAAAAACGGGAAAATAATCTATTGCCTAAAATAGGAAAACAAAAGCATTGACATCAACTGTCTCTATGTCTCTGTCTAAACACTTCATAGGAAGACCATTGTTACAGATAAAAGAAATGCTCATTTTTCTTAGTATTAGTGTCTTTAAAATGTCTTTCAAGCACTGTACAGGTTAATTGTTAATTGATACAAATAAACTGATATTTTATATCAGCTGAGGACCATGATTGTCATTGTAAATCCTCTTATGTTAGCTCCAAAGACCAAAGTACGTTTCTTATCTTGTCCCCTTATGACCATCATGTATCTTGTATTGTATGCGTATGTCCTTTGAATGAGAAACCTTCATGCAGTGACTTTGCTGCCAGGATTTTGACAGAATTTTGTTATTTCAATCCTTCCAGCCATCCTCATAGTACATAATGAGAACACTTCTAAAATAAAGTGCCATCAGAAAGATAGGTCAAATGTGAAGTATATGTTTGCGTAGGTTCATGTACTTTATGGTGATTATACTGATAAATGGAAAGAAAGAAGCCCTATTAATACCATTTCTGAACAAACATTATCTTAAACACATTGGTCCTAGCAGAAAAAATGTCACTTAGGCATTTCTCAACAAGTAAAAAAAAAAAGAGGAAAAAAACTCCACAAATAAGAAAAATGTGCATTAGTCAAGCAACAAAAATGCAAGGAAAGGTGATCCACTGAACAGAATTTCAGCAGTTGACAGAAATCCAATTGTTGTAGTTTATAACATTGATATGAAAGGAACAGTGTGTATGCAGGCAGATCAATGACCGTTAATCAAAAAATGGAAGAATTTAAAGATGAAATAGCCCTGTAAGATCAGTCAGCCTGTCCTCTGCCCACACAGACTCTCTGAAAAATATACTCTAATTCACTTCATAGCATATAGAATATAGCTCTACCACCATGAACTCCACTGCTTCAGCTTTTACAATACAAAATGGAATTATTTCTATTGTTGGAAGTTTAGCTTTCTGTAAAATCTGTCCTTATCTAGTTTTTGTCTGTATCTTTTGTAACCTTTTCTTAAACCACTATCTCCCCATAAGACAGTGGCAACAGCTGTGTTAGCCATTTTTTTAAACTGTTTTCGAATTTATTAGCTTTCAGTTATACAATAAGTGAGAAAAAAATAACATCCCAGTCTTTCACTAATTGTTTATTTTGGCAGTACTCTTTCAGAAATTATGGCGTTTTTTTTCTTTCAATTACACCTATTTCTACTTTAATTTCTGCCTAATATTTTTACTTTTCAATATAAAGTGAAAAAAAAAAGACATATAACCACAGAATCATAGAATGGTTAAGGTTAGAAAAGAACTCTGGACAGCATCTAGTTTGAGCATCTAGTGCCAAGGCAGGGTCACCTGGTGCAGGAGTGTGGGGTTTGAATCTCTCCAGAGAGGGACACTCCGTGACCTCCCGGAGGAGCCTGTTCCAGTGCTCTGCCACCCACAATGAAAAGAAGTTCTTCCTGATGCTGAGGTGAATCTTCTTGTATTTTAGTTTATGGCCATTTCTCCTTGTCCTGTCTCTGGGCACTACTGAAAAGAGTCTGGAATTTTCCTCTTGCAGATGTCTTTGAGATATTTATATGTATTGATGAGAAGCCCTCTCAGTCTCCTCTTCTCTAGATTAAATATACCCAGATCCCTCAGCCTCTCCTCATAAGAGAAGTGCTCCAGACCCCTAATTATCTCCATTCTACAGTAGCTCCTTCTCTTCTTTGAACTGTGGGGCCCGGCACTGAACACAATACTCCAGATGTTTTGTCCCTACGGCCGAGTAGATGGGCAGGATAACCTCCCTCTATCTGCTGGCCATACTCTTTCCAATGCACCCCAGGATACCATTGGCTCTCCCGATCACAAGGGCACACTGCTGGTCAACTTGCCACCCACCAAGTGGGAGTCCACGTCCTTCTTTGCATAAAATGTGTATTGAGTGTAAGTAATTGTGTGAGGAGGCAATCTCCTTTTAACAGACTGGTCTAATTTGCTAAGTTTCTAATTCACTGCTACATTGATTCATAAATTCACTATCTCATGAATTCACTAACTCTTGCATTTATGAGCAAGATAGTTGCCTACCATGGGTGACAATGGCATAGGCACAACTGAGTCAATTGTGGATCATAAAGTGTATATCTAGATGGTATTTTTCTGGAATATGTAAGGTCCATTTGAACACATTTTGAGACTTTGCTACTGAAAGACTGGGTACAGAATTTCACTGCATCACTGCATTACCATGGAAGCATAGCTTTTGGTCACTTCAGAGTCTTGTAAATTCACATACTTCTGCTCACAAAAGTTATGCAGAGACATGCACATAAAGCATAATACATTTCCTACAGTTTCTGGATATTTTGAAGTTAGTATTTAAAACTATTTTTTTTATAAGAACATATAAAACCATAGCTTTGTTTAGCTAGAAAAGAATATGAAGTCTTGTCACACATCTGACTTATTTACATCTAAAAACAGGAAAAAATGTTCCCCATGGTTAATGAAGGAATGAAAACCCCACAAAAAAATCCTTAAGAACTGTGAGGAATGAGACAACTCTTTGTAGAAATTAAAACAATTTATTAAAACAGAAAAATTGAAAAATTGCAAAAATTAACAAAATATAAAAATTTGGGATCCTAGTGGCTCAGGAGGTATGCCCCAGGAGCGCAGGGATTCAGGAACTTCAGGCTTAGGCAGCTCTGAACCTCAGGTAGAAAAATGTTGGGGTCCCTCACCCTGCCATGGGGCCCTGGGGGAGGGGCCCTGGGGGGGAGAGACACGGGGTTTCCCTGCCCCTGTCAGCCTCGTTCCCCATTGGTTGGTTTGTGTTCCCCGGGATGAGCAAAAGGTCCCGGGGTCCCGTGACTGGGGCGTTCCTGAGCTGAGCCCCGGCCATGCGGCTGGAGAAATAAACATCTCTGAAACATCTATCAAGAATCTGTCCATAGATATTTCTTTTTCCACGGGACTCCTGGTTTGATATATGCGTGTTACAGTAATCCCCGCTGTAACAACTGGTGGAAGAATGCGGGCAAGACACCGATCCCTGAGGAAATTCGTGAGTAAAAAACAACTCTAGGCCTCTCTCTTCTCATCTTGGTTTAGATATTCTCTCTGGACTATGGAAGAATCGTGGGAAATGGGGCTCTCTGAGCCACAGAAAAAAATGTATCTAGAAGTAAAAAGAATCCTTGAACAACAAAACAAAAAAGTAATGCAACCGGGAGATGTAGAACACTTCTTTATGTGGCTTTTCAAAAGGTTCCCCTATATTTCCCGAGACTTACTTTTTGATATCGAACCTCCTGAATCTTGTGAGGGGTGTTTCTGGAACGAGATCTGGGATAAGGTATGGGATCAAAGCGAAGCTTTCCGTGCATATCTTATAATCAGGGACGCTCTTGAAGAGCATTTGTATGGTTCCATTACCCCTAAAGCAGATCATACTTCTCCCGTGGCCGAGACCGCGCGGCCGCCATCCCGGGAGCGCATGACTGCAGCCGTGCCAGCGGAAGTGCCTGCGCTGGATGCGCCTGGCCCCCTCGGGAGCGCGCGCCTTATCGCGGACCCCATCCCTGTCTCGGAGTCCCCGGCCACCCGGCCGCGAGTGAGGGAGCGACGCCGCAGGCGCCGCGGGTGCCGTGGGCCACGAGCAGCCAGGAACCGGGCCTCGGCGTGGCAGGCCGCTCTGAGCGACTGGCTCGGAGAGCCCTGTGGAGGGAGAAGCGGCGGTTTCCACAGCGACACGAGAAGCCGCGCAGCACAGCGCGGAGCCGGAACGGGGCCGCTCTCAAAGCAGCGTGGAGTCTGCGGAGCAGAACCACTCACAGGCCACGGAGCCAGCGGCGATGGCAGCGCGGGGCCGCGCAGAGCCCAGACACGCACCGGAGCGGGGCCGTGCAGAGAGCGCAGAGCAGCCGCAACGCGGGGGCCCGGCCGAGACGTCGGAGTCAGCGAGGCCGCAGCCACGCGAGACCGGCACCCACGACGAACACGCAAGCAAGTGATAGGAGACGTTGTAGCCACGAAAATCACAGGAACTGTGAAATGGTACAATGTAAAAAACAACTATGGATTTATAACACGAGATGATACAGGGGAAGACTTATTCATCCATAGAACTGCCATTAAAAGGAATAACCCTAAAAATTACCTGCAAAGTGTAGGAGATGGAGAAGCTGTACAATTTGATATAGTGCAAGGAAAGAAGGGTTTACAAGCAGCGAATGTTACTGGGCCTGGGGGTATTCCCGTCAAAGGCAGCCGTTATGCACAAAATTATAAACAATATCCATCCCAGCAATTTCCCTACCCGCAGCCTAATTTCCCCTTTTACCCTATACCCAATATAAACCCTTTCCTAAGTCTACCCTATCCCCAGTTTATTCCTAATCCGTTTTTCACCCCATGGCTTCCTTATACAGTTCCATTTCCTTACAATTCCTCTTCAATGCCGATGGGGGGATGAAAAGGGGGAGGGAAGAAATCAAGCCCTATCCTGCCTCAGTTTCCCCACAAAGCATGTTCAGAAAGTTCTGTCTCCCTTCTGTCAGCCGTAAGATGTTCCAGAGAATCTGTTTAGACATTTAAAGACTCAAGAGAGTGGCTTGTTTTGTTTTGAAACTGTTCTTGTTATGTTTATCCAGTTGTTTTCATTCTCATTTTATTAAAATAAAACGGGGGAGATGTTGGGGTCCCTCACCCTGCCATGGGGCCCTGGGGGAGGGGCCCTGGGGGGGAGAGACACGGGGTTTCCCTGCCCCTGTCAGCCTCGTTCCCCATTGGTTGGTTTGTGTTCCCCGGGATGAGCAAAAGGTCCCGGGGTCCCGTGACTGGGGCGTTCCTGAGCTGAGCCCCGGCCATGCGGCTGGAGAAATAAACATCTCTGAAACATCTATCAAGAATCTGTCCATAGATATTTCTTTTTCCACGGGACTCCTGGTTTGATATATGCGTGTTACAGTAATCCCCGCTGTAACAGAAAAAAAACTTGCAGTGCTAGGCTGGTCAAAAAGAAATATATATATTTCTAAAGGCCCCTGAAAAGGAGTAGGTTTCTCCAGCATTGAACTTAGCAAGCTGGAGGGGAAGGGGAAAATGAGAGGGGGCGTGTCTTTCTCTTGCACCTTTATAGCTTTTGCTCCGCCCACAGTCTGCCCACAGTTTAAGGTGATTGGTCTTTTCCCTTTGACAGATTACCTCTGTCAACCAATGGCTCCTCCTTGTCAGAGGGGTGGTATTAGTTGAGATAAGAGTCATGGAGCTTACGGGGGTATGGCTATGGGGGCTGGGCTGTTTGTTGCAACTGGGGTTTTTAAAATCTGCCTTGAAACCAAGGTACAAGTAAAACATAAAAAATACATCCAACACATCTTAAAACACTTGTAAAAGTATACAGTAAACACAGGAAGACCATAAAAACTTGATCTGTGTACCTGGGCTGATGGGTTAATTTTAACATTCAATTTAAAAATATTAAGCTCAAATTAATTAAAGCACTTAATATGCAAAGACCAAGCACAAATAGGGATTTCATGTATGACAAGAACAACTCTACTGGATCAACAGGATCATCTGCCTCCAGTAAAAGCTACCACAGATAACTAGGGAAAGCATTTTCTGAATTTTCTCCTATCCTTCAAGAAGTTGCATATTAGGGCAATCCAGAGACAGATGCAACTTCTGTAACCTTGATGGATGACTGTTCCATGAAATTATCCAGTCTCCTCTTCAGTCTCTCTAAGTTGTCTTAATCAGCAGTATGCCATAGCAAAGAGTAGCACAACCTAACTTCACAGAGGAACGCACTTTGGTTTCTCGCCTGCCTCCTACTGCTTTTATTAGAATTTTCCGTGTTGTGATGTGGAAGAGATAGTAGATTAACCCCTATTCACCCTTTCCTGGTACTCATGTGCCATGACTGGACCCCAGCCAGCAACTAATCACCCCACAGCTGCTCTCTCACTCCCTCCACATTGGAATGGGGGAGAGAACAGAAAAAGTGAGAAAACCCAGGAGTTGAGATAAAGGAAGTTTAATAGGGAACCCAAAAGCTGTGCACACAAGAAAAGCAAAACTAGGAATTCATACACCACTTCCCATGGACAGTCATTTGTTCAGACATAAACAGGAAAATATCAGAGGGCTCCATCAGATGTAGCTGTGACTTGGGAAGACAAATGCCATTGCTCCAAACATCTCCCCCCTCCTTCCTTCTTCCTTCCTCAGCTTTCTATGATGAGCATGATGTCATGTAGTCTGGAAAATCCCTTTGGTCAGGTGGGGTCAGCCATCCTCGTTGTGTCTCCTACCAACTTCTTGTGCAACCCCAGCCCGCTCACTGGAGGTACTGCAAGGAGCAGAAAAGGCCCTGACACCCTGTAAGCATTGCTCAGCAATAACTAAAACATCCCTGTGCTATCAACACTGTTTCCAGCACAAATCCAAGACACAGCCCAATGTTATCTACTGTAAAGAAAATGACCTCTACCCAAGCCAAAGCTAGAACTTTGTGACACTTGTAATTCTTCAGATCTTTACATTTCTTTATTTATACAGTAGGATTACAATGTTCTGGTTTTGTTTCTTTCCCTTTCATGATTAGTACTTAACACTTCATTTGTACTTTGCCCCACTACTGAGCACTGAGGCAGCATTTTTGTGGAACAATCTGTTATAACATAAAAGATTTCACTTCTGAGGACAAAGGTCAGTTCACTGCTCATTTGCTTTATATGAAGTTTTCCCAACTGTATAATTTTGCAGTAAATCTGGTCTGGATTTTATACATCACATGATTATGCAGTTACTCCTGTAATCTTTCACAGTGGGATTTCCTTCTTACTGTATTGAATTACCAACAGATTTTATCACCTCATTATTCAGACCAATTTTAAGATTACTTCCAAATCTGTTGAACATCATGTGTCCAAGCAAAGACCTTCTTTCATTTTGAAAAATATATTTTCAGTCCTCACCTCTGTCTGAGTCAAAGCTTCTAGCCAATTATTGATTTACTCATGTAATTATATTTTTGTCTCCATATAATAATACCATATTATATCACATCATATATTCCTGCAAAATTTCCTGAAGAATTTTTCATAGACAGACCTTCCAGATATCCTGCCAACAAGATTGAATTTATGTAGGCTTATTGATGTCTTCAAAGAAACCCAAAAATATGTAAGGCATGACTCTTCTTAACAAACATTCTGTTAAACCTTGTGCCATTTATCCTGCTGATACATGTCCATTAACAACATCCATTATTGCAGGTTTTGATTAATTTGGCATGTACATTTGTGAGTTTACTAAGTAATATTGTTCTGCAAATCTATGTAGTCCTTTCTTTAATGCAGGTGTGATATTTGTCATATTTCAGTCCTTAGAACCAATGTTGCACCTGTCGTAGCTTTGTTGTTTGCGGTTTTTTAATATGAAATTCCATAGCACAATTAGAATGTAATATAGATTTCCTTTGGAGTTCTTAGTTAAATATAGCAGATGTGGGCAAACTTTTGCTGTTGGTCAACTTTTTTCATAATCTCTTTTATAAATCCTTCAGTTTTGTGCAATATTTGAATACTCCATTATGAAACAAAGAAAGGGAAAAGGAAAAGGAAAAGGAAAAGGAAAAGGAAAAGGAAAAGGAAAGGGAAAGAAAAGAAAAGAAAAGAAAAGAAAAGAAAAGAAAAGAAAAGAAAAGAAAAGAAAAGAAAAGAAAAGAAAAGAAAAGAAAAGAAAAGAAAAGAAAAGAAAAGAAAAGAAAAGAAAAGAAAAGAAAAGAAAAGAAAAGAAAAGAAAAGAAAAGAAAAGAGAAGAGAAGAGAAGAGAAGAGAAGAGAAGAGAAGAGAAGAGAAGAGAAGAAAAGAGAAGAAAAGAAAAGAGAAGAAAAGAAAAGAAAAGAGAAGAAAAGAAAAGAAAAGAGAAGAAAAGAAAAGAAAAGAAAAAAGAAAAGAAAAGAAAAGAAAAGAAAAGAAAAGAAAAGAAAAGAAAAGAAAAGAAAAGAAAAGAAAAGAAAAGAAAAGAAAAGAAAAGAAAAGAAAAGAAAAGAAAAGAAAAGAAAAGAAAAGAAAAGAAAAGAAAAGAAAAGAAAAGAAAAGAAAAGAAAAGAAAAGAAAAGAAAAGAAAAGAAAAGAAAAGAAAAGAAAAGAAAAGAAAAGAAAAAAGAAAAGAAAAGAAAAGAAAAAAGAAAAGAAAAGAAAAGAAAAGAAAAGAAAAGAAAAGAAAAGAAAAGAAAAGAAAAGAAAAGAAAAGAAAAGAAAAGAAAAGAAAAGAAAAGAAAAGAAAAGAAAAGAAAAAAAAAAGAAAAGAGAAAAGAATTTAGCTTCTGTTTCCTTAATTCCTCTAAGGACTTATTTTGTCATTTGCAGCGTTAATCATCTACTGAGACTAGAACCTCTCTGGCTCATTTCTTGGTCCTGAAATGGTAATAGTATTTTTTATATATTTTGTAAAATTGTATGTCTCAATCAATTTGTATATTTTTTATTATATTTATCATTTAATACCACAGATACTATGATCCTTTTTTCTTCACTTAGAAATGCCTTTGTCTTTTTGAAGAGTGGCTTCTTATTTTTAAATAACTACCTTACCTTAGTCTTACAAAATTATGATTTCCTTTGACCTTTGTTAAATATTTTTGACAGGTAATACTCATTTTCTCTAGTCTTCTACTATGGAGTTTTTAGATAATTTCTGTGCCAACTGAAATATGTAACTCTCCTAGCTGATATAAAACTAATATTATAATATTTTTTCTTTATGTGCCATTTATTTTATGTAGATTTCATGTTAGTCAGTGATTGCATTGCTTCACTAAAATGATTCAAATAAAACTTTGTTTAACATACAGCACAACTCCATCATTGGCATAACACAGCCTGGTCACTTTTTGCTCTGCTTCTTTAGTAGTTAACTTATGTTAAGATCGGTCTTTCTACAAACTTCCCAATCTGTCTGTATCCATTCATTCATAACGGTAATTTTAATTTAAACTATGCACCTTTTGCAGTACAGTATGATGCCCAGTTCATCAAGATTAAACAAACAGCATAAAGCTAAAACATAGATTAGGATCTTTTATATATTGATAGATTTTCAGTTTTTGTTTTTTAAATGCCTTGCCATTTTGGTTCAAGTGACATTGTACCAAAGTTTCCCACCTGTTTACTGTTTTCTAAAAAGTCTGTTACTGTTCCCTTATGCCCAGGAGTTCTGTGGATTTCGGCATATTAGAGCGCTTCATCAGAATTCTCTCTCCCACATCTGAGCACTGTCCTTGGCACACATATCCTGAGAGCTCTTTTAATGAAGTTCGATGCCATTGAGAATTTGCTAAGCCAGAAATACAACCTTATAAAGGCTATCTCATTATCCAACATCTAAAGTCACAAGCCTTCATCTTCACTCCAAATTCAGTATTGCATATATTATTTGAACAACATATGCATTTGAACTAGTTAAATTTCAAAATGTCCTTCTGCATTGTTTTATACATATATTACCACGATACGCAGTGATACTGGTACATACTAATTATCTAATTAACCAGGACAGACAATTCAATTATAAAACCTTCACTCTAAGTGTATAATTATTTTTTTAGGACATGAAGTCACTTTACACCTTTGACCCCAATTTGAAGGTCCTAAACTAATTATTTTTCTTTGCTAATGAGTCAATATGGGTTGAATTTGACCTTCATTAATGGCTTAAATTCTTGTATCAGCTAGTGTTTGGTTATTGAAATAGGGAAGGAAACATTTAGCATATAGGTTATGTGATCTTTATGGAGGTAACGTGGACTTGTTCTTGAGATTTGCCTTGACTCCAGCTGCAACTGACATGGTAAAACCTTTAGTTTAGCTGTGAAAAGCACAAGTGATGCAAAAATCACCAGCTACAAACAGATGCCCAACAGGTCTCCAAGCGATAGCTACTTTCAAAGAACTGCCTCCTGTTTTTGTTGTCAAACATGATGTTGTGTAGCATGGAGTACCTCTTTAGTCAGTTCAGACCACCTGTCCCAGCTCTCTCTCTCTCCAAATCTCTTTCCCACCCACAGCCTACTTACTGAGGAGACAGAGGGAGAAACAGAGAAGGAGTTGATGCTGTGCAAGCCCTATTCAGCAATAGCCAAGACATTGGTGTGTTATTAACACTCTTTTGTTCACCCGTCTGAAACACAGCACAATATGGGCTGCTACAAAGAAAATTAACTTCCCAGAAACGCTCAGTACAAATACCTGTGTTTGGCATAGAAATGAATTGCATGAACATGTAGAAAACAGCTCTCATCAGCCAAGAGAAAAGTATCTAGACTATACTATGAGTCCTCAAAACTCTCATCAAAAAACATGAACGTACATCTCATTTATATTGTAGTATATCATGATCCAGTTCAATATCATTTTATTTATTTGTAAAAGCAATATTTTGTCTGAGTACAAAAAGGGATTTGTGCTACAGTCTTCCAAAGTTACTTTATGTTTTTCAAATATCATAATCTACTGTATGGATACATCTTTTTTTTCTTTTTTTTCTCACACTCTTTTCTTCCTTTTCAGTCTCCATGAGAAGTACAAACACCCCTGTAAACTATTTTTTTTTAATGCAGAGAACAGTTTGAAATAGAAGGGTGGATCCCAGGGACCTCTTTTTGTTCTAGAAAGAAGGTCTTTAAACTATAAAGTAACCATCAAAATACATTATTTCCTATACCCAAAAATAGAGATAACCTACATATCCCAGAAAAAGGTATCATAAATATACTAGATATTACTAATGTTTATTCCTAATGGTATTAATATTCTCATTTATATTTATAACTTTAAAAAATGAACCATCTCTCTCACTAGCTGTAGGAGACCAAATTACAGTAGCCATAATATGATTCATTTTTAATACAAATCACTACCAGTTAATTATAATGTGAAGTCTCTACTGGAAATGGAGCAATTATTTCAATGGTACTTATAATGCTAGCAAGCCCGAAAAATTCAATTTTTTTTTTTTTGGTTACTGAACTATGGACTTAAAACTAACTCTCCTCATTAAAACATGGGGAAAAAACCAAACTCACAATTCCTCACCAATTCTGCTTCTCATAAACCAAGATGTTTTTCATGCCAATTGCTCAAAGACAGGTCAGACCATTTACTTTCTTAAAGAAAAATCTTTACAGATAACTCCCAAATCTTGCTGTCCGTTGTGATTTCTGCTCTACATTCCTTCTTGTTAGTAAATGTTAACATAGGTGCCCTACTGACCCAATAAACCCCATGTTCTAATAATGCAATTTCAGAATTTTGTTCCTAGTCCCTCTTATCTGTCACTACTGTTTTTCCCACTTCTCAGACTTTTGACAGCTGGAAACTCAAATTATGTGCCTGGCCCATGCCTAAGATGCAAAATTAAGTCTTGTCTGCATTTGACTTCTCTGCAGGTGAAAGAAAAGATGTGGCTTCAAACCAGCTGAGTTCAACAGGTTCAGAACACAACAGTGTTCTTAATTCAATTTTAACCTGGTTCAAGCCAGCATAATATATATGAACCACAAGAGGGATTTAAATTAAGTATTAACTAAAGAGTGTCTACTCTGATTAAAAATACAGGTAGTGACTGCATCCCTAGTGTCTCGGTTTTGAAAGACAGGTGTCTGCTAAGGAAGGCAGAAGCCTCCCTTGAAGTGGCAGCTATAACCCCTTTCCCTCTGAGTTATTATAATTTTGAAATCAAGGGCCTTTAGGCAAAGATGTGGGAAATAAGAATAACAGTTCTTTACTATATATATATATATATAGTACTTGGAAAGAAAACTGGCAGAGTAGTGAAAAGAGAAAGAGAAAGAGAAAGAGAAAGAGAAAGAGAAAGAGAAAGAGAAAGAGGAAGAGAAAGAATAAAAGGAAATTTAGAAAAAATTTTTTCTTGTGGTGGCATTAATAGCAAAAGAAATGGAAGAGCAGTTAGAAAGCACCAAATGAGTAGTCCATACTATGAGTGAGACCACTAGTTACAAAGATCAGGAAAATTAAAACATCAGCTCAAGGAAGAATACAGAGGATATTCTCTGTGTTCATTGATTTCAAGTCCAGTGCACTGCCATTGTTTTCTGAAGCTAAGACTTTATTGAAAATTGTATAAAGCCTTCCTTGTTTATAAAAAAGATTCAAGACATCTTCTCAAGAACTCTGCTCCCTCACCAAAAAGAGATTTTGCTACACTGGGGCAAAAAGCATCACAAAAAGGTCTGAGATTTTCACTGATTCATTGCTATTTAGTAATGTTTAATGAAGCTAGCTGCAAAACAGACAGAATTCTCATTTACTGTTCTTATTCTGTGTGAAAATTGTTCACATATGTCTTTCAATACATATCTTGACTACTTACCTCTTGATGTTAATTAACATTTTATTTCTTTTGTAGTTCAGGGTTTTCCCCCTTAGAGTATGAACCAAGAATATGATTGTGTTTTCTTATGCTAACTTCACTTTTACATTAATTGTGAAGGAAAGACCGTGGATGTTGTCTGTCTGGACCTTGTCAAAGCCTTTGACATTGTCACCCATAATGATTCCCTAGAGACATTGGCTCTTCGTGGTTTGGACAGGTGCCTTTTTCACTGAGTAGAATCTGAACTGCCTTTTCTCCAGGCTAAGCTACACAAGCTCCATCAGCCACTATGAGGATAGGACTTACTATCTAGAGGTTTGTTGCCCTTCTCTGGACACAATCCAGCACATCAATGTATTTCTTATAGTGAGAGTCTCAGAAGAAAACTTTTTTTCCTGAGCTCAAGTGAAAGCTCTCTGTTCAACCACACCAGTCTTTCCCACCAGATTGTCTTTTGGTGCAGGAGTATGTCCTGCTCCTCCACCTTTAAGATTTCCTTCTTGGAAAATTTCCAGCCTTCCTGGAGTCCTTTGTCCTTCAGGACTGCCTCTCAGGAGTCTCTCAATTAGACTCTTAAACAAGCCAAAGTGCCTTCTGGAAGTCCAGTGTAGCAGTTCTGCTGATCCCCACCTTAGTTCTGTGAGAATCAAAAACTTTATACATGCTTGTTATGCTCAGGATGGCCTTCAAGTGTCACCCACCACTCCTTCCCATTCACAAACAACAGGTCCAACAGGGTGCCTTCCCGAGCTGTCTCACTCATCAACTGCGTTAGGAACTTATATTCCACACATTCCAGGAATGTGTCAGACTGTTTCCTCTCTGATGTACTGTATTTCAATACTGTATTAGGAAGGAATATATCTTTTGAAGAAAAAGGAATGCATATTGTAGAGATTTTTATAGATATTGTTATACATGCTATATATGTGTATGTTTAATGTCCATATAAAAATGTGTGTGTATTTATGCACATGCCCTGTTTCAAATTCCTTTTTGGATGTATTATACAAGAAACTCAAAAGAGATTAATGAAATACCAGATGGTAATACAGGACCATCATTCACTTAAAGATATCTGGATCCTTACTACCTTTAAACCACTGCAGTATTGTTCAGCAGCTATGTAAAGTCAGGATGAACTAGTAGGCAAAATCATTTATCACCCAAAGCAGTGCTTGCTTCTTTCTGAAAATCAGCTGTTCCTAAGCTCTCCCCACAAACATGGGGATGACTGTTGTTTAATCTCCCTTATATAAGGCCTGACAGAATGTGGTGGCTAGTGAGGCAGTAGTACAAGAGACAAAGAAAGTCCGCTGGTGGGACAGTCCCTAAGACCAGAGAGTCCCCCTCAGGTTAGGGGGAACAGAAGAGGCTTCTCCCAAGACGCTTTACCCTGCTATGTTAAGGTACCCCAGTTCTTCTTCCCTGGTTGGCCATTGGCCTCTCCGCCCCTTTGTTACCTCATATGTCCCTGCCCTAGAAGGTTCTCCACTCCAAGTTCCCCCCATTGGCCCTTGCCCATCACCACTCCCCCAGAGCTTCCCCATTGGCTTCCATTCCCTAGTCCCACCTGTGTACCACCCCCCGTCCCCTCAGACCATTGGTCCCTGATGCTCAATCTGCTTCCGTACTTAAACCTGGACTCTCTGTTGTTTTCTGTCTATGGAACCCTTCACAAGTGTGACTTCCATAAACCCCTCCCATGGAACTCTACACAGAGACCCTTCCTGCCTCTTAGCCGTCGACCCATTTTGAGGAGCTATCCGTGTGTCTGCGTGTGCACATGTGTGTGAGAGTGTGGTGGTCCTGCTGAGTGGCTTCACTTTGGAGATGCTTTTAGGAAGGTTGGGGCACCTCGCTATCCGGCACAGCCAAGCCACCGCGATTCGCGACAACAGCACAGGAAACATCTAGGGCAATGTTTCACCATTGCTTCTTTAAATGGCCAAATGAAAGGAGATTGAAAAGAGCATTTATTGTTGTATTTTCTTCAGTGGATGAACTCATTAATTAGAATTCTTTCATTCTAATTAAGTCACTGAATTTCTGGACAAAACATACTCTATCCTGCTTCGTTTGTTCCCTACTGGCATTCCAACTCAGCAAAACATTTTTCCTGTGGAATTACACATTATTATGTTATTATATAATAATTATTATATTATTATTATTCACTGAAAACTATCATGCCTTCCTGGATTAAAGGTACTAAATTTTGTTTCATACGTATTGCATCAGTTTGTACTCTGAAAGAGTTTTGGCCTTCCAAAACCTTCTCACCATATCAGAACCCTTTTTTTTTTATTATTTTCTCTTTACTATGCTATTTCTAATCTTGCTCCTTATATGCCTCATAAATTTCCTGACCTTCACTGCTTCATTTAACATCAGGCAGTGTAGTGTTTAGTACATGCAGTACAAGCTAGGCTTTTTTATTTGTATTTACAAAGGAGTTAAAGGGAAGGCTTTGTGAAGACATAACAATTTATTTTCCCTTTTATCATCTTGACCTCCTCTGCTCATGCTTTAAAAAATGTTTGTTGGGGTTTTTTGTGCTTTTTTCCCTCCTGAAGGAGGACACTTATTAACCAAAATGCTTTGAAAGTTTTAGGAAATTTGTGTGATCGCTAAATTAGTCATTAGTATGTCTTCAGATTATTATTGCTGTGGGACTGTGTTTCACATCAAAGTACTATTATTTCAATGTGTTTGTTTACTACAGTAAAACCACTCATATTGATACATTTTCACATCTTTTCCTACTTTAATAGAATCAGAAAAAATCTTCAGATTCTGAGAAAACTAAAACATTTGATGTCAGCTTTTTCTCCTGAACTTCTGTGATGCTAATGGTGACAAACCAAATGGCAAAAAAAAAAATCACAGCATTCAGCCTAGTTTATAATGCCAAACAAATCAGCATCATAAAGCAGATAATAACATTTTCTTCCTTAAAACTGCATGTTCTTGCTCTCTCAGAATCCTGACAACTGTGCTCTGGAGTACTGTTCAGAGTTCTGTGATGCTGTGCAAGTGAACACCAAACATACAGTCCTGACTTGATGTATTTTCCAGTTGTATGGCTCATGCTCCCTATGCTAGAATTTGAAATCTAAGCAGTCATCGGTCTTTAGCAGATACTGCTGTTAACATGAGAAGTTCATTTATATAAGAATAACTTAGATGTTTTCATGTTTCAACAACAAAAGGTTCATGTTCACAAGAACAACAGCAACACAAACAAGTCAATACAATGTTTTTCATTAGTTTGGTGAAAGGAATAGTGTCCTCCAGCTAAACATGAAAAGGAAAATCTGATGTTAGAATGCAGTACATGTTATCTGTTACCTGAGTACAACTCATCTAAAGTTATTTCAGACAAGTGTCATATGCCTTTAGGAGGAAATTATTAAACTGCCCTGTGACATTACTCAAACACAAAAAAATCTCCCCAAAAACACTGTAACTACCAGGAGCCTGAGTTAGAGGTGGAAACAACTCAAAAGAACATTCTTAGGGAACCTGGTAAGATATTTTTATATAGCAAAGTTTTCCTTCAATGTAATGCTTGTTTATAACTCTGGACTTCTCTGTGTAAAGTCCACTTGCATTAGAAATATGCATGAGAATAACAAGTATTTCATTGCTTGCATCACTATACATTCCAAAATGTCCTGAACTATCGTCACATGCCAAAAAGAATAAGATTTTTACCAAAATGCAGCAGGCAAAATTTAATAAGTTCATGCTTATTGTAAGTGTAAGCATAAGATCGGATCAACAATTATGTCATAGGTCTCATTCTCTCACTTCTACTATCTAGCATTAAAAGTACATTTGCTAAAAAGAAAGATAAAGTGATATAATTTCAGCAAGTCAAAACTCAGGGAGGAGATATTAAACAGTTTAAATTCTAGTGATACCACAGCATGTTAAACTAATTGCAGTGAGCTAAAATATGGACAAAAATTAAAGTCAGTCTCAGTGAGGGAAATCAGTGAGGGAAGGAATATAAAATTAATAACAACAATAATAAAAAACCCTATGAATCTCTAGTTGAATAATTTCTTTCAAAAGCTAAGCCAAAAAGACAAAAAAACTTAGACCTGATTTGTATATTTTAGCAGTAATCTACAAGCTGATGGAGATGTCACAAGGCTGTTATATTTATTTCTTCAAATGACTGTAATCATAAAAAACTGGTATATTGAAGACCAAGAACTGAACATTAAAAAAATCTGGTTGCCATCTTACCGTGTGCACACAAACGCTAGAGATACTACTAGAACTCTACAGAGACACCTAAAAACATGTAAAAATTAGGTGCCTAAATATTGATTGTTATTTTCAAATAATAATATAAGGTTGATATTTTAGAAATCTTGATTTTCATTTGGACACTGACCGAGCTTTTACCTTTCAAATTACTGAGAAAATATACTGGAAATATTTTAGATATTTGAGGAATGAAACAAACACATTTGGCAGAGCAGGTATACTATCCAGCAAATGAAGAACTTTTGAATGGGATGACTGAAAGAATTATTTGTCTAATTATGTCAGGTCAAGAAAATATATGGCATTTAACAATCTGATAAAGTGTTAAGTAGATAAACAGTGATGTCAGTGTGTTTTCTGGAAGAAGCTAGATTTAGATTCACTGTAGGTGAAAATGAACCACATAAACTAGTGATAAAAGCTTAAATTATTTTATTTTTTCATTTGAGCTCCAAGAAAGGGGATTACTTGTCTCATTGAACATACATGATATTAATAATTTTAGATAACAGAATGATCACTGCAATCTTTATTTTAATTCCAGGTTTCTAAAATAGAAATTACTAGCCAAAGCACCAACAGAATTCAACAAAAATGCAGAATTCTCTATTATTTAATCCTACACAAATTAGGACTGTAGTCTGTGCAGTGCAAACCTTTCACTCTGCAAATCCTTGAAGTCTTAGCTGTGCTACAGCTTGGAAATCATCTCTAATGAGTGTAACACAGATTTCACGTCTATTAGGGTAACTGCATTTTTCAGCTGTTTCCTGGTAAACTATCAAGAAAATGCTTCCATTTAATAATAGGTATATCATTTTATGGATGTTATGATCTTGTATGAGATTTGAAACCACTTAGGATTCCTTCAGAAAATAGTGTGTTATTATAATTAACTGGACACAACCATGACAATGTGAAAAGTTTTCCGAATTCTACTCTTAGTTACCTCCATGTAAAGGTACAGTAATTTTGTCAAATTTATTTTAGATTTACATTTACACAACATAAACTGCAGTTGGTTTAATGACAGGAGGTTTCTTCCAACAAGAAGAATTGAACAGGAGGGGCAACATCTTTCTAAGTCTAGTCGAGACAACTCCACTCTCAGATACACATGGTGTAGCCAGTGGGTAATCAATATTTTTCCCATACATAAATTTAACTCCTAGGAATTTCAGCTTCCATCAAATTGCTGAACTGAGTTTAATTGATTACTGTGCACACTTCTAAACAGTCTCATTTAGCAGAACCCACATGCAGTGAACTTGTAGTGAATTTTGAGCTCTATTCTAGACTAAACATGAACGTTAGCACTAAAAAAAAAAACCACCTAGCATGATTTTGTGAAAATTAATTTGATTTACAACACCAAAAGGGATGCTTTCAACTTACCCTCAAAGAAAATATTTTTTTCAACTATCCAATTTTCAGCCATGCACAAATGACTTGGTTATTAAACAGGTTTCACTTATCAATATGCAATATATAATACAAGAGGGGACACTTTGAAGAGAAGAAAAAGAACATTTTGTGTTGGTATCTTCTCAAATCTTGATTTTTTTTGTGTCTCAGATATTTTAACAAAATTTTCATCACTAGTTAACATGATTGCTGCCTCACATAGGTCTTGCTGTGCCTCAAAATTGTCAATGTTGTATTTTGTCTTTAGTCATGCTGGGAAAATTGTAACTACCATGAAAGCCCAATTAACATCAATGTAAAAACTCATAATCTCATATAGACTGAAACAATGCTTTTGGAAGTAGTAAATACACATAATAGGCCCTTCCAAGATATATAACCATACTGGCAGCAAGGTATGATTTGGTTCATCCAGAAGCATGTTTTCAGTTGATATTTACAGTGTTCATTAAGTTTTGAGGGGCTACACAACTAGAATACTCACCAGGATTTTAGTGTATTATTGATAGAAAGGGCCAGACAATCCAGTTAAATATACAAACTTAGAGGTACACTTTGGACAATTCTGTAAGGAGTCATTAGTTTCCATTCTTTGTTTCTCATGTAGCAGATATAAAATGTATGTGTTTATGCAGCTGTGGAATCTTAAACTGATTTCAAAATCAAAAAAACATTTATACTGATCTAGGTCAAATTTAGCCAAATCTCAAGAGTATTAAAAGGAAGGCTGTGATTACACTTTCCAGTCCTGATTAATGTATAGAGAAATTACTGTGCTATTACTGCAATTTAGAAACGTATTGATAATCTTTACGAAACAGTTTTCAGAAAGCCCTCAGAAGTCTATGCTGTAATGGTTAGTAAAAAGATTTTTACAGGGTAATTTGCAAACACTTATTTCCCTTCTGTATCTTCTGTCTTTGGATATATCAATATACATCTCAAGAGATACTTCCAGCAAAGTATTAGTAACTGCTGAGATAGTCATGAAAGAGTGCTCTGGGACTGACCAGGGAATGTTCTTTTTACCATATGGAGGTCAATGAACCTCTTGTTAAAAGTAGATTTTCTCTAACATCTTACTCCTTTTGTCAGTATGTACTGGTATGTCTTTATTTCTTTTGTGGAAAATCTCTTGATCCATAAAAATTAAGGCATGGTTCTACTGGTGAGCAAGTCAGCTTTTAAAATACTATTTTAGTAGCTAAATACAACTTTTCTGAAAGTTTGATACCATAAGGATTAAAGTGACAGATTATTTTATCATAGGAGAACTCATTGATTATGAGAGAGATGAATTTTAATAGAACATGAGAGCAACAAAATCATGTGGTGCAAATACTAGCTTGACATTTGTCCTCAGCAAAAAAGAAAGATGTTGTGTTCCTCAAATGCAAATGACAGGCAAAATACAACAACTTCAGCACATAAATACCCTTGTGAATAATACAAGTATCTGTCACAGCGCCCATCAAGTTAAGAAACTAACTGAGAAGAAAATTCAAGCAGTGTGTATTACATGGACACTGAAAGTCTTTTTGCTTTTGCACCAAAGGAAGTCTGACAGTATTAGGATTTTTAAAGCAACGTGTTTGAGTCCCAGTCAACAGCAATTTTATTTCCATGATGGCTTATGCAGAAAAGCGTTAAAATTAACTATCTTTTCCAATTTTTGAACACTTTTGGCTTTTATTACATTTCTTTTTCCCTTTTTTTTTTTGCCTCAAGCTTGATTTTGATTATTTCTTCGAAGATTAAAAATGTGCTTTACATAAACTAAAAGTCTGAGCAAAATGTGCTGACAGAAAGTTTTATGCCCAAACAGTGTATTCTCCATTAAGCTATCAGCCTTGGCAACACTTGTAAACACTGAAAAATACATCAGGTGAGAATGCTGACATTTTTTCAGGAGAGTACAAATACTGATCTCTTGGAAATTTGGTCATGAGCATGGTAAGATGCCTATAGCTCCCCTGAACTCCCTCGGCACTGGCACCTCACAGCACCCCTATAGGCTCTGGAGTGCCATTATCCTAGTTGTTGTCAGGAGATCTGATGAACTGAGTTCCTTGTGCCAGATCTAATAAAAAGAAACAGGAGGAAGAGCAAGAAATATTCTGAGCTTTCTAATCCCGATCAGATAGTGGCTAGAGCCATTTTAATCTCCCAATTTCATTTGAAACACCCTGAATAAACACTATAGAAATGGTCATGAAGACAAACGACAAAAAATCTATCTTCCCTGGTTTTAATTTATTTTTTTTTTCTTTTTCTCCTACGGGGTGAACTTCAGTGGTGCTAGCCTTCTAAATAATATACAGTGTCAAGCCTTCAGAAAGTAGCAAGATTTTATGTTCGAGGAGATAAAATAATCTGACATTTCAGATAAATTTAAATAAACTTTTTTTCCAGTTTTTGGGATAGGAAAATGCTAAAACATATATGTTGTCTGTTTCTGTCTTTATTTATATGTGACTATTTCACAGTTGCACAAAGCTAAGCAGACTTCTCAGTTTTATTGGCTATTCACTTCTGGGCAGTGCAAACAGTGACTTACTTGGGTGTTTATATTTTCAGTTCTTACTGAATTACTGATCAGTAACTCACATTGACTGCTTCTTAGTGCACACTCATTTCCTAGCACTGGGACACAGCATAATGGTGTTTAAAGCTTTTGTACCCAGAACGTTCACTAATAAATGCTCTAACACTTAGAAATCAGTTTCAGTTTAAATACTGGATAATTCCAAAAAGCAATGTCATTTGGCTGGCTGAAGCATACAGTATATAACTGCCTTGCTGATGTTTATGTGCCTTGGCCCTGATGATCTCAGAATTCAATCAGTGATATGGGAGCCTTTTATTTTTACATGTATGACTCTCAGCCAAATGCTGTAGATGCATTAGTGCTGATAGATTAAGAAGAATTGTGTCATTCTATTCATTTAGGAAATATCAAAAAATATGGGATTAGACATTAATCAATGGTAAAGTGCATACTGTGTTTGCTAGCCCTTGAAAAACAAGGCAAGTAATATCTTAGACCTGGAAAAGAAAAGGGATAAATGTTCTTTACAAATTTTCAAAACCATGTTTGTAATCCAAAGAGAATAGATATGTGAGGGGTCAGACTCATTAGATTGGACAGTGCCCTCCATGCTTTGGGAAGCTGAGGAGCTGATACATCTGCCTTATAGGGACGTCATACAAACCACTGAAGAAGTTTTTAAAAACCGAGAAAGCAGGAAGATGGCAGTCCCTGAAATCTCATTTGAGGAGCAGGGAATGGCAATCTCTGTACTCGTTTTCAGTGAAACTCACCCGTACCCTAAGAGATAAGTAACTTCTGCTCTGAAATCCAAAGGGCTCAATGGGACTCAAAGTATTTTATAGAAGTTTATCAGAAAGGGATTATAACATTAGAAATTATATTTCTCTTGTAAAATAATGTTCAAAATTTACATCTGACATGTTTTATACCAAATGTTGAACTAGAATACATTCTATGAATTTATGATAAATATTTTGTATCCTTTAAAGTATCTTTGCTATTGAAAATATCTTAGATGTCTCTATTGTTTGCTCAGAGCTTCTTCAAGCACTTATCATGGTTTTTTAAGGAACTGTTTTATCCAAATGCAAGTTTCAACTAATTATCTTATACTATTGATGTTATGTTTATCCATTAAAACAATTACACCTTAAAAAATGCCAAAGATATTTTCCTGTTATGAAAAAATATTAAAGTAGGAGTGAATCTGAGGAGTCTTTAATCCGACATATTTTCGATAGGTTTTTCTGATGTTATTTTATGTCTCAAAGACCGTATATGATCAGTCTTATTGTCTGTCCTTTATAGTCCTTTACTGTAGGTTTTCTGTTCTCTGTTGTTTCATCATCAGCTGCAAACACAGGAGGCACATCTGTAGTACACTTGGCATAATGATTTAATATTCTTTGTGAGGTATGAAAAGTTAATCTCATACTTCCTTGGAATTTTGAAGTAACCATATTGCTCTCATGTGACCAAAAACATCAATAAATAAAAATGACCTTTTATGCTCATCTAAGATGTAATGAAAGCAAAATATTCAGCCTACAAACACTCAGGAAAACATCTTATGATCCACAGTATGCCTTGTGCTTATAATTTTCATGACAGAACTGATTTGTTACGTGACTTTTTGTAACTGCAAAATGGAAACTTATTTCTCACAAGGCATCTATTCCTCTATCTCATTTGCTAAAATATGTTAAGCTCCCAATAAATCAGACAGACAACTGATTTCATGGGTTAGTGAGGGTGAAAATGGCAATTTTAACACTTTATTGTAAATTAATGATGAAAATCTTTTAACACAAAAAAACCTTTATATACTAAAAGCTCCTCAATGTGTACTGAAAGCAAATTTATGATTGATATTAGGAATAGTAATGAAATTCTGCCTAAGAACAATATTGACATTTCTGCTTTAAAATGTAACAACAATTCAAGATAACCTTAAAGCAATCTTTTTATAAACTGGAAATACATGCATGAAGGTCTGCCTCTGCATTTGATGTAAGAGTATTACCATATTAAATCAGATACTATTGCCTCAGGAAAGAGCATGTTAGTATTATCTATGACTTTTTAAACTAAGTGACAACCTGATTTATACGGTATACAGCTTTATAGTAATTCCAGTTTAGTTAGGACCTTATCCCATTTCCATTAAAGGCAACTTAATCTCTATGGGAAGCTTAAAAGAATCTGGATGAAATGGAAAGCACTAGGATAAAGCTCCAAGGTAGAAAAAAAATCTTCATTCAGAACAAAGCTGAATGACACATGCTTAGCTCTCTGATGAAGTCTCAGTGCATACTCAAATGTAGTGTGTATTTATTTGCGATAAGGTATTATGATTAATTTTTATATATGTCCTTTAAGAATTACATTATAAAAATACAAACTAAGGAGGAAATCTGCAAAAATTTAAAATAAGAGATTACATAGAAATTAAGAAGAAAGAAAGAAGAGAGACATTTTAAGAATTCAGTAGCTATCTCTTTTCTTCTGTTCTCCTTAACAGGTCTTACATTACATAGCTCCACTCTGACTTCCTTCAACATGTCATGCTTCCCAAATATTCAAAGCTGACCATGGAGGAAACACTAAAGAGGCAGTCACTTCTTCACCATATCAGTGGTATCACTAGTCTCATTTCTCCTTAATTTTGCTGTGATGAAAAACTTCATGCTCCACCACTACAATTCTTCAAAAAGGTTGAACTAAAAATACAGAACATCAAAGTGGCAGTCAGGAATGGTCTATCATATCGGAAAAGACAATACTTTAAGAATATATTAATTAGTCCAGGCAAAAAAAGTATTTTCATTACAAGCTTTCAAAGAAAAGGAAAAACAATAAACATGAAAAAAAAAAATATTATGGTAGAAAGTCTTTATATTTGTGGATTAACTGGCAGCTAGAAAAAACATAGTGCATATATATAAAAAAAAAAATATATATATATACTTGCATCTTTTAAATAAGCACCAGAAATTTTCTTAATTTTATTAAGTGTTAGCAGTTAGCACTCTTCAGTTAGTTTTATTGTTTCTTGTTGCCCTTTGAATTAATGGTCTCTGTCAAGATTGTCAGGGAGAATAGTGAGATATGCTCAGAAGACTCCTAAGAGGAATAATTCATAACTCAGTTAAACCAATGGAGCTCATGACTAATATCTTTGAATATTTCTCTGTTCAGGGATGAAGATGATCTTTTATGTTGCCAAAACCTTGTAATCAAGTTATTTGTATTAACTTATGTAATGAAGAGCAGTACAGAACTATTAATGATGTAATACATATATTTTAAATATTCATATTTTAATTTTTCCTTACCTACTATCTTACTGCATTTTTTTTTTCATTAAATGAATAATAACAAATATCCAGACCTTTATACAGTTACACATCAAAAGTCAAACATTTTCATAACATTTCATTTAGAAAACAGTTTTTATGGTTAAATAAAGCCATTTATATACAAAATATGAAACAAATAAAAAAGAAAAAAAGGTTAAAAAAAGGAAATAAGATTGTGACAAGACTCAAAACTCATGTCATTTCCATAGGTTTCACTAAATAATTAAAATAGTCTTAAAAGACCAGCAAGGATTCTCACACATAAAAGCACATTTAGAAGCTATAAGTTCAGGATCAGTCATAAGGCAAAATCTGTTGAAAGTTTTCAGCATATAATCTCAGTCATAAAGCTATACTTGCATACTTCTTTCAAACAGTTCCCTGAATAAGTCATTAAAATCCAAGTTTAAATAAAAGTGTATGAAAATTAATGCAAAAAAGCTAGAAAACAGTCTGATAGCCTGGAAAAAAAACATATATTGTATTTTCTTAAATGCATAGCTGTTAATACAAAAAAAACCATATAAAACCATGTCGTGGATTTAGTATTACAAGCCTTGCATCCACCCTGCAAAGCTGCTGCTTTTTTATGAGAAAGAAACAATTTTTTATATGCATTTGGGTGCACTGGTAACTTGGGAAAGCCTGCTGAAAGAAATCCAAGTTTTTTTCAGAACATTTTCTCGCTTTACATTGAGCCTTCCTTAAATTTAAATTTTCCTTTTATTTACTCTTCTCTGCCCATGTACTATTTCAGATAAATACTGGAAATCTTAGGTGACGGATCTGTTTGATATAAAGGAAATCTGAAGGAAAATGCAAAGACTGTTGTGTGAGGTGCAGGTTTGGGCTCTACAGACAGAGACAAATCTAGCACAGAAATACCTCGAGCTCTCTTGGAAACAAAAAGGCTGAACTTTTGCTGGGGATTTTTATTTAGTCCCACAGCCTCATGGAGACAGGCACACTTTCAGACTGTGGTTTTCACTGATGCAGTGGTTATTCTTTCCCAGTTTACACACAAACGGTGTGCTGTAAGAATGCTGACTCTGGCCTGCTCCAGCCTAAGCTTTGAGAAGACTCAAAAAAGCAGTCAGCGAGTAGTTACAGTTTCTAGGTTTTTGCACACTTGCAGGCTGTCATGTCTTCTGGCCCTTGATGAAAGGTCTTCCCCACACCTATGGTACAATACATAAGCACAACTTTGATTGCCATGCTCCTGCTACAGATCACTCCACCTTTACATGGGTAAAATGAATTTCATCCTTTCCATGTGTGGGTAATTCATTCAATTAATATATTGCTTTCTATAACCCAGAAATCTGGCTTTTTTCCCCTGCTCTTTCAGATATTTTCTTCCACTTCTACATCCCCCATCCCAATAATTGTCTGTGTCTGGATGGACAGAATTCCTTTCATGATGCTGGCAAAAATAGTCAGCAGCCTCTAAAGACATCACCTCTGATATAAATCTCTGAAGTACCTTCCATTTATCTTAGTCAGTGTAAACTGAACTACAGTAACTGAGTTTTTTTTCACTGTGTTTTCAATGATCCCCTGACCATTTCAGATCATTTGGAACCCAGAAGTCTAACACTGATGTTGAACTGTACAAGAATTTGACTTGGTTTTGCCCTTTAATTCTAATAGTTAAAATGTAGGCAATAAATTCACACATTAGAATACAAAATGACTATTTATTTGTTAGGAAGGAATTTGCTCCCTATTGTACATGCCTTTTACAACATTTATGCAATTTGCTAAATTGGTTGGTAAGCATTTCAAGGTGGCTACTTTACATGGAAGCACAATTAAAAACAATGTGCTGGTCTTGGACTTCATTTCTGTTGTAATTTACTGTAGTTTAAACCTAGAAATGGACAAAATGCATGCAATAAATGTTCATGTACTTAAGATAAATACCTAAGGAATAGAAGAACAGCAATTGCCTAAGGAACAGAAGAAGTTTTCCTACCCAAATTATTTCCAATCACATGATAATATCCATTAATTTAATGACCCTTTGTGGATGTCTAACAAAAAGTTGTCCAGTCTCCCCTAGAGCCCAGCATAACCTAAAATTTCAACATCCACAGACATCAGCAAATGTCAACATCAACAAATATCAGAGGCCTAGCATTTACTCCTGAAAAAATATCTTGGTTTATTTGTTTTGGCTACAGCTCCTTTCCAGCTTTTTTCATGTCCTCCAATGTATAAATAAAAAAAATAAAAAAAACAAACTGGTTCAAAGGTCTATGGGCCATGTCACTCCTGGTTAGAGACTGTTGTCGTAACTCCCTCAGGTATCTTTGTTTTCAGGAATGAATAGTAGACCTCTGTCCCTCTTTCCTCAGGTGAAGACTAAGTCCTCATTTACAAATAGGTATAAACTTGATAGTCCTTATTGTCTGCACCCAAACCTTTTACAGTTTTACTATGTGCTTGTGAGAGAAGGGGAGAAGCAAAAAACCCAAAACTGCATACTGTAATCAATATATTGGTAGAAAATACACGTAGTATTATGATCCCTGTTTCAGTTTATTTTCTTTTCCCACTTACTTCTGATAATGTTTTTTTTTGACTCAACAGTATGAGATTTTCCTATAAAATTAGCGTCACTCAAGGCCGTATGTCTAAATGGAAAAGATTCCCTCATTTTGTATGCAAGTTGGGATTTGTTTTTTCGTTATATGCATCATGTGATGTCCACTTTTACTGAATTTCATTGGTTGTTTTATTGCCCTGTCACTCAGTCTCAAAGAAGTTCTGATGTTTTCTACAGACACCTTCAGCTCTACTGCCAAGAAAACTTTGCTTTAGAAGCAAATTTTCTAAGTCCACGTGTGAACTTCACTTCTTACACTTTGGCTGCTCAGTTTTGTTGTATGATTCTGTGACCAATTTCACTGAAACTTTTTAAGTAAAGTTCAACTTAACAAAATCACTGATCTTTCACTTCCTCAAAACCCTGAAAGTTTTTGTGAAACTTTACAAAAAAGAAGTTGGTTTTGTGTAAGCAAACCACATTTAACTGAGAGGCATTAATTGTGTCATTAAATATAGTTTTACTAATTTGCCAACTACAAATGTTGCCTGTGCCTTCCCTGAATCTTTTCTAAAACCAGTGACACCCCATTTGCTACTCTCCACTTGTATTAAAGAACTTTTAAGAAAGTGATGACACATAGCTGGTGTGACTCAGTTTGGAAGCCTTGAATAAAAAGCATTCGGTTCTGATTTGGGCTAGTGTTCATTCTGTTTGAATTACAATCTCTTCCATAACTTCTATTTCAGTCAGTTCCCTTGAGAAGTTGCCCACCAGGAAATATTCAACCATGAGAATCTTCTCAGTTTCTTTGTGAATGCTAATGCAATGTGTTCATTTTTCATCTGTGTTTTATCTTCTCGGAATGTTTTGGATTTTTTTAATGGCTTAATCATCAGTAAGTCTAACAGACTACTGGAAGGCTTCCTGCTACTGACTTGTTTAACAAAGATTTATTAACAGGTTTGTTTTTGTTTTTTTTTTTCATCAGTTAGCTCTTTCTTCAACTCTTTTTGACCTTCTTTAATGCATTGTTTTTACACTCATCTGGCAGTGTTTCTTGGCATCTTATTTCATATTTCATTTTTATTTGGACTTGAGCTCAGCTTTCTGAAGGAACAGTTCTTATATGTAATGACATCCCTTTTTCTTCTATTTCCTCTCTCCTCTCTGGAAATTTTCTGTACTGCAGTGTTGTTTGCCCTGTATTTCAAATATGGCATTCTACAACAGCCTCCATGCCATGAAGAGCTGAATTTTCTCATTTTCTTCTTAACAAGCTCTCTTATTTTTACGTAGGCTCCATCGTAGCCTAGCAAATATCCAGGCAGTATCAGCACCCTAGGTGTATAATCAGTAATACAGATCAAAAACTACTTTTTTTTTCTATTTAGACACTGTAATTTCATTATGTACAACATTTGATACTTGTTTAGGTATGTAGTTAATTAGTGTGATTTGATTTTAAGAACTCTTGACATCTAATAAATACTCTTCCATCACCGCTATGGCCAAATCTGTCATCCTGATGTTCCAGTGTGACACCGACTGACAGTATTCCACCAGGTTTCCAATATGCCTACTATATCAGTTTCTGCATTTGGGAGCAAACATCCAAAGTTTCCTTACCTAATTACTTAAAAATCTAGCATTCATGAAGAAGAATGCATAGTGCAGTGTTAGTTCTTCTTTTGCAAACTATATCAACAGAATTGTCTTTTTTCCTATTTAATGATGTTCATTCCCTGACATGGATGTATTTTAGCATACCAAATTTCCATGTCTTCATCAATAATAGAAGGACCATCCTAAGGCATTTATCTCTATCTACTTGCTGTTCCCCAACTTCATGTAAAATACATGGAAATAGGAACAGAGTCTTTGTAAAACTTTCTCATGTATGCAAATGAACCAAAATAGAAAAGATCACAGAAAAAAGAGATCTTCAGTGTTTAAGAAAATAAGGAAATTTACAAACATCTCTGAAGACTCCATTTTAGTTTTCAAGTATTTTCAAAACTATTAGAAGTATCTGTGTGTGCATGTGTGTTTATCAGTATTTCAATAGCTTTACAATCATTAATCTTTTAATAAAGCATCACACATTGATTATTTAGTAGCAGTAGACCAAAATAAGAAAATTAATTTTCCAGTATCTTTGTCTATCTCTTCAAAGAGTAGTGAAGGTCTTAAAGGTAAGTCTTGAAAATACTAATATTTCTGCTTTCCTTTGTTCTACTTGTGAATACTGAAACCAGTTTTACTGCAAATTTAATAGGAATTCATTTCTATAGGTCTTTCCTAAAATAGAATAAAAATTGGAAATATTTTAAATGGAAAAAGGCCTACTTTACTTGAATAAAACAATAAAGGAAAATGTTATGAAATCTTTTTCAAAACCATATTAATTGCTTGGTCTTAAAAGACAAGCAAGTGACTAGACTAATGACCTTGAACCACTGTTTTAATTTATAATACTATAGCAGTATAGGTCACACTGGAACACTGCCTGTCATCTGTCTTTTATTTTCTAATTCACTTTTATAATGAAGCTAATATGCGACAACCCAAAGATGCTAAAGCAATTTTAACAAATGTTCATGCATTTATAGTGCAAATTTCATATAGGCTGTCAAATTATATATTCAATAAGGTTGTTTTTTAATAAAATGCCTATATTTATTAAACAAGTATTAAAATTAGTAAAGGTAAAAGATGATGTTCACCAAGAAATGAGGCTGATTTAAGTGTGTCTGACAAGGCTCTAGAAAAGGTATTAGCTACTCAGCACAGTATTATGTACATATATTATAACAAATATATGTACACATACTAAAATGCATTAGGAAAACAACCACATTTACTGAAAGAAACAGTTAATATTTCACATAAGTTCATATCCTTCAACTAATATCCCTAAGAAGTGGAAACAAAACCATGTTAGCCTATGTTAGTCCAGCTGTGACACTGTTACATATCTTGCTATAACATATGATTCCTTACGTGTTCCTACTATCTCTGTAAAGGCAATTATTCTACAGCTTAATAGACCAAAATGAACTTGTAAAATATTATTGCAGTAGTTGTAAATGGTATAGCTGTCAGTACTGTGCTGCTAATTATGTCCAGATAGTAATGATTATTTTACCTGAGCTATGTGGGTGTTTCAAGTATACTAATGCCTTAAGCTCTTAGTTATGAAAATCAAGATATAAAATACTGTCATGTAGAATTAACCCACACTTTAACTATACTCTAGAATTTCCTTGGCTTTTGAAACATGTTGTACAGTAGCAAAATGGTAGATTCCTCTTCTGTTGGGTCACTAATCATGTTACTACTTTAGGATATACCAAGAAAAGGGAGCGAATGCAAACTACTTGCAAGAGAATGATTTTGCTAATACACGAATATTGATTATAAGCCTTTACAAATAGGGCACTTATGTGTCATTCAATAAATGGTTTCCAATTTTTGAACACAGACACAATTGTATAATTAATAGCATATTTTAATACTGTGTTGTCCACTCTGCTTTTGAAATGTTCACTAAATATTTTGTATTTGCTTGTAAATAAAGATAGATTTTCAGATTTCAGGTTCTTTGCTGCCTGTAGCTGAGGAGAACAATATAAGAGACAAATTTTCTTCCATTTTTTATACTGCTAGTAATTGTTTAACCCCAGCCAGCAAGCATCACATAGGTTCTCTCACTTCCTCCACATTGTGACAGTGGAGAAAATCACAAGACAAAAAATGAGAAAGCTTATGGGTTGAGATGAAGACAGTTTAATAAGAAAAGCAAAGTAAAGCAAGGAATACATTCACCACTTCCCATTGACTTGCAGGTGTTCAGTCATCTCCAGGAAAACCGAGTTCCATCACGTAACTTGGGAAGACAAACACCATCACTCCAAATGATTCCCCTGGTTTCCTTCTTCTTCCCCAGCTTTCTGGGTACCAGCAAAAGGTTTAAAATGTATCTGAGATGTTACATATTTGAGTAATAGGTAAGTACATTACTTACTTTTAAGTATGTTATTATTATTATTAAATTAACTTTCTTTGTAAGTGGTTAGCATTTTGAGGTGAGAATATTAGGCATCTGTTTATGAAGTATTATATGAATGGGCTATGATTCATTATAATATTTGAAATTAATTTTATTGCCATTGCTGGCATAGGATTGAACTATGCAAACACATGGAGATATGGTTAGACATATTCACATGATTAGTTCCACTTCCCAAGTTCTGTAGATTTTTGTCCATTAATTTCATAAATCAAAGGACTTGAAGACACATGTCTGTGGGTAAGCCTGACAGAAAATCTTGGGTCAAAAAAAAAAAGGCTATTAGTGTACTGCATAAAAGTTTTAAGCTTTAATTTGTCAAAAAAATATAGGGCATAATTAATATTTATTAAAATTATTCTACAGGTAAAGAAATTTTCCATCCTTAATAGGCTCATGTAACACAAAATCTTGTTATGAACTTAAAAATGAAAAGGTTTCTCCCCAGCATCCTTGAACATAGGAAATATTACCTAGGGATTTAAATTCTCCTCCCTGCAGGCAATTTGTCCAAGACCTTCCGTAATATTCTTCAGAGGATTATAAAAACTTGCCCAAACACAGCACACGGTGGTTGCCCAATCAAACGCTTGGATGAAAAACTTCATTCTATTCTTAATGTGACTCTTTTAGAATATTAATGTAGCTTCACCTTTTGATTTGAATAAGCTAATCAGAGGAAGAGTTGTTATGCAGCTTTTCTTTGCCCAGCTCAGGCAAGTCTACATGATATTCAGCTTATTAAGGGGTTGTTAGTTAATCTGCCTCTTGTCTTTATGAAAAGCCTTCCACCATCTCACACTGTTGTTCCAGTAACTCCATCTATGAATCATTATTATCATGTGAGGCTTAAATTGCATAGAAACCTTTTTCGGGTCCCTTGCTTTTGTGTATGTTTCAGCTCTATTTTTTTTTGCATAAAATAAGATAATGCACTGGGTTCCAAACTAAAACGAGTACAATAATTTTACCCAAGAATTTCCAAGGTATATGACACAATAATCCCATGAGAAACTGCTGAAACCTTAGCATTCTAGCACCATAGTGTGTAATTCAATATATCATATCTAATTTTTTGATGGAGAGGGTAACTTGCTTCTAAAAAAGGATAATTTTTTGCTTTTCTTTTGTCAATTACATGAGAAGATGAATCTGTAAAAATTCTCATTGCCACTACCAATTAATAGAGTTTTGCAGATTTTTTTTTTCTCTCTGTCATTTCATAGGTCTTAAGTTGTCTCTAATGCTTTGCATACTTTCACAGAAACATTGTTAGGATGCACTGAGATTTTTTAAAGTCAAAAGTGCAATAGATCAGCATGACTGAGTCGTTTTATTTATGGTATTCATTGGTTCAGCATGAAACACAGCACATATTTAAATTGTATTCATTAAAGAGTTTGCACATAAAATATTTAAAGTGAGAATAGAAAGCCCTCAACAGAAGTTAAATGGCCCTAGGGGAGAAGAACTATTGCTTGGAATTATGCAACCTATCTATCTTAAAAATAACCATGCTCTAGAAGAAGACAGTGTGTCTATCAAACAATTTCTATAAGGTGTATTAAAAAGCAAAACAGTTGCACTCCTACATATATTATTTATCAGACACTGATAGCTTGTTTCGAAAAAAAAATTAATTAACATAAAAAACACATTTGTATCTCTTTGTTTTCTTGCCCTGCCCTGCCCTACCTTACGGAATTCATATATGGCATTTTTTACTTTTAGAACACATTTTCCTCCCTGTTTACCCTCTTTAGAATCCTAATAGATATTTTTAATTCTTATAATTTTAATGAATGCTGATCAGCATACATGCACAGGATAGTCACTTCTTTAATCTGTCTACCTTTTTGGCATTTCCTATTAGTAAATAACTTGGAAAGAGTTGATGGGGACCTGTTATTTTTTTCCCGACCTATCCCTAAAGCATGGAAATTCAAGAATTCAGAACCTTGAAAGATCTGTAAATATAAGTTACTGTAAATTCTCATTAATAAGGAAAAAATATAATTTGAGTTACTGAAAATAAAATCTATGAATATTAATAATGAAGGAAATTATTGTTCTTTCTCATTCTGTTTGTTTTCAATTGTCCATTTTTTCACCTGATGAACAACATCTTTCCAAAAATTGTAGCTAAATTTTTCCATATATGGGACTTGCTGACGAATTGTAAGCATTTGTGAAATGCTTTGCTAATAGGATTATATATCTGTCTTATTAATTTGGCAAGTCATTTCTTGAGAGAAGAATTTTAACACAAGTGAAACAGGATTAATTTTGTGGCAAAATTATGCAAAAATATGCAGTATACTAAAAAACTCCATTGTCAAATATATTTGGTAAGTCAGCATAGAAAATTTTAACAATAATACTTTGCTTTATAGTCTAGAGGAGAGTGGCAGACTTGAAAGAAATGGAGGAAAGTGTAAGGTTAAGATTTCACATTTATTAGCATACATTGTAAGTAAGTTTATTGAACTTAAAACCACTAAGAGGGAAGTTTGAATTCAGGATTCTTCCTGAATTTTATAGTCTTTCTGACTATAAACAGACAAAATATTAAAAGAAAATTGGAAAAAAATTAAGAGCTTTCTTGATCCCATTTTTAAGTTGGTAGATGTATTTAGCTATTTCCTGAGGAAAAAAAAACGAAACCAGGGCATGTCAATCTAAAATCTATCATGTTTCCAAGCACCAACAATTCAGGACCTTCGAAATAAAATGGATGATCTGCCTTTTGAGTAGAGTACTTTCAGAAGATGTGCCTGTTGCTCTTTACTTTCATTGTGAAATGGAACTAAATCCTTCACCAGGGTTTGACTTATAAAGTCTGAAGAGGGCCTGTTAACTGCTTCCAATGGGCCTTGAAAAGCTGAAGGTATTAATCTGCAGTTGTCCTCAACATTTTCCCAACCAGTTTTTGTCATGCTAATAAAGGGTGTATTTTCTTAACATCAGACTCAGAAAAGGAAAGGAAAAGTATATTTTTTGAATATGCTCTAAGAAAGTTATTACAAATTGATGACAGTTGGTTATAAGAATACATTTTTGGCAGAATCTACCAAATGCTACTATTAAGTGGCTGAAAACTAGTGTTGCCTTAAGAGTATATAGGTATCTCTAGTTATGTGAACACATAAATGCTTGCACAGGTTGCTACCTAGTGCCCAAATGTGCAATCTGACAGCATCACTGTTTAACCTATGTGGCTATTCTATTCCTTGAGAAATACTTTATATTTTTTCCACGGGTGCTGGAATTTTTTTTTTTTTTTTACTTTATTTCAGGGTGCTTCTTTGTCTTGCATGTTCACAGAAATTCTTAGCAAAAAGAATATCCTTAAAGAAGTTCTATTTCTGCCTTTGCTCCCAAGACCACAATCTAGGTATCTTCAACACTCATATGATTCTCATAGCAATACTGCTTATATCCTCCATTGCACTGGTCATACCAGGTCTCAAAAAATTTTTTTCTGTGTCATCTATTTTCTGCCTTACTATGCTGCTTCAATAAACATTCTTAGATGAAGTCTCCTCATGCAGCAGAAATAAGTGTTGCCTCTTTTTTCCTCCTGTGTAAGAAGAAAGATGACAACATCAGCATTTATCTCAGGTGATAAACTTGTGTTGTTTTTAATGTCTGTGTAGATACAACCTCATATCAGATAGAGTCTGGAAAATCCCTACATATATTAAGCACCAAATTACAAGCAATCTTTCTTCCCAGTTCTCCTCTTTGACTGGCACAACAAAAAAAAAAGTGCATACTACAGTTTGATCCTGTGTACAGTTCTGCTACTGTTGAAACAAATACTTTTCCTCTAGAATTAGATTATTCTACTTATTTAAGAAACTGATTCCTTATATTTAAAATTAATCAGAGAAGTAATTGTCCTTTTGGTCTGTAATATCACAGTATGATTTGCGTATGTTCTTTATGACTTTTTTATGCCTATTATTAATTTTTAAAACTCCTTTTATTATTTATCATCCCTTTGTTCAATTGAATTTTATCACATGCAAGTCAGGAGTAAGAATGTAAGTACTGTGTTGCCAAGCATATATTAAATAAATAGTACATACAGCTAAAAACTTATGAATGTGATCTCTGACAAGTACAATAGATCAATTCCCAAGTATAATCAACAGCTGACGATATAAATGTTGCTCATCAAGAAGCATGCTCAGTAGAACACCTGTAAACTTCAGCTCTGGTGAGTCTGTATTAGGTTTCCCTTTGCTGTTGTTTTCCCCACTTTTCCAGCTAAATGGAAGCTGAAATAACAGCAGATTTTTAAAATTTCATTACAGTTTATAAAATTACATTGTGTATCAAACCTGTGGTTATTTTTCAATTTGAATAATGATTTTGTTCTAAAATTGCCAAGGATTAAAATCGTTGACGCATCAAAGGATGCTTAAGAACCAATATGTTGAATTTAGAAAAGTGATTAACATTATATAAATACTTGCTATGAGTTTTGTTTCATATTATGTTGAGATAATGTGACCTATTTGTTAAGTCATACATGATAAAACAAAACAATTTCTAATATGTTGTTCATAAAATACTGTATTTCACAATTTTGGACAGGAAAGATACATAATTTAAAATAAGAAGTAAGCAATGATGTGCACAATATGGAGAAAAAATTACAGGAGCTAGGGCATTAGAATGCCAGTAAACATAAAGGTGGTCTTCATGATAATGTGTTGGATATTTCTGTAGATTATTCCTGAAAGACAATGTTTTTCCAATGTCCTGGAAGAAACTTTATGTGATCAGGTTTTTTGCAACTAAAATTGTCCTAATGAATTCCTCTGACTTCTTATCTGTCATTACCCCCCAGGCTCACAAAGCTTTCCAGCCGTGCAATCCTTTGTATTACTTTAATCTTCTTTTCTATCTCGCATGTCACTACCATTTGTTAGATCTTGTATTTTTTTCCTTCCATATCCCCATAAGCTGCTTGTTTGACCACTCCAGAATCAAAAGATCCATCCAAACACTTTTTAGCTTTCGTGTCATGATTGTTTTAGTCTCCTCCTAGCTGAACTCCCTTCTTTCAGTCTGTTAAAAATGCCACTGGCAAAGTTACTCTTTGACTGCTGTTTTGATCAGATTTGGCTTTTTCTCAAACTCTCACCAGCATTTCCACACAGAATATGTCATTTTGAGACTCTTAATTTTGTAGTTTTCAATCTTTGAGTAATTTATAGTTTTGGCCTATTTCTTCAGCATTACTTGTCTTCTCTTGTTACTTCTTCTGTTAGTACAAGTACCCCCTGCATCTCTGTACCTTTAGGTTTAATCCTTTGCCTTCTCCTTTGATGTTCATCCTGCCTTTAGTTGGTCTGCTAAGATTTCAAACTTTTCTTTTAAATTGCTCCTTCGAATAAAATGTGCATATGTAAAATCTTCTTTCAGAGAAATTTTGGGTGTTACTACGAATCAAATATAACAAAGGATGACTAACCTGGCATCTGTCTAAGATGAGGTGACTAGAGGATGAGGAGAGAGCGGTGGATGTTATCTTGACTTCAGTAAGGCTGTTGACACTGTCTTCAATGCCTTCCTGATAGACAAATAATGAAATTACTTCTAGATAAATGGTAAGGGAGGCTGATTGAAAATGGGCTCAACTGCTGGGCTCAGAGGGCTGTGATCAGTGACAAAACGTCTCTCTGGAGGCTCATCTCTAGTGGAGTGCTTCAGAGGCCACCACTGAAGCCCATACTGTTTAACATCTTAATAATGACCTGGAAAATGGGACAGAGCAAAACTTCATCAAGAGTGCAGATCATACAGAACTAGGAGGAGTGGATGATAGATCAGATGGATCTGCTACCATTCAGAGGGATCTGGCAAAGTTGGAGAAATGGTCTGAAGAGAACTCATTCTGTCCAACAAAGGAGAATGCCAAGTCCTGCACCTGTGGAGTAACCCAGGTTTTGGTATATCCTGGGGATGATCAGCTAGAAAACAGCTTGCCAGATAAGGATCTGAGAGTCCTGATGCTATTGCAAAGAAAGCCAATGACTACACGATGCAGATGTGGAAGGTTGATCTTGTCTGCCTGACAGGTACCTACCAAGCTGCTCTATCACTCTCCTTACTCAAGTGGACTGGGAGAGTAAATACAGGGTGAAAGTGAAAAAGCACATGGATTGAGATGATGACAGGGAGAACACTCACTAATTCCTGTCACAGAAAAACACACTCAAATTGGGGAAATAGCTGAAATAAAACAGAATTAAAACACCATCCCCCCCCAGTCCTCCCTTCTCTCCAGGCTCAACTTTACTCCTAATTCTTCTACCTCCCTCCCCTCAGCGGTGCAGGGAGATGAGGAACAGGGAATGTGCCAGTTCTGCTGGCCCTTTCTCTTTCTTTTCTTTAATGTGCATCTCCTGTAGGAAACATCCTTACGGAGCATCTCCCATGTCACTCCTTCCCATTGGCTGTAGTTCCTCAAGAACTGCTGAAGCATGGGTCCTTTGCATGGGTTGCATTCCTTCAGGAATGGACAGCTCCAGCATGAGCAGATTGCAGAGGGCCATGGTCTATCAAACATTAAATATTTCCAAGGATAGAGATTTCAGGACCTCTCTGGGCAACCTATTCCAGTGTTTGATCAAATATTTTTTTTCTTACATCAAAACAGAATGCCTTACCCTTCCTTTTGGTTCCATTGCCACTTTTCCCTGACATGTAACACCACTGAGAAGATTCTGATGCTACCTTCTTAATCCTTTCCCATCAAATATACAAGCACAATAAGAAGATTCCTCCTGAGCCTTCTCTTATATAGGCTGAATAGTCCCATCTCACTCAGTTTTTCCTCATATGATTCTCCTTCCACTGGCTCTTTCCAACTTCTACCATTCTGTGTCCTTCTGTGTGAAATTTACTCCTGTTTTTTTACCCACACCTTCTTCATTCTGCTTTTTATTTAGTGTGCTGTTCTTTCTCTCCCCCCATCTAACTATTTAGAGTTTAAATGCTATGTTTTAAGTAGAAAGAATAGGAACTAGATTCCTAGGTAGCTGATTTTGAAAGAATTGTTTCATATCCTTAAAATCTAAACTCTCAGTGTCTTGTGATTGCTGTATCAGTAATAATAACAGTAATTGTTCCTGGAAAGAGCAAACAAGCCATGATGTTGGCTTCTGTTTCTTTCCCAGGCTTTTCTGGCACGACAGTAGTTTCTAACATTCAAGAAATCAGGCATTAGTAAAACTGTTGGGCATTTGTTAAACTTCAGGCTCTTTGCCATTATCTTTGCAAATTTGTAAATCTTTGGTGTTTTTGCCAATAAGAGCTGATAAGTTGTTGCAGTTTTAAATGAACAGTCGTCAGGTCTGATTCTGCTTTTAATTTAAACAACAAATCTTTCTGAATAACTTAGGGCTAGCCTGAGTTGCCTGGTGCTATGACCTGCAGGGAAGAAAACAACACCTTGAAAAGTCATTTTCATAGACCTGTTAGATTCAATAGCAGAACCTCCTCCACAAATGTTAAAAATAGAAGAAAAGAATTACAATTTTCACATAGGCTGTAAAAATATTTGGGCTTTATGGAACTCCCCTACAGTTATTCATCCTGTCTTGCAGTGGTAAGAGAAAAACAAGAAGGTAAACCAACAGTTCTCTCTTACCTCCTGGACCTTTAGGCCAACTGCAACGTGTAGTTCTGACTGCAGCAGAACAGCAGAACAGCTTCTGAGATATTCACCCCAGCATACCCAAGAAATACCAGTGACTCTAATTTTTCATACTAGAAAATTAAGCACTGAAATTGAATGAGGTAATATATTTCAAATTTTAGTTGAATTCTACAGTACCATAAAAGTAAGGAGAAGGTGTTTACTCAGATAGTACTGTGACAAAGCAATAGATAATAATAAATTTTTTATATGTAGGCAGTCAGAAAAAATATATGCAGGTTTACTGCTCACTTCATAATATCTTAATTCCAACTTGGACTTGATCCTATTTGGACTCTTTCCCTTATCCAGCTGATTATTACTCTGCCAGCAATGAAAGCACAGAGACAGATTTTCATTGAAAACTAATATTACAAGTATTTCACATTTAATTATCCATTTTTGTCGGTCTGTAACATCTAATTTTGTATATTCTTCAAGAAGCATGAGACTACCCATACTACAATAGGTATGGTGATTTCTTTCACAATGAGCTATATAACTTGCAAGTGAAAATTTTAATCAGGTTTCTTAACCTGTGCTTTTCATTCCTTACTTCATCAGATGACAGCCATAAACATGAAGTATTTTAACTATGTAAAAAATTTTATATGTGTATCTCAACTGTATGCTTAAGTCTCTTGAACTGTAAAACATAACACTTCATTTTTATATATATCAGTCTTTAAAAAGTTGTGTAATATTTCCCCCAGTGCAAATAAAGACCAAAATAAAATGGCCATAGTACCTCAAAATCAGTGGGCCTTAAGCAGAATAAAACAGCTAAGTTTATATTACAGTGTGAAAGGACCTTTGTTTTATGACATTTATGAAGAATTATAAAGGTTACTTCAACTTCTAGTCCTCCAGCAGCACATCTTAACTCTTTATTCTCTGATTTGTTATGAAAAACTAGAGATAATTATAGGATGTGCTGTATTTTCACACACACACACACACACACACACACACACACACACACACACAAACACACAAACCCCAACACCCCCTTCCCAAACTCAAAAGCATAAAATTATTTAGATTATAACACTATTTTTTCTTTTATTTTTAAATTTTTCTCAATCAATAAATTGGAAACAAAATACAGACTGTTTCCCAAATATATGTTTGATGGACACGTAACTAATATATTTTGTTCTCATGACAGTATATGCAGATAGGAAAACAACAGCCTTACAAGCAGAGAGATAATCCCTCTGAGAATTGCTTCACCACGGATAAATATTTTTATTTAATCACATAATGGAGATATGAACAGGTCTGCACATGCAGGATCATTTGCTGTACAAAGGCAGGGCTTTATAAAAGCAAGCAAACAACCCCCATCATGTAGGCCAGGTGTAAATGCAGTGGTCTCATTTGGAGAGGTCCTGAGCATTTGGCTTCTTCCTCTCAAATGAGCCAGTGCCAACATTTACAGAAGTCATACTGGGCAGTGCCTAATTTTAGGCACATACATGAGAACATTGTCTTTCATAGTTTACAAGTAACAAAATGCAGACTGAACTTCTCACCTTTTTTGCTCTGGCAGCTATAATGAGCATACAAATGGTACTGTGATACTCGAGCACAGATATAGGCATGAACATTGGACTATTTGTTAGAGTTAGGCAGCAAGATAAAGAAAGTTAAAATAGAATTGAGTGTTGATCTAGTGATTATGTTTAAAGCTGATATTTATTCCTCTTTTAGATCAAAGCAATGTTGCAAAAGCACAATAAAAGCCTGAAATATTTTCAGGAATACAGTGCATGTTTTTCAACAGGAGGACTGTGAAAGTAGACAAGAATAGTAACGTTTTCCACATCTTTAGATTTATTTGGGATATTTTTAGGCATTAAACTAAAAATCAATACTTTCAGAAAAGCAATATTTTATCGGAATGATATTTCAGTAAAGAATTACTATTACTGTAAGAAAAAAGGGCTCAGGTAAAGAGCATATAATCAGGTGAGCAGGGGATACTCATGTCCTAAATGAGGGGTTTAATATCAGAAGAAACATAAAGTTTAACTTTTGCAGTCTAAAGTAATTTCGCACAAAAGATTTCTCATTATACCACTCAAAAATCACTTCTCAGTGGCATCATGTATGCTTATACGTGTCTAAAACAAATGAGAATATGATAATTTTTCCTTTTATTTTCCTGTTTTCCACCTTTTCTTTCTCAAATTCTATATTACATCATCTTTCTGAGTATTTTGGTGTTCAAATATATTTTTTCTAAATTTGTTTGTATGACTGGTACCTCTTACAAAATATGTTGATGATGTTTTGATCAGACATTTATTACCTGTGATATATTTCTATGCCCCAGGTAGATTATAATCATATTCATCATGCAGTTTCAGAATTGTGATGTTTGCAATTATGAGACAGGTCTTAATTTTACTCTATGCTAGGAATTTTGCTTTCAGCATTCATGAAACTAATCTTCACAAGAATGCATGTGGAAAATTCCTGTGTAGAATTTCAGCATTGGAAACTTTTAAATCAGATTTGCTAACATACTCATATAGAAAATGAATTGTGGAAAGATCAAATGTTCTGATTGTTATTTTTAGCTTTCCTATTTAACTGATAATGATCCATAAACATTTTAACCCGACATTTTATGCCAAATGAATATTTCAAAAGAGCTACCATCGCACAGAGACAGCTTACTAAAATAATAGTAAAGAAGAGTTATTCACTTGGGCTCACATTGGCATCTTTTTAAAATTCTATGAAATTGAAGCTGAGTGAAATCAAAATTGTTGGCTAAAAAATTCCCTTATGTTGAAGCTACTTGTGTTGTTTATCCTTACGTGGGGAATAAACCCTTCATTTATAAAAATCAATTCAGACTAAACCAATCTCTCTGGGAAAAGAAGGGCTACCACTATCCTACACAGCCATAGTATCACTTAGAGTTCTTCAGTATTAAGGGAATAAAAAAATGCTTAGACAATGTTAATTTTGTAGGGCATCAAGATTTTTCAGCTTGCCTCAGGCAGGGAAAAGCCATTCCATAACAGATTTTTTAATTTCTCTCTTAGAGGGGTAAAACCAGCTTTCCACTGCATTTAAATTTACTCTCCCTAGTGCAGAGGTGACTATTTAATTTTGATCACTGTTTTGAAAAACTCCATGAGAATATTAAAAATCTTAACATGAACCTAAGTTCTCTTAATAAGAATACTTACAAGAATATGTTTCTACAGAGAATCAGACAGTATCTGCATATAAAATATTATTTTATTTCAGAAAATATAATTTATTTTGTTTAAGATAATATTTTTTACTATAATATTATAGTAAACTTTTATTGCATGAAAAAGTAAGCCCTCAATATAGTTAATCTGTGGAGCTAAAACAATGTCTTATGTCACAGCATGTGCCTCTTGGTAATAATGACTATAATAACTTGTCATGTTTTTACTGAAGACTAGTAGGGAACTGTGCCACTGCATAGTTGTCAACCTATCAAAAAAAATGCAAGCTTTCAAGAAGCATTGAAGAAGTCGTGAGCGTTAGTTTCTTTCTAGGTTTTAATGCTGTCTCTATCACCCTCATTAATAACTACATGCTAAACTATTTAATTAAGCTGAACAGTGGATGTGGTGAGTTCTGTGAAATCTAACATACAGGTGTAATGACCTTATTCAAAAAATGTTATGCCCGTATGAAGAGAGTTTTATATAGGTGTGCATAAGGTAAGAATGTCCTGTTTGCAAACATTTTTAATACAAATTATTTTCTGTAACACCCATCATTTAGTTTTAGATCTACATTCAAATAGTGCATTATAACATGTCCTTCAAATGACATATTGGAGCTGTTCAACACCAATAATAATAATAAAAAACATTTAAAAAAGCAACAAAAAACAAACAAACAAAAAGACCCCAACAAAAACCAAAAACAAACAAAAAAAACAACAACAAAAAAGAAAAACAAAAAAACCAAAAAAACCAAAAACAGGACTGACTCTGAAAATTGAAATAAGTAAACACAAGTTTACTTTATAACTGTGAGACCAAATTCTCACACATTTTATGGCTTATTTTTTTCTCCAGTGTCCACATTTGTCAAGTTCTCAGCCATTGCATTGTTGAATAAAATGTATCTTTTTATGACTGGTTATGCTAATGAAAAGGATAACAGTAAAACCCTACATTAAAAAGGTTTTGGTGGATTCTTCTGGTTTTTTGCTTTTATTTTTTTCTTTGCCTGTGCCACCTTAATGTAAGGTATTACTAGTTCTTCTATGCTCATCCATTAAAAAATGTGTTGGAAATAGCTTGGCATTTATGCATTTCCTTTTGACATTATCAGGGTTAATTAAATGATAACCTCCCCATTTGTGGAACATATGAGAGGCAATAATGTCACCTGGGATCATAACCACTGAAGCTGCACGAGGCAATGTTTACTGCTATGTGAAATGCTCCAGTAGCTATTATGCATGTAATTTAGAAAGAGAAAGAAAACCAGAAAATCAGTTTTAAATCATATCATAGTGGACTATGGAATGAGAGGGATAAGAAATATGTCAGTATACCTGTTTTCAATAGCAATGTAACTCCAGACAGTACGGATCAGTAGCTAGGGTCAAAGGGTACATTTAGCACTGCCATCCTCAAAAGAGAGGCGTATCTCATGTGAATAATCCCTTTATAATGGACAAGAAGATATCACTAATTCCTCTTTCAGAATGCTTTATATTCAAGAATGAAAATGTTTCAAGTACAAAGCTTAATAATTATGTAGTCAGCACTAATGCAAGGTATGGAAGTTAATTTAAGTAGCTGGATATTGGGGAATGATTCTTTACTGGAATGGTTACATTGGGCAGTGTCATATGATGTGATGACAGGAACAAAATGTCCTTAGGGATTTGCATCCCCAAACTGCTTTGAGCCTTGAATTTTTTCAAGAAGAAAAAAAAAAAAAAAAAAGAAAAAACAACAAAAATCAATTATGCTACAACAAGATTTAAGTGTGTTATCACAGATAGGTGATGTGCTGTAATTTGAATATTCAAAGCAGGTTGAAGAAGGAGGTTTACTGAAGTAGGTTTACTGTAGAGAAGAGACAAAATAAAGGGCATTGCATTACATTCAGGTTTTGGAAAGAAATGAGAAAGTTCAATGAAAGTGAGCAGGAAAAAATACGGCTGCAAAGCAGGAGCATTTTTTGAGATAGTGGTAGTTGGAAAAAAATGGGAAAATAAAGTCAGTGTATCACAAATTTAGCTGGGCTCTAAAGCTGTTGGGAAGCAGTTATCATTGGCAGCTGGAGGAGTGGCTGAAGGTACTCAGTCTAAGCATACAGAATTTCGAAATGTGACCAAAATGAGACACCTTTTTACACAGAAAACATCATAAGTGTGTCAAGAATGCCTAAGGAACTCAAGTATCTTTCAAAACACCCAGATGGTTAGGAATTTATAACCTTGTGCCCCAACTCCCTCTTGTGACACAGTGAACTTTCTATTCAGACATTATTAAAAAAAGCCTACAGAGAAGTAAAGCTTTCTGTATTCAGGAAAATAATACACAGAAGAGAACACAATTCCTAAGAGGGCTCCCCAGACACAGATGAATTTCACATCACTCTAGATACCTGCTTAATTTACTTAATTATCAGGGTGGGACCTGGCTGCTCTAAGAGATCTCCATCTTTAAGTAGACTGGTGAGGGTTCCACATGTGAAGGAAATTGGATGTGAAGATATAATTAAGGGCTGTTCATAAACGTTATGATACAATAAAAATGACCTAAGATGTACCTGGATAATTTTGACTTTATATATTTATAATGAAAATAAATACTAACACATAGCTTTTCTTGTTGTTGTTTTGTCTTTTTTTTCCCCAAGCAGTTTTATTCTGACTTTTTTTTTTTACCAGCCTGTTTTATTGATATCAGGGATCAATGTGCAAATCCTTGATTTAAGAAAGAAAATTTTCACAAGTGTTTTAATAATCTTCTTTTAGGAGATGCAAAAGCAAATTAAAATTTTGTATTTTCTTATTATGCAGATAAATGCTGGGCAACATCAACAAATCTTGAGGATTGCTTTGTTTTATCATCCTGAAATCTGATAGCTCTTCTAAACCGTATTTGTACCATGGTACATGATATTTTAAAGGAGTTATCTCTATTTTCTCTCTAGTCATATATATATATGACTGTAAATGCTACTTTGGATGATTCAGATATTGTCAATGTGTGACATGGACATTGAATACCCTTGTACATATAACTGAAGCTTATCAATACTGCATTCACTCTTTCAGGGCCTGAGCTCTTTGTGAAGATTCCATATGTGCATGGAATTCCATATAGTGCTTGCCTGCTCTAACTATGTATGTCACCACTTATAATGAGTAAGTCATAAAGATAACATACCTGACATGTCTCATTTTACATCGAATATATAAAACACATTTTTAAAAAAACAAATAAATCTGTAGATAATGTAACTTGGACTATTTTTTTGCAAACAATACACCTGAGTTACTAGCTTTCAAATTTTCTGACAGCTATCTCATCCTACAAAACAATACAGAAATTTGTTCCTTTCAGATCAATTTCCCCTTACCTCCTTGGTCCAAATACTGCAGGTAATTTTCTTTTAAGAGCAAAAAATATAAATGAAAGAAGTCATCCATCTCTCTCTAAGAAGAAATTAAATAATTAACTCCTGACTTTTTTATCTGCACTGAAGTAATATGTCCCTCGAATCCTCAAGTTTTGTTGATCTGGAGAGCTATCAGCCAAGCTGTACTATACAGACTAACAGCTGAACATCAGAGCCCAGAGAATGAGGAAATGGAGAATATTTGTTTCTGTTTCAGGGTTTTTTTAGTGTTTTTTTACCAGTTTTTTGCAATTGTTATCCTTTCAGAGATCTCCAGATTTTATCTCTTTTTCTTGTAAGTTTCTCATGTGACCCTAGTTAGAATGATGTCGTGCTAGCTATGTACATTATATTCAGGATTTTTAAAAATGGAGAGGAGTGGGAAGAAATAAGTCTAAGTTGTAATCATGGTGGAGCAAGCACGGTATGTGTCCTGTCAGCTGCGCTTCATAAGGGAATGGTCCAGATAGGATGTCCTCTGCTTCTTCAGTAATCTAATAAAATTTTAACGTACAAATATTTGGGTTTATAGTTTTTGACTTTTTTTTTCTTTCCACATTCATTAAATTCCATATCTTTCTTCTTCTTCGTCCTTCTATGTAATTACTTAATAATTTCCTGCAGAAATATTTAATTCATAGCTTGCTCCGTCCTTCTACACATTTCAAAACTGCTTGCCTGACCTTTCACTTTCTCATGACAGACTACATTGCAGTTTCAAATCTCTTCTCCAATTAATCTGCATGGGGGCACAAGTAAAATACAAAGTTGGGAATTGGATTGCAATTTCTGTGTTATTACTACTGAGCAAAGGCCAGCAACCTCATGTTTCTTGCATTAGCTGGCCCCTGCTGTTTCACTTAAAATCCATTTGTTTGAAATGAACAGGTTATAAAAATTAGGCTCCGAATTTTAAATGTTTAGCTAAAATATATACTGTGATGAACTGCTCTATTAAAAAAAAGAATTCCCTCTCCCCCAAAAAGCCCACCCAAAAACCCATCTTTGGATAGTTTCCTTCAACTCTAAAAAAAATAGCTGCAAAGACTCAGAGTGACAATACAGAGTAAGATAATATGTACATTTTTCTTAAAATCTGCCAGTGGAAACAGATGACATAACAACTAAATTGTCATTACTCATTAGAGTTCCTGCAGGCAAAACTTATAAAATATAAAGGATATAATACCAATTCCTTTCCTGAAAAAAAAAAAAAAAACATCTTTGTAGAAATTCCTTTTTTATTTGTTTTAGGAAAAAAAATCTTTAAAAGATACCAAAAATGAGATAACACTGAAAAATTTCTTCTGACACTGTTAATTATGTTTCTTTGTTGGGTTGTTTCATGAACTGGAGGCCTTTCACCATATAATAATGAAAGCCCAACTGCTAGCACCCAGGAAGGAAATTCTACTGACTTTGCTTCACTGTTCTAGGACCCAGTAAAAATACTTCACAAAATATTCTTCACACCTGAGAAGGATGTTGATGATTTTCACAATAAACTAAGATAATGGAAATTTTATTATGCATAACTAGGTTTTCCAAGTACTGTACATCGAATTAACCTTTTAGAAAATAATGAACTCAACTCTTATTTTAGTAACAAAGTGGTAAACCAGTTCTAACTTATATTCATTTAATTCAGCGCAATTTTCAGGGAAAACCCAGGATAACCAAAGCAGTATTTGTCTCACAGTTACCATCTCAGCTTCAAAGTCTATTCCTGGTTCCCTGGTTCCTCTTAAATTTTTTTTTTTTTTTTTAAACTTAGCTGAGAAGTGTGCACTAGTCAAGAATATATCCCATTCCACAAAATCTGGTCTGGAGTCACAGACCTTAAAGGTTCCACTATTTTTCAAATCGAGATAAAGCTCTTGAAGATCTCTGTGACTCCAGTTCAATGTGTCATCAGCTGGACCTCTCTGTGTTTATTGCAAAACTATATTAATTTAACTATTATAACACCCAATAATTGAATTTAGCAGTATGTTAAAATCATGACATAGAAACTACTAGTTTGGAACTATCCAGAGTTCTGATTATAAAAACAGAAAATGGGTCTATGTGAAGGAAGAGCTACTTATGATAGCAACTAGCTCATAAGTAACAAAGGGATGTTTCAGCTCACTTAACCTCATAAAAGCATAGCTTGGATCTAGAAAGCTCCAGATGGTGCCTTTCCAGACACTAGGAAGATAATCAGAGTATGGTTGAGGTTGAAAGGAACCTCTGAAGGACATCCTAACTTTCCTGCTCAAGCAGGCTCTTTCAGAGCAGGCTGTGCAGAACCATATAAAGTGGGAAAGCATAGCCTACTAGAACAGGGGCATAAAGCATCTCAGATATTTCATGCAGAACTGACAGCACAGGCAGAACTACACTGGAGAACATCTCCTTGGGATGAAAATAGTAACAATACCTTGTATTTATTTACTTGGAAAGGATTGCTCATGGATGTACCAATGTTATGGAACACAGTTTTAAGCTTCCTCTATCACTGTATATATATTAAATTGCCCTTTGGGACCAAATGAAAGAAAACCAGTAACAAACAATGATTAGCCCTTTACTTTTTTCTTTTATTTTTTAATAAAAATCACAGAATGGACTTAAATAAAAGGTATTTAGAAACTTTCATTAATTTGCCTTTTTTCAAGAATAAAACAGAAAAAAATCTATTCCTCCGCAATTGTTTGTGCAAAACCAGTTCTACAACTATTATCAAATACTTTCAGGCTAAGAACCCTGTTTCCTTAGCTCTCTGGTCAAACTGCTAAGGCACCAGTATTCAGAAAATACCCACTTTTATAGAACATTTGAAACAACTGTGTTTTTCTTTGATAATTTTCAGACTAACATTGAAAGAGAACTAATGCCTTTCCATTTTTTGTAAGAAATTATGGAGGGAGAATGACATTTTAAAATCATCCCTCACTCAACAACAAATTAATCATAATTAGACTAAGTTCTTCAAAGCTTTACCAGTTTAATTCTTTCTTAGACTTTCTTTAGACTGACTACATCTAAGGACAATACAGTTACTTTTTTCTTTTTGGTTTATTATTCTGAATTATAGACACCTCTTTCAGACAGTGAAGAATCAGTGCTGACAATACCTTAATTATCAGAGCCTTCAAGGGATTTACAAAATGCTATTGGCTGCCTTTCATAGCTAATTGCAGCTCTATTTTCCTCCCGTCTGTTTTGTTTTCTCTTCAACATGGTGAAAGAAAACAGTCACAAAGTTATCTAGGATCCAATCAAGGAGCTGCATCCTTGAAAAGCAGCAGAATTTGGAGAGGTGAATTAAAAGACAAAATTAGCTGTGCCTAGTTCCTAATTGTATCTACCAGTTACTCATCTCATGGTTTTGGCTGAGCTTTTTTCACCCTTCTGCCTCAAGTTTTCATTGCTGTAAAATATGCATAGCATTTCCTCATTGCCCTCTGGGGCAGAGAATGCTTAAATGTCGATACCTACACAGTGCTTCGACTATGCAGTATGCTATGTAAATTATATGTATTTTCAAAGATTTGAACTGCTGTATTTAGAAAATTTTGAACTCTGAATTGAAAGAGCTTCCTAGTGACAGGCTGATCAGGTGAACTTGTCACTTACAAAACTGCCCTACTGTAGATTTAGGAAATGAAGGAAACTATTAGGGATCCCACAGTACTCAAAGTAAATAACTGGAAATTCATCTACTGATTTCAAATTGGGAAAGGGCCTAAGTGTAACTGAACTCCTGCATATTTGAAAGCCATTGTTTTAAACACTGACTTCTTATCAACACATGAAGCATATATAGCACTTTCCTAGTCAAATTGGCTAAAAAAAAAAATTTCTGGATAGGGAAAGGTTTATTAAATCATTTATGAATAAGGTTTGCATGTACATTAATATCGATAGGAAAACAAAACCTTCCCAGGACATTAATATTTGTCTCAAAGGAACAGTGATTTACGTTAAAGATAACAAGCTGGTTATCAGGATCAAATTAAACTTATCTGAATACTAAAAATTATATTTGACAATGATATGTTACCATTTGGTTCAACCAAACTGAATGCAGCAGGCAAGTGAATAAAGCATGTGAATGAAGATTGGAATTGGAGAAAAATATAATTTGTTGTTAGATTTGGCATGTGTTGTGGTGAACCATGGCCAAAGCCAGGGTCAGCCAGATCAGGTGGACCCAAAGGTCGACTGGTTTGATGTTGCCCCAGCCCAAAACTTCTGAGCATTCATAAGGGTGTGAAAAATACATAAATCCGGGCATTATCATTGGTCGCAGCCCTCCCTTCCCCATATTTCTCATATCTGGCTGCTTTTCCAGAGACATCTAGGCTCTTCGGCAGTTAATTGGTCCTTGTTAATCCTCCCCGCCTACCCTTTCTCCCACTGGCTGTAATTCCTTCTCCCTGCCTCTAAAACACCCCCTGGTTGATGTATCATTGGTTACTGTGTGTTTTCCACACCCATATCGTGGCGGTACAAGACGCCCCGCAAACTACGTTTCTTCGACTTTCTCTGTGGATTTCTGCTCTCCAAATAAACCCTCTTCACTCACGAGGAGTCCCTCTGCTTCCATCCTACCTCCTTTGCATGCCCTAGACAGTGGTGGGCAAGGAGAACCCATGCTGGTTCTTCACCCGCTCCCCTGCGCCACGTTCGGTCTCCATCTGTCCCTGTTCGGGGCAGGAAGAAGTTATATCCATCAAACAAAAAAAAAACCTATTTATGATACAAAAAGACTTATAGGAAGTAAGTTACACAGCCCATTTAAAAACTATATCCATGCTAAAAACAAAGGGGACTCATATTTCTGTTTACTTTCTGACCTTCTGTAGAGCACAGGAAAAGATGAGTAATGTAAATAGGCTTCATTGCCATAGGCAATTAATAGCAAACTTTCTCATTTGTTATCAAACTTTTTGTCACAAGAAGGAAGAAGAGGGAGAGGAAAGAGATGAAGGGAAAAGGAGATACCTACTGAATAAATTCTAAATATCAACACTAAACTACAGCTACAGGCAAAGTACACAAGTACTCTTCAGTGAGATGATGTGCAGCACAATTATTGTGGACAAGAAAATTGGAGGACCATTGGAAAATGTGAAGGATCAGGCATAAGCATGTAATCAAGCTTTGTCTCAAACATGCTGACTGTTGTGATAGGGAAGTTGTGATTGGAAGAGAGGGTCCTGTGGATGTGGGGCAGCACTGTTCTGAGCCAACTTCCCCTTTCAGTTCCTGGGCTTGCAAGTCTGCCCTGAGAATCATGCTCAGCGTGCCTGTGCCTCGAGAAGGATTGAGTCCTGGGAACCTCACTAAAAGGGGCACCAGGGGCTCACAGGCCCTCAACTGCACACGGCTCATTTCCTGGAGTGCTCCAAAAGGCTGACTGTGCATACACGAACAGTGTGGTGTGAATGGCATGCAAAGTCTATTTTACATAAGAGGGGTGTACCAGGTAAGCTAGAAAAGGAAGTTGATAGATTCCATGTGCTCTCTTTTTTTGTTGATCGCAGGTCCAGACAATCCATGGTGGCAGGAAAGATCCAAGGACTGGTGGTCTTTTTCTCTCATTTTCTCTCTTCTCTCTTTTTCATCTTTATTCTCTCCTCTTTTGTTTTATCCTGGCAAGTGAGGTTATCACATTCTCCCCCTTACTCCATGCCTTAACTTTGTTGTGAGAGTTGGAAGCTTGTTAAGGTTTGTTCTAGAAGCTGAGCTTCTTGTCCAACACCTCTACAATTAAATAGGGTGCTAGTTGCTGGAGTTAACACAATTACACAATAAAGCCTAAGAGTTCCCTGACACATGGACTGGTTTCTTTGTTCATCCAGATGAGAATTTATAACCAATATCACAGCTGCTACTGGATTGTGATAATGAGTTAAATACAAAATTGTGAATTCTCTTAAAGCAGGAAAACTGGATTTTCAAAGCATACACCAAGGAAAGAACTTCTCTTTTGATTATCAATGCAAGATACTTCACAATTATCAATTAATTTTACTCTGAAGTAAGAAAGGCTTCTGTCATTGCTGGATGGATTTCCTTATTCTATTCTTAAAAATCAAAGCTGTCTAACAACAAAAATCCAAGTAGAAAAAAAGCTCAAAAGAAATCTTAGTTAAGTGGGAATTGTATTCACTTGTCCACTGTGCAAGTTTAACTCTTCTCAATTAACATTTGTGCTTATGAGCCAAAGAGAAATTAATGTATTTGCAAGTGATTTGCTAACATTTTTGACAATAAATTCACCCTCTTCATCAACTACACTAAAATTTAAAAAAAAAAACAAAACAAAAAAAACAAAGAAAGAAGGAAACAAACAAACAAATCAAATGCTTTTCCTGCCTTTGAAATCTTTCCTCTTTCTTCTGCCCCTGTGTCAGTAACATCATCATCCTGACCATTCTGGTAGTGGCAGGAAAGGTACCTCTATCTAGGATAAATTTGTTCCTTACTTCTGTGTTCCACCTGCAGAAAAGGCAACATTGCAAAGTATGTAATTATTAATATATAATATTATCAATGTAAATTATTACTATATCTAACATCAAGTATTAACGCAAAGATTTAAATATATGGGTTTGTGATTGTAAACAAATCATGGGGGAATCTGTCATGTCTGCAGTACAACAGGCACGTGATTGACAAAATAAATGTGTGCATAATTTTATATCTCTCTCTGTATATAAAAACAGCCACACATTCTGCCTGTTATTTAGATGATTCTGTACTCAAAAAAAAAAAAAAATCATTTTTTGAATTGTCAACAAGAATAAAATTAATACTTCTTACAATAAAATCCCAAACTATGAGGCATTTCCTTTTCAAGATAATTTTTTTCCTCTTTCACTATTCACAAAAAACTTGTCATTAACTAAGAAACCAAACCCATGATTTTATTACATATTTACATTCAAGTTTCACTGTTCTACAACCTGACAGAAAATTTCATTCCTTGGTAATGCTATCACAGGCTTTCATGAGGCAGATTTCTTACAGTGTGAAACCTGATTCTTTTAGGCATACTGGTGTGCATTTTATAAATGTGTATACTGAATGTCTTTTCAGTTAGAGGAAGATGCTGGCCAGTTGGAGGACATGCTACTTCATGACAAATATAAATTTTTAAGCTTTAGAAGTTTTCATATTTATTTTTTGAAAGTGGATAGTAGCCTTTTACTAGTCTTTTGCAAAATCTGCTTCAAAAGAAGTTGTCTTTTCAAAGGCTGTTTCTGCTCTTGGGATAACATTTTTCTTCTCTCCTCCTTCTATAATAAAAAATTTAAAGTCTTTAGTAATATAATAGTCTACTTCCTTGAATAGTACTGGTCAGCTTGATGTACATTAACTGTACAACTTGTGTTCTTTTCTGAGCTTCTTTTTGGAACCACTTGACTTCCTCGCCCATTGCCTCAAATCAGATGGAAAAAAAAATTATAAATTGGTATTTTGTCTGCATCTAAAGCCTTCAAAGGTCCTATATCCCACAAACAAAGTATTAGAAACATTGTAGGAAATAATGATCCAAGATAGCACTTTAAAAAATTACTGACAAAATTAAAAAGAAAACAAAAACCAAAGCACAAAAATAAATGTTGCTTTCATATGCATCATCAAGAGTTCCCAGGACTTTTGGTGCAGAAAAACTCAGGCAATTCCAAATTTATTAAGAAAAACTTTGGAATGACTTTGATACACACACTCAACCCTATATTCAGGGTTGACTTTTACAGAGAACTGTATAGAAGAAAACTATGACCTTTAGGACTGTATATATAGAATCAATATTTTCAAGGTTTGTAAGTGTCTGAATGCATTGGTATGGTTACACATTTATTTCAAGACACAGAAAAATAATTCTTTTTAGCCATTTGATACAGCTTGCACTGTTCTTCACTTTCTTGCAGGTCCCTGTGGTAGGATTCAAAACTGGTTGTGATTGACCAACATTTGCTCTAAAGAGTGTTCTGGAAGGTTGTTCATTAGGTGAGACTGAATATGAAGTCATGTCCATGCACAGAGTCCCCTGGTTTTCACAAAGGGCAGCTGACTAAATTGGCAAGATCACATGAAGTATGAGTTTTAGTTGAAGCCTGAAAGGGGAGGTAGCATTTCCCCACTTTTTCTGCACAAGCACACCAAAGATGTAAAGTGCTCCCAGTCCTTAAATTTAGGATTTGCAAATACAGCAAATTAAATTTTGATGTAATTGCCAGCAATAGGAGGAATAGCTATTCCAGTGACTATTATGTAAGTCCAGTTCCTGGTACCTCCTTCCCACAAGAGAGTTATGATCATCTGTTGAAGTGCTACTGATCAGTTTGAATAATACAGACAGGATATGTTATTCAGCATGCCTGGGAAATTATTTCATTTATCTATATAGTCTTCCCTGTCTAGAAAAGTAAATAGCATTTCTGCCACCTTCCCCCTGGAACTTGCAGTGAGAGGATGCAGGTTGCTGCCTAAGCAATGATGAATCGATTCATACAGTTTCTACTCCTTCACAGTGACAGCATGGCTTGCACATAAATACAGGACCTTCTGCCTTGTGTTGATCTGCACTAGGGTTGCAACACTGTCTTAACAGTCAGTGTGCTCACTGTCTTCTGGGCCTGGGTTTAGGGCTGGAGGCATGTTCAGAGTACAGGTAGAGTAGTACATTGAGTAACAATGCTTGAGATCAACCCAGTCTAATGTACTTCTGTTTACTGGCATCTAGAGATTTTCAGCCTCTTGACAATGAACAAAACTTAAAAATAAATCACCAAACAACAAGCACTCTTGGATAATTAAATCACAGGATTCACAGTACTTGTCCTAAGTTACTTCATGAGTCAGAGTAGACTTTCCACTCACTTCTAATATTGAACCAGGTTTTCAGGGGAAGTTATCAAATAATTTGTGCATTTGAACAGGTTTTCAAGCCCAGGCAGGAGTTAAAAAGCAGTTTCTTTACACAGGCTTTTTCACAGCTGGAAATTTCTGCTTCTCAGCCTATAGGTCTGCATTTTCTCCCATTTGCTCTTGTTTGAAAACTTTCAAGGATAAAAATAAATACTTAATTGAAAGACTGATTTTACTTTATTCCACTCAGGAGGGCAGTCTTCACAATTTTAAAATTTTGAGATTTCAGGGTTTCCATAGGAAATGACAAGCAGATAGAAAACACTCCAACCTGCAGGCTTGTACAGTACACAGGATAACAGAAAATAGTGGATAGCTTTGAAAGGAAATGTAACAGCTTAGTCTGCTTAGGGGTGATACATCTCTTAGCGAGGTACATCTTGGATGGCAAATCTCACTAGGAAATCATCTCCCAGCTGCAATACTAAGCCCCTGAGGGGCCAGGAAGGCACCACTAACAGAGGTCTACTGAAGCTCTGTTTCAGCCATTTCCCTGTTAGGTTTTTTCAAACTAGGCGCTTATCAGAAGTCAAAAGGCAATAAATCAATGGGGTCATGGAGTTGATCCAAATGAGCAACAATGGGTCATTCCCACAGCACCAGCAGGAGAAGGAAAAAAAGGTCAGTAGTTTTAGAGGTTCTGTTGTATGAGCTGTGTTGATTAGATTTTTCTTTCTGCACAAGTTTGACTTTGAGAATGTGTAAATACCAAAAGAAGACATTTCAGATGTGGGTTTCCTGACTGATCTGTAGCTGTCTGATATGGATTACCTCTAGAGAGCCAAAGCAAATAGCACCTGATAGGGTGCCTGTTGTTTGAGAGCCAGTACCACTTCTTCTCAGTCAGCGGAATGACTGATTTTGTCTCAGGTTACTGAAGGCTCTCTCACATTTGGAAATGTCAATATTTCAATAATCTATGTTGAAAAGGTAGACTAGAAGTGGCCCTTCATTTCAGCTGCTGATAGTAAATTCCACAAACTCATCACAGAAACACATATGTCTGGACCAGTGTAACACTTAACTCCAGATCTACCATAAAAGCTTGATAACTTGCTTATCACTAAACTTTTAGTTATGACTGCAGTCTGAAATGCCTGGGAAGTCCTTAGAATTTTTCCCATTGTTTCATGAAATGAAAAAAATGAAAATGTAAAAAATGAAAAAAAACCCCATGTCTTCCAGCTGTAGAATCTCAATCTTCCTTCAGCCAAGATCTCCAGCTTCATTTAGAATGGTTAGATAGGAACTAAAAGCATGTGGCGTATCTTCTCATGTTTGAAGTATTGGCCTATATAAACCAGAAAGCCTGTAAGGCTCCTCTGTGACACGTCAATTCTTATATATAGTGTATATATAAACTTTAGTTTGGTCCAGAGATAGTCACTCAGTGACAAGCTTGCACTGGCTTAGTTGCCCCAGTTGAAAGAGACTCTGCCACATCACTGGCAGCAGGGGTCAGTCTTCTTGGTTGTGATCAGTGATGAAAAACAAGCTCCGACTACACAAACATTATAAGGGGTTTTGGGGTTGGGTTTTTTTTTTTGTTTTTGGTAGTTGTGGTGATTTCAATAACAACAGCTGCAATTAAAAAATAGAGAATAACTACTTAGACTTTATTTACCTAAAGCATCTACATATATCTATACTGAATAAACCAAAGGTCATATACATATTTCTGAATTTGATGTTATAAAACTGACATGTCTGGAAAATGTTCAAATTATTTGACAAGTGATTGGTGAAAAGAAATATGTAAAATGAAATGTCACTTGCTTGTACTCCTCTGGAACCTTGTTTATCCAGTGAAATGTTAAGGTAGATGACCCTTGCCCCTAGAACATCTCTATGTTTATTGTAAGTCAACTCTCTAAACAGAAGACTGAAATGAAGTTTTAGGTAAAATGACAGTAACAACCCTTTGAAGATCAGATTTATGGCAACATTTAAGACACTGGAAATCCTTGGGAATCTTAATGTACTATAAGTAATACATACATTGCAATATAGCAAATTGATTCCCACAGTGGCCTCAACTCACATAGAAGGTCTTTAGGTATTTATAAAATAATGAGTCAGTTCATTTGCAGCTTGAGCAACAGAAGCCAGAATTATTCTCACTTCCTTCACATTCTTTGTCCATGTTTACAGTGGGGACATGTAGGCTCAGAAAAGCTTACAATACCACTATACTCTAGGGAGTTACCCTTAATAAAATATTCTATTTGTATTTTTTTATTGCTCTGCTCATGCTTATTTTTAACATTTGATCAGTCATACTAAAGAGAGGAGAAAGCCTCTTAGTTAAGGCAAAAATCTTGCAGTGGAGCTGGTCACATTATAAAACGCGGTACACTCAGTATTTAAATTACCATGGCTATAAAAGAGCTTGTCTAAAATAAATGAAGTTTTAGTCCTTCATAACCACGGCAATTATAAGTGGAAAAATCCTGTAATACCTCTATTAACAAAGATAATCAAAACAAAATGAATACTGTTGAGGAACCACCTGCAACCACTGCAACAATACAGTTTCTTCAAGAAAACGAACATGAAAATAAATTTCCAGCTACTCCAATACATCTTTGGCTCCCTAACTCCAAAAATCAAACACTTTCCATCACCAGGGTTAAACTGCAGTAGTCTAAGAGTCCCCAAGACAGAAATTTTACGTATTATTCTGGAAACATCCTGATACACTGTAACTATTTTGAGATCGTGTACATATCAAGAGACTGGAAAAAGAAATTTTTGATATAAAATGGGCACAGTAAAACAAGAGAGAACCAAGCAAAACAATGAAAAATAACCCTGTTTGTCAAGGCAGGAGAAAATGAAATTATCTCTACAGCAGAAAATACCTTTATTTCAATTGCAATTAGTTAGGATTAGATAGTTTATTGCAATTAATAAGGTTGTGAAAACACAACTTGTTCAGCATTGTAAAAGTATGAGTTTTCACACTTCAACACTGTTCTCAGGAACTAGCAAATCTTAAATCTGACTTAAAAAATTGCTTTAGCAAGCTGTTAGCTTTCTGTACTATGTACAAACTGTGCATACTTTAAGTAGCAGCATATGTTCTGATAACTAAAAGATACTGGAAATCTATATTTAAGATTAATATTTGCAGAAATATAAAACTTTCCATGGTTTGGGCACTTTAATTTTAACTATGTAGTGACAAATATTGCTAATTTCTGTGCGTACTCATTGCAGTGTATAAGTTCATGGTAAAACTGTTTAGAACCTGAAATTTTGCAAACTTAAAGAAAAACCTCACCTAAGACAATGTTAACCTGACTGAAATTGGCATGACTGTAGAGAATCAAAGTAATTGACTCCTGATTTTGAGCTTTCTGTAACAGTTTTTATTCTAGGCACAACATCAGCTAAACACATATTTCATTCATAGACTGTGTTATAAGGTGCCATTAAGAATGTTTCTTACTTCCAGACATTTCAAGAGAAAAGAGTTTATGGAGAAAGTAAATTTCAAATTATATCTGAGTTTCTTACTTAGAAGAAGTGTTGTTAGTGTTGATCATTAAAGCACTCCGTTTTTTTTGAATTCACACAAGTAATGTTATTGTATATCAAAATCAACATAGATACTTAATGCTAGATTTACAGTGTTGTGCTCCAAAACTTTGTAAACAGATTATTTCAAGTGTATTTTACATGCTATATTGTATTAATTATATTCTATATCAAGTCACCATGACATAAGTATGCAAGGCATTTAAAAAGGAGTTATAGGGCTGAAGATGAAAGACCATTTCTTTCAAGTATGGAAATATCTGATAGAATACCTAGTCCTTTTAGATACGTAGAAATAATCACTATATCTATCTTCAAGAAGGTAAGATCAGAGGATAGTTGCTATTAACAGACAGAAGGAGGCAAATTAATATTCCAGATGAAATGACGTTAACATTTTACTGCAAATCTTCTAAAGAAAGCAAGCTGAAATACTGGTGGAAGTGGCTAACAATGAAAGTAGGGTACAGAATAGTAACAAGCTTGAAATTCTTACTTGAGATGTCTTCTCTGTATCTCCTACACACAACTAGTGTATTTGTAACAAATCAATCTTAGAGGATACAAAATTAAAGAAGAATGAGACACATTCCAACTTATTAACAATATGAGGTTTCAGAATATTGTGCATTAAACTACTATCTAGATGAACCAGGTATTTCTATATACTATTCTATTTTTAATCATGTAGAATCAGTTAAGTTCATTGTTTGACTATTGCATAATAATGCTATTTCTGTCTTGGAGTTATTTACAGCATGAAAACAGTTACCCTGCCTTTTCTTTCACAGCATATACAGTTGAAAAACTGTTTTTAGGCGTTGGGGGATATTTCAAAATTACCTTCAACTTTAATTTTTTTTGACATACATTCCAAAATTGTAATTACACAGCTGTTGTTCAACCCTCACAGAAATCTTTAAAACAGATCTCTACAAGAAAACTGTTATTAGAATGCGAAATTATCTTTTACACAAATTAGTTCACTGTAATAAAATTTTCTTGTTAAATACTGATGCTGACAGCTTGTAGCAATACCTTTTACCTGTTCTTGTCCCAGAGGTTGTGCCAAAAAACTAAGTCTCCTTTTGACTACCTGTATGCCTCAGAATGGTTTAAAATTGCTAGAAATACCTGAGCACTGTCTCAAATCTGGGCAAAAAATAATCAAACAGCTGTAGAAACAGCATTACCAAGAACCGAACAGTGCCTTTAAGAGCAGCTTGATTCAATAACTATTAACCTTTGTATAGATAAAAAATATTTGCTAGTTTATTATCCCGTTGTATTAATTTGGAAATGTCAGTCATATGATCTTTTCAGCCTTTACCCACACTTTTATTAAAATTTAGGAGATTATTGGGACCACCTGTCCATTATCATTCCCAGTAAACCTTTTGCATGTGTTCCAACTCTCAAAAATTGGAAGGGTTTTGGTGTTTGAAAGATAAAGCTAATCTTGACAAGCCATCTGAATAATCAACTAATGAAGAACTTCTGAGCTTGATAACAAGTGTGGGAAGATAACAGAAGAGCCCACCTCTGCATTTTCTTGATAGCTAGAAATGGAAAACCAAGTGTGGTAAAAAGATATGATATGAGAGGAAGATCTGTCAGAAATGTGAAATTTTAATCCATACAAGTACCAATGAAACTTGCACACTCTGAAGATAATGGTTATGCTGCCATTCGATTCTGCATAGTGGCTTTCTGCTTTACTTTGTGTCCTTGAAGCAAAGGTAATTGGTTTTTACTCTCCTGTGAGCATAATGTGGTATATGACTGCTCTCAGCCCATAGGGAGAACACATCACACACTAATTGTATTGGCAAATCAGAATCAAATTGTGCTAATACATTCAAGGCTACTAACAGGTTTCATCTACTTAAAAAGCTCTGTTGCTCTTATCTGTCCAAATACAGAATTTTCCTTGACCTGGAATATCATGTCAATAATTAAAATATAATAGTCAGATGATGAATGAAGTTTACACAGTGTTTAAGTAATCTCATAAAAAAGAAGGATGCACATTTTCAGAACCTGTTATCACCTCTTTGATGGGGACAATTTCTGTTTCACTGTTGTATCTTGCAAGCTCTGTTTCATGGTGCTCTATTTCAAGTGAGTAAATTATTTCTGAAAATAATGTCACGTAATTTATTGTATAACTTCATTTTTCATTGGTAATGTTGCAACTGCTAGCTCTTTTTTTGTTTATCAATTATTATTGTTAGTAGTTAGTTATCCTACTTCTATTGTGTCTGTAACATACTGAAGCGGAGTGATGGAAAACAGAAAATAAATTATATGTTTTCCTTGACCTTCTAAACGTAAAAGTAGTAGCTTTTACTTATTCCCTGACTTGAATAAATAAAAGGATTTTATTTATTTTTTTAAATTTTAATGTAAAGTATTGTTCTGGCTTTGTTGTAGATGAGACAAAGAAAGATCTCCTTTGCTATCTCTGTTCAGATATGCAAGCTGTAATAAGGAACAGGATGAGTGCATTATTGTGGTTCAGAACACAAATACTCAGTTTAGGGTAAAGGTAGTACATATTCTACTGCCTAGTGAGAGTAGAGGAACTTCAGCTCAGCATGATAAAAGAGATTCTGGAAGTTACTCAGATGCACGTGAAAAAATCCCCATCAATCTTTCAAATTTAACATTTTAAGGTTGATTTTATCCCTGTCATGGTATAGTGGACACATTTTATAACTTATGAACAACTTAATCCTGAAAAATACTCAACAGAGCTCCAGGAACATGCTTTTTGTACTCTGATCCAACCATCCTGAGTGAGAAACTGCATTGCTCAGAACCAGTTCAATTCAAGCTCTATGAATGGCATAAACTTACTTCATTAAGGCAAAACATAATTTAAGTTAAATGTGTGTGCATTTCTGAATGCACTTTTATTTGGATTACAGGTGCTAATCATGTAGCTACATCTCTCCTCAAGCACAATTGGAAGGCTTTTTCCTATCAGATGAGTGAATTTTTTCCATGTAATCACACTGAAGTTATATAAAGTAAAAAAAAAGAACCTGAGTCTTCTATCACTGATATTCTGCGTCAAGTAAACAACTACACTACAATGAATTCAACACACTTTCTTTTTTGTTTAGTAGCATTTCATGTATATTTTATCAATTCATCTATCTGCACACACCGTAGATAGGTAGAATTTTAATTTTGGCCTATGTTACTTCGTGGTAGTGAATATATTGTAGATTAATTCTTCCTTGTTGCTTGATAAAAAGTTAAATAATGTGATTTTTTGCTAATTTTATGATCTTATCTTGTGCTCATTGAAGCTCCATGGGAAACATAAATCACTAAGGAACAGCAAACAGATTATTTCTGTTGAGGACTATTCTTGTCACCTTTAGCAGTGCTTCCAAACAGTGGAAAAAATTAATAGTAAGGTAGATCACTGAACTCATCTACTTGGACAGGGACACATATGCTTTGATTATACTTTCTGAAGGATTTTGAGAAACTTTAATTGCGTCAAGATAATTTCAAATTTAAAAAAAATAAAATAATAATTTCTCTATTAAGCATCTCTGAGGGTTTCCAAACTCTTGGGTCATGTAGTTCAGTGCTTAAATATCTATTACTTATTTCAGTGCAAATGTACAACTGATAAAGGAATATTTGAAAGATAACTCCCTTTAACGAAAGACAGATACCTGCAACTATTGTACTAGCTGATTAAATTATAGATGATGTACAAAAAAGATAATATCTCAAGAGTAGTAACAGAATGCCAATTAGAAATCAAAATTGTTTTGAACTCTTGACAGAAGTAAGAAAACAAAACCAGTCCACCACACTTTAAGAAAAAAAAACCCCAAACTTCCAAATAGACCTCAAAGTTTACTACTACAGGAAAATTTGTACATTTGACAAAACTTGCTGTGACCTTGTAAGTGACCTCAGGTGTCAAAGTTTGATGTGGAGAGAGTAGGGGTTGTCCCATATCAAAGAGAAAGTTGGGGAATTTTACGGTGTTTAGCTACCTGAAGTATCTCTAAATAAAAGGACAGCATGGTCTTCCAAGTATGACAATAGGCTAGCTTCTTAATCTGCTGTCTCTGTAAATGTCTGCAATGTGCTGTACAGGCATCTTCTATTTGAAAAACAAAGGTGATCAAGCTCTTGCACTTGGATTCTATTTCCAGACTATCTCAAAATACCTGTATTACACAAAACAAGTAAATTGACTCTTTAACCATTAGTTTCTTGGTTAAAGTAAATATAGACTGAACAATTTGGTTTAGAGACATATCCAACAGTGACCTGAAAGATAGATAAATTCATTGCAGCCACCACAAACAAAAAACCAATCCCCCTCCCCCCCAAAAGAAACCTCTTACTGCAGTGCTGAGTGGAAATGATAGGTAGAGTACATAATAATGTTGGCTAATATCCAGCAAACACCGTGGTTCCTGCAGACCAAGACTCTTCAGTCTAATCAAAGTTCCCATCTTCTGAGGAATAAAGGAATTAAAGAAGTTAAACCAAAGTATCTAGCTACTTTATTGCACTTGGGAACATCTGGGAACACCATTACAGGATCCTACAAAGAATAGGCTGCGTTTTAATGTTTCTCCTTCATCCAGTGTTTTCCCTGTAGCTTATTTGATACAGCCTATTTCCCACGCACACACAGGGAAAGATAAGCACTGCCTCCCACCTTCACTGTGAGCACTAGTCAAGTGACACAAGCGTCAGTGCCTGTTAGGCATCCACACACTGCTTCTGTCCTGACTGAAGTCTGCTAAAAGCAGAATCCTTGTCCTCTTTGATTTTTTTTTTGGTGAAGTAGCGGTTGCACCTCTCTCCTTGACTGCAGGTGTGCCAGCCAAGTTTCATGACAGAATATCTAGTTTCATGATTTTTTCCAATCTTGTCTTCCCTGTCTGTCTTCTTTGTTATCAGTCAGTCTCAGTGTGGTTAAAAGGTAACTCTGACATACATGAGTGCTAATGTTTTAAAAGATCAGAATGTTGCTTTCAGTAATGAGATATGTTTCATATATAGTGATAAATAAAATCAACATGAACCTTTCCTTTCGTTTTGCTGCACATAACTAGGAAAAATTCTGTCCGGCTGTGTTAATGTCAAAAGCAATGCCTAAAGGCAGCAGCATATTTGTTCTCTTCACACTTTTGCCTTAAAGCTCATGAGTACCAGTATAGCTCAACACTGTTAGCCTCAAAACATAAAACCTGAAAAGAATTAGGATTTCTATCATGACCTAAGAACTTTAGATGAAAGAAACTATAGAGCATAACATTTATAGAACAAATCTGATCTGCAGTTACCATGTTGCCAAAACCCATAATCTTCTTCTTATTCAGCTCAGTTGAAATTAAAGTATTGACAGAAACAATTTCTGCCAGGAAAGTAGAAAAGTTAATAAGGGTGATATTGAATCTGGTTTTCTGCTTTCTTTTTTTTTTTTCCTGGGTAATCCACATTTTACATTCTACAAAGTGTCGTTGAAACTAAACAAATAAATTAAACCAACACAAAATGCCAGATTTTTTTTCTGCTTGCTTTTACCTTTGTATACATAAAATAAGCTAGAAGTAGAGGTCGAGCTGCTGAGTGCTTATTTTTTTGCCATAAATTTTAAGTGTGTTGCACAGCTTGAGTGGAACACAAAAGTATTAAGATGTATTTATTTTGAAAAAAGAGTGGGTTTTATTAGGATGAGAAAGAAATCAATCACGGTCTACATACTGCTTTAAAGGGTGGTTATGACATTACTGGAGTAAAATCCCTGAAAGGTGCATCAAGGATCACTGACATTTGCCACAGTGCCATTCTTTGTCAGTCAAGGTGGTAGCACCTTTTTCTTCTATGCAGGCAAAAGAATCCCCCGAAAACCCCAGCAAATAAGGCACAGCTTCAGAAGCTGTTTCTTACAAAAGAGAACATGGAAACCCTTGCTACAGGAAACAGTAGAACAATCTAGAAGGGTGACATGATAGGAAACTTTCCCGTTAGCACAAGTGGTCAGCCAACTTTGCTGCAAGGCATACACAAGCAATATCTAAAAATTCCTGCCATATTATACAACATGAAGATGTATTTGTACTGAAGTGCTTTAAAAGTGCAAAGTGTTATGTTTTTTTAACTGGCTGGGCAATGCTGAGCTTTTTGTTAAATGAATATCTAATAGTTCGCTACCTAGGTCAATACAAAGACACCCTACAATAAATTTGTTTTTTTTACTCACACAGCAGTGTCAGAAAAGTTACCTGGCCTAAGTAAATCTACTTCTATGTGTATTAGATTACCAGAATAAAATGTGCTTTACTAGCATTTATAAAGCTTATTTTTTCCAGCAAAAGAAATACCTGTCATCCCTTCTTTTATGGGTCAAAAAATGTATCAGTAATATCACCTTCATGACAAAAAGAGCAGGAGGATAAAAGGCAAGGAAAGAAAAAAGAAATACAAAAAAGAAAATTAATTTATTACAAATCTGTGGCTATTCTTAGTGTCTACCCTTGATTTGCTTTTAAAATCTCTCATACAGTGTAGTTTATACATGAAATAAACTATAAAATACATTAAATAAATCATCCTTCCTTTATCTAAAAAAATACAGTAATAATATTGACAGCTTTTTAATAGCCAAATATGTAGAACCTTACACAGAAATACCTATCTTAAAATCCTGAATAATCTCTTCACTTGTCACTGTTAGTGTTCTACTTGGAAATGTCCCATTGGACATAAGGTAATAATAAGAAGAGCTATTTTTCAATTATTTTTCTGTTTGATTTATAGTATTTTCAATGAAAATACTGGGATCTGTATTTTAGCTAGAACAGCCTATTTCCAAGAGTTGTATATTCAAGGTATTTTTTAAAATTAAACAATATTGAAAGACCACAGTTATACATTTTTGTAATTTTGTGGAGAAAATTGCATGCGTCTACTCAGTTGTTCTTGTAGTTATGTACATACACAGTAGTTATTTCCTAACCATTTCAGGCAGCTCCAAGCATATGTAAATTTACTCAGGTCCATTTTACCAGTGAACCAAAGCCAATTTGCATTGGTTGAAGTGTCCTTCACTGAAGGAAAAAAAATAATACTACTCTGTTGTGGAAATACAAATAGAACAACTATTTAAACAATGAACCAAAGTTTCAAAATGGAAATCACAAGAAAGACAAAGTGGTGTTGGCAAAGATTTCAGCTGAAATTAGAAGATGTAAGAAAGAAATTCAGAGTATTAAGATGAGAATATCAACACTTCTGAAAGTAAAAGCTCTAGATAAATTTAAGTTACAGAAAAATGCAAGAGATTTTTGTTATCAAACAAATATTTTTTTATAAACAATATTTTTTACCATTCTTGAACTTAAAATGACAATTTCAATACGCTGACCCCAAAATAATTTTTACCTGCCAATGAAAAAAAATTCAGTGTCTTCAGAGCTTTATTTTAGCCTTGAAACCCCCCAATAGAAGTATTCCTCCTAAAAGGAATACAGAGGCGTTTGGGCCACAATTCCCTAGTTACTTATCTTCTATGAAGTCTAACAGAGACCTAATCTTCCAGGAAAATACTTTGATTCAGGAGTTGGGAAATATTTTGTTTCTGATAAAAAATTCAAAATAATTTAGATGCATAATAATGATGAGCATAAGAACTCCTTACGGTTTTCCAAAGAAAAATGTCACTGAATCCACCTACTACAGATACTCATCAATTTCTGGAAAATTTGATTTATAATCAGAAAATATTTTGCCAAAAATTCTACAATATTATACATATACATACACATATTTGTGTGTGTATATATATATATGCACAGATATAAATTAAAAGTCTAGAACTATTTAAATGGAGGGCTTGCAAGTAGAGTTTTCAGTGAAGTTGGATTTGAATTTGTACCTGTACCAAAAAAGTACTCTTCTCCTCCAGTCTCCCCCTGTGTCAGGTCTAGGAAGCCTGTGCCCACATGGCAGTTGTGTCAGTTTCCAGATCAGACCAAGAACTAATTATTTACTCTTCATAATTCTCAGTAAGATCAATGACTTAAAGTTCTTCAGGCATGGCTGCACACAATTGCTAGAACTGACTCAAGCGAATTACTAAGAGTTTGGCCAAGGATAGAGTGGAACCACTTGCCTTGAGGGCAGCACAAGTTCTGATAGGCATAAGCCAGTGGTGAAATTGCACCTCAGAAACAGAAGATCCAATCCAAAGCTCTGCAATTTACATTGTATTAAAACAATTAAAAGGAGTATGATTCTAATTTAGGTTTCTTATTATAACTCTGACAGTGAGTCATTTGAGACAACCCAGTCAAAACAAAACTATTGCAAAACGGACAATTTGAAATAGCTTTGTATCCTTAATGTGGTGGTTCCTTCTCTGCACATTGCAGTTTTTCTCTTTCTCCTACTACTTCTTGTGGTTTAGTACAAAAGATCCCTGTTCTTTTGTCTAACAAAATTGCTATTTAGGGAGAACTAGTTGCTAGGCAGCAACGGCAGTTATAAAGCAAATTACAGGATATATACTTTTGTAATTGAAATGAAAAGTATAAGCCTGCTTTCAAATAAAAGCAAGTTTGAATTTAGACACTTGAGAAAAAAAGGGAATTTAAAATTTAAAAATGAAATTTCATGTGATAAATATCATCAAAGTCCTTCTGCCAGCACTCACAAATCAACATTTGCCCTTAAAATGTTAAGCCACAAGTCTTAGAACAAGTGTTGTCCTTCAGCTACAAAAATTCTAATAAGATTAGTTAATTGAAAGACACCACTGTGCTTTTCTGGTTCAAATGCAGCAAGTGGTTTTCTTAGTCTAGAGTGGCATAAATGCTATAGTTCTATAGGTTCTTGTTCCATATTGCTGACCATCATCATAAAAGTGTCATCCACGATAAATACACTACTTTCAACAAGCTATTTCAGGAACTGAGACCGTGTGTAAAGTATTTCCTCAGGGATGTGTTTTGAAAAATATCTCCTGAAAAAGAGGTTGCTTAGTACAATTCTTCTTACAGCACCTCATGAAGTTTACATACTTGTCAAAAATCATTGCAAGCTCAGAGATGTCTGCATGAAGTTCTGAACTGACATCTCATAAATAGTCTGACAGCTATGTGTATGAAATTGGATATCAGGAAAAACTTAAGAGGAACAAGAAAAACAAAACATATTGGTTTCTTATGTCCTCTGAGCCATTTTCAGGAGTTCTCTTTTGTTGTACTGAGACTGTCAACCTCCAAAACCCGACTTTTGAGCTCTTCAACTCACTTGATATAGTTCAGCTGTTGCCTTGAATTTATATTCCCAAGGAAACAAAAAAGTTTCTTTGTTTTTTTAAAGTTAATAGCATAAATAAAACAATAACATCTTATCTCTATTTTGTATTTTGAACGGACATTTTTTCATCAGTAACAACATTTCACCAAGAATGATTAAATGAGTAAGAGAAGGAGTCTTCCCAACTTCTTGCATAAGGCAGAAATAATGGCAGCTGGAGCCAGACTGGAATCTCATAATTTCTCATATCTAGTTTTTGTCTTGTCCTGAAGACTCTGTGCATAAGAAGGCCACTGGATATTGTGAAGCTATTCTTTCTTCATGCCTCTGTTTAAAAACCCCAAAGGTTTCAACGAGGTATGATGCCATGTATAAGACAAGAAGAAAAGTAGTGGCTTTTACAGGCATATTACATCACATTTCAATAAGGGCGTCTTGGTCACAGCTTTTTAGCAGCACAGTGGCTTCCAGCTCCTCCTCGTTGATGATGCTGTGTGCATTGGTGTAGAGGCACTTCAGCTGAGCTGAAAGATGTGTCACCTTCTTAGGGGAACGCAACTTAGTTCCTTTGTGGTATTTCCCTGGTGTTTAGGTGGTTTCACTGGTTGCCTGCTGTTACCTCAGAAGCCCCTAGCTCATCCCTGTAAGACTTCTCATGCCCTGAAGTGCAACAGGCTGAGGGCCCTCACTAGCACAGACAAGCCGGGTATTCTGCTCTGCTCCTTTCAGGTCAGTTTAAAGCTCTGTCAATGAGCCCTGATATCTCGTAAGCAAAGCCCCTCTTTCCCCTTTCAGAAAGGCGAATCCCATCCAATGTCAGCAGGCCTGGTACTGCATAGACCACCTCCTAACTGAAAAATATAAAACTGTGGTGATGACATCAGCCACAGAATCATGTATTAATAGACTGGGTCCATCTGTTTTTCCAATGTTGCTGCCCACAACTGGAAGGATAGAGGAAGAAGAGACACAGTCCCTACACTGACTACTATAAGATCAGACTTCGTTATATAACTGCTATTATTCCACAGCCTAAGGGAAAGACTCCTTCACTCTCATAGTACATGACAGATTAATCAGACAAATTCACCTGCACAAAATAAGGAGCAGACTCACCTCCTTCCAGTTTTAGATTCCTGTCTTAGAATTGGTGAGAGATAAAAGTCCATGGATATTTACACATTGGGATCAAATCCAAAATTTAGTCATTCAAGGGACTCATTGGAGACCTAAAAATCACCTTGTGATTATCAAAACTGCTGTAGATGAAATATTTATAAACTCTCAGTGCATATCATTGTAATATTGATTTTAAAAAAAATGATTTAGAAGATATTTTAAAAGAATCTTTACCAATTTAAGATTCCAGCAAGCTCTGCTGCTTTAATAAATTAATTCACTGTGGTTATTAATAAAAATGTTTTGGGTGATTTTATTCCATTGTTCTTCTCAGGTGGCATTAAATTAAACCTACATAATACACCATTGCATGAATGCATTGCAGTTTTACACCAGTTTCATTTACAATTCAATCCATGTGAGCCACACCAGAGGCTGTGTTAAGCAGAGCCTTTCATTAGAGTGGCTGCTCATTCAACAATAAGGCTTTGCTTGCCAGTACTCAGTCTCTCCAAATCCTTGGAAGTCTACTGAGGACAGAGCTCTGCTAATAAGCTGCAATGGGACCTTGTGCTTATAACTATTCCTTTTATTGTGCATTATGTTCCTCAAACATTGCCAAGCTATATAGTTTTAAAGTGAAAAGCTGAGTAAATGAGATATTTTATATACTGAACATATCAGAATCCCAGATGGGAAAACTGAATGTCATGTATATCCCAGGAAAAGAAAATAACAACATTGTCTATACAGCTGTTTGCCAACCCTTCATCTACATGTTGATTTTTCTGTTTCTCAGTGTAAAAGAAGGTTTATCTCTTATCTGGAGCATAACATAATCTTACCAGTTGTTTGTGATTCTTTCAAGGCCTTTGCTATATGCAGCTATTGCAAATAAATTAATTACAGAGTTATCCCTGAATTAAACATCACACTGAAAGTATAAATGAAAAAGATATTGACTGACAAAAAAGCAACCTCTATGCTTTCTCACTATTCCTGTATCAGAGAGGTGAAAACCAAGTCCCACTGCTCTTTAAGACTTGCAGAGATGATGGTAACATCTTCTCCATATTGACATCTAACGGGAAGGCAAATTCAGATGTTCAGTTCAAAGCTTGCCTGAAGAAGGAAAACCTCAAGAAACTACTTCCCCAGTTGTATCCATAAAACTCACTACTTTTGATCCTCTAAATACTGAATGATTGGCTTTGCCCCTAAGTAAACAGATGCTACTTCCTGAATAACAGAGTTGAGGGAACATTCAATGATGGTACGTGCAGTAAAACTGAGTAATCCCAGGATCACATAGACCCACCTGATTTTCGAGGTAGATCTGCATTTTTATTCTTAAAACAAGAATAACAAGTAAAGTTGAAAAAAATGAAGAAAAATGTTAGAAAAAGAATATTTTTTAAAAGGGAAATCTCACCTCTAATGGACAAAACAGAACAGATTAACAAAAGTATTATTTTTTCACACCTTTTACCACTTTATCACTTATGTGGGCCTTTTCCTTCTGTCTGTCTTAGTATAGTGCCATTTAACCTCTTCCTCAGCAGCAGGAAACCTTTGACAACCCCTTCTAAGAAATGCCATTTTCTAAAGCTGTGAATGCCACCTTCCCACTTCTCTTTGAGGATTTTCAGGCTTTCTGAACAGCAGGCTCCCATGTTTACCACATCAGTCCTTTGCTTGCCCAGCTAGCATGCTCACTTGCCATCAGAAACGCTTCCCTTCTTTCTCCAAAGACTTCCACTCAACCCACAATTCAAGAGGAACAAAGCCCCCAAATTCCTTCCTGCTGCCAAATCACAATCTTTTAACAGAACACAATATGCTAAAGCAAGTAAAACAGACACTGTGTGTTACAGAGAGGGCACTGGGAGGAGTGGCTATTTAGACATTTTAGATGAACTCCCATAAATCTGTTTTTGCACTTGTGGACCTCATACCGAATCAGCCTAACTGAATTTACAGCTAGTTTTGCAGAGCCCTACTTAATGGAAATAAAAGCAACGCAGTCAAGGAAACTTCACAAAGAAAACCAGGGGAATGTTAGGACTATAAACTAAAACCCTATGGATTAAAAAACCTAGCTACTTAAAGATATATGCAGTAGTCAAATTAAAGCTATTTATTTAGATGACAGACCCAGGAGGTTTGCAAGACTAAATTCTTTCTTACATAGGATATCAAATTTCTCCATGAGGATCCAGAACATTTTGGTTGTGATGAAATATTCTGTTCAAAAAAAGACCTACTGCTGGTCAAAAAATTTCTATACTGACAGTCCTTTTTTTCTGAGAAATAATTTCAAAGTTTAATTACCCTTGAAGTTAAACATACACTCTCAGTGCATAAACTGCATCCTCCTGTAATTGCACTTGTGTGATAGATTACTCAGCTCCTTATCAGAAATAACGTTCACAAATAACATTCACATTTATATACCTGTAAACAATGATGAAGCCTACTAAAATTTCTATTTAATAAGATTGAGAAAATTCTCTTTTTTTGAAATATTACTTTAACTTTGTAATTTTTTTCAGCTTTGATATTTTCAGTTTACAAAATATCAAATACAGCCTTTTTAACTTAATATGGTGTTTGGAGGAGAAACCAACCTGCCTTACCAGTATGCACAGGAACTGATGTTTCTCTGCTTAGACAGCTAAGACAGTTTTATCTCAGAAACAACACCATTGGAAGGTTAAAGTAGTTATTCACAATTATTAATTTCAGCATCATTACTTCCAACTATACAGCTTCTCACAGTGTAGTTATTACAAATGCTACTCTTTTCCTATAGCAAACTTTTGAATTTTTCTTGAATTTATGTTCCTTTTTGCCACTGGAACAATTGTACACCATATGAAAACCTTATTAGGAAATTTCTTCCCCCACACACCAAGCTGCTGATAAAGGTATTAAACCATACTGGGATAAGAACAAATCATCTCTGGCTGACACTTCCCCATTTAACTTGACTTTTGATAACTAAGAGCTACAATGGTTTTAAATCTCTATATATGTAGTATAGAGATTTTATATAACATTTGAGATAGAGGAAAGCAGAGAGGGAAGGAATAATGAAAAAGTTGAAGGATACAGGATCAGATACCAGTGAAGCATTTTTTGTGCTCTTGAAACAGGATGGACTTATTCTTAAGCAGCTACCTTAGTTGATGTTAGTAGTTTTTTTCTTTCCTTGTTATTAATCTTTCCATGCATTCTCAAATGAATTTAAGCTGTTTATTTTATCAACACTTTAACCTGATTAAAATATTTTCACCCGTTTTATTTAGTCAACCCAAATGTCTATATTATTCCAAAATATCTATGATACGAAAAACTTACCAAATTATGTATAGTAGGAAAAGCTTATTTAAATTCTTTTTAGGAACCCTTAAGAAAAAAAGAAAAAAGACATTAAAGCCCATAAAGAAAAGAGGAAGATGATTTCTCCCTTTTTTTCTCTGCATATATATTTACAGTTTTCTATCTGAATTCTTCCTGTAACACTGAGGTTACATCAGCATCTACTCTTGTTTTTTAGAATCTTACTCTTGTTTTATTACTAGTACCTATTTTTTTTTCCCTGTACATACATATAGAAAAAAAAAAAACAAACTGTGAATTGTAAATGCATTTCAGCTATTGTGGCTTCATCTCTTTTGCAGCAATTTTCTGTTAAAATACAAACTCAAGGAACTTATTATTACCTCGCACTTTTATTTTGCACTTCTTTGCATAAGCAGAAAGAGTCTTCAGATATTTCCACTTCCAGATATACTTCAACTTTTTACAACTCAGGGAAGATTTCTTAATGTCTTCTCCATTGGGTTTGTTTTTAAGCCTCACAGCAACACCTTTACCATTTTCTCCTTAACTTGCTTCCTGTGTCAGCATGGTGGTTGATCTTGGGGGGAATTTAATAAAGATGACATCCACTGCTGCCACTGTATTAATTCGTGTATGCTCAAGTTACAAGAATGATCTATATTCCTTTATTGTTAGACTTTCATCCCTCGGTTTATACTCAACTTCTGTTCACACCAATGAATGTTTCTGTATTATTATAAACTTGAAAAGACTCTTGGCTGGATATGAGTTTAGAAGTCTATCATAATTTTCTCCAGTGGAACACAGCAAACAATCATAAGACAAAAGTATAGAAAGGTCAGTAATAAAATTTTCTGCAGCTGACATGCAACATACTTCCACAATCCAATTAATTCAGTGTGACTTGTTTCACAACAGTAGATGATACTTGGTGTTAGTTTCCATGATACATAGAAATTAAGAAAGCATACTTCTTTCACCTACCCTAGAAACATAAAACAGTGGGTAAAGCTGGATATCATATCCATACACATTTACAGAGACATATTTTAGGGAAACAAGTAATGATAAAGAGTTTCATGAATCTCGGTGGTATGCACAGATAAAATGGAAAATCTAAGAGTTGTTTCTGTCATATTTCCAATAAATTAATTTATGTTGTCTGACATTAAACTAAGAAATCCTTGCTTCATTTTTTTTCAATGTCATATCAGCTGAAATAATTTATATCTTTCAACTCCAAGTGTCAGAACTGACCTAGTCTTCTACAAGTCAACTCTCGGTAGGAATGCTGTGTATTTTTTATTAATTGCTGGTTTTTCTTACCTTATCAAAAGAGAAAAAAGGATTGCAAAATTATTCACTCCAAGTTCACAGAAAACAAGTTGCTGAACTGAGTTCTCTTACTGGGTATTTCTTTAAGAGAGTGGAATAATATACATTGCAATGCTGCAGACATTGGGACTTAATCTTTATATGACGGAATTTATATCACACAAATTTTGAGTACTATTTGAGTAAGCAAGTTTTTGTAATTATTCTTTCCTGCTTAATTGAATTTCTGTTCCACACATTCCATTTTCTCTCAGGAAGAGCCAGCAGAATTTCTCCTTACCTCCCAAGTACAGTCATAGCATAGTGAAGTGAAACAATGATATAAAATCAAATCCTGATTATAATGTCATAAACTGTTAAAATTTAAAAAATGCTTCACATTCTCAATTAGTTCTTGATAACAAGAATGACTATTTATTATTTGATTATAACAGCTAAAATATGTAGGCACTTGAAACTATGAAAAATTTTGAGATTTAGGGGAAAAAAGAAATTGACTAAAATGACATCACACAAGATGTCTAAACAGAGGCCAGTATCAGTTAGGGCTATAGAATAGAATCATTCAAGATTATAAGAATGGACAAAATCATACACATCTCACTTTGTTTCTGTTTATTTACTTGTGTGATTTTAAGTGTGTTTTTCTTGAAATTAGGTTTCATTTGACAGTTTTTTACTAAGTGGGGAACTAAATAGTGATTCTGATAGAAAGAACCATCACCATTTATTTTTTAACAAATGTATGAATTGACAGTGGATTTAGAAAAACCAAGTGTGTACAGCATTTACGAAATCCTGCATAGTTGACAGTGACTAAATTAAATGTTTAATTAGAATAGCTAAGGTTAAGGATCTGAAAGAAATAGTGTTTAGCAAATACTTTTTTATTTACTTCTTCCCTTTCAGTAGAAGACAGACTCCATTTTTCTGCTCATTACATTATATATATATACACACGCATATCTGCACATGCATGCACATGCATATATAATTACACAGACACAGTAAATAGAATCCACAATTTCTGTCCTAGAAGATAATTCTATGCTCCTGTTTGTAGAAATGGACTGCTTTAAATGCTAAATTAACACAATTACTTAGTAATAGTTTACATAATAAACAACCTCCTGCACTCAATCATTTTTGCTTATACATCAGAATTTTTTTTTCAGAAATGATTTGGGTTTGCACAGCCAGGGTTTTGTAGTGGGGGAGGTAGAGAGGCTACAGGGGGGCTGCTGTAAAAACTTACTGGAAGCTTCATTTATTTCTTATGGAACCAGTGCCAACTGACTCCATAATGAAGCTGCCACTGACCAAGGCTGAGCCCATCAGCAACTGTGGTAGCTGGGATAACATATTTAAGAAGGGGGAAGAAAAATATGCAACAACTTCTGCTGGAGAAAGGAGTGAGAGAGAGCTGCATCACAGCAGGTGGATACCCAAAGGAGGCTGTAAAGCCAAGCTGAAGTGGACTTCAGGCAGGATATGTGGGCTTATGGAGCAGGCCTTGTTACCCTATAGGGCACCCACTCAGGAGTAGCCTGTTCCTGAAGGAATGCACCCCATGGAAGGGACCCATGCCTGGGCAGTTAATGAAGAACTGCAGCATGTAGGAAGGACCCAGAAGTTCATAGAGAACTCCCATGGGAGGGAACCTATACTGTAGCAGGGAAAGAGTGGAAAGAGTACTTCACATGAGGATGAAGCAGCAGCAGAGAAAATGTGTGATGATCTGTCCACAGTCCTCATTCCCTGTCTCCCTGTGTTGCTGCAAGGAGGGAAGCAGAGATCAAAAGAGCAAAGGTAAATGCAGGAAGAAGGGAAGGAGGGAAGATTTTATTTTATGTCTCATTTACCTACTCTGATCTGATTGGCAATAAATTAAGTAATTTCCCCAAGTGAGTCTGTTTTTACCATGAGGGTAACTGGCAACTGATCTCTCCCCATCTTTATCTTGACCCATAAGTCTTTTGTGTTATTTTCTCTCTGTTGTCCAGATGAGGAAATGGAAATATAGAGAGGCTTTGGTGAGCACCTGGCACACATCCAGGGTTAACCCACCACAAAACATGTTAAAACTTTTGTTGTTGTTTTATACAAAAAAACCCAGAGAACCAGATCTATATGCAGCCTTCCCTTTGCACTGTCTGATCTCTCAAGCAGCATTAGAATATTCTTTGAAATATCTCCAGCATGCCTCAAATCTGAAAAGTCATTAGCAGATGCTTAGTACCTATTTAGGTCTAAATTACATGTTCACAAAATACCTCCTATAACATTTGAAAAATCCATTAATTTTTACTCCCTCGATTTTATCCTCACAGTAGGCAATACTTTTTCTTCTTTCTGGTTTAGCAGAGCCATAACTTCTGGGGTCACATTCTTACATGAAAATCTTCCTTATTTATCAGTGATGAAGTAGAAAAAAGTATTTTCACTTCCTTTGATATAGACGGAAACTTGAAATTTGAGAAGCAAAATATTCAAATATCTCTCTATATTTGAATGCTTGAGATAAATAGTGCAAATTTTTCAAGCTCAAGTTATGATTTTAGCTTCTATCTGTAAAGTGTCACAACTCTCTAAAAAAGATCAAAAGATTAAATTGGTGTTCCGGTTTGGCCAAATTTAGAAATATATCCTCTGAGAGAAGGCACAGCTACCCCTTCCCCCCCCAGGTTCGGGAAAAAATAAATTTTCCTCGAAGGAAAGTGAAGAAGATAAAACTATTTATTTACCAAACACACGGGAAAAGGAAAATAAGGCTAAATAATAAAATGTTTCACTGTGGAGGGAAAAAAAAAACCTGGGAAAGTGTTAAGAGTCCTCCCTTTGGTCTCCTCGGCGCTGGGGCTTGGGCCAGGGCCAGGCCCTCTGTGCCCGGTGGAAAGTCCTCCCGATGTGCTCTGAGGTTGAAAAAAAACAGTCCAGTATAAAAGGGAGAAAATCCGGAATTCCAGAGAAGGAAAAACAAAGTCCAGCTCTCAGTCTCTCTCTCTCCGGAGAACAAGAAGCTGAAACAACTGGCCAAAAGCTGACTGGAAAGCAGCAAGCCGGGTGCTTCCTCGCTCTCCTCCCGCAGCTGAAAAAAAAAACCTGCTATCTCTGTGTGACCTTGAACAAGCTGCAAACTGCCCTGAAAAAGTTTTGCTCAGTTTTTCCTTCCCCCTCTCAGGCTCAGTTTAGAGGCACAGGAAGGCACAAAAATTAATTTTGGGCATAGGCAGCGATATGGGATACACATCATAACGTCACCCCAAGACAATTGGCCAGTTTAGAAGCAATTGCTGGCTGTTTAAGAAGTTGTCAGGTGGTATTTTGTTCAATTTAGGTCAGGGAAAAACACCCAGATGTGTATTGAATTTCAGACCTGTCTCTCTACTAGAACCTTCATTCTTGTGCTTTTAAAAAGAGGAAACTATTCTGCATTAATAAAGGGAAAAAAGGAGAAGTTTACTGCCTTATCTGGTACTGTCCATGTGTATTAGACTAAGTTCAGTGTACCAAACAAAACTTTTGAGTAGGAGTTGAAATCAATAATTAACACAGCCTAGTGAGTGCTCACTAGGGAGAGTTTATGCAGAAATATAGCGGGGCACGCTTACATAAGACATTGTAGACATGATTTTTAAGGATATAGTTTTTGAAGACATGCTGCTTGTGCAATATTAGAGTACAGAAAAGAAAATGGTTTTAAGGATAATCACAAGTCCCATATCCTGGTGTTTGGAACAGCAAGGTTGAATACAAGATTTTTTCTGGATTTTGCCAGTAAAGGTAATATTATGATATGCAGAACTACAAACTTAAGCCTGAAGCCTGAAAGAGCGTTAGAATACTTTATCTGTACCTGGCACTCAAGAGCTGAATATTGCCATTTGAGTCCAATACTAAAGTGGAAAATGCGAAATAAGACTTCTTAAATTCTGAATTTCTAAAGAGTCTTAGTTGCTCCACTCCCAAAATAAAATAAAAGAATAGTAACAACATCCCCACATACCTCCCCCCATACAAAACCAACCAACCAAACAAATCCCAAACTGACCAAAAAACCCCTTATATTTCATTACAGAAGTATCTTGGAAAGTCTTTAAATAAAAACAAACTCCTCTAATTGGAAGCTTTCCTCTCTACATTGAAATGTTTTATGCCAATGATCATTTGTGTGGATTTTAATGAGAAGTTTCCATATTAGAACAACTAATATCCCTGAGGTTGATTCTAATTTTATTTCTTTCAACTGGAAGACTCTACGCATTATAATTGATTCTCAGATTGGAGACAGTAGTAAAAAGTGGGATTGCAGAGCTAAAAATAGACAGTGAGGAAAATAGGGGAAAAAAGAAGACAGAGGAGAAACTACAACAATTAAATAAATTGTCAGCTATGGTTCTTATTTAAACTGAATTGATTTGTCAGAAGGGATGACAACAAAGGCAAAAAGAGAATCAAAACTATAATGTTGTAAGTCAAATACATGTTGTTAGTCAGCGAGCTTTGACTAAAGAAAGGAGAAATGTTGAACTACAAAGAACAAGATATGTCTTATCAGAACTTCTTATAAGAACTCTTAACTCAGGGCACGAGTCCACAGGAGATCTGAAGGTTATCGTCTGTCTATGCAGCCACAAATATCCTAATCATGAGGATGCTGTGCGGAACGTCCCGTGGGCCAGGAATATAAGAACAGGGTCTAGTAGCCGTGGTCTGTACATCCTGTACTTTACTAGGTATTTTGATACAGTGACTCATATAGATCAAAGAGGCAAGTTTGTTTATAGTAGAAGTCAGTGCCCAAATGTTTATGTTCTTGGAGTATATCAGGATCAGACCTTGAGCACTGAAGTTCTTATTCTGAGACAAACATTTGTCTAAAAACTCTATTAGCAATAAACAGCCTGAAAGGTTGATTTCATGGTTCAGATTAAGTGACTGTTCATACTTTTGTTGATATAAAATAATTTCCTTTGATAATTGCGTTCAAGGGTATTTACACCTGGGTGCATTCAGAATGTTTTTAATTGTCTTTGGTATGTTTTACTTCAAGATTGGAAAGCAAATGGGCCTAACTGTGAGGTTGTTTTATGCATCGAAATTTGATAGTAACTTGGTCTTTCATTCTTTGCCTCAGGTGCCATACACTTAATTGGTTCCTAATCACTGAATTGCAATCATGGTTTATGGCTTAGCTAGCAGTCTTTAAAGGTTCGGTGCAACTTCATTTGCAACTTTCAGAACACGACACTATTTCAGTGAATACCATCAGCAGACAAAGAATGCTTCCATTCACTTTTACCATTTTTTAGTGCTATGGTAAGACACAACAATCTCCTTTCACTTTATGATTCACTCAGTCACTGCTGATAGTTGCTTTTTCATAAGAATCCTGTGCTGTCTTGTTTTTTGAAGTCCAAAATTTTTAAAGCTTGATGCAGGGAAAAATTGAGGAGAGCTTTGATATCATAGCATTCCAGAATGGAACAATGAATCATCATATTTATGTCTTTTATTTCCTAAAGCTTTTGTTTAATAACCTTCATATTATTTCCTCATTTTGTTTTATATGATAATAAAAGAAAAATGTTTCTCTGGCATGAATTTTCCATACGTGAGGTAGATAACAACAGACAGGAACAGATAAATCCATAAACTAACTGAATATATTTATAGTTTGATATGTACTGCAAATTACACAGTCATTTAATCTTCATTATTGAGATTCAAATACTTCCTTATCTTTGATATACTCATTTATTCTATTCTAGGGCCCACTAAAACAAATATTTTCACTTTTAAAATAGCAGCTGGATTGCAGCAGGTCTTTAATGTATCTTAGCCAGCAGTGTTTTGCTGGTTCAAAATTTTGCCTCTGCTTAGAAAAGCATTCAAGAACATGTTAAGTCTCATCAGAATCTATACTTGGTTCTGTTAGATAATCAACAATTCCCATTACAGTCAACAGGAGTACAGCTTGTGTTGAGGTATTGTCCCAAGTCAGGGCCTTAATAGGTCAATTTTTGACACATACACTAAAGAACAGGAGATGAAAAGAAGCGATCTTTTCAATGATCCACTTTAAACTTTTTTTCTGTAGGAACTTCAGCTAAGGGTTTGAAGACTAAGCTCATAGTAATTATATTCAATTGTATTCAAGTTCATCCAATTGTTTCTGCTCAAGTCCAAATAAACTCCTCCATTACATTCAAAGAAATACTATTTTAATAAGTTCCATAATTTCTTCTAGAAGATTATATTTTTTCTGAAGGTGTCTATCATTACTTGTAATGGATAGATCTTCCAGCTAACTAGCAAGACGGTATCAAGTTCCATGCAGGAAGGCAAGAGCTAAGCCTTCATAGATTAAAGATGGCTCACTCTGACCATAGCAGCTTTGTGCTCCACAAGTGAAGCTTTCCTTTCCTTCTAGACTGCTGTTTTAGTTATCTTTATCCCCCCCCCCCCCTCAAAAATTTATTTCTTAGTATACAAAGAATAATAATCTTTCATTTGCAATAATATGAGGGAACGTGGTGGGGATGAGGTGAGGGGTCTTCTCGATAAAGCTCTCATAAAATTATGTATCTTTAATTAAATTTAGGAAGAAGGGAAATCACTACAGATGAGCAGTCACTACATAATTTTCAAAAGCAACTTTTAGAAACTAGGAAACACTTTTATCTTTTCCCTTCATAAACTAGAATTATTCAACATTTCCTTTGGTTAGATGGTAAGGTAAAAGTTTTCATCTTACACATAATGGCAGTACCAACAACTTGATCATTGTATACAAATGTTTAGATAGAAGCATACTAACTCCCTCATTTAATCTTATCAATCCTATTTTTTCCCTTTTGCAGCTAGTAATCTTTGTGCCAAAACAGTGTGTTCAGGGAAATAGCTGACAGCAGAAATTATTTGAAAAGTGTTTTTAAAACCATCTACAATCATTTTAAGTCTAAGAGAGTAGTTGCAATATTTATACTGAACCTGTAGCCACGTACTCTATATTATGGAAATCATTCCTATTACTGAGCATAGTCATAATCAGTCAGCTTTTTTTGCAAAGGGGCTGAATTTTCTATATGACATTTTTTATTATAACAGTAAGCTGTTCTTCCTGGTTACTGCCATCAGTATCTACTGTTTAGGAAAAATTCATTAAAAAAAGAAAAAAAAAAAAAAGCTTGTTGGATTACTCTTAACTTAACCAATCAGAGTCTCCTTCTTAACCTCAGAGGCTCCTTTTTAACCTCTACAGTTTTATCTTTCAAAGATGGAAATAACCCCCTTAGTGATTCCTTTTCTTGTTCATGAACTGACACGTACAGATTCCAGCATCTGTCAAAGGCTGATCTGGAGATAGAATGTAAACAGATGAACTGAAGTGTTAAAACCAATGAACATGATAAGAGTGCTGTTCCTGACTTCTATTTCAGAAAATGACAGAAAGCTTCAAAATGTGTCATATGCCACAAATTTCTAGGGAAAAATGACATATTAGAATTTGCAGTATCTCAGCTTGTTCAGTGTGTACGGCAGTGAATACAGTACATCAAAAATATAATCTGATGTCTAGTTACTTGTTCAGAACATATTCAGATCCTCTTGAGTTTCTTTTGAGGGGCTATCATAGCCAACTATCTTTCACATAATAAAGTCATTATATCTTAAAAAAATCCACCTGACACAGAGAAAAAATATTGTGTTTTAAATAAGCATACAGACCTTTTACTGTACTGCAAATATTTCAGAGCTTATGAGGTGTGATCAAAAAATATCTGGTCATTACTTTCAAAATTAATTGATGATATAAAAGGTCAAATGATCTAAATTGATTGCAAATATGAAGGTGTCAATTTAATCTGTGGTGGAAAAAATATTGTCTTGTCCAGGGGTAAGTTAAGAGAAGAGACTAGGATCAATAATGAATGTTGACTCAGAAATAAATTGAATGAAATTATTAAAAATTCAGTATTTACTAATATTAGAATATAAGATAACTTAAAAGATGCATATGTAAATTTCTTTGATGATTTTCAGAAGAAAGATAAATAATATATTTTAATCATCCCAACTTCTGCATTTGCTTTCTTCAAAAAGCACAGGTAAAAAAAATGTTGCCCTAAAAATTATTGCTGAACTCAAACTATAGCTCACAAATTGTGTAACCCACTTACTGTTTCAAGAACTGCTGAAGTTTTATCATTTTTTTAACCATTGTGCACACAGAAAGCTATGAAGAGTGAGCACATGATACATTACAAGTAGATAAACTGCTCTGAAAATTACTTTTCTGACCATCACTTCAAATTTCGAGGATAGCTAAATCTAGCTTTTAAAGTAAAAAGGGATTTTATTGAATTGGAACAAAACCAAACTTCAGAAATATGTAGAAGTTTCAGTGTCAGCAAATATGATGGCGTAATTATTTGAGCTAATATTTCTGAAGAAATTGGAACAAAAATATTGGTTAAGAATCAGTCCTATAAGTACTTCTTCAGGACATAGAATTTTTGGATGCTGATTGACAAAGCATTTTCCTTTTTATTGCATACCTTGTCTGAAATTCCATACAGCTCTATAGAAAACACTTTATGAACCATATCCACCTTTCTCAACAGAAAACAAAATATGGCAAAATTTTGATGTCATCATATATAATGACTTTTAAGTAAATCCAGGTGAGACAAAGTATGAGATTAAAAAAAACCTCAGTTTAGATAAGGTCTCAATGCAATAGGTCAAAAGCACCCAAACAGGAGTCAGCAACATTAAATTACTTTCAGATAATTTTCTTAACAGGTTTGAATGTGGAGGAGACTTACATACTATCAAAATAAATTATCCAATATGATATTGGAAGGAGGGGAAGTGAAAAAAGTATTTCTAGAATGTTTGTTTTTCTTTAGTGGAAGATTTCACAGATGATGGATACATCTGTAGATCATATAGTATCAATATCAATACATATTTTAAAGACACCTTCAGCTCGTGCATTATTTATTATTTACCACAGCATTGCAAGACTTTAAGCAGCTAGAATTTTTAATATATATGTTATGAACAGAGAACTGCTGCAGCCTTTAGCTATACATAAACAGAGACCTCTTGAAAAACATTTATGTTTGTATCGCTTTATACACAAACACATCATCATTTGAAATGGAAGTACAATATCAAACACATTTGTTCTGCAGGTGCATCCTAAGAACTACTGTTAGTCTGGTATCAAAGTATTGGTGTAGCAGAGCTCTACATGCCAGCCTTTTTCAACGAGCACAGGAATACTTGCTGTACACTTTCTTTGGTATATAACCACACACACACTATGCATACAGCTAGCTACAATTTCAAAAATTTACATTAATATGAGGTCATTACTCTAGTTCTCTAACATGCATGAAAGTGAAGGTCAAAGCCAACAATTATTAAATTTTAGTTATGTGACATTTTTCCTTTATACATTTCACTGAACACAAAGACTACACTTAACTGAAGGCAATCTCATTAATGCCACTTACAAGTAGGACTTAGCATGTTGCGTTTAATTCTCTAAAATATTTCATGCAGAAATATATAAATCTCAAAGCAGTAAATTTCTAATTAAAACAAATACAACAGCAAAAGATGAAAGTGCTACATTATTTGTACATCAAAGTCTTTATCATTGTTTGAAAAGAGACCATAGTTCTTGTAAACCTTTTTTTTCCCTGCAGGTATATCTTATTTTTATTGAATATATACATCTGAATTGGAATCTATTTTAATCTATTTTAATCTATTTTGTGCTTTGCAACCAGTACATTACTCAGTATTTTTCTCATAGTAATTAAAATAAGTAAATGCTAAAAGAAAATAAAAATAGCATGTGAAGAGGAATGGCTTCATTGAAATTTCAGAAAGGACAGAGTTTATAGATATATCTGAAACACCTTATGGTGGTGGGACAGATACTTTATTCCACTAAGGTTTAAAACAAGCAAAATAAGTGACATTTTAAAATTATTTTCCTCCTCCATAAAATAGTCAGCAGATCTGTGAGACACCTTGCTACAAGAAAGTGGTGGATGAAAGAAGTTTATACAGGTCCTAGAAGTGATTCACAAACACATAGAACATAGAATATATAGTGAGTCCTTGGAACCTTTTTCTAGAGTTGGGTGGCATGCACACCCATACCAAATAGGAAGAACACAAGGACAATGGACCAAGATTAGATATTACTTTAGTAATTCACCTATTTTGTCCTAAGATTCCTAGAAAGTTTGTTTAGTTGCCCAGTTGAATGCTGCCTAGTCTTAGTGGCAGAGTGGTGCTTATTCTACTTATTTGTAACTCTCTTGAGTCTATTACTTCAATTTCAGATTTTGCAGCAAGTGCCCATCATGGGAAAGTTCTGGTATGGTAATGTCTCCATCTTCTTCATGGAGAATATTCCTTTAAAGAATAAATTTACTTTTTCTATGGTGCGATCATATTTACTAGGAATTATTTTTATGCTTACTGTCCACAGATTTTACAGACAATGGGAGGCTTCTTTTTCCTCATGTCTCAGGAAGTTAGTACCAGTTTTGACTCCTTAACATAGGTTTTCATTAAACTCTTTTTTGGCCCAGCTATGTTTACATTATGTCTATCAGATTCTGTAATCCTTTTCTTTGTACACATGCTTCTTACCAGTGTTAGCCTTTCCCTTTGGTGTTTAGCCATGCTGACCTCTTTTCAGACTTTCTCAAGAATTTCATAAATGGGTGTGAACTAGCACTGTGCTACCAGTATGGTCTTCAGTGCTTTTTGGACTTCCTGCAAGCATGTAATTCTCTGAAGCAGATGTCACACTTAGCTTGCTTTTGGCAAGAGATCTCATTTTCACCTAGTTCTTACTAAAATTTAACAGTGAATTCTTTGGCCATTGATACTTCAGAAGGAATGCTGAACGTAAGTACCTTACAGTATAATTACTGATATCACGTGTTGTGATTTTGCCTTTTTCCGTAGAATAATTGAAGTCATCTATGTATTTCTCTCAGGCTCTCTCTGACCTATCTCAGGATACACCAGTCAGTCTCACCTCTCCAGCTGTTTAGGTGACAATGTAGACAGACTACAATACTCTTATTGTTTGGGCCTAAGAATTCAGTTAATGAAGTTTCTGGTACTTGACATGGAAAGTTTATTAATTTGGCTTAATTCCAAGAATTCTTAAATATATACTCCTAATTCACCACCAGTATGTTTTATGTTCTAGTTTCTACGTATTTTGTAGCATAATTTTATATTGTTCTGTTACTTTGACTTTTTTCTCATCAAGTTTCTGATTTCAGCATTGCCTTCATTTAAGACATAACATTCCAACTTTCTTATCTTAGTTCTCAGCCTTCCAACATTTGTATAAAAGTGAGTGTACCACACTACCTGTCAAAGAAAAGAGGTCTTTAAATGGCACTTATTTTCTAATTGTCTTTTTGATCACTGCTATCCTCTGACCTACCACCTTTTCGGATGACCTTCACCTGAAAATACAGAATTATCATGACTTCCCCTTTGGGATATTCTCCTCAGCCATGTGTCATCTGGCTGTGCAATCCTCTATGTAGAACTTCACTAGCAATTGCTTAAATACGCTTCTGCTTTGCTGGGAATTCCCTGGTTTCTGATGAAGCTGACATGCTTACTGTTTATGCTATCTTTCTGCCCAGCATTAAAACCTTCCCTCTCTTTTCTTGGTTCTATTTTGAACTGTTTGGAAGCCTGTTTGGATCCTGGAGAGGTAATCTTCACCTGTCTAAAAGGGGGAAAATTATTCTAGACCATGGGTTGTCAGGGCTGATTGAGAGGGCTTTAAACTAGGTTCAAAGGGGGAAGGGGATGAAACCAGGCTCTCCAGAGATGAGCCTAAGGGTTGTAAATCAGAGTCAGGGGTGAAATCAGCCCAGCTTAAGTGCATGTACACTAATGCACCCAGCATGGACCACAAACAAGAGGAGCTGGAAGCCATGGTACAGCAGCAGAGCTATGTTGTAGTTGCCATCACAGAAATGTGGTGGGATGACTCACATGACTGGAGTGCTGCAGTGGATGGCTACAGGCTCTTCAGAAGGGACAGGTGAGGAAGGAGAGGTGGTGGGGTGGCTCTGTACATTGGGGAGTGGTTTGAGGGAGCTCAAGGATAATGAAAATAAGGTTGAGTGCCTATGGATAAGAACCAGAGGGAAGGCCATCAAGGCAGACATCCTGGTGGCAGTCTGTCATAGACAACCCAAGCAGGATGAAGAAGTAGTATTCTAGAGGTGCCTGTCTGCAGTTTCACAATTGCCAGCCCTTGTTCTTGTGGGAGAATTTAACTTGCCAGATATCTGTTGGAAACTCGACACAGCAGAGAGGGGGCAGTTCTAGGAGGTTCCTGGACTGTGTGGAGCTTCCTGACACAGCTGGTAAGAGAGACTGCCAGGGACAGTGCCCTGCTATAGCTGCTGGTTACAAACAGAGAAGGGCTGGTGGAAAATGTGGTAGTTGGACGGCATAGCAACCACAAAATGATAGAGTTTTCAGTCCTTGGTGAAATAAGGAAAGGAGATCAACAAAACCTCTACCTTGGACTTCTGGAGGTTGGACTTTGGCCTTTTCAGTACACTGGTTCAGAGCATCTCTTGGGAAACAGTCCTTTATAAGAAAGGGATCCAGGAACGCTGGCTGTCCCTATGTGCTGAAAGATGAGACATCAGGGAAGAAGACCAACATAGCTGACTGTGAGGACTTGAAGAATGTAGTTGCATGTCTCAAAACTCTGTTGAAGAAGGGAGTTCCCATAAGATAAACCACCACAACAGGAACTTGAGAGAAGCACAGCTACCAAAACAGAAAGGCATTGATTCCAGGCCTGAAGAAGGCAAAGATTTGGAATTAACACACTGGACGGAATTCCACTGTGCAAACAGGGAAACTTAAGATTATATTTGTATGCACAAAAAATTCACAAGTGGCAAACGGGGAAAAGGATACACATGCCAGCCCAAGTTGTGGAACAGCATCTACACACTGTAGATACCCAGGACTTGAACTGTATAAAAGTGGTTCCTCCAGAAGAACAACTCTGGGACCCCTACCACTGAAAAGAGCAGGGTGAAGAAGGACCAGAGGGACACCACAGGAACCCATGTGGTGGTGATATCTTTTGCTTAATCTCTCTCTCCCACCCTCTTTCTTCCCTCCCCCCTATCCCCACCCATTTCTTTCTCTCTCTACCTTGTATTAACTGTTAAATAAAATCCATACTATTGACCAGCATTTGGTCTCATTTGCACTTTAATTCAGGCTGAGGCGTCTATTATAATCAGATAATAACACTGTAGGTTTCACTGCAACTCAGGGGAAAAGGAGAATTTATAACCTTTGGAAGAAGGGCCAGGCAACTCAGGAAGAAATCAAGGATTCTGTTAAGTCATGTAGAGAGAAAATTAGAAAGGTGAAAGCTCAGCTAGAGCTCAATCTGGCCACACTGTGAAAGATTAATAGAAGCATTTTTATAAATATAGTAACAGAAGGAGGGCCAAGGAAAATTTCTGTCCTGTATTGGACATGGCAGGAACATTGTCACCAAGGATGAGGAGAAGGCTCAGCTATTTAATGCCTTTTTTCCTTCAGTCTCTAACAAAAAGACCAGTTATCCTCAGGGCTACCAGCCCCCTGAACTGATAGACAGGAGACCCTCTACAATCCAGGGGAAAGTAGTTAGTGACTTCTTGTGCCACTAAGACACTCACAAGTCTGTGGGGCCAGCAGGATAGGATTCACCTGAGGGTACTGAGGAAGTTGTCAGAAGAGCTGACCAAGCCACTCTCCATCATTTATCATAAGTCCTGGTTAGGCAGGGTGGGTCCTAGATAACTAAATAGTCCTGGTTAACTATAGATTAACCACGGTGATACCCATCTACAAGAATGATCAGAAGGAAGATCCAGGGAATTATAGGCCTGTGGTCTGACCTTGGTGACAGGGAAGGTTACCAAACAGATCATAGTGAGTGCCATCATGCAGCATGTACAGGACAACCAGGGTATCAGACCAAACCAGAATCGTTGTAAAAAAGACAAGTCCAGCTTCACCAGCCACATGTCTTTTTATTATCCTAGTGAATGAGGGGAAGATTGAAGATGTAGTCTATGTACCTGAACTTCAGTAAAATCTTCAATACTTTCTTTTATTGTATTCTCCTCGAGAAGCTTGCAGCTCATGGCTTGGGCAGGTGGACTCCTTGCTGCATCTGAGACAAACTGTTTGAATGGCTGGGCCCAGAGAGTGGTAGTGAATGGTGGTACATCCATTTGTCAGCTGGTCACTAGTGGGGTTCCCCAGGGCTCAGTGTTAGGACCAGTCCAGTTTAATATCTTAATCCGTGATCTGGACAAGACGATCAAGTGCACCCTCAGTAAGTGCAGAAAAAACACTGATTGGGTGGAAGAGTTGATCTGATAGAGAGTAGGAAGGCTTTGCAGGGGGATCTGGACAGCCCAGTTTTTGAGATTCAGTAAGTAGAAGTGCTGGGTGCTGCACTTGGGTCACAACAGCATCATGCAACATTAACAGGTTTGGGGAAATGTGGCTGGAAAGCTGCCCAGCAGAAAAGGACCTGGGGGTGGTGGTCTACAGCCAGCTGAACATGAGCCAGAATGCACCCAAGTGGCCAAGAATGCCAGTGTCATCCTGGCCTGTATCAAAAACAGTGGGGCCAGCAGAACCAGGGCAGTGATTGTCCCTCCGTATTTGGCACTGGTGAGGCCGCATTTTGATTACGGCATCCAGTTCTGGATCCTTCACTACAAGAAGGACATTAAGAGGCGGGGAACAAAAGGCAATGAAGCTGGTGAAGGGTCCGGAGCACAAGTCTTATGAGGAGTGGCTGAGGGAGCTTGAGTTGTTTATCCTGAGGAAGAGGAGGCTCAGGAGAGACCATATCTCTCTCTACAACTGCCTGAAAGGAGGGTGTAGCAAAATGAGGGTCTTCTTGTGGGCAGCTAGCAACAGGACAAGAGGAAATGGCCTCAAGCTGTGCCAGGGTAGGTTCAGGTTAAACATCAAAAACTTTGTCTTCACTGAAAAAAATGCTTTGGAATGGGCTGCCCAGGGAGGTGGGGGAGTCATCATCCCTGGAAGTGTTCAGGAAATGACTGGATATGGCACATGCTCATGGCTTATGGTTTGGTTGGCATCGAGATGTTCGGTCAGAGGTTGGACTTGATGATTTCAGAGGTATTTTCCAACCTTAATAATTCTATGAGCATTTTGGAGACTATGTAAGAGCCTAATAATAAGAGAAAGGCTCCAAAAAGCACTTTGTCATTATGACTGCTCAACACCTGAAAGGCTTCAAAAAGTGCTTTTTCATTATGACTGCTCTAAACCTGGAAAACTCCAAAAGTGCCTCGTAATTTTGTCTGCTTATCATTATATGGGTGGTTTGGACTGTGGGTAGCCCGCAGTGAGGCCCATAAAAAGGAAGGCAAAACTGGTGCAAGTCGGAGGGAAAAGTGAGGGGCAGAGTCCCTGACCTTTGCCTTTCCCCCTCACCACCACCACTGCCTGCTGCGAGACACTCTGAGGCCTCCTGGAGCCGATGCTGCCCACCCAAGGAGAACCCCCTGAACCTGCACCCCTGGACCAGAATCACAAGGGAGTTGTGGGACCTCTACTCTGCTCCTTTGAGTGGACCAAGACTCGGATGCATGGACCAGGCACTGCCCCTGCAACTCCGAGGAAGGGCAGCCGCATTCCAGCCAAACTGCTCCTGAGATTGGAGAAGGCAGATAAGACACTTCAAACGACAGAAGAAAAAAGGGCTAAAACTGTGTCACTCCCCCCACCCCATCTTGGCAGCACTAAAGGTAGCACAGTGTGGTGGTGACCTATCCTATGCTTTTCTTTTTAAGTAACCTTGGCTTTTTCTAACTTTTCTCTACTTTTCTCTTTCCTTCTCTTTGCCTCTTTTACTATTAAAATACATCAATGTTTTTGGCATCAACATCTAACCTCGTTTGGTTTTAATCTCATTTCTGGGAATATTTAGAACCTTCTAAGCTCTTTCTGGTTTATGCACAGGGATTTAGCTTGCTTTGCTTTTCTGAGACTTAACCGGATCGTAACAGACTAGTACTGCTAAAGTTTAGAAAACTGAAAGAGTGATAACTCACACCAAAATAGATTTCAGGTCTGAACAATAGGTCTGAGCACCTGATCAAAAGGTTAACTTTATAGATATCTAAGTTCCACTGATTGTATGGAACATTGACCTCCATTGACTACAAAGGGAACTTAGAGATATGTTAATACATGGACACATATATATAGAAACTAAAAATTTTGATGTTTTAATCTTGATATAAATCTAATCTTCAGATTCTCCCAGCTCCAACTTCTTTGAAATATTTTGTCCATGATCAGTAGCTCTCCAAGGAAGGAATAATCTATTTTTTTTTCCCCAGCTTTTGTGCTATGTGACTTCTGAAGGGAATATAACAGACTTAGATCAAGCAAATTAATTGATACAGTGTACAGTGATTGTAAAATGATGAAGATTCTGGAGAGTTTAACTTTATAAAAGATAACAAAAAGGGCTTGCAAATACATTTTCATTAATGTAAGTATTTTGCAAATTTTACTTAGGAATTGCACAAGGAATGACACATAATATGACAGAAATGCAGGACAGGAGGTGTACTGCAAATTACTACAGGACATTACTACTTGATCAAAACCAGGAGCAGGATAAAATCTTCCCAGAAAATTTTAGAGATGGAAATTTGTGGTGATGCAAGGTTTTTACTGTATTTTCATATGTTTTCTGTACCCCAGTGGTTCATCCCTACCATCCCCACTCTTACTCCCAGTTGCTTTGCCCCAGACCCAAGCTGCTCCCCCAGTGCTCCCTATATGGTTGTTCTCCTCCACCTTGTTCTGGCTCTTTCCCTATCAATCACCCAAACCCCTCCTGTTGTTCCCAAAGGTTCGGTGTCCATCACCTGAGCCCTCCCTAATTACCCTTATATGGTCCCAGTCAGTCCCCCGAGACCCTGCCCCCTCGGATACCTCCCCTCTTGGAAATCCCCTAAACCTCGATGTCCCATTGGGGCATGTGACCCCTCTCCCTCCACCCACCAAGACCATTGGACCAGATGTGAGTCCATCCCTCCAGCGTCCCTCCCTCCTAATCCACTTATTGGTCCCTAGGTGGTGTACTCCCCTTATTAAACCTCCCTTTGTAAGGCATGGGCGTGTGGGGCTTGTCCTCTGTGATTTCCAGTCAATAAAGTTGGATTACCGCCCGTGGCAAGCCTCCTCGCTACTTTTTATCTCTCCCTTCCTCGAGGGCTTCTGGCTGCTAGTGTCTGGAGGGTAGAGCTGAGGCTTCAGAGGAGCAGCTTTAAAGCTCCGTGCCTCTGGCTGCTCCCCACTCCTGCTGCACACCGCTGGAGCTAGCCTGGGCAGTGGACAGTAGTGGTCACTACAACAGAAATTGTCCTTTAACAAGCAAACACCAAAAAACTTTGCCCACATCTAAAATCAACTCCTTGCAATATCAAGAGCACTGCATTCATTTTATGTAAAAGACTTAGTCTTTATATCAACATGTAATGGTAAATGATTCTGATATTATAATTAGAGATGGTTTCCATAGATACGTGAAAAAGACTGACATATTATGGTAAATATTGAATTACATTGAGAATGCACCGAAGTGTAAATTTTCAGATAAATACATTTATTTTAGAGATTTACAGAGAGGAAAGACAAACACAAGGTTTTATAAAATAATAAACTCATGGATTAAATATCATGTTGAACAGAATATGAAAATAAAATATTTCTGCTTTCAGTACTGAAATTTTACTCCACTAAATTGAAAGAGACTCAAGTTCTAGTCTTCTCTGTCCCACCAAATCTGCCTCTTTTGCTATAAATGAAAAGTGGAGCAAGAAAAATTAGTTTAGTTTAGCACAGGGAGACCCTCAATGAAAGACACAATCTAATAGCCAGTATTCTTCTAGATGCCATTTGATTTCCAGCCTAAACTTTATAAAACAGAAGGAAAAAGACCAAATGTATCTTTTCTGTATTCTTCAGCATTTTTGGCTTTCTAACCATTTTCTTTTGAATTATTATTGCAATTATCTGTCTGCATAATTGTCCTTATTCATCAATTATTGATAAATATTTTTCAAAAATTTTCTTAATTGTTTGTGCAATGGATTCTGGACACATTTCAAGTAAATCAGCATTAGAGCTAACATAAACCTCAATGGGCTTTGGAGAGGTCCCCTTTTGCCTAAATTCTCAAAGTGCGGGGGGGGGGGGGGTCCCAAATGCAGGGGAGCCAGCCAGAGTCACAACACGAACACCGATACGATTTGAGCATCGTGCTCCACTTTATTGTTTGCTTACACCATCTTATATCTACTTTTCAAAGATTCACGCCCTATTCCCACAAGACAGCCTCTAAGCAGTGGGGGAGCCAACCAGTTTGTAACTTTGCCAAGGATTTTCAAGGCTGCCTGCTGCCAGGTGTCTTCCAGGCCTGCCTGCAGCCTGCAGCCAGTTCAGGGGGTCTTCCCTAGCAACCCTGGGTTGGCCAGACTTTCCTGGGGTATCATATGCCCCTGTTCCATAAGGAATTCCTCTACAAACATCAATACACGTGTACAGCTTAAACTTTTAAACAGATAGAAAAGAATCATGTCATACATTTCACTTCAACAAATGATCTTACGTTACCTAACACAGATGGGAGTTAGCCCTCGTCCAAAATTCCTAAATTTCCTGGAATACAAAAAATCTTTACCCTAACATTGGTTAACAGCAATTATGCAAGAATGAATCTGAGCTGGCACACAGGACTCCTCAGAGATACCTATGTGACAACACCTAAAAATAATGCTGAAATGCTATTGTATCTTCAGTACAGCTTCATTAAGGTAAAAAATATTAATCAATTTAGAAATAGCATTCTTTCTTTCAAATTGTTCCATCACATAATGTCATTGGTTAACCTACAAATTATCAAACTTAGAAGACAATTAAAATGAATTTTTTAGAAACATTATGTGGTGTGTGAGGATACATCCATTTTTCTTCAAGCAGATACCACCATCAAAATATATATTTAGTATAAAATGCCATGTAATTAATATCTATCACAAATATCAATATCTTCTGTCACACTCTGGAAAACACTGAAATGTTAAGCATTTGCATTAGTGCAACACTTGTTTCAACAGAGGGTGAAAACTCTCAAAAAACATTAAACGGGATATCACTCATTTAGTGAATACTCTTACATGTAATCCAACATAAACCTGAAAAGATAACAAATAAACAAATACTGAAGAAATTCTCTAACATCGCCACATGGTAGTACTACTCCATCGTACTGAAAGTCATCGACTGAAAATTCACTACTGCATCCACTGAAAGTCATTAAAAAGGTTACAGTACATAGTACACCATGTTCCTGTGAACAGAAGAGAGTTCATTGCTGTTTGTCAAGGGAAATGAAACTTTTCAACTCTGTTTTATTTCTGGCTTTTGTTTAAGCATTCTTAATTGCTTATGAAAAAGTTAAATCAAAAAGACTGGTTGCCTTTTGTAGGTAATCAACAAGAGTCAGAATCCATCTTTTGTTGCTTTGAATGAAGACCAGAGCTAAAACATGTAATCTGCACAAGGAGATACTCCAGAATCTAAAGTGTCCTGGCTCAGTTCTAGAATATCAGATTGTACAATGGTTGACTTTTGCAGGAATAGAAGCAAAATCTCCAACTTTTCTTTTTTTAAATCTATCTAAGGTTGCTACTGTCTCTCCCTTAAAAAAAAAAAAAATTCAAATAAAAGTAAGAAAGAACCCCAAAACAAACAAAAACCAAACAAACCGCCCCCAAAAAACCCCAAAAGAGTAAAAAAGAGCCACTCAACACATCACATTTCTTGTTCTTGGTTTGGGTTTTTTTGGTTGGTTGGTTGGTTGGTTAGGAAGTTTTGAGCTGCTCAAGGGATTTTGCATTTACAAGTATTACCTGCTAGTCTTAAGGTTCCAATTCCTCTTTTCCTAAAGGTTTACTCTTTAAAGTGATTCTAATGTACAGAATCACTGTGAAGACAAAGCTTGTAGGTAAAAAAGAAAACTTGGTGAGCTTTAAGCCAAAAGACTTGGTGGTTCTAAACTGAAAAGGAAAGGATTTTTCTCTGCATCTGTTATAAAATGCTACATTATGCCTTTTTTAAAATAATCAATTTCCTTCTGTATTCATCCGGTATACTCACACAATTTTTCATGTCCTCTGATGTTATTTTAGGTGATGTGTGTACTTTAGAAGAATACATTTTATTCTGGAAAAGATATTAAATAAAGTAAATAAGTCACTAATTGTCTGTCCACATCAATACAGAAATAGTTCATGCAATTTAACTATTGGTTTGAATTATTGATTTCTTGCTTAGATTAACCAACTGCTCCATAATCACTTGTAAAACTAATACATTATAATTACAAGATGAGATATGTAATGGAGATTGGACTCATCAAACAATTATGGCTCTCAGTTTGAAAGATATTAAAGTGTTTCCCACCTAATGGGTGAAAAGGGAGATAATTTATAATAATATGTTTCTCATTTGCAATTGTTTCATTATGTAAAGAAAAATTATTTGCACATTCTCCTATGTCCATGAAAGGAAGAAATTATCTTCTCTTTGATCAGAGTTTATCCAAATAGTCTGTAGCTGCAGTATTCAATAGGAAGCCTTCCAACACAAAGCATCTTACTCCCAAACTCCATTTTCCAGGTGTTTATAGTTTTCTATATTCCGTCTGTGTGGAAGGCTATCCAGAGAAGGACTGATTTATCTTTCCTTCTTGTTGGTTCACTATGCAATGTTGGCTCTTTGATTTAGTGTTCCATCAAAGCAAAGTGTCACTACTAGAAAAAAGATCAAATGGGGAGAAACACTTTTAGCATGACTGACTAGATGTAGCTGTAATGCTCAGAGCTCTTTGGCCCTTTTAGAAAACAAAGGTATCAATCCATACCCAGTTAATCTAATCTCAATTTTGCCTATCAGGTGTTGGGGTCCTTCCCCCCTGCTGTGGGGTCCTGGGAGAGGGGCCCTGGGGGGGGAGGCACGGGGTTTCCCTGCCCCTGGTCAGCCTCGTTCCCCATTGGTTGTTTTGTGTTCCCCTGTGTGGGCAAGGACCCTCTGGTCCCGTGATTGCAACAGTTCCTTGGCATCCTTAGCCATGCACCTGGAGAAATAAACATCTCTGAAAATATCTACCAAGAATCCGTCCATATATTTCTTTTCCACGGGCCTCGTTGTCTGATACATGTTGCAGTATCCCCACTGTAACAATCAAGAAACTATTAACAGTGTTTCATGATTTTAAGTTGAATTTACACATGTGAAGCATGTATAAAATATAAAAATAAATAGATGATAAAGTTATAGTAGAAGTTCTTATGCCCATATATAGCACCCTATAGAAATTTCATATATTTTGTAAAAAAATCAACTGTAATAAAAAATCTGACAAAGTACCCATGAATTTTATTGAATATTTAAAAATTAAATCTGCATTTAAAAAACATATAGTTCCTAACAGAATACAGAATGTAGAATTTTGCATCAACTTTAAAAAGGAAGCTTGTATGTCAAAACTAGATCAATGGAGAAGCCAAAAGTTCCTTGATAAACTAGTTAATGGATGGAAAACATGCATATGCAAGAGGATTGAAAAAATACTAAAATTTAAAAGCCAGTTTTTACTTTTCAAGAGGATTCACTATCATATTCCTCTTTTTTTTCCAGGTTTTTCATCATTTCTGTAACATTTTCAAATGGAAGGGAGTGAACAACAGAAGGTGAGGAATTAAAAGACAAACAGAAACAAAAGTTGTGTTTAATTTCTAAATGTTTTGCGTTTGTCCTTGTTGCATTTTTTTGCTATGAAACAAAAAGAAATTTCCTCAAAAATTTTTGATAAAGGGGAACATCTAGAGTTTTTTTACTTTTCTAAAAAAACTGCCAATATTACGTTTTTACAATAATCACTGGTTCTTTTCCTTTTGGGTTTTGTTCAAGTATCTTGGAGTTCAGTGAGTTGGAATTTATAAATATGCTCTAGACCATTTAGATAAACACTTTTGCTCTTTCATGGAAGATACTCGTAATTCAAGCTTAATCTGATATAAGAATATGAGTTCACTTCTGAGAAGCATATAACTTCTTGAACAGAAAAGCTTATCATAAATTCATGGTGCATGGTACAAACATGGATATATGAATAGATATGCAGTATGACTAGACAGGTTGCATAGCAAACCAAATTATGGTTTTTAACTTTTTACACTTCTATAAGGAGACATTAAATTTATAATTAAAATCTGAAACTGGTTAATTAGGAACTAAGAAATTAATTATCTTCAAAGAATTTACCCTGAGATGATGTGCTATTTCACTTTGAATAGCATAACTATTGGTAGTCTAGATTTATTTATTTTGAATGTGGATACAACAGTGTAGGGTGACAGTATAAATCATATCTGTTGTGCAACATTTGAAAAAAACAGTGTTCTTTCAGTGAGGGAATGGAATCAGATCTGCTTTTTTACATGAGATAAAAATGTTGAAAAAATGAAGTCTGTCTACAGGTACCGAACACAAATTTTACAGCTTGCAATGTCAAACAGTAAAAAGAACCCAAGGTACAAATAACAGAAAGAGACATAAAGACTAGTCAATTGATGTTCTATATGAGCAATAGGACTAATGTTAGTTAAGGTTCTCTAGTTAGTGAACTTTTAAAACTAGCAAAAATGACTCTGAGAAGGGCCTAAGTGTTCTTGCATGCTTCTTTGCATGCAAGTCTTTTCCAGTCTTAAATAAAAAGGTCACTTTAAATCAGACATTTAATGCCATAAAAATCAGAGAAAAAAGAGCACTAACATAATATTAGAGGCAAAGGATAAGATCTCAAATTTGATAGAAAAAGAAAGGTTAGAGATTATTTTGAAAGCCTCTAATTTAGCCAAGTACCCTGTAACTTGCTCTTTCATTATTCGAGGGTCATCTTGCTCTACTGTAGTTGTATTTATTGCGATTGTCATCTGAATATTTTGTGAAACAAATCAAAGTAAAAATATTAAAGTTGTCTGGTGTGGACCTGACAAATTTTGTTCTAGACACATGCAGAGCTGTCTGTAGCAATCTTAGATTTGCTAAAACTTATCTTTAGTAGTCCATTGTATTGAAAGACATGACAAAGATAAATTCGGGTCTTCAGAGAAGAAAATAGGGAAAAAAATGTAAATCAGCAAAATAATTTTGCCCCTCAGAGAAATAAGATTTGCAGGTATCTGCAAGAAAACAACAATCCTGTGAAAAGGAAAGAGCAGTTCACAGACATTTTTTTCCCTTTCTCTCTAATGTGATAACATGCATTGTGAACAGAAGCAACAGCTAAGATACCTGGGATGGAATAAGCATTTTCATTTCTTTGCATTCTATTTTCATAAGCAAATTAAGAAACAAATCTCTAGGTTGATTCACTAATAACTCACCACAGATGTGGAGACAGTGAAATTACCTGTTGTTTATGTTCAAAGAAAAACACAGGCAGACAGTTTCACTGTCATTTGAATCTATCAGTAATTCAATTGCAACAAACAATATTTATATTTTGGAAGTCAATACCGAATTCAGTGATATTCCAAGGCTAGATCTGAATTTGTCAAGTCAGAGATTGACAATAGGCATGCATACTTTTACAGTGACACAAGTAGTGAGCAGTTGTGCAGAAAAGATCTGTGTTTATAAAATATCAGTAGATGGATACAAGCCAACAATGTCATACTGATACTAAGTATGTGTGTGTATGTGTGTATGTATATGGATGCATTAGGAGGAAATGAAGAACATAAATAGCCAATAGCTTTAACTGAAAAACTGTCATTTTTGTACACTGCAGCTCAAGAAATTAGCAATCTAGTGAGTGCAGACAAAAAAGATAAGCAGGGATCTAGAAATAATGGTCTACAAGAAAGGACTGGAAAATATTCCAGTGCTTTCTGGAAGGGAACAGGTGTTAAGGATACAATAGCTGTTCTCAGATGCATAAAAAGCATCAAAGGGAATAATCTACAGTGAATGTGGAAAAGTAAAATTATATGGGTTTGAGCTGCAAGAAGCAAGACTGAGGCTAGATATTTAAAGAAACTTTTTAGTCATGACAATAGTAAAACATTGGAATAAGCTGTCTGGGGAGTCACCATAACTTAAGGTCTTGCAAGAATATACGTGTTGAAACGATGTGAATATAATTCATCCTTATTTGAGTTACGCGGTATGATATAGATGACTTCTTGAGGTCTCTTTACAGAGGCTTATTCTAAGATAATGTCAAACATGAATAAAATTCACAATGAAAATATGAGGGATCACGGGATCAACCTCAGTGCCAGAGCCATTTCTCTCTAATTTCTATCAAAGTTTCCCTCACAATTTTTTTACCCATTATTTCATATAAAGCCACCAAGGTGAAAAATCCTAGCACTAAAACTATGTAGCTTGGTAAGCATTTTAAAGAGGAAACAACTGAACCATCAAAAATAAGCACATAACCAGGCAAACATCAAAGACAATAATAGTACTAAATTTTTTATAACTCTAGTGTGAGTTAAAAGCAAATATAAGCATTGGGTTAGTGTATTCAGGGAACAAAAAAGCTTGGCTTAGACTTTGTACAAGAAAAGAAAAAGATATACCAACATAATCCCAAACTAAAATCTTCCTCTCAGGAGCCTGTGACCACCTGCTGTCAGGTACCTGTGGACTACACCACTGTCCATGGAACCTTAAAGCTAAAGGCATTACTTCAATCCTATCCCATTTAGGAAGGATAGTTAATGGAAACACAGCTCTCAGAGTATGAGAGTACCTCTTTTGAATGGGAAAAACCTTCACTAGAGAGGCTCAACATACAAGCAATATGGAACATCTCACTGCATTTCTTGGCACACATTTGACAGAGAGACAGGGATTCTGGAAAAAAGTCACTTTCATCCGGGAATGATTTCTCTGGCCTGTTTTAGTAATTTGAGAGAAAACACAACTAAACGCTCCAGAGTGACACGTATTTCCCTTTCCTTTTGTGACCACCACAGTGCTGCAGCTTCCACCTTCAGAAAGGAGTAGTAATTCCTCTCAGTAAAAGAAAGAATGCTTTGGTCAAATACATACCTTTGATCTATTTACAGGATTTGTAAGAAACAATGCATGAGTCTAAGTGAATCCCTGAAAAAGACCAAGCACATTTCTGTCTATCAAGAGAGTGATACCTCTTACTTGCAGTGAGTTTCCAGCAACAGGATGGACAGGTTTGGTCCCTCAGTGTTCAAAGCAGGACTCCTATCAAGAGTGTTCTACCTGATTACAAATGCCAGGTGTTAAACCAGAAATATACCTGCTGACTGGACAGATACAGGTGAAACCATTTAAAACTTTTAAGCTGTTAATCAAAGACACTGAGGGCTTTGTACAGATTTTGGAGACAGACTTACTGCACTAGCTCAGCTAACCTGTCTGGGCTAGTTTGTCACTTGACTCTGTGTCAGCTGTATCTGGAGGAAAAGGGTACTTCCACTAATGGTGCACAGCAGTCTGGAGGTCTGCCATTAAGATCTGTGTCAGGAAAAACTCTTCATGCATACTTAAGTTAGAGGGTTCTTTTTTCAGCACAATGGTTTTAAAAGAAAAGCTGCATCTTTACCCACTGTTTTGCAGCAAAACAATGCTAGGAAAAGTCTAACCTACAATATTTTTCTTGTACATCCATGGACAGCATTAATGAGGGTAAGAAGCTGTCCTATGTCAGAAAACATAAAAAATACACCTTTCTTCCCTTTACGTCTCATATGGAAATGCTACAAGCTCATCTGTATGATCTTTCTGTAATTAAAGCATAATATATAACTGACTGTTTTAAAGTAATTGATCACAAAACCACATTCTATCTAGAATATGATCTACTGGGATGATGTTACCTTTAATGAATAGTAATCTTTTCATCATATTAGTAAAGACAACTCTCTCAGAACTGGAAAGGAAGTTTGTCTCAGTGTCAAGCTGACAAGAAATTGAATGAATCATGATGAACTAGAGAGAATAAAGTGTAATATTGCTTTAAGTCTTAATTCCTACAATGTTCTATTGCACATAGACATCAAAATAAGCTTCATTTCAAATACCAAAAATGGGAAAAAAAGTTGCCTGATTTATTTTTAAAATAAAGTGATATCATAGAAGCTTATGGTATATGTAAATATACGTCTACCATTTCTGAGAAGTCAGCTTATAGAAATTTATAGAAAATGCAGCTGCACTTTCTAGGTGAAGATGAATGAAACAGCAAACCCCTTCCCACAAGTGAACACTAAATTGCCAAAATACTAGTCTTTTTTTTAAAGAGGAGAAAAATGTGTGAGTGAGAACAGGTTTGTTTTTTTTTTTTCCTAGTAAATTAATTAGTAATAAAAATTAGGTTATAAATTGCTTTTTGCAGAATTTAATGATTGTAATTGAGACAGAGCCTGGCTTTTTTTAATCTCTGAAAAAAAAATCCCGACCAAACTTGCAGAAAGGAATTAAAAAAATTCACTCACATCTGTTTATTTATTTTTATCTTATGCTCTAAACTTCATTATACATTGAAGTTGATATTCACCCATCTGTTTTAACATGAATGATTCAGTTCTTTCTAACACTTGTATGCAAATGGAAACACATAAATTACTAAGCATATTGGCAATTAAAGCACTATGGTATATGCAGTTAAAGCTATTTTGAACTTCTGCTATTGACTCTTCTAGAACTGTGCATTATTTATCAAGTAAAGTTTTAAAAATCGATAGAATAGAGCTGCCAAAATAACTGTCTAAACTACATGTTGGTGTAATACAATATTCAGACAAAACTGTAAATTAGTCTTAGATAGAAACAGAAAATCAACTTCCACCATCACATTCCTAACCTATGAACACAGGTAACACTTTATAGTCTCATATGATTTTTAAGCAGAACTATTAAGAAGCCATTTCACCATTTTCTTTGAGACTGTTTATAGATGAATTCCCACTTTAATCCCTTAATCACCGGCCTTTGGTGTAGTCATGCTAAAAAGAGATCACGTCAAGCTGTGGATCTGACAATTACTGGCTCTGGAAGAGCTTTGATTTAAAATGATTTAGTATCAAATGCCAGGCATCTTGGTTGAATGAGAACAGGTTTTAAGCTGTTTGTTTTCTAAGGCTAATGAAGCTGATGAATAAAGTGGATCTGTTAACACATTATGACTTGGTGTTAAGAAGTTAATGTTAAAGTAATGCAGATATGAGTTCTACACTTTATTTCCACAGTTATGTGGGCAAGATGTTTTCTAACAGTTTAGTTTCTGAGCATTTTTAAATACATAGAACTTTTTTTTTCTTGGTTATGCAGAGAAACAGGTATCTCTTTTACTGCTTAGGTGTTTAGAATTTGTTATAAATTTATAGCCAAATACCACATGCTCTGAAAAAACACAGAGAGATAATGCTCCAGAAAAGTCCAGAATGAACAGCCAAGTAAAGAAGGCTCATTTCCACAAAAGGATGAGGGTTTACTTATTCAGGGCTTCTGTTTGTTTGTGTGGCTTTTTTGTGTCTTTTGGATATTTTTTGGTTGATTGTTTTTTGATTTTATTTTTTGTTTCCTTTATTTATTTTTTTTTTCTCTTTCCCTAACGATGCCCCAGCTTCCCTCAGTCTAAATTCTTCCACCTAACAGCTGGACAAATAAATTTTCTCAGTTTTCAAGTGTGAATTCTGGAGTAAATACAGGCATGTAATATGTATGTTCATAAATCAGTGCAAGTTTATAAGTGATTCTCAACAAAGCAATGCTGAAGTAATGTCTGGTTTAGATCAAGGGTAAGGTTAATTCATTGAACTAAAAACTGAGCAAATAATTTTTGATTATTTCAATACTTTCAATAAAATAAATTTTCTTTCTCACTTTGTATAACTACTACTGTTATTACAGATATGTTTGCCATCCTATAATAAGTTCTGATATGACAATTTTGACCTGTGTATATTTAAAACTTTAAGACAATTCCTGGACTGTAATTTCACTACTATGATACAACCAGCTTAATTATAGTTTTATCTGCTATTACATTAGTTGGTGATTAATTTGGAAAAGAGAACATGATACTGAAAAATATCAATGCATGTGGCTTTTACAGATGAAGTATTTTACTCTCAGATTCTAAAATGTTGCTTCTAAAGTGTTGCTTTAAAACTGCCCATTGCAATTTTACTTTTAAAACTTAGACTTCTTTGACTTGAAGTGTTGTACTTCAATCAATGACATAGAGCTGTGTAATCTGAAATAGGAAGAAAAAGAAGTAAAAGGGCAAAAAAAAATCCTGAGTAGTAGAAGTGGTCTAGGCAAAGAAAGAACCAAAAATGAAGCTTCATAAATGTGAAGGACAAGGGAGGGAAACTTAAATAGCACTATACTAAATATCTTCAATTTTAAAATATTGCAGCTTAAAAAAAAAAAAAATCCCTATTAATTTACGCCAAGGAGTTGCTACTTGCAATTATTATAGTAAATACCATACAAATGCTGTTAACTATGTGTAAAGGAAGAAGTTTTACAATCTATTTAGGCATGGTATGAAGCTGAAATTCCAGTCTGACAGTCTGGAACCATTGGAGGTAACAGCTTACTGACAAGAGATTATATTCTGGCTGGCATCAGGACACTTAAGGGGGAACAATGAAAAGCAAAAAATTCCAGAATTAAATCTTGTCAAAACAATTAGAATTCACGATGAAAATGATGCTATCTTGTCCAAACTGAAAGATAAAGGAAGGAGATACTGGTGAGGTGTTTTGATAATAATCCAAAATGACAGAAGCAGTATAGGAGAGAGAAAGTGGGAGATATGTCATATATAGTTGAAGCAGAACTCAAAATTCAAATCAATCGGCAGCATTCAGAGCTCTTGCTGGGCCAATCATCAGGAGCTGAGCTTTGGTCAAGTGTCTGGAGAAAAGATCAGTTAGAAAGACTATAATTTGAAAGAATTTGAAAATCCTGCTAATTTTGTACAATGAAAAAGAAGTTTAGGGGAAAAACAAAATGATTAGGTTAACTTCCCTTAAATCTAAAACATAAGTTAGAATTAAAATGTAGGTATCACAGAAGACTTTTCTGAGTCCACATAACTGAGAATTTTTTGCATAGACCCTACCTCTAGAGTTGTCCAGGAAAATTGTATTAATTCTCTTTCTTTCAGCTTTACAGAGATAGAAATACCTGTCTATATTTCTTGTATCTATTTACAAAACACTGAGAAACAGTTCAGTCATAGAAAATGAAGCTATTTAACTTCAGAACAAGTCATTTCATACAGAAAAAGACTGCAAAAATATGTATTTTTCAGCAGAAATTGTAAAATAGTGATTCAATTTGATATCATGTGAACATGAATACTTTTAGAAAATGCCTAACTAACTTTTCAATACAAGTTTTTTAAAGTTACTTCAAGTGAGGCTTTGGAGCTGCCAATCCTACACTGCTTCTAGTTGAGCTCTTATTATCTCAGTAGCATGTTTGCCTTGTTGACTTTTGAAGGCAGAAGATTTTAATAAAGTTCTTATTGAGCTTGTTAAGTACTAAGCCATTTAGCAGTTATGCATCTCATCTTCATTATATCCTAATATCAAATGCATTGACACAAAATAGCCATTTTTGACTGAAATTAATACTTATCTTTTTGATTGAGCTTTTAATTAAATGAAACCTAATTTGATGAGTACTGTGCTGCACTGTGGGGTACTTGTATGTAGGTAGTTATGCAAGTGCTATCTGTTTCTTTAATATTGAATTTTATTGGATTAGGTCTGTAATTCATTCCTAGTAGTGAATCAGTACAGGCAGTAGAATATATGAGCTATCGCTGAACACAGATCTGAACCACAGAAATTGGTTTAATTGCAATGGAAAGTGGGAATCTTTTTCTCTTTAATTTATACCTGTAATGTTGGCATTTATATAAGCTACTTTTATGCTGTGTCTGCAATAGTTATTTTTTATTTCATTCTAAAACAACTTGGTTGGCTCTGAAAGTTGCATATACTTAAGCACTAATTTAATAGTTATAGCAGCTTTACTCATTTATACAGTTTGGGAAAAAGTTAGCTTAGGTTTACATTCATGTCAAGAAAGCCCTTAGATTTTTGTTTAAATTTAGATGAGTACATAACCCTCATTTATAACAATGAGAAATAATCAGTGTTTCAGTTTCTGAATGGGAATGACTTCCTAAATTGTTACCTTTAATTGCCAGGAATTCCCCACTCTGATTATTGAAGTTAGAGGCAGAAGAAAGCAGCACCTTCTTTACTTGAAGAAAAAAATGTCTAGAATTTTTAAAAAATCTTATTATAGTGAGCATTTACTGAATTATACTCACTTTTCAATGGTGCCTGATGACAGGACAAGAGGCATTTGGGCACAGATAGGAACAGAGAAGGTTTGTGTGGACATCAGGAAAAATTCTTACTGTGAAGGTGATTGAGTGTTGATGCAAATTGCTCACAGAGGTTGTGGAGTCTCCATCTTTGGAGATACTGAAAAACTGTCTGGACATTGCTCTGTGCTCTTCTTGGACCTATTTGAGCAAGGGGATAGGACCAGATGACCTTCAGTGATCCCTTCCAACCTCCATTATTCTATGATCCTATGAAATGTTACATTTTAGAGAAAAAAACACTTTTATTGGTGAATAAGACTCATTTAGATGTGCTCTTCTAGCTCTAAGAAAGATAAAGACAGTGAAAAAAACCCTAAAAATATAAAACATGCATTATAAAAAGATGCACTTTTTCATAAATAAGTACAGACATACAAAATAGGTTACAAGTCAGTAAGATATTCTTCTTCTAATATGCTCCCCGTGTGACAAAAATACAGCCACAGACATTATGGGAAGAAATGAGAAAATAAAAACTAGAGTTAATTATATTCATCTGCAACAGGGTTTTGGGAAACTGTAAAATATTGGGACTCTCACTTTCTTATAGGGTCTCTTTTCCACTTTTATTCAAAGGTTTAGTAAAAAATGCAATTTTCATAACTTTTAACAGATAGACTGGATTTTAGAGTAAAGAAGGGAAATGCCAAAAATTAACATTTTGATATCTAAAGGTAACAAACTGGCTTTCCTTCCTCAACTTCTTCACTGATTTTTTTTTTTTTAACCTGGAAATCTCTTCTGTAAAAGTGATTGCAACACTCTTTCTAGTTAGAAGTAGAAAGTAAATGAACACTGTAAATACAGTGAAAGATATAATGCCAAATTAAAATTAAAAAACGGAAAAAAATCCAGATGCTTGAATTACTTTAATTTTAACTTATTTGGATAGATGGATCTTAGTTCTGTACCTGTGTGTAAATACTTATGGTTGTATATTTATATAAAAATATCAACAATGTATTTATGCTCTTTATCCCAAATTCTCTTAAGTAGAGCATGTTATTCCTATTCAATTGCAGCACAGTGCTTTAAATCTCTAAGTGATCAATCATTAAATATTGAGAAGATATGAGGATAATTGTAGATGTCCTGCACAAATAGCAATGGTGTATCATCAACCAAATCACTGAGGGCTATGAAAAAAGTGCATCCTGAAAGAAAGTAATTGGTTTTAATGGTGTAGTGGTTTGGTCCAAAATACTCAGTACTGTGTACCTTCTGTGAGATAAGAATTAGGAGAAACGCAAAGCAGGCACAAAACTTGAAAGAATTTAAAGAAGTTTATAACAGACCTAAAAGGGGAAAAAAAAAATTATACCACACCTTCAGAACTCTTCTCCTCCCCCCACCTTCCTCCCTTCTACCACTGACAATGTAAAAAGACAACCCTTAAGATGTTCAGTCTGTTTACCACTTCCATAATAACCTTGTTCAGTCCATTTAGAAAGAGAAGTCTCTTCTTGCTTGTGCTATGAAAACATTATCACAACGACACAGCCGCCCACTTCCAAATAACTTTGTTCAGTCCATTTAGGAAGAGGAGTCTCTCTGCTCGCATGTGAGTCCCTTCCCCCGACTTGCAGCTTTTCCCACAACTGCTTTTGAGGGTCCACTCTTGAAGTTTTTGGGGTACAATTTTAAGGTTGAGCCCTTCAGAAACAAAAGTTCTCTTCACCCATCTCTGGGAGCATTTCATCTCTAAGAACAGAGGCCCTCCTCCTTCCCTGGGAGCAAAGGGTCTTCCTCATCTTCATCTTTAGGACTATCTCTGGGAGCATCTCTAGGAATTGAGGTTTTCTCCTTTCCCATTTGGAGCAAAAGTCCTCATCACTTCCATCTCTCCCTGTCCAAACTTCTCCTGAAATTACAGCTGTGTCACCATCTGCCTATCTCAGCGCAGGGGCTTTTGCTTATAAGTTGAACACTCCACCCCCCATATCTTCATGAAATTACAACGGGATACTCTGATATATCAAACCTCACAACAGACTTTCAGCTTTAAGCATCTCCTCTTTCTCTTCCCTCAGGTTTTCAGCTCTTCACAGCACTAAAAGGGTTAATCTCACTCAGGCCTTGCAGCTGGAATGTTTCTTATTGCTGATGGTCACCTGACCTCTGCCGGACAGCAGTACCACTTTTGCTGAAATCTTGGCCGCAGTGGAGAAGGGGGGAAGCTGAGCCACCCTGGCTGCCCACAGCCCTGCTGTGCGGGGGTTCCGCGGGTGGCACAGGGCCCATCGGCTCCAGGATGGCCGTGGCCCAGCCCGGTCTGGCCCAAGCAGGGCCTGGGCCGGACCCGCTGGACCCTGCACAGGGCCTGCAGCCACCTGTGCCAGCACCGGAAACGAGAGAGAGAGAGATGTGGGGGGGGGGGTTTGTCTATTCTTAAATGTGGATTACAGAGGTGGTCACAATTTTAAGTGACTTAAAGAATTGTCCATATTCAAACTGGCCAGCTGATAGGTTTTGTCAAGTCACAGAGGAAGCTGTAAGCACCCCTTTGCAAGAACATCACTTCCAGGACTATGCTTGCTAACCCATGACAAATGGGAAAAGAAATAATGATGAGACTATGTCAGTAAGATATCTGCAGGACAGTGAAGTTTAAAATAACATGTTTAATGATTAAGGTAGAAGTCAACATATCACTACATTATCAAAGAAATTACTAGGTGTAGGACAAAAATATGCACAATAGCCCAGTAATGCCTTAATCTTCAAAATACACACTAATACAGTAATTCCTTGTTTTCCTTTTCTAGTTTTTTATGGTGTCCCCACTTCTAATTTCTTTCATCTTTTTACTGATTTTTTTCTCCTTCCGTTTCTTCACTTCATTCTTCATGGAATTTGTAGAAGATTTTTTTTTGATGGTTTAAAACTTAGTCATATTCAAGTAGGCAAAAAGCTTTCTAAAATGCTTTGCCTTCCCAGTCAAATTCATTCTTTCAGAAATGAATGACTCCCTGAAGGATTTGTCAGCATATTTAGGAATAAATAGAGGCAAAAATTGTCTTAAATTTTTTTGAGCTCACTCCTTCTCTGTCCTAATTATTGCTTGTTCTTCTGGAGAATGAGTACTGTTAAAGTCTTTTACAGATGAGTCTCGAGCAATATCACTATTCCTAGGACCTTCCTATATAAAAAGGAAGAATAGATTTCACTGTAACAATAAGTGAAGAAGAAAAGTGGCATTTCTTTTCAAAGTTTGACAGCATAAAAAAATATTTGTTACCAAACCATGAAAACACACTGTACAAACCTTCTATCTTTCAGGCTACCTAAACTTCCAAATGCATTCCATTAACAAGGTGTTCACAAGCTTCCCACAAGAGACTGCTGTAAACCTGCTATAATTAAAATTTTAACAAACAAACAAAACCAAGCAAATTGAGGAAAACCTTGGAAAATCTTCTGAACATGACAGCTAAATGACACAAAAACAGGAGAAAAATCACCTGCATAATACCACAAATGAAAACACATATAAAACATTTTAATATGTGTATCTAATAGTGATTCACTCTTGAAATAATATCTGTCCACATCTCTTTCCACATCTCTCAATACATCATTTCTTTGTGTCTTTGTATAGGTGTAAATGACTTGTTAAAGAATACAAGCATTCTTTCATTGAAGAGCAGTGGAAGATTGGAACTCTGCAGCATCTAACAGGTAGTCTAACAACATCTGCCTTTTATTCTTTTTTGTTCATCATACCATTTCTAGTTTCCATCTTGAGAGTAATACTTGTATATTTAGTACTCACCCTTTGTTCCTCACCTAAATTTTCCTAGAGTTGAACAGGCTCTTCAGTATGTTTTACCTCTATTCTCTTCTCCTTCAAATCCCCCTTTTGTTATTTTCCTGTTTTCTTTTATTCTTACTCTTCTTTCAAGTAGATTTTTTCCCATGGTTCTCTATTAATTCTTCTCTTATGAAACGCTTTTTTTTCCCTGTGTCCTGAAAAAATTATTTTTATTTTTCTTGACAAGTTTAAATACTTGTCAGTAAGTACAGGCAACTTTATATCTTACTACTTGACCTATAGCTGCAGGCATATCTCCAGACTGGTGCAAATTGTCCCATTGTCATGTATGGTTTCTTCTGTCAAGAGAGAAGAAAAAGTATAACTTGTTCTGCATGCTACTTGTCACATATCTCATATGCAAATACAGAATTATTTAACAAAATTTCTTTGTAAGAAGATCTTCTAATAAGAACCTAATTTTTCTACAATTCAGTCTAGTGCAGGAAACAGTTAGTTTGATAGCCATTCAAGTTTAGATGACAGATTTAACTGCACTGAAGAAAATCTCTGAATCCACTGATGATCTGAAACTTTTCTCCAGAAAGGTGTTGTACTGAAGGCCAACAGTTTGCAAAAAGGGAGAAAACATTCAGTGAAAGGATAGTAAATAGATGAGAATTCTTCTCTAACTTTAGGTTAGATTTTCAATCTGTTCATCAGTACTTTCTGATCATAGCAAACTCCATACTGAAAAAGTGTGTGTCATGGTTTAGTCCCAGCTGGCAACTAAGTACTGCCATTCAGCCATTCACTCACTCCCCACTCCCCCTCTCCATTGAGGATGGGATGAGAAGGATCAGAAAAAGTGAAATTTGTTGACATAAGAACAGCTTAATAATTGAAACAAAATAAAATATTTTAATAAAACTAAAAATACTAAAATAGCAGTAATAATAATTGTGATGAAAAGGAGAGACAGAGAGACACAGAGAGAGAGAGGAGTGAAACCCAGGTGATGCACAATGCAATTGCTCATCATTGACTGACCGATGCCCAGACCGTCCCCAAGCAGCAACTGGTGGCTCCTGGCTGTGGTGTGCATTTTCCCCCATCCTCCTCAAGCCTTCTCCATGATCTCAGGAGCTCCTGATAAGCCTTAACTGTGCAGTGAATCACCTCTTTACTGTACCAGCTGGGTGATGAAGCATTCCTTGGCTATGCGAGGCGTTCTTGCATAGTAAAGATAAGAATGATTTGTACTGGAAAAGGAACATCATCTGCCCAGCCAAGGTGGGGAACAAAGATTAACACTTATCCTTGTTAACCTTGGTAAATCATTAACCTGAACCATAGCCTGAGTGAAACATCACCATTGTCAGTGGACTTTTCAGAAAAAGAGTCCAGTAGTTACCAACATGGGCTATGGCCAGGATGGAAATTTCAAGCGTCTAAAGCAAATCATCTTGTGGCCCTATAAACAGTAGTCCCAATGAGGCCATTGCAGATTTCCTGAAATGCAGTGGGCTGTGCCAGTACCTCCTGAATTTGCAGCTTAATGGCATCCATATTTTAAGGCACCACTGTGCTTTGCTTTAGCTTGTATAAATTAAGAGGTGAGAGTACTGCAAGTAGGAATTTAGAAGTTCTGAAAAAGATAGGACTAATGAAAATGCTGTTGGTACGCAGAACTGCCTTCCAAATATAACAAACTGTGTCACCACTCAGTCAAATAAAAAGTATTTTGTGTAAGTATTCAAAGTCTAGATGATGGCATCAGCCATATTGAGTCAAATATTGGAATATATTGAGTAACATGTATTATGGATTACTTTTAAGCTTCTTTCTCAATTGGCTCAAAACATATTAATTTCTTGTCATAGTTGGTAGGTGTTGGGCCTGGCTGAGGGTAGCATTAGGATATTAATCTGTCATGTAGGACAAAGTAGTAGCTTAATTATAAAAACAAATCTGTTCTTTGAGCATAAAAAAACTGCTAATCAATCACTGTCAAAGTTGTGATGGTGATGAGAACCTTTGAGAGGGACAGAATTTGACCTCCAGCAACAGCAAGAACCAACTATTGGGAGAGGAATTTATTTGAATAGGTCAATCAGGAATTCAATATTGTCTACCCAGTCTCATAACAAACAGGATCCAGGGTGGAGACAGAGAACCAAGAGACATCCTAGGGACTCCACAGGCCCTGGTGCCCTGCATGGCTCAAACAAATGTGCCCATTCACTCAATTTTCTTCCTGAACCATGTTGATCTCCACCGATGCCTTCTGGAATTGTTCAAGAGGCATCTGGATGTACCTTAGGGATATGGTTTAGAGGTAAGCATGCTAAGTTGACAGTTGCACTAGGTGATCTTGAAGGTGTCTTCCAACCTTGATGATTCTGTGATTCTGTGTTTCTCTGAGTCGAGCTTGCAAGAAACCAATTCATAAAACTGTAGACTTCTGTAATTAGAGTGTTTTGGTATCTGAGTCCATTTAGCCTTGGTCTTAAATATGGACACCACTTTGAAGGGAGGTAAAAATGTCCTTATTTTCATGTCAAATTTATGAAAATAAATAACCCATAATGCAATTTACTGAAAGATACTACTTGTAAGCCTTACTCCAGAGAAAACCACTCCATCCTTTTGAGGTAGATTGATCTCCTGTTATTGATGCTCATTCCTGGAAATGTCCTCCTAATATGAATAAAAAAAAACCACTTCTGCCTCTCTCTCTCCAAACTTCCAAGGTAGTTCTTTAGAAGTTTCATGCACCCACAGAAAAAAAAGAAGGGGAAAACAGGGAAATGTGAACTACAGGTGTCAAAAATCCAGATCAGAACCTAGACTCTCATCCATAGCCAAGATAATTATTTGTGTATTGCTGAACCAGCTGAACTCTGAGGAATTTGTAACAGGAGGCATGGCCCATGAGAAGCTGGGCTTACTTATTCCTGTTCTGTAAGCACCTGTTTTCTTTCATCTCTTTCAGAAATTCCTGAAGGTCATTAGACCACTTGTTTATAAAAAACTTTGCCTAGGTGAACTGTTTTCCTTATTTAGTGCACAGCAGTACTTTAACAACCAGTGCTTTAAGCAATTTCAACAGAAAGTAACAGATTTCAGCTTATTTCTAGATTCACCACAGATAAGAGAAGTAAACTTGCAAATTTACCAGAAGGAGATACATTTAACAGAGTGATAAAAATCTCTTCCTGCAGACAAAAAAGGGAAAAATGTAGTACAATATAGAAAAGTTTAAAGATTTTTTCCTCTCGTTTTAAAGGAGTGTTTTAGTTGTTTAAGAAAACCAACAATACAGACAGCTACAGAGAGACATCAATAATTTGATTCCTTTTTTTATTAATAATGTATTTCAGGATGAAACCCAAAATTTCAGTGTCAAAAACATGTCTGTCATTTAAGTATTACATATAGGAAAGCCAGTGAAATACAAGAAACTTCAGGAGACTACCAGATCAATGATGTGGATAGTAATTATGCTGAAGTGTTTTTCAAAACACTCCAAGAAGCTTTGTATTCATGCTAGGCAGAGAAACTGAACCACATAAACAAATCAGCCAATTCACTGTATCCTTGATCAGACAAAACTCTTTGAAGATTGAAAAGTGACTACTGTACCATTTTCTTAATAATCATTTATTAGAAAGCAATATTGGCCTGCTCCTCTGCATGTCTCCAGAATAAATACCACAATCAGATGTGGTAGGATGAATTTATACACTTTTGATGTTATACAGAATGTTTCGCCTTCCCATTAGAATGTCAGAAATTAATCAGTAGGGAGAACTATAGTTTATTATGCCTAGTGGAACAGAAGAAAAATAAACTGCTCCAATCAGAGAGTTTTGTGGTCAAATATTCCTAACAAGTGAAGCAAGATTATATGAGAAAACAGCAAGTTCTATTAGACTGATTTTTCTGCTCATCCTTGTGGATTTCTGCTTTTCTTTCCCAAGACAATTCATCTAAGATAACTTCAAATTAATTTTCAAGTGAAAGGCCTCTCTCACTTTAATTCTTTATACTCTTTTTTCTTGTTCTTCTTTTATTGATGTTTTCAGATGAAGCCTCCAAAATTGCTCCATGAAATTTCTCAATTTTCTATGTTCTCTCTTAGAAAAAAAATACCAAAAAAACCAAAATTAAGATCACTATCATTTGCTAGCTACTAAGAAGTAATAATTGTACCATAACTGGAGGTGATGTATCTGCTCTGTAACACATTAGCACTATGCTGTGTAGATGATTGTTATGCAACAAAGATTGCTTTGCTTGAATTTAGTAAGTGGATATAAATAAAACCAAATAGGAAAGAAAAATGTTTGGATAAACTGCTGAGATCCTGATTGACAAGATGAAGTAGTGGAATTCAAAATTCTTTATAAAATCACCTTCTAAATTAGAGGAAAATTTCCATTATGTACCTGAATTTTCCCCATCTCTCTCTCCCCGTCTCCTCACTCCAAAAAAACAAAACCAAAACCCAAACCACCATCACCACCACCATCACCCCCAAAAACCAAATCCACAAAGAACAAAAGCAGCAACCATTATATAACTTCAGAACTTGGGGAAGACCCATTTTGTGTTTTGACATACATGCACAAGTGTTTCCCAATAGATGGGATGCATACATTGTGAAAATTTTGATCTCAAACTGTTTTAGGCATTGAAATAATATAACTTACATAAACAATTAAGAAATCTGTTTGACACTTATCAGAAATGTAGCACAACTTTCTACTCATTTGACAGATATGTAGAATCACATGTCTTTATTATCATGCTGTAATGTAACCTTTATTGCAAGAAAATATCTACTCTCAAAAAATCAGTGTGCTTTATAATACAAAATTGACTTTCACACTAGTTTTTTCTTCTAAGTTTACTACCACCATGAATGTATGTTGTCCATCCTCAGAGACTAATTTTAATTTATAACACGTAAAGTGAATTTGCGTAAAGGAAAATATGTATTGAAGTATTTCAAAATTGTTTATATACACAGTTCCTTACCAAATACATTGCATTTTCCATAAGCATCTTAATCAGAAATAATTTGTGTATATCAAAACTCTGAAACAAAAACTTGTTTCTAATCTTAACCACTAGATACCATGTTCTGAGATTTCTGTCTTGACAGTACACTTTTTTTAGCCAATGCGGAAACTCAAACTGTATTTTAATTGTATTCTGCAATAGATAAATACAAAGTTTGTTTGATTTTATCCTCAATTATAGTCATATAAACCTTGGTGAAATTAATAATTTAGTCTACCAAATGAAAGTAGCATAATTTTCCTCCTACATTACACTCACTGTATGCATGTTTAAGCAATTTAAAAGGTACTGGGCTATGAAGAATATGGTTTCTAGTCTTTAGAATCAATATTTTTATCAAAATAATCTGTAATAATCACTTCTGGGGATATGGAAGTCATCTCAGCTACCCAAGACATGTGAATACTTAATGTTTAATAGGAGATAGCAATGCACCTATAATTAAGGTAAAGGTCAACTCTCTATAAAATTTAAATTCTCTTTAGCCTCTGGAATGAGAAATAAAGTATAGAAAATATAGTGAAAGTTTCAACTCCCAAGACATTATAACAGATTAAGGTATGATAGGTATTGAAGGGTTTACCAAGGAGTTCAGAATAAGAAATTTCAAGAGTATATAAAGAGCACTGTTGGTATCAGCTGTGGGTAGGGCCTAGAGGCAGGTGGGCACATTCACTTAAACACTGTGACACTTCAGTGGCATCTGGGGACAATTTAGGAGAAAAAGATTTTCTGTCAGTCAATAACGAGGTTTCATGTCTTTGTACTACAGTCAGTATTTTTTAACACACAGACATCTGTGCTTGCAATATGCACTGATTAATCTGTGACTCCTGAGATTTAAACTGCCATTCTCAGAGTTGCCTTTTTACCATGAAATCAACCTAAAAAAGGATATCTCCCTTAAACTGAAAAAAAATTAAAAATGACCTGTATTTCATATTGCTGCAGGGAATAAAATAAAGCTCCATGAACATTTTCCAGAGAGGACTATGTGATAAAACTGCCTATGAGAAGCTCACAAAGTGGATCCACGAAGACGAATTCCTTATTCTGAAAAACTTCTCCTTCAATTGCATTGAATATTAATCTTTGTTGAAATTTGTCTTGAAAAATACACTTTCAAATAGAGACTGGCTTACTGCAAACTTCATGTAACATATACATAGTACAAACTATTTTGTCTCTGTCTTTTAGCATTGTGCTCCAGTTTAATCCATCTGTAGTGCATATAAACTCCTCTCTTTTTCTACAAGCACCTGACAGTTTCACTAAAAGGATTCACAGGCTCTTCCAATCAAATAGCCAAGCAGTGGAAATGGATGTATAAATCTCAGGTTTTCATTTTATCTAATGACTGCTTAACTTCAAATTAAGAGTCAATCCCTGAAGTAACTCTCAGAAACCCCTACCTATCTTGATCATTCCAGTACAGGCATATTCTCCCTCAATCAATGAACTTTTCCATGAAAGCACAGCTGTAACATGAGGAATCAGATATCTAACAAGCAAGACTAAGACAATATCTTGCACAGTTGCAATACAAGTTGATGGATTCAGTGTAAAGGAATTATTTAAGCTAGATTTTATGCTTCCTGGCAAAACCTAATCACTGACCTACCAGACTAAGATAAAACTTATTATTGCCTTAAATCCTGGGGGTTTTTTTAAGGAAAAAACTCTCTGAAAAGTTACAGGTTTCAAATCAGTTCAAGTACCCAAACAGTAGACTTGTGTAGATGTTTCCTGACAGCCTCAGAGAAAGTCTCTTTTTCAAATATATTCCTTTACAACCTTTAAAGCAAGGGAGTAAACTTGCAGTCTCTGTTATGTCCACAGAGTCTAGGTACCATGCTCAGGACTTCTAATTCCACTTCCTAATAATCAATCCTTGCTGATCTATTTGTAACTCACCTGTACACAACTGGCACAGAAGAGGGCCTAGTATTCAATGCCAGGCTATTGTCTGTTATATTGCTCTTCCTCCTACTGTAGGGTTTTTGTTTGATAAACTTCATTATGCAAAGACTAGAAAGTCAAGTTTTAGATGCAACATTACTTTAATATACATTGTCACCATAAAGGTGGGTAAAATTACCATTTGGGAAAGATTTCTACTAAATATAAATGCCTTTCCCACAAGTTTTCCACAGAATCAGTGTTCAAATTAAATTTATCATATTTCATTTTGTATGTCAATGGATATACAGCTACATTAGTACACTCCTGAACTTCCTAAATCTCTCACTGTGCTTTCCATTCATCTGTAAAATCTGTAACTTGCATCGGAATCAAGGAAGTTGAGCTCTGAGAATATTTCAACATTAGAAAGGCAAAGTCTGTTGTAATCTAGTCACAAGTGTTCAAACCTGAAAAACATTTATGACTCAATTTCTGTACAGAAATATCATCTAAATATGTGATTCATGGGAATCAATCCAGTGGCTAAACATATGTAAACAAACCAGTCTATCAATGCTGCAAAACTGCTTGTGCAACCTTATCAATAACCTGCCTGCCAACACTGCTTCCAGGAATTTCTTTTGCACTGTGCTAATAGATGTAAAACAAGAGAGGCAAGATTTTTTTTTTTTTTTACTTAGGCAAAAAATTCCATGAAGTGAAAAATGAAAAGGTTATTCGCTTCCAAACCTTTCATTAAAAGAACAGACCCAAAGGTCTCTGATGATGAATAGCTCATTATTTGATCTCATTACCCTGGCATGTACATCCATGAAGTGACTGGAAACTATGAAGTTGCAGCCTACAAGCTTTACTAAGTGTCTGCTAGAGATTGCCATCTCTCCAATACATCTGAGAGCTGAGGGCCTATAACAAGGCAGTATGAAAAATAATTGAGAAAAAAACCTCATAGAACAAATTTCTTCAAAAGACAGCAAGGAACCTTTGCTGTCAAAGGAGATCCTTTCAGTACTGACGCAAAATCACACTTTAGGGCTGGGGTCTGTATGATATGCATACTGTGCTCGTTCACTAGTTGACAAGTTGTTAGTGCTATAAAAATGACCTCCCATGTAAACAGGCTCAAAACATAAACAACATCATAGAGGTGCAAAGTTGACATGTGTGAAGGTGTAGAGCAAGCTTGACTGTACAGCACATTCCAGAACACAGCCAAGTTGTAAACAAACTTTTGTATTTTAATTTCATAAGGTCAGTATATATTTAGGAATATATTTTAGCACTTATCTTAAAGCAGATAACATTCATTCTTCAGTTCTGTTTTGAAATACTATATGATGACAATTCCTTTATTTTTTTTTATCATTTTTTTTATTTTTTTTTTTTTTTTAAATATCAAGGGACTCTTTCTCATTTCTGTTCTCTTCTGCACATGAATTATATTCTTAAGCTTCTCCTCTAACCAGTTAACCCCTTTGATACTTCTCAAACCAAATACACAATAGTACAAGATTCTTAACTCTGTAAATAGTCACTCCAGAACCCACATAGAGAATCAGTCCCTCCTAAACTTACCCTTATACATATCAAAGGGCTCCTTATATTTAGCCAAGCCTTAAGAAAAAAAGGAAAAAAAAAAAAGTGTATTTGTTACTTCACATGAACCATGGCACTCAGATTCATTTACATTAAGTGAATAATCAGTGACATTATCAGGAAATAGTTTATATATCTGAAAGAAAAATAATTAGACAAAGAAAATAGAAAGGAATGTAGGTATTTCAAGATTGCATATGCATGCACATACCCAACAAATAAATAATATGAAAGATTCAGAAAAAAAGATAGTTGTGACCACTGCCCTTTCACGTGGGAGCAAATAGCAAATCTTTCCTGTTTAATGCCTTCACTTGAGGTGTAATAAAAAGTTCTGGTGATAATTGCCAATTTCTTTTTCTACTTCTGGCAAAATGGCACTGATTTTCTGTACATAGAGAAAATTGGTGTGTCACAAATATAGAATTATATTTTCAGTTATAAAGTGGTCTATTTTCTAAAGATGTAAACTGGTAATTATCACTAAGTGCCTATTCATTAAATGAAAAATGCTTTTTCATTATAGGTTAAAAATGAAAAAAAAAAAACCAAAAAACCATGCCATTACCTACCGTTTAGAGTTACCAAGCTCTTTATTAACAAATGGCCTTATGAAAGCAAAACAAAATAATCCCTGAAACACTGCTTTTACAGCCCACTTTTGAGTCACAATCCATGTCAGAACCTGACTATACTGAAACAAAGCTAGTTCTCTCTGTCTCCACAGCTCATTCAGAGTGCTTCCTTGTCTTTTCATATCCCAATCACTTTGTCTGTGCTTTGGAGAGTGGAGCACTATCAAATTTGACATTGCTCCGGGCCCCTGTAACAAAGCAGAACATCAGCAAGAAAAAGATTTTGTCTTGGTCTGCGAATTGAATATACTCCTACAGGCTTGATTCTGAAGTGAAATTATCATGTTTAACTCACTCCCTCCACCAACTAAATGTAAGAGCTATTTTGAGTAGCTGGAGGGCCAGCTGAGAGCTCCACTTGGAAAGCACCAGAGTATGTATGCATACTCAAAAGTGTGTCAGGATTACTAACAATATAAACATAAGTTTTAATAATGAAAATACAGTCCTCAGGAAAGATTACAGTGCTTGCTTTCATGGGAGAAGAGTCACAAATATCAACGTGTACAGAAATTCAGTCTGAATCTATGAAGAAAAACATTTTCATTCTTTCAACAGAAAAGGTAGTCCAGAGTACATACATCTAAAAGATCAACTGTCACTGGACATCTTTTACTAGCATGTCCATCCCTTTATTATCATAAAAGAATAATCTAGAAAAACATTTTCTGCCTTGGATTTGCTTGTTACCTGTTCTCTGGCCTTTTTGTTTTATGTAGCACAACAGAACTACTCTTCTTCAGCAAGGTTTATAAGTGTCTTACAAAACATTTGTGAATTTACTTTGAGATTGTGTGAAGAAAATGTTGGTGCTACACCATTTTGCTGAATGGCACCTAAGAGCAGACATGCTAAAACCAAGACATATACAACATACAGATTATTGCAGGCAAAAGGGTCTTAACTTGTGGAATTTTACTTTGTTTAATTACTGCTGGTTAACACAAAAATTCCGAAAATCCATTTAGACATTAAGGAAAAAAAGTCAAACAGTTAAGCAAATAGTTAAAGAAATATTTTCCTACCCCTTATCCAGGTTTAGCTTCAGGCAAGCACCTCTGTTCTCCCCTTCTGAGTCTCAGCATCCCTTCACTTTTGCTGTATATTATGTTCAGTCCCTCCCAGATCCTTCAGTGAGGTGTTGGGTGGTAAAGAGGCTGAGGGCTAGAGCATAATGCCTTCTGCATGCTGCTCCTTCTCTCTCACTCCTTTCCCTGTATTGTAGCAGGGGTAACCCTCAGTTGAAGCACTTCCAGGGTCCCCCTGCCCCAGGTAATGCCATCTGTAGTTCCCAGTCCCTCAGACCAGCACCTCCTCTGTCGTCGAGCACATCCTCCCAGAGCGTGTCACCAACCTTTGTCTGCAGTATGTCCCTTCTGCCTCTTTTCCATCTTCTCCCACCCTCCCAAATGTTTCTGTCTCTCGTGCAGGCCTACTCAGAGATGCCAGCTGTGGCTTTTGCAGGCAGCATTCAGCTCACAACCACTGTGACCCCCAGGCACGATGATGCTGGATGTGTGCAGCACATAGAGGAACCTGAAGACCCAAATTTCCAGTTGCTTCACACAATGCAGGAATCTGAACTAGAAGATTGACTACATCATCACTGAAACGAGAACTATAACATGTAAATTTTAAATCTAAGTATTAAACCTCAACATATACATGCAGGAAAACCTGAGACACAAAGCCCAGCTCCCAAGGTTAAAGATAATCGTATAAACTTTTTATTCACATTACAGCCTCAGAAAACTTTCTGAAAAACACATTTCTTCAAAATAAAATATCCATTGCAGGAAATATCTGTCATCTGAGTTGAAGTACTGGAGCATTGTAAGGAGTCATAAAACCCATAAAAATGAATTGCAACAAAATAACTGCTTTAAAATAATCTAATGTGTATGATTTAATTTAGGAAAAATTCCCTCACCATTGATTGTTAGGTGTTTGTATGCTACAGCGGTATCAGAGTACCACGAAAACAGAAAAGTACAAAAATTATATCAGGCAGCTAGAAAGGATTATAGAACACCATATGTTTTCCCTTTTCACCTATATAATAATCTTGCTCTATTGAATTCAGAATTTCTGGACATTGCAGAGTCCAGCAAGAAATTAAGCAAATGCTCTTCATGTAGAGTAAGTTAAAATTATTCTTTATTATGTTACTAATATTCACACTCTCCAGAAATCCTGATCCAGAAAACATTAGGGTTTCCTGAATTCCAAAAATTAGGTTTTCCTCCACTTTTTTTTTTTTTAAACTATCTATTTGTATAACTGGGGAGTTGGTATCAGCTGGACACAAAATGCAAACGACATCATTTAGTGACATATAGTATCTGGTTTTGGTTTTGGTTTTGTTTGTTTATTTGCTTTGTTTGTTAGTTTTTAATACTAGGGAGTATGGCTAGAGCAGTGGAGAGCCATGTCTCATCTGTGGCACGTGCACACCTCCCACTACAACGTGTTTAAGACAATTATGGACTCTAATCACATAGCCCTAACCCAGACTCCTTGATTTCCTCCATACTTATGGCAAATCAGGGGATTTCACATGGTTTTCTATCAACCTTTTGTTTTCCACCTAAAGTCTATTGTGAGGGTGTGAAGCCAGCAGCAGTTTGTAGCAAGGTTTGTCTATTGTTTCTTTGCCCTTCCAGTCCAGAACAGATTAAACCAGTCTGTAAGAGCTGGGTAGATATCACTGAGATCTGAGGTCTTTCACATCAACCTTTCCTTATGACAGTTTGTGTACTTCTTTCTTCCCCAATTATAAAATAAAATAAGACAAATATTGGTGATGCTTCATCACCTTTTGTGATAATACATTACAGATCTGATAAATTACCACACCTCAATTTAGGATCCAGATGAAAAACTAAACTACAGTTAAACTAAGTTTTCTTGATAAACATTTGGAAGTTCTGACTGAAATCAATAATGGAAGCATTTGTACAATTAATCAGGAAGCAGAAAATGTTTCAAGTAGTAAGGTAATCTATGACTTTATAAACTCAGTGAACAGAAACTAATAAACAGAGCTGCAAATAAATATTGCATAACAAAAATATCTTGCAGCATTATGATATGTTTACTAAAACAGGAAATATAAAAGAGCAAAAATACATGAAATAAAATTATCAGAGATTCTCAAGTTAAGTTCCAAAATGAGTCCTTTCCTGTACCATAAAACTTAACTCTAAAGTCCTCAAATTTAATAAACTTCTGCAAACTACCATGCTGCAGTATGTCATCTGATGCACAGCAACCCATAAAACCCCTCTGCTACCAGGTTAGATAGATCTGCTATACTCCGTTGCTTCACAGTTGTCCTGAAAAAACAGAAGCCCACAAAATTCCTGTGGATCAGTTGATTCACAGGAACCAGTTACTTTCTAGTTACATAGTCCTGTATTTGAGTCTCTAGTTGTAAAATAAAGGCTAATTCTGGCATTTTTATCTGTCCAGTTAATTAATATTACAGTGTAAACCTTAATAAAGAAAAAAAAAATCAGTGAACAAAGTAGCAAAATAATGCCAACATCAATCATATGATCACTTGCTCATTATTTTGAATATACTACAACAGATTTATAAAAGAGATTCATTCAAAATATGGGATGTATGCTGTACTCACATGACACTCTAGTCAAATTATAATAGCAAAAGGATAAAAATAAAGAACTTTGTGTTAATGCAAATTTTCAGCTGCCATAATTATCGCTGTCACACTTCTTTATTCCATTCTTTTTCTTCTGAAACATATCTGCAAAGCAGTATCTCGCTCAAACAAAAAAAAAATCAACTGAAATTATATTACAGAAAATTTCAAATCTTAATAGATATCATAAAAAGGCAGTAATTTCCATAGCATTTAGCTGAAGTTAAAATATGAAGTCTCATTCAGCATTTACAAAATCTTGTCTGAGACTTCACCAGAAGATGTACCTTGGATCTGAACTGTGGATTCTGGTACAATGTCAAGTAAGAGGCAGAAACTAACTATAAATCTTGTAACAATTAATCAGTATTGCTTAGCAGAGAAATAACTCTGTGAAAGAACTTTAGTCATCACTTAGAACTCACAACTAATTGTCTGCAGACTCTCTGCCCATTTACTGCTAGTACCAAAGAGGCTGCTGTATGGTGTTTGGAATTTATTGACTGCTAAGCAGAAGATTCAGTTCCTGTATTTGCTTAATGCACTGAAAAGCCATACATACCAATTATTATTGTATTCTTTCAAACTAAAAGTAAGCTTTTCCAATGTATCAGAGATCCAACATGGTGATTTCAGGCTCACTTACATCTTCTTGGGATGAAATCTGTTTTGTTTGTGAGCTTCCATGTTTGACACAAGCATTGACTGAAATGGATAGCCACTAATTTCCAAATTGTCTCTTCTATGCCAACCATGCTCTATAGTAGTGTTAACGACATAAAAAACAATTCTAGGTCAATGCATGTTAATGAGAACTGCAGGCTTCTTGAAAGCGTTAGCATTTCTGTCTCCAACACTGTTTCTAGTATTGTTTTCTCCACTTTTTGAATGAATAATTCAACAGAGAGAAGAACATGTGAAAGAGCAAGCACAGATTTATGCATTTGTACCATAGTACTTTTTAACTATCTTCAGTCTTGTGGTTTCTGGCAGATAAGAAATTGCATGCACAGCATCGACTGAGAGAAAAAAAAAGCAACATGTATTCCTTATTAAAAGGAACCAAGCAATTTCAAAAAATGATGCTCAAGCACAAGGTTTTAGAACCTCTATGAAGCGTTTGGTACACTGAAAATGTTTCCACTATATAGATAGAAAGCTAGTCAATTGTTTCCTAAAATTTATGTTTCTTGAAAGTTATTTGACTCCATTGTGTGCAGAGGTGAAAAATGAATAAATTAATCCTCTCATGATAAATGCTAATTTTGAACATTTGTTGGAAGTGTTCTGCCAAGCTGGCTACAGAAAAAAAATGAAAGTAAACACTTTCTATTTTATGGCTTTTAAAATGAATGTCATGGAACCTATGCTGTCCAAAAAGCATGTATAGCTGTGGTAGAATTCAGACAAATGAATATTCAAAAAAAAAAGTTGCTTTGAATTTCATGTACTTTGCCTTCTAATTTTCATTTTTCATTTAGCACTCATGTATTTGGAAAATTCACTTAACTGAGATGTCTCCAAAAAAACCAGTTGAACCTCATGCTAGTGAATGGCAACAAAATCTTATCTGGGACAAAATTAACATAAATGCTGCTTAAAAGAAGTGCATTTGCACTGGAAAAAAGTGGTCTTTAATTTGGTACAGAATCAAAATGAAACTCTTATATCTGATCTAATTACAAAGTTGACAAATTAAGAAGGGAGGAAAAATGAATAAATACAGATGAAATGCTGTAAATCCATTTATTTCCATATATCTTTTTCTAGAAAAAACTCACATATCTTTTCAGAACTTGGAAATAAACATCAACGTTCAAAAATCAACTCCCTTTTTTTAGCTCTAAAAGCAATTCATATACTATATACTGAGGTCGCATACCTTTTAGTTTGGAAATATTATTGGTATTCCAGTTAGGGAGAATAAAGTAAGCTGGAAAACTGTCAGGTTTAAATAGGCTGTTGAAACACTGTAATAAACCAGATATAACAAGGTCTAAGAGCAAAACTCATACAAATTTTTAATAAAATTACTTTCCTAACATAGAAGAGTGATCTTGGCTCTTGTAAAAAAAAAAAAAAAAAGCCGATTTCTCCACAGGTTAGATAGTTTCAAGTTTCATTAAATGAGTCCAGGTAACAAAGGACTTTTTCTGCTGTTTGAAAAAAAGAAAAAAAAAGAATCTTAATCCTGTAGCTCTGAAGTAATCTCACTGATCTTAATTAAAGTGTGTAACAGGAAAACCCATACAAAAGATCTGACATATCTTTTTCATATAATCTGATGTAAAAGATATGTTCCTACTTTAAATATTAATAAATTGATGGTGTGATATCACATACCTCACAAGTCAGAAAATGCCTCTCATCCACCAAGACTAAAACAAAAGTAAACCAGATGAATTACCAAGACTTCAGTGGCCACAAAGAGAAAGAAAAAGCAGTCAATGATGTTGACAGTGCCTTAGGAAGGGAACAAACCAACCCGTCTACTAGAAATGTTTGAGATAGAGGGAAGAAGCAGAATGAATTGTGCTGTGTACTTCAAGAATATATTCCTGCCAGACATTGGAGATACTTCTCACTTCCAGTCAGCACTCACTGCAGTGTACTGATTATCCCATCTCAACTTAGTAAATATTTAGCACTTCTAAAGACAAAATAAACAGATTTAAAAAATCAAACCCAACCCCAAGCAGCCAAAAATCAAAACCAACAAAACCCACCCCAAACAAATTACAAGCATCTCCACCCCAGCCATCACCACCACCACCCCCAAAGAGCAAGACTGTATACTTTTAATCACAAAAATATGTATTGTAGCTATAAATAGAAAGGGTGAACCAACCCTCGGAGGAATAAAATGCAGTGACACAAACACTGATAGCAAATTTCCTTGGGACTACTTTTCATGGATTTCCTCAGTTGTGCTGATAAGAAAACACCTTTTTATAAATCTTAGTTATTGGTGATATGGACAATTACCTTCTACCTATCAATTATGTGTGGCTTAGAAATACAATTTTTTATGAAGTCATGTTTGTTATCTGTTTCAAATGCAACTTCAGCCAGAAGCTTACTGCATACTGCATGATGTGTAGATACGCATACATGCATTCTGACACTAACCTGATCAAAAATTTTCTTTTTTAACATTATTACAATATTTCTAAAAGTTAAAGAATAATTTAGAAACACAGTGACTATTTAAATACATGAGATTCATGAATTTTGAGAGAGGTTAAAAAGTTATTTTGAGAAGAAAATAAATTTATTGGCAGTAGCCCCCTGTGTTCAATAGTAGCTCAGTTGAGATTTATAGGTTCTTGTTTATTCCTTTTTTTTAGGATTTAGGTAATAAAAAGACAATTTCATGATAAACACTGAGAATTTATTTTATTTTTACCCTAATCGCTTTGCATTATAATCAGATAATTAAGTATTTTGTTCTTTATTTGAACTCTCAGTCTCCACTGTAAATCACAGAGTAAAAGCTACTTTACTTTTTCATGTCTATTATTACAACAAACACTTTCAAGAACAGCAAATATTTAGAAACAGTAAGAATAATGACATTTTCTCCTTATTTCCTTAAAAAAGTCCATCCTACTCCATTAGGTGATGTCTAAGAGACTGAACTAGTAAGAATTATGATATTGTACACAGAAGTATTCAGTTACATTGCATCTGAATACGCAATAGCCTTGAATATAGTTAGCATCTCATTACAAATCAGATAAACATTTTCATTTAAAAAATGTATAGCTTGGCCATTTTTTTCAGAAAATATAAAAAGGCTTTTGAAGTACATAGATCCAATAGAGATTTTTTTCATCTTCTTTCAAGCCATCTTTTAGATGAACTATAACTCTTTTTCTTAAAGAAGTTACTGCATTTGTCTCTGCTTTCTTATTTTTATTTCTTTATGGAAATGCATAGCTCATTGTCTTAATGACATCAATGAATTTATTTCTAATAAATTGTTGATTAATAGTGTACTCCATTGAAAATATCTTGAAGCTTCACTAGATCTGTTGCTATACTCAATACACCAAGCTCAATAAAAAGCCAAATCAAATCTTAACGCTGCTAGTGTCAAAGCCCTTAAAGAACTAAAGGTTCCTTAAAATGGGATCTAAGCCTTAGAGGATTAAAACTACTGGTAGATCTCTAGTTTCTCATCTTTACTAAAGTAGAAATCCTTTAGTTGTAGTAAAACCAACTCAAAAGTCTAATACTCCAACTCTATTGGTTTTGCTTGGCCTGGTTTTAGGTAGCAGGGGGCCACAAAGATGGCTCCTGAGAGGAAGCTTCCCACCATGTCTGGCAGAGCCAATGGCTGATGGCTTTGAAGATGGACATGCTGCTGGCCAAAACTGGGCCAATGAGAGAGGTTGGTAACGCCTCTGCGGTAACATATTTAAGAAGAAAATCAAAACAAAGTCACAAGATTTTGGATTCTAGTCAGAGAAGATGAGGAGGTGAGAAGGTACTCAAGGCACTGGAGCTGAGGTTCCTCTGCAGGCCATGATGAAGGCCATGGTGAAGCAGCTGTGCCCCTGCAGCCCAGGGGTCCATGGGGATGCAGAGATCCACCCACAGCCCATGGAGGAGGTGCCCATGCTGGAGTGGGTGGATGCCTGGAGGAGGCTGTGATCCAGTGGAAGACCCAGTGGAGAGAGGGGGCCCTTGCTTCCAGGCTGGAGCAGCCTGTCCTTGGAGGACTGCACCCTGTGGAAGGAGAGACCCACGGTGCAGCAGTTTTGGGAGGGCTGTGTGCCCGTGGGAGGGGCTCACGCTGCAGCAGGGGCGGTGGGGCTGCTGCTCCTGAGAATGGAGCCACACCAGGGAAGTTCATGGAGAACTGTCTCCCGTGGAAAGGGACCCCACAGTCTCACAGGGGAAGGACTCCTCTCCTTGAGCAGTGGAAGGAAATCTCGGTGATGAACTGACCAAACCCCCAGGCCATGTCTCCCTGCACTGCTGGTGGGGGGGAGGGAGGGGCTGGGGGGAAAAGGTGTTCTAGGGGCTTATTTTATGTCTCATTAGCCTCCTCTGATTCTGTTAGTAATAAATTCACTTTGCAACTTGAGCCTGTTTCGCCCTTGAAGTGTTTCTCCTGGTCCTTGTCTCACTCATGAAGCCTTCATTAATTTTTTTTTCCTTTTCCCTCCTCTGCCCAGCTGTGGCAGGGGAGGGTGAGCAAGTGGATCTCATGGTGCCTGGCATTGGGCCAGTGTAAAACCACAACAACTCCTTTGCTCTGTACAGGGAAAACATATAGTAGGGCACACAGGATTTTAAATCTCACCGAGTTAGTATCTTCCTCACGAGGGAAGAAACAAAGAATGGCACTACTGGTACTAACTATTGCTTATGTCTCTTCATACATCAGAAAGTTCTTCAGAGGCAAGCAGGTACTAACTATTGCTTATGTCTCTTCATACATCATAAAGTTCTTCAGAGGCAAGCAGGTAAGAGGATTGTTTTAAAAACTAAAAGCAATAAATCAAGGAATTTAGTCAGTGATACCTGTCCATAGACTATGAAGGCACAGAAAGTCTGGAGACTGTACTGAAAAATATTACTTCAGAAGTATTGCAAAAATGATGAAGATTATAGTGAGGTAAGATGAACATTATCTGTGAGAAAGTGAAAATGTGTAACTAGAATGTACTAGCATGACCATAGGAGAAAATACTGTAAAGTTAACGGACTTAGCTAACATCTGAGAAAAGCCAATCAAGTGCAAAAATTTTACAAAAGACCAATTATCATTTTTGGGGGTCAAAAAACCAAAATATCAAGAGGAATGAAGACTGGCACATTTCTTGAAGTTTTTTAAATAAAGAATGGATACTTTTTCAAAGGAAATCATTCACTGCAAGCCTTTGACCTTAAGATGCCAGGCAATGTTAAATATGCAGGCATGAAACTGGTGCCTCTGGTCATAACATAGATGAGTCTGTAAGTCTTAGCTTTCATCCTTTTGATCACCTTTGTGTCACCTGACTGCCCCTAAGGTTCATGACAAAAAAATCATAAAGTCAGGGAAACAAATTCTTTTTGGTTCTTAAGACTGCAGATAAAGGGTAAACTATCCACGTGCTCTCCCAACCTATTTTGTTAAGAATACTAAGTATACCTTCTTTTTAACATATAATTTATTCTCAAAGAATGTATGCTATGCTGAAATTTTAGTAGCAGATGTCCATGAATATGGACTACTAATTTATATAATATATTACTAACATATTAAATTCAGCAACTGCAATTTACAAAACAGACTAAATCCTGTAGCACAGAACATTTATTTTTCTTTCCAAAATACAGGCTTAAAATATGAATTTAAATTTTCAAGCACCATCCATTGTACATTTGCATTATACAAGGGTATATTTTCTGTAGTTTCCATGTCCTTGACTTTCTCTGTTTATTTTATACCCTATGATTTATGTGGCATCTTTGAGGGAAGAGGTGGTGTATAAATCTATTGCATTCTCAGCCTCATTATTAGTAATGGATTAATTTTCAGTTTCATCACTAAAAACAGTTCATTATCTGCAAAGGCAAAATTATCTTCATATAGATTCTGAGGTAATTGATTCCTCTATTTATATGCTGAAGGGAACGTTGCTCACACAAATTGCAAATGAAAAGTCTTTTTCTTCCCCTCACCCTTTCTTCCATACCACAGGGACATGAAAAACTAGCATTTTCACAGATAATATAAAAAATAATCAGTGATAAAGTGAGATTAGTTACTCCCAATGATGTTATCCCTTGCAGAAATAGTTTCTTAATGATATAGGTTGGCTAAATGAAATGGACACCATCTTACATCATAACCAAAAGTCTCTTAAAACATCATTGGAAAGAAATATTCTGTTTATTAATACTTGCAAGTATTAATAATTGCCATTTTCATTTTTCTTTTTTATTATTCTCGAAGAATATTTTATATTGTAGCATCACAGAGCACAATTAAAGAATTACAATAGTATTACTCTATGACTGAAAACTATTTCTCACTGAAAGGGTGAGAAGGGGAGGACTGGACAGAAGTGTTCTGAGCACTTTTAATAAAGTAGAAGACATTTTTTTCTTTCTAATTTTAATTTTTATCAATTTATTTAATATCTGTGGTGGAGCAAGTGGCAGTTTTGTTCTAGATCTATTGTGCTAAGTGGCTTAGATCTGAGTACTTCTGCATCCGTATTCGTAGGCATTTATGTTGGGGTTCCACCTCCCTGTCATGTGGTCCTGGGAGAGAGGACCTGGGGGAAAGGCACAGGGTTTCCCTAGTCCCTGGTCAACCTCGTTCCCATTGGTTGTTTTGTGTTCCCCTGCCCACCAAGGACCCTCGGGTCCTGTGATTGCAGCAGTTCCTCGGCATCCTCAGCCATGTGGCTGGAGAAATAAACATCTCTGAAAATATCTACCAAGAACCTGTCCATATATATTCTTTTCCACGGGCCTCGTTGTCTGATACACGTTGCAGCCATCCCCATTGCAACACATATATATTTCTTAATTTAAATTATAAGCGTAATAAAATATCACTCCATAGACTGCATGGTTAGAAAGCAGATGAACAAGAAAATTCTGTTCTTAACTTACTTGAACAATAGTATAAACCAGTTGTGGGGAAAATAGAAAGTAAAATTAAAGAAAACTGGAAAATTACAAAAAACTGTTGTCAGCACACATGCTACAGGGGAAGAAATGGAGGATGGAGCAGAGTGGAAAGTATGTGTTATAACAATATGAAAAATTATAAGAAGAAAATATGTTTGCTACTCCCTGGATGGAATACAGTCAGCATGCCTGATTTCCCACACACAACACAAGCTAAGGGGGACTAAATGGAGGGTGGAGCAGAATGGAAGCACCACAGCCAGGCTTTGTTGAACTCCTTGCAAGAGAGGGAACCTGGTACCTGGTAGGTGATGAGCTGCATAGCAGCTGTCAACCAAGGGAGAAAACGGAAGATATTTTGCTGTAGAACCAGCAAGCATGGCAAAATCATAGACATACACCTCCATCCCAAAGGTTACCTCAAATGTAATACTGATGTTACCTACCTCCAAGGTATGACACCGCCCACTGAATGTGATGTATGGCTAGAGTCCTTCAAGCTCCACCTACACATAACTTCTGGGATCAGTTGATGGGCTGAACTTGTCTTCTTCCCCATAGGGATGCCTATTGGGTAAGAACCGTACTGTATGTGTCTGAATTATTATCTCAAGCCAGCTTTAATTAGGGATTAGAACTTGTTAGTACCTTGTTTTCAATGAGTATTTGCAGCCAGATACTATCACCAGCAATCCTTGAACCTGTCACAATTTTCTATTATATTATTAAATAATGTTATTCCATAAAGTGTTAGTGTGAATCCTTCAATGGCACTAACATTTGCTACAGCAGGTAACATACTTGACTGTGGGGGCCTAGGAGAGGGTGTCTCTTACACTGTTGGCATTTGTCACTGGATTTTTCCTGGGACACCCACAGACCAGTTAAAGGTATGGAGATGTGGGAGGGGGTATATCTGTTTGCATGTGACCCTGAACAAATCAGTCAAACTGTGCTCCAATCCAGAAGACTGCTCAGTGAAGGGTCCCCGTAACGGGACATGACAGGTCAGGCACCAGGGTTTTGGCTTTCCTGAAGTGCTGACAGACTAATCAAAGACAAAGGGTTTAGAAAATCTCCCCATTCAAGTGAGACCAGCAGAAAATTAGACTTCACAATAAATAATTTAAAACCATCTTATAAACAGTCCTGATTTCATTACTGATAAGTAAAATTCATTTGTACTTTTCCATTTTTTAAACAAGGTCTTCATGGTCTTATAATGTATATTTTCATTTGGTCACACAAATTGAAACTGATTTTTATTTCGTATTTTTCTTTGAAACTTTTATGGACTTATATACAAAATAAAACCACCATAGTCTCCTATATTTTCCTCAGAAAGAACAAAAATAGGTAAAAATTAAAATAATTTAGGCTCTACTGTAACAATGGGACCCTTTGATAATGCACTTCAAGTTGTTTCTCGTTATGGTGATTATTTTCATGATTGTATAAAATTATATAACATATGAACTTAGAAATAATTCCCCAAAGTCTTTGTTTTAGATTGCTCAGACAATGGGGATTTTGGAACATACCATAATTTCCTGCCCCAGTAGGATGGTTTTCTCGAAGGAAACCTAGGAAGGCCTCCTTTTGAAAGATGGTGACTGCAAGTCAGGGCTTGGTTGAGTAAGGAACTGAGTTTTCAGACTTAAATACCATTAAAGGCTCAATGACCTGTAAGGCCAGCTATAGCACTCTTCTGTAGGCAGTGACCTGTGAAAGAGACAATAACATGTACTGTAAAAAAACAAAAGGCTGTGCAGCAGTTGAGAGAGAGGTGGGGGGGGGAGGAGTAAGGGGCTGAGAAACAACTGTACAACAGCAAAATCAATGAAGAAAGAGGGGGAAGAGGTACTGCAGGAACAGAGATTTCCCTGCAGTCTGTGGAGATCACAGAGAAAGAGGTTTTCCCACTGCAGCCCATGCAAAGAGCCATAGGGAAACAAATAGTTCCTGCTGCCCACAGAAAGGACCTGTGCTAGACCAGTTATTGAAGGACTGCAACCAGTCAGAGGGATGTTGGAGCAGGTTACAAGTGTGAGGAGGAAGAAGAGGCAGAGAGGAGCTGTTGTGGACTGATCACCACCCCGTGTTCCCCCATACCCTGTACCACCTGGAGGGTAGAAGGTAGAGGAATCAGAAACAATGGAGTGAATCTGAACCTGGGAAGAAAGGACTGGGGGGGCGGGAGGGGGAGCTGTGTGTGTGTGTGTGTGTGTGTGTGTGTGTGTGTGTGTGTGTGTGAAGGTGTTTTAGTTGTCTTTGGTTCTCACCTTCCAACTCTATTTTTAATCAGCAGTAAATTAATCTACCCCTACTTGAGTCTGTTTCACCTCTGATGGTAACTGACCCAAAAACTCTTCCATCCTATTTTGTCCCCCTGTAGTGTTGAGGTCAGAGAGGAGTGAGAGAGTGACCGGATAGGAGGTCTAACAGCTAATTAATGTCAGCCCAACAAAATTCTAGAAGCCATCGCCTATTGGTACAAAGCTTATGTTCAGCTTTGAGTCTTAGTAGTGAATCTTTGTGAAGTTGTTTATTATGTAGGTTTACATATGTTCTGTATGACATTTGGTATTTCAGCAATAATGTGTATTCTGGTTCCCTTTTATTCCACATTCCTGCCCTTCTGTATCCATAACACTTTTCAGTCTACTTCTATTAAAACAACAGAAAATTAAATTATAGCACCAATTTCCAAAAAGAGTAAGACCAGCCTCCATAAATATTGTACTGTATCACTGAAGAGCTTTTAAACGTATTTTTCTGGTTTATTTTCTTTTTAAGAATTTTAAATAGTTTTTGTAAATGTATTTTTAAAGTAGTTGAATAATTGCAGATTGCTTATTATCAGTCATGAAAGTTTGCATTTGATATGAAAATGTTATGAGATACAGCATAATCTGAGGTAATTTAAATACTAAAGGCATATCAGTCACACTCACAAGCAGCCTGTGTCATTTTGAAACAATCACTGTCAGAATGTTCTTTTATTTTCTTCTGAGAAAACAAGGCCTTTGAAAATGCCTGGTTACAATCACTTGTTCCAGTTTTTCTGAAGTAATTAGCATTTTTTATTTCATATTTGTGGCAGATAAAGATGTGTGTCTTCCTCTTTCTCAAGAGGAAGACACACATCAAGATTTTCAAGAGGAAAACTCAGGTGTTATTCTCCAGACAGACAAGCTATCTAAATAGGTCTTGAATAAATTTGTATCTTGAATAAATATATATAGAAAGAAAGAAAATAAACTTATTGACTGCAGCCAGATAAACATAGAAACAAATGATTTAAAATTAGTAAAAACCACATAGATATATGAGGGTTTTTTCTTTCCTGTTGCCTCAAAACAGGCTCTGATCATTTCTTAATCTGTACCATTGATGTGTTGCCAATACTTCTGAGGACAATAGTCAGAGAGCTGGGACATAAAGAGGTTAAAAAACCCATCTCAGTAATTAGGCAGAGATAGAAAAGAACATAAAAGTAGAAAACAAAAGCAAACAGTGTGCAACTTAAACTAGAAATGCAGGAAAAGAAGACAGATGAGGAAAGAAGGAAAGGTAGAAAAATACAAGGAAAAGAAAATATTTATGTTTAGAAGTATAGTCTATAATATTGTATAATATTGTATAATACTCAGCCCATTCCTGCAAATTCATGAAGATATCAGTAATTTCCATTAATTTTACTTCCCATAGCAATTTTCTAGTTTCTAGAAACTTAGAAAAGAAAACAGTTATTGTTGCAAATGAAAACAAAGATTGTTCTGGGAGATGTGCATTGTTTTATTCTAACAATTTTCACTCTCTACTATTTAACTTTTTATATATATGTTCTAGGATCTTCATTTCTTTTTCCTTTCAAAGCATTAACAGAACTTTGTCATGTAAAATTATATTCTTTCAAAGAAAAGATCACATTCTTGCACATCTTTGTTATTTAGATACAATTCTCTAAAACATATATTAATGCCTTTGTCAAGCTGAAAAGACAAATTAACATAAACTATGAGTAGAGCATGACTCAAGGATACTAAAATGTGACAATTTGTGAACATGGGTAGGCAAAATAAATCAAAATAAAAGTATGTGAGAGCATTAAAAAAATTGAGATAAACTCCATAGTAGTCCAAGTAAAGGAAAAGTGGCAAAGTTTAACAATGTGAAGATGCAAATATTATAGTATATATATATTATAGGGATTGATAAATCATTCAGAACTGCTAAAGACTTACACGACCTTAAATTCTAGGACAAATGAGCACAGAGTTAGAATAATGTTTAGAAAACATGAATTGAAAATTCAGTCTCACAACTGAATTCCCACAAGATAAATCAGTGACTGGTGTTAGAACATTTAATTTGTCTGGAAAAGGGGAATAAAAACCTACATTTTTAAAAAGGGAAATAAGGAAGATTTGGAAATTACATACCAGGTAGTCTCATCTCTGTGTCTGGCAAGATCATGAAGCAGGCTTTCTCTACATCAGCTTTTTAGTAGAAATGTGTTTTTCACAGCAATCTGTTTACCAGTTAACAGTCATTTTTCAGGATTATGCTGCATATTTAACAAGGATTAAAAGATACCGTTATTGGTCAGAAATTCAGCATAGTTCTTCTCTTATTCACACACTCATTGATTTAACATTGAATAATTAGGAGCATGCATTTAAAAAAAATGCAAGGGAATTCCCCACAAACACTAGACATACACAGCAAACAGAAAAAAACAGAAGTATTTTATACAGTCTAGGGGTTTTTTTTTTGTTTGGTTTGGTTTCTTGTTTGGTTTTTTGGTTTTGGTTTGGTTGGTTTTGGTTTGGGGTTTTTTTGGTTTTGTTTGTTTGCTTGTTTGGTTTTTTTTTGGAATAAATGGCTGTTACAGATCTGTAAAGTTTTTGCTTCATATCACAAATTAAACAAACAAAAAGATAGAACCTCCCAACAACAGATTTTGGTTGAAAACACTGAAGTAATTAAAACTCATTCTTGCAAAATTTAATGCTGGTGAATGCACTTTATTAATGGGAAAAAGGATAAGTTTTTTGCCAAAATCAGTGGGCTATGTTCACTATTTTTTCCAGTAACATCACTGAATATTGGACAAGCACTCAATTTATTCTGGAAATCTTAGGGTAAAAGACTAGTCCAAATATCCTTAAAAGCCTTCAAATAGCTGAGTGTACTTAAATATAAATGGTCTTCACAGGACTTTAAATAATAAAAGAGTAAAATAAAGATAATATAATAATAAAACAGCTGAATTTAACATATATGAACCTATTTCTGGTGCCCCTTATAGATGAATTATGTAAGTTTCTTAATTTTATTTTTACAATGAATAATTTACCATGTTTTTGTAAAAAATGAGCTTCCAAATAAACTTCATAAAATTGGTCAAATTCTATGGGTAAGTATGATTCTAATTAACTTCTCATAAGTAAAACTTTTTATCTCGGAACACTTTTTTTTATAAGCTGCCCTTCATGTTATCTATAGTTAAAATTATAAACAGATTCATATCAGAAATCATATGTTAAATATGTTTAGTACATTCTCAGAAAAGTCCAGGACAGGAAAATGGCACTAAGATTCTTTGGAAATAAATCAGTTCTCTAATTATTCACATGCAGACATCACTTACAGAGTACGAAAACTTATTAAATATTTTTATCAGATGTACAAAAATGTTATGAATTCACACAACTACTGTCCCTGTGCTACTTCAGCTTAAGCTAAAAATTTTTCTTTGATTTACATGGAAGTATTTTTATAATTATGCATTACCATATTCCATATTAATATACCTCTATTTTTTTATCCCACTTTTGGTGATGTTTTAATGGTAATCATATCCACATATTGGTAAATTTGGAGGAAACCAAAAGAAAAAATCTCAAACAAAACAACCTGATTTTTGTTATTTTCTCCGGGAAGTAGTCAACACTGGGTATCAATAAAAATGCAATGCCATTTACTTTGTAGAAGGGATTTACACACTGTAAAAAATGATTGTTACAGTTAACAGAAAACGGAGGTACGACAAATTAAGAGTTCAAGATAGAAGAGGAAGAAAAAAAGATTCAATGGCTTTTAAAGCAAACCAAAAACCTCCAACAAAACAAAAATAACCAGCATGGGAAATGAGAATCAAAAGTTATTAGCCAAAAGCAACTAGTTACAAGTACACATTTCATTCAGGGATTTCTTAGAAAAAACCTTTTCTCCCTGTTTAATCCATAACCACTAGTAGGGTTGTGATGGCTGCATCCATCTGACTGTGGACTTTGGGGAACCGATAGCAAAAACATAGCCAAGAGCCGTCTGCGACAGTGACCTAGACATATTGCTGATAGACAAATATGACTATTTCATTTTATTCTATAAATAGTAGGCAGCCCATTGAGCCCTCCAGTATGGCAACCATCTACATGGTAGGATCTCCCTCTGAGTAAGGGAGTTCCTCAAGGTTACTCCTTGAAGCTGAGAGATTCGTTGCCACAACAGGTTCTCAGTAAATAATAATGTGATAAACTTCGAAATTTTATCCAAGTGATACAAAAGATTGTGCACAAAAAATCCTTTAGACATAAACCACTGACCAAGTCTGGGACTAGGATTGGATCATGCAGCACCTAGACTCCTCTCTAAGGAGATTAGAACCTCATAGGGTCCTTTCTGAACCTCATGACTCAACAATGGGGTCTCCCTGAGAGCTTTATCTGACCTTGTCTTCTGTGTGGTACATAATCATGTGTACCTCACCCTCAAATCTTATTAAGCCACTGACATATTTACCATTGAACTTTATTAACTCACTGGTTTAAATCAATGAAGTATATTGTTCCTTCTCTCTTACAAGTGAAGAGTATGTGAACTACATCACTCCATCCATGGCAATTGTAAAAGAAAAATAAGCATAGAGGTCCCTAAATTAATGTTTGGGACATAATCCAACAAGAGACTGAAAGAATACCTTTACTTCTGTCAGTCTTTCTCGGAAAAGTGCAGCTCAGTATTTTTGATACTCGACTTGGCCAGAGCTCAGGCCCATCCTTGACGTTCTTCACTAGGTCAGGGAAACAGTCACCTCCCTTTGTGGGGCAGAAGGAAGTAAAAGGTCGACACTTGTCAGTATGCATAAGATGCCAAAGTCATCTGTTCCTCTCCAGGTGGTTTTTATGACCTGCAGGTCTAGTCACTTAAACCAAACTTTATACAGGGACTTTTTTCACTATATATTTTAAAGGAAGAAATTGCAGATAAGATCAGATGCAACTGAAGGCAATGGAACTAAAATCTAAAATGGAATGGAATTAGGTTCAGAATTGAGATCTGAGAAAAATCTCACCAAGTCCATGAAAGCATATATTCCTATTCCTAAAGGCATTTACTGCAAACAACTATGAAATAAAATGTCCTCTAAAAATATTATATGAAGATTACTGTAACAACAAACAAAACCACATCCAAATCTACTTGTATTTAAAAAAAAACCCTGGCAATCATAGCCCAGAAGTCTGTTACTGGCATAGTAACTAAGAGTTTATACATCTTATGTACCAGAACTGTAATAGCCACAGTTGTGTAATATTCTATAAAATGTATTGCTGTGCATTTAACTCAGTATTCTCATTCCATGTGATTTAAAGCCAAACTTTCAGATGTATTATTTTTTATTTGTTTTCATACTTTAAATCTCTACTACAACATTACAGATAGGATTAAATCTGTTTGACGTGAAATTTAAGGAACACAGAATATGCTTCTTGGTTATCTGTCACTTCCTCAATAAACAGGTTTCTTCACTTCCTTCCCTTTCCAAACATTCCTGTGTTTCTCTTGTATAAAATCCACGCCTTTCTCTCCCTCTTCCACTTCTCTTACTTTCCTCATTATTTCATACCTGCATGATCAGTCTGCTTTACATCTCCCCTTTTCTCCCCACATTTCTGTTGAACTTTATCAGTTTTTGCAGCTGTCTGCATGCTGGGTTCTCTTTTCCACCACATCTTCTTTCACTACGTATGGCTTTACAGCAAAGCGGTGAGTTAGGTTCTCTGAGGTGGAAGACACAATGCTTGAAAGGCCGAAGGTGAATGATGAGAGTATTTGGTGGATGTTCACAGGCAAAAATTTCAGCACAGTACTCAGCTTTTCAGTTTTATATGCACAACACAAAGTCTTGATCAAAAACCCCCAAAGTTATTAGCAAGTCTTCAGAAAGTTTCAACATCCATGGAACAAGTTCTCTTTTTAACCTCAAGATGTAAAACCAAAGCAAGTTTTCTCTCTAATGAAGACAGGAGCTGTTGGATTAAACAATTAATTTACTACTTGAGTGTCACTGACATTTCTTACTACGTATCTTAACAACGCTCTCTGTGAACTTAACATCACCTTCACAAGTTTCCCTGGGAGACCAGCATTTTCTTGATGGGAAGCAAGAACTGAATATCAACAACAGACAAATTAAAACTAAAATTTCCACTTGATACAGCAAGTCCTAGCTACAATTTAGCTAGAAGTCAATCTGGTCAGCAATGCCTCAGCATTTCAGAACAAAGCACTCAAAAATTATGTTGCTGTGTCTTTGCTTGTTAATTTTGGGGTTTAACATTTTTTTCATTAATTCATGAAACAAACTTGTAACTTATAATGTCAAATATTTTCCTCCCCCTTTTTCTTAAGCCTTGCCTATACAATACCAGCTACAAAAGACATGGCAGAAAGTACAAAAGATTGGTTAAAAAATGAGTTAGTTAAAGATACTCTATGACTTTTTCTGCGAGTACTCCCTCCTCTTCCAACTGGTGTCCTAAATTCAACTTGTTATTAAATAAAGTCTTCTATAATTTTTTTTACATATTCTTAAAAAGTTAAAAAAAAAATTAAAAAGTTCATCATTTTATTTAACAAATTACAAGCAACAGATCTTTTGCTTCAATTCCTAATAGAAAAGTTGCAAAGGTATAAAATTGGAATTATACATTCAACCTAAGCCATCCTTTTGACACTGAAATAAATGGCAATTATGAAGGCTGAGTAAGGCAACTAACTTGTTATTTTTTCATCCGTGTTCAGCAAAAGAAGTTTCCTTCGAATTGTTAATCAAACTCAAGGCTTATCAAACAGGCATGTAGATATAAGACTTAAATTTAAAAGCAAATGTATTATACTTTAATATCTATTATTTTTCAGCAAAACACTTGTTCATGTGTGAAAACAACTGTAGGGTTTACCTGAAATAAACAGGGCAAATATAGAGCTTTCAGAAATACAGACAAATCAAGCAAAAAAAAAAAAAAAAAAAAAGAAATTGTAAAAAGAAAATTAAAATCCCCATGTTTCAAAGAAATTTCAATGTAGAAGAAAAAAATGGAAAAAAAAAGTGGAAGATTTGTAGAAAAGAAAATAAACCAGCAATTAGAAAAGTAGGAGATGGTATGTAGTAAAAATGAAGTGAAGAAACAAAAAACAAACTAGAGAAGATTGGGGAAAATAACATCACTGGAATGAAAAAAAAAATGGAATGTAAGCTGCAAAATAGTCTTTAATGACCAGAAATGTGCATACTGACTACTTAGTTGTATATTTCCACATGCCTAGTTCCTTGTATTTTTCTTCACCAAGGCCTGGAAGCATGGGTATGTAAAAGACTAAACATTTTTGATTCAATGATCTAGAGGAAGAGGAGAAGTATCTCCTTGTACAGTTTTAAATCCAAGGAATCCAATAAGCCTTCTAGGTTGAATTGATTTTCTAATGAAATTAGTGTTATCTTGAATTAATGGCTCAAGTTTGTCCTGACACTACAGTGATGAGCATGATATTCTGTATGGCTATTCAGCTAAGCACTGAATGTTTCTGAAAGCCCCAAAACTCATAATTTTTTTACTATCACAAATCCCAAAAACATTCTTTGCTTCTAATTTACCTTTTTTGGTTTCCTATTTACCTTTCCTTTTCATTTTGCAAATTGTTTTGGAAAGACTTACTTTAATCCTCCAAGTTTTATTTTTCTCTCTGGCATATACAAAATCATTCTGAAAGCCTACAATCTGAACACAATCAACAGGGAAAAAGTTGAGTATTTTCCATTTTCCATTTAGGTTTTCTATATTTTATCTTTCTTAATGAGTTTTTTTCAGCCATTTGAAGATGTGCAACATCTGGTGTATTATATCCAACCACATAAAAATATTCCTAAATTTGTTGTCTGATATACTTTTTCCAAGCATGTGTAGGTGTAAAGCAAATGTACATGGAAAAAGTCATATACCAGAAAGCTGAAAAAAGGCTATTCCAATCAAAATAACTGGTTTCTAAAAAAAGAAAAGAAAAATTAGGTCTTTAAAAATCTGTAAGTTTTTGTTAAAACCTCACCACTCAGAATTCAGTAGCAAAACTCCTGAAGTCACTATGAACCAAAATTAACCTCAGACAACAACTAAAATGTAATTATTTTCAAACAGAAAACTGAAAATGACTGTGAATTGTTGCTGTAATACTATAACTGACACAACAGTTTTCAATAAGGTATCTTATTCATGACTTTGTAACGTAAATAAAATTTCAAATCTTTATACACAACTTTACTAGTTCTGAGTCACCTTTCTCAAAAAATTCTAGCACTGTCAGTTGACTAGAGAGATAAAATAGTGTGTTAATTTGAAACATATTTTAAAGAACCGTTTTCTCTAAATACATGGTGTGAATCTTTTCCTTTACTACAATGGGGAAGTAAAAAGATTTTCAGCATCACGAGAAAAGCAGTTTATGAAGAGAAGAGAGCTGGAAAGTGAAGGGTTAGAATTAGAAAAAAACTGAAGAAATGCAGATGAAATTAAAGATACCACATCATTTATTTCTATATTGTTTCTGCAACTGCGTCTGACTAAGTAAATTTTTCCTCATCCTTATTATAGATAGGGATAAAACCATTCAGACAACTGCAGTTCAGAATAGTCATTTCTATGCCTGCTACACGTCTGAGCTAACATGGATAGCATGGATGGTCTGTGGAGCCAGTCTCAGATCCTAAGGTAACTTGCCAATACTCTTATTTGGTTACCCATATGTTGAAGACAGAACATGTGTCCAGGTTGAAGTTTCTTTAGTTTTCTTTAGTAACAGAAGTGTGACATCTGCCAATGCTTAACATAATTAACACAACACTACGCAATTTACTACCTCTCTCAATCATATGGTCTCCATACCTGTTTTTTTTAGGCGTGGTGTGATTGTTTTTCCCTTCAGTATCTTCTGAATACAGCTCAGTTCATTCTGAAGTTGCTTGTGTACCACTATTATTAATCTTCCTTCATAGCAGACACATGCATCAGTCTTCTTCAACTATCCAATGGCAGAGACTGTTTTGTAACTTTGCTGGCTGTATGATTAAGTACAAACTGATGTGTTTCGGTAATAAAGTCATACAACACCATAGGCAAAATCTTGCTCTTTCACTTATTATTTCACATCCTAATAAACAAAAGCAACATGTATACTGCTTTTATGTTTTACTCAGCTGTAGTCGTACAGGAAAAAAGTATGGGGTTTGCACTTCAGTGTCTTAAGGCACAAATAGTTATTAGTTTAAATTAAAGGTTTCAAAGTCTAATGTTCCTGAGAAAATGATAGTTAACATTTAATACATTGCATTATATATTATTACATAACTTATTATGCTACAGTATTAATGCATATTCCTCAGGGTATGAAATTATGTATTATTAGACAGTTTTAAAATTTCTTATCAATACTATTAATATTTAATAGTATTTTTAATAGATTTTTGGATGCATGATAAAATCCTCAAAAAATAATGACTGACAAAGCAATGGATGACAAAAGAACTCAGAATTTAAAGGTACACTACACTGCCATGGACAACAATATTCAATAGCCAACTATTAGATCACCTTTCTCTCTAAGCAATCTAATGAAAACAATTTGATAAAACAATATTCTAAAACATATCCTCTCTTTTAACTGAGCAGTGAAAGTCGACATCTAGAGAACTTTTCAATATGCACACTTGATGAGTTATTACATTAAGAGATACTTAAGTCCCATTTTGTACTTAATACAAGCAATCATCCTTTACTCCACACAAATAGGCAAGTAAATTTATGTTCTTACAAGGAATTCCACCTGGTTTTAGTGGAATTACTAGTTTGATATGAAGATATAAAGTCCCTCAAAGGAAAAAACACACCATTTATGCAATTGAATATTTATTGTTATTAAAATATAACCTTGTGATATGTCATTATGTTCTTTTCCAAATGAATGTGGTATGAAACTTTTAGTCCATAACAAGCTAGGATGAGGATGATGCTCATTAAAGCATATGATATATAGTTAAAATCATAGATGAACTATAATGCATTAAAAATCTAGGACTTTTTGTTTTGACTCAATGGGCATCCAATTTCTATTTTACACTAAAATTGATGATGGGAAGTGAAAAGGAGAAAAAACCATACAGTGACCAAAATTAAGACTGGGCAAAAGCCTGAAGTTTTTGACCAAATATACAGAGCACATCATCTGTTATGTCTGCTCATTTTCCTAAGAACATACAATGACAGGTAATTTTGATGACACATAAGAAGACAACAGAATATTGTTTGTACTAACCTAACCGAGATGGGAAGATCAAAGACAGAAGATTATTGATGAATTTCACAAAACTTTCTGATGACAGCTTTTTTATATAAAAAAATATGATGATACAAGCACTGATTTTCAGTTCATCTGATCAAAGTTGGAAAAATGCAGTGGTCTGATTTAAAGCATTCATGCTTTCTTCTAGTAAACATCTGAAAAAAACCCACCTTTATCTGGTAACAGTTTTTATTTCCAAGGAGTTTTTATCAGCAAATAGAATGGTGTACTACCACTAAGAACAAGAAATTTGACTAATGAAGAAAGGTAAACACATAAAGCAAAGAATAGACAAGTAGATATAGATATGGATGGACTGGTTATTTCGATATCAGTGCAATCGATTAAAAAAAAAAAAGCAGATATCGATGAAATCCAGAAAGACTAAACAATGGCAAGGGAATTGATGAAAAGTAAATTAATGGATTAGAAAATAGGTCATAAAATAGCTCTCTTGTTTAGATTTTATAAAAAAAAAATTGGTTGATAAAAAGATATGTTTGAATAATGGATTTCTAGAAAGGCATTTTTTAGAGACACAATTTACATATAATAAAAAGAATCAATATTACATATTTCAAAGTAAGTATTTTTAAATTATGAACTAAATTGTTCACTGAACCTTCATGAGACTTTGGTATCTCAGGGATTTAATGTAGGCAGTTCATATCCATCAAGAATAAATATGTTGGCAAAATTTGTGAAAAGAATGACAGATGAACAAATTGCTATGGGAGAGAGATCTCAGGGATAGATCTTCTTGTCTGTTCAGTGATGTGGGTTGTTGTGAATGAACATGTAATACAGCCAAATGCTGCATTATAAGCATTGGTATAGTTTGTGTACAAAATGTAATTTTGCAAACTAAGGCTTATATTTTGCAGCACTGCAACAGAGAATTCGTAAACACCTATTCTACAGTAGATTTCAAAATAATTGTCTAACTAGAGCTGACCAAGACAATATAGCTCAAAAATCATGAAGAAAAAAATAATCTTTCAGAAAGACCAGTACTGGACAAGCAAACCACATTCTGCCTCTGTGATTTCAAAAACTGATGTTGAAAAATTGGAAAGATTCCAGAAAAGTTTAAGATCCTGTTCCATCACCCAGAAGCATGGCTTCTGGACCAGATGTAGAATTCAGTGGTCATTTACTCACAGTCTATAAACATATACATAATAGGCATTAATGTGTTTTTCATATAATTTCAAATGATGTGCACAGATGAAAAATAAGGAGGGTCTACAGAGGGACATCCAGATTCTTCTACTCATCCACATTTATAATTCTAAACAGAATGCATTTTTAAAATTCTACTCTAAATCTTGTTTCTCTTTTATGGGAATAGTCACTGTTTGAGTTCCTAAAACTTTTGTTAATAATTCCCTATTTATTCAGGGAGGAGGTATTTTTAAACACTTCCAGTGATTTGCATTCAAGTGAAGCTTTGAATATGGAAACACATTTGTGTTGCAACTAAAAATAACTTTTAAATCTAAAAGAGCAGCTAGAATCTAAATTAAAAAGAAAAAAAGACAATATCAAAACTAAAGAAGATTAAAAATTCAGTGAAACTCCAGAGAATCAGAATTAATTCACCCGAGTATTTGTATTTCCAGTGGAATTCTGAAAAAAAAAAAAAAAAAAAAAAAAAAGAGAAAGAAGTAACATCTATGTAGACCAGAATTCAATAGTGCAATTGCTCCTACCTAGGAAAAGAAAGAATAAATTGAAAAAGAACAGAATAAACCAATGCAAAAAGAGAGGGAAGGAGAAAGGTAGAATTACGGAGTTGCTGAGGAAGATTTAAATAGTAATTAGAAGTAATTTGGCCTTTAATATGGATATATTTAGGTGCCGTGCTCATCTTTCTGGTCCATTAGTTTGATGATACCATTCCCTTGACATTTTCTTTTGAATTTGAGATTTGTCTTTTTAGTATGATTCCGCTTTCCCTCTGCTAGTCCTTTCCTTGTGGAACATTTCGTTGATGGTGATCTTCTATCTTCCCTTAATGAGGACTGATAGTTCCCCACTGACAAATTTGCCAGATGGCCACAATCTTTAAATTCCATGTGAGGTTTCTGTTCATGGTTCAGACATACTAATCTAACAAGGTCCCATCCACACTGATGTTTCCCTGTTTTTCTTTGGTTACAAGAGGAATGTTCAGAGCTGAATTACAGAAATGTGCTTCTGTGGTTCCAGTTTACCTTTCATATATTCTCTCCTTAGAACAAAAGCACACTGCTAAAGGTAGAGCTCCTTTTCGACATAACTCAGTTACAAAATCACTGAACATTTGAGATGGGAAAGCACCTCTGGAGATTGTCAGGTTCTGCCCCCCTCACCCAAGTTCTAAGGATGGTCAGGTGGCACTGTGTGCATCTGGGTTTGAGTATCTTCAAGAATGGAGACTGGAGCATCTGTCTACTCAACCTCTTTCAGAGTTTGGCCATTCTTGACATAATATTTTTCCCCCCGTATTTAACTAGAATGTCCTGTCTTTCATTTTGTGCCCATTATTTATTGTCTTGTCACTGGATATCACTGAGAAAAGCTAGGGTTTGTGTTCTTCACTCAGTTCCAAAAGGCACTCTGGTAAGAATTGTCTGTGCTTTCTCTTCTCCAGGTGTCTTGGGGTGATTTTATGATAATACTGTATTCCCCTATTGTCTGCTTATTGCCCAGAAATGGGTCCCACAGGTTTAAGCTGGGTCTGAGGGACGAGTCGGGAGAGCTGGGAAAATTCCTCAGCACGGTTTATGTTCAAGGACTCACACATGCTCCCCTGTATTGCTTGGCTCTGCTTGCAGTGGGAAAGAGTTACTCTTCCTGCTTTTGCTAACTTGTGAGTTGAGGCAAGAGCTTTTTTCCCAGGACTGCATACTGGCATACCATAATCCTCCTGTAACTTTTTCTTCTGGAACTGTTCAGCCTAGCTGTGATCCAAAAACCAGATCATTGGACCCTGTGCACCAGCAGGGAGGCTGTGGGGATGCCTCATGCTGACCTCAGACCTCAGGAGGGGCCGAGCCAGATACAGAGGGAACTCTAAATCCACCAGCTTTCTCTGCATCAAGGAGGTTTAATATTTAACAGGTAGTCATTTTTTTCTGTGCCCTGCTGGCACTATGCTTGTTAAATAAATAGGGTTTTTTCACTTTCATCCAAGAAATTCCTTTCGCATCAGTGGGGGAGTCTTTGGGGGGAGTGTTCATTCCAGAGCATTTTCCTCCTAAATTTGTCTCAAACCAAGACACCAGGCTATGTGGTTTTAGGTCTCTCAGACACACATGTGGAAGATGGCCTAGTCCCTTAAACATCTTAGTGACCTTGTCCTGGACTTGCTTCAGTAGCTCCACATCACTGACTCTTTGATTCTATGATTCTATGTCTCTCTTGAGGTTCTGAAGAGCCCAAAGATGGACAAAGCACTCCAGTGTGCTGAATAGAGGGGAAGGATCTCCTCCCTATATCTAACTTGTGATTGTCTTTCTAACACAGTCCAGGATGCTGTTGGCCTTCTTTGCCACAGAGTCACATCACTGGTTCATGGTCAGCATGTTGACTGCCAGTACTCTAAGGCCCTTCTTGAAAAAAACTGCTTTCCAGCAGCTTTCCAGTCAGTCAGCCTGCAGTATGTATTGGTGTGTGGGGTTATTTGTCCCCAGTGCAGGACTTGGCATTTCTCTTCACTGAACTTCATGAGGTTCCTGTAAGTCCATTTCTCCAGTGTGTTGAGATTCCTCCGAATGCCTTTGGGTTTAAAAAGTAGGCTACATTCTTCAATACTGAAATAATTCTTTTTTGTCTTAACTGCTTACATACTTTTTGAAACATGCAATCAATCTAATGATAAATTGGCATTCTCTGTATCTCCTCTCTTTTTAAAAAAATGAACTCTAGCAAGGTGCCTTTGAGGCACATCATAAGCTGAACACTGATTTAATTCTAAAATTAATTAGTGAACAAAGTTTGAAAGAAAAAAATCACCTTCTAGACCATGATTGATTCTCAGACAGTGTTTTGATTGTATGACAGGATGAAAAAATCTTCTTTTAGAATGGTCTGGTCAGAAACCTGGAAAGCTATTTTTATCTCTTCTACACTCCCTCCAGAGGAAACACTTACACAATAGATGTAATTGAATCATTCTTGTAAGTGGCATTGAGAAAAGTCAGCAGATCTGTCAGGACCTCATCAACTTAACCTAGAGATGATAATAATGCTAAAATAATGTTATGTTTTATTCCTCTAGTCACCACAGTAGTCATTATGTTGTGGTGAGAGGAGCTGCTGCTCACAGAAAATAACCACATAGGGATGGGAGAATATGAAATGAGAAACAAATAATTTTAATTTTGTTTTCTTCTAGACAGTGTGTGTCTAGCAAAATAAAATGGGAGAGAAGAACAGACAGCAGTGGTCAGAAAGGGAGAAATACTAATCAGAAAATAGAGTGGGTTGCCATTAAAACGTCATTTGCAAACCATTTTCACACAGTAGAATGTAAAATATCCAGAGTTTTACTTACCGGAGGTGACTGATACCTGTGATAATGATTGTTACATAATCATTGCCTTTTTAATGCTTTTTACTTTATTATGGGCCAGCAGTTAGATCTACAATGATAGAAACAAATAATCTGTGAAAGTGTTTACTTTTTTCTAATTCTTTTCTCAGTAGAGCCTTCAGAAAACATGCTGAACATTTCAAGAAATACAAGCCTTCTGTTTATTCAGAAAATGAGTAATAGAGTGAAAAATTTTCCTACAAAATGGGAAAATTTTTCCTTCAGATTTTTCTTTCTTGAAGGAAGCAGCCTGAAAGAGAAGGCACAAACGTGTTCCTCATTTCGCGGTAGAGACTCAAGTGAAACAAAATAAAACAAAATATGCCCTAATATCTTCATGGTTATTTCTGTTAAAAAGTGCTGTTCTGTAAAAAAGTTAAAATTTAAGTAATCTTTTTTACAACCATAAGTTAATTTTTTATAAATACTTAAATACCATTATGGTGTGATCAACAGAAAAAGATATAATGGTGTATTAATATATTTAAAGAACTGTTGAAAACATAATCTAGTAACAAACAAAAGTAAGAAGAAAAAAGATTTTCTTTAAAGTTGTGTGAAACTTCTAAAATTTAAAAAAAAAAAAAAAAAAAGAATTCAAGAATATTTAAAAACCAACAGATCTAAACTTCAACCAAATCAGCTAATTTTGGACTATGCAAAAAGAATTTACAGTTTCTTAAAAAAGTAAAATTATATTTTTCTTATAAAATACAGGACAGTTTCTCTGCAAACACTACTACTTTGCAAACCCTACTACTGAAACTTGGAACTCATTGTGTAGTGAATACTCTTGACCTGATGTTCATATTTATACTGAAAAACTTTACCATTTCTGCTGTTATAAGGATTCAAATAAATATGACTGACAACAATGTACAGCAGGACAAGTCCATAATACATGGATTTCATTGAGTTGAGAAAAATTGGCTGACAGGTTGAGTCTAAAGGGTTCAGTAGGGTTGCAGTAGACTGATGGGGTGGTCCTGGTTTTACTTCCAAAATGGGGCCCAAGGAGGCTGGAGAGCAGGCCTATGGAAACAGATCTGAGCATCTAGGTTGATGGCTGTCAAATGTTAAAATAAGTGTTAAAATAAGAAGTCAAATATTGAAAATATGTAAGACAGAGTCCAATATTTAGTATCATACTTGGATAAGACTTTTAAATGTTGAAAAATTCTGCTGATTACCTATGACTCTACCCCTAAGCAGAAAATTTATGGTAAGATGAGTAAAATATGAAATACTTTAGTCAAACTAAGTGGTGGAAATAGAAGTAGAAAGTGAATACTGGTGCATGAGCTCATAAGACAAACACTGTGAGATTAAAACTTTTTCCTCATTTTTGTCATGTTTTCAAACATGTCAGCAGAAATTAGGAGAAAAAATACATTCCTAGGTTCTCAAGCAAATTATTGTTCACCTGTAACATGGGGGGAATAATTAGTAATGTATCTTGACCCTTTTGTCATATCTTTCCTGCCTCTTTCAAAGATATTAGCCGATAAAATTTTCCTCTTTCTAAAATTAATCTTTTCCGTTTTTACAAGCTTCATGAAAAAAATCAAATTAATTATGGTCAAAAGCAAATTTGATGTGTTATTCCTAATAAAGTATCATAAATATTACGTTATCACCTTTTTTTTAGGCTTGTGTTTATTTCTAGGCAAATACATAAATTACTGAATATTCCTGTACTTGACTTCTTTACACTTTGAAAAGCTCTTTAGGAAATGGGTTTTCTTGTCTGGTATGGTGTCTGTTTTTGTTTTTAACTTCCTCAATGTGTATGTGTTTTAAAATATTTTTCTTCTCCATTTAAGGAGAATAAAAGGACTTCAAATTTGCAAGTGGGAAAAAATGAGAAACTTCTCCCTCTTTCTCATGTCTACACATCATATATGGTGATTAAGGGATGTGTGGAGGAAGAAATAGCTTAGGCATCCTACTGCAAGGAACATACGCAAATCACTGGGTCATTTGTCTACATAGAAGTAGACCCAGAAATTGCTGCACTTCAAAGTATTAGCTGAAGCAGGAACTTCAGCCTTTTGCTCATAGTTCATATTAACTGTTCAAAGTCATTAATTAATCTATTCCTTCACTTCCCAGGTTGAAGATGTTACATAAACTGTCATCCCCTTATTTAGAACAACCAATATCCATTTTCTTTGGTTATAGTTTTATTGCCTGAATTATTGGAATCCAAATGATCCTTCATTAAAGTGAGTTTTGTACAATTTTTTATATTCATGACATAGGTCACACAAATAACCAGAGGAATTTTTTTCCCAGTGACAGTATCTAATATTTTTAGCCTATAATGATCAAACCTAATTCCTTGCAATAAAATTAAAAAAGAACAAAAACAATTAATAAAATAAGGGAATTACATACTAAATAGTTTCAGAAGGCTAAAATCAATTCATCTCTTTCAAAGCTATATTTGGAAACACATTAAGTCACAATAATGAATTTGATTCATATCCCTTTGACCTCAATTTTAGATTTTGACTTCAAATGGTATTAAAAGACATGTATAACAACTACTAGATTCATGCTGTCACCTCCCGACACTGCCAGAAGTAATTATCAAATTAAATGCATTGACTAGGCACTCAAAAGCTCCGTAGTTATGTACATAACTACATTCTTATTAAATGAATAAAACTTTAGAAATAAGAGAGGAGAAAAAAATCCTATTTAGATCTTTTTCTCACCTACTGGTAATTCAAAACCAATGAAATTCTCAATCTCAGAAAACACAGTGGAACTGGAAAAGTTTCAGAGCAGGTCACCAAGGATGATTAAAGTTACAGAGCTGTTTTCACACAGAAAACAATTAAACTAAAACTCTTCAGCATAGGATGAGGTGATTAGAAGATATAACAGAGACCTACCAAATCACAAATGGCAAAGAGAGGATTGCTTATTCACTGTTTCTTCCAGGCCTAGAAATCAGATGCCCATCAGAGGCTTCACCTTAAGTAGCAGGCTGAAATAAGTTAAAAAGAAACCTTTCTGTTAAGTACAAAGACACAGATCCCTATGCCACATAACAGTTTAAAAATGGAAATATCCTAGGAAAGTTTCATTATCCTGTTACATACGATCTTGCACTTCATCTCTAGACCACCACTCTCTGAGAGTTCACGAGCTGAATGAAGTTTTGTCTGACCCACTATTACCAACTCTACATTCTTAGACCATGTACACACATCTCTTGGTTTTACCACAAATCTTTTCCTTTGGACACCATGTACATACATACATATAATTATATACATGTTCATCTCTTTAGATATGTATAGAAGCGGATAAAAAAGCTAAATTTTAAGAGAGAGTACAAAGTGCCTGACTTCAGAGCTGATTCCATAAGGAGAAACAGTGAAGCTGTAAGACATTTCTACATGTGGGAGTAGAAAAACTAGCAGAATTCAACCTTATTACGAACTTGTATATAATAGATCTCCACATCTGAGACAGTCATCTAACGCAGTACTTGTGCTCAAGGCACAAGCTCTGGTGTGCCCCAGGTCAGAGTGAGTCCAGCTGCGTTCTTCTGTGCGTCGCTGAAGTGACTTCGGCATCAGGAAAGGAGCTGCTGGCTGGGCTAGCTGGTTGTCTTCTTTGCAGAGGGAACACGGCAGGAGCCGATGGAATCGGCTCACGTTAGCTCAGAGACAATGGAAGAGAGAGGCTGTTCTGGTCTGACTCCTAGCAGGTTTATTGTTAGAAGTTTCGCAACCAGAACAAGCTCAGAAGGCGTGGAATGTGATGGGATCCTCCCCCAAGGCTTGTCCTCAGTTTTATAGGTAATTTGAAAACCGTGGTGAAAGGGGAAAACAACCAATGAGTTACAAGCCAGGGGGAGGATACAATTTAACAAGAACCAATGGGGAAACCAAGAGGTGGGAGTTATAGCAGAGAACCAATGAACAACTGAATAACCGGGAATTTTCCCAAACCAGGGGAGGCGGCTTGTACCTGGGTGCTGCCTGGGGGGTGCAGCTTAGGCTTCTGAGTCGCCCCTCGACCCATCCTCTGAGTCTGCCTCTTCGGGAAACTCGATCCAGGGGATGTGCTGGGATTGATTGGCATCTCGCTGCCCCAGCCCCACAGTGGGCTGGGTCACACCAACATCTCCCCCTTCTTTATTATTTTGAAATGAGGGGGAAGGCTTAAGGGATTTCAAAACCAAACACTTCAAAATGGGAAGGGCTAATAAAATTAACAACTCCATAAAGAAACCCCATACAATGTCCTTGATAATGGAAGGAATCCAGCTTCTGGAGCTCCTGGTGCACAGGAGGAGCTGGAGCAGCAGATGGGACAGCAGCAGGTAGGATGTCATCAGGCAGTCAAGGGTGGTAACTTTAGGAAAAGTATAACACAAATATGATTAACGCAAATACAATCAACTTAAATAACAATGGCTCCCTTATACTCTCCCTCTTTCAAAACAAAACTGAGGGGTCATTTTGGGAAGGGAGACACATTTTAAGGAGACTGGGAGGTGGAGGGTTTGTTTTTCAGGCCTGGAGGAGGAGTCTTTTTTCCAGGTGACTTGGATTTTCTTCTTTTCCAGGTTGTGGCAGCTTCTTTCCTTTGCTTCGCATCTGCAGGTGGTCTCAAAAAGGGTTTGATCCACTTCCCAAGGATCCACCTTGGACCTTCTGGGGTGGAAACACACCCGTAGCCTCTACCCCGGGTGACCAGGGGGTACGGGCCATGTATTTGTAAAGTATCAGGGTCTTTTATTAGGACCTCAGGTCTCTCAGTCAGTTTATGTTTGGCAGAGTTTGTGAGGTGTCTCAGGATGGGAGGATCAGGTTCCTCATAGGAACAGTTTAAAAAGTTCAAAGTGAACAATGCTTTGGACAGTCTTATGATGGGGGCAGCGATCTCATTGCCACCCTTTTGTTGTTCTAGCAGTCTTTTTAGTGTCTGTTGTTTCCTCTCCATGATGGCTTGGCCTGTGGGCGAGTGAGGGATGCCAGTGATGTGATCCACACCCCACTCACTCATGAATCTGTTTAACTCTGCAGAGGTGTACGCAGGGCCATTGTCAGGTTTTAATTTATTTGGTGTCCCCAACACAGCGAAGGCCTGTACCAGGTGGTTGATGACATCTTTGGCCCTCTCCCCACGGTGGGCTGAGGCAAAGGTTGCACCAGAAAAGGTATCCACAGAAACATGAATATATTTCTGGCGGCCAAATTGGGGGAAGTGGGTGACATCTGTTTGCCATACCTCACAACTGCCTAGGCCTCAGGGGTTCACCCCCTGACCTAATGATGGAAGCTGATGTTTCTGGCAGCTGGGGCATGTCGCCACAATGGCTTTCGCCTGGTCTCTAGTGAGGTGGAACATTCGAATGAGAGCTGGAGCATTTTGATGGAACATTGCATGGCTCAGCTGGGCTTGCTGGAATCTGTTAGGCAGATTCCCTAACTCATCTGAGAACTTCTTTTAAAATGTTTTTAATACTCAGTGGAGATTAGGCCAGAATTCATTTTGTGTCTGCTTTGAGCTGAAATAATTCAGATATTTTATTTCCTAAAAAGTCTTCCTTTTTTTTTTTTTTTTTTTTTTCTTTTTGTCTCATTTCTTAACAGTATTAATTTGGCACACTCAACTACATTTAAGAATCAAGAAAATCTCTGCTTTGGACAAATCCTGCAATTCCTTAACCAAAAGAAAGCACACAAGGCAATGATTAAAAAGATAAACCTTACTGTACTGGGGAGGGGGAAGTTTAGTTGTCAGGTTTCCCTGGACTACATAATGCAAAAGCAGAAAAAATTTACAGAAAATGAAGAAGGTGGACAGACCCCTTCTTTGGTACAGTATACTCTGTCTATTTTGACAGTGGATAACTATCCCACTTTTTGTCTTAGTCTTGAGAAAATTTGGTACTGCAATAAGCAAGAGACTTTTCTTATTCACCAACAGCTTCTGAGCAGAGAAACTTAAGTGGCTTTTTTTTATAAAAATGTATACTATACTATCATTATTTCTATTTTCATGCAATAAATGCCCCACCTTTTACAGACTAATGCTATGTAAGTATTAAGGTCCTTAATGAAAGGATCAATAAGGTACTTTCTTTTTCAAGGCAGGTTAGTGTTAATTGGCAATAGTTAATGTTTTTAACTATTTTTCAAATGATAACCCAGGTGTATATATAGGTGCAAAGTGTATGCATATAAGTAAAAATTACTAACATGTTAGCATTTTTATTGTGCTGTCAGAAAATATATGACAATTGTTTTAAGTATCAAAAAAATATTAAATATTAAATATTTATTTTTCTCACCTTCCTTGAGCCTCCAAAATAATTTCAATAGAATGGATTTATATCCTAAATTTACTGGATTAAAAATTTTGAAAATTTTGAATATTTTAATGTAACACTCAGAAGAGACTCCTGTTGCACCAGTTACTATCATTCTCCTGACAGATTTTGCTAAAATACAGAGAGGACCTTTCCTTGTACCCATACATGGTTCTTAGTTACACTTGCAGTCATAATTTAACCCATCAAAACTTATTCTCTGAGTTTTTCTTCATAAAAAATTGAATACATAGAGAAATAAAGAATTTGCCCCTCCAGTAAACCCCGCTCTTGCTACATATGTATTGATGTATCCCAACTAAAAAAGCCACTTGATTGAATTGCTGTTTTCAAAAGTTTTACTTTCCACTCTCACTGCACATTCTGACATAGAAATCAATACTGTGAACTTGGATAACTGCAATCAGAAAATATTGCATCTTCTCTGTCATTTTCAGTTTATTGAAGAAATTTCTTAAAAATATCAAATGAAAATTTGTTAGAATGTTAGTTACTGGGTGTTTTCCATTTAATTGTTTTATCAGGTCATTTTACAGAGAATTTTCATTCTGTGGTGAATTTTTGAGGTGGATTGATGTAAACAATATTTTTAGTGATGCATGGACTAAAATAATGAAGGGCCTTCAGACAGAGAAAAATAATATAGGAGAATGTACATCACAGAAATTATGTCTGACATTAAAAGGCACAGCTTTTCTTCAGCTTCCATAGCAGCTAGTTCTGATGAAATACATAAATCACTTTTTACCATTTCCTGGGAGTCCTGCATCTGCCACCCTCCAGCTGATACTTTCCTAGTTTTCTAAATGATGATTTAGCAAAAACTCATTAAGGAAAGCCATAGTAAATATAATATGCAAATAAAGACAGACTTCATGCTGCTGCTATGGTTTTTTGTCCACTGCTTTCTCCACTGAACCAAACCAACCAAAAAAAAAAAAAAATTGTACTCTCTGCTTTTGTGTTTTGTTCGCCCTTCATTCCCTGTAGACAGGGAATTGAAGGACCCTGAATTGTTTTCATCCTGTAGCTCATTATATCCTAGATGGAACAGGACCAGGATTCACAATCCCAAAAAATGTTCTCTCCAAAATCAGTTGATAGAGTTGCAGTCTGTTGACAATTCATACCAAATGCAGTCCCACAGCTCAGGAAATGTTCCATTTTGTTACAAGAGGAGTTGAATTTCTAAAGCTCAGCATTGAATTTAGTTCTTTCAGGTTTCAGCTACAGTAATGTGCAACTTGACAAAGAACCTTATTAGATAAGCATGGCTCGATAGCTGTCACTTGCCATTTTCATTCCTTAGAAATTCAATGTAGGCAGTGGTGCTCGGCATTCTTCACTGTTTTTCCTTCCTTTCTGCTCCATTTTTCTGAAAGAGATGGAATCTAAAACAGCAGCCAGCTTTCTAAAGCAACAAAAAAGGGAATTTATTTATCATTATTTTTAAACTTCAGACTTTTTATTTTTACCTTATTACCACAGTACTTCCAAAATTAATAATTAGGTCTGACCACTGCTAATCGTTAACTGCTTAAAGCTAGTACTGCTTAGGTTTTAAATAGGTGCAGACAATATAAATAACTAAAAAGAATATAGTTTAAAGAGACAAGGATATATCTTACTACACTTTTCACTGAAAAAGAGCTACTCCCTTCATGAAGCAATGGATGACTCATGTCAAAATGTCTGTATGTGCATCAGGTATAACAAATGTGGTCATCCAAAGAAACTAGGATATCTAAAGGAAGCCAACACTGGGAAAAAATGTCCCTAAGTAGATGCAGAATGCATTAATGATGAGGGGAATTTTTAAAAAGCCTTTAAAAATTATTGCTATCTTCAGTGGTCCTGCAGTGCTTTAAAACAATGTAAAACTGGTAAGCAGAATTTTTTAACTTTATGTAAGTGAAACTGTTTTTCTCTGAGAATGTGACCCCAGAGGCTTTGTGATAAGGAGAAGGCAGCACAAGTAGCAGCACTATTCCCAAGCACCACATGATGATACCAGCTGACTTCAGTAAAAACTGAAGGAAAGGCAATAGGCTAGATCTTCTGCATGTATTAGAGCTGCTGATTGTTCTTCATACGGACGTAAGTAAATTTATTTCCTTTAGCATTGACAAAGATCATTTGGTAAACAATTTCTCCAGGTTTCTACTAGATATTAAAAGCAGTTTCTTTTTTTTATTGTTTCTGTTTCGGGGTTTTGGGTTTGTTTGTTTGTTAGGTTTGTTTTTTGAAATGAGGGCTCCTAGTCTCAAAAAAAAAAATGGTTGGTACCTAATTTCTGGGAGTCCATGGGCTCTAGCTTAAACAGACCCAGGTTGAAAAGAAAGTTACAATTGACATATATATAGATTCCTAGCATATGGTAATGACACACATAGTTTTAAGCTTCACAATAAAAATGTGCAATACAACTATTTCATTATGCAGTTTACTATTCCTGCTTTAACTGGATTTAAGACATTATGGTAACCACTTCACAAATAACCTTGGAGCTTAGTATCAAAGAACTAATGGGGATCTATATTACATAGTTTAGGCTTTTAAGCATGTTCTGACATATAGTCTCCATTTTCCCCCTCCCCAGGAAATATACTGAACCATTATCAAAAACATATTAATGATCAAAATACTAACAAACTATAGTAAGACAACTCAATAGGTGATTTATTTTACATCTCTGCAGAATTAAATACATACAGTCAAAGTCAAGCAATTTAAACTTTCTGGGAAGTTATTCAAGCCCTAGATCACACATCTGCCTTAAGGGACTACTGTGACAGAAGAAACCACTCCAGATGAACATTATAGTTTTGTTGCCTTCTTCATACACATCACCAAAATGTAATTTTGGTTGTAGAACTTATTTTTTAATTTAAGAAAAAGAATAAGAAAATATAAATCAGCTGTACATAAAACAAGACAGGAATACATCTGTGAACAGGACAAATCAGTCCTGACAACAAAGAACTTGTTTTGTAAGCAACATAAAATGAAAAAAGCTGTTACAAGCTGTCAGACTACAGCTATGACTGAAAATGTACAAACTTATTTCATCCTATGATCAGAGACTGTGTCTCCCCTTGGAACTAGTGACTATTGCATGAACTAGATACTTGCCACTGGAAGGTATTTGAAAGATGCTTCCAGTGTCTTAAGCAGCTAATTAGTCTCTATGAATTAAACACAATATAAAATTAATGTAAATCATTTTGACACTCAAGTACCTACTGCTTAGGTGTGGAAAATAGTGTTGATTTTTCTTTCTCAATGAGTGTCCTATAATGATATACAAGCATTTTTGAAATCTCTTATCTCAGCCCATAATTAATAACTTTCGATTTCTTTTTTATTTTGTGCTCCATATGTTTTTCTATTCTTTCCTTTTTACCCACTTTGAGCAGGTACAGTGTTACTTTTGGTTCTCCTGTCTCACTGCATGTTTGATGTGATTATATTCAAGACCAGTCTTGCTGTCAGTAATTTCATTTGACATTATTTCTAATCTGGATGCTGCTATGTAAACTCAGTTTACTCTCACTTCCAAAAACAAAACAAAACCATAGAAAGTTTAAGCTGCTCAATTGCCTATGTGTGCATATAAAATAGAAGGTGATTTTATGAATGGATTGATGAAGACTTCATTCTCTGAATGGTTGTTAAGAAAAAGTACTCTTCATGTTTGGGGCATTTTTCAAATTTATTTTTATACCTTTGTCTTTTTACTTATATAGTGATAAGGAAATTAATAACTAAGCACCTAAAATTCTTCAAAATTGTTAAACAACTTTGAGGTTATTTACATACTAGAATTTGTCTGTCCGTTATTAGTGTAAATACCCTAAAACATTTCAGAATTCAGTCATATGCTTATGTGACATCACTCCCTGAGGGGGAGCAAAGGCCTAGGATTCATAAATGCTCCTGGTCAAAAGGAACAACAGAAGTCAGAAGACCTGCAAACAAGCAGAAAGCTTTGTTAGTAAATTACACAACTGGAAATTGGTGTGTTAGTCCCTGACCAACTATATAAGCACAGGGCAGTATGTTTGGGATAAAGGGACAGGGTGAAAGGAAAGAGAGGAAGGAAAAGATTAATTAAAGAGAAGGAGAGAGAAAGAAAGAGAGAAAATGTGTCAGAAAAAGAGATCTTCAGTCCTGGTTCCAGTGTTCCAGCTGATAGGATGTTAATCCTGATTTCAGGGTTGATCCAATTGCCTCAGTCCAGACAATGGGATGTCCCAGGTCCTGGAGGGCAGTGCCCAGTCTTGGTTGGGGTACCTTTGTATAGATAGGTTTTCCCCACCCTAAAGATAAGTTTCTCACTTTCTATGCAAATTAGTTATCATGCACAGTCTGTTCTTTCAGACCTTTCTGGAAATGGGTCAGAGGGCTTTGGGAGTCTGGGAGTCTTTGGTTGTCTTGATCCACCCCTGTAGTCCCTGCCCACTTCTTGGCCTCACTCCTTTGCTTGCTCTCTACTGTGTTTTGCTTATCTCCAGGGACTGCAACAAGGATGTTTGTCCCAGAAAAGCTCTGCACTTTGTATAGCTCCTTTATCAAGTCACAACTTGTTCTTTCTCACAATGTGTTAATGCCAACAGTCCTTGGTTGTTACCAACAATTCTTGCCGGTTACTACCAACAGGTAATACTTGGCTGGCTCCACAGCCATCCAGTTATTGGTGTTTGGCACATACACATTTGCGCCTTATCTTCAAGGTTTCTACAAGCTTATCAATTACTCTGACACCAAAAAGTAACAAAAGCCATTCGATACTGATGTATAAAACAGTTTGCAGCACCTGTGATGAAAATCTGGAGACATTTAAAAGCAAAACCTGAAATTTCTCTTTTGGCATGGCAGGCTTTAGAAGCTTTTGGCACAAAGGTGACAGAAAGAAAATAGCATGTCAGTACTGGGGGCTGCAAAGTAAAAGTACATCCATTTCTTGCTGCAACAAAATTTTGTTTCACTGAACCTCGAATATGAATTGGAGTCCACTGACAGTCAGTGATGAGTCTATTACTTGTCCTAGGAAGCCTGAAATGAAGTCTCAATTAACCTGAAATAGAGGAATATTCTTTCACATAATGGATAGATTTCAAATTTAGCTAGATTCACCCTTTACAGATGCAGCATTATGGAAATTTCCTCTTCTCAGTTCTTTGCAAACAAGTCACATGAGCAGCTAATGACTGCCACTCCGGTCCCTGAATCAAACCAGTTCTCTCACAACTTTGCCAACAGGGTACTTTAGGTCAGGGATGGTGTGCAACAATCACTTTCACTGGCTTTCTTAGTTTGTAGTTATGACAGACAGAATTACTGCTTGCAGGTGTTACTGTAAGGCAGAGAAAAAGTAGTAAGAGTTTTACTTGAAGCACCATTCCAATCCTCCTGCTCAGTGCTCTCAATTCCCATGTCCCCAGGGCAATGCAGCAGGTACTGTCAGTTTCCCTAAGCCCCTTTGCCAAGTACAGTGAGATGAACAGAAATGGTGACACTGTGTGCTTCATTCAACTGCAAATTTAGAGTATGAATATTTTTTCTTACCAGCTCCAAAACTTAACCCATTAGAGTTCCCAGTGTGAAATGAGAAATTAGAGGAGGCAGGGCAGGAGAATCAGAGATGCTCACAAACTTATAAACATTGTCACAAGTTGGATTAAAATTATTTCTCAAGCTAACACTCATGTTTCAGTGTTATTCAGATCTTCTTTGCCATCTATGAAGGGTTTGATCTTTTTTTTTAATAATTCACTTCCTTGACATTTCCTGGAGTTTTTGGATTAGTTCAAAAAGCATCTATTGGTATGTAATAGGGCTTTGTCAGTCAATAGACTTGTAACAATCCACAGATTTATGGAAGGAAGAAGTACCCAACTCAGTTCTCGTGCATGAAAAAGTTAAGGCAAGTCAGTGATAGTCTTTATAAAGCAGACAAGACACATACAAACATATGTTTAATTATTCAGTAAGAAAGTGATTGGAGGAAAGTGGATGTCATGTGCAAAGCCAGGCAGCTGATAAAAATGGCTTATATTTTATATCTTCCTTTTGTTCATCAAGAAATCAATTGGTTTTCTAAACATCGAGTTAGAAACAATGCTTCCCTTGGCAAGGACAAACTTGTGCATGCACTACACAGTGTCCGTACTTATCTCATTCTCTCCTTCAAATACATTGTGGAATACTGGGATTACCAGTTTACTCTAACCCAAGATGATACTCTTACTCAGAACAGAATTTTAAACATGCTGCTCCACTATAGACAAACAGTGATATTTTCTGACTTCAGGATGAAGATGTCAGGACTCTTGTACCATGTCCTTGAGGGATTTAACTATTTCTTTCGCCAATCTCTATTTTAACAGTTTAAGTAGTCAGTCCAGGAACGGTAAAGATATTATGGAACACTGTCATAGGTTAGCAAGCATAGTCCCGGAAGGGATGTCCTTGCTAAGGGGTGCTTACAGTTTCCTCTGGGACCTGATAGAACCTATCAGCTGGCCAGTTTGAATATGGACAATTCTTTAAGCCACTTAAAGTTGTGACCGCCTCTGTGATCCACACTTAGGAACAGACAAACTCCCCACAGATCTCTCTCGTTTCCGGTGCTGGGACAGGTGGCTGTGGGGCCCAGTGGGCCCAGCCCAGGCCCTGCTTGGGCCAGGCCGGGCCGGGCCACGGCTCCAGGACGATCCCCCCAGCAGGGCTGTGGGCAGCCAGAGCGGCTCGGAACCCCCCCTCCCCCCTCCACTGCGGCCAAGATTTCAGCAAAGCGGCACCGCTGTCTGGCAGAGGTCAGGTGACCAACAGCGATAAGCCACATTCCAGCTGCAAGGCCGAAGTGAGATTAACCCTTTTATTGCTGTGAAGAGCTGAAAACCTGAGGGAAGAGAGAGAGGAGATGCTTAAAGCTGAAAGTCTGCTGTGAAGCTATGATATATCAGAGTATCCCGTTGTAATTTCATGGAGATATGGGTGGTGGAGTGTTCAACTCGTAAGCAATAGGCAGATGCTGCCGCAGCTGTAATTTCAGGAGAAGTTTGGACAGGGAGAGATGAACCAGATGAGGACTTTTGCTCCAAACGGGAAAGGAGAAAACCTCAGTTCCTAGAGATGCTCCCAGAGATGGTCCTAAAGATGAAGATGAGGAAGACCCTTTGCTCCCAGGGAAGGAGGAGGGCTTCTGTTTTTTTTGTTTCTGAACAGCTCAACCTTATAATTGTACCCCAAAAAACTTAAAGAGTGGACCCCCGAAAGCAGTTGCGGGAAAAGCTGCAAGTCGGGGGAAGGGACTCACATTGCGAGCAGAGAGATTCCTGTTCCTAAATGGACTGAACAATATTTGGAAGTGGGTGGCTGTCTTGTTGTGATACTGTTTTCATAGCACGAGCAAGAAGGGACTTCTCTTTCTAAATGGACTGAACAAGGTTATTGTGGAAGTGGTAAACAGACTGAACATCTTAAGGGTTGTCTTTTTACATTGTCAGTGGGAGAAGGGAGGAAGGTGGGGGCAGGAGGAGAGTTCTGAAGGTGTGGTATAATTTTTTTTCCCTTCTTTTAGGTCTGTTAATAAACTTCTTTATATTCTTTCAAGTTTTGTGCCTGCTTTGCATTTCTCCTAATTCTTATCTCACAGAAGATAAACAGTAATGAGTATTTTAGACCAAACCACTACACTAAATTGGTGTTTCTGTCCGGTTACAAACCCAACCCGCGACAAACACATACTTTAGTGATTATTCCACAAAATGTACTAAAAGAGTTTTGCTTTTGTTTAAATTTCTTCATTTTTCTTAGACGGGCTCATTATGAAAAAAATTAAATCAAGTGATTGCAATATATCAACATGTTCACACTGAGTAGTTTGACCTGTGCTACTTACAGCCCAAGCTATTTTTCAAAATTACATTCTAAAATTCAGTTAACTTTTAACTTAAACCAAACAAGTCTAGAAATGCTTTAGAAATTTATTTCACAATTACAGGGCAGAAAATACAAACAACATTTGAATACAGTTACATAAGTCTATGATTGAAGCCAAGCTGCAACAAAATACTTTAAAATACTTTAAAAGGCTGAGACTTTTGGTCTGATATTACTTTGTCCTTGCATTCTCTCTGATGTTCCTAAATTTTAGTAAAAAACTCAAGATACAGACATTCCAATGATAAACTTCTTTGGATGCCTATCAGCACTCAAAAGCTGTAAAAACTTGTTTTGTTCTGTTTCTCCTTTTAAGATGTAATAATACAATTTCTCAGAAGGTGGAGGTTCTAGAACAAACCATCTTCTCCTTACAGTTTCATTTCACCCTGGTAGACTGTGGGGTATGCCCAGCCCCCACCCTGGAGGGACATCTGCTGAGATAAGGAGAGTGCCTAAACCTCCCAGCAGAACTCCCCTGGAAAAGGAGCTACTCTTCAGTTACGGTGAGAAGAAGACAAATCCAGAATCCTCTGGGAGACCCTATGCGAATCCTTTGTAACCCATTGGCCCTTACCTTCTGATACCCACCCTCTGCATCCCTATAAAGCTAGCCCCCTGCCCCTGCAAAGGCAGAGAGTTGCTCATCCCTGGGTCTCCTTCGCTGAACTAATAAAGCTACCTCGTGTAGAACAGCTACACGAGCCTCTCGTCTCTCTCTCCCTGGTCTGGCCTGGAGGCTGCCCTGCAGAGTTGAGCTGAAATGACGAGCTGACAATCACTAAAGAGCTGAGAGCTTCTGCACAGGCCCTCCTAGCCAGCAGCTGAGGGAAGACACTGGGCTTTGGGAAGATGATTTTTTTTGGGACCATCTCTCCGGACCGGTCACGGCTTCCTTGGTCAGAGCTGCTGACCCCTCACCAGCTGTCATAGTAGACAATTTTTACCCTGTTGTAATATTAAATTAGGACATGATTCCCCTGAGGTACACAGAATCAACTCCACACTGCTAAATGTTAGTAGCACTTTCTTTTGAGGATAGCACAGAACAGAAAAGCCTGATGGAGGAATCTAAATGTCAAGAACCATTGACACAAGTCCATTTTTGCTCAATATTTTTGGAAAAATGGTGTTTTACTCTAACAAAGTATCACTGAAGAGAGGTAGGGAATCCCCTGGTTATTCCAGATAATGTTGTGTTTTTTGAACTCTCTAGATAATTCAGTGAGTCTGTTTTCCCTGCACAAAAACATTGTTTAAGTCCATTCTTCCTTGAGAATTTGGCTATGGTCTTATATTATCATTTGTGTGAAAGGTCTCACCTGAACCAAGATGCCAAATTTCATTTTCTAAAGAATTAACTCCCAGTCTTCCAGTCTCCATATGACTCCTGGTGAACTTAAGTCGAAGTATTATTACCATGTGTTATAACTAAAGCTATTGAAAACTTCATGGCCCAATATGAGATAAGCACACAAATGTAATTTTTTTTTATAATCACTGAAATACTGACTGCAGTGGGGCTGTAACTGCACTGTAACTACTTCTTTGTCACCCAGATAAGTAACTTCATGTGCACACAGCCAGTATCCCTCAGCAGTGACTGCATAATTTTTGAAAAAATGTTTATGTCTCCAGTTTTAGCAGCTTTTCTTATATTCCCAGGTACATCAACAGTACCTGTAATTGGACGTTCACCACTGCCGATGTCAAAAGGGAATAATAACACTGCAATATCTGTAACTAATCAGTTTTGTGTAGTACAGACTCCTGTTTAATGCAGAACATTCTGGACAGTCACCTTTTATTTATTTACACAGAGCACATCCCTTCCTATTTAATTGCCAGCTACAGTATAAAATACAGATATCATTGGTGTTACAAAGTTATCTAGAGTGAGCTTTAAAAAATCCTTATTTGAGGCCATTGGTAATATGTCAACAGTAAGCACTTTTGATGATAATACCTGTTAATGTGTGTAAGAGGATCCTACAATTAGTCCTCAGTAGACCAAAAGTCACACAGGGTTACAGCATGAGTAAAACTGGAACAACCCAATAAGACGTATCCTATATCATTCAGGAACTGATAGGATGCCTTGAATTAACAGTTAGAAAATGCCTGTAGTCCTCTTGTGTTGAAATGCCAGACTGAAGAAGTCAGCCAACAGCTGAAAGAAAAACAATACAAATCTCCATCACATCATCTTTCAGTGGGAAAATATATGATTCACTATACTATGCAAAATAGTTTCTGGTGCCTTCTCTTCATATGTTTCTCCTTTTTAAACCTTTAGTATTTTGGTTTCCTGACTCTGGCTTTCCTTTAGTTCAATAATGAATTATAATACATAATAAAACAAAGCAAAGACAAACCAAAAATAAGCTCCTGACAAAAGAGTAAAGAGAGAAATATAAATATTTTAAATAAAAGCCTAGGTAAACCTACTTAGCACACATTACAGAGGAACATCTCTGTTACTTACATTACCAAAAAAAAAAAAAAAAGAAAATCTGAGCTGTGGATTGTCCAGAGGCTGACAGAAGTCAAATAATGTGATAGATACTTAATAGATACCTATTTTATGTAGCTATTATATATTGTAATGTTATAATATAGTTGAGTTATAACACCAGGAGGTTTTTATGTCTGTCATGGGTTTGCAAAGCATAGTCCTGGAAGCGATGTTCTTGCAAAGGGGTTCTTACAGCTCCTCTGTGACCTGACAGAACCTATCAGCTGGCCAGTTTGAATATGGACAATTCTTTGAGCCACTTAAAATTGTGACCACCTCTGTGGTTCACATTTAAGAATAGACAAACCCCGGGCAGAGCCTCTCTCTCTCGTTTCCGGCAATGGGACAGGTGGCTGCGGGCCCCGTGCGGGGGCCGGTGGGCCCAGCCCAGGCCCTGCTCAGGCCAGGCCGGGCCGGGCCACGGCCATCCTGGAGCTGATGGGCCTGTTCCACCCGCGGAACCCCCCCTACAGCCCTGCTCTGTGCAGATGGAGCGGCTCGGCTCCCCCTCTCCAGTGTGGCCAAGATTCAGCTGAAGCTGCCCTGCTGTCCTGCAAAGATCATTTGACCAACAGCGATAAGAAACATTCCAGCTGCAAGGCCTGGGTGAGATTAACCCTTTTAGTGCTGTGAAGAGCTGAAAACCTGAGGGAGGAGAAAGAGGAGATGCTTAAAGCTGAAAGTCTGTTGTAAAGCTATGATATATCAGAGTGCCCGTTGTAATTTCATGAAGTCATGGGAGGTGGAGTGTTCAACTTGTACTTGTGAGCAAAAGCACCTGTGCTGAGATAGGCAGATGGTGACACAGCTGTAATTTCAGGAAAAGTTTGAACAGGGAGTGATGGAAGCGATGAGGACTCTTACTCCACATGGAAAGGGAAAGACCTCTGTTCCTAGAGATGCTCCCAGAGATAGTCCTAGAGATGAAGATGAGGAGAAACCTTTGCTCCCAGGGAAGGAGGAGGACCTCTGTTCTTAGAGATGAAATGCTCCCAGAGATGGGTGAAGAGAACTTTTGTTTCTGAACGGCTCAACCTTAAAATTGTACCCCAGTAATTCAAGAGTGGACCTTTGAAAGCAGTTGTGGGAAAAGCTGCAAATCGGGGGGAAGGGACTCGCATGCGAGCAGAGAACCAACCCAGGCGGCTGTCTCGTTGTGATAATGTTTTCATAGCATGGGCAAGAGAGACTCCTCTTCCTAAATGGACTGAACAAGGTTATTATGGAAGTGGTAAACAGACTGAGCATCTCAAGGATTGTCTTTTTACATTGTCAGTGGGAGAAGGGAAAAAGGTAGGGGGGAGGAGAAGTGTTCTGAAGGTGTGGTATGATTTTTTTTTTTCTTCTTCTTTTAGGTCTGTTAATAAACTTCTTTATATTCTTTCAAGTTTTGTGCCTGCTTTGCTTTTCTCCTAATTCTTATCTCACAGAAGGTAAACAGTAATGAGTATTTTGGACCAGACCACTACAATGTCTTTAAAAAAACCCTCCATTTATTTTCATTAAATAGAACATTATATTTATTTAAAGACATACATCCTCCCTGGTGCTATAATCCAATTTGTCAAAATTTAATTTATGAGGTAATACTGCTTAGTGCAAAAATAAGACATTCTTCTTAAGGAAAATAGGTTAAGTGAGCTTGGTGATTTTGATCTATTTTCCAACAAATATTTCTTCTTTAACAAAAATACAGCAATATATAGAGAGAGATACCATAATGACATCCCTATATTCCAAGTCTTAGATCAATATTCTACTTGCAAACCATCTTTTTGATTGACTGGTTTTTCCTTCTTTCTCATCACCTGTCTGTTGCCACCCCTCCACTGGAAGTTCTCATATTTCTAACCTTCCTCTGTTGTTCAAGTAAGACACCTATTGCAAGTATTCTGAGAAAAAAACTAAAACACACCAAAACAAAGCAATTATAAAACCAAACCAAACCAAACCAAAAAACCCAGCAAACCAAGCCAAACAAACAAACAAAAAAAACAAAAAAGAAAAACAACAACACCAAAAAAACCCAAGAAAAACCCACAACCCCCCCCACAAAACCCCCCAAAAACAAACAAACAAGGAAGAAAACCCAGCCCTACTCACCCTAAGTTATAATTTGTGCAGGTGGCACGGTTAAATTTGGTTGAATTTTTCTGGAACAGGATAGGAGCAAAGTTGTGCAACTCACACAGGAAAAAGATGTAGAAACAGTAATCTTCAGTTGATGAGATACAATGAGTAACTGGAGATAGAAATGAAAAGACAGGAAAGGTCTGTATGTAGTCTCTACCTCAGCAGAAAATAAAAGTCTGTGTGCTTAGCGACAGAAGATCAATACTGGTTTCCACAGTTTAGCTTCACTGTAGTGTGGCTCAGCTATACACCAGCTAAGTTATAGACATGATTGTGATTTTATCTCTGCATGTAAAACAGTAATTTGACAATGGTGACTGTTTGCATACCTATTCTTGATTTGGTGACCCTACTTGCCAGGAAGTCCTCCAGACCAAAGAAGAAGCACATTTATGTTTGAAAAATCATACAGTTTTGCTGTTCTTGTGATCTCTTATGCAATCATGTAAATTATTTTACTCTTTGTAAGCATAATATTCACACTCCAATAAGGCTAAAAATCCATACCAAGAAAAAAACATTCAGGCTTGTTATCATCCTGTGCAATGTGCTGGTAAGAAAAGATGCTGCTGCAGTAAGCTGGTAACCCCTACCTTTCATGCAGAAAGGGAACAGAGATCAAGGTTTAAAGGGATGACTAAGTTTCCTGGATTTTCTTTCTTCAGAAATTTTACCATAAAATTATTTCATATTTGAACTGGGGAGTCGTACCTGTGCATTTTTACAGATATTCTGAACCAGAATCAATTCAGAGTATGTTTATCCCTTCACAAAAAGGAAGCCCTAATCAGATATTTTCTTAATGGTTTCATTTTGACATTATGTTACAATCATATATTTCACTTAACAATATAAAATAAAATGCATCAGCAGGTTATGTAATCAACAATTAATGGGACATTGAGCATAGTTTTATGCCCTTAGAACTGCCCAGGGTGATTTTTTAAAAATTAAGTCAACACTGAAAAAGATGAAAATTAAATGCTGAAACTCAACTAAAATTGCTGAAACAAAAATATTTTTCCAGATGAAAATGGAAAAAGGAAAAAAAAAAAATTCTGATTAGACCAAAATGAGAGTGACAAGCTATTAGGGTCCTCTTTGAAATTGCCTCTTTCACAGAGCTCATCACCACCAGAGCAAAAAGCTAGAGAGAGGTCATGGGCATGGGAGAATGACTGGGTCAATCTGTTTTCATGTAAGCAGTATAGCCTCACATTAATGGAAATTACATTTATTTTATCATATCACTTATCTTTGACTATACTGAGAACATCAGCAATCTTAGCAATAAGGTGACTGAAATCCTGAAGCTATGTTGCCAGACTTTCTACAATAAAATTAATCTTACAAACTCCTCAAAAATAAAAGCAATCTCTCAGAATTCCTGAGCTTCCTTCCCGACAAAAAGTTATGATTACTTTGATGGTGAGGCTGTGGTGATATAGGGAGAAAAAAAAAATTATAGCCCATCACCTCTCCCTGTTCAAACCTGCTCTTCAAAAAATGAGAAATAAACATCTGAAGGATCAAAACAAGTCCTGGTGTTTTAACAGACAGATACCTGCCTCATTGTAGGAGGTCCATGAAGTACTTACACACAACCTAATCTCTCAGTATAAAATTTAATCAGTTTATAGAACACTGAGCATATTCTCTCACCTAGAGTATGAATCAAAAATTCATAGGACATGTTTTCAAATATATAAGAAAAAATTATTTTATGTGCTAAATACAATGAGCAGTTTCTGAATATTTCCATATTTTCAAACAAAACACCATTATAAGTAAGCACATTACACGGCTGGGAGAAGTTACTGTATGCATGTCTTATTGAGAGACAAAAATATCTTCTTAGGCTGTGATTTTGAAAGCAATTCTAAAGGTGGCAGTTTCCATCTCAGGGACAGTTGGAGCTAGTTGGGGTGCTTGAGGGTTGAAGGAACCCTTCTTGTATCTCAAATAGACCTGTGAGCTCTGAACCACCAGCTGAAAGTAGCTTGTATAGACTGATGCCTTCTGGAAGGGTGAAGAGGCACATACAGAGGATAATACAGGGCAGGCCAAGCAATTTCTTGGTAAAAGCACGCAGATGGACACAGACCATTTGAAGGAAGGATGGAAGGAAGTTACACTGTGCCCTTCCCTTATCCAGTTCTTGCAAAGCCTCCACAAATATTGCCACAATTCAAATAATGCTCCTCCACCCTAAAGTTTTCATAGATGAGCTCTGGGTATGCATATTTACATTGCATATCTGGTTTGTATAGAAAACAGCTGGAGTTCAGCTGAAACAACATGAAGCTGATACTATGTTGTGGCTGCTTAGTTTACAGAAAGGAAAAAAACCAAACAAGCCCAAAACAAAGCCCAACCACACAGTTTGTGAGTTTATTCCTGTGACCACCAGCCCATATAACCATGACAGAGGGAACAAGATGTCATTTCATGACCAGGAAGATTGCTCACTAACTTCAGATCACATTCATCCCTCCTCCACAAAACAAAGATGTCTCAGCATTTAGATAGCAGGCTGTTTGAAAAGGTATCAACTGGAGGATGGGAGAGGAAGACACAGAGTAGGAAAAGAATGAAAACCATATTTTGACTTTAACACTGAAAAGTACTACAGGAAAGCATTTACAGAATCCAATATTATTAAAAACATTTCTGTTAAAATGACTGCAGTTTGAGTCAGACTTCTAAGACACATTGATGTATCAATTATATTATGTCATATCTTTATTTTTAAACAGAACCAATATGACATTTTTCAAGTGTCAAAATCTGTATTTAGTTATCAACACATGAATTATATTTCACTTTTTTTTTCAACTCCGCACTATGTGGCCGTGTTGCAGTGGTTAAGTCCACTTTACACCCCTCAAGTTCCCTTAAAAGTGGTCTCTCCTTACAACACTGTGCTAGAAAGTTCTCCCTTTGTCTAGATTCTGCTGGTCACTGGCCCTCTCCCCCTCCCATCCCTTTTCCCATTGGCCCCTGTTATATCATTCAACCTCTGCCCCCTACCCCTCAGACTATTGGTTTTGGATGCTCTGCCTGCCTTTGGGAGTTTTCGGGATAAAATGGGTGGGGGCTTTCATTTTGTTTGTTCTTTCTTGCCTCTGTTCCCTCGGGGGTGTTGCCATTAAACGCCTCGGAATTGCAGGCAGAGAGCCCCTCTCGCCCCTTTGTCTCCGCTCCGTGCACAGACTGGGGGTGTGTGAGCGGCTGTTTGCGACCACCTGCGAAGGTGAGATCGTGTGCACACGTGGGTGCTGGCAGAGCGCTGCCTAAGCGTGTCCACGAGGGACTCTGTAGGGACAAATGCAGCATCAGTCCACCGAAGCCCTTTCTTTATGACAGTGACTTAGGAGAACATAGTAGCTCACTTTCTTTTTAGTCAACTCTAGCCTTACACGATGTAGTACAAAAACTAGCCAATAAAATCAACCAATAAAAGAAATTACAGCAGTAATGATTCATAACTCTCACTGGCTACTAACACAAGAAAAATAGCAGTAATGGTTTGCATGTAAAAATACAGTGGTTCATTTTTTAAATTTCAGTTTTATCTGCCAGAGTCAAAAGTCTTCCAAAATGAGTCTGTGTTGTATGAAGCAGCTGTAGAACTGAGTTCTGTGGCTTCCAGCAAGAGAACTAGAATGATAGTGAGGAAGACATACAGAATAAAGTCCAGCAACAAAATGCCTGTGGATTTTCAAAATGCTATTTTAAAATGTAACGATCAACTTCCATAGTTTCTCTATTAGCAAGCAATTACTCTGCAAAGTTCTTGTAAAAATAACATGGGCAGTAGGGATGTTCATGAGAAATATTTCAGCCTGAATAGGTACAAAAGGAAAATGCTATTTGATCCTCTATTTCACTGAAAGTCTGAAAAGGCAGGTTACCATATTTTGAAATGTCTGTGTGCAAGTCCTCATTTGATACTTTTCATTTCTATGACCAACATAAATCATGGAAAGGAGTACAATCAAGTGACATACTGAACTTAGAAATGTTTGGATGATGTCTATGTCTTATGAGCACACAATGACTTGCTGGCATACAATTAGAACTTTAAAAATAAAATTGCACGAAAGCACATATGCTGTATGCATTTTAATTTTCTATTTTTATGCCACAGAGGCTGTGTTTTGTGGTCTCAGCTGAAGACTTAATTATAGCTTTTTCCTTACTCAACCACTGCCACCAAAGAGATCTGCAAAAGAATATAGCAGTATTTAAAAAGAGAAGGTAAGAGGGTCTTCAGAAACAAAATGTCTGTAAGTAGGAGATGGCAATAACAACATTTAAGAAATTAGTTTAACTTCCCCCTCTATATGAGGGCAGGGAGCCCTGTATTTTGCTGAGTTTTGACAGGAGCCATGGAGCAAGGTGCCCTGTGCTGTAACAAGTGTCTCCTGAAATGACTGATATTGTCAGCTTTATATGATATTCACAATTCAGCCATTTCCTTAAAATAAATTCTTCATGGTTTGGTTTACTTTGACACATGCTGTGACATGATGCTGCTTGCTATAAAAAAAAAGAGTTGGAGAGAGAATAGCACAACTCCTTTGCTTAAAGCATCTGCTCTTCTATGTATGTAGTTTTTAGCCTTAGTGAAAAAGTGGCAATGACAAGTTATAGTATTTGAAACCTACTACTTCAGGAAAGTGAAAGGTCACAAATAAGCTTAAACTATTTATAGATATATATACACAAGTCAAATAAGGAAAATTGGATAATTTCCAATGTGTAATTTTATAGCTAAAAAATCAATTTTATCCACCAAATTCTCTCCAATACTGGCACTCTGTCATTAGAATGAATCTGAATTTCAAACTACGTTTTATTATTGCAAGATGTCTACCTACAATGCTTTGATGATGACAATTCAGACTTAACTAAATATCAACAAGATAAAATGGACATACTCCAGTGGATAAATAGATAAAAAAATCTTTTCTGAGGAAAAAGCAGTCTTTATACAAGGAGAAGAGATGTACCTGGTCACTTTTGTCTTTCCCTCCCTCATTTTCTTGGTTAGAGTGATGAAACATTGACCATTGCCCACTTGTTGCCATGGCCCTGGCTGATCCAACAAAGAGGGTCAAGAGAAACATGCAACAAGTCAAAAGACATTCTCACACAAGCAGAGCTACACTTGGTGGAAGGACTGCATTTTCACAAAACAAACAAACAAACTTCTAAAAAATGCAATTTGCATCACTCACAAAAACAAAAGGTCATCATTAAGGTCTCTACACTTTAATTTTTTTTAGCTAATAGTAAGGATGTTTCTTTAACAGGATTTTTGTTTATTGGTTTTCTTGTGTTAAATACATAGTAGCCATTCCATAATTGTGTCTTAGAATTATCTTTGTTGTTGTTATATTATCATATAATATGTGTCTATCTCAGTTGTCTTGCAGACATGGAATATGGCAGCTTTTTCAGTAGAATCAGATTCTTCATCACATGCTAAAAAACCTTTTCAGATATCTAGATACCAGAGCCCATTACAAATTGATCAGCACACGAAAAAGCCCAAGAGTCTCTTCAGAGGACTAGAGTTAATGAAGTATAAAACCCCCAACATTTCCCAACTATCTTATTTAGTCATGTATACTGCATGACACAGATTACATTTGCTCTAAAGGAGTTAAATATCAGCTGAGTTACTTACAAAGGTCCTTACAGACCTGGACCTGCCCCATATAAAGTCAGTCTAAGGAATATCTGAAAACATCAATACTTAACACCATCAAGCCCTGGTATTTTGTTTGCTAAATAAAAATATTCTGAACTTTGTAAAAAGTCATCTCTACCTCTCAGTTATTTGTTAATGAGCTATCATAACAGCTGTTACTTATTTGTCTTCCATTAATTTGATTTTTTTAAGATCCTTTTGTTTAATCCATAGCTGTAAAAAAGCACATTATTTATAAAAAACAAACAAATAAGCAGACAGCACCCACCCTCCAAAAAAACCCCTTCAAACCAAATTCCAAAACAAAAAAAATCATAGCTAGATAAAAGGCAGCAAAACTAGGCAAGAGGGAATACACAGATGATAAGCTGAGCCAGAGACTATGTTGTACCTGTTTTGTACTCTAGGTCATGATTTTTTTGAAGTAATGTTCCATGTGCAAGAGTATTTTCTGCCTTTCCTCAGTGCAAAAAAAAATCATACTCTTAGAAACACCAGTGCAAAAGTGAAAGGATACCTCCTAATACTTAGGAAGAAACTACATTTCTGTAGAGATATGGATGCATGACTTTTAAGAGAGTCACTGTATTACTATGCTTAGTTTGTTCTCTCTGGCAAGGACAACATATTTTGAATCTCACATGTGTTTTGACATAGTTTGTGAGTTGGTGGTATCTGGTGTAGCAGTACATAAAGCATGAATTAATGATTCACACAGCTCCGATGTCTCTGAGAATCATGTTGAAATATACTATTAACTCCTCAGTATGAAACTCATAATTGCAAGCACAAGGGTGGTAACATCTGTGTGTTGTGAGCGTGCATTTCCTATTTTGTGGAGGAAACAGGGTGTGCAATATTCTCTGGATTGTCATCCATGCTAAAAGGCTTAGGATTTTTAGAGCCTAATTTACCATTACTAATATTTGATTCCAAAAATATGTTAAAAAATGGTAAAATACCTATTCAGGAGGTAGAACTTGTTTGTAAACTGAAATTTTGCTTCATTGTAAATATATACAAAAAAACCTTCTAAACTATATATCTTGCTGTTTCGTAGAATATACAGAAATGCCAAAAGACTATTTATGCAATAAACCCCCAAAGCGATAAAAAGGTGAAATTAACACCATGCAGTAATATGGATGAATTCTCCTTGTTGTGACTTACCCAAATCACAAGTTGTAATATACATATATATATATATATTGCACTACCTCTGTACCCTTCTTTAGCTGTATCCATTTCTACTATTTATTAAAGAAAAAATATTTCTTTTATTTTTTTTCCGTTGTATACACAGACTATTCCAAGCAACCATTAGACTTGATCGTGAAAGTGAAACTGATGGCAAAATTCTGCTCCTGAACCCAGGATTGTGTGGTCCTTAAGCTGGCTTTAAAAAGAGCAGAACTTGAGAAGTCTCCCACTGTCAGACAGGAGGTTCCAGAATTCTGAAGAAATTACCAAGACGAAGGTCTCAGAAACTTCTGACCAACCAAATTTTGGTGTGTTGCCAGCAGAATTTGAAATCCATAAGGAGTTCTATGGTTTAACCATTTCTCTCACTCGGAATCAAAATGAAATATCACACATACTTGATATTTTTTTAATAGCATATAGAAACCACAACCATAGAACATGAGGCAGAAGGAGGCATATGGAGATTTTTCTATCACCATGCTGATAGGCAAACATCAGTTATATCAACAACATTTATGGCATATGTGTCTCACCTGTTCTTAGACATTGCCATTAGCAGGACACTACCATGTCTCTGCGCAATCTATTCCAGTTCATTATTTCTTTTGGTAATAGTAAAATAATTTGTATTTCCACATTGAGCTATAGATATAATCTGGAAGAAGGAAATCAATGTTGCGGCTTGAGAAAGGTTGAAACGTTTTGGCTTTTTTTCCTAAAGAAACTGTGAAAAGTTCAAATTTGATGGAATGATGCTTTCTAAACAAAAAATAAATCTGGAATTTTAAAATTAATTTTGAGTTCTACTCTGTAAATATTTCCTACTTATCATTGTACCATTTTATTTTCCAATTGATTACAGATACAGACTCATTTTTTGTCATATAAGAACTTGTATTTAAGCATTAGGAGAGGAAATAATTATTCTTAACAATAGAAATCCACTGTAATTTTCACTGGATCTATTCTAGAATGGAGAATTGTTTTTATCCCCTGAAAGTTTCATTTCTTTCCATTGATTGTGTCTGAGAAACTAGTTCTGATCCCTGTGCTATAAGTATTTATATTTTGCAGAGGCAAACTCTACTCAAGTCACCACTGTTAATGCTGGACAATATTTCATGGAGTACCAACTCTACTATTGTTCAGGAACAACATTAGTGTCTCAGATGAACTCACTGACTGAACTAGTATTGCTGCACATCACACCTGGGTATTTTGCCACCAACCTCAATGTGCCTCTTGCTGTGTGAAGTCCTTTCGAGCAGTAACTCCCCTGCCAGCTTGAGCACTATTACAGAATAAAGAGTTCTCAGTGTCACAGCAGGTGAGGCAACTAACAGAGACTTCAGTCCTTAGTCTCTAGTTCTTACTGAATTGTAAAGGAGTTCTTTTTTCAAACTTTTCTTTACAGAGTTATGAAAAGTTTCCTACATATAAGTACATATCCACAAGACAAAAAATATATGGTGTCCAGAAAATCAATTATTACATGTTTGTAATTACATTGACATTTCTATGATTTAAGTCCATAAAGTCCTGCTTCGGTCTCCAATTAAGCAAACAAAAAAAGGCTGCATTGCTTTCAAATGCACTGTGTTCTTAAAAGTGCAGTTTTTTTTCACATGGAACCTTTCTGAGAACTCCAGACTCCTGTAATTCTCTTTCCATGTGTCAAAGACTGAAATACTATAGTTTATTACTTAAACATTTTCATGAAGGACTTTATTACAGAAGCTACAGAGAAGACTGCCACACCCTGAATGGGGCCCTGACTGAGGCCTGACACTGCTCACTGATGAAGATAAGATAAAGTAACAACTCAGGGCTGGGGACATTCACTGAGCACAGGCTTAACACCTCCAAGATGAGGACCACAGCCCCAGGGCTATCAGCTTCCAGGCTCACACAGACCCTCCACCAAAGGGTGGAGGAAGAAAGGCTTTGGCTATCTTGGAAAAGCCTGTGGTCAGAGGTGCAGTGACTGCCCATCCTCCACTGTGCAGAGGAGCCCAGCTGAGGGGCCCTCACTGGGAGGGGGAAGCTCATCCACAGCAGAAGGGGGTGACATGGCCCATCACAGGGGCCCCCCGCCAAGGGGCCCCCAGACCCTGCACCAGAGCACCAGAGATGATGCAACACACCCTCAGTGTTGCAAGGGACAGTGTGTCAAGCTGGCCCCTGCAAGGGAGACACGTGGGCGTTCCCACCTGGCCCAAAGTGTATATTAATCCATGGGATTCTGCACTCTTTGGGGTGTGGCGTGTGGCGGCGTGGCCACGGTGGTGACGGGGGACCCTCACCACCAGCAGACCGGATGGAGGGGAGCAACGAGACATCATTGGGACCCTCGGATGGATGATATACTTCCACCTAACCCCTGTCACCTCTCCCTGTCCCCCCACCCCCCACACACACTTCTTTTTTTTCATTTCTTTCTTTCTTTTCTCTTTCCTTCTCTTTGCCTCTCTACTATTAAATAAAATACATCCATTTTTTGGAGTCAACATCTAACCTCGTTTGGTTTTAATCTCATTTCTGGGAATATTTTGAGTCTTCTAAGTTCTTTCCAGTTTATGCACAGAGACTTAACTTTCTTTGCTTTTCTGAGTTTAAACCGGATCGTAACACCATGTCTGATTAAACAGGATTTTTTAGGACTTTGGTTGTATTTTCCATACAAGTTCTGCACTGCACAATGATTTTTCCTCCCAGTTTATTCTCCATTAAATGGTCTCAAGAGGATTTTCTTGTCATTTCCCAGCTATGTCAGGTAAACTTTGCTTAAGGATTCTGCTCCTGTAGTTTAAACTGGCAGAAGAGGACTGATAATTCTAAATTATTCAGTGCTTCTGCTACTGCTAAGTGATGATAGGTGTCATGTGTATCTACCAGCATCAAATCTTGTGGCATGGTGCTGTATTTTTCACGCATCCAGGACACCACTGGCAGACACCTGCACAAAATGGCTCTAACACGCTACAGATCATCAGGACCCCACTGATCTTACTGGAACTTCCAAGTGCTATTAGGTACCTTCTCCTTTATTGCTCACTGAAATACTTTGATTTTTTCCAGGGTTCTGCTGTGTGGAAATTTTTTCTGAGATCTGTTAACATGGTGTGTCCTGTTTTGTCAAAAAAAGCAGGTTTTAGAAACTGGTTAAAGAATTTGCCCAGATGAATTTTAGTTGGAAAGATTCTAATCTGCTGAGAGAATAAAATTATTTCTCAGAAAGCACCAGAACTTGGCATCATACGGTCACTGTTCTTTTGCAATTAAAAACAAGTGGGGCTTGGGAGGAGGATAGAATTTTGATTTTTGGAAAGCCTGTTTGTTTTGAAAGACAGAGCAGAAAATTAGAGCTGGGAAAAATTTATAGTAAAGAGAAAAAAATGAAATTGCATTAAACCAAATCACGGGTACACATTTTTAATTATTTTGATTGTAAACACTCTAGAACAAACATAATTCTCTTCAATTTGCAATTTCTTTGGTTTGAAATAGGATGTGATCTTCCAGCAGCTATAGTTAGAATGAAAAGCAAGAGATAAATCATCTAAAGACAAGTGGCAAATAGTATGTAAATGAATTTCTGAAATGTTTTGTTCAATTTAGCAGATATATCAATTATATCCCAATTGTTGCAATCTAGCAATAATGCTAGAAATATGACACATAGCTGAGCCAAAGCTTAAAAGATTTTTTAAGTATTATTAAAACATTTCATTTGTATATCTCTTTTGACAAGGAATGCATAAAAAGAATGCAAGTAGTCTAAAATTTTGTATTACTTTCTCTCACTGGCACACAATTCTCCCCACAATTTTACTTGTTTCATTCAGACAATTTAATAACTAATGTAATGAACAAAATCATAAAAATTAATGAGAAAGAAAATGTAAGGGACTCAGGTCTTTCCTATGCCTGTACATGTTTGCCACAATAGAGTTCCGTGTAGTTTACCTATTCCAGTGTACACGATTCTCTGTTTTACCAGTTCAATAAAATTTATTCCTTTCCTTTCTCTTTCTGCATACTTTCTACACATTTTCCTGATTATACTTTGTCAAATTTTCAAGTGGAGATACATAAAGAGAAAAAAACATGGATGGGATACAAAGGCAGAAAAATCATATTTGAACAGGTGCACAACACAGAGGTTTTCGAGACAGCTGGTTGGACTCAATTGCACTCCAAGTCTATTAAGTCCTGACGCCTCCTGATTTAATGAAAATATATTATAAATACTGACACATTTTTGTCTACCTTGACATCAGTGTGTCTGTACTTCTGTCTTGGACCTGTCAAATTCTGACTAGGATGAAAATTTCTTTTAGTGCTCTTTAATTAAATCTGAGGTCCTCTTAAAGTAATCCTCTTTCTCTTTAGCACAAAAATAACCTAGCCAGAGATTCACGCAATGGGTGAATTTTCTTACAATTGCTGTGGACAAGAATTTTTGTAACTGAGAGCATACCTTAACTAAATAAGAGCACATAAATAGATGCATAAAAATATCTTAAGGGTGCCAAGAGGATGGGGTCAGACTCTTCATGGTGCCTGGCAATAGGATAAGAAGAACGGGAAGAAACTGAAACACTAAAAGTTCCACCTGAATATGAGAAAAATCTTTAGTTTTCAGGTGACAGAGCATTGGAACAGGCTGCCCAAAAATGTTGTGGAATCTTCTTCAAAAACCACCTTATGAAATCATGTACGAGGTACTCTAGGTGGACCTGCTTTAGCATAGGCTGGGGGATCTGCAGAGGTTCCTTTCAACTCTGACCATTCTGTGATTTTGTGTGATCTGATAATGGTACTGAAGAGTTTGCAAAAAGTGGAAATTTTAAAAAGACATTTATTCTTTTGGGAAGTGACAATATAGAGGAAATAATTGATTATGAATATATGTGTATAGCCCTAAAGCTCATTACCATGTTATCTGGGGGGCTCGAATTAATGATTCCCCCTATGGAGATAGGAAACAAAGGGAAAAAGTAGACCAACAACTCACATATATGTTATGCTGAACCATAAACCCACTAATTCCCCAGAGATTGTTTTTTAGTCTTATTTATCTACTACTGAAATCTTCAGTTATCTACTAATCTCAATTAGTTTGTCTCCTTTACAACTCTCAAAGAATGTAATTGAAAAATAATACTTGAATTATAGTGGGTGAAAGATGAGATTCATCCATTTATATAGAAAATGACACATGCAATTTCTGTTGATCCAATTACATCAGATAATACTCCTGAGATGGACAGTTATGTACTACTATTTCTGAAGCTTGGTTGAGTGGTTCTTAACATTTTCACAACATATCAACACTATTTCCCCTAGACATCAGATGTCTACACTAAGTTTCTCTTACACCACCTACAGAAGCAAGGCTGTAGGTGTTCACTCATCTCTGTTAAAACCTAGAAACCAAAACATTTTACTAAATAAAATTATTTTGAATACTCCACATTAAAACTTTTGTTTTATTTTTGGAATAAACAAAACATTTTCCCAAAGCTTCTGTACACTATGTGCAAAATTCCTTCCATTTCATTACAACTCAAATCATTGCAAAGTCTGCTGCCTACTTCAGTTTCATTGCAGTCCAGTAACTTTTCAATTCAGTATTAAAAAAAAAAGCAATTTTGCAACAGATACGATGTTCCAGATGTATTTTGGTTGACATTTTACGTTTTACAGAATTAGGTACTGGTATGATGAATTTGTGTACATACATACTTCATACTTGATCATTCTATCTTTTCTCACATTAACAGATAGCATGGTTTTCTACTCTTGCAGTTATCTGCTACCTCACATAGCATACATAAGATGATAATAATAATAGTAAGCTTGAAATTTTACCTAAGTTAGAAGGAAGTCTTAACAGAAAATTGCAAAATTGTAAACTAACATTTTCCAGCAAATTTTGGGGAAAAAAAAAAAAAAAGTAGTAGTTATGGCAGTCTCTGCAAAATCTTATGATGCCTAAAGAGTAAACAGACTTCATGTGTCTTAGCAAAGGCATTTCTTAAAGTGAGATTGGGAGTGTAGTGGATATGTAAAGATCATTCAGGTAGAACTCAGCTGCTGAAGCTAAAGCATATTAAAAAACAGACTTTCTTATCTGGATTGCTGAGTAGATTGTCACAAAAAAGAAAAAAAAAAAAAAAAAAAAAAAAAAAGGTGCTTGTGCCCAGATTTCAATCAGAAACTACAGAGTGATAGCAGAAAAAACCCACCTAATGGAGCAGTATGAAGCAGGAAATATATAACTGAACCAAACAAAGCATTGGCAGTAATTGGGGGAGATAGGTAAGGAAGCACAGAGTTTGTGGGTTTTAAATTAACCCCTTAGCCATAAAGCCTTTGAAGAGTAGACAGTAGACATACATTTTTGCATTCATGGAGTAACCCTGGTTTCCAACTGAAAGCGGAAAGAACACAAAGATACACTTTACAGAAAAATTCCTGAAGGACATAATTTGTAAAATATGATGTTCTTATTATAAGTTGACTTCACCAAAACTTAAAATAAATTAAGCTTTTGCTTGAGAGCTATTGTATGTTGAAATGAATCATAATTCCACCTAAACTCAAAGACAAATCTACACACGATCTTGACATAAGAACTCTTTTTTTATTGTTTTTATTGTTTCTTTTTCCTTTTTATTTCCCCAAAATCAACCTGCCTTCATTCAGTTATAACACTACTTATTTTAAAACTTCTCTATCTATATAATGAAAAGTACTCTGATGACAAAATCTACAAGTCAAGAAACAAAGCACATATTTGAATGAATGCTGGTGTGTGGTTAAAAAGACTGGAGAAATTATCTTAGGAAACAAGAATTAATAGAAGTTGCAGAGAGAAATAAAGGTTGCAGAAGAATCCAGTTCATGTAGGTGTCATTTCAAAAGAAAATCATCTTTGCTTTGGAATAGCATTTAAAATTCCAAGGTATGAAATTGAAAAAAATGAGTCTGTCATAACTGATCACTTATCTTAGGCCCTATATTTATTTCCACTAATATCAACAGAAGAACTTCTCTTTTTTTGGAACTTTTTGTATAGTTTTATTTTAAATATATAATTTGATTGCACTCACATATCTCATAACACAATTATGGAATGTTAGCTAGAGCATAGAAAGTTCCTATTTTAATGTAAACAGGCTAATTTTATTTAATATAAAAAATTAGCCTACACAGACTTATGTGTAATTAACGCAGAATTGTTTAGCTTAATACAACTGCAGAAGCATTCAATTAGCATATTCAGATTCTTAAAAAGCTTCACATACATACCCTTGGGTATTTTTTCTTTGATAGGCCTTTCAAAGATTATGGATATTCATATGAGAATGAGATGTTTGCATAAGAATCAAAGGTATTAGTTCCCCACACAGTATTAAAAAGACTATTGGTTTTAGTTTATTACAGTTGCTAGCTTGAATATTATATTGCAGGGACATGCTTTAGTTTTCAGGTTTTGTTTTACTTATTTCTAAGAATCTGTTTAAAAAATGGGTTTCAAATTATCTCTATTGTTCTCATGCCAGGAGTTTTTCAAAATGAATATACATTTAATTACAGAAACCAAAATATCTTTCCCTCAGCAGGGTTCAAAATATTACAGTACAGAATTGCAGGTTAAGAACACTTCAAGAGTTCATAGTTAGTTACATTGTGACTTTATTCATATCTAAACACTGTAAAATATTTGGTATAAAAGACAAGGTAGGAATAAAAGTAATTTCATGACTTCAGGGGAAAAAGTCAAGAGTAAGTCTTAAAAATGAACTCTTCTGTTTGGAGATAAAAACATTTATATCAAAGAGAATATGAACAGCAAGTTTTAAAATTTCCTCAGGAATGATTATCTTATTTCTGCAAACACTTCATTGCAGAATTTTGACACTCCAAGTGACTTATGACTACCCTGGCAAGAGGTGTGTGAAGTCATTTAAATATGCCTAAGTATAATGTATGAAGCAATTGCATAGAGAAACAGATTTCAGGTCTTATCAGACACTGTACACAGATCTTAGTTATTTTTGTTATGTTTGATACCTACTGCCAAAATTTCATCTGCAAATATCGCTCAAAGCCTCCAAAAACTGACATACAAAATAACAGATGTATCAGCATATCTTTGGATAAATTTGTTATGCGGCCAGACTGTTATCTCACTCTTCATGATTGTATTGTCACTTACTCATCCAGTTTCTATAATGATTCAAAGAATTCATAGCAATAAATATCATTACAAGATATGACTTTTACATTTAACTAAATGGTTTTCTTACATTGCTGTCATGGTTTAACCCCAAACATCAACTAAGAACTACAGAGCCACTGACTGACTCTTCCCTGGTGGGATGGGGCAGAGAATAATGAGTAAAAATGAGAAAGCTTGTGGATTGAGGGACAGCAAAGCAAATCCAAACAAGAATTCATTCACCACTTTCCATGGGCAGGCAGGTGTTCAGTCATCTCCAGGAAAGCAGGGCTCCATCATGTGCAATGTTGACTTGGGAAGACAAACATCACCACTTCAAACATACCCCCCTTTCCTTCTTTTTCCCCCAGCTCTATATGCTGAGCATTATGGCATATGGTCTAGAATATTTCTTTGGTCAGTTTGGGTCATCTGTCCTGGCTGAATCCCCTACCAACTTCCCCAGCCTCTTCACTGGCAGGGTGGAGTGAGAAGCAGAAAAGGCTTTGACTCAGTATAAGCACTTCTCAGCAGTAACAGAAACATCCCTCTTTTCAGCACAAGTCTATAATACAGCCCTCTAGTAGCTACTGTGAAGAAAATTAACTGTACCCCAGCCAAAACCAGCACTTCTGCTTCTGTCTGTACTTGTATTTTTTTCCAGTGTCTCAATTCTTTCATTTTCTTTCTTTTCTGATATGTTGTATATAATGACAGGATGAAAATATTAGTTTTTTAAAGCTCAATATCATTTATACATTTCAAAAACATGAGAAAAAGTGAATAATTTTTGTTTTATTAACATATCTTGTTCTCCCAAGAGAAAGAGGATTCAGAATTACAAAATTACTTGAGGGAAAAAAAGAACATTTTGTAATTACACAAACACTTGGTTTGATTTTAGAAATTGAGATTATTGTCAGGTCTCTAGAATTAGTCAAAATGAATGATAAATAATTTCACAAAGGGGTCAAAATGAAAGAGTAAACGCCAAGCTTTCTCACTATAGCTACAATTTACAGGAAATGAAGGTCCGTAAAACAAAAAGTTTCTATAAAAGTGAGAGTCAATTTGCAAATACTAGTTTCACAGCAACGCCAATAATAAATTGCTATCTAATAACTAAAATATTTATCATTCTAACTTTTAATTCAGGTGAAAAATGTTCCTAATATCTTCTGCATAGAAGGTGTCATTAACAAGACCGTAGCTGTCAGTATCAGGTTAGACAAAGAAAAAATCCAAATGGTACAGTTCCCACAGCCAAAACAATATCTGTGTACACCACTCCCAAAGATTTCTAAATTAATTTGAAATTCTCTTCTTAAAGACATTGAAAATTCTAAGTCCTCAAGAAAGTATTTAGATCAGTTCTTTAGGATATCAGCGTACATAAAGGAGCCAAGCGTAGGAAAGGTCAAAGTACGTCAAGAACAGACCAGCTATAAAGGAACAGTTCAACAAATATTAGGTTGATGACAAAAGACATTACAGCAGCTACCTCAAATGACAGAAAATCAACTAAAATTCATTAATTTTTTTGTTAAATGATAAATACAGATATTACAACTGAGTGTTTTCCCTGGAATAAAGCCAAAAGTTTAGATAAAGGAGGCCACACAAAGACAAAAGAAAGGAAGCAAATAAATGATAACCTAAATTAGCTCTGAAAAAAAATCAGAAAACAAACAAACAAACAAAAACATTAAAGAACAAACAAACAAACAAAACCTAAACGAACTAACAAGAAAAACCCCAACTAGTGTTAAATGGTGAGTACTAGCATTCATGGGAGAAATCAAGTTTCCTTCCTCAAAGTTATGCAAAAAAAAGAAGAGTCAAGGTGTCAAAGGCATTGGCAGTGAGGTTAGGACTCCAGAGAGAATTTTCTGCTATAAAAGGAAAGCCAGAGCAGTAACAGGGAAACAAAAAACTCAGTATTGAAGGATCAGTCAAGTGTCATTAACAAGGTATCCTCTTTCCTCCACTCCTCAATAAAAACAACCTCTTGAAGTTGAACACATAAACCACCTATAGAAACAAATCTATAACAGGTCTGTTTATCTCTAGTCAACATCTTTTAAATGAGGAAGGATTCCAACATGAACTATAAAATTGTTACTCCACTCTATATTTTATATTGTAATATATATTTTAGAGGAATGCTGGAAAAAACTTTTCTTGTTGAGATATTTCATAGCCTAAGATTAGTATATAGATGAAGTTATGCACAGTTTACCAAACTTACACAGAAAATTCATTTTGGGGATTGCGAAAAGCAGATATTTGAAATTCCTGAGATTTCTGTGTACAAGTCACAATTTCAACAACCCTTACAAAACTAATTTCTCTGTGATCCACAGTGCTACCAGCAAGCTCTACTTCCATTTCAATTTGGAAAATTTCAATAATTAATATGCAATATAGACCTATGAAAAAATGAGGAAAAGTTATATAAATATCAGAATAGACCAATAATGGACAGTAAGCATGGGAATTTCACAGATTTGAACCAAATATTCATAAATTTGCAAAGGTGCATTTCTTAACTAGTTATAGGCAATTTTGGAAGTCAGTCAATGTTGTTAAGTGCTGAATGAGGAGATTTCCATCATCTGATTAAGGTTGATTTAAATATTTGGAAACTAAGGTCCCAGTCTGTCCTCCTTTTTTAGAAGATCTTCAAGATCAGAAAGGACTGTAAACTTTACATTGTACTGTGATCAGGCTCCAACTGCATCTGTGTGTGTTACTTTAACTGAACCACTTGAAAATATTATTGGTCTCTAACATATCATCATCACCTGTGTTTCTTATGTAAAGAGTGAGTTTAATTGTTGCAAAGATCAGATGCCAAACACCAAGTTACAGTTGCTCACTGAACAGATGGGAAAGGTTATGGTATCTGAATATTTCATTATTAGTGAGACAGGTCACATAACAAGCCATAAATCATCTGTTTACAGGCACTTTGCTTGATGTAAAAAATGAGTGTTTTTTGGTTTTCCACCTTGAAAGTTTTCATCACTTACAAAGTCAGCAATTTTCATATTGAAAATATCATTAGTGTGCAAATTATGTCTCAGAGCAAACAGACATGACCGGTGATGCCTGATGCCTAGGTTTGTTCAAAGACACACAAATTAAATAACATATTTACTAACATTTCTCATATAGCATGTAACTAGATATGTAAAAGGAATAAAGCATGGGGTTTTTTTCAGAGTGCAAGGGCATTGGGTACCCTACAGCACCCTGCCCCTGAGAGTTAAATGTCCCCTTATTAGAGCAATGAAACACTGTACAGAAAATATGTATTTTAATTTTAAAAGAAAATTCAGTAAAGCTGATTTCTATGAAAATTTGTAAGACTTCTGTATTAATTTAACAAAGAACAACTCAGGTTACCAGCTAATTATAGGCAGAATGTCTCTGGCAGTTTTAGTGACTCGCAGCAAAAGACAGATACCAACTCTGAGCAATGAAGCTCAACTACAAAGAAGATATAATTTTGGCAGGAGGACAAATTTTCCTTGCACCAAGGACAGAGATCAGAAAAAACCCGAAAGGTAATATGACCATGTATTCTGAAACAGACCTTAATTCTTGGGACCCCTTTAGCATCCTGACAATGTCCAATTCTGCTCTAATCCCCATCTAGAAGAATAAAGTTACTTGCATTAGGGACTGACCTTTTGATTTGTATTTTCACTACATGTGACTTCATCACACTATCACCCTCAAGCTGAATAATCCTATCATTGGTCATCCTAACTTACAGAATAGTGCATTATGTGTGGCTCACTCCCATAAAAAGCATACATATCCATTTATACTTTTATTGCCTAGAGCTAACACTGAGAAAAAATGTATTAATACTTTTTCATCCTATTACTTGTTTTAAGCTTTTGAAAGAAAAATAATAGTGTTAGTATATCACAGAAAACTTGTACCAAGAAAAAATTTACAAACATATATACTAGAAAATGAGAAAACTAATGCATAAAGACTGTTGTCAAAGTTTCAGCTATATATCACCAGATAACTGAAATGGAGAAGGATCTGAGAGAGAGAATTTAAAATATAGAAAATCTACAAGCCATGGATAGTAAATTTAGGAACATAAAGATTTCCTGTCGTCAGCTAAGAGAGATGAGATAAATCAGTTGAGCTCAATCTATCATTAAACTAATGATTTACCCTTTGACATCTGATCTGTGCTTTCATTTTACTTTTTCATACTTAGTCGAGGGGGGGTTTAATACTATTGAAATAAACTGACTGTGAAAAATAAATTTTTTTCTTCAACTCTCTAAAACCCCCAGATCTTGAGCCATAAATAATCTTGCTTCTTAAACCAAAGACCCTTTCCTCCATAGCACATCCAGTGATTCAATAACACAATAGACTGAAAGTAAGGAACTTTATGAAGAAAATGTACCGTCAGTAATTTTGAGTTAAAAATAGGAATGGGATACAGTGAGGGGAATACTGATAGAAGTTATCAAGTGTGCAAAATTTTTCTACTTCAAAAGAAATCACACATTTAACTAGGTGTGCTTTGGACTCCTACCAAATTCTAAGTTGTGAAAAAAACTTCTGAGACCTGTATGTCATAATTATTTAGCTCGATTTTCAAATAAAAAAATTAACAAAAAAAAAAAAAAAAAAAAAAAGAAGAAAAAAGAAGAGAAAAAAAGTTTTGTTAAAACAGGTAGATGAGATTGAGATTTTGGATTTTCAATACATCTTTCCCTTCTCATGTTAATTTTCTTCTTGTCATTTTTTTTTTAAGTCTGACATAAAATTATTCTTATTATCATCAACACATTCCATGAAGTAAGTGGTGAGGAGAAGAAAAGGTGAACTGAAAAGTTGAAAGCAACTATTTTTCCAGATAACTTAAATATCTGAATCCTGACAAAGCTCCAAACACAATTCAGAAAGCAAAATCCCTCTTAGGACTTTAGGAAATCATGGTTAAGACCACACCTTTGATTTCCACAATCCTGTGAGTTATATGAAACTTATTGGCTATTTTTCTCCCTTCGTGGCTGATGGATGAGACAACACAGAATCCCAAAACAGGAGGGGAGACATGTCATTGCACACATAGCTCCCTTAGAGTCCTTCGGCATGTTCAGAAGGCATTGCTTGAGGACATCACTCTCTAGTGATATGACTCAAACTATCATCCTTGTAACAATTTGACCTAATGTACAAGAAGAACAGAAGGCAAAATTACTTGTGAAATAAATCAAGAGATGAGATTCACTTGACTTGCTATATAAAATTTATAGAATGTTTTCCCCAAATATTTCATCAAGGAAATGCATCCAATTATCAATTCAGCTCATAAAATAGTTTCTCTTTTTTATATCTGACAGTCATATGAGAAGATCTTAATATCTTGTAGTCAGCAGAAACCTATTAATTTATAGAAAAGTGAAAAGCATCTCACCTCCCCTTTAGCTCCACTAAAAGGAGTGAGCTGGCAAAGAACAAAAAGTGGTTCTCTGTTTGCTTTCTAGGATACAGAGTAGGCAACATATTTGCATGGAAGATACTGAAATTGCTGATACCTTGCCTCATTTGGGTCACTGTCACAGCTAGGGTAAACATGCCTCAGTAAAAAGGTTTCGAATGTTCTGGTCAAATGTCAAAATTGGTAACACTACAAACAGAAATTATTCTGAGAGAAAAATTAAATATCTGTATGGGTTTTTGTTATTATAATCTTCTTTTAAATATGTATTTCCTGTAATATAGACAACTAAAGAGCTCCTTCACTGTAAGTATCATTTGAATGAGTGTTTCACCTCATAGAATGACAAAGGCATAATTTGGCCAAAGAGAGAAAGGTTTTCTACGTCTTCAGCAAAAGAGAACACCAAGATCTGTTCTCTGATATATTGCTCTTCTTTTTTTCCATTTTACTAACATACAACATTTAATGCCAAAATCAGAATGATCAAAACAGGTGGTAAAAATCAAATACTGTTTTAAGAATAAAAGACAGTGCAATATATTTGACCTTTCGACCCACAGAATACCAAGACAAGAACAACAAAAATGATTAAAAATCTTGGAAGCAACTGAATGACAAGGGTTTTTCTTGCCTCCTGCATGTGACAAGATAGCTGCTTCTTCTGGCATCAGACCTACTACATCTGTATAAAAGCTATATCTTTGATCCCATCAGTTTCTTGAAAGGTAATTTGGTTTTCATATTTTAAGAAGGACCACAGAAGAAGATACTGAATTTTAAAATCAAACAGGCATACATTTTACTAAAGCTGTGCGTTTTACCCATAGATTTCAAATACAAGTTTATGGAACGATAGACATGGAATAATATTAAGTATTGGAGAGAAGGAGTTACATTCTGCCTGCACATTTGAAAAAAGTTGCCTGGTCAAGTGCAACAGAAACTTCAGTAAAGCCATATCCTATATTCTATAGCCATATCCTCATGTAGCCGCCTACAACCATGTCTGGGAAATGGTGATACAGCTGACAAGCCACACAGTATGAACCAACCTCAGCTCTTGATTTATGGTGGCCAGACAAAAGCCACAATAATTTTATCAGATTATAAATAAGTATATGAATTAAGCACTGGAAGTAAAGTCATCCTTTATTTCCTTGTGACAATTTAACTTCTATTTTGCTTACTAAATGTAATAGGATTTGTAAAGTTATGATTCTATGCAGTTTAAAGATATTTACTTTTATAGTGAAGGTAACGCTTCTTGACAGTAAGTTTGAATTACAATGAATACACACAACAAACACTTTTAAATTATTCTTAACTACAAAATGTTATGGTTTTCCAAACTAACCCATCATGTAGAGAAAACTCAGGGCAAATAAGGCAAATGTTGTTAGAGTTTAGATTCAATTATTTTTGCTTTCAATTTCCTTAAGAAGCTAATATTTTTTTGTAGTTTGGAAAAAATATGTTTCTATCATTTTGAGTAACATTCTAATTTTTAATTCAAACAGTCAATAGAAGTCATGTGCATTAAAAGAGGACTTTGCAGAACAAAATGCTGAAATTATAATTATATAAATGCAACAATCAGAGAAATAGATTACAAATCACTGTTTTCTATGTCCTTCAGTTTTTGCCTGTCAATTTGGCCTGTGAACCACTTTCTATGTGAAATACTTCCAATAACATTATATCAATCAGGTTTCAAGACAAACAGTATAAATATTTTATAACTTCAGTGATATAACATTGCATTGATATTCCTCAACTTAGCTCACTGGTAATTGAAGGCACTTAAAAATGAATGCAAATACATTTCTCTTCATAACTTACCAATGTGTTTCTAGCCAGGATGCCTCACAGTAAGTCCATCTCTTTTTCACTTACTCACTACACACCCATACTGTGGTTAATACCATCTTGAATACCAAAATACAGCACCAGTATAAAGGAAGCTTCTTATTTTCATGAGGTTAAATCCATAAATACGACACACCCTCTTAAGGATTCTTTGGTTTCACCATTTCTTTAATCCACAGTGTTTCATAAAAAATAAATTAATAAATAAATAAAAATTCAAACAAAAAAAAACCAAAACAAACAAAAAGCCTTGGGTTGGAAGTGACCTTAAAGATCATCCAATGCTTCCAATGCTTCTGCCATGAGCAGGGGCATCCTTCATTAGACAAGCTTACTCAGAGTCTCATGCAACCCAGCCTTGAACCCTGCCTGAGATGGGCCATCCACAACTGCTCTGGGCAACCAGTTCCTGAGCCTCATCACGCTCACAAGAATTTCTTTTAAATATCTAATATTAATTTACCCCCTTTCAGTTTGAAGCTATATCCCCTTGTCGTGTCACTACATGCCCTCGAAAAAAGTCTCTCTCCACCCTTCTTGTAGGTTCCCTTCATGTACTGGAAGGCTGCAATGAGATCTTCCTGAAGCTTTCTCATCTCCAGGCTGAAAAAATCAATTGTCTCAGACATTCCTCATAATCCTATGGGTGCACATATTGATGTCTTTCCTTTGTTAGTGACCCTAAAACTCGAGGTGGGGTCTCACCAGAACAGAGGGGCAGAATCCCCTCCCTCACCCTTCTGGCCACACTGCTTTGGATGCAGCCCAGGAAACAACCAGATTTTTGGGCTGCAAGAGCACATTTTTGGGTCATGTCCAGCCTCTCACCCACCAGTACCAACAAGTCTTTCTCATCGGGGCTTCTTTTGGTATGTTTATCCCTCAGCTTGTGTTGGTACCAGGGATTGTCTCAACCCACATGGAGGACCCTGCCCTTGGTCTTGTTAAACCTCACAAGATTCCCATGGGCCCATTTCTCAAGCTTATCCAGGTCCCTCTGGATGGCATCCTGTCCTTCAGACATGTCTCCTGCACCACTTGACTTGGGGTCATCTGCAAATTGGCTGAGGATGCGCTTGATCCCTTTGTCTATGTTATTAATGAAGACATTAAATGGTACCAGGCCAATAGAGACCCCTGAGGGGTCCTGGCACTGATGTCCATTGGGACTCTGAGTTGTTGACCACGACCCTCTGGATGTGACCATCCAACCAATTCCTTATCCACCAAAGAGTCCACTCATCAAATCCATCTCCCTCCAGTTTAGAGAGAACGATGTTGCAGGGGACCTTACAGAAGTCCAGATAAATTACGTCTGTAGGCCTTCCCTTGTCCACCAACATAGTCATTCCATTATAGAATGCCACTAGGTTGGTTAGACAGGACTTGCTATGGTGAAGCCATATTTATTTACATATATATATATACATATATATATATGTATTGACTGTATACCTTAGAGGTATGCATGAAGACAACTACATTCCTCAGCTAAATAAGGAAAACTGGTTTTCTTGGCATCTCGCTGAACTGCTCAGACTTCAGTTCATCTCATGTTTGCAGACTCATTTCTAATACATGGTTAGACCATGTATTTCTGTTCTCACTCTTATTTAAACACATGTTTAGCTGGGTTTCTCTCCTCAACTGTCTAGTCCCTGGGGAAAAAATATTGCTCATCAACCTTACTCTATCTAGCCTAGACTGCGTAGGACATTTTTTCCCTTCTGACATCACAGTTTGTAGGGTTCCTTCTTAATGATGGATAAGCATCTTTTACTGTTAATCACGTTACAAGTACAGTCATGTTCAAAGTAAATTAGTCACTGCAATTTACTGAAGGGTGTGCAGTGGAATTAAAAGCAATTTTTTTCTGAGTTTAGATCCTTATATGTTCAACTCATTCAAGCTACCCAATAATTACAACTAATTTTACAATCAATAGAATCCCATTCCAAAATTAATTTACTTAGTAATTGGGCAGAGAGGGACTCCTGTTTTCTTATTGATATAAATCTCTAAAGTATGAAGTCATACTCGATTTTCAGCTGAAGATTTTCAATAATGTGCATGTTTTCTTTAAGCATATGCTTACATTGCTGTTTTTATTTTGTAGTATTGGATTCAAGACCCATACATAGGAAGCAACTATCTATTAAATAGAACAAAGACAATAAAAATAAATATTATGGTAATACAAATTTTTGGCATGGAAAAAACTAACTTTAAAATTAATTTTCAATTGAAAACTGCATCTTGCTGAATCTAGAACTTAAGTTAATTGAAACCAAAATCTTTGAAATATAATTCCTTATGACCTCAGGCAAAAAGTCCTACTGAAGAGCAGGCAGGAGGATCTTGGTCAACTGGAGGTAACTAAATTGCTCCGAAATCTACTGAGAGAGAGAAAAAGCACATTACTCCTCTTGAAGGGGGAAACCTTCACAATTCCAAAGTGTTATTTCCTAGCACAACATATTTAAGGAACTCAATAGAATCTGAGGAAGACACAGAGGCAAAAGATCTTGCACTGCACCACAAAGATTGTTAATGAACAAATAACTTAAATGAATCTAAGAATTAATCACTGACTTGTGTTTCCATTTCCATTCTGACCTGTGTGCGTCATTCACTAGGCAATAAGAGCATGAACACTTGTAAAAAGCAAACATCTGAAGATGACCAAAATTAAAGCACTCTTCATTATCTTCTTTTCATTATATTTATGGGTGTCATCTAAAAGCATTTGGGACAAGAGGTGAAAAATTAATCTCTTATACTACCAGCATTTCCAAGGGTTGCATGCTGATTTAGTTTTTGCAAGATTGTCCCTAGAGAAAATATTAGAAGCTCATCCCTCTCAAGTGCACAATACCATGAAAATTTCAGGAAGACCTTTTGCAGTTTTTTTTTCAGAAGAAGAAAACAATTTGATCCTGTTTTTAATAGTATTTTGTTGCACTGTAAAGCTCTGTCAGTCAGTTATAATGGAAACCATTAGGATGCCAAATGGAGGATTATCTTGTCTTGACTATGATCTCTGCAAGCATCATGAGTAAAAGAAACTTGCAAAACCAAGGGTACTGCTTTCTTTCAAGGACCCCAATATAACTTAGAAAGGAAAATAAAACAAAACAAAAAGATTTTGAAAGATATTTTTACATCTAGGTCTCAACTGATCTAAGTTTTCTATTAAAGATGAAATTTTATGTTACGTAACACAGCATTTTACAAGCTTTATATGAACAACCCAATTATTTACAAAAGCAAGAGAGCACATGAAGCCTGCATTTTTAAAGCTAATGCATTCAGTTTATTGTAATCTGAAAGCATCTGGAGGGACCACTTTTGCATTATAGGAAATTTATTCTAGATTTGTTGGGATTGCAAAAAGCTTTATGCTGTTTATAAATATTTAGCTCTTAACAATGATTACTGGCCTTTATCTAATGTGCTCTGAGGACACAAGATTTCAAAGTGCATGCTATAGTGCTGGAATACAGGTGGTTGGAAAACTAATAAACAATGAAATGCTTGTTTTTTGTTCCAGTCATCCCAGAATGATAAATGTATAGCACTGGTGCAGTATTACAGTCTTACACATAAATTACTTTAATTTTCTTCAAATTAAAAAGAGAGCTAAACCATTACAATTAATAAAACAAGGAAAAAATCATGATGAGTACCTTCTGTGCAGCATCTTTTTTTTTCTGTCAATCTTTGAAAGCAAACACAACTTCTTATACTTTGATACAGTACTTAACAGCAAGACTTGGTCTAAAATGAGATTTGAGTGTAACATTCTGGCATAAATAGCCAGTGTGATGCATCAAGAATATTCTGAAAGTGCAACTAGTTGGTAATTATGAAAACAAAGAATGAGCTGTGGTAACTTGCTGTGATTCTTGCAAGATGAAAATATACTTGAAAAATAATTTAGGTCAATTACATTTGAATCAAAGAGGAGATTCTGCACTTGTTAATATTTTTTAACTCATTTGATTTAAAGATCTATGCTAAGGTACAGAAACAAATTATAAATTCCTGAGGATAAGAGTTTGCAAAATCACTAGAAACATTTAAGTTAATCTATGTTCTATGTACCTATAGAAGTATAGCAATTCTGTATAACAGTACTAAAGTATGTAATGCAAGTATTCAAGGAAACTGAAGAAAGGGTAGAATTATACCTCAGTTGACTGAATCTTCCATTAATTTTGCAGGGTAGAAGATACTGGTATAAACAATGCAAAATTTGCAGAGATAAAAATAGTTAATACATTAAAGAAACTGTCTTTCAGTCAGGTCAATATTTGCAGACCAGAATAGATTGTAAGCCTTTGCTTCATCTCCTACCTACAATCATAACTGAAGTACAGAGGTATTCACTTTAATTTTTTTTTTTTTTTAACTCCTGTGTAGTGTAACTAAGCATCAAATGGTGTACTCTGGGAAAAAGGCCAAAAAAGTTTTACTTCCCACATGAACAATTTTGGCATCCAAATTGTGAGGCAAATACAGCAAGATTATGCAATTCCTGTATAATTAATGAGACGTATCTCCTAGTTTCTATGCACAGAAAGGTGGAGGCGCTGAAGAAGAACTTGAGAAACAAAATAAGAGAAACAATAGGAAGTTTAGTAATCTGTATCTGTCTAGGAGAAAATAACCTCCCTAATATTCTGTGATACTGATCATATTAAAACCAATGACATATATCAGGATGTTGGAAAAGTCACCTCAGAGTTAGCATGACAAATATTTTTTTAAGATAGAACAGTATAATTCAAATATTTTTGAGTGTAGTCTGGATGCCATGTTCAAAATTGTGGTGTAATTCCATTACACAGAAAGAGATAAAATGAAGACAATTACCACTAAAGCCTACAGACCAAATTTAGGACACAGCACTTTTACAGAAAATCCCAATTTAGAGCTGTGATTAAGCTAAAATTTATCAGAAGATCAATTTCCCAATTATCAGTACACTTCACAGTTTTGAGGTGTCCTCTGTGCCTCATACCTAAAGAAGAACTTCAAACTTGGCCTGAGCAAGTAACTCTTTCAGCAATAAGCTGTATACATCAGCCATACACAGAATCATCAAGCAGTCATCAGAGTAACAGCAGACTTCTCTGTAGCATGAAATTGATGCAACTATGCAGATACACACGCAGACACATATATGAGTGCTACTTATATGAATTATACACAGACAGGCACGTATGTGTGTATATATATATATATCCATTCACACCATTTCCATTGGGCCACTCTCCTGGTGACATTTGTGAGGAGCTACAGAAGCACCTTGGGGATGTGGTCACCAGGGTCATCCTCCAGTCCTGGCAGCTGCTCCAAGCTGAGGCTCTGCCATGGGGCCTGCCCTTGGCAGTGGCCATCATCTTGTTGCAGGTGCCTGGCCCTTCACCTCCTATCCCCGGATTTGCACAAGACTTTATCCCCAAGAGGTGCCTGGTGCCCAGGGCTGGGGCTGTCCTGGTGTCCCTCAACTGCCCCACTCCAGTCCAGGGTGATGGGCGGACTCTGCCTGACAGGTCCTCCCCTGTCCCACTAGGTACCCTCCCCAAAAATTCCTGGAGAAGTTAAAAATTCAACACATCCATTTAATAGATATAATTAGAAATATCATACTTCCTGAATCTCATTTCCCCCCTTCACACTATTGGCTCCACAGGCCACCACAACTCCTCGACAAACAGTTTGAAATAAACATATTTGTGAATGACACCAGGGTAATGGCAAAACCATGAGTCAGAATCTGAGCCCACGGGACACTAGCCTTTCTGTACTCTATTATTCTCAAAGGACCACAACAATGCTTTTTTTTATCACCATGGCACCCATCAAGTCTCAAGTCAGTCTGAAATACTCTCATTTAAAAGAAAACATGGTATATCTAAACAATGAGACCGGAGCTTAAACAAATGTCATGCCTTTCCAAAGGAAGAGAAAAATACTAATACTCAGGGGATATTAAATCCAGGCAGGAGGGTAGGAAAGGAAAGGAGAGTGTCAAAGGAAGTGGTAAGGGGAACAAAAACCTTGATTTTGACGGGTTTTAATGACATAGTTTGGGGAAAGGCTCCAAGCTACTAATTTCAAGTTTGAAAGACTAACTGTCATGAGAAAAACAGTTGTCAACGTAAGTTCCAACTCACCAGCACTGTGTGAAAAGGAATGTGCTGACTTAGGCTTCCTCTTTTTACTCTTCTGCATACATACAGTAACTTTTTGTGTAGCTGTTCTTGTGTTTAGTAATTGAACATGCCTTCTTTAGACAAGCTGTGAATGAACAATGGGAAAAGCCTTTCTAATATCGATGATTAATTTAGCTGCTCACACAGTGAAATTATTTTTTCCCTCACTCACACTGACATAATTGATTTATACCAGTAGAATAAGCACAAATACATGGCTTTGTTTCATCTAACTGTAAGAGACTTAGAGATCACAATTGCCTCAAACACTGTCAAGGCCACAGGAGGAACATGCCATAAGACAAGCCACCACTAGCGGGAATTTGCGATAAGTGCAGAGGAGAGGAACTTGCAACAGGAAGGCACTAATTCCAGGCCTAGCTGAGGTGAGGTCTAGTTATATTCTGGTTTGTGCATCTGGACAAAAATGCCCACTGTGGCAGACTTTGAGAAATGAAACAACTGCTTATCCCAAGTTATGGGAACACATGCAACCACCCCACAGATACCTGGAACTTGGACTGTATAAAGATGGTATCTCCAGAAGAACGCAACCATTGCAAAGACCAGGGTGAGGAAGGACCAAGGGGATGCTGTTGGATCCATGGAGTGGTGACTATCTTCTGCTTAATCTCTCTCTCTCCCTCTCTGTCTCTTTCTTCTTTCTTTCTCTCTATGTCACATTTATTGTTAAGTAAAATCTGTATAATTGACTTTAGCATATGGTCTTGTTTGCATCTTAGTTGGGGCAGAGGCATCTCTCAATAATCAGATTTCAACACTAACACCACTTTTAAAGTCCTTCAAGATAATTTTCTTATGCTACTAGGTTTAATTCATCAGAAAGTAACTCCAGAACTCACCAATTATTCTCCATCAGATTACATGTACTGTAAGTGTAGTCAGCAGAATATTTATATATCTTTAAATCACTGCAAAAGTGCACTGAGAAGGTCACAAAAAGAATCAGGGATTTCTGCTCAGGGCTTTCATTTGCAGAACTCCGTGGTCATATTCTAAATAAACATTTAATAGAAAAGTAAACTTTTACAAAATTTCTTGAAAGTGACTCAGTCTTCAGCTGTAGTAAAGCCCAATGCTTTACAGACACTGAAACCCCACACCAGCTGTAACACTGATGAAGTAATAGAACTATCTTTAGAAAATCATGTTTTAGATTAGAACTTATTAATTCATATTAAAAAATCCTATTAAAATCTTAGCTCAATCTGTATTACATTTCCCTCCCTATCCTAATTAATTCATAATACTAAGTGAAATAATTTGGACTTATGAAAATGTACATTTTTCTCTTTCAGTTCACCTTCAAGAAACCTACTGAAAATTTTTGGTCACGTTTCAAGAAGCTGTATAAAAATAAAACCCACATTTTTTGTGAAATTTTACAGAGAGACAAAGGTTTAAGAAGGATGGCAGTTACATTATAAGCAATACTTCTCTCTGGTTAGAAAGCCCATACTTTAAATGCCACATCTTAAAATATATGTCTAAGACAGTGAACTAAGACATTATTACACTATAATTAAACCAGTGTGTACTGAGATTTTATTGTCACTCCAGCCACTTATTGGCATGTTTTGTTATCCAGTAAAATCTCCATTATGTTTAAAATTTAACAATCACTTCCTAGTTTAAGAGTTATAACATTGTGTTAACAATATCTCTTTCAGCATCTGCTACCTTCTTCTGGCTTTCTGGATTTAATGGTTCCCAAAGACTCATACTTTCTATGAAGTCTTAAAAAATGTAGGAAGATTGGCCTTATGTTGCTGTGAAAGTGAGTATAATACGTATTGTGAGTGCTGTGATTTCCCCATTTTTCTGAGGAAATTTAAAAACCCTTGCAATGAAATATGCTTTTTTAATACATTCCTTGACAGATATCATGCAAGAGGAAACAACAGAAAAAAAAGAAGATAACATTTAAACATCCCAGTGGAAAAATGGGTTTTGGGCCCTATAGCTAATTTGTTAAAAAATGGATAAAACCCCTCTAAAATAAAATTAGGATTCCATTGGAGGAACTGCTTCAGGCATAATAGCTAGAGAGAACAATGAAGAAGATAAAGCCTCAAAGATTCTCAAATTGGAGTTTACAGTAAAAAGCATGAGAACTAAATGTTTGTCCAACAACATATTATAAAAGCCCCCCAAAAACAAAAAAAGATGCTTTCCCTTCCCAATCAAGTAACATTTTTTCAGTAACTACTTGTTTTCTACCCTAGTCTGGACTTTCCACCTAACTGAAAGAAATCCATCTTCCCAAGGAATGCAGGAGACTGGCATGGCTCAGTCACGTGAAAATGGGAGATTTCCTCAACCATTAGCATGCAGAGATTTCCTCGACCCTGTCAGTGCCCCAGAAAAGCTGAGACCCTTGTACCTGACCAGTCTGTCAGCGCCCCTTTAGGGGAGCCCTTCACTGAGCAATGCTGCTGGGCTGGAGGGCACTTTGACTGACTTATTCAGGGACACACACCAACAGCATAAGGGAAGCCCCTCAGCACATCTTACACTTTATTCGAGAATGTCACCCACTGCTAGTGACTGCCCATGAAGGACTCACACCAACAGTTTACAGGATAGCATTCTGTATTAATATAAAATTGTGACAGGTTAAGGTTCGAGGATTGCTGGGGACAGTATCTGACTGCAAAAATGCATTCAAAACAAAATACAGACAAGTTCTAATCCCCAGTAAAAATACTGAGCACACACAGAGTGTGGTTCTTACCCAATAGGTGTCCCTATGGGGGAGAAAACAGGTTCAGCTTATTTCAATTAGGCTATAACAAACCAAGTTTAATGAAGGAGAACAATTTTGCCACAGTTGTTGACTCAGCAGCAGGACATCTTATCTCCCTTGATGCACAGGTGCTCTGCGGTTTATCAGCTGCAATAACTCATACCATCAAGTTCCCTTCCCTGCAAGAATTTCTACAGAGACTGGCCACAGTATTTCCACTCTGCTCCACCCTCTGTTCCATCCCCCCACACCCTTAGCAAGTGCTTATAGTCGCAGATCGTGTGTATGAGGAATCATTGTGGGATAGGCTTCAAGCATGCCAACCCCATTCCATCCAGGGAGTAGGAACTGCATTTACCCCTATAATTTCCCTCCTCTCATTTTACTCCCAGTCATCGTTCCACACTCAGTAAGGACATTCTGGTCAAACTAAAGTGTAAGAAGGAAATGCACATGCCACATAACCTGGGGTGCATATCCTGGGATGAATAAAGGGACAATTCCCAGATGGGTAAGGATGGTATTGTGAAAGTTAAAGTGCAGCTGGAACTGAATTTAGTTAGGAATGCAAAGAATAGTAAGAAAAGAATTTACAGGCATGTTGGCCAGTAAAGGAAGACAGAAGAAAATGCACTCCCGTTGGCATGAGATGGCAGAGCTGGTGACAGTCAACATAGCAGAGGTACTCATCAATATATTTTGTTTCAGTTTTCAATAGTAATTTCTCTTCCTGCACCCCTCAAGCCCTGAAACTCAAGAGAGGGAGTGGAGGAATGAAGTCTCTTTGATGATAGGATAACATCAGGTTTGAGACCACCTGAAGAACCTGAAAAGAAACTCCTTGGGACCCAGCAGTATGCATCCCAGGGTCCTGAGGGAAATGGATGGTGTAGCTGCCAATCCATTCTCTGTGAAATTTAAAAGCTATGGAAACCAGACAAAGTCCTCAGTGAATGGAAAAAGGCAAATGTTTCACCCATTTTAAAAAAAGGTAGAAAGAAGGACCCTGGGAACTACCTCACTCCTTCGTCCAGTAACATCATGGAGCAAATCCTCCTGGAGGATGTTCCAAAACATATGAAAGACAGCTTCACTAAGGACAAATCATGCCTGGGTAATCTAGTGACATTCTGTGACAGAGTTATGAAGTGACTACACTAGTGGACTAGGCAAGAGCTACAGTTATCATCTCCCTAGACTTCTGTAAGGCCCTTGACATGGGCCCCCACAACATTATTCCCCCTATATTGGAGAGACGTGTTTGAGGGATGGACTGTTAGGAAATCGGCTGGATGGTATCTGGAGAGTTACAGTAAATGCCTCAATATCCAAGTGGGAGCCAGTAATGAGTGGGTGTCCTTTGGAGGTCTGTCCTGGGACCAATACTATTTAATATCTTTATTAATGATGTAGACAAAGACATCAAGTGTAGCCTTAGCAAGTTTGCAGATGACACCAAAGCTGAGGGGTGCAGTTGATCCACTTGAGGAGATAGGACACCATCCAAACCTCGAAAACTTGAGGAGTGGGCCCATACAAACCTCATGAAATTTAGCAAGGCCAAGTGCAAATTCCTGCACTTGTATTGGGACAATCCTCAGTATCACTAGAGACTGGAGTGAATGGATTGAGAGCAGGTCTGTGGAGAAGGAGTTGGAACTACTGATAGACAAAATATTGGATGTAAGCTGCCAATCTGTACTTGCAGCCCAGAAAGCCAACTGTATCCTGGTTCCATGTAAAAAGAAGCATGGCCAGCAGGTTGAATGAGGTAATTTTTAAAATTAAATAGTTTGAATAAATGTAGTGACTAAACTGTTTTGGGGAATATTGCCTGAAAAAAAACCCCAAGCAAACAAAGACAAACAAACCGAAAACCCAAACAAAAATCTTGTCATTCTAACATGTTATTTTTCCCCAGGGAAGCCCAAAAAGTAAAATGTTTTGGCTTAAATAGGGATTATTAGTAAAGAGGTAAAAAGAAAAATAACTTTATAGATGCTTATGCTTCTAGATATCACAGGTTTTAGCTGTCCACCTAAGAAGAATTCAAGTTGCATGTCAAATCACAGCATATTGCCCCTGTGAAGTAGTTCTCTACCTGTCACATTATATACACACATATATCCAAATATTAATCAGGGAAAAAACCTGTACTTGCAAGCAAAAGATGCCTCCATGGGGAAATATACCCAAACTGTCATCTAAATGAATACTTGGGTACACAGGAAGCAATTGTTTTGCCACTTCTGTCTCAATTACATATTTTTGTCAGAACACTGTTCCAAGAAATTAACTTGACATTCCTCCGTCTTCACTAAATTTTAAAATTGTTGTTTATGCATGTTTACTTGGCAATATTAAAGTGAACAAGATATCTTACATATCTACATGTGCATGCACGCACACCTGTGCACGTAGACACACAAGTCTGACCAACTGCAGCTGTAAGGTATCTGAACTGGCCAGATCCTCCTTGCCTTTGTCACTGAGGTTTACTAACCTGAAAGCTATTGATTAATTCCTTACCTCTGGAGATACTCAGTCAATGCTGAATGATGCCAAGAATTTCCAGATCTGTCACAAAATTTAACATTTAAAAGACTGTGTTGGCCAAACCCAGAAATTCCACTCTTACACAAGTCAGGTCAGCAATGAAAGAAGCAGACATGAGACTAGTGGGCTGGAATGATGTACATGAAAAGAGAAATGTAGTGGAGAACATTGAACTTTTAAAGCTTCAAGTTTAAAACAAGCATAATAAAGAAGACAGAATGTGCTATAATTTTTGTCTCAGTACAGAGGACTTGTTCTGATTTTCCCCCCATTAAGAATATTTGTTTGAAGTACAAAGTTTATGGTTTCTCTCCAACCAGGAAAAGGTTTCTTTTGCAGTCTACTGCCTCTGAACAAGTTTTCCACTTGACAAAGCATGTCTGCTCTGGACAAAAACAACCTTGTCCAAATGTTTGCTCTCTCTATAACTGTTCAGAACACTCTTAGACATGTAGAAAGAATCTCAGTGAGAAATATGGCAATATCAAAGTAGTGAAGCTGCAGTCTTCCTCAAAGTAACTGCATGGTGCTCGCACAGTGAACACTAATAAGTAAATACCAGCATGTCTGAAACAAAACAGCTGGAGATAGGTAATATCTTGTAAGTATTTGACTACACACTTTAGTATTGGACTTACACACTTTTATTTCCAAAAATTTTGGGCAAAAATGGGAACAAAACCACTCATTTGTGGTCTCAAAAAATGAAGTTCCAGAAAATTTTTACCTTTGTTTTTATAAAGAAATAAAATTTTGTATGACAGCACCATATTAAATGGTTTATTAAAGAGAGTAATTTACATTCCTTCTATATTTTTCCCTTACTTACCAGACTTTGATCAAAAATGCTACTTTTCATCTTGATAAGTTGGAATTCTTTAATATATTTATAGTCTCAGAAAGAATATATACATGCATAAACATATTGAAAAATGAATGATGCTAAAGGGGGAAAGTTGGGTGCCACTTGACCTGGGAAAATTTCTGCTATTTAAATATGTTTTCATCTACTTTCTACTTTCATTCTCCATTTCATTTTCCTACAAACCAGACAGTGGGTAATAAACTTTAGAAAGGAGACATCCTTTGGAGAATTTGATAAGAAATATGTTCCTGAAGCCCTGCTTTTTTTTTTTTTTTTTTTTTTTTTTTAATCACGGGTTGCTCAAGAGAGTCCATGGACTTTGGCCTTCAATCTTTAACAGAATGTATGGAATTTACTCTGCGAGACCTCATCTTAAACTATGGGTGTTCTTCAAGTGATATGGTGTGCAAATCACTCGAGTTTCTAGGAGGAGCACATTTTAACTCACCTCTCAGTCTCCTAAGGTCTCAAAACAGAGAAAGCAAATACATTGCTTAGAAGGAAATGTTTCACTTTGCAAAACTGGCATATCAACTGCTGTGCCATCATCTTAACATTGCATGACCCTTTCAAGTGACTAATATAGCCATGTTTCTTAAAAGGCTTTAAGACTGAACTTTATAATATCTGATCATTTTAAGCATCAGACATAGTACATTTCTAAATGTGACAGAAGTATCTGTAGCTCTATGAAAATACAGCTTCAATTCATAGGAAGTTCTTTAGGATTTGTACCAATCTGATAATATAACTTCCATTCAAATAATGGTTTTAATGATATTTGCCTAGAGCATCACTCTCCTGACAAGTCTACAATATGATGAGAACATCATATTCTTCCCTCTAACCCATCCTTTCCCTTGCATAAAAAGAAAGCTTTTTGGGCCAATTATTTTCCTGCAGGATAATTCTCAGATATTCTAAGCCTTCTAGGTTAACAGCTGCTAATTACATGTGGGTTCCCAAGAAACCCACGTTTTTTGATCCCAGCAATAATTTCAGCAGTAATTAGAAGAAGAAACCATGTCCTGTAAACTCCCACAACTTGATATATTAAAAAAAAATCTCAGACATGCTGGATTTACACATTTGGAGGACTAAGATTAATCCATATAATTGTCACATGCAGTTATGCAAAAGCATACTGGAACTAATATATCACGGTAGTCCTGAAGATTCCATCTTTTAAACACAATTCTTTATCTACTTAACGAGGCCCAGAGAAAGAAATGTATCCAAAATTACAAACCAAATATTACTATGATCAAGATTTTACATGGAATTATTTGAAAAGGTAAATAAAAAGGGACAAATATAGTTATATACTTATAGATTAACTTGTTGTTCCATTTTAATTTAAAATGCCCTATCCATGGAAAAAATATTTTGGTTTTTAGCCCAGTGATTAAGTTTAAAAAACAATAAAAACTTATCCTTTCTATAAAGAGAAATAGGCAAGGTTTCCTTAATTTCAGAAACTCCATAGTAGCACCATAATATCTGCCAAGTAGTCTATAATGTTCAGCAGCACACAGTAGAATTATCAGCCATTCAGCAGTCATTTTGTTGAAGTTATATTTTGGCACCTTTACACCCATTTCACAGCACAATATATTCTCTGTTGCTTTGCACCTCATGCAGTGATTGCAGAACTAAATCAGCAGTCAGACAACATCACACCTGTACATTACTTTTACTTTACACAGATAAAGGACTTCAGAAGATACAAGGCGATGAAAATCAGACATGTTTGGCCCAATTATTTGTTGTTATAGAATACTTTTCCCCAGTTCTGGACATAAACTATATTTAATCTAGCCCAGATACTGTGGAGGAATATCCCAAGCATAAAAGGATTATCTTCAACAGAATTACAGTTACATCTTTGCCCATTGTTCTTTCCAATCTTACCTCCACATGAGCAGAGGTGAAGTCAAGTATGACTTTTCTTCTTGATTTCACTGCAGGTACATCAAGATTACAAGTAAGAATTTAGTTGACTTTTACCTTGGTTACCAGAAGATCTTAAGAACCTAAACAAACTGAAAGATTTCTGGGTAATAAAAAAAGTACAATTTATATGCAAGACTGCCGGTTTCAACAGCAGAAGGGAATCAGCATGGAGCTGGAATTTACTGTGATTTGTTGGTTTACATCAGCTGCAGTAAAAAAATAGAGGAAATAAATTTGAATTTTGTGGAAGATAGCAATATAAAAAGCTTGTTCCAAGTAATTTCTGTTACAGGACATTGACCTTTAAAAAATCTATAATTTCAAATTACTCAGTATTCTTACTCTACAGCTGTGGGCGATTATGTTCACTGCAGATAATAAGAAGTACTAATGGTCAACAATGTGTACTGAGCATAGCAGAATGTATTTGTGTAATATGGAGGAATGCAGTTCAGTAGTCTTACTTGATACGATTCATAAATAAGAGTAGAACAATTTAAATATGATACAATGGACTGTTTCAAGAATCCATGCACATGCAGCAGTTTCAACAGCACGCATCTTTAAATTATGGTAAAAAATGCATTTTATTTGAATGGACAGAGGAGTTAAAATTGAATAATATATAGAAAAACATTAAGTAAGTATAAAATAAACCTCTGGGATTATACTCAACACCAAGGAGAACAAGGAGGGTTGGAAGTTGGTGTCATGAAAAAGCAGCATCATGAACTACATTTCTTGATTTATTTCATGATATATGATATGAGATGATGTATTACAGTAAGATAGAGCATAGCATAATAAAATACAATTTAATAAACGATAAATACAGGTGCAATTCAAAAGGCAAACAACCTGAGGATAAGGCAAAAATAATTCTTTATAAAATACTTTCAGCGGCATTAAAGTGTGGAAAACGAGTCAATGAACTAATTTATATACATAAATGTGACAATTTTCTCTTAAGAAGATGAAGACATCTCTAACCATTTCTGTGAGAGCTGGCAGTCTGTCCTGTAGGCCAGATAGGCTCACATTCTATACTTAATAAAGTTTTGAATTTTGTCTACATTTTTTCATGTTTACTAAATCAAAAATACCAGAATATAAAATAATTTTTTTTTGTTTTGTGAACTGAAAAAGTTAGAATAAAAAATGTACCCTTTTTAATGTCCAGAGACTACTTATAAATATGATCTATAAATACTAATGATTACTGAGGGGTTTTTTTGATCTCACTAAAGTGTAAACAAAACCTTTAGGATCCAAAGAATTATTATATTTGCAGGCTGCAAAACTGAACAGTATTGCAGATTCACTTTATCACATTCAATTCCTCAAAGTTAATTTAAAAACCCCAAACCAAAACTAAATGCCAGCAATTAAGGTTCTGCTATTTCTGACTTTAGAGAACATAATGTATACTTTCAGAAAAACTTCATAACATGTTAACAGATAAATTAGAAACTTATAAATCAGATAAAGTGTGTGCTGAGTTGATGACTTCTTCATAGCATCATCTGTAAATTCATCTGTTTAACCCATGATCATCTTTACCTGAGTTCAGTCCAAGTTCAATCTCCATAGCCCAACAGGAACCACTTACACTTTCTTTTGAACATCTCTTACTTTATGAAGTGAAAGTTAAAAAATTCATTACATTCAAAATTTAGACATTTTATTACCATTTTGTCCTAACTCTAAGGCAAAATTACCAGATTTGGAGCAATTGAGATTTAAATTTTGTGAGAAGGTAAAAGGTGAAAATAATTAATGTTTTCATCATACTTACATATATGAAAACAGTTCCAATTTTCAACAACTGAAAAATAAATAATTTTGTCCTTAGCAATAAGTATGAAAAAAAAAAATCCCCCTCTCAGAAAATGCTAATTAAAATTCAAATCAGGCTTTCCTATGCCTAACAAATTACCCACATTAACATTTTCTTTTTCTGAAAAAGGCTTTTTTTTCTGAGAGCTTTGTAGCTCCCCCTTCATCATGATTACTTATTTACACAGCTGTGAAACAGCAGTGCTGAAAGAGGTCCTAAGGTTCAATTAGTTCATCCCTTGTCTTGTGGAATGTTTTACCATTTTAGCTGTCATTCCTGGCAGGTGACTATTTAATTCATTCTTCAAAAATCATTGCAAGGGAGGATGAAACCCCTTTTACAGTCTATTCCAGTGTGATGCTATCTTTTAAGAGGAAAGCTTTCTGAGTAGCAGATCTAAATCTTCCTTCTTGCAGTTTAAGCCCACTAGTTCCTGTGTCATTCTTTGAAGACACAGAATATAGGTTATACCTCATGCCTGTTTGCAAGTCTACAAGGTTAAATTGTTGTTTTCTTCCTCTTGGGACCTACAATTCCAGTTGTCTTCATAAGTCATGCTTCCTGGGTCTTAGATAACTTTCCACTTTCCTGAGCTCCTGCTAAATAGTATAACTTCTATGGCATAGCACATCAAACCAGTTCTAATACACTTATATTTGTCTATAAACGTATGTTTAAACATGTTTATGATGAGTTTGTGTACTTAAGTTAGTTCATGGTTCTTATTGGAATTAATGCTGACTCTAAATTATCAGAGGAGACCTCCATTTGGATAATCTTGTAGAAGCATAAACACTCACGTGTGCAAATCAAAACATGTAAGTTAGTGGGTTTTTTTCCTTATTCTGTTTTTTCTCCTCAAGCACGGTGTGGGTTGCTGGGTGGGCCCATGTGTGGAGTGCCCAAGGCTGCCCAACTCTGCACACAGCTGTTCCAGTTGGCTCCACCAGGCCCAGAACATATATGACAGAACAAGCTGAAAAGAGGTCAAAGATGTAATATTTAAATCTATATTCAGAAATAAATCCAATTCATTTAAAGTATTGGCAAGTTGCAGTGTGTGAAGGCCACATGTCTTGACCCTATCTCCTCTTGGAATTTCTATCAGCTGAACACATCTGGAACCAGGAGTGGTAGCTATATTTGTTCTTTTCTGTATCTCTTTTCTCTTTCTTCTCCTTCTTCTAATTTCCTCTTTTTGGAGTTTTGAGTAACATAATCGGCTGGGCTTGTACCTTGCTAAATTGAATGGGCTAAGTTAATGCTTCGTGAAATGTTTTGATTGAATGCTACTCCAACTTTTGCTAAAGTTCTCTGATTTTCTGAAGTTGCCAGTAAGGGGATTTTTGTTGTTTTGACCTCCTGAGAATATCCTGTTGTTATTTCTCCTGTGCATCTAACTTAGAAGAAAACCATAAGCTCTTTAAAGAGGCTCATCGAGCAAGTTTTTGGGGCATTATTCACCACTTCTCTGGCTCATTGTCAGATACTTTTGTGCTGTCAAGTGTACTTCATCTCTTCTGAGAAGCTGTTAACCTTCAAAGAAAATCTCATACTCACACACCCTGCTATCAGAAAAACTGTACAAACAGTTATTAAACTGCAGAATTTGTTCTGTTCAGGCCATTCCACCTTATCAGCAGAATTGAAGAGAACATCACCTGCCCCTCCATGTGTTTGAGCACACCATGTCTGATGTTTGATGCTTTCCAGATCACCCTGACATGAGTAGCTGGGGTGAGCTTATATAATCACTTCACAACATCCAGAATATGAGGAAGCAGCAAACATACCTAGATGACAAATCAGGTATAGCGAGTAGGGGCCTCCAATCATATTAAGTAGTCCCCTACTACTGTTCTTCACAGGTTCCTTCTAGTGGTACTGTGTATTTCAGATACAGTCCAGCAAGATGTTCTATTTATTGGCACTCCAAGCTTCTCTCCAACTACAGTGGTGGTTAATCCATTCTGTAATTGCAAATCACAGGATGGGACAAGGGCATTCCTCCTGGTACAAGAAGTCACTGTCTTCCAGCCTCAGTCTTAATGATAGTTTCCAATTTCCGACTTTACAGATTCAGGCTCTTCATGTTCTTCTCCTGCACGGAAAAGTTCAGGTTGTTGAACCTACAAGGTCTTAGAGTAAATGCAGTTGTTCTTTCTCGCACTCGCTGATGCTGCACAGTATGATGACCTCCTCCCCATAGCTCTTTCATGGTAGCTTCTTGTGCTAGTTTGAAAACAAACCAGTGAGAGGCACCAAGTCAGAATAACAATTTAATGGAAATTAAAGAAAAGGAAAAGAAAGTAAAAGAAAACACTGACAGAGTCAAGATACAACCTGAGTCCCTATTAGGCAGGGTAGTGGTAGCAGTCTGGTGGAATGGTGGCTGCAATCCTCTGAAGTGGTGATCCTGTAGTAGAAGGGGTCTGCTCTTCCTCAGAAAATCCAGCGGTGGCTGTGTAGCTCCTGTCCTCTGGAAATCCAGTGGAGTCCCCTCTTTGGTGCTCAGAGTCCCAGTTATATCCACGATGGGATGCTTGGTTCCTCCCTCTGGGTGGAGCATCTCACAACAGGGTAATGAGTCATGAGGCCAGGTGTTGATTAGGCTCGTTAACAGAAGATAGTCTGGAGGGAGTTATCTCTGAGTCATGCAGCAGGACAATGATGGGCCATTAACAGCAAGATAGTCTGGGGGGAGGAGGCAAGGAAACACTGCCCCACCTGATTTCAACAGCTCATGAGGATGGTAATAGAATACCCCTCAACCCAGGACATTATCCACCCCTTATTCTATTACCATCTACATCATCCCAAATCAATACTTTCTTAAACTCTAAACACACATACATACATATATATATATATATATATATATATATATATACAATGAAACCCTACACACCGTTCTCACCTAAGATTAGGTCTCCCTGTGGTACACAACGGGTTTCCCCATCTTTTTGCATTACCCACCAAGTGCAACCAGGTCCTTGAGCAAAGACAATCCCACGGATGGGTTTGCCTTTGCCTGAGGTAGGATTAATCCAAACAGTCTTTCCTAAAATGCCTCTCAGGTGTACCACAGGGACTCCATCTCCATCCACTGTGTGCAAGGGTTCAGACTCGGCAGGACCAGCTCGATTGATGGACCCTCGGGTATTGACCATCCAGGTGGCCTTCGCTAAGTTCACTTCCCAATTTTTGAAGGTCCCCCCACCAAGTGCCTTTAGGGTGGTTTTAAGTAGTCCATTGCAGCGTTCAACTTTTCCGGCAGCTGGTGCATGATAAGGAATGTGATATATCCATTCGATACCATGTTCTCTGGCCCAGGTGTTGATGAGGCTGTTCTTAAAATGAGTCCCGTTGTCTGACTCGATCCTGTCGGGGGTGCCATGTCTCCACAGGACTTGCTTTTCCAGGCCCAAGATGGTGTTCCGGGCTGTAGCATGAGGCACAGGGTAGGTCTCCAGCCATCCAGTGGTTGCTTCAACCATGGTCAACACGTAGCGCTTGCCTTGGCGGGTTTGGGGAAGGGTGATGTAATCAACTTGCCAGGCTTCCCCATACCTGTACTTTGACCATCGTCCACCGTACCACAGAGGCTTGACCCGCTTGGCCTGTCTGATTGCAGCACAGGTCTCACAGCTGTGGATGACCTGTGAGATGCTGTCCATGGTAAGGTCCACCCCTCGGTCACGGGCCCATCGGTATGTTGCATCTCTCCCCTGATGACCAGAGGCATCATGGGCCCAACGAGCTAGGAATAATTCTCCCTTGTGCTGCCAGTCCAGATCCACCTGTGATACTTTCACCTTGGCAGCTCGGTCCACCTGCTCGTTGTTGCGATGTTCTTCATTAGCCCGACTCTTGGGTACGTGCGCATCCACGTGTCGAACCTTCACGGTCAGCTTCTCTACTCGGGCGGCGATGTCCTGCCAAATCTCAGCGGCCCAGATGGGTTTCCCTCTGCGCTGCCAGTTGGCTTTTTTCCAGCGAACCAGCCATCCCCACAGAGCATTAGCTACCATCCACGAGTCGGTGTAGAGATAGAGCCTCGGCCACTTCTCTCGTTCAGCAATATCCAAAGCCAGCTGGACGGCTTTAAGCTCTGCAACCTGACTCGATCCACCTTGTCCCTCGGTAGCTTGTGCAACTTGCCGTGTGGGGCTCCATACTGCAGCTTTCCACTTCCTGTTAGTGCCTACAATTCGGCAGGAACCATCAGTGAAGAGGGCATAACGTCTTTCAGTCTCCGGTAGCTCATTATATGGTGGGGCTTCCTCAGCACGAGTCACTTGCTCTTCCTCTTCTTCAGAAGATAATCCAAAAGTCTCACCTTCAGGCCAGTTTGTTATAATTTCCAGAATCCCAGGGCGATTCAGGTTTCCAATACGGGCACGCTGTGTGATGAGAGCAATCCATTTGCTCCATGTGGTGTCGGTGGCGTGATGCGTGGCAGGAACCTTTCCCTTGAACATCCACCCCAGCACTGGTAGTCGGGGTGCCAGGAGGAGTTGTGCCTCTGTGCCGATTACCTCCGAGGCAGCTTGGACTCCTTCATAGGCGGCCAAGATTTCCTTCTCTGTGGGAGTGTAGTTAGCTTCAGATCCTCTGTAGCTTCGGCTCCAGAATCCCAGTGGTCGGCCCCGAGTCTCACCAGGCACCTTCTGCCAGAGGCTCCAGGACAGACCATGGCTCCCGGCTGCAGAGTAGAGCACGTTCTTCACCTCTGGTCCTGTCCTGACTGGGCCAAGGGCTACCGCATGAGCGATTTCCTGTTTGATCTGGGCGAAGGCTTGCTGCTGTTCAGGGCCCCAGTGGAAATCGTTCTTCTTGCGGGTAACCAGGTAGAGAGGGCTCACAATCTGGCTGTACTCAGGAATGTGCATTCTCCAAAAACCTATGGCGCCTAGGAAAGCTTGTGTTTCCTTCTTGCTGGTCGGTGGAGACATCGCAGTGATCTTGTTGACGACCTCGGTGGGAATCTGACGTCGTCCATCTTGCCACTTTACTCCCAGGAACTGGATCTCTTGGGCAGGTCCCTTGACTTTGCTCCTTTTGATGGCAAAGCCAGCTTCCAGGAGAATCTGGATGATTTTCTCTCCTTTCTCAAATACTTCCTTTGCTGTGTTTCCCCACACGATGATGTCGTCGATGTATTGCAGATGTTCTGGGGCCTCACCCTTTTCCAGTGCAGTCTGGATCAGTCCATGGCAAATGGTGGGACTGTGCTTCCACCCCTGGGGCAGTCGGTTCCAGGTGTATTGCACACCCCTCCAAGTGAAAGCAAACTGGGGCCTGCATTCTGCTGCCAAAGGAATGGAGAAGAAGGCATTGGCAATGTCAATAGTGGAGTACCACTTCGCTGCTTTGGACTCCAGCTCGTACTGAAGTTCCAACATGTCCGGCACAGCAGCACTCAACGGTGGTGTGACTTCATTCAGGCCACGGTAATCCACCGTCAGTCTCCATTCTCCGTTGGACTTACGCACTGGCCATATAGGGCTGTTGAAAGGTGAATGGGCCTTGCTGACCACCCCTTGGCTCTCCAGTTTACGAATCATCTCATGGACGGGAACCACAGAGTCTCTGTCTGTGCGGTATTGCCGACGGTGTACTGTTGCTGTGGCGATTGGTACCTGTTGTTCTTTAACTCTTAGCAGTCCCACGGCAGACGGGTCATCTGAGAGGCCAGGCAATGTACTCAGTTGTCTGATATCTTCTGTCTCCACAGCAGCTATCCCAAAAGCCCAACGATGTCCTTTTGGGTCCTTGAAATATCCATTTCTGAGATAGTCTATGCCGAGAATGCATGGGGCCTCCGGGCCAGTCACGATGGGGTGTTTCTGCCACTCGTTCCCAGTTAAACTCACTTCAGCTTCCAGTACAGTCAGCTGCTGGGATCCTCCTGTCACCCCACAAATGGAAATGGGTTCTGCTCCCACATACCTTGATGGCATCAGAGTACATTGAGCGCCTGTGTCAACCAAAGCCGTGTATTTTTGTGGGTCAGCTGTGCCAGGCCATCGGACCCACACAGTCCAAAAGACCCGATTATCCCTTTCCTCTACCTGGCTAGAGGCAGGGCCCCTCTATTCCTGGTTCTGGTGCATGTTGCTCCCTTCCGGTGAATATGTTCCTGAGGTCCCTTCAAGAGGATCAGTCATACTATCATTCTGGTATCGTCTGGAGTTCTGTGTGTGAGAGACCAGAGCAATGTTGACTCTAGATGCGCTTCTTGTGGTAGTTGTCCCTCTTTTTAGTTCACGTACCCTGGCTGCTAAGGAGGAGGTGGGTTTTCCATGCCACTTACTCATGTCTTCTCCATGTTCCTGAAGGAAAAACCAGAGATTACCTCGTGGGGTGTATCCTCTCTCCCTGGTTGGGGGACGCCGGCTCCTTATGGCAGAGACTCTTGTTGGTTCTGGCGAGATCTGGTAAATCTCTTCCTTAAGTTCCTTTTTCAATTTCTGATGGCCTTCTTCAATCAAACTCCGGACTTGCTCAGCTGAAAGACTTGTTTCCACGGATGAGACATGGGTGCGAAATGGGGCTGTGACGGTGTCCTCGTAAATCCTCAGTTTGTTCACCAAGACGCCCACCCTGTCCTCGCCTTCCCTCCACTGCAGCGTTGCCAGGTAATGGGAGTATATCTCTGGTCCAAGGCGTGCGAACCTCAACCACATCTGTGACGTGCACTGGACACCATCTGGGCTCTTAGGAAATCTCTCGTCTTCTGAGAAAATGATCTCCAGCACAGCCAATTCCCTCAGGCACCGGATACCTTGTTCCATTGCGCTCCATTTCCCTTGGTGCACCTGGAGGTCTTCTTTACAAAGGTACCTGTCCCTGACACTTGTAAGCAGTCGCCGCCAGAGGCTGAGAGTTTCTTGGGTTCTCCCGATCCCCTGGTCAACGACCACATCCCGGGACAGAGATCCCAGCTGCCTGGCCTCACTTCCGTCCAGAATGGTGTCATTGGCTGCAGCATCCCAAATGCGGAGCAGCCAGGTCAGGATGGACTCGTTTGTCTGGCGTGTGAATTCCCTCCGCAGGTCACGCAGCTCACCCAGGGATAGTGACCGAGTGATGATCTCTGGCTCTGCCTCTTCTGCTGGATGTGAAGGTCCTGCTGCATCCTCATCAGTCACTATGCGGACTGACTTGCTTTTTGATTTCTTCTTCTGCACGGGGGCAACTGCAATCGGTTTGGGCTGTTCTGGTTCAGTGGTGGCTTGCATGGGGACACTGACAGTGCTTTTGGTTCCTTTCTCCTCTGAGTCAGTCTGCGTAGTCATGGACGCTGTTGTTTTGTTTTTGGTTCCTTTCTCCTCTGTGATAGTCTGTGTAGAGATGGACGCTGCTGCTTTGCATTTGGTTTCTTTCTTCTCTGTGACAGTCTGCGTAGAGATGGATGCGGTTGCTTTGCTTTTGCTTCCTTTCTCCTTTGTGACAGTCTGCGTAGAGATGGATGCGGTTGCTTTGCTTTTGCTTCCTTTCTCCTTTGTGACAGTCTGCGTAGAGATGGATGCGGTTGCTTTGCTTTTGCTTCCTTTCTCCTTTGTGACAGTCTGCGTAGAGATGGATGCGGTTGCTTTGCTTTTGCTTCCTTTCTCCTTTGTGACAGTCTGCGTAGAGATGGGTGTGGTTGCTTTGCTTTTGGTTCCTTTCTGTGTGGCAGTCTGTGTAGACATGGTATTTGCTGCTTTGCTCCTTTTTACCTCCTCCTCAAGCAGACGTTGCACCACACTAAGTAGCGTTCTGTTTCTAAGCATGGTGTACACAATGCAGGCCATAGAGAAAAAAGAGAATAGAACTGACAAGAAGATTATACCATCCTTAACATCCAGAGGGAACTCAATATTTTCAAAAACTGCTGTGCCTGGCCTGAAAGGCTGGAAGAAACCACTCTCTACTCCTCCCACCAGGGGCTGGGTGCCATTGTTGAAGAGATCCCAGACAGAGGAGCCCAGACTAGGACAGCCAAACAAAACTGAGTATATATTCCGAATGGTATTCATTGCCTCGCAGGTTATTATGCTATAGACATAATAAACCAATAAAGCAATTCTCATACCAGTCCCTGGTTTTAACAGGAGTAACACAACAGGCAGGTAGTTCCCCATGTGAGGAAAAATATAGAGAGCAAGATACAGAACCCATGCAGACAAGCTGAGCACCATGGTGAATAGGGTTCTGATTGTAATTCTGACTTTCTCTCAGAGCAGGCCTCACGTTGGGCGCCAAATTATGTGCTAGTTTGAAAACAAACCAGTGAGAGGCACCAAGTCAGAATAACAATTTAATGGAAATTAAAGAAAAGGAAAAGAAAGTAAAAGAAAACACTGACAGAGTCAAGATACAACCTGAGTCCCTATTAGGCAGGGTAGTGGTAGCAGTCTGGTGGAATGGTGGCTGCAATCCTCTGAAGTGGTGATCCTGTAGTAGAAGGGGTCTGCTCTTCCTCAGAAAATCCAGCGGTGGCTGTGTAGCTCCTGTCCTCTGGAAATCCAGTGGAGTCCCCTCTTTGGTGCTCAGAGTCCCAGTTATATCCACGATGGGATGCTTGGTTCCTCCCTCTGGGTGGAGCATCTCACAACAGGGTAATGAGTCATGAGGCCAGGTGTTGATTAGGCTCGTTAACAGAAGATAGTCTGGAGGGAGTTATCTCTGAGTCATGCAGCAGGACAATGATGGGCCATTAACAGCAAGATAGTCTGGGGGGAGGAGGCAAGGAAAACACTGCCCCACCTGATTTCAACAGCTCATGAGGATGGTAATAGAATACCCCTCAACCCAGGACACTTCTCAATAACTTCATGCCTCCTGCAGACTAGAAGACCACACATCCCAGCATCAGCAAGAAGTCTTAAGCAATTCCTACAGCCTGAGGCTTGCAGAGCTCAGGTTGCTTCTGAAACTTTGAGTCCCAACGTCCAACTAGAAAGGGAAAGCTACTCCAGCAGTGCCCATGGACTGTCCCCTGAGACATATGATCACCATATATCAGGGTGTTAATACTGTCCCTGCCCGGCTCCGTGGGGTCCCACGTGCACCCACAGAGGCACAGGTGGGTTCAGCATTATAGTCGATAGCAAAGAGTCAAGAAGGGCATTTGTGTGCGTTCCAGCAGGAGCATTTATTGCTGCTACACTGTCAAAGGTTTCAGAGGCAAATACGAACATGAGCCCGAAACTCAGAGTTGTATTCGGGGGCGGGGAAAAGGCGGGACTGGGAAATGGGGACCAATGGGGAAGCTCTGGGGGAGTGATGAGGGGTAGAGGCCAACAGCCAACCAGGGAATCCAAACTGGGATAGATTAACATAACAGAACAATGCATCCTGGGAGAAGCCTTTTTGGTCACCCTAACATGAAGTGGTTCTTGTGGTACTAGGGACTTGTCTTACTGAAAACTCTCTGTCCTTTGTAAGGTATATTCACTGCCCACTACAGGGTGTGAATGTTGTATACAGAAAATGTGTTAGTCCTCCTGCTCTCCTCCTCATACTCTTCTGCACAAACTTCTGTGTTTCAGAAGCTGTGCTCTGCACCTGGCTCTTATATAGGTTTCTCCATATATGTGGGTTAAAAGGGTGAGGTTTCTCCATAAGCATGTGCTAAAAGGGTGCTTGACCCTTCCTAAAGTCTGCAAGTCCCTAAGGCTTCAGACACACCATGATCAAGGACAGCTGTGAAAATCTGTTACAAGCTGCTTGAGCTACCCTTATCTTTTTTAGTTTTACTTAGACACATAACACTATCAAGTCCCTAAGTGTCACATCTACATGTCTTTTAAGTATGTCCAGAAATGCTGACTTAGCCTCTTCCCTGGACAACCTGCTCCAATGCTCCCTTCCTGTTAAGAAATGCTTCCTAATAATCTTAAACCTACCCTGATTCAACCTGAAGTCATTTCCTTTCATCTTATCTCTGGTCAAGAGACCAACACCCACCTTGCTACACCCTCCTTTCAAGTAGTTGTATAGAGCTTTAAGGTCTCTCTTGAGTCTTCTTTAGACTAAACAACCTCCATTCCTTCAGCCACTTTTCAGCAGGAGGACCCACAAGACCCCTCAGATTCTTCCAAGGGTTCCCAGGAGTTCATAGATACCAGGACAAGTACCCAGAAGATCAAGACAATCTCAAGATGATCAAGAAGATTCCAGAGTTGTCTGGGCAAACTGGTGCATCAACTGGGTGTCCTGCAATCTGCTCTGTATCAGAAGTATGCACTCTTGGAGGACCAAAACTTGGGACAAAACCCAAGGACTGTGACACACTGATTGTGTAAAACATCCTGTGCATCACTTCCAGTACCAAGAGTATTATCTTTCTTCCCTAGTACAGATTCAAAATATATACTGCTTCCATGTTTGGTATAGGAACATTCATATTTCTATGTAAAATTAATATAAAAGCATAAAATGTATTAGTACCTTGAGGAATATAGCTTGTCCTGTGTTTTTTCACAAGAGGAGGAAGAGACCACAAATAGAAAGGGAAATAATTCTATTTCAAGGTAAAACAATGCCTTGCTGAGAACTTAATCAAGAGAAAAATAGCTAATACTATTGCAACTCTCAATCTGCCAAGAAATTACCCCTAAGTTTGTGCACTGTATAGATCAGCAGGCAAAAGGACCACAGTCCTTCCCAATAATTAAGATTACTTGGGATTCTCAAGAGCCTTACACATATCTGTATCTAAGGCTTTCTGTGCACCTTGATACAGACTTACATAACTACCTTTAAAAACTCTTTAGTAACTGCATGCGTCAATTTTGCATATCTGTAGGATGTAAGAATTTCTCACAAGAAAGATGCAATTATGATAATAGAAAGTGTGAGGATGTTCAATAGCAACAGCTTTTTACATAGAAAGCTGAAATATTTCAGTGGCAAGATGACTGACTTGCCTAAAAATTGTTATGGTACAACTGCTTTCCCTGTTATAGAGGATATGCTGTTGTGCAAACCCCAGTTATTGGCTATGGTTTATTTAACTAACACACAATAAGATATTCTTAAGGCATTTTTATCTTTCCCCAGATATGACATTGTAGAGGAAAAATAGCATAATACACATTTAAATTAATGCAGTATAAAATAGAGCAATTTAATATTTAATGTACTAAATTTAAGAAAACATCTATTAGCTAAAATTGAATGCAGCCCAATTAGTATTTTAATTTCCCTGTTTTCAACCTATAAAACTCTTTTTCTTTTTTTTCAAAAACAGCAAAACCATCAAATTGGGAAAAAAAAAAAACCAAAAACAAAAACAACACCCCAAGCCTTTGTGAAGTCCCTTTTTTTTTTTTTTTTTCTTAAATCATTTGCTGTGTAATGATTCTGAGAAAAAACAAGATCAAAGAAATACTACTCTCTCACAGGTTCTAATCTGTTTATATACCTACAAGCTGTGCTGTGGTTACACACATGGCAACGCATCAGCAGCATTTCCTATTTCAAATTTAGAAGGTTCATGCCATCAACTATGCCATGCAACACCCAAACACCAGGTGGGTGGAAGGCTGAGAAATACCACCAGTGATACCTAGGCCTCAGGGCTACAGGAAAAAAAAACTTAAGTTACAGGATATTTGCAACATTTTTTAAACCAGGTCTCCATTTGTATCCATTGTATCCATTCTGATACAATATCCATTGTATCAGAAAACAGCATTTTGAACTAAACCAACTCTGACACACTGTATTTAATAGTAGTACAAACGGAACAGTGTCAAAGACAGAAACATTAGGGTTTGGCTAAATATTTGGAATTGGGATGTCTATCCAAACTTATGGCACCTTCTCCAGGGTCTTCCTAGTCTCTGTCCCTCCCAGATGTATTTCCTCTATTACTCTCATTTCCAGCAAACTCAATGCCAAAATGTGGTTTTCCTCCCACTTTCATTTCTGCATCCTATTAGCTGTTTTTCCTCCTGCAATGTGGGGCTTAAGGAATAATACAATTTGTAGCTGTGGAAGATGTGATATAAGCAGCAGTACAAAGTTACAGAATTTGATAGCTACTTCTTTTCTATTTTTGGTTTTGTGTCTCATTTCAGACATTGTAGATGGATGTGAAAAATAGATATCAAGCAATGATGGGAAACAGTCAATGACAGCCTCCTGCAGCATCGCATTACAACACGATGAAAAAAGCTGATGAAGAAATCTGCCAGGAGCTGGCATAGAATTGATGTTGGAAACTTATGATGCTCCTACTCATTTGCCAGGTTTTCCCTGTCCTCAAAATTACTGGCAATTTTGTCACATACCTGAAATGAGATTTCAACAATTTCATAAGAAATTCAATATGGGTAACCACGTTAGCACCCAAATCTCTTCCCTTTTAGATTGCAAGACAGGTCTAGGCGCTGCTTGACCACTCTTTGCTTCAACAGAAGTGAGGCCAGACCTTCAGAATCCACAATTATGAAACTCTATTAGTAAGATTGGATTCTCTAAAACAGAATTGAAATTTTGGCTTTGAGATTGTACTACTTACAGCAAAATGTCACTATATTAAAAGAACCTACAGCTGTATACTCAACATCAGAATGGCTGGACTTGAATAAAATATAAATAAGTTTCTCAAGATGCAAACAAAGTTTCTCACAGACAAAGGCAACATTACTAAGTTTGTACAGAGTGCCAGACACTGAAAAACCTGAAGAAAATAACAGTACCACAAAAAGCAAATACCAGCAGTTCTAAATAGAGATTTTAGGTAAGTGACATTCAAGAGTTCTGCATTGATACTAATGAAGCTATCTCTTCACAATATCATTAAGATCTGTACCTTTTTGTTTTTAACCATTTTATAGAATCTATGCCTACTTCAGAAAATGTGGTGTAACATTTCTATAGTAGAATGCAAAACTTTAGTGTGTGGAAAGATTAGACGTTTGCTACTTCTCATAACTAAACCAGCTTACTTTGCTTGATCTATAAATATATAGTCCTTCTTCAAGTGAAATTATATCTACAGAATAAATGGAAATCAGAAATAAATAACAGAAAAACATATTCCTCAGTCTTACATGAGAAGAATTTTGGAGTTCCAGAAAATGATTTTACAAAATGCACAAGAAATAAGTGAAATTAAAGCTCTTCTAGAAATCTTTGTAACATATCTCAAATGTGCCAAGAAAAATTAGATAATCCAGATAATTAATAAAATTTGTTATCCTTGTTAGTGAAACCATTTTGAATCTACCAACTCAGAATAATGCCAAAGAAAGGAAGACAGGAGTAGAACTTATTATGGGTCAGATTATCTGATCAACTATCTACCATACAATACAGACAGACAAAAGAAAGTGCACATCTAAAGGTAGGGCTACAAAAAAAAGATGATCTTATGTTTCTTGCCTTTCAGAGCTGCTCCCTTAGGCAATTTAAAGAAAATAAGTTATGTTAATAAAAAAATCATGCCAGTGCCTGCAATGTCATTTTAATGCAACCAAACTATAAATCAATTTAGTGCAAGCTAAGGTCTCAAGCAAGCCTCTTGCATCTCTTTTTTTCATTCCAACAGAATTAGAAAATTACACCTTACTTATGGTCTTCTTTACGTGACTATAAATCAGGAGCCATTGAAATCAATAGATAAGCTTCCGATTTATAAACTCCATGCATGTGTTGCAAATGGAGTGAAGCACTTCACTTGTAAGAGAGAAGCAACAGTATACTTTATTAAAGCAGTGAGTTAATGAAAAAATCAATGTTAAATTCAGCAATGGTTTTAATTAGATTTGATGGCAAGGCACACATGATTATGTACTGCAGAGGGGACAAGGTCAGACAAAGCTCTCAGGGAGACCCTCCTATTCAGGAGGTTCAGAAAGGACCCCCCTGGAATTCCAAACTCTTTCTCAGAAAGGAGTCAAGGTGCTTCCAGATCTAATCCTAATCCTAGGCTTAGTCAACGATTTATGTCTAAATGATTATATGTGCATAATTAATCTTTTATATCACTAACATAAAATTTAAAAGTTTAACACACTATCGATCACTTACCAAGGACCTTGTTGTGGCAAGGAATCTTTCAAACCCAAGGAGTAACCTGGAGAACTGTCCCCTGGAGAACAAGGGGAGATCCCAGCATGCAGCCCCTACCATGCAGGAGAGCTCAATGGGCCCTGAGCTGTCCACTACTTTGGAGTAAGATGATTGACTTACAGTGATATTTGCATGCCAGCAAGGCATCTGGGCGACTGTTCCAAACAGCCTTGGCTCCCATGTTGTCATCCTTCCCCCAAAGTCCACTATAAAGTGGATGGAGCCATCACAACCCCTGCTGGTAGTTATGGATTAAGTGGGAAGGGTGGGGGGAAACACAACATCACAGCATGAGTTAGTTCTAGTCTTCCTTCACAATATGGGCTAAAAATCAATTGATTAAACCTTTTTTCTGGGCAGGATAGCTAATCTTTTCCTATGGTTTATATAATGTGTTATTTTTATCCTCACTCATGTGTTAAGTTATGCAATTTAAAAAAAAAAAAAATATTTTCACAGCATCAAGCTTGAAACTGAAACCTGAAATAGATTATTTTCTTTGAGTAGTCTACAGCCAACACAGGAGTATTTGCACTAACTTGTATTTACTTAAAAAAAAAAAAAAAAGAAAGGAAAAGAAAGACCTTTGTATTCTTCAAAACAGCAAAGGTTCACGTAATGACATGTATACACTCTGTGCACTGACAATCTCAGTGTTCACCCACAAGAGCAAATACTTCAGGACTCACAACCCAGAGCAAAGGTGAAAGCAGACTCTGTGCTTAGACCCTGATTATCTTTTCATTACAAAACAAAGCAGTCCAAATATTACTTTAAGATGCACTTGGTGACAAGGATGCAGCAGAGGTGGAGTTATGTGTGGAAATTATGGGAGCTAATGTCCACATCAGCTTTCCTAAAATCGTGAAGTCATACAAAGTTGAAGCTTTTTTTTTTTTGTGCAGCATGGACATGAACCCCTTGATCTGTAGCGTAAAAACCAAACCAAACAAAAAAAAAATAAAAAAAAGCATACTTGGACATTAGTTATAGCAATAATTAGTGCTGGTCAGGAAGAAGTACTTGTATCATGGAAAAGGAGAAAATCTTTGTGGAAGAATATCCGTGAAAGAGTTCTACTTCACACTGAATTGTCTCCAATAGAAGGACAAATCTGAATCAACTTGTGCCAGCATTTAAATTCTTCTCAGCAATACAGGAGGTAAAGTAACTGTGTTGAGTTATACCAGACACCAAGGAGATTATAGAAGTGGAAAGTACAATTACTCAATATGTAGTCAGAAAATTCAGGCATTTCATATGACTCTGAAAATCATCACAGAGATGTATTCCAATTGCAAGGCTACATAAGAGCTGAAAGCTGCTAGAAGACATCTCTTTGTCTAGAAGTCTGGGAGACTTCAGTGAACACAGGTTTATATCCATATATTTGTTTTGATATTTCACCATGGAACAGGATATTCTGGAAAATAAGAGAACCATTAAATATCAGAATAATGGTGTAGGTAATCATTTATCTGAATGTATCTTGGTGCCATTCTTAGGGATGCTCTGTTCTTTGTCTTTAACAAAATTTATTTTCTTCTGTAAAAGCACTTAATACTTATGAGAAGGAATAACTTATTAACCAGCAGCCAGAAAATATATGTTAATATCAAATTCTTGATTGAGAGATTGACCTGAGCTTTTTGGACATTTTAACATACATACTGAAAAGATATTTCCGTGTCGACCTAAAACCAGGAAAGCAAATTTGTGCTTTTCATTAAAAAAAAAAAAAAAAAAAAGAAAACTTTGTGGTTTAATGTGCTTTAGTTTTCATAGATAATGCACACCAGCACTAATATCATCAGGCAGATGATACTCTTTTCCTACAGTTGGAAGTGGAAAGGAAAAGAAAAGGAATCAGCTTAATATGAAATTATATTTGTAACTCAATTTTTATTCTACATTCAGCAATCTTCCATGTGAACGCAAAAAGTTTTGCTTCACTTTTATTTAAAAAATATTTTAGGTTCCAGAAATCCAGTTAGGTGGAAAATAGTCTATTACCTTCATTTTTCTAGCTTGGTAAAGGATAATATTTTTTATCCAACTGTCTTAGTTATTTGCTATCAAAAATAACAAGATACAAAAATGACCCCACGCTGGTACCTTCAGGTGCAGCAATAAAGGTACTCTAATGAAATCCATGCTAAAGAAATCTGCGTTAGACAAAATAATGTTTTCAGCAAGACCTTTTTTTCTTCTGTTCCTGTATGTTTATTGCTCAATGTCATCATGAATGATGTTGGAAAAGCAAGACATATAGGAAAGGTCCAGCTGAGTGCTATGATTTGAAGATTTTTTTGGGGGTGGCCTTTTTGTCGCTTTTAGCTTTCTTAGACATAGCTGCAGAACATGGCATCATATCTTTCTTGATACATGTACATGAACTTTCCAATCACTTTATGTAAAAGTCCATAACAAAAAGTATTGGCTGAAAAAAAGATTGTCAAAATTAAATAAATGAGACTCTTTTCCTTATGTTTTTTTTTTTTTTTTTTAATCACTGGGTAGCTGCTTACATCACAAGATGACAAAAATACTCTTGCCCCCTAAACAATGGTCTAGAACTGACACAAATACTGTAAATCCTGAATAAAATCTTCATAATTAGGACTGCATATGCAGAGTTATTGCTTCCAGTATATCTGACAGTCACCACAGTGACAGGTGAACAAAGACAAAGCAAAAGGAAAAAAGAATGAAAAAATGCACCCAGAGGTTATCAGAAATATTTCCAAGGAATGCTCAATATCATGAGAACACAGTATATTTTCAGATGCATTTTCAAGATTAAAGCATCGGCTGCCTTAAGTGAGTACAACTTCAATCCTGGAAGAAACATGGAAATGCATGTAGAGAGGGTCGCAATACTACAAGGAAGACCAAGTTCCAGATTTTTATAGACAAGGATTTATATTACCTGCACATACCTGGAAGAGATTAATTTAATATATAAATCATATAAAAAGAGAGGAAAAAATAGCTTTGAGAAGTTAGGCAAGAGCTATAACTAATTAAATCTAAGATTAAAAATAAAACAGATTATATAGTATGTATGGGAATACAGTTCCTCCTGAGCCTGGAATCATCTTCCTTTCTTTTTTTCTGACCTGTCCAAAGAGTTGGCGCCAATGTCTCACACTATGTTGAAGTTGCAGTTATCTATTGAGGGAGAAGAAAAAGCTAAATAATTCACCTGAGCCATGACATAATAGGATAACCACCAGCACATATAAAGAACAAACCGTACAGTCAATATATGGGCTGGTAGTTTGATGGTATTTTTTAAAACACCAAATCATATTCAAAAATTAAAACACACAAGCAGTTTAGTAGAAGGTGTTGCTGTTTGTTGATTAATTCATTCCCACTGAACTCCTAGAAATCTTCCAGCCTTACAGTATACATTCACAGTTACACATGGTACCTTCAAATATGAAAACTATAGGGTTTTCTTGGATAAGAGCACTTGTCAATTAGTAAGAGTGGGAACAATTTTAAAGTAGAAGGAATTACAGCTTTCTACATCTATATGGAAAGACAGTTACAATTACTTATAATAAGACAGTGACATCAAAAATCCCTTCACTAAGCAACCCTGAACAGCCTGTTTTAAGGAGCAATGACATGCAACATGTTGAATGAAGGACAAGCAGAAATAGAATTCCTCAAAGATAAAAACTTACTGGGATGATTCTAGTTAGAAAAGGAATGATTGCATATAATAGATCAACAAAATATTATGCACAAATACAAATTCTGGACTACCAACTTTGTTGCTCTGCCCTTGGGAGTGTAACTAGTGATGTACATATTTTGTGAGACATTACAGACACAGGCAAGAAAATATTCTTAGAAGAAAACCCCACAAACAAAGCAACAGTTTTTCAGCTGTCTGTGACATGTTTCTATTTATACTTCTTTGATGTTTTGATTCAAGAAAGCAGATCTTCAGTATGAAAATAGTGACTATAAAACATGCACAAGTGCTGGATGCGTCTGCCAAGTCAATGAGGAGTCTAAATGACGGTCAATTCTTTTGTTCAGTTTTAGGCATGGACCATAAAGTGGTGTTCAGAACACTTTCACTTCCAGTGGAGTGGCTGACAAGTTAGAAAGAACCTTTATACAGACTTTTGTGTAATGAGAGATAAAGGGTAAACTAGAAGGCTTTTCACTGATTCAATTGACCACTTGCAGTTACACATGCAAATTGATATGAAATGGTCTAAATAGAGCAAAGCAGAGCTCTTGCATTTGCTGAGACTGATTAGAATGTTATTTCTGGGTCCATTTACTTCTACAACTACTTTGCCAGTCAGCCTTCACATTTCAAACCCATTCTGGCATGACACAGGTGCCTTGAGCTGCTCCAATGGCCAGAGAGAGGGTGTCTGGGAGCAGGTCTGCCAGCAGCCCTGACCCTCTACAGCAGGGGAAGCCATACCAGCATTGGCTTGGGTCACTTGGCTTGTTCAGCCTGGAGAAGAAGGGACTGAGGGAAGACCTCATTCCAGCCCACAGTTTCCTCAAAAGTGGAAGTGGAGGGGCAGGCACTATTCTATTCTCTCTGCTGACCAGTGACAGGACCCAAGGAAATGGAATGAAGCTGTGGCAGGAGAGGTTTAGGTTGGATATTAGGAAATGGTTCTTCACCCAGAAAATGGTTGGGCACTGGAAAAGGCTCCCTGAGGATATGGCGCAGCACCAAGCCTGACAGAGTTCAAGAAGCATTTGGAAAATACTCTTAGACAGATGGAGTGACTCTTGGGGTGGTTCTGTGCATAGCCAGGAGCTTGACTTGATGATTCCTGTGGGTCCCATCCAACTCAGGATAGTTATTGATTCTGTGAAAAACCTTTTGAAACAACTGAAACACCTGAAAATTACCTTAGGGCATTACAACTGGTCTGTCATGAGGGTTAAGTGTTACAGACTCAAACTGATACCTCAGAAAGCCTCATGATGCCTAAATATCTGTTTCTGGATAATATTTTCAAAGTGGTTAAGGTTATCAGTGAATCATTGACATTAGACATGATCATTGACTTTGGATATATAATTAGGCTTGTAGCAGTTGAAAAAAGGCTGCTTGGGTTTTTCAGGTACTGGGAGGGCAGTTGTGTTTGATTGCTTGGTGGGGGGCATTGGGGAGAAAGCTTTAATTGTCTTTTCAGGGTTTGGAATAATGTTCCTTTGAGCATACTGTATGAACAATGAAAAAGGCATTAACAAGGAGGGGAGCCTCACACATATGTTAGTGGACAGAAGGCATAATGAAAAGATAGAAGGAGAAATGAATCATAATGATTCTTCCATAGAAAATATCTTCCACTGGAGTCTAATCACCCATTTAATGTTAAAAGAGATCTTATGGAATATGGTGAATGTCTAATGAATAGTGATGAGATTCACCTCATTAATGACCTTAGCAGGTGAAACTGATTTTTAAGCTGAATTGTTATCTGGAGAGATTGATTGAATTGATTCCAATTGCAACTGGTTACATACTAATTTGGTACAGATTTTCTTGCAAGTAGTGTGAACTGAATCAGTTTTCAGAGCTTTAATGGCAACAGCAACTAATGTTGATTGTTCTTTGCTCATTTCCAGATAATCCTCTGAAACATGATAGCTCAAGATGTTTCTTTATAATGTAAAAATTAAGCCAGAAGAGGTTGGTTTATTTGACAGTAATTTTGGGAGGGTTTCCTCCCATGTGTTTTCTGGTTTTGATATGTCAGAAGTATTATTTTCCTTGGTCCTGTTACCATAGGATTGCTTGAGATCTGTGGTATGAAAGGATGTTCAGATGTCTCAGATTCTACAAAAATAGAGGAGTTGGTAAAAATATTAACATTTTTTCCTCAAAAATAACTGTTCTTACCCACTCATATTTTATAAAACAAAATAAAATTCAATATACTCTTTTCTGAATACTAGGATTTTGAAAAAAAAGCTTACATTGCATCTATATTCATCAGATCTCTCATCATTCGCTTTGTTCTGACGTTTTTCCTGGCATGAAAATGCAGTATTAAATCCAGGTTTTGTAGCTTTCCCTGTAGTCTTTTGGAGGCTCTATATATTCAACAAACTTTTCAGTATTGGACTAGTACTCAAAAGGTTTATTATAATCCTATTTTTTTTGCAACTGAAAATAATTTTTCAGAAGAAAAGAATAAAGAACACAAAACCAAGCCTCCCTTTACACTAAATAGCTCCATTGTTTCAAAGCTGTTCATACACCATAAAGATTGGAAAGACAATAAATGGCAACTTTTTTCCTCTAAAAAAAATACAGCCACACTTCAGTAAAATCAATTATTTGACTGTGTTGTGTTCATGTTTTTTTTCTCTTTTGATGAATGATAGAAAGTCTATGGTTTTGTAGGACTGATTTCCAAATGAGAAAGAATTAAAGTTGTAAAAAAGGCTGAATTTGCCAATAACCTCACAACAAAATATAAACAATTCTTATTTTTCTTTCAAAAGACAGCTGAAAGGGTACCTTGGAAATTTAATCTGCAGAAATTCCAGCTAGCATACCACTGATTTTGGTCCTGTTGCCAAGGAACAGTTCTCTTCTGTCTCCCTTGGTGCTAATCTCTACTTTTAGCACTGTTCCCCTATTCTCATTAGTCATGCAATGCTTCTTTTAAATGCTGAAGCTAGTGCTGAACATTTTGCCAATTCGTGTATCTGGCAATCTCGAAAATGTGCACACTATCTGTGCACAGCCTGTGCATTGACTACCAGGTTACAGCAAGCTGAAACTCAAGTGCACTACTGCACAGATGCTTTTATACATGTGTCTATATTTTAAATGAGTTTAATAAATTGAAATTTAGTTGAAATGAAACAATTTAGGTTTCCAAAGAGAAATGCCAAAAGAGTTGTGGTAACTGAAAGCTGCAATATTGCCTTTAAGAGTATTTAATTCTGCACAAGTTGTGAGTAAGCAAGGGAACAACTCATTGTTAATTCTGCAACTGAAAATAATTCAGTCTATTTTACATTTGATAAAAGAGTAGTAGTATAGCCCAAATAATGTGGTAGATATTTCTGAAATAAAGAATTATATTTGTTTGTAGATCTAAGTAAAGAACATGTCAGGAGAGAAAATGTCTCAAAAATCCCCTTCCAAATAAAAAATCCAAAGCATACAAAACCATCAAACAACAACAAAAAAATACATCAAATGACTAGTAAATTGGCTAGCTTGGGTTTAGTTCACTATGTTGTACTTATACATGGATCCTCATCCAACAACATAATGGAGCAAAACATTCTATATTTTAAGAGTACAAGTATAAAGGTATAGGTAGAAATGTAAAAACCTTAAGGCCAGCTTAAGTTTATACTACAATTTATAGAAAATCCACAAGAGTCAGATTCCCATTTTGAAACTTAAGACATCAATACATCGTTTAATTTCAACTTAGATGCACTAATACAAATTTAAGTATTTTCAATCAATATTTCATAAATAATTTTATGCACTTATTCAGCTCACTACTGAAATGTAACCATGCCTACAAAATTAAAACTGGTGCCAATATCAGTTCCATATGAACCTCATGGTGTTCTGTGCTTTTTTTTCAAGTTTTGGTTATTCTCAGCTCTGAATTTTACAAGAATTCATGAGCTCAGAGAAAAGCTTGCTAATGTAAATGCCGGTGGCTGAGAAAGGAAGAAAATACATTATGGTCTATATTCCAAATCTTTGAAATTTTGTGGAGGATGATAACAAGTAACATACCCATGGTCTAGAGAAGTGTTAAGACTTCACTTCTGACAGTTTTCTAGAATAGAATGCGGTATTGATTTTCCTTACTCTCTTCCATGTCTTTTCAAAGAAAAGCAGGGTTCCAGTTGTGAATATCTACCACAACAATTTTTAAAAAAACAGCTGTTTGAAAGACACAGTGTAAAGACACATTGTGTTCCTTTGTTTTGTTTAGCTTTGTAATCACTGAGCATTGTAAATTCCAGTGTACTTTATCAATGAGGCACAGTTTGTATGTTTGCTAGAATGAAAGCAGATCTAGAAAGGGGGGTTTGTTTGGTTATTACATAGTGGGTTTTTTCAAAAGGGAAGACTAACTAAATCCTCAAATAGAGCAGGACTTGCAATGAAATCTGAGTTGAAACTTAAAGGTGACAAAGAACAATTAACAATTCTCCGTACATTAATGAAGTAATTGGAAGTATTTCATTAGTTGCCAGGCAAATGTATTGTTAGTGCTGCATTTACCACAAATCATTGTTCTGGCTACCATGTCAGCAGCATGAGCCATTTTAACTTGTTAGCTGCCTGCCAAATCTCCCTGCTGCAGCATAATTTAACATCCTGAGAATATTAATTATTCACATGGGTATTTGTCAAAGAATAGCTTTTCAGTTTTTCTTTTGATCTTCCAAATAAAGTGGATCCATCACATCCCTAATGCAAAACAATCTTAGGAACAGCAAAATGGTGATCGCTGCTCTACTGGTGACTGTTTTGCTAGCAGAACACAGATGGCAGGAAATGCCATCCAGTAGCTCCAGTTTACTGGGTAATTTGAATCAAAGAATAATTCCAGCTGAAACGGATCTCAGGAGATCTCTAGTTCAGCTTCCTGGTCAAAAAAAGAGGTCAGATCAAGTTGTTCATGTTTTTTTTCTAGTTGGATTTTGGAAACCTTGAAGGACAGAGACTGCAAGGCTTCTGGGCAGACTTTTCTGCTGCTTGGCTCTCCTCAGGCTGAGAAAGTTTTCCTTATATGCTGAGTAAAACTCATGTTTCAGCTTATGTTCATCAGCTCATCTTCCTACCATGTACTGCTGAAAGATCCTGTTTCATCTTCTTACCTCCTCTCAGGTAGGGGCAAGCTGTACTGGGTTGCCCCGAGGCTGTGACTTTCCAGGCTGAACAAGCCCATTCTCTCATCTTCTCCTCATAGGTCAGGTCCTACAGTTATGACTAGTTTGGCCCTTCACTGGTCTTTCTGCAGTTGGTTAGTGTCTTTCTGAGGGCCCCAAAACTGAGCAGAGTATCCAGATGGGATCTTGTGAATGCTGAACAGAGAGGGATAGTCCCTCATGGCTTTGTCACCATGACTACTTCCTAGGGTGCTGTTGGTCATTTTCACAGCTGGGGCACACTGATTGCTCATAATCAGCTTTTGTCTGCCAGGTCTTTTCCTGCAGAGATGCCCCTAATCAGGCCCCAGCCTGTGTCCTTGCACTGGTGTTTCCTGCATAAGGACAGCCCTTGATATTTGTCATTGTTGCATTTCATTAGACTTTTCTGCCCATTCCTACAGTCTGACAAGGTCCCTCTGGATGACAGCTCTTATTTCCTGCATATTGACTCACCCTGCAAAAGTACTATCATCTACAAAATTGGTGAAAATATCCTCCACTAGCTCCTCCAGATCCTTGATAAAGTAGTTAAACAGGTCAGGTCCCAACTTAGATCCCTGCTGCGCTCCATTTTGTACAGACCTCCACCACTTGTCACAGGTGTCCAGGTAGATTATGACACATTAACCACAGCCCTCTGAGCCCAGACATGGAGCTAGTGCTTAGCCAGCTAGATGTCTGCCTATTCAGAGACAGTAGGAGTCGTTATGAAAAGCTTTTCTGAAGTCAAGTTAGTTAACATTCATTTTTATGTATTAGATAATCTACTACATACTCTAGATAAACTCATCAAGGCTCACTTTCACACAAAACTTGGCTCAGATGATCTATCCCTTCCTTCAGCAAGTGGAAGTCTGTTTAATGCCCCGGATACATGTTCTGCTACTCCCTCAGTATCTTCAGCTTCACAGCCACTTCAGTTTCATGGGCACTACTGTAAAAGCTGTGATCGATTGCCCAATCCAAGCAGCTTTTCCACTGCCAGTGAAGAGAAGACACAGAATTGCCTTATGTCTGTTTGGTCTCTTCAATACCTGTATTAGTAAATTATCCCCAGCATCCTTCAGAAGTCTCCACTGCGTTGTCCTTCTAAGAGACATCAGAGAAGTTCAAGTCCTCCAAGAGCATCAATCTGTCATCCCATGACTTCCTTATGTCATGTGTTAAAGAAGTCTTGTCTTTGCACACTTTATCACTCTGATCTGGTGATCTGAAACAGTTCCATCATGTTATCACCCTCATTGGCCTCTCTTTAATTCATGAGCCATAAACCATTAATGAGTCCATTATCCATCCCACAGAAGAGTTGACACCTATGGTAAAGTTCTGTTTACCATAGGGGGAAACCTTCCTCACCGTCTTCCTTGCTTTTCGTTTGAGTTTGTTTCCATTCACAGAAGTACTCCATTTGTGCAAGCTGTCCTTTGACCTCTCAGTTACTCCAACAACATTGTAGTTTTATGACTACTCATGGAGCTTTTGCTCTTTCTGCACATTTCTCAGGCTGTATTCATTTTTTGCACACACACTTAAGGCTGGTGTCTTATCACCCTTTATTTCCTTAGGTGTCTCTGCTTGCCATTCCATTAATTGCTACCACATTTACCTGCTTGTATTCACCCTCTGCCATCATTCTTTGTTTAAAGCTCTCCTCAGAAGTTTGGTCCTCCTACTGGCAAAGACACTCCCACTCCACTTTAACGGGTGAATCCTGTCTATTCCCAGCACTACTGGATCCCCACAGAGACAGGAAGTCAGTGCACTAAACATGGATTTCTGTCCCTTGCAAGGAGTTTCCCCACTGCTGTCTCCTGCTGCTTACTCTTGGTGCAGACCCATGGTTGGCTCTGATACATGCCAGGACAAGACTTTCTGCCCTTTTCCTGCTACCAGGACACTGTTTATGCTCTGCAGTTTCAGATCTGCAAGGGAGGAGATGCCTTCGGTCAGGAGTGACTGGCCTCAGCCTTAGAGCTTGGATTCAACTGAGCAGAAACATTGGCTGCAACCTCCTGTGCACCAAGGGTTTCAGCCTTGTCTATTTAGGGCCTCAGTGAAGATTCTATCAATCTTTTACCTTCCCTGGTGCTTCACAGTCTGATCAGGTCCACCCACAGCCTCTTCACATGGGAGCAGCCCCTAAACCAATACACACATTTGCCAGGCACGGACACCCTCACTATCTCCTCCAGCCATGGAAAGGGACCATAGACAGTCCCATAGCTAGGGAGGTGCATCCTCCCTCTTGACCTGCTCTGGGTTCAGGCCTTTGATGTGCCAGGAGGGTTGCGCCAGTATCATGTGGTGTGGAATCACCATTGCTGAGCTGTTCCATCACCTCCAGTGGTGTTTTTCTTCCCTTCTGGATGAATTCTGTTATTTTCACTCAGAGCTGTGGTCCAAGGTCTGGCAGTTATATAACTGTCTTCCTGGAATGGTTGGAAGAGGATCTTGATGCTTCCTGACCCCTAATCTGATGCAAGATAGAGATAAACAGCACTATTTCACTGAAGTGAAGGAGACTAAAGGCTCTGAGAGATTAGGATCAATATTTTTGGAATGTAGATAAGGTAAAATAGTAGATAACCATGCCTATCCTACTCATTTGCTGCTTACAAGCATTCAGCAGCCTAGCCTGATACAAGTATTCATGTCAGGCTATCATCTTTTATAACTGACTAAACTGATACCATTGCTTTTTATACAAAGGATGTGGATAAGGGCCCCTATTGAGCTCAAAGACAAATTAAAATGTGTATCACATTATATTTATTAGAATCTTTTGTACATTTTGCCTGAGAGGGACAGCTATCTCTCTACAAGAAGGGTATAATTGCAAGGGATGCATCTCCACAGGACTTCCAAGATGAAATTGGAAGGTTATTTATAGTAAAGAATAAATGACTACATGGTGTGGCAACGGCAAAATATTACTGAGAATTAGAGAAATAAAACATGATGTTCTGAAGATGAAAGATAAAAATGAATACAGGAATTTACAACAGATAAAATACAGGAGGCCAGAAAAATAATGACATTTAGTTTTTGTGAATAAAATGGTAACCGTAGGAAATGTGCAAAACTGACAACTAGATACTGAAGTGCTGAGGATATCAGCAATAGATTTTTCTCAATAGATTAGCAACTCCCACACACAATTTTTCACAGGATAACAATAAAAAGGACAGTCAAGCTGCTTCCTTCTCAAAAGGTTAACATCTAAAAAAGAGTCAGAAGTTGCAAAGCTAAATTAGCTTTTTCTTACAATAGGATCTCAGTAATGTATAAAATAAAGTCTTCTGTTTAGAATGGAAGAAAAGATATTATAATGCAAAGCATAATGCCTTTGCTTTATTTTAAGGAGTCTGTCTTTACCAATGATTAAGGGGAACAGAGAAATAATCCAAATTACCGTCTCTATTCATATTGTACATATGTGTCTCCCAGCTAGGAGCGGTCTCAACTTGTAGATCTCACTGCTGTTCTTAACAACAGCTAGGAGGCTGTAAGGATTCATTTGGGTTCTGTCCCCTGAAAACACTCATCAAACTCTACTACACACTTTTCAACATCTCACATTTCCACCAACAAATTGAGGAAATGACCCTGTGGAAGGGGAGCTGGATCTTCAAAAAACAAAACGATTGCCTTCACACTCACTTGCCAAGGCTCACAGGCACCAGTATACTCATGTCCAAAAGCTCTAGCTGAAACTCAAAGCAACGACATATATTTGGACCACCCTAGTCCAACCTGTATTTTGTAGTTTCTTCTTAGGTTGGCTATTGTGTGCCATTTGGATATGCCTATTGTACCTTTGAGGTGCTCACAGTGATCACAGTCTACTTTCCATCCTGTCTTACTTTTCAGAGTCATTTGAATTTCTATTTTTTTCTTTCCTAGGGACAGAGGGAATAGTCAGGGCTCCAGCTCCAGTCCTTTCCCTTTTCATCGATATGTTAGGATAGCCTGTGTCTGAAAGTCTGACTTCGACTTTCATCCAGTGGAGGCAGTCTTGTGTTTTTCCACGAGTGTTTCATGAAGCGTTATGTGCCAGCTTGTGATCTTGATGACCTGCTGCTTTAGGCATTGTCTCCTGCTGCCATTCTTAACCATGCTTCCCTTTTTCTGTGGCTTCTACACCCAGGCATACTCTTCCAATCTCCACACATAGTAGATTTTACATTTCTGTTACAATTCTGTGAATCACACAAAAAATATGCTTGATAAAAGTGAGTTAGTGATAGAGCTCCTTACTGTAGATAAATGTAGGTGAATAACTTCCAGCTTTATTTATAAAATTGATAAAATGCATGTGAACAGAATTAAAACCAACAAGAAAGCAGGACCTCCAGTTTTCCAAATCTTCTCCCCTTTTTTACTGAAGGGTTGATTTGGAAACAATACTCAGAGAATGAATGCAATGAAAGTTAATAATACATAAGATTTGAACATATGAACAAATGAGATAGATTTATATTGCTTCGAATTATTAAAAGAAAATGTTGCCAAATATTATGGGTAATAATACAAAGTGCTTCTGGGGACGCAGGCAGGACGCCATTTCCAATCTGTCCAATGTTGAAATATGGGGTCCATACCTTGGACCAACCTTGGCAGATGTCACCATAGAGGAAAACATTTATCCATACAGAGAGAAATTTTTAAATATTCTTTGTTCATTTAACATTATCAGGGAAAGAACTTCCACATTAGCAGCCAAAAATTGGATACAGTTTAACATTCAATACTGTGTTAAAACAGAATGACAAGAAGTGGCTGATTTGCTAGGCCATACCAGCCATCAGACACTTTTAATTTTATACCAGGTCAGAGTTATTATGAACAGTGTCTCAAGCCTGAGACCACTATTTGGCAAAAATATAAAGCTTCATGAAGGACGTGGTGCAAAAAACCTAAATGTTGATAGACATTGACTAGCACAATCTGAAATTTCTTCCCTACTCTGCTTTTATCCCCTAATTCTAAACCACAAGACTTTTCCTATGATGATGGTATTGAATTTGATGATGGGTGATATGTCCTTGGACCTCACTACTCTTGCCTTTGGTTGCATTAGATTTTAACTCTAAAAGAGTTTTGCAATTTTTTTTTTTCTAAAAGCAAAACAAAACAAAACAAAAGAGATACTCTCTTACATGTAGTAAAGTTTTTGTTCACTGTCAAAAAGGAACCATGGAATTGAACATTTACCTAAGAAACAGCTGCTGTACCTCTCAGTGATATGAAGATGGTTCTGTTCTGCATGCAGCCATATGAATTACCTTTTACTGCTGCTTACCATGCCATGCTAGCTTTTCATGTGCAGCATCATAAGGCTGTAGCATCTGGTATTTGCCTCTTGCACAGAGCCAAAGCCAAGAACAAACTGTGGCTGATAGGTATGTACCTTTTAACCTTGAACAGGTTCTGTTACCATGAATTGGAAGAGTGTAGTCAGAAGATGCATTTCACAGCTAGGAGTTTCTGAGAACACAGTGAAGGGGTTTCACCTGACATCTGTTTTCCGGATACTGACTGTCACAGATATTGCTGTCACTCTCAGCTGTTTCCTTCATCTTGCAGGGGATTTCAGTGAGACAGTAGAAATGACAGAAGGAATCAGCTGGAGTCTAGTTAAGTTAAAACAGAGTCAGCAGTATCTGTTAGCATACCTTTGGAACAAAGGCCTGATTTCTAGCTCAGACTTCACAAAACTTCACAAGCTAAATTGCTTATAGACATGCTTGTGAGAAAATGTAACATTCAATTCAAGGTCAGACTGAAGAGAAAGGAGGAAGTTAGACTTTCAGGGACCAGTTCCTAATACATCTTAACATACCAGTAACTTAAGAGCTAGATAAAGTCCATTGCTAGAAATTCAGAAGAACATTACAGAATTTGATTGGTACTATACATTTACAATGTACAAAAAGAAATTCCTTTCTAGAAGAAGAAACAGAATTATAGTCGAACATATTCTTTTTGTTCCAAAGGCATCAGCAACAAACCATAAAGCTTTGGCCCAAAGACTAGTCAATGTTCTGAACAAAGTATCAAAAATCTATGTAGTAACTGGGAAGAATTAACTAAATAAGAGGTGTTAAACAGTGCTAGAATATGGTGCCATTAAAATAAGAGAGACCAAAGAAGGAAAAAATGTCTCCAGAATTACCACTATACTCAGGTTAGTACTTTAAATCCCCTGGAGATTCATATTCCAAAATCTGATCCCAGAATTAGATTCTGATAGGCTTTTCTAAAGAATACTCCCTTCTTTAAAGCTTAGAAAAGGTTGTTTAACTTCTCTGTTCAAACACAGAAAACACCCAGGCTCAGCCTCCCTCTTAAACTACAAGGATTCATCTTTCCCCTCAGTGAACAGCATTTTGGTTAATATGTGGCTATAGATTACAAACACTTTTCTCCCTTTCTCTGACATTCTTTGAATGCTGATTGCACTGTTCTGTTTAATTAAAAAAAATAAAAAAGGAAAAAAGAAAAAAAGAAGAGAAGAGAAGAGAAGAGAAGAGAAGAGAAGAGAAGAGAAGAGAAGAGAAGAGAAGAGAAGAGAAGAGAAGAGAGAAAAAGAAAAGAAAAGAACAGAACCACCCACAAATAAAAGCAGCAAAACCAAAAACAACAAAGCAAAACAAAACAAAACAAAAAAAAAATAAAAAATAAAAAAAAAACAAACAAAAAAGCCAAACCAAACCCCCCAAAACCCCAAGGAAGTGAAGGAAGAACACTGATTCCCACTGCTAAGACCTTGAACATTTGAATGGCGAATAAGGCTACCTAAGCATTCAGAAAGCCTTTCTGCCAGAAGTTCTAGAAATAAAATTCTTATGGGAAGAGACAAAGGCTTTAAAGGAGTTTCTCAGATTCAGGCAGAAATCAGAAAACTCAGATTACTTACCTTTATCTGATTTATTTCCCCAAATTTAAAATGGAACTGTCACTACTTTCAACCTCATATTTCTTTTCCCAAAATATACACATTAAAACTGATGAGAGGGAGCATGAATACAAAGTAGTGGGAGTCATGTGATTTAACACAGTGAAAGTCTCCCATTCACTTTCTTGCCTTCACACTTTTGGTTCCCTTCCTCAAACCTTGAACCAATCATGATGCTTCACTCTCTGTACACCTAACTGATCATCCAGATAGCTAATCACAGCAATATTTTAAATGGCTGTATTCTGAGCCTGCTTTTTCTTGCTCTTTATTCCCCCAGCAGCGCGAGTTAATTTTTTTTCTGTTTGCTTCTCTTTCCTGCTATTTTATTTGAATACGTTTTTCTTTTCCCATTCTATTATAATAATTCATCCACTAAAGCACATTACAACTATCATTTCTCCTTTAACTGTAGTATTTCTACACGTAGGAAAAATACCTTATCTCTCAGAGGATAAAACTATAGCAAAGGTATTATCTTTTATGTGCTACTGTAAGTGAGCTTATAGGGAGGAAAGGCTTTAAAGTGTGCAAGGTTATGAAATTCTAAGCAAAAAGGTATTCTAACTCATCACAATTTTGAGCAATGTTACCTATGAACTAACAATGAATACATAAAGTGTCAACCCACAGGGTAACCCCTTCAAAGTTATAAGCACTTGAAACTTAGAGCCAATGAACACTTTTGCAACCACAGTCGCCATGACAGAGTAAATACACTGACTGAATGCTACTGCATCTCACAATCAGAAATATGGAGAAAAGCCATGGACTAGTTGCTAAAATAATAAGCTGTAACACGTAAAACAAGGAGACAAGATGTACTGAAGCAGAACAACCAAAAAAAAAAAAAATTAACTTGTCTGTCCCAGAGTTATCACAGCTCCCACTTAAATACCCACATCTTAAAAACATAACTTACACTGCAAACTACTTTAAGGTCGTTTTATGTTACATTTTAGCTGTCAATTATTCCTGAGCAACTGACACTGACTTGGTGATGTGTATGTACAATATGTTCAGAAAACCAAAATATAATGTATATACGAGGGGAAAAAAAATCAGAAAACAAGAAGAAAATGTTATGTCAAGTAATACTATTGACCTTTTCCTGTAGCAATATGTTTTAACTCACTATACCTGTAACTTACCAGTAATGGATACGAGTGGAAGTCTAAGCAAGATGGAGAAAAGAGTCTTTTTATAACATTGTCGATAAAGTTTAGAGGAGGCTCGCACAGAAACAGCAACTCCATGGAAATACTGTAGTTATAAATACACCTAGAAATTATGTTTTATTAATGGGACAAGCAAAAATTACATTCGGTCCTATATTAATTTATTAACTTTTTAATTCATATGTTATATCATAAATGACAGTCATCAGATTCTTTATTTTGGTGAACAGAGATGGTCAGATTTAAGCAATAATTGCAAATGTGTTTGGCATGCTATTTATAGCCACCAGTTCTACAAAGCAGAAAGAGACTTAAATGACTACAATCACTTCAAAACTCAGTTCTGAAATTCAAATTTTTTAAAAGCATCAACACAGATTCAAAAGCATATTTCTTTCCAAATGGATATTTACATTTGAACATGGATTTCTTTCTTCATGCTGATTTGTTACAGAGATTGCATTGGTAGAAAAACATCGTAGTATTTTGTGACAAACAATAACATAGCAATCAGATTATATCATGCAAGAGAAGATATATGAAAGGTCTTGTCAACTGAGAAAGAAATCATTAATTTAAATAATTTATTATATTTGGTTTATGTGGCAAGGTTTTCGTAGCAGGACAGTGGGAGAGACTGCAGGGGTGGGATCTGTAGGAAGATATCAGAAGTTGTCCCCATGTTGGACACTTCCATACTGGAGTTCCAGCGGATTCCAAGAAGGACCTGCCACTGGCCAAAGCTGAGCCAACCAGTGACGGTGTTTTCACCTCAATGACAACATATATAAGAAAGGGTAAAAAATGCTGTGCAACAGCAGTAGGGAGAGAGGATTGAGAGTATGTGAGAGAAACATACTCTCTTGGTCTGCAGGACCAAGACTGTGATGAGACAGACGGGCTGTCCCCTTGCAGCCCATGGAAGACCATGGTGGGACATATATCCACTCTGCAGGCCATTGGGGACCCACTGATGGAGCAGGTGAATATGCCCTGAGGAAAGCTACAGCCTGTGGAGTGCCCATGCAGGAGAAGACTCCTGGCAGGACCACTGATCCTCTGGGGGACCCACACTGGAGTAGTCTGTTCCTGAAGGACTGCACCATATCCCAGAACAGTTCTTGAAGAATTGGAGCCTATGGGAAAGATGCACATTGGCGCACTTCATGACGGATTGTATCCCATGGAAGGGAATCCATGCTCGACCTGGACAACTGTGTGTGAGGAGGAAGGAGCAGCAAAGACACTGCTTTATGAACTGACCAAAAATCCTATTTCCTATGCACCTGCACCACTCAGGGGAAGGAGGAAGAAGAGTTAGAAGTGAAATTGAGCCTGGTAAGAAGGGAGGGGCAGGGTGAAGGTGGCTTTAATTTTGTTTTATTTCTCATTGTTTCACTCTGTTACAATTAATTGGCAATAAATTAAATTAATTTCCCCAAGGTGAATCTGTTTTGCCTTGTCCTTTTCTTGACCCATGACATTTCATTATATTTTCTCCCCGGTCCTCTTGATGGAAGGGGAATAGTACAGTGGCTTTGTGTGCACCTGGCAGCCAGCCAAGGTCAATCCACTACCTTTATCTAGAAAAAAATATTTAGTATATATTTTTTAAAATGTACTAATTAATCCCTTATATGTATGTGCATCTCTAGAGTACTTGTATCATTTACTGTGTTTTTTTTTTTTTTTTCTGTTTAAGGAGTTTGTTTGCTTGTTTGTTTGTATTTTCTTTATTATTGATAGCTTCAGCAATTCCAAATCATGATATTTGCCAAATTTCTGTGAGAATTTAGTAATTATCTGACCTAGAAATCAATTTTTTAAAAATTGAAATTTGATCTTATACCCTTTTCCTCTATTTTAAATACCTATTTAACTGCCATGAAGACCGAAAGTTCCTGGTATCGTAAAAAGTCTTGTTAAGATCATGAAAAATAAATTTTCTTCCAAATAATTCAGACATACCTGCAAATATTAAATGCACAATACCTATCAATAGCTAGCAGATATTTGGTGATATGGTAACATATCAAAATCATAAAGTAAATTGTCAAATTTCTCAGAAATAAAAATTGTTCATTCTAACCTTTATGCCATCATTTTAATGCCAGCCACAATTTTAAAGTCTATATTATAAGAAACCTGGGAAAAAAAGCATCAGATAACATTTGGCAAAAAATTTACAGAACATTTTGCTTTATTAGCTTGATCAATGGATCCTCAAGCTCAGGAAGAATAAAACCTTGGTTTTCTGTACTTAAATTATGATAATGCAAGCATACTTCAGTGGTAAGTAAAGACTGATAAACAATACAGTCATTGCTCACCATCAGAAAAAGACAGACAAATATAAGCATTTTCAAAACAAATATACTTTTGTGATCATTATTTACAATACAGACAGATTTAACAAACTCCAAAACCAAGAATATGTGGGGAAAACAGAATCCTTTCTTCTCAGCTGGAATTACTCATCACATTAAATTCACTTCTTTTATAAGACCTAATTTTGCAAAAACAACATTTCAAAGACTGATTTTGTCTTATTTCAAGGCCAAGCAATTGTTTTCCAAGAAAAAATCTGGGGTTTTTCCAAGTCTTTTTCATCCACTGCTTTTTGATGAAAATCCAGGATTTTTAGCAGTTGTTGCTTTTCACACTCTCTCCAGCCTTATTCACAGCAAGTTTGACTCATGGAAACTGTTTGTTTCTTCAGAACCATGAACACAAATGAAGGTAATAATAAAAAATATAAAATAAGAAAAATCTTGAAATAAAACATTCAAGTATCACGTGTAGCTGCTTCAGTCCCCATTTTTAATCCCTGAGATTATGTCATCAAGATAGTATTTTCCAGTTTGTATGAAGGTAGTAGGACTTACAGTGCACAAATGCTCAGCAACAGAAAGGAACAGTTTATGACAGGAGACTTAACTCCATGAGCTCAGCTGCTAGAAAAGAAGTGGGGCACAAGATGACACTGCAAGTAACTAGAAAAGCATTTCTAATCCTAATATATATTTCTGAAGAGAAACATTTTTTTGAATGAGAAATCTTCCCTGGATGTTGAGAGTTATATTTTCTCAGTTTTTTCCCCATTTAATGAGCCCCACTTTATGTCCAAAAGTAAAGCTAGGTTTATCCCATTTTGCAAAGTCTGGTATACACAGTAGATTTTTCTTAGAAATTGCCATGGAACAAAATCCTTATAGGCACCTTGATTACACGAGTGTAACAAATATGCTATCCTAACTCAGCCTGCTGTCACTGATGCTGTGACCCTTCTGGCTCTGTCAGCAATGGAGAAAAAAATATTATGGCTCCTCAAACACAATGTAATCTCAGATTTGGATAAAAATAATGAATTCAAGATTCATTATGATGTTATTAATCTATTAAAAAAGTACAAAGGATGCAACTTTCTTATTAGACAGCATTCAGTCTCTTCTTTATATAACTAAAATTGATTTTTACTGTTCACAACCTTTAAAAGTAGCATGTTATTCAAATATACACACTAAGTGAATAATCAGGCAAAGTTTTAACATATGAGATTGCTGGTTGAAGTGTACTTAAGTTTTTCTGGAAGCCTATTGCTGTTAAGGGAAATAAAAATAAATAGCATCCTAAGAAAAAAGCCTGTTTTTAAACCCCAAAGATTTATCTTTTAGCCAAAATCTCTTTGGAGGGGTTATGATCCATGAGGAAGAAGCTCAAAGGAATTTTTTTCAAATATTTTCGGAGTAACAGAATTTACTAGAAAGGTATTTGATTAGTTTATTCTGTGCTAGTGATTTTTATTTTTGTAATGCAAAGTTGTTGTTCTTATACCATATATACATATTTTGCACACAACACTATTTCTAGAATTGCAAAATCAGATAAAGAAGTGAAATGAAATCTGCATTTATTTTTAGCCATGAATTTACAACACTCAGATACCTCACACAAAATGAAGAAGATAAAGTTCATATTAGCTAAGCAGTGATGGTAAAGTAGGTTATTTTTAGTATGAAAGAATACAATGTGGCACAATTTCTAATTCCACTGTGTATCACTAGATGCTATGGCTTATTGTTGTGGAGTAAAAGTACCAATGATAAGAAACAATATATTAGAATATTTATTAGAACATCACAATTGAAGTACTCAATGTTTATTGTGCTGAAATGTGTCATTGCAGTTAAATGAGAAAAGTATTCTGGTTAGTGAAATATTTTGTCTAGCATAGCTGAGGTTTTGCTTATTTACTACAGACCTACGAAATTTTAAGCATTAAGATATATTTAAATATTTATGTAAATATAATGCTCATTCTATCCACTGTTTGGAACCATTCCTCAAAAACTTGCTAGAACTAAGATGAGGAACAACAGTTTTCAGCAGCAAATAGTTAAGAAGCTTATTTTTTTCTTTTTCAGTTTAAAACAAAATTTATGTATTGTAAAAGACTCAATGAGAACATACCACAGCACTTTTTCCCCTGTGAAAGTAATACATGCTAGTTTTCAGGTATTTTAAGTATTCTTTTATCACAATTAATGTCAGTTAAAACATTTATTTAATTCTATTTCTTTAAGCGAGTGCTGTTAAATATATTCAGTATTAATTTTTAATTGTCATTTAGCCCATGTTAATTAAACATAAAATAATCAGACCTACTGAAGGGAAAAAGCATCAAACAAGAGCTTTCTCATAAAGGGCTCCCCTTAAAACACTCTTCTTGCTAATATGAATATATTCAGTGCTACTTTCATGTCTCAAGAAAGAGCAATGCAGTACTTTAGCCAACCATTTCTTAATTTATTTTTCATAGGCAACTGAAGAACAAGGTTTGCATTGCTTGGTATGGAGCTGGGTTCTATGATGAAGTAAAATAGGTGTTAATTGATTCTGACAGAAAAGATAAAATTATTAGATGTGTCACTTCGGATGGTCCCTGAGGCCTCAAAAACAAGGACAAACAGTTTTCTTAAATGAATCACTGCAGCCCTGTGAATAGGAATGTCTCATGCAGGTACCTACACTTTCGAAACAGCAAAATGTTCATCAGAAATAAATTAATTTTAGGTGCAATGAAGAATCGGATAAATGAAGGTTTGTGAGTGCACTCATGGCAGCTAACAATGCTAGTTCTCCCACCAGCCTGTACCCTTTCACTCATCTCACCTTTTCCCAGCTACTGTTGTATCTTTAGGACTTCACCTGTATTATTGAGCAATTTGGAATTAAAGAATATTGGTAAATCAAAGCAGTAGGTAGTGAGGCTCCTCATACCTTAACTAAATGAGCCTTATGAGAAATTAGGTGTAGTCCCTTGACAAAAGATCATCATTTTTCACACATGCAATGCTGTTTAAAACACCAAAACAGTCATGCTGGGAGGATATATTTTCTTCTTCAAGTGATGTCCCCATTTCTGAGAGGTACCACACTCACCTTTCACCTCTTCCTGGAGGAAGAGGTGAAATTATTGTCCCTACCATCACTGCTCTTTTAAAAAATCTTACATGCAAAATGCTTCTAATTCCATTTGTGCTACTCTCTAGGTGAAACTATGACAGCTGTCCAGTCCTCACAGGGATGGTATCTTCAGTTTCCAGAAAAAGATCACATTCTGCCCAAGTATTTAGATTTCACCTGTGGTTTCCATGCCTTGAGGAAATGGCGGTATCTATGTGTTCTCAGCTGCCTATAATCCCTTTTCACACACAGAAGTCTTCACAAATAAAAAAGATTTCAGTGTTAACCAATATTTGTAGCCAAATATTTCTTGTTTTTTCCAGAGCTTTGAAAAGCTGCACCACATGCCTTATGCTAAAGCACTTAACTTCTAGTCACACAGTGCTGATTCCATCCCCTGTGTTTATAAATTTCTTTCCCTTCCCTCTCTGCTTTGATTGTCTCACAACTTATATCAGATAAATGTAGCTCCTGTGCTACTGATAGCCCTCTATAGACCCTTGTTTTCTCCCAGATACCTGTTTTCAAGAACTGGTGGCAAGCATATACAAACAAATAAAATACCTTAACTACTTAATGATTTCTAGGATTTTCTAAGTGGGCCTAATCTCTTTCCATATATTGCAACATGAAGAGTCCACTAAAAGGAATGGTTTCACTGCAGATTTTTTTTCTCCTTCTGCAGGCAATATCACACAGGCATTTATAGTTTATAATCAGCAAGAATCAGAAGATATGGAACTGATAAGGACTTGATAATTTTTTAATGAGATTGAGTTTGAGAAATGTGACAGATTGTTTCACTAGTCTGAGCTCAGTTTGTGAGTTATATTTTGTTAAAAAAGAAAATGAGTTAGACTGAGCCTTAGAAGAGAGATTGTTTTCCTGGTAAACCTCTGAATCTGGGGGAGATGGATCCCGGGTCCAAACTGTGCAAAAGGAGCAGTGAGGGAATCAAAGCAGGGATCTTGGAGCAGAAATAGAGTGAAGTGGTGGACAGGGAACAGCCCCAGACAGATCTTTGAGGGAATGGACAGAAGTCTTCATGTCTTCATGGAGATCGGGAGCAATTGGATAGTTTCTTCTAACTCACAAAAGGCAGCAAGAAATTTAACCTGGAGTCAAAGACTCTTCCAATTCAACTATTTAAAATGTTAAGTATTGTAGTTTTGATTTAAATATAACCTGAACTTTCAAATATAGATTATATATCTGAGGCCTTCTTTTGCGAGGTATCAATAAGGAAAACTTCTCAACAAATTTACTTCAAAAAAGGTCCTGTCATTTTAATACTCACCAGGTATTGTAGGAAAGTGAGCACCTGACATGAAAAAAATATTTTATGGTCTATATTTTAGAATTTCCAGCAGAATTTTCCACTTTGGAGATCTCTAAACATACAAGATAGCCAGGTATCGATGGAAAATTTTGCCACTTGTGGAAGAACCTTGATATCATATCTGCACCCTTGATCCTTTCTCATTTCTATAGTGTATTGAAAAAGTCCTGCATTTCCTCTTTTTAAATTATTTTCTGAGCCTAGTATAGCCCCTTTACAGAGCAGGGTTGGATATACAGATATATGTAGCAGAGACTCAATACATTATTTCCAAAAATCTGGATATATTTATGTGTAATCTATTTCCATTACATGCATATGTCAGCCTTCTGACAAAGTTGATCACAAACATTAATTTGGGCAATTACGGTCTTAGATATCCTTGTCTGGAAATGAAAGCAGAATTTTATAGAGAAAATATAATTTAAGAAAATAATTCTAAAAGAAAACAAAGTAAATATTTGTTTGTTTATTTGTTTGTTATATAATAGCACACCTCTGTCCTTACAGCTGATGTGATGTCATAGTATGTCTTCCATAGCAGAATATTTGTTCACATTCTTTATGGAACCTGGAAAACATCTAGGTTTGTCCTAGCTGGTGACATCCCTTTTTCTAAAAAAACCCCAGAAGTTTATTTAATGGTTTTGGTACTTCATAAAAAAAGGGTAAAATCATGACAGTAGAAATAACTGGAATCAAAAAGAAAAGCATTGTAAAAATGTCAAGTTTGAATGAATGCAAGGCATTTAAAGAACACTATTTCTAATATTTTCATTGTAAAGAAATAAAACATAATGCAAATATTACCAGGTCACAAATGATTGCCCAATACACTTCCTGAGTCACCTTGAACTGTGAAGACTGATCTACTCATAAAGGTTAACTTCAGTAAGCTTGGAAATTCAGCAGTGAGTAGATCCTTTAGCAGATAAAACTAAGGAAAAAGGAAATTTGTGAAAAACCGCCAACTCTTCAAAGTTATAATGCTGAAAGTATAAGTATTTAAACAGAAAAACGTAGAAAGTTTGTAGGAGATCAGCTTAGATAAACTATAAGTTCTTCATTGCCCTCAAATAGAAGAAGAAAGGGTTTAGAAACTAAAAATTAGGAGAGATTACTGAAGAGAAAAATAAAGCCTAGGCATAGAAGAAAAGAACTGAAAGGTCAAGACACAAATGAGATGGAGTTAGCAAAAGGCATAAAAGTGACAAGAAATCAGTTTCTAAGTATAAGAGGAAGACCAAAGAAGGCATTGTTCTGCAACTAATCAAGAAGGAATGCTATGCACAGATAACACAGAGAAGGATGAAGCTTTTAATGACTTTTTTTTGCACCAATCTGCAGTAAAAACATCCATTAAGGAGAAGTGCCTAGTATAATTAATATCAGCAACTAAAGGAGAAAATCTCAATATGGAATAGGAAAGACATGAGTTGCAAGCACTTAGATAACTCAAATCAATGTGATCTGATGAACTTCATCCTAGGATACTGGCTGATGTAATCAAAAAACTCTTAGTGGTTTTCTTTGAGAACTCTTGGAAGACAGCTGTGGCACCAAATGAGTTGAAAAAATAAAAAACCCTGTTCATAAAAGAAGAGAACATAAGAAGCTGGAGAATTATACAGCAGATAGTCTGACTTCATTCCTCAGAATAAAAACAGATCTTTTTAAAATTAAAAAAAAACAAGCCAAAAACTACTTTTGAACACTATGAAGACAATAAGGAGATGACTAAGAGTCTACATACGTTTTTCAAGAACAAATCCAATCAAACCCAGCTGTCTTCCTCTTCTGGCAGGGTAATAAGAATTTGATTAGAGAAGAATGAGGGGAGCAAGGATGAAGCAGTGCTATATAAGCCAAATTTGGAAGTTATTACTGCTACATTTCATATAAAAGTTTAAAAAAACAGGAATTAATGTGTATTTTATTTAGTTCTTATGCAGATGAGAGCTAATTGTGAGGTAGAGAAGAGCTCTATTTATCTGGTGAAATCCTTACATCTATGTGATGAAGTGAGTAAGAAAATAAAGCAGCTGAATATGAGAAAGAAACAAATCTGTATATTGAAGACAAAAGCTTGTCAATCTCATATAGGATAGTGAGTGGTTAAAGACTACACTACCTGATTTAACAGTGATTGGCTTCATGTTGGTGAGCAAATATAGGTTTGAGCAAACTAAGAAATTCATGTCAGACAGAAGTGAAACAGCAATATCCAGGAGAAGAACACACGACACTGTGATAAAAATAACCAAGAACTTGAAAAGGCAAATTACATGTGGCTAGGAAAACTCTTTCCTGAAAGGAGTATATTGGGAACACATTTTGAAGCAAACAGCTGAAGCTGGCATCTGATCAGTACAACTCTGGATGGCTGAAAATTATAAAATCCTGTAACTGGAGTGCAGGAGTTTCCAAAGTGCCTGTGTGGCTCAGATGTCACTGCATCAATTGGTCAGTAATATTTAGTAGCCACAAATTCAGAACAGAACAGGCAACTTGTGATGTAACAGTGGCTTTAAATACTATTTCCTGTGACATGCCCAAGAACAAAACACAGAAAAAGGGTAAAGACTGAACCACAGTAACACACAAACCTGAAAAGTTAATTTTCAAGGAGCAGAGCTGCTCTTCTTAGCAAAAAGGAGCCTGTCTTGACTCTGACTCATTTCTGTGTTATAATTATTTACCTGTATTCTGCAATAAATAAAAAACAAAGACATAGGAATAGATCAAATGCTAGAATTATAAATTACTACACTGAATGGGTATAGCCAGCTGTACTGGTAGAGGATATAAACCCCAGAACAAAGGATCTGGAGTTTTTGGCAAATGACTGGTTGCTAATGTACTGAGATTATGCTTTTACAGTGAATACAAATATGTCACAAAGCCGTTATGAACAGACTTATGGGCTACTGATCACATTATTCCTACCTGTGTAATAATTCAGATGTTTACGCAGTCTCCTACTTTATGCACATTGGTAAGGAAGAGTGTACATAGTTTGACATGTTGCACTTCAGGAAAGATTTGTACTTATTGTTAAAATCATAGCACACCAACAAATATGACAGAAATGTAGGAAGCTCCTGAGGCAGGACCTTAAGTCAGCCAGGCTTTTGTACTAAGCCTATGCCTACTTTTTTTCTTTATAGTGAAATCCCCAAAGAAGAATAAATTGTTCTTAAACTCACAAAAGCCAGGGATTATTAAACTATTAACTAGAATTCTTAGCTTTTAAAATAAAGACAGATTAGAAATATACAGGATTTATATGCAGTTATGTCTCTCCCAACTCACTGCTTCTTTCCTTCCATCCTGTTCAGTGACTAAGACAGAGAAAATAAAGCCCAGTTTTCTGTGCTCCCTCTGCAACACTTCTGAAAATTTTCTTCGGCTCCCTATTTCTTCTGAGCAGCTCAGGTTCTCCTCCACCTGCAGACTTCTACATAATTCAAGTGACTTTCTCACCCTTTTCTGCTTGCCACAGCATGCAGTTTCCAGGAGCCCTGCTTTCTGCCAGCTTCTGTTGCTTCCTGAGAAGAAACGTCTCTTCTCTCTACAAAGAAGTATCTGAATTAATCCCTCTCCTGAAAGGAGGATAACATGCAATAAAAAAATGCAAAGTTACCATCTGTCCCATTCCTGTAAGTTCTCATTAGAAATAAACTGTTCTTTATGGCAGATATGGAGAAGAAAAGAAATAATAATCTTAAATTTCAACAAGAAGGATTCAGGCTAAAGACAAGACAGTGGAGCTGATTACTTGGAAGACTGGAGTCTCTCTCATCATAGATACTTTTAAAAAGAGTCAGCTATTCATCTGTCAGGAAAAATATCAATATAGTTTACCCACAGAATATAAGCAAGAAGATCCCCTATAACCTTTATTTTTTCAAAGTTTATTCAAATGTATTCTGTAGATGCTCTCACATTGTTGATTTCAGCAGGTGTTGAAGCTGGAGAATTCTCCATATTCACGATTACTGGGGACTGGGTGAACCTTGGGAGTGGCATGAAAGCTTACGAGCAGAAAAAAACTACTTGATAAATATATAATGGTTGAGTAAGGACTATTTTAAACACAATGCTTTCAAAGAAGTTATGCTTTAAAGATTTGAGTCTATTTTACTCATACTCATGGCTATGCCCAAAATCTTTTAAAATTGATGTGATGTCGTAACAACACTCTGCACAGGATAGTAGATATCATTTTAGTTCAGTACTGAATGGGCAGAGAAGTGATTTAATGTCTACAGTTAGTTTTTTCTTTGTCAGAAGTATTTCTCCACCCAAACTTGAAAATGTATGAACAACTCAAAAATTAGGTATTAGTGTAGTAACTTTTGAAAGAATTAAGAAAAGATTTTGTTTAAGGTTTTCTTATAGTTGTTCAGCTTAAATTTCATACCACAGGAAAGCAACTGACGGTTTTGTTTTGGTTTGTTTTTTTGGGTTTCTTTTGGTTGGTGTTTTAGTGTTTTGTTTGTTTGTTTGTTTTAGTTTATTCGGAGATACAATCCTTGGTGGTTTTCTTAGGGGTAGGTTGTCTTAGTTCCATTCTGTTTATTGATTTTTTTATTATCATTATTCTCCCTGGGTCTTTTCTTTTAGCTGAGACTAGTAAAGGATTCAAAGTTTTGAGCAGATATTTCAATATTAGTTAGTTGTCAATATTTCTTCTAAATGATACTTTTAACTTGTTCCTGAATTTACTTACGCTATAATTTATAACAGGTTCAGTGCTTAAAAATAAAACTCTAGAATAATGTTTTGGCATTTCTGTGTCAGTTTTACTTTAACCTTCTATAAGAAACATAATCTTTATTTTATGCAAAGGAAAAAAAACACAATGTCATGTTCCACACAGCTCACGGGCCTTGTTTTTTTCCACCAGAGTTATGTATGTTCAATATATGTCCAGAAAACATTTGTAAATGAGGCTTTTTTTTTTGTGCACATCCAATCACACCCAGAATGGCATTTGTGACATTTATTAAGAAAGACAAAAAACTCAAAAAAAAAAAAACAAAACAAACAAGGAAAACAACAACAACCAAAAAAACCCCAAAAACAAAAAAAACCCAGCCAAACAAAACAACAAAAAAAACCCAACCAAACGAAAAAACCCACAAACAGACAAAAAAAAAAAAAAACGATTAAAAACGAATGGGATACTTGTATGGCATAAAGAAATCTTATGGTTATATTTAAAACAGATTTGTATGTTGTTCAGACAGCAAATGTGAAAGTTTAGGAATAGCTGTAGCAGGTTGGTTGGTCCACACACACATGGTAATTTAATATACTATGAGGGGCACCTGCATGGTCGACCTGCAAGGAGACTTCAGCACCATCCACCTGTCTTGACTGAGAACTACAGATAAATGGGATGAAATTGGATCCTATCATATTTACATGTGCTTCATACACAACCTTATCCCTCACAGCATCAGCCAAACAGCCTGGAATTCTGACTCTGGGAATGAATAGAAAGAAGCAGGTCACTTACACCATCTCTGTGTATTTTCCAGTCTTATTTGTTTGTGAAGAAGTTGCTGTGATGGACTGAGCTTTGCTAGGATGGGCTGGTTGAACTGTGCTATTGTTTCTCTGATGGCCCAGGACCAATGTCTTAAGCAAAGTGTTTCACAACAGCGAAGGGAAACGGCTGATAAGCAGATCCTGCTGAGGTGGGGTAATGCTTTTTATCACGTCAATGTCCTTCCTCCCAGTAAGGAAAACTCCCCTCAGGGGAGGTATTGGAGAGCTCACAAGTAAGCCTGAAGGTATGCCTCTCTTCACTCATGTCACTAAGAAGACATAAACCATCACAGACTCCAGAAGCACCCTCTTTCCCCATCCATCCACCCGACTCATTTTCAGTCTGGCATCAGACAGGGCAAATCCCATCCCAAGGGAGTAGTCAGGACATTCCTGTGTAAACCTGAACATACATAACCTTTCAAACTTTGTTGCTCAGGCTCTCATGCTTACCCTCTGTGGATCAAGACTATGAGCTTCACTCCTGCCACAGACACTCAAACTGCAATGATCAAGTCTCTTGTACTTTCCTTCTCTTTCTTTCTTTTCCTTATATATTTTGCTTGTGGTATTTTGTACTTTTATAGGAAAGAACCAAACCATCTACATACCTCCTTTCCATTGCAACCAAATTGTTTTAAAATAAATCTGCCTCATATATAGACCAGTCACTTAGCATTGTCCCACTTTAATCTGCACCAAGGGATCTATTAACAAGAACCTCAGTTACCTGGCCTCAGATTTGGGTCATAATAGATGCAAAAAGACCATCAAATGGGTGCACAAAGCAACAGCAAGGTCAGCATTCACATTAAAATTTCAGGTTTAATATAGGGAGGAGGCCCAAAATTGTCACCCATACAGAGCTGAAAGGAAGTTTTCTAAGAAGGTACTATATCTATGTATAATGACTGTTGTAAATTGCATAATAATTTTTTGTGTGAACTTGTCTTACAGTATAGAGACATCTTTTTGGCACAGTTGTCACACAAACAGGATTACAGAAAGGGGAATGAAGTAGCTTTCAACAAATTAGGTGGTACACTTAAATGACAATTCCTCAGTCTCCCTCTGGAGTTCCTGAGTTGTCTCTTTGATGTTCAGAAGTGTGATAGAGACCAAAATCCACTTCTGGATACTTTTCTTGTGTAGGCCTAACATTTCTTCAGGGACTTTGGGAGGACTCAAACTCTCATTTTAAATAGAACATAAATCAGAACATAGGATTGAAAAAGAATGGAATGACCAATCTCTGCTTTGGACTTTCACTGTGGTGCTTAAATTTCTTAGGGATGAAAATTCACTGAGAGTTCTGTTGTCAAACTGCCAGGTGAAAGGGATCCTTACCTCTTGGTGTTTGCTTCACAACTTAACATTTGTTGTCTTCTAGTATATAATTTCAGCAGAAGACATAGAGTCAATTATACTTTGGTTTGTCTCACCCTTGCTTCCACAGATGGCACTGAGAAGAAGGTAAGTTGCTATGAATAACTTCTCCACAGTAAAGTACAGGGAATTTTATTTCACAGCAGGGAATGGACAGTATTGGTATTCTTTAATCTTTCCAAAAGATGTATTATGATGTATTTAAAACATGTCAGAGAATCAAGGCTTTACTTTAACCCTTTTTTCCTAATATTATGCAATCTAAGAAAGTATATTTCTCTAAATATAATAGATTTGGAAAGAAAATATATGTAACAAATTTATGCCACCTAACTGAAAAATGACTATCATTTCCTCAGCTACCCACCATGAAAAAAATTATTATTAATAGTAGACACTCAATGCTAGCTGAGTTCTCAGCAGGATTATCTTATGCACAGTTTAGTGGACTTTACTGGATTAGTAAAGTCTTCAGGGGCCTATTCCTTTATGAAATAAATTCTCATGTGGTTTTAGAGACTATATAATGTTTGATAAGACTCAGAAAAATCCTTCTGGGAAAGAGGAGAGAACAGCTTCACCACCCCTCTACGTATAACACACCAGGACAATTCACACAACTTGTGAGTCCCTGCCTGCTGAGCAAGAGCTTCCCACATGGAGACAGAAAGTTAGTTTTTGGCTATGTAGGTTGCTCTGGGCACTGGCATACTGGTCCCTCCATCTCTCTCTCTTAATGAAAAAGCTTTTGTATGACTGGAAAATAGGTGTGCTAGCCACATGAGGAAGTGCATTTCAGGTATGTAATATGTGCAGAGCTGTTAAGAGACTTCAGACAGACCTCTGAACAGTCAAGCTCTGCTTATACACCAACAGCATTTCCTCTGTACAACATCTTAGCACAGTAAAAATTCTGTATTTCTATTTTTAATGAAGAGAGGGGAATTAGGATTCACAGCTAGATAACTGATTTTCAGTTAAGGCCATAAGCAAGAAAAATGCAATTTTGCAGTACACTGCAGCAGGTCCTTTTTTGTAACACCGCGAAGGAAACACAGCAGACTGGCATGACCACAGTGAAAACTGTGTCAAGGTTGTGCCCATTTCTCAGTAGCATCTACAAGTGTGGAGAAAACCAAAATTAGCGCTTTTAGAGGCCTTCTCTCTGTGTGAAAAGAAGACCTGAAGGAAAAGCACACACATACAAGGCATAGGACGAATTCCTTTCTTCCCATTTACATCATCACACTAGTGGCATGGGATTATCCAATCTTTCATAAAACTAGCCAATGTGTTACATACTACAGACTTAAAACTCGTTTTTTGTTTGCCTGAGAAATTGTTCTCAGTTTAAAGCATACTAGGACTTTTTAAGAATTTAAAGAGAATTCTGAGGTGCAAACAGAAGTTATTTTTCATTATTTTTATTCTTTAATATTTATTTTGTGGGGTTTTTTTAAAGTGATCATTTTTATTCAGATGCTAACATAGATATTTCAAGGCACCATGTACTGAAACAGAATAGATATTTTTCTGAATTCACTCCAACATGAATTTTCAGATCAGAGACTATTGTTAAATATAAAGCTAAGCGTACCATTCTTGAATTTTTGGTGATTTATGGATCAAGGCATTACTTGTTTGGATCTTTTCTAAGACATAGTTGCTTTAAAGGACTTCCACAGGGGTTACTTTGTGAAACTGGAAGCCTCCCAAGATGCCTTATTTTGACTAATGGCCAAGACAAAACTGTGTTAGAACTTTATATGACTACACAGCCTCCTCCTCAGTGTATTTTAAGCATTCACTCACGTAGTGCTTATGCACACAAAGTTTCCGTCAGTCTTAAAGGAATAACACAAACAGAGGAACTAAGAATTTTTTTTTTTCTTTAAAAGCACCATTTCTCCTAAATTATACAGCTTACCCTTGAATAAAAACAATGTATTTGCAAGAGTTGGAAAGAAATCTTTGCAAAATCCTTTTCTTGTTTCGGATTGGAACATTCCCTCTTGCTGCACACTGCAGCAGAAAGCAGAAGTGATGAGGCACAAGCAAACGACTGAAAAACCATTTTAACTGAACATTTGTGGAATCTAAAAATATAGACCTGACATGGAGAAAGCAAATAAAAGGTGATAAGGATGTGTGATAAAGAATTTTAGAGTAGTGGATTTCCCTTTTTTTTGTCATGCATTTGAGGTTGTCTGTCTCTGGAGCCCATACTCATCTCCTCTATTATCTAGTCTAGAGCTAGTTAGTCCAACTTTCTCAACAACAATAGAAATGCAGTTTCACTCATGGCTCTCTGTTGGAAATATAAACAAATCAGCTAAAGACTTCTCCACCTGGGACCATAAAGCTGAATATTGGGATAAAAGATAAAACTGAAAATTTTAAATCCTCAGTGAACGTTAAAGTTTATGTGGAACACAAAATATGATAAAGTAAATGTGTCAAATGAGTTAAAATCACAACACAGGAAGGTCTTTGCTACCCAGTCTTTAATTCTTTTACTCCTTCTCTCTGTTTCACACATGAGTTGACCGAAGTTTTTGATTGATGGAAATGCCTGGAGAAGTGAAGGTGTATGTAGTGCTGTTCCAATTTATTGAAAGAATGTCTCAGAAGACTAAATCACCATTAATGTATTGTACATATAAATCTAGAATAACAATATCCAAACTCTTCTGATGGGGACTAGTAATCTTAACAGCACTAGACATGTCCTTAAGGAAACCTAAAATACACAAATTGTGACTTTTTATTAGTGAGGTACTTTCTCCCAAGATCATCATTAAAGGAAGTTTATTACACATACTAGCAGGATGCAGAGGCTTTTCAGAAATCTAATTTCTTTATAAAATGTACCTGTTAAATGGTCATTTCTAAATCTTCAAGCTGTCCATCCTGATTGATTTTATTTTCAAAAAACAACTTAATAGGGGTTGAATTTTCCCGGTAGTAATAGCTCCTTGAAGGCCTTTGGAGAGTGAGTAGTGAATTAAACAACCTACAGAGTGACCTAAATTATGAACAACCTCTAGGGCACCTGAGGCAAGTGAACTTTCCCTCACTTCATGCTGGAGCTGATGTACAACAACAACAGTTTTGTGAAGTAATACCTAGCTGCCATTGGCTATTCTTTAATTACTTGAGTTCTCTAAAAATAATAGCTACTGATGCCTGCACAAATCTGGTAACTTAGCTGCTTGTTTGTTGTCTTCAAATCTGCTCACAGAACTCCTAGCTATGTGGAAATTATGTAATAAAATAAAAAAGACAAAAATAATATTTCAGCTGTATTTTTGTAGTTCTAATTAGCAGCAGTTTTGATAAACATTTAAATTTGTAACTGTTGGTAAACAGTGCTTACTTCTTTTCCAGTGTTAATTCAGCTGAAGAGAGCTAACGTGAACCTTTCTTCAGTGTCCTCTGAACTAATTGCTGAAAAACAATCAAAGCTATTTTCATTAACCTGAAATTTTAAGAGACATTTTTATTTTAGCTCAAACAATCTGAAGGGGGAAAAATATCAAATTTTTTGTCTACTTTCCAAGCAAGAAATATGCCAGTGGAATTTCTCATGGTTTAAAAAAAAAAAAAAAAAAAAATCTCCTCCTTAATTGGATAGAAATATCTACTTGGTCACACCTCCAGATTCTCTAAAAGTGTATCTAGTTGTATGAATTTAAAACTACACTTAAAGAGAATAAAATTTTTATAACGATGTTCTAAGTACCATAGGCACTTCATAAAATAGTAAGAATTTTTGGTCTGTATCATATTTTAAATGTAAGACCAAAATTAGCAGAATTGAACACAGAACTTGCATGAAAGCAGAGTGACATAATGTTGTTTGTGGGAACAGTATATCTGTAATATTATACTTCTAGTATTGTTTTTGCAGCTAAAAGGAATTGGGCACAGAAATTTCAAAGGTTTTATTGGAATATGCTCAGTTCATATTTAGTATCACCTTATTGACTTCATAAGAGAAGTGTCAAATACATTTTTGTGTATGCATGTGACACAATCTAGGAAGCTCATGCTTTCCAAGCTCATTTTCAGTTTTCCCTTTATTTTGTATCATCTCTTATTTATTAATTAATTTTCTTTTTATTTTTAATACCAATATTTTGTCTCTCCATTAATGACTGTCTTAAATAACTGTCCTGTCTTTATTTGGTGGCTTATAATTTACTGAAAGGGAACCACAGAGGGTATAGAGTATATCCAAATTTTCTTCTTTGTTCTTTCTTTTAGCTTCATTCCTTGATATTTCAGGAAACTCATCTGGGGAATGCCTTAAGACAACCTGCTTTTTTTCTCTTATCCTGAATCTTTTGATTCTTAAACATAGGTGACTGTGGTGGTGCTTGCATGTTCAACTTACTAAGCAAAAAGCCAGGTAAAGCAGACAGTTTGTGGAACCATCTGGAGGAAATATTTCTCATGCTTTTAACTATCATTGGATGGTTGTGTTCTGTGAGCTACATGGTCCTTGTGATTCCTAAGATTATCTTTTTCAAACAGAGATAGTACAATACATTTTCCAACACAATATCGTGTGAAATGTTCTCCATATGAATTTAACAACTGTTAACATCTTCAGTTTCATGGTTCATATTGTCTAGCATTGGGGTCAGAAAAATATGGCAGTACTCGCTTGGGACAGCAAGTGTCACAGTAAAAGTAATTTCACTCTTTCCTTTATCAGCAATGTAAGTTACTTTGTAAACAAATTAAACCACTCACCAACATTTTACCACAGTTTTTACATACCAACCTTTTGTTCTGAGAGTTCTGTTCATTATTCTGTGACCACTGTAACCCCCAGCTACTGCAGTAGTCCTCTTCCTTTGCTGCATTTCTGGACTTTCGAATAATAGGTGTGCATTAAATATTTTTCCATCTATTTTAGATTCTTCAGTATTTTTCATAGGTTGCTTTACTAACTGTATTAAAGAAAAAAATCCTATTTCAATACACAAATAATGAGCATTTTAACCATTACCTCTATTTTGTAGTATACAAATTTCATGACATTAATATTTCCACAGAAGAGGACATTTTTAACAATGAAAAGAAATATGGAAGAAGGAAAGAGATTTAAAAGTGGAAGACAGAATTAAAATATGGACAAATCTTTAAAATTTTATCTTTCCGGCATTTATTTTTTTGTATATTTTAACAGTAATAGGTACTTAACTTTGGACAAGATGATGCATATTAGGGTATTTGGATTATAGGCATTGATGAACCCCAGGGAAGGTTTAGATTTTATATTAGAAAAAATTTATTCACAAAAGGTTTATAAAGCATTGTAACAGGCTGCTCAGGAAAGTGGTTGAGTCACCATCGCTGGAGGTATTTAAAAGGTGTAGATGTGGCCCTTTGGAACATGATTAAGAGGTGGATTTGGTAGTGTTGGGTTAATGCTTGGATTTTATGGTCTTCAGGGACTTTTCCAAAGTAAATGATTCAATGCCTAGGAGTAGTACAGAATTGTGCTGGATAAAAACATCTTAGGGATAGTGTTTTTGAAAGGGACATGTGCTTTTCACCCAAAAAAGTTCTTTCTGATAGATGACTACTCAGTATTTCACCATGTGACTTCAGCGTGCTTACATTCATATACACCACAGTGTCTTTATGCTTTTCGTACCAGTAATTCTGACAGCTCATATGTAAGTTTATACAAAGCCCCAATATTTTTTTTTTCATATAATTTGCACTTATTTACACTGCCAGAACTAATAACTTACCTAGAAGACATGCTGGATCAAAAGACCACCCTGTATGTTCTGTTTAATGGTTTAGTTTTTCTGAATTCTATAGCCCTCTAGTAATGTTCATCTTTGCATATATTTGATTAATGAATTGACTGTAATAAAGGCCTGAATACAGGTCTGATATCCAAGACTACCCGAATCATAATTTTGGTTCTTGATGACTGAACACCTGTGAGTTGGTATGTTACACTTTAGCATTCAAAGCAAGCTTCTGGGCACATTATTTTCACAGAAATATTATGGACACTTATAATGCTTCTAACCATTATCTGAAGCCAAATTGAAGCCAAACGTTGAGGTTTTTGTGGCTACAGCTCCAAGAATTCCTAGTTATGAAATTTTCATTATTTGTGTGCTTTCCATAATTATTTAATCCATAAAGGAAAAAAAATGCATTGGAACATCCTTATCTATTCATAGCTTAGACATAAATGATTGGATATTTTCATTACTACTAATCTGTGCTTGAAATCATGGGGAATTTTAACTATTATCAAAACAGCTTTTGCATTCTGGTTGGGCTTTCTTGCATTTTGTATTGAAGTTTTTTACCCAGTTCCCAGTGGTGTAAGTCTGGGTTGCTGTTGCATGGAGTGGTCTTGAGCCCAGATAGCTGTTTGTTGTGTCTGCACAAGCAGTTGCATATGTGAAAAGCCAGATCAGGAAAAAATTATTCTGAGAAGCATCAGTTTCATGATTTGAGAAGCTGCATATCTTTCTGGAGCTCAAAGAAATGCAATAAATGCCAGTCTGAAGGCAGGAGGCAGGACTGTTCTTTTCCACAAATACTTAAATTAAGTTACCATTAAGTAGAAGGTCTTAGTAAAATTCCAGCTTAAGTTATTGTGATTAGGTAGTGGGACACATTCTAATACTGACCAGACTTCTCCACGCTACTGCATGTTTATATCTACATGTCTCAAATTTTCAAGTTTCAGTGCTTGCTGATATTTTAGACTTTTTCTGTGTATGTTGTTTATCATGTTACATAAGGGATGTCAACTTTATGTATATAAAGTTTGCGTCTTTTCTGAGATATCTGCTACCTAAATGTCCTTTATGTCACATCTGTATTTGTGTAGATGTCTGTTTCCATGCATATGTAAACATAAATTTTGTAGCTGTACTGGCTATACTTCTGTGGCATTTGCTGATCATTCCATGTAAAACCTTTAAGTGAGACTTGTTTTGGTGTGTTCCCTATTAGAACAGCTGAGCAAAACATAAGAGCTGTACAGTCTCTTTAGGGAGTACAGCAATTAAAAACACAATGCCAACATCAACATCTTACCTTCCAGGGAAAAAAACAAATCAAAACAACATAAAAAACCCAAAAAGACAACTTATCACTGTTTAGTTACAGTATCACTTAGAGAAATAAAACATTTATACAGTATGCACTTACAAATACTTAATACCAACCCAATAAATAAACTAATGATTTTCAATTAATCCTAGAGATGCCCCATGCTGTTAATTGGACTAGTTAATTTACCACAGTGCTGTCAGACAAGTACCACTTACACATGCCATTTCACATACTGAAGAAATTGTTTTATTTATATCAGCTCTCATAGAAATCCAAAAGCAATTTCCTCAAGTATTTTACTTCAAAGGGTTTAAGATAGCTGTTATCTCTTCCAAAACCAGTAAAAGTATACTTTGGAGTTTTTGCTTTTCTTTTTGATTTTTAAATTTAGACAGACCCGTGGTTATTATTTAAATAAATATTGATAATAAAATTATTTATTGTTGAAAAACCCTATTTTACTGTTTCTGGGGGGAAGGTTTCTGTTTAATTTTGTAGGTTTTCTATTTAGCATTCAAATTTTTCAATCAAAATTCTGGTTTGTTTTTCAGAAAAAACCATTAATAATAAGTAGGTTTTTCCATTTCCTACCTTGCCATCTTTTAAATTCAAGCAACAGAGCACCTGACAGTGTCCCTAGTGTTACTCACACTGCAATTTTTTTCCTCTTCTTTCTAGACTAGTTGACAAAATACATCACTCTGTAAATTTGTCACTGAACAGGATAAGATTTAAAGTGGCTTCAGACCAAAAGGAATGACAGTTTAATAGGGAAAGTATAAGCTACACACACAAGCAAAGCAAAACAAGGAATTCATTCACCACTTCCCATGGGCAGGCAGGTGTTCAGTCATCTCCAGGAAACTAGGGCCCCATCACACATCATGGTGACTGGGGAAGAAAAATGGCATAACTAAGAATGTTTTCCCCTCCTCCTACTTCTCCCAACCTTTACTGACGGGAATGATGCTGTATGGCATGGAATTTCCCTTTGGACAGATAGGATCAGATGTCCTGGCTGTCTCCTCCCAGCATATTTTGTGCCCCAAGTCTACTTGCTGGTGAGGTCATCTGATAAGGAGGAAAGATCTTTATGCTGTGGAATGTTGTTTTCTTTTTACTTCCACTGTGTCCTACAGTTTGTGAAAAAGACCCAGTGAAAGAATAATGTATTATGGCTGGTTCAAAATGGGTAATTTGAGCTGCTTGCTAGTAATTCCAAGAGTATAATTTAGTTAAGAGTTCAAGAAGTGTTTGGAAAATGTCCTCAGGCAGATGGTGTGAGTCTTGAGGTTGTGTTATGCAGGGCCAAGAGCTGGATTTGATGATTCTTGTGGGTTCCTTCCAACTCAGGATATTCTGTGGTTCTGTGATTCTAGGAGTTTTATGCCAGATTAAACTATCTTGGAAGGTTATTTACCTTGAAGTTATTTCCAGAAAAGAAAAGACTTACTCACCTTTCTGGCCATGATCCCTGATCTTCAACTGAAAAATGTGTTTATTATTTCACTTCCTATTTTTGTAGATATCAGAAAAATATTTGTTCATATGTGCTTAAATTGCTTGCAAAGCTTTTGTCATCTCTGAGATATGAGTCTTCGAGACAATAAAAGATCTTTTACACATAAACAACTTTATATCATTTTGTGAAATAAAATGAAATGGTCAAATGTCTCCAATTTATATTGTCTTATTCACTAGGAAAAAAAGGTAGGACACAATTCATACAAATAGAAATGTGAGGCATAACTGCATCTACTTGCTAATGGAGTGAAAGGCTGAAAAATACAATAGAAGGCTTTATTGCAACCTTGGATGTACAGGCAGATAATATGATGAAACAACTCTAAAAATATTCTGCATTTACCAAGTTCTTATGCAAAAAAAATTCTGAAGATTTGAACCTCTCTAAAAATATTCTGCATTTACCAAGTTCTTATGCGAAAAAAATTCTGAAGATTTGAACCTATTACCTGAGCTTTTTCTAGAGGAATAATGTAGATAGAAAGGTAGATCAAACCTGTGAAAATGCACAGCATGCAAAAAATAAAAATGGATGTAGCACGGTACAAGTAGAGAAAACAGTAAGAATTATGCTTGCATAGTACATAAATGATCTATAGTAAGATAAGGAGGAACTTTAAAATAGCTGAATTCTTTGATTAAAATCACAAAGCTGGCTAAGGACAAAATTAAATTAGATTGGACTAGTCTGCAAAAAAAATATAAATTCAAATAAATATAAGTTTAAAAGATATTTAGAATATTCCTGTTAGAACAAACTAAGAATGGTGATAGCACAAACAGGAATAAATGTTGCCCATTTCCTGGGATTTACTACCTTTAACAACAGCATTCAAAATCCACATTCAGCAACTTTTAAAATTGACCAAGGAAAAAAATAGCTCTTTTTTTGTTTTTTTTTTTTTTTTTAACCAGGACTTGGAAGAGATGAGTTCGATACTGATTTGAAATGTTTCTTCAGCAATCTATGTCCTTTAAAAATGGGGATGATGCTACTGACCTATCTGATAAGAATGTACCAAGCATTTGCACAGTGGTTTAGAAATTCCAGGTATTTGATTAATATTAAGAATTACCTTCAATAAAACCAAATAATGCTGAACAGAAATAAATGTACGTGTGACAACACAAGGTCTTTTCTTCAGTGGAAAAAACCCATCATAGCGGTACTCAGCAGGAAACAAGAGTGGTATTCACATTAGTGTGGATGGTAAGTTATATTTAAATTCCACAATAGAAAGCTCATAACTTTCAAATAGGTTTCTTTGTCAGTGATAGACTGAGGAACATCAGATGTAAAGACAGCAGCGAAATCCAATGTTTTAATTCTTCCCGAAGTTTAAAGCTTTGTTATACAGAGATACTCAACTCTTCGAGATTATTTTATGCTAATGAAATCACATAGCTAATTTCTGAATTATATAATGAATAAAGTAATGTATAAATAGCATTTTTTATTATCTAATTCCTTAGTCTTCAATCACAAGTGACAAATATTCTATCATAAATCTTTTTACCCATTATCTACCCTCTCTACTTGTAATATAAATAAAGCTGCAAAGAGCGGAAATGACACAAGGGAATACTGAGAAAAGCTAAATGAGTGAGGAAATCTGTGTTGCTCTTAAGCATATCTGAGGGAAGTCTTGGGCGTTTCCATGGTTATATTCTGTTCTGCCATTGCTTATGGAAATTCAGTAGATGAGTTACATTTATGTTAATAGGATATTAGCATAAGCAACTGTTGAAATCATATATTATATTTCTGTGGTCTACCAGGAGAGGAAGCACAAAGGATAAAAAGGAACAGAAGTTCTGAGACATGTGAAGACTCCAAAGTAAAAGAAGTTTTTTGCTAAGGTCTACTATTTTGCTTGCATAGAGGTTAATCCTAGTAATTTATTACATTTTATAGTTGCAAAAATATAGAAAAAACCCTCCAAAACACATATCAGACAATGAGATGAGGAAACTTAGAAGATTTAATAATAATAGGCACATTATTTGCATGAATAAGAGGACAGTAACTCATCATGAAATAAGATAATTAATTTTTTTTGTCTTCTCCTTCATTAAACTGCTGTCAGAATTTGTGCTTCAAAAAACAATTGATTTCACTTTAAGGGTATAAAGAGAGGAAAGAGGGGAAAAACAATCTTTTCTCAAAACCAAAATACAATTGTCAGAACTTCTAGATAGGACAGATAGCAAAATATAAGGAGAGTAAAGCAGCCCCTAAAACACAGGGTCTGAGAGTTTTTGAGTCAAGATCAGAGAATAAATACCAGCAGAGTTTTGTGGTAAGGACCCATCATAAACCTCCACAAGATAAGACAATTGATGAGGCTTTTTGTAGAGAACTGTCTGAAGTCTCATGGTTTCAAAACCTGGTTCTTATTTGGGTTGTCAAACATGCAGTCCTCTTCTGGGAAGAAAATACTGTGCAAGCAATTCAAGGGGTTTGTAGATTATGGTGGTGATTATCTCTCCAAGGCAAGGGCTAGAGGACTTAACTACTTTAATGCTCTACTTGTCCTGGTGTTCACAAATTGGGATCATAACTGTGGTGGCCAGTTAGTCTGTGGTACAAGGAACAGAGAAAGTTCTTGGTGAGACAGTCCCTAGTACCAAAGACTTCTGTCCAGTCACGGTGAGAAGAAAAGCCTCTGCCAGACTGCTTTGTTCTGTTATGGTAATGCACCCCAGTTCTTCATTCCTGGTTGGCCGTTGGCTGCTCCACCCCCTTGCTGCCTTATCTGTTTTGTATCCCAGAAAGTTCTCCACTCCATGTTCCCCGCATTGGCCTTTACCCCTCACCACTCCCCTAGAGCTTCCCCATTGGTCCCCATTCCCTAGTCCCGCCTTTGCACTGCCCCTGTGCCATCAGATCATTGGTTTCTGGCACTTGCTTCATTCCTGTAATTAAACGTGAGTTCTCCATTGTTCTTGTCTTTGCCTCTGGGATCCTTCACAGCGTGGAAGCAATACACTGCTCCTGTGGAAATCTATGCAAAGACTCTTCCTGACTCTTTGCCGTCGACCCATAGTACTGAAGCTACCTGTGCGTTTGTGCGCGCACGTGTGTGAGCGTGTGTGGCTGATCCTGCTGAGTGGCTTCGCTTTGGAGATGCTTTTGAGATATTGCAACACCTTGCGCTCTGGCACAGAAGCTGCAGAGACCAAGATAGTGATACATACTATGGACTGATTGAATTCAGGATCTAGAGGAAAGATCTGGGAAAATAAGCAATATCATTTAGACTCTGGACTTATGCCAGAGAGTGGCCTTCAGTTTACTTAAGGAATTACAAGGCAGAATACACAGAGAAATCATGAAGTAGAAATGTGCCTATGAGAGATGGCTTATTCTATTTAAAGAGAAAGAGAGAGAGAGACAAGAAGAATAAGCAAACTACTTCAGAGGTCAGGAAGACCAAGGATTTCCCCAGAATGTCCACTCTGCTATATAAAGACCTTCCAAAAACTGAAAAGCATCCAAGAATTGGAAACTACTACGGGCAGCAAAGAAGGAGCATAAAATTATAGCTTGGATAAAGTTATTGCTTGGACACTTCTGCGTGAAATTAGAAGAGCCAAAGACTTACTGAAGTTAAAATAAGAAAGTATCATGAAATGTAATGAGGAAGAAATGTTCAAGGCAGGCGTAGGAAAAGAAAATTCAGAGAAGAGATGTATCTGTTGCTAAACAGCAGGGAAAGTTAGTAATGGACGATGTTGAAAAGTCTGAACTACTCCATGCCTTTTTTCCTTCTGTTTTCAGAGATAAAGTCTGATTACAGAAGTGGGAAAGCAACAAGTCTGGGAAGCATTAATGTCTATGAGACCAGATGGAATTCAATTGAAATTGCTGAAAAAGTATTCTGATGTGATTGCAAGGCCTCTCAGTAGCATCTACAAAAAAAATCATAGCAAATTAAGAAGGCCTCATATAATTAGAGGATGATACTGGACTCAGCTATCCTTAAGAAATACAAAAGGGAGGATCCAGGAGCCTCTCAGCCAGTCAGCTTCCCCTTGGTCCTTGGAAAAATCACAGACTACCTTCTCATGGAGTCCATTTTCAGGCTTGTGAAATAAAAGAAGGCAATAAGGGAGATTTTATGTGGATTTACCAGGAAAAAAATGTTTGACCAACCTTATTGCATTTTATGTTGAAATGACTCTCTGTGCGGATGAGAAGGATGTGGTAGCCTCTACTCCAGTAAGGCTTTTGTCCCCTACAGTGGAAAAGAAGTAAATATATTTTATTACCTATGATTTTTTTTTTTTTTGTTTTGGTTTACTTTTCCATATACCATATAAACAATTCAAAGCATTTTTGTGACAGAAGTAATAATTTTGCCTTTCTTTCTTGGTTATTTCAACCTCATTTCCTTACTTTCAGGTAAAACATTTCCATTGCAGGAATAAATATTTGCAGATATAATTAAATGCAGAAATTAATATGTTCATAACTATCCACACATCACTTGTCAAATTAAATACATTCTTAGATATTTATGAATTATTAAAAATTATTAGCTAACTTGTATAATACTGTTGAAATTAATATTTTAAAAAATAATTTCTGGTAATTAACACTCTAAGTAAAATTCAATTATACTACTACGGTAAATAAAGTTATTCTTTTTTGTTTGTAGGGGTCAAAGTTTCAATCAGTGCAGAAAAAAACTATTAGACTGAAATAAATTAATTTGCTGAGGACTCAAGGAACATTAAGAGATTCAAAATTTCAAATAACATGACTGAAATAAATCACTTTTTATTTAGAAATCAATATGTTTTCATTTCATTCTCTAAGAGCAAATCCATATGCTTTTACAGTTTACAATTAGAAATTCATAGATACATAATGTTTCTTGTTTTATCTTAGAAATGCAATTTCTTTAAGAAGTTTCCTGAATATATATGGAACTTTTCTGTCCCTGGAATTGAGCAACATGTACATTTGATTGTCCAATATAAAAGACTTAAAAGGAAGGAAATAATTTGTAATACTGTAATTAAGAGAACATTCAAGATTTAATAAAACAGTATGGAGACATGATGTTTCTCTGAAACATTCTTACCTTATACTTAGCTAGGTGTATCTACTCAGAACTGTTTGCTGAGTTCAGGAGCAAAAATACATCTGCATAATTTTTATTCCTTTTTGTTCCCAGCTTTTTTCAACACACCTAAATGAGTACAACTTCAATTTTGTATTTCTTCCTTCACCAACAGACCTGTCCTGTAAGATCCAATCCTGTAAAGTCCATTGAAGTTAATAGGTTTGCAGGAATATTCCTGCTAACGCACCTCAGAAGATATCATTTCCAGTGACATAAAATGAGGAACCCAACTATATTTGAATTCTCTGTAAATTGTTAACTGATAATAAAAAAGAACAATTTAGTCCAGAAGTCACTGAGGTTTTTTTTTTTTCCACTGACTTAATTCCATAGTTTTATTTTTATTAGCTTTCAAAAATAGAGTAGAAGGATGGAATTATGAGTTATAGGCTTAGTTTTCTTTGGTGCAATTTATTAACCTTTTGCATAGTTTTCCTATACACATCTAGATTAATAACTGAACTAAAGACATTAAGGCCTCTACCCTCTGCATAATAACAGAATAAAAATAATGATTTTTTTTTATATTATTAAGCTATTTGAATGAGTTGGCATCTGTCTACATATAATTTTTAGTACATTGAATGTGACAGCAGCAGAAATAATTAAAGGCATGATTTTCCCTTAGTACAGGGAGCAAAATGAGCAAAACAGTCCAAGATGCAAAGATATAACTACAGTATGTGACAGACTAAAAGAATCAGAAAGGACAAGTGTCTCATTGCAGACTAGCAAGCAGCAGTGACAAGAAAGAAATATTCTCAACTGGTACAAGTTAGCTAAAATCAAGTATGGTCCAGCTCACTCTTCTCTTATTCCTGTAATCCCATTAAACAGTTCAAGGTAAACAGCTGGATAGCTGCATGCCTCCTGCCCTTCTCTCCACCTCTGAGGTTGCTAAAGCTGTGACTCACTGCAACAGGGCTACTTCATCCATCTTTCTGTCATTACAAATTCTGAGCTAAACAGGAAGGAAATTCCCAGTGGGAAGTTGATGACAGGCAGCAAAGACCAGGTAGGGCTAGCTATCCTATAGATGCAACAAGTTGATTAGTTTCTATTCCTTGAGCTGGCATCTTAAAAGGTATATTGCTATAAATGGTATATTGCTGCTTAAATTCCTGCCACAAATGCCATGAAACAGTAATAAATTAGTTCAATATATCACCACTGTCAAACAGGTAATGCAACAAGTAGGATCAGGCTCAGTATGTCTGTGATTCCACATATAGCAAAACTAGCTCAGGAATATGGGGGAAAAATGCATGTTTGATCCTGACCTATTCATGCTCACAGTTATGCTCTCAGCAAGCTAAATTAGAGGTGTAAGATCATATTCCCTTCTCCCAGCAGGTATTTAAGAACATAAATCTGTCTATATATCATCAATCACTTGTACTCCTCCTAGGTGTTGAGGTCAGCAGAGACAAGATGTGCTGGCAGGAGCTGTGCCCTCTCCTTTCCAGTAGGAACAGTGCTATTGCTTCCCAATGAGCTGAGCAAGACCAAGGACCAAAGCTCCTGAGGTGGCTCATGGAAGACACTGCTGAAGCCTCTCCCAGTTCCCTCTCTCCTGGCCGCTGCCCAACAGCTGCAGTTGAGGCCCTGCTGTGGTGTCTGGCCAGGATGGGTGGGAGCATTGGACCTATTAGCTCACTGAAGATACTGACAATAACATGGCACATGTAATTTTTTTAGTCACTGCCAGAAGCCCCTGGCCCTGGAGTGCTCTGAGGTTCAGGATCTGGGACCTGTGGGGCCTCAGCCTGGGCGTGATCTGGGAGGATACCCTGTGTGTCTGGAGATGGGTGAGTCTCACCTCCCTGGGGCTGTGCGGTACCGTCTGTGGTGATGGCATGAGCAGCCACTGTCCTTGCGGAGTGCAAACTCCAGCCTTGAGTGTCCTTGTTCAGAGCACTTGAAAGAGTGGGTCTGGCAAGAGACCACCTACACCCTCGGATCCTCTATACATATTTGACTTTCCTGAACCTCTCAAGCAGAGATTTAAACTAAACATCAATGCCATGGTGGACATCTGCAGCCAGCTCTGAGACAGGTTTGTCCCCAGATGTCAAATATCAGCTCTAATACCTCTCAAGTTGTTCAACAGTAGCAGAGGGCACCTAGATTTTCAGTGCTCTGACAGCTTGTCAGTCAACAGCAGTTCTTAGTGGATCTTGAATTATGAAGTCATTTGACTTATTCTTTAGGGAACCGAGAGTTCCCCATAGAGTGACAGCAGCTACCGCAGCCCCAGACTAGACCATGACTACACATTCTCAATTTACTATGAAGAATTTCCCACAGTAGCATTGCTATGATCTATGTCTTTTTCCTGGGCATTGACATGTAATCAAGGAGTCCAGGAGTTGTTTTCTCCCTTTCTTCCTCAGTTCTTTTCCTCCCACTCTTCTTCCCAAATTCATCCCAAGAGAGCTCATTACTTTTCTGGTAGGAGTGAAAAAAATGCCTGTCCAAGGTTCCTTCATATTTTCTCATCCAAAATATTAAATTACAGCTATCCCTGTATAGATGCTTTTTTCAAGCCAGTTCCATGATCATTTACCCTACTGTTATAGCTAACAGGACACCAGCCAGCATCAGTGTGGGTACTCTGCTTCAACTGCTGTGCAGCTTTCACATTACAAGCCACTTGGCTTTTGAATTTTCCTAATCATGAAGAGGTTTGGATTAGAAAGGACCTTAACGATCATCCAGTTCCAAGCCCAATCTCCCCATGGTCAGGGACAGCTTCCACTAGACCAGATTGCTCAAAGTTCTATCCAACCTGGCCTTGAACACTTCCAGGGAGACACAACTGCTCGGGGCAACCTGTGCCAGTATCTTACTGCCCTCACAGATGCATGTAAATATTTCTTTCTTACTTCTTCTTTACAGCTAATCTCAACCTACTCTCCTTCAGTTTAAGGCAATTACCCTTTTTGTATCACTACATGCTCCTGTAAAAAGTCCAACCACAGCCTTCTTGTAGGCCTCCTTTAGGTACTGGAAGGTTCTATCAGGTCTCCCAAGAGCCTTCTCTTCTCCAGGGTGTACAACCCCAGCTCTCTCAGCCTGTCTTCATAGGAGAGATGCTCTAGTTCTTTGATCATCTTTGTTTCTCTCCTGTGGACTTTCTCCACATCTTTCTTATATTGGGGACCCCAAAGCTGTGCACAGTCCTCTGGGTGGAGTCTCTCTCAAATGACCAGAGTAGAGGGAGAGAATCAGCCTCCTAGTCATGCTCCTTTTGATGCAGCCCAGGATACAGTTGGCTTTCTGAGCTTCTCATTCGTCAATAGCCCCAGTCCATCTTCTCAGGGTTGCTTTCAATCCTTTCTTTGCCCAGCCTGTGTCTGTGCTTGGGATTGCTCCAACACAGGTGCAAACACTTGGCCTTGTTGAACTTCATGGTTAGTACATGGTTAGTACAGGGCCACCTCTCAAGTTCCCACTGGATGGTATCCCTTCCCTTCAAGTATGCCAAGCACACCACACAGCCTGGTGTCAGTAACTTTAGTTTGAAGACCTCGTCACCAGTTTGGCAAGCCTACTACCAAAGATGCTCTTCTCTTTCTCTAACAGGTGGACCCCATCAGCCCCCAGTGGACCAGATTTCTCAAAATGAATCCCATGGGTCTAACTAGTCTAACCGCTTGCTGTGGCACCAGTTCTGTAACTACGATCTGCCAAACTCAACTGGCCCTTTCAAACCTCTAATCATAGAGAAATTTCAATGGTGTATCTGTCTATGCACACTTGAGTACACATTCCACACACCACAGTAATAGAGATTACTGATGTACACGATATACAAAAGTAATAAGTGCACCCTTAGCTCTGGAAAGACAAAAGAAACATTTTGTAATTCTTTAGCAGATATAATAGTATTCTGAGGTGTTAGATTAACAGAGGTTTCTGTTGTTTTGGTTTTTCTTTTTTTCTTAAAGAGAAGAATGTTGCTTTTAGTCTGTGGATACCACCCCTCAATTGATAGCAGCTCCTCAAAATCACTAAGGATACACTATGCACATGCTAGATAAATTAAACCATTTAGGGAAAAGTTTTAGAGTGCTCATGGATTAGTGCAAATTTATTACCTCTTCCGGCCATCTGGAACTGGAAGTTTAAAATCCAGAATAAGAAAGAGACTCTATATATTTTCAGTGTTTGGGTATTACAAAACTATAACACATGAAATGCATTATTGCTCTCATGATAGAAAGAAACTGAGTGTAATGGTTTTTCTCCTGTTTTCATTTTCCCTTCTCTCTGGAGTTTCTGCTGAGAGGAATAGAACTGGCTTCCCTGACAGAGTAACAATTTGGGTTTAAGAGGAACATGGCTGGTTTTCTGAAAAGTTTGTGTTTTGCAAGGACATGTCACAATCTTAACAAAGGAGAAGGGAATTGTACTTTCTTTCATATCTCCATCTTTTGCTTGCAACTCAAACTGTTCTAAGGTTTTTGAGCTGCCAAGTTGTTTTAGTGAAAATCTGTCATGTTGAAAAGTCTTAAAGCCAGACTTTAAAGGATCAAGTTATGAAAGAATATACTGCTTTTTCTTCCTAATAATGCTCTAGTAAAACTGACTATTGGTGCCTCAGGGTAGTAGAAGTGTAATTCCTGAGGCATTCATATTTCATGTTAAGTACACATTGCCATGAGTTCTGTGATTCTACTCAGAAATAACTCCATTTCTTTACAATCAGCTGTGCTGCCCTTCAGGAAGGTGGAAAGGAAATCAGCTTGCAGGCAAATTTGCTAACAGCAGTGATGTAAAACTTAAAAACTTTTTATAATATTATGCACTCTTTCGTAGTGAATATTAAATCATTGATATATATTTTAGTATTTTTATATTAAAAGGATATTTGGAAAACATTTGTACTACAAAGATTTATGTTTAAAAAGAAAAGCCTTTAAGTCTAGAAATGTGTGTTATCATAATATTATCTGGCAGGAAATTAACATACTGCTTGGCTTAGTGATATCAATCTTTTCAATGCCAATTTGCAATTACATAATTGATGGCATACAAGCAACTTTATGAAGGTGTTAATGATGCACAGCAGACCAAATAAGCTACTCCCATATGTCAGGAAACAGTTCTAATAAATTCCTCATACAAATATTCACTCCTATGAGTAATTCTTTTAGATGTCTTCTACAGAGAAAGGGGAAGCAGATACATGTTAGTATGAAAACAGAGCTTCCACTACCACTGACAACGACTTATGATTATGATCCAAAATCCTAACTTTGTGTCTTGGGCTTTATTCTTGACTTTTGGTGCATTCATTCTGGTGCTACACAAAGAGTCATGTGCCTAAGCATCATCATTCTGCCTTTGGAAAAAGGATTAATATCTCCCTTGACATTCAGAAAAACTGCACTTAGCAACCTGCCTAGCTTGAACAATTTTCAGAAATCAGTGCTGATTCAGTGTCAAGATTATTGAACACACAGTGCAATATGTTATTTCTGCATAAAGAAATGGATTTATATGCTTATCAATTAGCTCCAATCCTACCTCCTTAAGTTAGACAAAATAAATAATTTTGAAATTTCTGTGATCTATGACAGGGAAGCCCAAAGATTGATTTTAGAATTTCACTTTTCTTTTCCCGTGAGGTATAACTGGAATTGAATGGAAAGCATTCTTGTACTATACACACAGATTTCATTATAGTAACTTAAGTGTATTACATATTTATATAGAATCCATTTGTTGCCAGAATTAACAGGCTCTGTTAATTTCATCTTGATGAATGCTTCCATGTAAAGTGGTCACTATAGAATAAGGTTTCTGGAAATAAGTGGAAGTCAGGAAGCACCATTTTGGGACTACTGAATTTGAATTACGTTATATCATAAGCATTTAAAACCGGGTACTGCACTCACCAAATCTGGTATCATAATGAGATCATTCTTCCATTTAAAATATGTAGACTCCTCATGCAGATAGGGAATAAAGGATATTGTTCTTTGGAAGAAATGACGTTCCTAAACTCCAGTATCCAAAAGGAAAGAACACCTTTCTCATGCAGCGACTGATTCTGTAGGATACTTACCAGAGGCTCAGTAAACTCCATTCCACAGCTGTGCAGGTCAGACAATGGGAAACCACCATCAAAGAACATAGCATGAATTGGTTTGAATTATCACTGTTTCAAAGCATATGTCATCCTAGTCTTTTGATTATATTCTGCCTTGCAAAGGAGGAATTCAGCAGAGTGCTATTCTTTCCTTACACTTCACTTTCCAGTCTCTTTTTTTACCTGTAGGCTTCTGGCTGTGGGCTAAAATCTTATCTACCATTCATCTATGGAGGGCCTTTGGATATCAAGAAAAAGAGAATATAGCAAATTAGTGTGAGGAATTATACCAAGGGAAGTGTTACTGTAGTCTTGGCTGCTCTTGTACATTTCTGCTTACCTTCTGATCCTACCCATTGTCAGTAAATGAGATGGACCTTTGGTCTGTCGCAGAACAGTCACATTCTTGGTCTTACATTAAATTTTTGAATATCAGAGCCAAACCTAGATTTATATGTAACTTGCTTTTTAGCACCAAAAAACCCCCAAAGAGTTAAAGTTGGATGAACTTACTTGAACTATGCAATTTGTTCAAAATGAATATGTAATAGTGACCTGTAGATCAGAATCACAGAGTCAGGATATTTGGAAAGGAACTCTGACAACTGGCTAATCAAATTCCCTTGATCAAAGTAGGATCAGCTAAATCAGGTTGACCAAGACCACAAGCAGTCAGTTTTTTTATTCCCCAAAATGGTGACTCGACAGCCTCTTCGGGTAACCTGTTTCAGCATTTGACCACCCTCACAGTAATTTTTTGTGCTTCTGCTTAAATGGAATTTCCCATATTTCAGTTTCTGCCCATTGCCTCTTTTCTGTCACAGGGTACCACAGAGGAAACACTGTCTCTGTCTTTATCCATTACTATCACGGATTGGTCAGGGAAGGCAGTTGTCCCATTCCACAGTACACTGGTATGGCCCAACCCCTGGCACAGTTCAGTTTCAGGTGCTTCAGTATAAGAAGCCTACAGAACTGTAAGAGTGTGTCCAGAGGAGGGAGACAAGATGGTGAAATATCTTGAGGGCAAGACTTACAAGGTGTGGCTGAGGTCACCTTTGTAGTTCAGTCTGGAGAAGAGAAGGCTGAGGTGTGACCTCATCACAGTCTACAATTTCTTCAAGGGTGTCAGCAGATGGGAAGCTGCTGATCTCCCCTCTCTGGTGATCAGTGATACGACATGACTAAATGGAATGAAGTTGCATCAGGAGAAGCTCAGACTGGACATTAGGAAAAGGTTCTTCATGGAGAGAGTGACTGGTCACTGAAGCATTTCTTCATCCCGTTGAGGTCCCTTTGGATGACAACGCATCTGTATGGTGTATCACCACCTCCTCCTTGTTTTGTGTCATTTGCTGAGGATCATTTGCATTCTGCCCCATCGTCCAGTTCTGTAATGAGGGTGTTGAGCAGTATTAGATCCAGTATAGACACTTGGGGTACTCCACTAGTGACTGGACTCCAGCGAACTGAACTCCAACAGGCCTGCAGGTGTGCACTGATCAAAAATATTTGAACCTGGAAGTTCAGCCAGTTTTCATTCCACCTCTGTGTCCATATATCTGGTTCATATTGCCCCATGATTTTCCTTTCATATATCCTACTCTTAATCTCCTTGTTCTTCAGGTATTTGGAAATGGCTTTGAAGAGGATTTGCTTCATGACCTTCCCAGGGATCAAGGACAGGTTGACTGATCCTGTAGTGTCTCAAATCTAAATGTTTGCACAAAACACAATAATTTTAGTTGAAACCAAAATGTTTAGACACTGCCTGCTCTGACAGAGTAGGCAGTCATAAAGAGAAGATAGATTAAAAGAACATTTGAGAAGCAAGACACAAAATTGAGAAACATGAATTAGATATGGTAAATTATCCTTGTGGTTCTAAAAATGGTGAGAGAGGAAAGATGTCTCATTGTTTGAATTGTTAAATGTTAATGTTTTCTCTGGAGAAAATGACTTTTTTTAGTCTCATTAGCGTTTAGACAGAAAGAAGGATATAGAGTTCTGTGGCTATACAAGTGGAGTTTGGTTTTCACAAGCAAACCATAATGCCTATCCAGATTCAAACAGAAGCTTGAGACTCTATTTTGGACTAAAATGTACCTAAATAAGTCAAAGCATGTACTTAAGCTGACTGTTGTTTTATTGAGTTGCAGGTTAAATAAATATTAGAGATTGACTTAGCATTATTGGTTTTTAAATATTTTAAAATTTTAAATTTTTATCTTACCTGTAAGGGCTAAAACTAAAGAGATTAGAGGTTCATTTCCAATACCAAAGCTTTTCACTGTCATACTTTACTGTACAGTATAAAATTAATCTTCTGATACAATTAGGACATTTTTTTCCTTCTGGAACAAGGAAGTAATTGTTTAATGACTTTTGTTCCAAGCAGGAATGGACCTGCTTAATGTTGGGCTTATTACCTACTGGAGTTTCTGTATTTGAGGTGGGCATTTCCATATAATCAATGTTTATTTTCTGGATGGAGTTTTTGGTGTTTAATGGCAAAGCTCAACAACAGAATCTTCTTTAAATCCAGTCTGTTGTTGGTGTTTGCACTCATATCATACCACCTTACAAATCCTCTCTCTCCAATTTCATTAACAGCATGTATTTGAATTCAAATTGACCATATTGGCCCCTAGAAAGATGCTTTAAAGAATAAATTATATGCTTTATCTAGATAATTTTCTGAATCCTTTTGCTCTGCTAACTGAAACAATATTAGGCCTGATTAAAAGGACAGAATGGAAAAGTGTGGCTCGGGAAGAAAGGGATATTACTAGTGTTGAATCCCAAATAATATCAATTGAGGCCAAATCCTGGGATGTACTGATTTACAATGCAATTTTTTTCACAGTCTGTATACTCATAAAAATTTCTCACATTCCTGAGTATTTTCATAAAACACATTAGTACTTATTAATCTTTATTAAAAAGGATTGTTTGAAAATTGATGTCTAAACCGAATTTAATCTTTCTGAATTAATCTAAACAAATAGTGGGTGTTTCAAAATGTATATTGACACTTAAGCCTTTGTTCATATAAAACTATAGGCACACAAGAAGTCAATTTCTCTTCAAACTTTTAACATCAAATTAGCCTTACATCAAATATGAGTGGAGGACTGTAATTTTCCTACTTGTTCTGCAAAAAAATATATTATGAAATAAAATTCTATTGAATATCCTTTAAAATAAAATATAGCAAAATATATTTCAAAGCAGAAGGTAAATGATGGAAGAACTTTAGTAACTAATCCATATTAATAAATCCTTGTCTATAGTTTCCTTTTAAGGCTCTTGAATACATTGTGCAAACAAGGTAAAGGCTTTAAAAATGATGCAGTGATCTCTTAAAGAAACGAAATATGAAGATAATAAATTTGCTTTTTCAATCACTGATTGTCCAAATAAATCTAAATAGAGAAATAGCATTGCCACCTGTGAGGTACACAAAATAGAAGAGCTATCCCAAGGAAGGATTTAATTTAACACTTAGAGAAAGCCTGTTATGTGAACAGATTCTGAAGACTGGGTGGAGGAAGGGATGCTAAGTGTTTTGTTTAATGCATAGTTAAGTCAGAAATTGCCAGTTTCAGCAAATTCTGGCTACTCTTGTGTTTGCATCTCTTCAGCATGGTAATCTTATGAGTGTATAATCAGCAAGTTGTTATTTGGTATGAGCATCATGTGGTTATACTGAAAGAGCTATTTTGTGGGAAAGAAAGCACATTTCACTTAACTGCAATTTCCCTCTATCAACAAAACCCACAATGCAGCTTTGTGCAGCAATAACAAGTACGAAACAGTGGGATCTTACAGTCTGTCAAATTGTTGTTAATTACAGAATGTTGTTAAAAGAAAACATACTATGCAGAGCAGAGTAAGCATAACAAAGGGCCATTTAATAGGCCAATACAGCTGTCATTGAAATAAGCAGGAATTTTGCTGTTAACTTCAATACTAGTAGAATCAGCTTTTTAAATTTAACTGTGAACATAAAGTGGCAAGTCTTTGCAAGCCATCTCTCTCTCTGTCAACTGAAACAATATGATTCCATATTAAGGCATAAAAAATTTCTAGGCATGTGACCTAATGTCTGCCTTTTAGTGAATGCACGAGGATATTCTAGGCATCCTTTTCTGACTGCCTACGATATTCTTCTCCAAATTGGTGGCCACTTGTCCCTCAGCAGTTAGCCAGCAGTTTCTCTCTCAAATTGTTCAACATCCAGCTGAAACTGTTCTGCATGTTGCAGAGAACAACTTGTTTTGGTTACATTGCTTATTTAGGCTCATGTTTTATTGACTATATTATATAATGCAAATGGAATATCAATAGTTACCTTTCAAGACATCATTACTGCCCTTGAAGTTTCAAAATAGAAATTGAGATATGCTTTCTCTCTTATTTACCTGCTAACTTATTCTATGACTTTATATGCTGACCTTCATCATAGTGGAGGCTGCTGACAGAGTATTCTTAAACTTCTTTCAGAATAGATATCTCAGAAGATTAAAGAGGAACCCTGAAATGCCAGTTATTTTTCATTTGTTTATGTCTCCTTTCACCAAAGTAACTGAAGGGTAGTCATAAATTTATGCCATAAGGTTTTACAAACCACACATACTTTAGAAGCATTTCAGTATCCTGCAGTAATTATTTATTTTTTGTTCCTTTCTTGTTCAGTAGCATGAACTACAATATAAACCATTTCATGGTTCTGTGATTCTGTGATAGAAATTTAAAACAGTATAAAAAGTACTATTTCTGGTAGTCTGCATTTCAGTGTATTTTGATTTCTACTAGGACCTTGCATTACATAGTAAAGAAGCAAGTAACTTGCTAAGTATTTGTGGTAAATTTTTTTTCTTTTTTGACATATTATAGAAATAGAACTGCTTATTAACCAGGAAGATTTATTACTGTCAATTAATTAATAATTTTTTAATTAATAGAAGATGAATTTAAAAGGAATTATTTTACTAATAGAATTTTGTTCAAATTGTACTTTGAGGAGACAATATAATCCTGTCACCAAGATTAAGATTACATAAATAGTATTAATGTAAGCAACAAAATCTTCCTGGGTAACATGCTGCTTTGGATCATGATGAAATGAGAAGACAAACATTTTCCTTCATTTTGCTGGAGAGCACCATTACCTCTGTAACTCCTGTATCAGATTAAAAATAATAATTTTCATGATAAAGAATATGCTCAAAGTAATTCTTCTTACTTTTATGCACATATTTTTATTTTAATGAGGGAGGGATTACACTAGATTAAGTGTATTGAAGAAGGCTGAAATAAGTTCTCATAATTAGATACCAAATTTCTGAGTTTAGTTATTAAAAAGTCTCCATTAAAATATGAAGTAGGGCTGTCTTTATGGGTATTTAGAAAACTGATTTCTTTTGTAACCTAGAGTGACATACACTTACATTATGGAATTATATATTTCTTGGTGGTTTTTTTGCTCAGTTTTCTTATCTAGAACAGAGAACTAAGATGAAAAAAATCTTTTTTCTTTTTAAATTTTTTTTCTACTTTTCAGAGTGCTAACGTCCTTCATCACCTTGGAAGACACCCTAATTTCTAACTTCTTCAGTTTAATTTTGCAATTGTTTCCACTGGAGAAGGCACCTTTCTCCAGACACCACATATTACTCCATGAATCCAACGTGGGTTTCCAGAAACGTCTGCCTAAGTCTGGCTGAAGTTGCTACATGAAATATTGCTGCCTATTTGGCAGCAACACTTCTGAAAATATCAAATGAGCTTCTGTAGGGAGAAAGACAGAAATAATAGAAAAATGGCTAAATGTCAAGAGAGCAACGAGAAGATTGTGAGCACTGGGAACATTAAATGCACACTGGACAGTGAACAAGTAGGCAAATGATAGATACAGAATTGTGCCTGGAAGTACTCCCCTGAAGTACCTTGAGAAATGTTTTTGGGAAAGGCTTGGGAAGAAATAAAGGTGCATTATTTCCTCTCACAGTGAGACTGTGCAGATTTTACACATGTAGCTAGAGTTTTAATCTAAATATTTTTTATTATGCAATGTTATCACCAATCAGACATGTAGGTATAATGCTTTCAGTTTTGAGAATCAAAACACTGTTGTCCTAAGGTTTGTTAGGGTTTAACAAAACGTGATTGATGTCTGTGTAGCTAATACTGTAATCAACCAGATGAGTTCTCTGTTGACCAGCAGTTTCTTAGATTAAATGCTCAGTCTGTCTTTAAAGGATTTGGGCTCATGGGACTCCTTTATTACGCATCCCTCTTTGCCAAATTTCAGGTGAATTCAAGGATCATAACTGTTTGCATGGATGGATAATTATGCTTCTTTGACTGTCTAATTGCTTATATCAGAGGTTCAATATGAAGCTTTTAAGTACGAGCATAGGGATGATCGCATGGCTCAACCTTTCTAAAAGGCCTCTTAAGAGGAAGATGACTGTCATCTGGTTTGGCCAGTAACCAGGCAATGAAAAAAACTTTGGAAAAAAAAAAAGGAGTCAGCCCCCAAAAAAGAAGGATAAAAGAAGCAAATAAATGGAAACAGTGAGACCTCAGAGTGAAAACGGCAGCAGTCCGCTCCTGGCTTGTCACTGTTGTCAGTCACTCTACAAGCATTGCAGCCTGAGGGCTGATAGTGCAGCCCCTCTGTGAAGCACTGGGAGCAGCCTGCATGCAGCTAGAGCAGAGAGTATGGGGGACAGCAAGCAGGGACCACAGCTCAGTGTGCCTGTGAGGACTTGTGGAGCCCTTCCTTTCTGGTGAGTAAATGATAGTAAGCAGCAGGAAAACACACAGAGCAGGATCACCCCCATCTGTCAAGGAGGGGTGTGTACTCAGAGTATCTGCCCTATCCCCCAGCAGACAAGGCTTGCTGGTAGCCCAAATGTAGCTTCATCAATATCACAGAATCATAGAATGTCTTGGATTGGAATGGACCTTAAAGATCATCTAGCTTCAACCCCACTGCCATGTGCAGGGACAGCTTCCAGTAGACCAGGTTCTTCAAAGCCCCATCCAACCTGGCCCTGAGCACTTGGAGTGATGGGACATCCACAGTTTCTCTGGGCAACCTGTTCCAGTGCCTCACCACCCCCACAGTAAATGTGAGGGATTAGAACTATTTGGGGTTAGATATCCAAATAGGCTTAAAATTTTTAGCTGTATTAACATTTTGTGTCTAAATAAGACCATCTATCTATTGAATTATTTGTACTCCTGCATGTGTACTTCAGTGATTGCCAGTTAATTAGGTGGTGTTAATAAATCAACAAACCAATTCTGTCCTGAACTACTGTTTCTGATATACTTGTCAGTATATCAGAAAAAACCCTGAGCAAGGTTTTTTCTGATATACTGACAAGTTGTTACATTCTAACCACCAAATGTGATATTTACAGTCAATAGCTAGGTACTCTATTGCACATTATGACAGACAAAGCAACACCTATTTCATGAATTTACTTTTATGTGTAAAATTTTTCATAAGTTTTCCTCAATAGACATCCAGTAACCAAAAGAGAGACTTATGGTACTAGACCTGAAATTTAGGCCTGAATTGCCAAGGGCTATACCCTAACCCCTAGCAAACCTCATTACAACTCTAGCATTGAGAGAAAGAAACACTATTGCTCCAGTGAAACATTATCAAGAGAAAGAGATACTGATATGAAAGCTAGGTAATTATCATCATTAAGAATCTTCAAACCCTACAGTAAAAAACAAACAAATCCAGAAGACTTAAATGTTTTTTTCAGCTGTGAAACCCCAAGCTACAGCCTAAACACTGGGGTTTTTTTAACTCTTCTATTCATATTTCCTATTGAAATTTTAACAATACAAGATTTTGAGGAACAAATGGAACTGGTGACCCACTTCATGATGCTATCCAGCAGCATCTTCTTGTTTTACCACTTTGAGAATGATGGGAATGGGGTGTAACAAAGAGAAACAATTACCACATCTACTTGGTTCAGTCTTCTTGGCTTCACTGCAGTTAGGAAAAAGGTTAATTAATAATAATTTAATAACAATAATTTAATCTCCTTTCACTAAATTTCACAACTCTTTCAGGAGATACATTATTAGTGCTGTTATTAGAGTTTACAGTTTTTTTTCTGCAGAAGACTGCGTAATTACAGAACATCTGACAATCCAATACAAATTCATTCTATTAATAGTTTTGCTGTGTATGTATCTTGCTATGAGAAACAGCAAATTGCTATGGAAAATACACAAAAGCCTGTAGAGAGCCTGACAGAGATATGTTCAGATGATGACAGCAGGAGCAGGTGACCTTTAGACGGATCCTTCTGCTTCTGCCCTGGGCTCTTTGACTCTCCTCAGGTAAAGACTCACCTCAGGGTTTTTTCAAATGAGCACAGTATGGGCTATTCACTTAAGAGTTGGACTCGGTGATCCTTGTGTGTCCCTTCCAACTCAGAATATTCTGTGAAATAAAAAAAACCTCCTTAAATTTTAGCTATGACACAATAAATTTTCCTTACCTCATGTGGAAGTTGACAAACAGGGAAGTTTTAAATATGTTCATAAGAAAAAAAGTTGCTATACACATTAAGCACAGGCTTCATACTTACTGCCTATAAAACTTTTGAAAAAATCTGATTCAGTGTTTGAAAGCTTTTCTACTTGTTGACAAATGTATATTTCACTCTCCTTAGTTCTTTCTGGACATAAATGAAATTAGATAACTAAATTTAAAATGTCCATATGCCCACTGGTACCGTAAATTTTCTCAGTACCTTCCAATTCCAGTTCCCTTCATCATTCTTGGTTACATTTTTCTTTAGCAAAATACTTTTACGAATATAGATATTGATATAATACAAAGTGTATATCTATATATATATAGATATATATAGATGTATAAAATTGTGGCAACTAAATCTTCAGTTTTATCATAATATTATGGATAAGTGAAATATTATAAAGATAATAAGTATCTTGATATACATTGTGTTTGAGTCAAACACGTCTTGCTGGAAAGACATATAAACTTTAAAGCATGATTGAGGTCATCAATTCCATTTTCTGATTAAAATAGCAGCTCTGCAGAGAAGGACCTGAGGGTCCTGGTGGATAAGAAGCTGTCCATGAGCCACCACTGCCCTTGTGGCCAAGAAGGCCAAAGGTATCCTGGGGTGCTTTAGGAGGAGCATTGCCAGCAGGTTGAGGGAGGTGATCCTTCCCCTCTGCTGAGCCCTGGTGAGGCCACATCTGGAATGCTGTGTCCAGTTCTGGACCTCCTGGAACAAGTCCAGCAGAGGGTAACAAAGATGATTAAGGGACTGGAATATGTGAGGAAAGATTGAGGGAGCTGGGCCTGCCTAGTCTGAAGAAAAAATGATTGAGATGACACCCAGTCATCCCTTCCACCCTTAATCTCTTAATTCTCTGAATATGTGAAAAGAACAAACTCATGTATTCATTTAAAAGCAGATTACATCTTATTTACTGAGTAAAAACTGGTAGAAAAAACCCAGTTCTCTCAGCCTTTCCTCACATGGTAGGCTGCCCAGTCCTTTGGTCATTTTTGTGGCCCTTCTCTGGACCTTCAGCAGCCTGTCCGCATCTTCTTTGCATAGTCGGGACCAAACCTGAATACAGTACTCCAAGCATGGCCTGATGAGCATGACTCAGGTAGAATAATGACTTGTTTATCTCTTCTGTTAATGCCCTTGATGAGGCAACCCAGAATCCCACTGAATTTCTTTTCTGCAGCAGCACACTATTTGCTCATATTGAGTTTGTTGTCCACCAGGAGTCCCAGCTCCCTTTCCACAGAGATGCTCCCCAGCTGGGTAGATCCCACCCTATGCTTCACTCCCGGATGATGTTTTCATATGTGCAAGACCTTACGCTTGTCCTTGTTGAACTTCATAAGGTTCTTGTTAGCCCAGTCTTCCAGCCTATCCAGGTATTCCTACAGCTGGGTCTTCCTTCTGCACTCCATTTGGTATCATGGACAAACTTCATCAGTATCCACTTGATCCCATCTTCCAGACCAGTTATGAAGATATTAAACAATGTTGAGCCCAATGTCAGTCTCTGGGATCCCATTTGTGGCAGGTTGCCTGTTCATAAAGGAGCTGTTTACCATTCCCCTCTGGGTTTGTCTGGTCAGTCTGGTTTACTATTCCCCTCTGGTTTGTCTGGTCAGACCCAACCACTGGTCTAAACTGCAGTGCATCGATCGCTCTTACCACGAGTTGAGCTGGTTACTTTGTCATAGAGGATGATCGGATGTTTCAATCACAATTTGCCCTTGGTGAATCCGTACTGGCTTTTCCTGATCACTTGTAACTTTCCCAGGAACAGAAATAAGACTGATGTGCCCATAATTTCCTGGATCCTCATTTAAGCCCCTTTTGTAGACAGGGGTGATATTAGCCTTCTTCCAGTCTTTTGGGACAGCCTCTGACCCCCACAGCATCTAAATTATTATGGAGAATAGCCTCCAAAGAATGTCATCTAGCTCTCTTAACACCCTTGGATGGACATTTTTTGGTCCCAATAATTTATAGGGGTCAAACTGCTGTGACAGCTCACATGTCAACTCTTCCTTCACTGGCAGTGGTTCTGTGTTTGCATCAAGCTGGATTTTTGTTCCCAAGGCTGGGAGCCCATCAGTGCCAGTAAAGACAAAGATGAAGAAAGTATTGGGAACCTCTGCCTTTACAGTGATGATGTGACTAGTTCACACCTTCTGTTTAACAGATAGGTTCCTACCGATATTTGATACAATATTTTTCTTATTGTGCATTGGGTTCTCTGTTTATTTTGTCACTGTAGTGTAAGAATCATCACATAAGTCAGTCTACTGAGAGAAAAACTCATTTGTCAGAATATCAACGGTTTGATGGTTGGAGTGAGGACAGAAATATCTATGAGAATTGCAGGCATTGAAACAATAGAAATCACAGTTCTGTAGTGAACCAATTACCGTAAAGACTCTTGAGGTATTACCTGATCTCAGAAAGTACACAGTGAAGAAGTATTTAAAATACTCAGTATGAATATCAATTTCCTTAAGTACACAAAACCAGTTTTCTAAATTTAAACTGATAGTTTACATTCTGTATAGCAATTTACTGGAATATAGATGGACAAAAGGCCCATTTACTGGAACATAGGTGGACATAAGGCCAGCCCCTGTGCTCCAGTGTAAAAGGAGGACACTTTTCAAAAGGCTGAAATCCTGCTGGCAGAGATCGTGATAGCAAGATACAAGAGAGCTGATAACAAAAATATTAGAAACTCTTCTTTAAAGTTTTTCAGTTTCTGATGAATTATGCCAAAACAACATAATTGATTGTTGAATTATGCAGCTGCATTTTACCACTATCACAGAAGTTTGTGGGGCTTCTGCCCCACTTCATACACAACAAACAAATCACACTTTATCAGATCTACCATATATACTCCTTCAGAAAGAGCCATTTACAGAAACATTGAGAGTGACCTCTTCTTTTTGTGGAGGTCCTGAATCACATAAACCAGATATTGCTGAAGTCTGAGAGCAGTGTAATTTCATTCTGCTCCCTACACTGTGAAATATAGAACCACTGGTGTCATGAAATCGAAGAAGTATAAAAATGAAAGTTCTTACTGATAGAAGCATGTGCAGTCTATATTAAATTAAGAAGGATGGAAACAGATCTGTGACTTTTGAAGTACATGAAAAACTACAGCACCACCAAAGACACCAGCAGGTCAAGGGTATAAATGGAAATAACTACTTTAGGGACAGATTGTTCAGGACCCATATTGAAAACGTGTGTGTCGCATATTTTCAAAAAATCAATTTGTTTCCAGCAACTTGGGAGCTTTAGGATTTATGAAATATAGTTATACCCCAACTTTCAGCAAAGAACAAGTTTTCTAAAAGTAGAAAAGCTATTGAAGGCTGTGCCCCTTCAAGATAAACAAAGAAGAAACAAACAAACAAAATTCAAAACTATTTCCTTCCATACAAGTCTAATGTCTGTTTTGTGATATTTACCTCCTGCAAATAAATGGTTATATTTTTATATATGTGCATATGTATTTATAAATATGTATGTGTGAACATGTGCACAGGTACTGTACAAAGCACATATACTTCTGTGGTCATACAGGGTAAAACATTGGTATGGTTTGATGAAAGACAATTTGATTATTGTTCACAAGTGTTTTTTAAAGAGTCTAACACAATTGCTAATGTTTTGCAGAGGCCTAGTTGTACCTTATACATTTTGATATTTTACATTTTTTCAAATGAATTAATAATAAAATCAAATTAATTTGAAAACAATTTAAAATTAAAAATAGTTTAAATGAAACTGTTTTTAAGAAGGATATGTTAAATGTTACACAGTTAAAATTGAATCCAAATTAGACAAACTGTATTGTGCAATATTGTTATGGTTTAGGCACAGTCAGCAACTAAACACTACCGAGTCACTCCATTGAAAGGATTCAAAGATCTATTAATGATTACAATAAAGACATCTCTCACTATTTCTTAACACCTGCTTTGATTCAAAAGACTGAATCAGGTAGGAAATATTGGCTATGATTTGCACAGATTTTGTTTTACTAGACTGGCTAATCCCTATTTAGCATTTTTAAAATCCCATGTTAAAATGCAATCTAAAATTTATACATTGAGACAAAACTCACTGCCCAAATCAGTGCAATTTGTTCACTTAGTGAAAAAAAACATGAAAAAAGGTTGTGAGTATGCTCACTCTTACTCTCCAAAACCCAGTTAGAATGCTGTCTAGTACTTCACCACATACATCTACTCTCTTGCAGTGTACTTCATTTTCTTTTTAATAGGGAGAGATCAAGGGATAGTCTTGCTGCAGCCTGGTAACACAAAGGTCTGTATAATTAGAACCTTCAGAAGGAAGAAGTTGCCAAACAACTCTTTGCTTTTGATGGTCTCTTAGGGCTGTCTGCAGAAAATGGAAATAGCTTTTAGCTGCAAGATTTGGGGCACAGTGCAGCAGCTGAATTGAAGGTCCCAAAAATAGTTTATAAAGCCCTCTTTATGCCTGCCCCTTGTCTGCCTTGCTTGCTTCCTCTTAACTGTTCAAAGCATTTAGCAGTTAAAGGAGGCAGTCAATAAGTGCAGACATAGAGTCAGAGGCGATAGAAGTGTTCTCACATACTGGCAGAGCCTGGGATGGATTTATTTACCCTTGAATGGTGCTTCACATCAGGCAAATCAGAGAATCTAATAATAGTTTTATTTCAGACTATGATATATTCTGTATGGACATTATATTTTCAAGGAAAAGTGTCAGGAAACTCTATTTACTGCCATTTATAGCATAGTGTATACTCAGTTTCTACTGTTGTCTGGAGCAGGACAGGAAATTGAAAACAAGGCCAAGAAATGTCTTGCAGCAAGACTACTTCTGCAAGTGCCAGGAAAGCAAAGAGCTTACTTGTTTCCACAGTGCATATTTTTACTACTTTCTGAAATAGCCTCTCTAAACCTTAATCTTAGCTGAATCATATAAAATAGATATTTCTATAGGTGTTGTGGTTGGGAAATCAAATTAATATGTAATGAATATGTATACAACTACATGCATGCAAATACATGTATGTGTTCATATATGTGCTAGAACTTTTTAAAACATTTCCTACATGTACACTCTTTGTAATATTGACCTGAATATTAATACATAAATGGGATTAATTTAATACTATGTACTATCAAAATAATGCAAAGAGTATCCTCACTTGCAATTAACTCCAAGGAAACTGACAGTCCACAGAAGTTGCAAGGTAAAACAGATCACTATGCTTATATCAGGAGTATTTTCTCCCTGAAAGCTTGGTGTCAGAGTTAAGAGTGTTTTCTACTTCATGCATCTATTTGGTAAAGTATTGCTCGTTATGTAATCAGTATAGTTTTCATTGTCAAGAATCATTGTTTCTAATAGTCCACTGAAGAAACAGTTATAAAATGCAAATATTAATGTATCAATATTGATCTGCATAAATCTTCAATAAAATCAATAGAATGTACTTTTCTATAAACTGGAGAGAAAAATAAGGATTATCTGGCATTCAGACAGGAGACCTAAAGGTGTATTCTCATAAGTATTATAAATTCAGTGCAATTTTGTCTTTCCATCATAATCACAAAATTGATGTTTCTTCCATTTTAAATGTTTTGAAAACATATTCCTGATGAAAATGTTTCTATCATTTTAGTTTTTGTATTTTATTAAAATAATTGCAAGAGAATTTTTTAAACTACGTACATTTCTTTAAATAAGAAATAAAAATAGCTTCTTGCAAGCCAAAAATTTCGATAGATATAAAAAAATGAAATACTGATAGCTTTTAAAGAGCTAAAGAATAGTAAAAGCCAAGACTTACTGCTGAGCAGCTATAGGAAACACAGTTTGTTACACCAGGTGTCATCTGTTTGTTGAAGTGTTAAAGAGCAGAAATAAGTAAGAGCTATTTATTTTAAAAGATGAGAGAAAATAAGAGGAAAACATGGAAGTGTGGCATACAATAATAGGAGGTATCAATTGTACAAAAAGCCTTTAATATGGCTTTATTCAAATGCCAGTTAAAAGAATTAGATCTATAAGAAAGCAATACTTTCCTATAATTCCCCATTTGAAAGAAGATGCATATACCTTTCTATTTTAAGGCAAAGAAAATACAAAACCCAAGCCCCAAATCTCTGCAATATTTGCTTTCTTTGTGAAATTCATATTGATTTTTCCTTGCTTCTGTTTGTCTTTGTATTTTGCAATTGCATCTTGGATTTCTACTTATTATTATGTGAAGAAATAAATCTCGCAGTTATGGTCCTATTGTTTACAGCAACAACTAATCATCTTTTTCTGGAAAATAGCTCTACTAAGGTTCCTTGCTGTGAAAATTCAGTTCTTGGCCAACAGATTTGAATGTTTCTTTCTGACAAAGAAACTACACTTCCCACAAGGCAGCGGGAAATAAAATAGAAAATAGAGTTTAGTATTATGATTAAATTATAGAAAAATAAATGTCTTTGTTGCATTCAAAGACAGAGTATGCTTGAATAGGTCCAGACTGATGCACAAAAAATAGTTCTTTTTTCATTATATCCAAATAATCTTATCCTAATTAAAAATGGTTTTAACATACAAACTTTTAATTACAATGGAGTTTGCAATATGCTTAAGAAAGCATTCAGAACTTAGAGAGCCTGACCAGGCAGGTTTTGAGGCATAATGAGAATCTGAAATACCATATTAGGTGTCCCTTAATCCTAGCAACCTTAAAGAATAAACTAAGAATGAAAGTGACAACAGTACCAACCCAAAGTTTTTTATCCATCACACTGAAAAGAACAACCAAATTACATTTTGTGGCTGTTGGATGAAATAGGTATCACAGATCATAGAGATGACTTAGTAACTGTCAAAGTCAGAGGATATTAGATTATCAATTGTCACATAAACACAAAATCATTTCTTTTTGATAAATTGCCTAGCCTTTTTAAAGAGTTCATGACCACATAGACATGTACTTAGGAGTTACTGTTTCTTTCAAAATCAAGTTTGACCACATCAATTATTTTATCGTTTTTTCTTTCTGATTTTGATATATTTTCTTCAGTGACTACTGCTCACTTATTTCCACAGTTCCACAAGGTCTACATGAATAAAGATGGTGGAAGCGGTGGTTTTCTTTAGTAATAAAGTAGTTAGTGTCATGATCTGACAGCACAATACCTGCCTAATGTGAGCAAGCTGTCATTTCTTTTGATCCCAAGTTTGTCTTACTAGCTTCAAACATCTTTCTTGGTGTTCAAAATTACTTCTGAGAAATTTTGGTAGCCAGTATCACTTCAATTCATCACATATTTCATGTCTTCCAGTCAAAGAAGGCAGACAGAACCTACTTTAGACATACACTTGAGAACTCCATTGACATTCAGGTAATATGTAAAGATGATAGCTTTAATTCAGGCTTTAAAGAAAAATCAATTTTCCACTGACACATGACACAGTCTGAGTATGTATTTGGCTCATGCAATGACAGAGTTGACCCGAAGCCTAAGTGTATTTACTGGTTTTTGCTGCAACAAATTTTTTCACAGTAGCTGATATGAGGCTGTATTTTGGATTTGAATAGAAAACAGTGTTGAAAACACAGGGATGTTTTGGTTTCTTCTAAGTAAGGCCCTTTCTGCCCCTCACAGTACCCCACCAGTGAGGAGCTGTGAAGTGCACAGGGAGCTGGGAGAGTTCATAGCTGGGACAGCTGGCACCAATTAACCAAAGTGATATTCCAGACATCATGCTTAGCATATAAAACTGGAGGGTTATTTTTTTCAAAGCCACAAGGTTTTTTTCCCACATTTGCCCTTCCAATTCTCCCCTTGATCCCACCAAAGGGGAAGTGACTGAGTGGCTGTGTGGCGTGTATTTGCCAGTCTGGGTTAAAGCACAACAGAACAAAGACCTGTATTGAATCTGGGCAGGATGAGGTTAACTTCTTCATAGCAGCCTGTATGGTGCTGTGTTTTGAACTTGTGGCTAAACCAGTGTTGACAGTACACAAGTGTTTTATTGCTGAACAGGACTCGCATAGAATCCAGGCATTCTCTGTCTCCCACTCTGCTCTCACAGTGAGTAGGCTAAAGGTGGGCAAGAGATTGAGACACAGCTGGGAAAGCTGAACAAAGGGATATTTCATGCCATATGACACTATGCCCAGCAATAAAAGCTGGGTGGTATTCTTTCCAAAACAACTTGCTTGCTGGGTGGCTGTGCATCAGTCTGCTTTTTGGACAAAGCAACCAACTGTCTTTGTGTCACTTGGTGTTGAAAGATCCCCTTTCCCCTGCCCTCCCCCACTTTTCCTTCACTTAGTGAACTGCTTTTGTCTTGACTGACAATTTTTTCTCACTTTTGCTCTTCTGATTCTTCTCAGGGTGAGGAAGGATAAGCAGCTGGGTGGGTGCTTAATTATTGCCTGAGATCAACCCACCATAAGAACAAAACCTTTCTAGTCACTTCCCATTTCACATAAATTTTTAGTAGAGGTTATTTGTATTTTAATATTAAGACAATAGAATGGTTAAATTACATGTTAATATTATCACATTCCAGACACTAATTAAAGCTTCAAATGGAGAATACCTTACAATAAAAATCTGGTCTAAGTGATAAATAAGAGCTATAATAGCATACTATAGTAACAAGAAAGAACTCTATCACAGTTTGAAACAGATTAGACCTACGATTATCTGTTTCTTCCTCTGTTGGAACCCTGGGTTCAGAGAATTTCAGTCTTTCAGTGCTGACAGGCAATGATCTTCAAAAGCACACTGCATTTGACCTGAGGCCTTGGGAAAGGCTTCCCAGATTATGTAATAGCACTGAGATTGTTGCCGTGTAATTGAAAAGAAATTTGTTATATCACTGGGTGGAATGTGTAGAGATGTAGAAAAATAAGGTTTCTGCAATAATGTAACAAGATGGAGGATTTTGGGTGTAGGTTAGTTCTTCCTTCCTCCTTCTTCTTCACAAATCTGGGTGGTCTGGTATTGGTTCAAAAAACCTGCAGTGCGGAACATGAATGATTACTTATTGAATTATAAGTAAAAATAAATTAGTTGGCATTCCATAATTGAGTAATTTGGACTTTAAAAGACCTTGAAAGCTCTCGGGGGCCATTTTCACCTTGTTAACTTAGAGGAACATTCCATGCAGCTGTACCATAGATAAGAAATAATAAACGTCTGAGTCCAAAGAAAAGGCCAGCATCTCCCGTGTTTCAATCCGAACTCTGAGTAAAAGAACTCATGAAACAGAAACAAAGAAAACAGGAACAGGAACAAGAAAATTTAATATTCCTCCTCTTTCAAAATTGTTTTTTTTTCTTACTTTCTAGAAATTACATTTCCTTCATCTTCACCATCCTTTCTGACTCAGTACTATTTTCACTGATGTACTTCTGTACACAAATATGGAAATTGTATCATTGAAATAGAAGGCAGGAATGAAATGTCAATACTCTCTTTGTAACCGATGGTTTATTCCTACCATGTGTTTCAATGAGAAGATTAAATGTCAAATATTGGCAATTACACGATGAACACATGACATTTTATATATTTGGTGGCTAAAGAAGGAAAAGAATATTCACTGAAATTATATTTTCATTGAAACTCCTGTACAAGTAAGAACATAATTAGTCTCAGTTCAAGTAAAATTTCACATACTCAATACTTTGCGTATTCCTAGTACAGACTTAAATACATTGTGTGACATTTAAGAAAGAATGAGTACCATGACTGAAGGGAACAGAAATGGGAATTTTAATTTTTCTGCATGGATTTTTAGTGCTCAAGGAACTGGATCAACAACACTGGCAACTAAAATCCCTAGTAATATCTACGTAATGCATATTGTTAATTCAGCTAACCTATATAATTTATAGCTATGCATCTCACATTCATATTCAATTTAGATAATGTTGTCTACATTCATATACTTAGTACCAGGAATTTCCTGTCTCTATCTCATGTTCTAGTTCAGGCAGTCAAATAATTTTCATTTGGAGATAAGCAATGTGATAAATTGCCTTTATACACTTGTTAACCACAAATTATCACCTTTGACTCTTAGTCAGCAAGTAAACTGCCACTTCTCAGAAACATTAAGCAGCTGCTTCGATTATTAGTCTTGAAAATAAGAATTGAATAGAAGTGTCTTTTCAACTTTTCCCAAATTGCCATACTCTCCCTCATATGTTTAGTAAAAAAAGTTCTATGACTGTGGTAAGAAGTGTTGACATTTGTAGCAACAACAGGTTTAAGTTACAGTATTTTTCTTGAAAAAAGCTGTAAACAAGTGTTTGTACATTAGACAAGGGTGCATTCCATCTACCCAGCAGAATGCACTCAGCATTGTTACAGTGCCCTGGAGAGCCTGCAGTTACTGTGTTTCAAATCCATTGTGCTTGTTATGTAAGACTGAATCTTTTTTCTTGTCATTACCTTGCTGGTAATAAAGGTTGAATTCATGGTACTAATGTCTTTGTTCTTCAGAAAGCCAATACAGCCTCTTGTCGTATAATCAGGTTTCAGAGATTGTGCCTTTACAGGTGGAAACTTTGAGAATTTTTTATCAGCATTGTTTTTATAAAGATTTTCTTAAATCCAGGTGAAAATTTCTCATACTAAACTATCTGATGTTACACAGCTGTACATAAATAATATTGGGAGTCTTGGTAAGACTTGCATAATTTACATGAGAATGCTGTCTTTGAATAGGAAACTAACATTTAACTCATGGCAGTAAATTTTTGCTATAGATATGTCACTGTAACGTACTTTCCATCTATCCAGCAGAAAAGTCTAATTCAAATTCACCTTTTCACATATCCACAGCTTTGGAACTTGGAATCTGACTCTTCATATAATTCACTGGTAAAAAATAAGTATCCTTTTTGCATAAAAGTATTTATTTTTGCGTGATGAGTGGAAAGCATTTATCGATTCCTTTAAAAATATTACTGGATTTAATTTTGTTTCTTCCGACACATTCTTTGATGACAGCGTTTTGACTGTTTAATTTAAATTTAATTTCTTAGAGAATTAAGACATCATGCAGACTAAAACCTTTAAAACTCATTTGACATATTTTATTTATAGAGGATATATGAAATAAATATTTGAAATATGATTGAAAATGTAATTCTACATTTTAATTTTGATCTGCAGGAAAAAAAAAAAAAACTAATTGCATGACTGGAGTAAAAAGATGATTGATGACTTCATATGTCTTTCATTTCATCCTAAAAACACCCCTTCAACATATAATAAATTTTAGACAGGAATATAGTCTGGAACAGCATTCCCTGCATTTTAACTTAGTGACTAATCCAAGCACATGGAAAATTATACTAGCATTCTAATTATGATTTTGTTAAAGTGATGGACACAAAACTGCTGGGTAATGCCGAGTGCTGAAATTTCATCAATGATATTATAATGATGGAGGGTACTATTATGTAAGTGGAAAGATTTTATTTAAGTGGAATGATTTGGGAGTGTGTGTTGAATCATGGAAACATAGTGGCACCTTAAAGAGCATTTATTTCCAAACCACCTGCTGTGAGCAGATGCCTTCCACTAGACCAAGTTGCTGAGAGGTCCATCCAATATGACATTAAGCACTGCCATGAATAGGCCACCAACAACTTCTCTGGGCAACCTGTTCCAGTGCATCATAACCCTCACAGTAAAGAATTTCTCGTAACATCTAATCTAAACCTACTTTCTTTTACTTTGAAGCTTGTCCTGTCACTACATACCCGTGTAAAAAGTCCCCTTCCATCTGGTTTTCAGGCTTCTTTCAGGTACTGGAAGGCCACAATAAGGTCACCATGAAGACTTTTCCAAATTTTCTCAGCCTTTCCTGGTAGAAGAGTTCCTCTATCCCTCTATTCAACTTGGTGTCCCTCCTCTGGACTTGCTCCAAAAGGTCCACATCCTTCCCATGCTGGGGACCCCAGAGCTGGATGCAGCACTGCAGGTGGGTTCTCCCCAGAGCAAAGCAGATGGGCAGAATCCCCTCCATTGCCCTGCTGCCCACACAGCTCTGGCCGCGGCCTAGGACACATTTGGCTTTTTGGGCTGCAAATGCACACTGCCAAATCACATCCAGCCTCTTATCCACCAGCACACTCAAGTCCTTCTTGGCTGGGCTGCTGTCCACTTCATTAACATATATAATAAGGGCACCATTGACACAAGACAGACCGGTCAGTGGTCATGACTGTCAAGAGTTTCAGATTAAGAGTATCCAATATAAGGCATTTGAATTAAAAGATGAAACTACATTATCTGCTCCACTTCATCTCAAATAATTCTAAAGTTTAGGCTCCATGTTAGTCTAAAATTATCTGAAATAGTTCAGAGAAGATTAGATGAATAGTTGATGTGTCTTGAATTCCTGTTATAGAATACTTGCAGGTTGCACTTACTCGCTTTGTTTCACTGTGAGCTTAGTCTTCCCATTCAAAGTTGACATCAGTAAAAACTAACACATTTTGTTTGGTTTGTGGTCCAATCTATGCAATTCCAGCAGACTTCCTACTGTTACTGTCACAATATGGATGAAAACGCAATTCACTTCACTGAGTCTGGTTCCTGCTTTTTGTTCCTAACCTCTCCTATAGCCCAGCTGTATTCCTGCTTATACATGCATAAATATATTTAATATAGTAAGTCCTGCTTCTCAGTATGTTGAGAAGCTGTTTTACAAAAAATTCCAATCTTTTTGGACTAGCACTTTATGCTACAGGAGTGGGAATGCTACAATTTTTATGGCATGCACAAATTATTTACGGAACATTACGTATGTATCCTGCATGATTCTCTATTGCATTGTATACTTGGGGAGAGAAGGAAGAGGCTATAAACAATAAATGGGTAGTCAGGGATTGCAAAGACTGGGATAGTGGGGAAATGTGGTTTGATACAAATAGGATTATACTACCAAGTTTGAGAAGTCATGTCTATTAAAATGCTGATTCCTAGCAACAGACTGATTAACAGCATATTTGCAATTTTAAAAAACAAGGTTATTATTCAAAATTAATTTTTTTTTTCTAGGAAAACTCTGCACCTTCTAGCAGGAATTTTTAAAATCTTGAAATGTTTTAATTTGACAATATTTTGTAAAAAATATTTTCTTTTATGAAGAAAATTTTGCTTAATGCAGTCATACCATTGTGAATATTTGCACTAATTGTGGGATATTTTCTGAAAACTGGCAATCAACAATTTTTGACATATAGCTATGTAGGCTGTTGGGGTCTTTTTTTTTTTTTATTTATTTTGTAATAGATATGGACACTTCTTTTTTCCTTATTTAGTCTTTGATCATATAGATCATATAAATGAGATCATATCATTTATCAGATCATGAATCAGATCATTCACTATGCCTAGAAATGCATAGTCTGTTTATGCCAGAAAAAATTATAGATACTGTTGGAAATATTCTATACCTTAAAATAGCTAAATATTATAAGTAAGTTTTCATAAATATTGTATAAAGCAACTAACTTATTATATGTGTCTATTGTCTATTCTCACAGCCCTTTGTTTATTACTGAAATAAAATGACCTGCTTTTATTTTTATTTGTATTTGATCCACATCACTTCATAAAATTATTCCATCACCTTACAGATGTTTTCTACACTCAGCACTCAGTTCTCCTCTGTACAAAAGAACAATAGTCTATTTTGCAAACCAAGATTTTTTTCTATTTTTCAGTTTCTTCCTAGAAAATATTATGTCATGTTTCTATTTGAGATTAATTCCTAACTGTTTTTGGCTGTGGCAAAGGTGAAATTTATAGCATTCATACCTTTTTGTTTACTGTTTTTCTCTCCCTTCTTTCTCCTATATGCTTGTCAAAGACTGAAATGTTATGGTTCATGGCTCAAACATTGTTATGAAGGAGTTTTGGCCATCATGGCAAAACTGTATAAAGAAGCTACAGCCACCAAAGCCCTCCCCTCCCTGAAAATGCCTTCTAAGGGGAACTTCGCACTATGAGTTAAGCCACCTAAGGGAATAAGAGATAAGACACTATTGTTCAATCATCTGAGGTCTAGGAAAAAAAAAAAAAAAAACAAAAACAAGGCTGAGGGAGAAGAATGCATCCACAAGAAAGCTAAACCCAGCAGCTGTGCTGAGAATCATCTCTGGCTGGGTTCAGAGTGGGGGAGGCCACAGCCCACAGACTCATCTGCTAGGCTGGGTTTGCACACACTCCCTCTCAGCTGAGGGGGCAGGAGGAGAGGTTTGAGTGTGTGGTGTAACCTGTGGTCAGAGGCAGTGAACACTCATCCTCCCTTCACAAACTGGCTCAGCTGTGAACCCCCCACCCCGGGAAGGCCACATCCATGGGACATTCAGGTGAGAGGCAGCTGAGGGGGTGTCTTAATCCATCAAAGACCCCACAAAGTGCTCCCCAGGCTCATTCCTGAGGCTTTGCACCACAGGATTGCATGTGATGCAAAGTGATGCAACAGATCCAGAGTCTGTTGCATGAGTCAGTGTCAAAATTTCCTCCCCCACCTCCAGGGGAAGTACCTGGGCATCCCACCTGGCCTTAATGTATATTAATCCATTGGATTCTACGTTTTTCAGGGGACCTTTGCCACCAAGAAGACCAGCTGGAGAGGATCAATGGAACATCATTGGGATCCATGGGGTCGTGATACTTCCTTTAATCTGGCTCTGTGGTAATCTTTCTGTTTCCCCACCTCTTTTCTATTTCCTTCTCTTCCTTTTCTTCTCTCTTTTATTTTTACGATTAAATAAAATCCATGCTACTGACTTTGGCATATGGTCTCATTTGCTCCTTAATTAAAGCAGAGGCATTTCTAATAATTTTAATAATCAAACCTTAACAATGCTTCATTAGTATTTGTTGCTCACAGTTAAAAATCATGTACAGTCATTAAAATATTTGACATAGTAGCCTAATGAAGTAATAGAATATTTTTTATTTAAAGTGTCATTCTTTCTTGCCATATCCTGCAACTTCCAAAATCTCCCCCTGAGTAAGCTTCATGCTTCTTCAGAGTAAAATCAATCTTCTCCACTTTCCAGAAAGATAATCATAGCAATACAAGACAAAGGTAAATAATGTAAATAAATGCAACAACTGTCTACTGCAAGTTGTTACTGACCTCATTTCAAAAATTCTATTGCTTTCACATACTTTTATTTCTATATGATTAAATGGTTTGCTCTGGGCATTCATTCCACATCTCCTATACTCTAAAAATGTGTACCACAGTTTTCAGGAGTTGAATGACTTGGAGCTTTTTTGTGTCATTTACAGTACAGTATCTTCACACAGTTTATTAGCTTGTGGGGTTTTCTGAGCTCCGTGGTATATTTTGGGCCCAAGATTATTTCCTATAGAAGACTATCCCTTTCATTTGTGACAGTATCAGCCTGTTAGCAAGACATACAGTAGTATAAAATACCCTAGGATGCCTATTAGCCCTCAGAGTGAAGACATAAAATTGACATGTGTTAATTTTGCCTGCCAGTTTGCATCAGTTGGTAATGAATGGATGTGATATATTGTGGTGACATGAAGACAAGCATTGGAGTTTTCTATCAATAGACACTTAACCTGCTTTCTTAACAGTTTAACTGAACAGATCCTCCTTCGCTTTTCTCATCTAGAACATGATAACATGAGTGTTAACATCTCTCAATAAAGAAAATGCCATCAAAACTCAGAAAATATGGGATAGCAGAGAACATTTCTTTTTTCAGTTCATGTGGGGCCATTCTGTCCAGGGACTTCTTAGAAAACACAACAGTGCAAAACATGACCTCTTTATCATCTCTCCCGCATTTTAGATCACTTGCTTCTAAGGATATACTCTGTCTTGAAAAGTGCTTTTTAAAATGCAGCCACATAAGGTTACAAGTACAGCTCTTGTTTTATACGTGGCATCTAATTTCTTTGACACCTTTTCAACATTATTATAGATGTATATAAATATCATTATATTGTAAGTACCTTTTAGATTTCACTTACTGTAATATTTTGACAGAGAGTAGATTGAGCATCTTGTGAGATCCGTTTGTTTATTTTCCACTGAATGGCTTTTCTAGCCCAGAATCCCCTAAAACCTAACATCATTTTGCCCTGAGCACAAAAGTTTCATGAACTCCAGCTAAACCCTGGCCTCTGTTAATTTAGGAAATTGTCTCTAGTCTTTTTGTCTCCTTGATGCAATTGTAAAAACCCATCACATTACCACTAAGGTCTTTGATTGCCAATAATTTTGTCTGGTTTATGACCTTTATTTACTTTCTGCTAGCAAGATTTAATGGACTGTATACTCTCATTTTCTTGACTTTTCTTATTTTTCATATCCAACCTTATTAATCTTCTGACATCTACTTGCTTCAATGTCTCCTTTTTCCCAGCTATCCCTTTTATTCTTCTGCCGACTATTCCTTCCCTTTTGTTCCTTCCCTGAAGTTTTTTATATTATAACTATGTGAATTCAGTAAATTTTCTGCATTAATCCAGAAAACAGAGCTTAATTTTTCAGTTACATACCTTTCATGCCTCAGTGTCCTTACAGTAAGGAACTGGGGATTTGATGATCAAATATTCACATCCACTGCCTGTTCAAATTCAGCTGGACTTGTAAGCATGACAGAATTGAAAATTTTGTGAATCCCATGAAGATTAATTATGTGAGCAATAATAATCTAACAAATATTTCTTCCCTGTCCAAAAAATAATTCCGTGAGTTCTGATGAGCTGCAGATCTACATCCATATTTAACAAGACAATGAAGCTATGTAGCATATACTGAAATATTCAATTAAATAAAAACTGACTTGTGTATTTACTCAAACAGACTGTATTTATAAATGTATTTATATTCCTCTATTACCATCTGTATAGTATTAATAGTATTAACCATATTAAATACTACATATTTTGAAAATTAGATTACATTTAGTACCTAAATATATGCAAAGGATTGTAAAGGAAGTCTTATAATGCAGAGTATAAGTACTCAGTTTTAAGTACCTTTAAAAAGCTAATACATGTTTTCCAAACAGATTAGGTCTTCTGAGTTAGGTAGTAAAAAAAGGACAAGAAATTGTCCAGTCCTGAATCCATCTTCCATATTAGATACATATGCAAGGTCCTCAATTGTAATTGAAGTATTTCTTACCAAGTTATAAAGGTGAGCTCTGTGGTACTATCAGCTAGGAATACATACTCAAGAAGGAATATGACTACCTCTTTTAGTTGACAGACACATTTGTGACTAAGTAGATTCTTCCAGGAAGGATCAGTCCTAAGACTCGGTCTCTTGCATTCTGTTTCTCAGTACTCAATGGTTTAGCCTCTGTGACAGAGAGACTTTTTTACTGGGGTGGTCAAACTGTAAAACACTGTAACTGATGTGAACATAAATGAATAAAGCAACATGACTGCAAAAATCATGAATGGAAAAATTGGGGGAATGATATTTACAACTTTTTGTAATTTCAGCCAGGGATTTTCAAACTGATTTCTTCTAATATTTGCAACATATTCAAATTTTCCAAAAATTTTAGGCATGAATTGCAGCTTGATTCAAGTAAGAAATATCTAGAGATCCTTAATAGACCTCAATCTTCAATATCAATATTTTGGTTATGTTCTGGGAACATTCTACTAAATTACTGCCACTCATCTCCTCTCCTCCCCTCTCATTTATAGTATTTTTTCCACAGAACCTTGATGGTTCTTTCCATGTAAAGAAGGCCAGGAAGGACTACAGATTATTCTCTAATGAAAGTCCTAGATTGTCAGCAAAGAAACAGATCCTAGAGTCCTGGAAGGAGTCTCAGGAGGTTGTCTTGCTCATCCAGCTATCTCAAGGCATGAACAACTGCAAACTAGTGAATTCTGAAAGATGATTGTGTAGCTTGTTCTTACTGCTGAAAAAATTTACCAAATGTCTAACCTAAATATCCTCTCTGCACATCTGCCATGCATACAGAGAAAATATTTTTGGAGATCTTAAAACTATTCACATTCCCTTGGTCCCCCAAATATTCAGTCTTGGATATATTTTTCAGACTTCTGGATAAAAAAACCATATTTTCTATACTTCTCATTCTTTCTATTTGCTGTCCACTGGACTCTGCCAAAGCAACTACTGTCTTTTCTAAAATATAAAACCATCTAGAAGCTTATATTTCTGCTGTATAATTTCCAGCATGCTCAACTTCTTAAAAACCACATGACCCTTGCATAGAGTGAGGTTCAATGTAGCTCATGGCTGCTACCTAACTAGACAATATTTCTTCTATATTTATGCAGCTTATTAATCCTACTAACATGTAGCACGTTGTACTTTTCCTTCTTGAATTTCATCTTAGGTTTTTCAGTTCATTAGTTTTATTTGTCAAAATTATTTTCAATTCTAATCTTGTCCTTCAATATTCTTGCTGTCTCTCCTAGCTTGGTACTGTTTGCAAATTCAATTGGCACACCCTTTTTTGTCATTTTCTCCTTCTAGCCCCTGTCCTGTGGATCCCATTCCTTATGTCTGAAATCATGAAGTAAACACTAAAAATATTTCTAAAATATCTCCTGTGGCAAATTATATTCTTACCACAATAGTAATGCATATTAAGATCAAAGATGAGTAAAATAAAGGAACCTCTTATGCACTTACATTACAACATTACACAGAGGTCATTTATAAATACTGGATAATGTTAGAAATTCATATTAAAACCTTATACCAGTATTACAAGTAAAAATATTAGATTATCTTGTCTATAAATTTCTTATTAATTACTTAGAGCATTGTAAGCACAGAGTAGTAAAAAATTATGCCTTTATCATTGTTGCAAACTGAGTGGTGTGAATTTCAGGTGTAATTCTCTGTTAACTGGTTCTAGAAGAACATTAAATATTTACTTTTGTGTCACATTCCCTTAACAGTGGGAGTGTGAAATGAATACAAAACTGTAAACTCCTTAATTGATGGGAATGGTAACGACATTTTAGAAATGAACAAATATTATCCATCAAGCATCTTGAAAGTATCTAATTTTTCAAGTGTTTGTTTATGTCATACAGCAACATACTGCTGATGCTCCAATGCTATGGTTTAATTTAGTCTTCTTTTTTCCTTTTTTTTTTTTTAATATTCTGTTTATTTCAGTTCTTGCGTGACTTCTGTACACTTCTAAAATTGCCGGTATGTGCACATGTATCATAAATATCTCTAGTGTGATATCTCCTGTCTGAGATTAGCCAAGGTCCCACCCTCAGAGAATTTAAAGTAATTTTGAATAATGGAGTCATCTGATTTTAAGAAAGGCTTTTTTTCTTCCCCATCAATTAGTGTTGTGTTTCTTTAAAGCATAAGGGATCAAAGTACTTTCTAATTTTATCTAAAGGATCTATATAAATTCTCATCCATGTAAATGTCTAATCCTTTTTTCAAATCCTAGTAAAATTTTGGCTTCAATGATAAGCAGAGATGATCCATTCTACAGCATGTTGTGTATCTTCTCTTTGTCATATCTCATGGCAGAACACCTCTGACTAAAGTAGATAATAATACTTCAGAGAAAGGAGAATATTCTTCTCTATTTTATCCTACCATCTTAAAGCCTGTTTCTTGAGCTGTATCAGTGCTTTTATCCAAGGGTACTCTGCTGCTTAAGTGAAGCCCCATGTAAACCAGACACTGAACAACAATCCAGTGTTCTAAAAAATCAGGCCCCCCTTTCTTCTGACACCTTTCTAGTACAATTCAGTTCCTGGTCTGTGCCTAGTTTGCTGTTCCATTAGAAGGACCTTTAATATAAAATACAATAATGCAGTAATAATGACTCTCCAGAGTATACAACAGTAAGGAATGTTACCCAGTTTAAAAAAAACACACAGTGGAAGAAAAACTGCCAAGTGAACTTTCTAAACTGCCCTTCTTCTAGTTTACCAAGATGAAAATAGAGCCTTTCCTAAATGCAAACACCTGTATTTATAGAAGAAACACAACCAAGGAAGTGAGATGTCATGATGAAGAAATAACTATATCTTTGTTTTGCTAGACATCAGGAAAATGATGCTAATAGAGAAACGTAAATATTTTCAAACGTAACTGTTCCTACTTAAAAATGGACTGTTTTTATGTGAAGTCATGGCAACAAGATTGGATAGAGCTATAATGAATGTGCACGAACTTTATTCCAAATCTGTGAACTACCAGCTGAAAGAAACTAAAGAAACGGAGTATATTGAATTCAGCATGATGTCTGAACTGCTGCACTGATAAGGGCAATGAACAGCCACATTCTTCAGAAGGGTTATCATCAATGACCTAAGCAAATTAACAGATATCTGCTGGAAGGGGAGACAAAGTAATCAGTTGATTGCCACAGAATCTCGGCGAGTACTCTTTCCATCTTCAGTGAAGGAGAAGGACAAAATGAAGTACTCAGTCAGTAGATCTCACATTTCTGACAGGAAAATTACATTCTGAGTAGCAAAAGACCTCAATCAGGTCTATCAAGGTAACTACCCAACACCTCTTTCAGAAATCACCCACAATAAAAAAATCCACAAAGCAGCAGCAATTTGTCATGAGTACCCAGAAAGATACTTGGAAAAATAATTTTCCCTGCTGTGTGATGTTTCCTCTACCCCACAAACTACTTTAATTAATCCAGTTTATCTTTTAGCCCAACTCCAACAACAAAAAATCTCGCCATCATTTTATTTATTTCTTACTTGTCGAATCTTATGTGAAGTTATTTCAGTGTTTCTGCAGAAGGGATAATTTTCCTTGTATTTTCCCCTTCCAACAGAAACTTGTTATAGCTACTTTTATTTCCAAATCGTCATACTCAGTAACAGAAATTTCTGTAATTGAAGTTTTGTATGCTTACCTTTCTGAGGTTGCATTCCAAAGACATATTAATCCCATTTCTCTCCACCAGTGTGTCTAAAATATAGTAGTATACTATAGCATACTAGTTGAATTAACACTCATTTCAAGATTAACTACTGTGTTTAAAACACTAGCAAAAGTAATGAAAAATTTAATGTAGCTTAAAATTTTGAATAGATTTCCATACATGTACACGGGTATAGGCTGCACTGCACTAAAGAGATTTACAGGAGTGGCTTCAATCTATAATAGGATATTTTTAATACAATTTTTGGTGTTTCTAAACCCTGTGTGATTTAATTTTTGCAATTTTCTTTCAAGGAAATGAGGTGGACTTCATAAATTCTGCAGAGGTTTTTGGTGGGGTTTTTTTTTTGTTTTTTTTTTTTTTTTTTGTTTGTTTTTTTTTTTTTTTTTTTTATTTCCAGGTTTTAGTAAGCATATTTTGGGTCAAAATTTACTATTGCTCTATAGCATATAATTTCATTAAGCATGAGTATGTAAGCATAACAACTGTGGATGTGTCTGAACAGAAGGGAATTAATTTCTGAGTTGTTTGCTTTTATCTAATCTTCAGAGATGGTATAGAAGACCTGAATTATTAGCAGAATGTGCATCTTTTTTTTGAAAGTTAGATTTTCAAACAAAAAATTGAAACTTCTAAGTGGCATGGTTAGCATAGGTGCATTTGCTACTCATTCTGTTCCCTAATAATCCCACCTGCAAATACCTTATCTAAACATGTTGAAAGGCAATGGATGGCAGCAGCAAATGCAATAGCACTGCTCCCCCAAATGTTCTGTGTCCTTAAACCTGCAATGAAGAAATATAATTTTTCCCATGGACTAGGACGCTGAGGGGATATCTATTCTTCCCACCAGTTGGTGTACTGAGGTGTTCTCCTGCTAGACTCTGTATGATGCTCTAACTGCAACCCTCAGAGTCACATATTTAAAAAAAAAGCAGACTACATATCATAGGTGCATGGTGATGGTTTTGCATATTTCATAGCACTTTTAAAGTAGCAGTTCAATAATAAACTTAGTTGGAAACCAGGCTCCAAAACTCAAATACACAAAAGCAGGATAAAGGGGAATACTACAGCTTTCTTCCAAACTTACCACCTATGGCAACATAGCTCTTATTTGAAATTGATGTGGTTTTTCTGCCTGACATTGTGATATGGATCCTCCAGAAACACCAGGACAGCTTTCCTGGAGTGCTGAGGGCCTCTAAAGACTGCTCAGCACAGGGAAAATATTGTGAAGGAACACCTGCCCCTGCTCTCCTATGGCATCTTCTGCAAAAGGCAAAGTGTTGCCAGGGAGTTTTCCAAAATGAGGAGGATCTATGATGAAAATCTCCTACCTTCTATCGAAGTCCTCTGAAACATTCTAAATAAGAGCCCCCAGAACTGCTTTTTTTAAAGTATTTTACTCTTTCTTCAAGGTATGTCATATCAGACAACAACAGAGGAGATGGGAAAGTCGTGAAATTACCTGCAATTTTAATAACTTCATATGTCCTATAGTTGTTATTATACTGTACTCTGTATTCTCAGGTATGCTCTTCAGACAGCTGCAAAGGAATTCCAGATTTTTATTGGCCCCACATCATAAGAAATCTGTTTTCATTACTGTAAACCAATTAATGAACAAACCACAAAGTCTCAGACGTTACCTCTACACCCCAAAGAAGAATGATTATGGAAAGCAACGTGAGGTTACTCATATTAAGTTAAGATGTGGCATAAAAACTAAGCTGTAAGTGCCAGGGGAAGGAAGAGGGCTAAAATACTCTAATAATTAAAGGTGGGAGGAGGGAAACCAGCAATAACCTATGATGTTATCTCATGTTCTAAGCTCTGACTTTGACCTATTACTTTGTCTGGAATAACTTACAGTAACAGAAATCACGAACCAATTTATTTTCAAGAAAATAACAGTGGCTTGGGATAATAATTTCAGGAAAAAAAAAAAAAAAAAAAAGAATTTTACAGAAGCTGTAGGAAAAAAGCCAGGAACAAATCATATACATGCCCATAGATCTTGAATTTATCTAGAGGATACTGACCTGTGCCAAGAGAAACACAGATCCACCTCTTCCAATCTGCTTCTTCGAGGAGGTTTCTTCTTAATGAGACAGAAACCTCCAAAAAAGATGGTGTATTGGTGATGCAAATTCTTTCTCCTCCCTTGCTGAAGCTTTTTCTCAAAAGTACAAGTGGGGCAGCATGTGCCCTGCTATCCATCCATACTTATTAAGACATTTCTACATGTGATGATCCATTTAAATAGACTTAAGCTCTGAGTACAAGTTTTATGTGTAATGTTTCGGATGATGGGATGTGTGACAGGGAAGTTACAGGACCTACTCTTTTTCCTCCACAACTCGATGGTAACTATAGAGCATAAATGAATATGACCTCATAGCTATGATTTCTCTCCCTTCGACAGATAAGCACATACAGTTGTCTCTCGCTGCATTATAATGATACAAAAATTAACCAAGATAGGAATGGCATTTCTTTTTTTTCCAGTTTGAGTCATCATCTTGGTGATATTTTTCTTAAACACAGACTTAAATTAGACTCTCAAAGATCTCAGTGTCACCATGCATCTGTTCTTAAACTTTTCACATGTCTTGCTACTTTCATTAACTAGATTTCAATCCTTTTTTCCCCATTAATCAACTCAAGTTATTAAGTTAATTTCCTTCCATATATTTCAGAATATAACATAGTGTAAAATATGAATTATATATAGCCAATTGATAAACATTTTTGAAGCACACAGAGGTTCTTAAATGGAAATATTGATTAGCATCTATTTTATGTAGAATACACATACTGAGGCACATATGTCTTATTGCTTGTTTGGCCTTTATTGCTGCTGAGAATAAAAGGTAGAGGCTTTGCATTAAGCCTGAATCATCAGATGCCGAAGTGAGCCTTAATATGACTGCTTCTACTACTTAAGTAAAATGCTATTGACAGTGACCTGTCATCCCAAACCGAGCAGCCTATATTATTTACCTAGGGTGGCTTGCGGAAGAAGTAACCCTTTGTCTGCCGAAGTAAAGTAAAATCTATTTTTTGTGGAGTTCCGTAGCCTTAGTATTCCCACAGCTACATTCTCAAGTGGTTAGGCATCATTTAAGCTTGTGTGTATGAAATGAGAAGTCAAAGGTTCACTATAGCACAGCTGAGAGCAGGAGTAATCAGGTCTTCAGCCTGGTGATTAGGGTGCTCACATGACAGGTAAGGAGGAGAGGCTGGTTCCAGATCCAGCTCTGCTGTGTCTGACTATGCTCAGCACACACCTGGAATGCCTTGGGACTGAGAGAAACTGGCAGCATATGTGCTATATTCATACTATTAAATGCTCTCAATCTTATTCAAGTCACCCTGGCCTCTTTTATTTCTCCAAATGGTGCCTTGGAAGCATGGATTGTCTTGGGTGAAGCCTTGGTCAAGATTGCTCTCTCAGTTTATCAGAACAGATGATAGACTACAGTGTCCAGAAATATTTTCTGACACTCTCTGATTTATCAATATTAATTAAGATGGAGTATTTAAGTATTTAATCTAATGATTGTTTCAGGTAAAATTAATAAAATACTCATTTAATTAAATCAGGTCCATACAACTGTTACAGATTCTATTATAAAGGGGAAGCAGGCAAGTACATGCCTAAATAAAAATACCACTAAGACAAGAAAGAAAATGATGATTACATTAAGGTTAAATTAAGATTACATTAGATTCAAAATATTTCATCACTTAAAGTGTTATAACTGGTAATCAAAACAAGTTATGGCACTAAAAGAGATTATTACAATGTAGCCTCAACTTGGGAAATTTAAAGAGCAGCCTTACTTCTTTCAGTTTATGAATCTCGTGTGTTTTGACAAGATTAGGTTCAAGGTGCGGCAGCTGGGTCATGGCAATACAGGCTGAGGGATGAAGGGATTGAGAGCAGCTGTGCAGAGAAGGACTTTGGGGTTCTGGTGAATGAGAAAATGGACATGACCCAGGAATGTGCACTTCCATCCCAGAAAGCCAAACGTGTCCTGGGCTGCAGGGCCAGCAGGGCAAGGGAGGCGATTCTGCCCCTTGGCTCTCTTCTGGTGAGACCCCACCTAGAACACTGCATCCAGCTCTGGTGTCCTCAGCACAGGAAGGACATGGACCTGTTGGAGTGAGTCCAGAGGAGGGACACCAAGTTGAATAGAGAGATAGAGCACTTCTCCTACAAGGAAAGACTGAGATAATTTGGATTGTTCAGTCTGGAAAAGGAAAGTCTGTAGGGTGACAATATCATGGCCTTCCAGTACCTGAAGGGAACCTACAAGACAAATGGAGAAGGACTTTTTACAAGGGCATTTAGTGACAGGACAAGCGGGAATGTCTTCAATTTAAAAGGTAGATTTAGATTAGATGTTAGGAAGAAATTCTTTACTGTGAGAGTTGTGATGCAACCCAGAGAAGTTGTGGATGCCTTATCTCTGGAAGTGTTCAATACCACGTTGGATGGAACTTGGTGCAGCTTGGTCTAATGGAAGATGTCCCTGATCATGGCAGATGTCCCTGACCATGGCAGATGGGTTGAATCTAAATGATATTTAAGGTCCCTTCCAACCCAAATCTTTCTGTGATTCTATGATTTTATATCCCAGACAGAATTATAACTAATGCAGCCTACTGATTTCAGTAATCACAAGCAAAACTATCCACAGATTGCCAGCGTCACTTCTTTTTCTGAGTAGCAAACTATTCTAGTTTGCTCAAGGCAGCAATTGTATCTCCTTTATTTTGGAAGAAATCAAGCTGCCCTATTTCACATTAGAATACTTTTGTTTGCTTAATTTCCTTCCATTCACACAGGTACACAGATTATTATCTCACCCTGAACCCAAGGGTGACTGTTAATGTAATGTGAGAGAAATCTTTTAAAAAACACTATGTTTAACCCAGAAAGGTCTACTGGTATTATAGTGATTGACTCTTAGCATTCATCTTGCAATACTGGATGGCTCACATTGATACCCTAACATATGCTGCACCATAAAGAGAAAAATCAGTGTAACTGGAGATTCAATCAGAAAACAAGTTAGTTTTCAGGATCTTTAACTCCCAAAGTTATTATTTACTAGATGTTGAAGGTTTAAAATATGGGTGATTTCTTCCATCAGTGTTTGGATGGGTGAAACACCTAATTTAAGTATTTCACTTGCTGCCCCAAAACCACTTTAGAGAAGAAAGAGGAGATAGGTGCAGCTGGCTTTATGTCAGGGAAAAAAAAGGAGAAACGAAAATCCACAACTTTCACCATGCTGTTTTACAGGGATTATTCCTGGTTATTTCTGCTTCAGTAATAATAATCTTCCATGAATTCTGTATTCCTGTGCTTACTGGGTTTGAGCATTTTGTAGAAGCCTCTCAGCACCTTGCTAAAGTGCAGCCCAGGTAGCAGTGCTGCAGCTGTCAAATGCAAGAAGAGTCAGATGACTCCTGCTATTCTATGGTAAATGGCATCACCTGCCATGAGAACATGTACTAATATTTACAGCTGTAGACTCCCTTCTTACAAGTATAGAGAAAAAAGAAAGTTTAAAAACAAGGTAAAAAATTAATTCCATATTAATGTAAAAATGGTAGCTTTCCCCTTAAAAATCATACTAGAACATATTTACTCTTCCCTTCCCTAAGAAAAAACAAGTGTTATAGGCCAGTATTCATTAAATGCACAAATTAATTAATTTTCATCCAACAGCACGAGGCAAATGGAGCTCTGGTAGACTGATGGAGTCTCAGCAAAGGGGTAGATGTGTGCAGTTCTCTCATGTGTCTCACTAGATACTGTGCTGTTGAGCTTTAATGAAAATTTTCACCCAATTAGAGTCAACCAGGATCATAGAATCATAGAATGGTCTGGTTTGAAAAGGGCCTCAAAGATAATTTAATTCCAGCCCCCCCACTGTGGGCAGGGACACCTTCCACTAGACCAGATTTCTTGGGTTTCCATCCGACTGGATATGGGAGGAAAAGAGATCATCAAAGTAGTAATCTGTGAGTAGACTGGGAAACTCTTGAAAAGGTGATAACTTACGATAGAAAAAATGGATATGTCATGATCCCCAGTCATGATGGGGTCCAACAGCTCATGACAAGCAAGCAAATTGTATAAGCAAAGTTAAGCAAAATTAAGCTAAGGGCATCTAGGGAATGAGACAAGAAGAAAAGCATAAGAACAATGGTATCCTGAGTATTTAGGAAAACAGGGATGAAACCAATTCAGACTCCTAGTGATTATCCAAAAATGTAGGAGGAGAATCAAGAAATGTCAGACTTGAAAATATTTTCATAAAATGATGAATGCTTAGAAGAAAAAGGTTTTCAGTGCTGGTGAAACAAATCAATAGAAAGGTTTCAGGTCATGTGCAGAAATAAAGACTAGAACATCAAGCCAGAAATAAGTGTTAGAATGTGTAAAAAGGCAGTTTCAGGTGGAGTGGATGAAATGGTAAATGAAGCAGTATGATCTGAGTACAAACAGAAAAAAAAAGAAAGCTTTTTATTTAATCTATCATTTAGAAATTGAAGGAGTGTGCATTGTTTGTGGAGCAAAGAGGGTCAGTAGTCACATGGCAGACAAGAGAAATATCTTGAAATTACTGACTGCAGATGCCTCTCTGTTTATAAAATTATTTTCCTGTACTTATATGCACAGTCATACATTCTGAAGTTCTAACCAGCTTTCTACATTTTGAACACACTACTGCTAATATTACAGATTAATGTAATGCAACCACAGTGCACTCCAGAATTTTAAAGTCAAGGAGTAATGGTAATATGCTATTGTATTTTATTTTCAGCCAATTTCACTTTTTTTTCTTTTTAGCTTGGTTATTCCTAAAGACTTATTTTAGACTGGAATGACAATGTGGTATACACCTTCTTGATCATCCTAGCAAGGTGACACTTGCTTTAGCTGAATTTATCAGATGAGTATATTTTCTCAGCTTTCTGTCAAAGAAGCAAAAATGTCTCTGATCTACAGATAGTTGACTCAATGAGCTGATGAAATCTTACCAGTGGTTTACTTACACATTAACTTTCAAGTGTGATTTTTTAACAAAGCTTCAAAATATGTACGATAGTAGCCAATATTTTAAAGGAAAAAATTATAGGAAGAGCCATCATCATGAACATCATAATGCTCCTAACAAGGGACTCCAGTTGCTGACCACTCAGAGTAGCAAACTCCACCACTAACACTAGTGTGAAACCACAGACTCCAGCACCTACAGGAGAAAGGATGAGTACAATGCCTGGAAAAGTGCTAGAAACCAGGAAGCGAGTTACAATTTTAATTGTGTTATTGCTATTATTATGACTTTTTTTTCTGAATGTAAGTACTCTACCTGCATTATTATTATTTTTTTTATCCTTCAATTAGTCTATCTAGACTATGAAGATTTTGCTAACAGTAAATTGTTGGCTTAAGCTGTGTATCTATAAACTGTGCCCACTTTTGTGCCTCTAAACAGTACTTTGAATGCAGCCACAATGCCTTTGCAATGAAGTTTTTAAATTTCATATGGGAAAAAAAGTCTCTTAAATTCTTTATGTTTACTGGGGGGCTATACAGTAATATTCTGAATGGAATATTGGCAGTGGTGGAATTGTTTACATTCAAAGGTATAGGAATAAATAAGGTGTGTAAAGCTCCACTTGATCACTTATCTTATACATAAGACTTCCTGGAGAATCTGAAATTTTGAGATGTGCGCTTGTGGCTCCTTGCATTTTACCCTGTACTCTTTTGTCCTCACAAAAAGCTGCAGTTCTAGATTATTATATGATATTGTTGTAGTCATCTACATGAATATTCCAGTGGAGTTTCTGGATATGTTTTATTTTACATTTGGTTGTTAAATCACATTTTTTTATACACTTCTAATACAAAAGCAAAACCTAGCAAAATTCTAAACAAACGTGACTTAATTAATGTTTCACTCAGCTGTAGTTACACTTATTTTTATCCTAATTTTGAGGTTATTTATCAAGCTCACATGTTCAATACATGTCCCTTATCACGTATTTTCAGTGGCATGCTTCTTCTTATGGTCAAGAGCATCTGTAAACAACTTCAAATATTTTTATAAAACACTTGGTACTCTTGGTATTTTTCAGTTTTGATCTTTAAGATTATTAAGATGTTAGTCAATCTGTTTAACACATTTGTGAAATATGTTCGAGTTTATAAAGCTAAATCAAACAGCATAAATGAATTTTCCAAAGAAAGAGAGAGAAATAGTGTGAGGTAATATTTGCACTCCAAAGTTTCTTGATCTTGTCAGATAAATAGCATCCCACACCAAAAAAAAAATAAAATGGGCACAAAAGTTCTACAGCTTGCCATTAAAATTATTTCTTCCAGTGCAAAACAAAGTAAAAAAGGAATGCAGCATTATGTTAATATCTGTGCACAGAGATATACAGAATAAGGATAGGATAAATTGAGGCCAATCACATGGTAACTGTAGCATTTCTGAATGTACGACCATAGCTTTCAGAAGAGGAATATTGGATGCTCTTCAAATTCAGCAGAATTTAAAAACAAAAACAAGGTAAAGATAGATTGCTTATTGTATTTTTCTATTATATCAGTAGGATATGATTAGCATAAATCTTTAATAAAGAAGCTACCAGAGTAAAACTTGTAGCTTGTAGTACAGGGACTTGCTAGCCCAGGGAGAGAATGAGCAATGTGTTATGTCTGGGAAACCGTGTGGGATTAGTCTAAAGTAGCACACTTTCAATTTTCTTCACCATTTAGGAGACAGAGCAGCACATCTTGCATCCTGAACCTGTAGGTAATAGAACACACTTCTACATATGCATAAATCTACATGTATATGGCTTATTCCAGGATGAAATTCCTCTTCTTCTAAGACTGCTCCAAGTAAAGTTTTCTTACCGGGCTTGAATCTTCATGGGCATTTAATATAGCAGGTTAAATGAACCTCCTCAGCTGGGCAAATAAAAGATAAAAAAACCCCACAGAACTGAAAACAGTAATTGACAATACTTCCTGAGGAAAATATGCATTCTCTAGAGTTCTTTTCCTGCCTGCTATATTTCAGGTGTCTGTAGCAGTTTATAAATATTATGGGTCTTCATGAAAAAGAAAAAAAAGTCATCTACTGTGATTAATGTTAGCCACAAGAAACAAGAGCAATCAGCTTCCCATTTTACATAACACACATATCACACAGCTCTATCTCACAAACATACTGCAGCTGTTCTGTAGGTTAGTTAAGGCCGATTTAGATATGCAGTTAAGCAGTAATCTCTAATTCCTCTCAAACGTTTTGATTTAATCCCTGATTGCATATGGATACTATTTTTTCAAAATATATTTTTGCAGTCTTAAACAAAGACCATAGTTTTTGTTTATTTTCTTTTTCATTGAGTTGATGTGTTTAGGTGCCACAATCACGGCTGCTAGAAGCTGCATAAATATCAGTGTCTCTGATTGCCACTTTCCTCTTTTTTTTCCTATTTTAGCCTCTGCTTAATAGTTTTCTTGATACTAAATTCATTTATTTTCTGATGTGTTACAAATTTCCTACCCAGGCTCAGACAGTTCAGCAAAGAAATCTGAGTCAGAGAGAAGTATTCAGGGCTGCCAAGAAAAATGAATGTCACCACAAGCAAATTACAAGACTTTTGGGGATGACAGTCTTTTGGAGAGATGATCACGAAAGAAACTCTGTAGTCATATTGCCTCCCTAACAAAAACATGTAGAATATCACATAATTTACTTTTCTCATGTTTGCAGGTGATATTCCATAAGTGAACTATGGTAGAAGCTGGAACTTTGCATGTGAGTGTTATTTTTACATACATACAGCAGGTTTTTTTCTGTATTGTATATAAAGGTATTATGAAAATGGAAAAAAAAATGAACTGTTTTGGCACATCATAACCAAACACTAATTTATTTTAGACTACTGATTTGTTTATTTTTACAGTTTACATTCATGAAACTTGAATTTTTTGAGTGTTTTTATACAACTATGTTGATTTTATATACATACATGTCATAATAATAAGCAGCTACATCTCTTGATCTGTACTGCTACTATAATACCATCATAAAGACAGTAATTCTGTAAGATATTGAAGTAGAGATTAGATTCATACTAATTTGAGTATTTAATGAAATCTGAAGTATCAATATTGTCCCCTAAGCAGCAAATAGAAAGTAGTGATGTTGATACACTTTTTATACTTTGTTAAATGTTTTTGACTAAATATTTATATTTAAGGAATATGCAAGATAATATGAAGACAGCAAATTTTTTTGGTTAATTTTGTCAGGCAGTGGTAACTCCTGGAGTTTGCATCATAAGAAATAATATTACCATGAAACATGAGTAAAATTAGGATAGGAAGGAGATGGACCTGCTGGAGTGAGTCCAGAGGAAAGCCACAAAGATGATCAGAGGGCTGGAGCACCTCTCCTATTAAGAGAGAGCTGGAGTACCTCTCCTATTAAAAGAGAGCTGGAGTTGTTCAGCCAAGAGAAGTCAACGTAGTCATTGATTTCTTCATTCTGCATATTACATACTAACTAGTCCAAACATGCATCATGAAAAATATTTTTAAATAGATTTACTTTTAAAAATTCATCCAGAAATGCACAAATGGCTTCAGTTTCTTATTCATTCCATTTATCAAGATAATAATTCATATTCTTTCTTTCCTTTGTCAAGAGATGGTAACTACTACATATATATGATGAACTTGGGTGGAATAAGTGCTAAAGTCTTCTGAAACATTTACAAGAGTAAAACATGTAAGTGGAAACATGTACTGAATCTATGTATTTTGCTGTATTTAGAATTATAGCTATTACTTGAAAACTTAAACCAAAAATTACACTGAAGAAACTTTTTCTCTTGACCACATTTCACCTTGCTCCACATATTTTAAAATTATTTTTTCCTGGATATTATTATTATTATTATTATTATTATTATTATTATTATTATTATTATTATTATTATTATTATTATTATTTATTATTTCTTCTTACTGAATGTAAAAAGTCAAAAGTCCTATGTTCTGAGATTTAAACTATGCGTATAGAAATTAAATCTGAATCTGTGTGAATCAAAGGTTATTTGTATATTTCTATCTAGACTGTGGTGTGTACCTTATCAAACTAATGTTTTCTGGTCAAATATAAGATAAGAAACTGTGGCATTGACTTCAGTATATGTTGAAAAAGCCAATAAAATACTTAGAAGAGAAAGAACCCCAACTGGAATGTTTCCATTAACATTTCTATCTAGATTTCTATCTAGATTAGTGTTTCAGATATACATCACACCTTTCTTTACAGTCCAGGTACACTTCTGCAAGCAGAACACAGCAGCTTCATATTTCAGTTCATTACTTAAGTCAAACCCCATGGTAACTCTACAAAGTAGGTTTCAATTTATTTTATTCAGTTGATTTCACCTGTCTGGGGAATTCTCTTTGGAATTTAAAACAAGCCCAGAGGGCTGTCTTGCTGAAAGATAATAACAAAAAGAGAAAAAGCAGAAAGTTCATGTGCTGAGCAACAGTCATCATTTACCCTTTCAGCATATAACAATATAGTAAAGGAATACGAAAAACTATTTCCAAGTATCAGCAGAAATTTGATAAAATTTTAGAGAAATATGATATTACTGTTTTATACTTTTTACGTTGCTGTCATTTTTTATGGCCTAATTCTTTTTGACAAATGCAAGCTAGAAAATCTCCATTAAATAGCAGTGTAGGCAGAGGTGCTATTTCAACAGTTAAAAGAGTTTTCTGATCCCACAGGATGTTAAAACTGTGTCCTAAGAGAAATTTCCTTGACTTATCTATCTTTTCTGGTCATTTTACCATCTCACAGAGTCCTCTGGCAATTGCAGTAACTGATGCATGAAAAGCTCATACACAAAATGTCTTTAGTACATTTTGTTTTCTTGGCTTATAATTTACCTCAAAGCAAAGAGAAGCAGCAAGACTAGGAAGCTCTCTAGCTCTATAAAACTGTGTGTTGTAGAATAACTAGGTTTCATGGACCCCCATTTAAAAGCATCAAACACAATGGTCCTTGAACTTCATTTACTCATTCTGCTTTGCAAAGTAATAGGAAGTTCTGAAAGGCTTTTAAAGCACCATGAGAAACATATGACATCACATCAGTACCCATAGCATGGATATTTCTTCATACGCATATTCCAAGAAAGAATATTCATTTTCTGCTATTTTTTTAGAAAATCTGGATGTAGTACAATTTCTCATTTTAATTTAGTACAAATATAATAAAAAGAATTCTACTTTTACGTTTGTTAAACATCTTTATTAACATTAGTGACACAGGCTATCCATATAGGTATAGTTACAGTTATTTGTATTAAAAAAACAAGCATAACAATTTTTTTTTAGTATTTTTAAATTTATTTATAGGTTTACTTAATATTCTGGACAGCATATTAATGACACTTCATTCTTTCTGGAACTTATAATTAAAGGTGTGATGGGAGATCAGATAACAATAGCTTAAATAGGCAAATTAGTTTAGTTGCAACTGTTTTTTCTCAAAACCAAATAAAACATCCAGAGTGTTTGAATTGCTAAGTCTACAAAATAAAAAAAAGAAAAGAAACCAGAAGATCATGTTTTGTCTTTGAAGAGAAATAAATGTTTGAAACTTGATGAAATAAAAATTTTGCTCAGATTGAGGTTCTCACCATTTCTAATTCTTAGTAGGACTGTTGTCCAAAACATGTTTTCAAACAAAATTTATGGTAATTTATTTCTGTCTTATTTTGTGAGCAGGAAAGTATATTTTAGAGCTTGCTAAGAGCTAAATAGTTTAAATATTAGTGGCAGTATCAAGTAATCAAATACATAAATAATTATGTACTTTTCTACTTATTCATTCTAATATATTTGGATTTTTATTTATAATGAAAGAACAGAAAACCAATAGGTTTATGGTGTAAATAGGTGTAATGTACACTGAATCATCAGTGTCTTCATATGCAGTCTTTGAAGCTGATTAATAAAACTGTGACAGCAGAATTATAGTAATGATTTATTGAAACCAAAAAGCTGTTTTTCTACCAGTGACCGCTGGTCTATCCAATAAAATAAACAGAGTTTTACAGAGCCAAAAGATGGAAAAAAATTCAGAGAGATAACAAAATGTGTCAAAAAGTTAAACAATAAAAATCCTTTTATCTGTCAAGCCTCATTAGGAAGGACTTTTGTCTAGTGTTTTTCTTTTGCTCTAGTGTTTTGCATATGATATGTCATTGGTATCAGGTATTCTCAGCAATCTTAAAATGATATTAAGCGGTAAAATCTTTCTGGTTCTTGTATACAGAAAGCTTTTCATTTTGTTCTCTGCAAATGAGAGGTTTGCAAGGGTTTTTAACCTTTGAGTGAAATGTCCTGGATATTGTGTTCACCTTGTAATGAGACAAAGATACCAGAAATGGGACCAAGGAAAAAAGACAGGAGAGCAAGCAAAAAAGGAAAAGAAGACATAGCGAAAAGAAAGACAAAAATCAAAGCCAAATTTCAGTATGAAACAGACAGGCCTTAACAGTGTATTACACTGAAATTATTTTGAATGTATGTGACAATAGGAAAAAGATTGCTTCCTGTTACCTTAGCCCCTCAGAGGCTGCAGTCTTAGAGTCATACTGTCCTAGAAACTATGACCTCAGGTGTATGAGGTATAAGGACATCATTGGATAAATAAGAACTTGCACTGGTAAACTTCTTCTTATGCCTTAAGATTCTTGAACAAAAAAGGGAATTCAGAACTGTACCATTCTAAAGTGATATTTTTTTAAAGACCACACTCTAAATATGTCATTATGTTATTATTGCCAGCATTTGACTCAACAATATGTGCACATTTCTCAAACTAAACTTTTTTTCTGGTTTCTTTGGCGTCTGAATATGTTTACAATGAAATGATAAGAAATTAATAACTTTTTAATGGAACAGAAAAATACTTAAGTTGAAATTTTGTTCATAAAACTCTTGTTTTCACTCCAAGTGTGCTCATATATCTGGTAAACACAAGAAAAAAAATCTGTTTATAATCAAACACTTTATATTTTTGAGGTTTTTAAGAAATAAATAATGAAAAATACTCTTGGAACCTTGAACATAATGGAAAATATGTTATTTTGTTTGGAACATATTAACAAAACAATGTATTTTTAACTGATATTTAAAATTATTCATATATTTTTTGGTTTAGTAATGTGCAGAATGAAGAGTGTCAGACAAAAGAGCCACTACTTTACACGGGAGGCTAATCTAAAGGTCACCACTTATGGAAAAGAACTTGTGAAGGTCAAATTCAGTATGAGAGAAGATTCCAAATAAAATGAACCTTAGGCAAATATAAATACTTCCTTGGACATTTATTACAGAATGTTAATAAAATGAGAAGCCAAATACTGAACAACCTTTGGGGTTAGACTTTAACGGGCATAAGGATTTCACTACTCTCAAAAAATTTCTGAGGACCTGTTCCAGTTTGGCCAAATTTAGAAATATATCCTCTGAGAGAAGGCACAACCACCCCTTCCCCCCCAGGTTCGGGAAAAAATAAATTAATTTCTGGGCATAGGCAGCGATATGGGATATACATCATAAGGTCACCCCAAGACAGGACCTCATCTTGTCTTGAAAATAATCAGAGTTTTTCTATTTGATTTAAATTTATAAGGGAGTTCAGAATTTACCGAGTGACCTAAATGGTGGTCGCAACCATTCTCCATTAGGTAGCAGCAATTCTATCTTGGATGAGTTTCTAGTTCCATAATTATTTGTGGTTAGAAATGTACCACCAGTTGTACACATGTATCGCTTAAGCTTAGTGGGAGGAAGGAGAGAGACATTAGAGATTGCTGAAAAGAAAGATGGGATGCTGAAATATGTGTTTAATTTCTGCTACTAAGAATATATCATGCTCCATAAAGTAGCTATTTTTATGGTCATTTTTCCATAATGTAATCTCATTTATAGAGAAAACAATCCACCTTAATACTTGTATAAATCATAATTATTGCTGGGATTACTACATGACTCTAAAGCCAGATGTAATTGCTAATTAAGTATCTTGTAAACACTGGAGTATCTGGAAAAATTCACTCAAGGGGTTGATTTCACAAACTCCAAAACATCTAGTATTTCCTGTAACAAAGGCAGCTAACTGCCTAGGAGTAGTACATGTGCTTTATGGTGATCACCATGTAGATACCTCAGGCAACACACATTTATTTAATAGACTTTTGTGGCTGACTTTCTTTTCAGGTAGCTCGTGTCAATTTTCAAAATGGCTGTCAGTACTTCAGGAATTCACGTTAAATTTCAGTACAAGAAAACACATAAGATTTTCTTTTATTTTGTGAATATTTTTATATGCACATCAGGATTTCATTGTTTATTGTTATTATTCTTTTAAAAAAATAGGTCTTGCACCCAGAGAAATAGCTAATTTGTCAGAAATTAACTTGTTGGCAATGACCTGTAATATGCTACTGTACCTTCTGCTAATTAATGCTAATTTCTCTGTGCTTGTTTTTAATAACTACCATGGGCCAAGATAAGATCTCTGAAAGTTTAATCCAGCTCTTATCTACCTGAGAGTGACTTGATCTTTGTTTATAAAGTCTACCTATAGGAGATTTCTTCTCCTTTAGAATGAGTTCTTTAATAAAACTAATTTACAGTGGTAAATTAAGGTTATAACTTATGGTCACTATTTGGATGTAATATTTACCATAAATACATCAAAATGCTTTAACATACACTGCTTCTGGGAATCAAATCTGTTTTCTTTATAATCAAAACCAGGGAACTCTTACAGTATGTTACTCTCTTGTCTGCACTGCAGTATAGCAGTAATATTGTAGTAGAACGGAGTGCTTAAAATCCCTGCTCCACTCTCTGTAGCAGGGGAGGCAGTTCAATATTACCTCTCAGCAAAAATAAAAGCTTAACTTAATTAAAAAAAGGTATGGTGGCCACTCAAAGAGACATGTTATGAGGTGGCAAAGACATAAATGATAGTGACAAGAAAAGAATTCACTCAAGATCATTGGGTGCTGCTAGAAGGATAAATACTGCCTATTTCAATGTGAGTCCAAGGACTGTTTAGTTATAACTCCCTGCACCAACTCCTGTGGATGTGGTTACTAGTTAGTGATGGCTCAAGCTGGTTATGCTAACAGCATTTCCATGCTCTGGAAGCTCAACTGCCCCAGCAGTAGCCAGAAACTGAATTTTAGGGGTTATCTACCTTTGCCAAATCATGTCACTTTTTTTCATCTTCTTTGGTACAAGATACCAATCTTCAGTACCAGTTAGAGCACAAAGCCTCTGAGTTTGGAGCTAGTACAGGCCTAGTGCTATCTGATGGCTGTTGAAGTTTCCGTGTAAAACACAGCATGTTTTCCCTGTTTCCATTTTGTCTGTGTTTTTCTTGCCCATTGGCAACTGTGCTTGATGTCAAACTGTTCTGCGCTACATCAATAAGTCTAACCTTACCATGAAATGACTTTTGCATAAATAGTCTTCTAGGACAATTCTGTCAACAGCAATATTTGTATGTTTAGGACTGACAACTAAATACTTTTAATTTTGAAATCTGCAAGAAATTAATGGTATTTGCAAGTGAAGTAAACAAGGGCCCAAGGGAATACTCAAAAATTTTATCACCACATTTTGAATTGTGGTAGAACTAGATTTATTATTGTGCGGGAACTTTTCAACCTTAGACTAAAACCAGTTTTTATCCTCTTCTAACACTTGGGTGAACTGAAAAGGAAGCTCCCTAGGATTTTGAGTTTAGCCTTCTTATGGGGCAAAAAATATTTTGTTCCAATTCTTCATCTGCATAAAGTTAGAACACTAACAAACATGCTTCCAGGTGGAGCAAAGGCTTGGACAGTCATAGTGCTAAACTGGCTTGCCTTAAGTCTACCTAACACAACTACCCTTTGTTTGTCTTTGCTTCTTTTCTCCATGTCATTGCATTATTTTTGCTTTTACTCCATTTTTTCATCCCTCTAACTTAAGTTGTGCTTGAATTATCCACACTACTTCTGTCAGTTTTATCCATCAGTGATGCCTCCAATGCTTTGTTTCCCTCAGTTGTAGCATCCATTCTTCACGTTAGACCTACAACTCTCTATTTCATAGTCCTTCTTTTACACATTTGCTCTTGGCTTTCTTTCATTTTAGAATATTATAATACTGTACTGACCCCCTATATCCACCACAAACCACAAATGAAAAACCTTATTCTTCCTTTTCAATACTTCTCCTTTCTACTTTATAATACAGAAAATAATAGTGATGGCATTTTGTTTTCTTACGCCAGGGCAGAAACAAGAAGATCTGAGGAGGCGAAGAGAGGGAGGGAGAAAAGGAGGGAGGGAGGGAGGGATGGAGGGAGGAAGGAGGGGAAGGAAGGTGTCACTTATTAGTTCCTTAACATCTTATGGGTGTTGGGTGAAGAAAAGAATAGAAAATGGGTTGTACAAGTAAAAAAACGAAATTAATAGCTCAGAAGCAGTTCCTAGGGAGCTGACAAGCAACCTTTCTGTACATGTTGGCTGGAAGAAGTAATTGCAAGTTATTTGGGCCATAAATTGCTCCTTGACTTTCTTTTGAAGCTTCCTTCAGTTACTGTTGACATTCATCTTACCATTACAAACCTGAAGGTCTTCTTTGAGGTTAGTAGAAGCAATTCAGAAAACTGATGCTTTTTTCACACAACTATTGCTCTACTTTTGCTGTAGCTCTGGCAACTAATGTTCACAGTGGGAAACAGTAGAAGCTATTTATTATTTTCTAAACTTATCAGGTATTAGAAATACATCTGAACCTGAAGGTGAACTTTGCCATTGGATTAATTTGATTTTAAACTTCCTTGAACAAAACTCTATGTATATAAAGGGGAAAAAAAATATATCATTTACTATATTTTGATCACATAAACCATATAAGTAAATGCTCTTTAGGGAGAAAATATAGAGGTTTTTCATGGTATAAAAATTTATGATAGGTCTGAATTAAAAGATGAGTGGTTTTGTTTTATGCATTCTGGAACAAAAGAGAAACAAATGCTGTTGTCAAATTGCCTGAAACAGGTCATGATTTCTGCATGTTGGCTGATTCTGCCCAAAACATTAATGTATTTGGCAGTATGTAAAAGCAGCTCTATATGTACCTGACCTCTCTGAATAGTTAAATGATTGATTGATTGATTGATTGATTGATTATTACCCAGCCATTTGGACTTTATAGAATCTGATTTTCCTTTGCATTTTTGCTGACATGTATTACATATTAAAGCCTATTAAAAGCAAGATTACTTACATTTAATTTTTCTATTTTATTTCCAACATTTTGTGATTTAAAATTCCCTTTGAAGCCCTTATTTTTTAAGATTATACGCTGTATAGGACTTCATTTATTCACTTATCATCTTCTATATTATGCTGTGCATAAAAAGATTTTGTGTGTGTACACTGCATTTCCACAGTCTATTAATAAACTTAAGAATAGTTGTTATATATGTAGCTTTAAAAATGTACTGTAGGGATGCTACTAATTTTTTTCTTGTATGTCAGGCTATTTCAAGATGAAATATGAAATAATTGGTAAATAAAGTTTCTTCACACCTTTAAAATCCATGCTGTGCCTGAATGTGTAGAGTTTTATCACTTCCATGCACATATATATAAAAATATTAAAGAAGTATACACTCATCCATCACAGAAATTTTGATACAATCATTGTATTGGTTTAACCCACCATACTGACCATAATTTGGTGATTTTAATTTGAACAATATTATGTTAAATTTTGGGTATAAATGTCCTATTCAGATACAAGCTTGCTTTGTTGTTTTTTTTTTTAATTATATCAGCCAAGTATTGCATTGATTTATTTTTGAGTGCTTAGATGTACTTTTGACACAATCAATGCTCAATCATGCAGACACTGATTTCCAGAATGCAATGTTTTCTGGTGTAATTAATTTAGAAGGGTGTAGTTTTATTAATCATTTCAATAGAACTAAACAGAATTGTTGACCATGCAAGTTCCTTTCCTGAAATACTGCATTTTTAAGTAAAATAAGTATAGTCCATTGGAAGCAAGATGGTATATAAGCAAGCATTTAAGTACTTGCATTATAAATAAAAGAATCAATTATGTTTCAATGAGTTCATCTCACTTGGTGTGTGGTCAAACTTTGATCAGCTAGTTAAGCTAAAACAGTTACAGAACAAAATCTTGAACACTGTAGGTTATTTAAGACTAAATGTAGTGACTAAAATGAGTGGGTTTCTAAAAACTCTCCATAATGCCACCACATACTGTTGGTAATTTGAAGAAAGAGTTATTATCTCTGCCTCTTGCATTGAAATGAACACTATGTGACATATTTGATCTGCTCTGATCTGGTATCTGTTTAAAAATCTGGTTGTAACTGAAATGTTAATTCCAAACAGTAACCAAGAGAAGTCACTTATGGAAAAAGCAAACGGAGGAGTTCAGATTACTGTGGTGAACTAATTTTACTTGTGTGTTCAAGAGACTGACTATTTTACTTTATTGAGCCTTGACTGTTATTGCAGATAATGAAGGATCATGTGACTGTGAAAATGCTATGATGATGCTGATATATGGGGTTTAAAAAATTGACATACCAAACTGGGGAATTCAAGAACGTGATATAATGTGAAGGCTGATTTTTGGAAAAATCTTGTCTTGGGAGAAGAATGCTGAAGATGAACGTATTTTTTTCTTGGTTTTTATGCATGTGTATCTTCCTGTCAAGAACTCATGCTAGATACAGCAATTTAACTCACCCTCGTATAATTAAAAGAACCTAGCTTAAAACTAAAATGACTTTTGACTAACAATATTTCTTGCCCAAGTTAAAAAAAAACCTCTAAAAAAAATTACAAACCACCTTTATGATCACTGAGCTCTTAACTCATATGTTTTTTTAATGAACAGAGTTTGGCTAAGTATTACAAAAAATATGAAATCCATAGATCAAATCACTCTAAAAAAAATCTGAATGGAAAAGAAATTTTACAAAATATCAACATTTTATTGAGAATGTATTATTTTTGAGGGATGGAATAATTTATCTGAAAATTTGATTTTATCAGCTGTCTACTTTGTAATGCAATATTACTTGAAATGTAGTAATTTAGAACTGAAAGTGCTATATTTATTTTCTGGATAAAAGTATATTAGTTTCTCTCCCTTGTAAGATTCTTGCATAACTCTTATACATACTTATATATACCTGCACATATATATACGTATATATATATGTAAAAGTACTTTGTTTCAGGTACTAAAAAGAACAATTTTTAAGTGTTTGTGAAAATATTGCCTCACTTGTAATCTATCATAAGTAGATCTGTATTATGAGCTACATTCAATGTCATATAGTGCTTCTTACATTACAGTACAGTAAAGATATTCTTTAGCCCTCACTTTTGAAAACACAGCCATAGTTGGGAAACTTGAGAAATATTGAAAAGCAGATTACAGATATCATTAAAAAAACTGAGTATTTTCAAAAAAACTTGCAGTTAAAAAAATGTTTCAGTTAACATAGGAGGTGTTTTCCTAAATGTACACATTCACCTTTGACTTTGGAAGATGTACTAACAAGTATCAAAAGAAATTATTTCACTTGTAAGCAGTATTTTAACATTGCTGTAGAAATTAGAAGGTAGGTCAACAGTTTCTGAATGGAGAATCTCGAGATAAGTACAGAAGGGAAAATAGTGTAAGGAGAAACACTAGCTTACCCACACTCTGAGAAATAGGAATAAAAACCCTGGTGTTACATTAGTACTGTAGTGGGTTCAGTTGGTAAACCAGGCAGAAACACCAAATAAGTGTAGTGGTTCGGTTCAAAATATCCATTACTTACTTATGCTTCTGTGAGATAAGAATTAGGAGAAAGCAAAGCAGGCACAAAACTTAAAAGAATATAAAGAAGTTTATTAACAGACCTAAAAGGAAGGAAAAAATCAGACTACACCTTCAGAACACTTTCCGGCCCCAGCTTTCTCCCTTCCCCCACTGAAAATGTAAAAAGACAACCCTTGAGATTTTCAGTCAGTTTACCACCTCTATAATTATCTCTTTTTTCAGTTCACTTAGGGAGAGGAGTCTCTCTTGCTCCTGCTATGGAGACATCTCCACAAGAAACAGTTCTCTCATGGCTTCAATGTCACAGCGAGACAGCTGCCCGGGTTGGTTCTCTGCTCACATGTGAAAGTCCCTTCCCTCGACTTACAGCTTTCCCCACAACTGCTTTCGAGGGTCCAATCTTGAGCTAATGGGGTACCATTTTAAGGTTGAGCTGTTCAGAAACAAAGGTTCTCTTCACCCATCTCTGGCAGCATCTTCATCTCTAGGAATAGAGGCCCTCCTCCTCCCCTGGGAGCAAGGGTCCTCATCACTTTCATCTCTAGGAATAGAGGTCTTCTCCTTCCCTGGAAGCAAGGGTCCTCATCAAATTACAGCTACTGTCATTTGCTTATTTCAACACAAGTACTTTTGCTCACAACTGCAGTTTGAACGCTCCAACCCCCCATGCTTTCATGAAATTACAATGGCTACTCTGATGTATCACAGTCCATCACCATAGCTTTACAACAGAATTTCAGCTTCTAGTTTGAAGCATCTCCTCTTTCTCCTCCCTCAGGGTCTCAGCTCTTCCTTCTTCACTGACTTTGGTGTCTTTATGGCGTTTTCTTCACGTGCCTTCACCTTTCCTCTGACTCAGGAGAGGATCGATGTCTGCAGGCTTCATCTGTTCTGGAGGAAACTTAAAGCACTAAAAGGGTTAATCTCACCCAGGCCCCACAGCTGGAGTTCGCTTATCGCTGTTGGTCACACGATCTTTGCCAGGCAGCAGGGCAGCCTCAGATGAATCTTCGGCCACACTGGAGCAGGGGGGTGGGGAGCCAGGCTGCACTGCCTGCATGGAGCAGGGCTGTGGCAGGGGGCGGCGGATGGAACAGGGCCACACCATGGCCGACCCGGCTGGGCCGAGCAAGGCGCGGCTCGGCCCCGCTGGGCCGCCTGCAGGCCCCCCCCGCTACCTGTCCAAAAGCCAGAAGACAAGAGAGCTTTCCCGGGCTCTGCTCGTTCTTAAATGTGGATCACAGAGGCGTGTCAAGCTTCTTAAGTGGCTTAAAAAGTTGACAATATTTAAACTAGCCAGTTGATAGGTTTTGTTAGGTCATAGAGGAAGCTTTAAGCACCTCTTTGCAAGGGAATCACTTCCATGACTGATGGAGCCTCCTTTACTAAAAAACCAAACTATGCTAAACCATGACAATACTCTGGTAATGTAATGTGGGGCAGACATTTAATTAAGACACAGGTCTATTATCAGCACAAGTACTTTCTGTCATTTATATCTTTCTCCACTACAAGCATAAAGAGAGCAGAATCGACATGGGTGTAGAAAGTGAAAGCCACCGTAAGGGTGACTGACTTTAAAAGGTGTTCTACCTATGATTGGTGGTTATAGCAGCTGTGAAGCTACTGTTTTATAAACAGTTAATCACCTTTTCCAAGCTGGCAGATGTGTCCACAATGGGATATTTTTTGGAACCCAAAACTGTGATTTCCTAATTCTGGTAAAGAGGAGGAAATGCTATATTGTCTAAGCAGAAGGCAACTCTTCCATTCACTACCTATCAAGTTGTTAAATTGACTTCAATTTACTGCTGTTTCAGTCACAAGGCTCTAGCCCTTTTGTTCACTGTGAAAAAAATAGCAGAACACAATTTTCATGTTAAATATCTTCATTTCAAACCACTTGAAACAATAAAATACTATGTAAGACACTTGTTTCCCGTGTGCCTTTTCTCTAGCGTGAGGCTGGATATTCTCCTTCTTTTTAAAGATGTGATTCAGAACACATCTTAAATCTTTGTGTATTATGTTCAACCTGCAAGTCTTGTTTTATGGATTTAGACAGTGCGATGTGCTTTTCGCTACAGGGCTCTTAGGCACAGTTTACTGCTGCTCTGTGCACAATAAATATATAAATAATTTACTTGTTCTAGTCTATATAAATGATTTGTTTGCCTAATGTGTTGGAAATAATTTGACATATTATAGTTGCTGTTGTTGTTGCCACAACATTACTACAAATAAGCAAGATCTATATCTCATTCAGTCTTCTGGAAACAATTTTTAAGCTCTTTATTTTAATGCTACTTTTACAAGTTTTCTGCTAATAAGTACACAGTTGTGTTATGCCTTGAGAAACAAAGACTTAAGGAAGCATTTTTTGAATAATCAGTCTCATTCTCATTTAAACCAGTATTTTTATTCATACTGTCAGAAACACACAGCATATAGAAATTAATCCATGCAAAAATGAGTAAAAAATCATTGCAACCCCCCCATCTGACCTCAGAACTGTATAACACAGTTTTTACATAATCTCTCCATTGTCATCTTCATGCATCCAGTCAGAAAATTTAAAATAAGTATGGAAACTTTGTCAATTTTGCTTCCTGTGAGAAATATGACAGAATTCTTTTCTTGCCAAGGGCTCAAGTCTCATTTTCACATTAAATATATGGAGACATGGAGATTTCTCTCATAATTATGAGTACTATATTAATCTCAAGAAGATCAGAGAGCACCTTTGGTGTGTACAACAGCTATTTCATATTAAAATACCTTTCAAGGCTACTAGAGACTGGATCATATAAAATCTATAATGCACTTATAATTGTCTTTCTTAACTCTCTTGCAAGATGACATTTAACTCTTTTCTCCCTTTCAGCGTGTGCCTCCTGGCTTTACTATGCACTATTTCAACCCTGCTCCAAGTTAGAATTATTCACTTCTGCATGGCTTTTCTGTGTAAATATAAAGAGAACAAAGCAATAAGAAATATTTTCATGCTTTCATATCTAGTGTCACTGTGGTGTTACCTTTCTTCTCTGTGGGAAGCTTGAAATCAGAGAGACAAATGCCTTTCACGAGTCTGAACAGAACTTCTCACACCAATAAGCAAGATGGGTTTGGAGGCCTGTGATTAAATTTTCTATCTCTTTATCATTTGTCAAAGAACGGCTTCTCAGCTGACAATCAAGCAAATATTGGTTTTACCCACATATTTTTTCAAGAAGGTGACTGTTAGTGACATTCTGGAATGTTTTTGGACTTTATTTTGGTCTTGTAGTCAGGAACCTCTCTTTCACTGCAAAATCTTTGGCACAAATTTTTCCCTATTTTTAAAATCACAGAGTATACCAAATATACACTATATCCAAACTTCTGGTTTTCCATAGTATTTGGAAACATGCAGAAAAATAAAAAAAAAGTTGCTGATTTTCCTGAAGAATCAGAAAGCAATTTGTTCATCTCTGATATGACTGCTCTTTATTTTTAAAGATGTCAAAAAGAAAGTCTTATTCTGAGGCTATTGCTGAAGTGTACTTTTTTGAATTTATTTTCTTACCTTGCTTGCATATATATTCCTATGAAGATAAGAAATATTAGCAATATTTAAGCTCATCAGCTGTTTACTTAGTGGAAAAACTTAGCTTATGTTTCAAATTACACTACACAAATCTGCACAATTTACCAGATTAATGCAATTCATATATTTGAAGGGAGCCTAGAAGTTTGTAGAGCTGCACAGCCATTCAGTTTTGAGTTCACATGCAGCAAGTCCCACAGTGAACTTTCACTATTTCTAGCCTAGTTGAAGTATTAAAGACAGACATGCAAGTGCCTGTCTGTGGGTGTGTATATGAATTATCTGTCAGGAACAGGAAAAGTAAGAAAGGGACTATTGAAGCTCTGGAATTTTAAAACATTTTTTTGGCCAATAGTAAAACCTCTGGTATTCTGTTTTTATCAGGCATGATATAAAGGCTTTGCATTGGGAAAAAAAATACAAAGTAGATTCAGAGCACCCAGACAAAAAGTTAATTCATGGAAATGCTACTGCTTAATTAAGATCCATTACCAAAGCCAAAAAAGAGTAGCATGTTGCACGTCCATTTTCTATATGCTACAGCCTCTATAACACAAAATTTTGCATCAGAATTTCTTTTATGGTTCCTGATTCACAAAGTTCAACGTTGCAAAAATATGTGAAGCCACATGCATATTATTTCCAGGTACAAAGCAAATATGCATGCTTTATTTTTATTCTTTTTTAACAGAAGCTTAAGGTCAGTCATAATTCCTTACTAACTGTTCTAGAAGAATATGTTTGACACTTGCCTGTAAGAAATTATAATCAAACCTATGGCCTTACTACTTCATTGCCATATTATATGAGCCTTAGAACATCGATTTGTGTTCTGCCACACCCTTTTTCATTTTTTAAAAAATTTTTTTGACAGTAATTAGCTTGCATTTATGATATGAAGCCTGCATGCTAACTGTATTTTAGAAAGCTTTTATCTAATCTTCAAAAGTCAATAAATTCTGAGGACAGACCACATGAGTAGAGAGACAGGAAGCCTGAGCAAATTTTGTTCCACTCCACAGCAGTGGGCAGTTCTCTGTTTCAGCGAATTAAGTGCAGGTAAGAAATAAATGTTAGATGGGTTCAAAAATAAGAGCAAAAAGGGCTGGGAGGCAGTAGGGCCAAAGGAATGTATTATCCTAAAAGGGACACAATCTATGTCTTGGGCTGCTGAGTATGGTGTGCAACCCTACCTTTTCTCTCTACACATCCTTCTTCTTTCATGATAAATCCTTTAATTTTTTTGTCATAAAGAGCTCCATGATCAGCAGGAGAAAGGGAGAGAGACAGAAAAGAGGCGTAAGGAGCGACAGCCGAGTTCAACAAGCATCAGAACAAGGCACTGGTTACTGCTGTCTCAGTGATCAGCTACCACTCTAAGCACTCATTCTTCTGAATGATACTGAGCTGCCCTTGGCCTTGCCTACCACCCTTCTCAAACTACTTCAAGACAGAATGCATTTCAAGACAAACTTACTGTGTGGATTTTGAAACATTTGGAACATTTTACATCTTTAAACTAAATTACCTTAGTCATAAAAGAACTAGTGCTCTTCTATGATAAACTAAACTAGCCATGTCTAATTCACATTATTTTCACATAATGTCATCCTACTTTGTATTATAGCATAGGGACAGCCATACAGGGATAGAATAAATGTTCATGTTGCTCAGTATCATGTGGAGTACTATCCTTCCAGTGAAGATAAAAACAGTGGCACTATTTTTACCTGAGAAGGTAAAAAAAAAAGAGTAATCATAAAAAGATAGTGCCTCCCCCTCTTTAGTGCTCCAAACTCCAGCTATTTTCAGCCCAGGGAACTTTCTGAGCAGAACATAGTTCCATATGTGTCACCACTTCTAGAAATTTCTCTTCCGTTTACTTGACCTGACTCTGTTTGAATTCTAATGGGTCATGAACTGGTGTCTGCTTGTGTATTAAAAATAGAATTTGGCCTATTATTTTCTTCTGGGTGCACATACACTTCAGCAGCATTATATGTGCATTTTGTCTCTCAGCAGAACTTGAAGTGAAAAGGCTCTTCCTTTCAAGTATGTTGCACTGGGAGTTTGAGACTCATAAAATGATGAAATTTAAGACCATGCCCTCTTGAAATGCTGATTAATCTGCACCTGCTGTGTAGTCTTAGGTTAATATCTGTAAGGAACTCTTTCTGTGGACTTTCAAACAGAAGCATTAATAGTATAGACAGTTGCAAAGGTACATCCTGACTGGCTATGGTTAGAAAATATTTACTGTTTCTTTCCTATTCAGTAAAAAATTCAGATGTATGAAGCTCTATATTAAGATTTATTCTATAAAAAGGGAATCTTCAGTAGAATCAAATGTAAAAATATTGTAAGTCTTATTTCTTATGGTCCCTACTTTCTTATGGTCCCTAGTGAAGCTAAAGATTCACTACCAGACAGAATATTGAAGGAAATGTACCCAAAAATATTATAATTGCTGATATTGTTTCAACTATATTCATTACCTAAAGTGGCTTTTAGCAGTAGTCAGGTTAAGATGGCCTCCAGATATCTCTTTAAACTTGAATTGTTCTATAATTTTGTATGTCTAAGTGGAAAAATACCCCAGCCAGCTAAGCAAAACAACAATAGCAAACAAAACCAAACAGAGAACCCCCAGCCAACCAGCCAACCAAAAAAACCCAAGCTAAGCCCAAAACCAAATAAATTTATAAAGTGGTCTAAAAATGCTGATGATTGCTAAGACACTATTTTATATTCTAAATTACCAGATTTTATTAAGGCAATCTAGCATTGCTATGACCCAGCCCACTGCGGGAGTGGGGCAGCGAGATGCCAATCAATCCCAGCCCCTCCCATGGATTGAGTTTCCCCAAGACACAGACTCAGAGGGTGGGTCGAGGGGCAGCTCAGAAGCTTAAGCCACATCCCCCCAGGGCTGTGCCCAAGTCCACGCTCCCTCCCCCTGTTTGGGAAATTTCTCAGTTACTCGGTTGTTCATTGGTTCTTTGTTGTATCTCCCAGCTCCTGGTGTCCTCCATTGGTTCTTGTTGAATTGTATCCTCCCCCTGCCTTGTAACTCATTGGTTGTTTCCCCTCTCCCTGCGGTTTTCAAACCCCCCTATAAAACTGAGGGAAAAGCGTCTCGGGAGATCCCACATTAAGATCATCGCCATGTTCTGGTTGCTAAACTTCTGACAATAAACCTGTTAGAAGCCAGACCAGAACGTCCTCTCTCTTCCTTTACCTCCAAGCTAACGTGAGCCGGTACCATCGGCTCCTGCTGTGTCTCCTCTGCAAAGAAGCCAGCTAGCATGCCCAACAGCGCCCTTCCTGATGCCAAAGTCTCTTCTGCGATGCACAGAAGTAACGCAGCTGGACTCTCTCTGATCGAGGGCACACCAGAGCTTCTGCCTCGAGCACTGAACTGCGTTAATCTAGCCTTGACATTAAGTTGTGAAATTGAATATGAAGGTATTCTGGACGAAAAGCTTTGTTTTGAAGTCCTTATTACTCTAATCAATAAAAGACTAAATAGTTGTAGTGTAAGCAGGACACAAAATGATGAAATGAATTAATCAAGCGTTCAAAAGTAGAGTGAGTAAACAGAAAGTCAGACACTGCTTTAAACAATATTCATGTTGAATTTCTCAGAAGACAAGAGTGTGTAGATGTCAATGGAACTTCTAATAGACAGTGTAAATTGCCAGTTCAGGGACTACTGATTTTTAGACTACAGATTTATTTCGTTTCTTGTCCAGAGAAGAGAAAAAAATTAAAATTTTGAATTGTTTCACAGAAAAGACATAACAAAATAAAGAAAAAAAGAAAAATGAAGGGATGTAAAATGCAAAACATTAGATAGGTTTATCAACCATATTTACAGACTAATTTTCAAACTTCTGGTTTGCGAAAACAAACTCAGTGTAACATTCAACAACCAGCTGTGATGAACACTGCTGTTATTCAGTGTCACCTTTAATTATAACGTGGAGTTTGTTACAGGATGTTCTATTGGTCCTTCAAATTGGCTGAGCATTTTAAAAAGACTACTGTATGAATAATCAATAGAAATGCATGCTAACAGGTAGAAAAGTTTCTACAGTATACATTTTCAGTATTGCAGACTTGTAAGTATTTTGTGAATTGTCCAAATATTATTTGTTGGAATGAAACTGACCCAGCTCTGTTATGTGCCACGGCTCTCCAAGGTAAACCCTTTCTTTGAAGGATTATATGGAATTTAACTGGTGCATAAACTTCATGTTTATTGTTAATGAAGGTGGAAATTGCATGTGGAGCAAATACTGTACTGTTACCTCATTCAATTACCAGCTGAATTAATTATCTTGTTCTTCCATTTCAGTTATTTACTTACTATTTTTCTACCACTGTGATAGAATGTTTTCCTATCTAATAAATGCAACTTTCAGGTCCTTGATGGAGACTTGTTTGTTTAAAACCCCTTCTTTGCCATATAAAGTTTTTATCATCTTTAGTTTACCTCAAAACCTCAACTTCATTTGTGGGGTTAATTTATACAATTGACCAAATTACTACTCTGTATCTCCAGGGTCCTTTAGGTACTGTCTTCAGTTATTTACCTCACTGGGAATGATAGGATTTTGGTTCTTCCTTGCTAAATAGAGGAAAAAAAAGCTATTAATGGAAGTACTCAAAAAGATTTCTTATTACTTGCTTGTCATGAATGAATATGGCTTCAGGCCTCTCTTCCCTTAGACCACTTTACTGTACATGTGTAAGTTAAAAAATCACTCGAGGAATTTTACATGGTGTTTACTTATGTTAACCTGCGTGTAATAAATAAACTATATGTATTTTTATAAATTTAATCAGAAAAAAATGTATTTCAAAAAAGCCTGGAGGAAGTCTTATATCTAATTGCAGTATGTAAGTTTATTCTCGTCTTCATCATTTTCTTCCATAATATTTGCAAGGAAAGATGTGCTGAATATTGTGAAATTTTGTGAAAGGGAAGAATAACCAATCAATATTTACAAAAAAAAAGAAAAAAAGAAAATTTCTGAGTTTTTTTCAAAACATGTTTTAAAATGTGAAAGACTTTAACAGTAATGAATCATTCTGAAGCTAGGAGTTCTGTAAATAAAGCTAGCATTTTCCTTTCTTTTTTATTTTAAGTGTGAAAGTAAATAACCTCTGCTTGTTTTATGATATTTACCTTGTCTGTAATTATGAGCCCAGTTTGTAATTCTCTTTTTTAATTTATACTATACACATTCCAAGCAATGTTTTTTCAATTACATTTGTTGAATTTTGCAAAGAGACTTCACATTATTTCTTATTAGTTATTAGAACTCACAAAACAGTTTTTCCTGCAGAAGCCAATCTTTAGCTTAGAGCAGCCAAGTTCTTGCAATTTATTATGCAACTTTTTATGAAAGTGAGTCAACTGTACCTATCAGAGATTGCACTTACTGGGATATAATACTTTACAAATATCCTAGCACAAAAAATAATATACATATGAGTTATGAAAAACCAAGTTAAAGTTACTACTGAATAAAGCTTAAAATGTAGATTCTTTTTATAAAAAATTTAATGAAACTACTAAAAATTTAATGAAAGAACTAAGGAAAGTTGTGCTATTGCTTGTTCAATATATGATTTTAAGAGTATACTCACTGCAAAATTCAGTCATAAATGCTCACTACATCTTACACACACCTTGAATGGTAAAGCAGCATGGTGTAAATTTACAGCTTATTAGATGGAGAAAGTCATGGTGCTGAGTGTACTGTTAGCTCTTATTCTCCCTGTCCATCTCTCTATGGCTCCCTCCATCTTTGCCCACAGCCTATGACCCTATGTATGGTCACTGGGACTGTCAGCCACTGGGCCAGCTTCACTGCAGCAGGGCCAGTATCCAGCTCCCACTGCAGGTCAACATTCCAGCCAGGTGTCAGCCTATCCCGATTCAGCATTTTAACTTGTCAAATTTCATCCCATTAATCACAGCCCAAAACTCCAATCTATCTAGATCCCTCTGCAAAGCCTCCTGTCCCTCAAGAGAGTCAACAGCACTGCCCAGTTTGGAATCATCGGCAGACTTATTAATGGTGCATTCATCTCCTGCATTCAGATCATTGATAAACAGATGGAACAGGACTGGCCCTGGAACTGCACCCGAAGAACCACTGCTGATGACCAGTCACCAGACAGATGTACCTTCATTCACCACAGCCCTCTGAGCTCTGCACTTCATCCAGTTCTTCACCCAGTGCACTGTGAAACCTTGCACACATCCCCTAGCTCCTTCAGAACGCTGGGATAAATTCCATCAGTTATATGGACTTGTGAACTTTCGGTTGATACAGCTTGTCCCTTACAATTTCAGTGTTCAAAAATGGAGAGTCACTGTTCCCACAAATCATGGTCCTCCAGCTCGGGACCAGACAGCCCAAGCTCTGCCAGTATTGTTAAAGACTGAAACAGAAAAAGCATTGAATGCCTTCACTTTTTCCTCATTCCTATTTGTCAGATGACCATCCTCAACAAATATTTGTCCAAGGTTTACACTCCACCTTCTCTTGCTATTAATGTACCTCAAAAAGTCTGCTCTGCTGAATCTTCTTGGACTGATGCATGTCCTCTTCCTAAGGTTATGTCAGATACTACACTGAGATACCGACCCCAAAGGTACGACCATCTCTCACTGAGTAAGAGGTTTGGCTAAAGTCAGTCAAGCTCCACCTACACACAAATAAAGAGTGTAAAAGTGACTTAGGAATGGGGAAGAGTTGGGGAAGACTCCATCGTAACTTCTGGGATCAGTCGCCAGGCTAAACCTGTCTTCTCCTCTGTAGGGAGACCGATTGGATAAGAACTATACTCAGTGAGTGCTGAATGATGATCTCAAACCAGTTTCTATTGGGTACTAGAGCTGATCTGCATAGTAATTTGAATTAGTATATTACTTTAAATATGTTTTTGCAGTCAGACGCTACCTCCAACAGTCTTTGAACCTTAACCTGTCACTGTTAATGTGAGTCCTTCAAGAGCACTGACAGTCACTGGCAGAGTGTAAACATGTGGAGACCCAGGAGGGGGTGACTCTGTTTGGAGTGTGACCCTGAACAAGTTGGCTGGGCCTCCCTCTGATCTGTGAACTGCTCAGCGAAGGGTCCCCATAACAGGGCATTGGCAGAAGGGTTGGGCACAAGGGTCTTGGATTTCCCGGGGCTTTGACAGACGGATCAAACACTAAGAGTTTGAGTAAAGCTACCCTTTTCACGTGACAGAGCAGTCAAAGTAAACTGACTTAACTGAAACAATTGTCTTTAGTCTCATGTCTCATTGTCTCTCAGGCAAAGCTTCACTGACTTGAAATACCTTGAATGGAAAGATTATTTCTCCCCTTTCCTCAGTAGTTCTAGCATTCTGGCAAAAACTCTATAAACTATTAACATATCAGTTTACAACATTTTCATATCTCAGTTGTCCTGACTGAAACCTACTAGCCTCTGCTCATATTTTTGTTGCACATACTGTTCCAAAATTGAAGAGATTATTAGTAACTACTCATACTGTCATAGAATGTCATTAATCTATGAATATATTGTAATTCAAAATATAGTGAAGCTCTCGTAATAAATCTATTAAGCTCTCTGAGAAAATATACTTTTCCACAATTCAGCAAAAAATCACTTCTCAAAGTCCTTTTCACATTCAGAATGCAGATAACCTGTAAACCTACATAATTCAGATATAATACCCTCAATAAAGCTGATGAGACAGACATAACTGTTTCAAAAATCTACCATTCTTTCTTGCTTGTTCCGTTTTCCATTACAAATAAGCATTTCTATTAATAAACACTTCTGTCAAAATGAAATTTACTATAGCAAAGTTTAGATATATTTCTGAATAGTTTTTTATGAAGATTAACAATGCTACTATCAAGGCAGAGCACTCACTTTTTTCTGGTAAATATTTCCGCAAGGGTCAACATCTACCACCAAAAGTATTAAATCCTTCACTACTGAATTATATACATTTTAATAGAAAATTCACAACATAAAAGGAAGAGCTAGAATTCTAACCTTGAACACATACATAAAATACATTCATTGAACTCATTTGAACTCCAAATTGATTTTTACTAAACATCACTCAAGGCTAAGTGAATTTTAGTTAAAGAGTTAGTGTGGCATCATCTGTCCCTCTAACAAGGATGTCAAAAATAGCCTCTGGTCTGCTTCCAACTGAGCTCTTATCTTTTGCAGAACCCATCTGCTGTAACATCAATGAAGATTATTTTTTTCTCCAAGTATTTTTCAAATGAATTGATATTTATCTTAGGTAGTGTAATATGTATGTGTATTAAATTCACCTATTACTTTACATTTGTAACTTAACTGTAGACAACAAAGTAATTTCTTTAAGGTCCATGTAGTTAATTTAAGGCAGATTTGTAAACCAAAGCAATTTTAAGTATTTCTTTCCTTTGATATATGAATTCCTTAATGGAGTGACTAGTTTCTCTAGTGAAGATTATAAGGGAGGAAAAGGATGCTCCTGGAGATACTGGATCAAATTTAGTCCAGCAGGAAGAAAATATATCTTCATTGGGTATTATGTGCAGTTTAATTTCAGCTGAAATTATCTATATCTGTGAAATTTACGATTTGTAAATACAACAAGAAAATCATGCCATTGTCACAACCAGAAGCAATGGGCACAAACTGAAACACAGGAGGATCTGTCTGAATGTAGAGGAAAAGATTTAACTGTGAGGGTTAGGAACATGCATACAGGTAACTCAGAGACGTTGTGGAGATAGTCAAAAGCCATCTGGACATAACCCTGGACAACAGTCTCTAGATGGCCTTACCTGAACAGAGGTGGGGTTTGAGCAAGATGACCTTGATGACTTTCCAGCCTCAACCTATTCTGTGAATGAAATGATGACCTAAGATGTTCACGTCAAGTAAGGTAGAGTAAAAAATGGAAGAAGATTACACCATACTTATCAGCTGCATTGTTGGGCTCGAAGATCAGCAATGTAGGATTCATTTCACTTTTTTCCCTAAGTTTCATGAGTATTTTTAAAATTAAATTGGTTCCTCTGCTATTCAGAATGCTCATCTATAAAATAGGAAGACTATTTGTCTCTCTTACTGGCATGTTGATTAATTCATGCACCTGAAGGTATTTTACAGAAGCAGCTAGAAAACCACTAAATTTATTAATGGTAAAATGAATACAAAATAGTTCTAGTAAAACTGGAAAAGAAGTTAAAATGAGAGAGATTCAGTGGGAACAGGGATTGTTTTGAAGATTTGGTTGCACAGCTGAAGATTCTTTCTGCATTGCTAATTGGAAGTAAAACATAAATATTCCTTATTTGCCTTTGTACACACATAATATATCAAAATAAGTCTGGTAAAAGAAGTTAAGTTTTACTTCAGGATGAAGTATATGTGCGTCTAGCCTCAGTACTGAAAAAATAATGAGTCATGCAATACTCCTAGGGAGATAGCAGTAACTATTTCACCTTCAAGACCTGACTACCTGTTGCATCTCTCTTTGGATGATACAATATCTAATTAAACAACCAATTATTCTATCAACCAGCAGATTCCTAAATTGGATGTCTGATCCATTCTTAGTATCCTGCTTAATACAATTTAGACAAATTCAAAGATCCCACCTTGGGTATATTTATAACCCTTACTGCATAATGGAGACAAACACTTAACTGTTTGATAATTCTCTGCCTCAATTTTTGTTTTTTTTTTAACAATTCAAGTTTAGACCCAAGCAGTAGATATTTATTAGGAGAATTAAGGGAATAAAAACTCCCCTCTCTCATTATTAAATATATTTTTTTTAATATTCAAGGAGAAAAAGCAATGTCTGCACAATTTCTTCAACATAATTATTCTTCAAGTTTTCTCAACATGAGAAGTTCAATAGAAAAAAGATAATAGATTTCAGATCAACATTTCTACCTAATCCGTGGCAACTCTCCATTTGTCAGAGAAAACATAATGTAATTCAATTTAGCTTAGCCTGCCTCTCACTGAGGGAAACTTAAACTAGCATGTGAGGAGAATGGGACTACACGGTCAGGGAAACAGACTAGAAATTAAAAACAAAGGAAATTCTAAAGGAAAAACAGCATTACAGGAAAAAAAATGTTTCTCAGATTAAGACAAGAAGTGCTTGGGGTGGGACACTTCATTGGGGAGAGGAACAGGTGCATGCTTGGAAGTGTGGCTGAATGCTTGGAAGCAGAGGGAATCTGTGATGCAGCAGGTGCCAAATATTATTTATGCTATTGCCATCAAGAAAAAGAATGGTGCTGACAAGCCACGTAACCATACTGTTTGTAAAATAGAGGTGATTACTTCATATTTGTTGCTATCAAAATAGTAAGAGTTCATCTAAGAATAATCCATTTTCATTTACCTCTGGAACAGATATCCTGCTCCATCCCTCCCCCAATAACCATCCATTGAATGTGAGAGAGATCGAGCTAAAAATATTGCTAAAGGGAGGTGAATTTTCCTTCATAAATAGTAATAAAAAGTTGATAATTTCTCTGCATATTTTTAAAAAGTGCACTTATTATTTTGATTTTATGAATAATTAAAAAAATACATAGAAGCCTTTTCTATACTTCAATTGAAACAACTCAGGAAGTATTCCTAACAAAAAAGGGTAAGAAATAAGCTGTGTAGAAGAAGCTTGGCTCTTAATGTATTTTAATCTCTATTACATTCAAAAACGTAAACTTAATTTTATACTTAATATAATACAGCAGGACCAGACTGCCAGGGACAGAGATGCAGCATCTGAAAAATTTGACTTTACTTTCTATTGCTCTGCGAATTTTCTAGGTACTTACTGGTGCCTGTTCTATCCAGTTAAGCCTCACACTCTGAGGAAGCATTTGACTTCTCTTCCAGTGCCCAGCCAACTGTTTTACAATGGAAAAAGACAATCTGGAATAATGGATTATTCCAGCTGTGTAAGTATTAATGAGACATTTGCTTTATGTTCATACACCTAGATTTCCTTTTATGACATCAGTAAGAATTTGGCTTTACATCACTGAAATTGCAACCACATACAGGAATGTAGTAAAACTCCTGAACTAGGGATAAGGGAATCATAATGATGAATTTGAATGCTTCCATGCATGTAAACTCAGAAGGCTTACAAACTACAGATACACAAAATCCCTACAGAACACTCCTATAATATTTTTAATAACTCAAGAGATTGAATGGTAAAAGGTTTTATGGCCCCAGTTTGCGGACACTATGTAACACGGTGGTAAAAAGCAGAAAATGCATAAACCATGTAAACAAACTTTCAAGTGGTGAGGTTTATACTGTTGGAGGGAATATATAATCTGTTGAGGGCAGCTCTAGTAGCTGCTGTTTTCAGTAACTGACCTTCTTTATTGCTACAGAGAGACAGCACAAAACTTCTGTGGTAACAATGAAAAAAGTGTCATAAAACATGGACTGAAAGACTTACATCTAGTAAGATTATGGAGAGGTATTTTGTGAAGAAGATGAACGGTCCTTTTTCTGTAATATATTGAGGAGAATATGTACTGTGGTAGGTACGAATACTAAATAAAAATCATAAAAGCAATGAAAGGTGAGAATTTTTGTCATACTTGAAGTTGGGTTTTATTTGTGCAGTGCAACAGAGCGTTCCAAACCTTGTTGTAAGAAACAGAATTGTGCTTTTATATCCCTTTTGCCAGGAATTTAATAATATAGTTTGCACTTTTTTAATATAAATTCTACTAAGGATAGCACATTAACTGAATTGGCTGTACCACCCTTTTTCTCAGGTAATCACCAAATTTTCAGAATGCAAAACTGTAAAGACCTGCTATCATGAAATTGTATTGCAAAAGGTGAGGTAATGTTAATATTTTTACTCCATAAAATACTCCATACTAATACTCCATACTTTTAATTTCTTTTTTAGGAATAAAGAGAATATTTAAAAATATGTTGCAATTACTCAGATGTTTGTGCATGTTTTTCAAAAAAGTAGCAATCTTTTATCATCTCTCAGTTTTTTAGAAAGTACTTAAACAAGTGTAGTGGTTTGGTCTAAAATACTCATTACTGTTTATCTTCTGTGAGATAAGAATTAGGAGAAATGCAAAGCAGGCACCAACTTGAAAGAATATAAAGAAGTTTATTAACAGACCTAAAAGAAGAAAAGAAAAAAAAATTATGCCACCTTCAGAACTCTCCTCCTCCCCCCACCTTCCTCCCTTCTCCCACTGACAATGAAAAAAGACAACCCTTAAGATGTTCAGTCTGTTTACCACTTCCATAATAACCTTGTTCAGTCCATTTAGAAAGAGAAGTCTCTTTTTGCTCATGCTATGAAAACAGTATCACAACAAGACAGCCACCCACTTCCAAATATTGTTCAGTCCATTTAGGAAGAGGAGTCTCTCTGCTCGCATGTGAGTCCCTTCCCCCGACTTGCAGCTTTTCCCGCAACTGCTTTCGAGGGTCCACTCTTGAAGTTTTTTGGGGTACAATTTTAAGGTTGAGCTGTTCAGAAACAAACAAACAAAAAAAACAGAGGCCCTTCTCCTTCCCTGGGAGCAAAGGGTCTTCCTCATCTTCATCATTAGGACTATCTCTGGGAGCATCTCTAGGAATTGAGGTTTTTCTCCTTTCCCATTTGGAGCAACAGTCGTCATTTGGTTCATCTCTCTCTGTCCAAACTTCTCATGAAATTACAGCTGCGGCAGCATCTGCCTATCTCAGCGCAGGTGCTTATGCTTACATATTGAACACTCCACCCCCCAGATCTTCATGAAATTACAACGGGATACTCTGATATATCATAGCTTCACAACAGAATTTCAGCTTTAAGCATCTCCTCTCTCTCTTCCCTCAGGTTTTCAGCTCTTCACAGCAATAAAAGGGTTAATCTCACCTCGGCCTTGCAGCTGGAATGTGGCTTATCGCTGTTGGTCACCTGACCTCTGCCGGACAGAGGTGCCGCTTTGCTGAAATCTTGGCCGCAGTGGAGAGGGGGGAGAGCCAAGCTGCTCCAACTGCCCACGGCAAGGCAGTGGGGGGGGGTTCCATGGCTGGAACAGGCCCATGGCTCCAGGCTGGCCGTGGCCCGACCCGGCCTGGCCCAAGCACGGCCTGGCCGGGCCCACTGGCCCCCGCACAGGGCCCACAGCCACCTGTGCCAGCGCCGGAAACGAGAGAGAGCTTGGGGGGGGAGTTTGTCTGTTCTTAAGTGTGGATCACAGAGGTGGTCACAACTTTAAGTGGCTTAAAGAATTGTCCATATTCAAACTGGCCAGCTGATAGGTTCTATCAGGTCCCAGAGGAAGCTGTAAGCACCCCTTAGCAAGGACATCCCTTCCGGGACTATGCTTGCTAACCTATGACAACAAGTAATTATGAAAGCAGCATTTTCTGACATTGACATTAGAGGCTATTTAGTATTCACAAATGGAACATCTGTAACAGTTGGAATTATTAAGTAAATACAAGAGAAAATGAATCATTAACACCACATACAGTGCTACAGTGCTTCTTCTGACTTATTTTCAGTTAAAGACATTTTATACATTAAAAAAATTACATTTTAAAAAGTCAATGCTCTATTTTCACAAGATACTTCAAAGAGTAATAGTTGCAATCACTATATTTCCCTAAATTTTGCAATAACATATCTCATGAATTAGAACTACCTTAGCTTTCTTAAAATGGGCTAGCCAGTGTTTCTGCTCCTGTGTGTTTAGCTTCTGTCTGTCTTAATAATTTGTCCTTTTGTCAATTCTTTAAATAACTATTCACATATTCAGTTGTTGATGGGAGTTATCGAAATATTTTTCTCAACTAGGTAATAGGATTCCAGTGGTTTGTTGTTGTTTTTTCAGGTTAGGTTTTGTTTTCTTTTTTCTTTTTCTTTTTTTAAATATCAAGTTATCTTTTAATAAAAGAGTTCTTAAATTCCTAAATTCTTTTTCTCTATTCCCCCCACCACTCTCCATTTTATTTATAAAGCTGCCTGCAGTATCTACCTCTTTAAAGACGTGCCATGTATTGGATAATGACAAACCATGAAACTTAATGAAGGAATAATAGTATTCTTAATAGTTCTATTTATTGCCTATGGTTAGGTTTTCACAGGAAATACACTCATTTCTCTATAAAAACTTATGAAAAACAGACCTGGACTCTTCATTGCACCCTAGTGACTTCTGAATCCAATTCAACCGGTTGTTGAAGCTAAATGCAGAATTTTGCAGAGTTTTAATTACAACTGGGGAATATCAGCATTTTTTCTTATATTGCCAGAGGTATGAATTTCTGTCTGTTCCTGTAGAATTGTAGTTTCAGGAGTCATCTACAACTCTTAACACTGTGGTGTAATCCCTCCCTTCATATTTTATCTCTCCTGAGTTGTGTTTTGTGTGGAATGCTTAGTAGAGATAGACTGCTGATTAAGCTATCAGAATTGTTAGTATGAAACAAAATACCACCACATTAAGCAGCATTCCATAGCAGTAACTAATAAGTCAATGTAAATAAATGCAGTAAAGACTGTACCCCACCATGATAAATCTGTTGTAGATTGACTCTTAATGTCAGAACAGTTACAAGGTTTGTAATGCAGGGTGTTCAATTTTTTAAGACATCTGGGTTTTTTGCTTTTGTTCTTAAACTATTTTCTTTCCAATCTTCACAGTCTATATTCTCAAAGTAACTCTATATTCTCAAAGAATATTCTGTATATATAGGACTATATACAGAATATATGTACACAGGACTAGCCTGTATAGGTGCTCAGAAGTCAACATTTTAAGAATTTCTCCTCTTACGTAGATGTCAGCTATTTAATATACTGAGATCTCACATTTCTGATATCTCCGTTGCATTAATATACTTTTGCATAATATTGTATATTCTTTGCCATTTACAAAAGAGATGCTAAATTAAAGAATGCTCTCTCCTCTTTTGGTGTCTCCCCTTAAAAATCAGATTCAAAGTGGAACTGCCTTCTTACCTTTAAGGAAGAGTGTAGTCTCATCCTCAAAAATGTTTTGAAAGGGAGATTAATTTCCAAATTGCAACATCTTGCTTATACTATACAATTCATTTCCCAAAGTCTTCTTTCTTTCAATCACTAGACTGCAGTGTTATTGAGTAACAAAATAAAGGCACTCCTAGGAAAAAACAATAATAAGAAAAAATTGAGTCTTCTAGGTTAGAACAACTATTGAAATCTCAGAAAGGCGGTCAGTAAATGATCTACAGTTATTAGCTACCTCATCCTGAAAATGATCTATCCTCATATTACTTTTCTTGTGGATTCTTCTGTTCTCGAAGTCTTAAATAAAATAACACTGATGCAGTCATCTGTCAAGTTGAAGTCCCTTACAAGTACAAAGGCTGGTGATGGTGAGACTTCTGACAGCCTCCTGTAGACTTCATGATCTGCCTGTTCTTCCTAGTTAGGTAGTCTGTAACAGACAGGACATCCATCCTGCTGACATTTCCCTTGATCTTTACCCACAACCACTCAACCTTGTCATTATTATCCTTGATTCCAATATGATCAAAACACTCCCTAACATATAGCACCACCCCATCACCTCTCCTGCTTCTCCTATTTCTTCTAGAGAGCTTGTAACCATCCATTGCAGCACTCTACTTGTGAGAGCCATCTGCCACATTCCTGTCTTAGCAATTGCTATGTCAGTTTCCTGCTGCACCATGGCTTCCAGCTCCTCCTGATTGCTACCCATGCTGGGTGCATTGGTGTAGACACACTTCAGCTGGGCTGCCAATTTCAGCTCCAACACTGGCATGACACCCCTCTGCTCATCTCCAGTGGGCCTGGCTGTATTCTGACCCTCCTTCAAACCTAGTTTAAATCCCTCTCAATCAGCCCTGCCCTTTCATGGGCCGTAACCCTTTTTTGTGTCTGAGACATGTGGACCCCATCCGTTGTCAGCTGTTGTTGTTGCTGTGTAAACCCCACCATGATCAAAAAACCAAATTTCCACCTACAGCATCATCATCTAAGGCATATATTGATCAGTCAAATTATCCTGTTCCTTTCAATATTTACCCCTGGTACTGAAGGGATTGAGGAGAACACAACCTGTGCATGGACTTCTTTGTGCAGATCTCCCAGTGCCCTGAAGTTTGCTGAGCTTCAGTTCATTTTATGAATGACTTGTTTTGTTCATACATTTCATTTACCCTCTAAGCAGTGGTAGCTGGGTAAATGTCCACTATTAAATGCTATTTTTATACTGAAATTTGCTTATATGGAAGTGCCACAGTGGCAAATTGATTGTAAACTTCCTAGGAATAGGGGACACAGTTTCTGAAGAACAGAAGACTGCACAGAAAGGTGGATATGGATGTTTGGAGGGCTACAGTCAGCGCTGGCTGAGAAAAGAGGAAGCCTGGGGGGAGTTCACATGCCTTTCAATAGCCACTGATGCTTTTTAACACCAAGTCCTTAAAAACCTTCTTTCTTTGGTAGGGAGGGAACCAAAAACCAAGAAGGTCTCTACTACGGTTTTATTGTTAGATTACCAGTCAAATTACTGTTAAACACCTTCAGTTGCAAAAAATGGTACCAGAAAGCCCAGCAATCAAAACATTCTGGCTGAGCTTTGTCTTTACAAACAAATCCTTTTGCACAACATAGTATTTGTGCTTGTTGATACTTGAATATCTAGCTTTGAACACAGGCTGCTCAGTCATCAATAAATTAGACTTTAAAGCCCCTTTTCATGTAGTCTTTAGATGTAACTTTCTAAGTGTCCTTGTCAAAGTAGAAGGAATATTTTTGCAAGGACAAAATACATGTAAATTAAAGAGTCTTGGATGATCCTCTGCATGTCACCGGGGCTGCATAATTTTTATGCAGTTTTCATTCTATTTCAAGCTAAGTGTTATAACATTCCTTTGTAAAAATGCTTAGTTTAATTTTGAGACTATTATTTTCTATTTGGTCAGCACTGTCTGTCTTTCTGGGATTTAACATAAAAGCACCTGAAAAAATAATGAAGCCTTGAATCTCTGAAACTGTAACACTGCTGAGGAAAGTGGGACAGAGATTCAATTAGTGTTCTTTTAACTAACACAAGTCAAGTAAAGGACAAGGAGGTTTGAAAAACCAAAAGAGTAAACAGGAGTATTGCTGATTGGAAAAGGTTATTTGTTAATAACACAAAGATATTCATTAAAGCCAGTGAATAATGTGAGCCACAACTCAAAAATCTTGTTTTAACATTATTGCAACTACTCCCCATGAGATTTAGTATGAAACTGTAGGGAATTAAGTACCAATTTTAAATAAAAGCTCAAAATATCATAAACTTAGAGGTTGCAGGACTCCAAAGGCAAATTTTGAAAGGGCAGTGCTATCCTACTATCCTATAAAATAAAATGCAATACTAGCAAACACTGCCAGACAGCATCATTTTCATCTCTGTTGAGGTTCAATGAAAACACTTTGTTCTGTTACAAACACAATTTCCTGTCAAAATCATTTTTAGTGGAAAATTCTCACCCTTTTTTACTTACAGTTTGTGCATGGTTTCACTGCTGAAGGCACAGAAGTATAAACATTGCAATTCTAAACACTGAAAGGTGGATGTAAAATTTTCACGTTCTAAAGGAAGTCGAGTGTGGTATCTAGAAGACTAGAAATACAAAGTCATAGAATCACATAGTCATAGAATCTCCTGAGTTGGAAAGGACCCACAAGGATCATCAAAGTTCAGTCTGGCTCAGCACAGGACAGCTCCAAGAATCACATGATGTGCCTGAGAACATTGTCCGAGTGCTTCTTGAAAACTCTGTCAGCCTTGGTGCTCTGACCCCTTCCCTGGGGAGTCTGTTCCAGTGTCCAACCACTCTCTGGGTGAAGAACAGATATCCAACCTAAACCTTCCCTAACTCAGCTTCATGCCATTCCCTCGGGTCCTGTCACTTCACCACAGAGAAGAAATCAATGCCTGTGCTTCCACTTCCCCTCACGAGGAAACTGCAGAATGCAATGAGGTCTCCCCTCAGTCTCCTCCAGGCTGAACAGACCAAGAGGACTCAGCCACTCCTCAAGGCCCTTTGTCATCTTAGTTGCACTCCTTTGGACACTCTCTAGTAGTTTAATATCTTATTTATAGTGTGGCACCCAAAACTGCCCCCAGCACTCGAGGTGAGGCCGTCCCCAGTGCAGAGCAGAGCAGGACAATCCCCTCCCTTGCCCGGCTGCTGATGCTGTGCCTGATGCACCCCAGGACAGGGCTGGCCCTCCTGGCTGCCAGGGCACTGCTGACTCATGTTCAGCTTGCCATTGACCAGGACTCCTACATCCTTTTCTGTCAGGTTGCTCACCAGCATTTTGTCTGTACATACATCCAAGGCTGGATGTAAATATAAAATGTAGAGGATGTACAAATATTAAGAACTGAAATAGTTCAACTCTCCAGACCATGACTATCTTCCTGTCTTTAAATTGTAATATTTCACAAATACTGCTAATATATCTCAGCTTTGAGAGATACTATTTTCCTGAGCTTCACCAGAGAACAATGTATGTCACCCTGTCTGAAAGGTAACTTCCTGCTTTATTATTAAATGTGACTTTACCACTCATACTTATTTAATAATAAAAAGACATTAAGTTAAAGGAACTGTGATGTTAACAGCCTCTATTGCCTCTCCTGGAATGCTTATTAAAACTCCTTCTTTTTATTAATGGATTTTAAGTTTCAGTATTTCTTTTAGAATTGTCAGTGTTTGCAAAAATATAATAAAAGTAATTATGTGTATTAGGGATAAATAAGAACATGGAAGATGAAAGATAGCTGTATTTTTAGTTGAGATGCATTTTATTAAAAAATTTCACAGTATGTTGTACATTATGTTACTGGCATAAAATTTTATGTTCGGTTCTCAGGTTTATTTGTGGCTTAACAATAAGTGTAAATTATTGTCTAACGTTGCCTACTGCAAAAATGTTGAGACATTTAGCATTAGCATTAGTGTGGGGAAAATGTTTTCCATTTCTGATTATTTAATGTTATTCTGATTTTAGTTGTATATAATTGTTAATAACATTTACTCACATGTATGGAAAACAGCAGCAACATGAGAGCACTCAGACTACCCAAGTACCATCTGATAGATCACCCAGACCTCCGAAGAAACAGCTGCGAATTTACAGGTTTTCTGGTCCGATATTCTACATGGTCTATAGAAGATCACAGATCATGATGTCCATCATAATTCTACTAAAGTAATGTCTTAGATGTGATTTTATGTTTTTTGCTATAGTTTTGTTATTGGTGAATACTATAGAACTGACTAATTTAGTGATTCCTATCTTAAATCTATTAATAGATTTTATTTCCTTTTTCCTGTGGTACCATTTGGACTTTCTGCTTTTGTGCTCTATATATTCTTTCATACATTGTTATACCCTGAACAGCTTTGTGCCTACTTCAATTTCCAAACATCTTTCTAGAAATGAGTACCCAGAATTATATTAAATACTCCAGATGGGATTTCATTAGCCTTTTTTTCACTGATATTGCCTGTTTCAACTGGAAATACTGATACTAATGTATTGCCTTTTTCACAGCTGAATCAAATTTTTATGTTGCAATTTTGAAGTGATCAGTTCTTCCTTCTAGGCTCTTTTCCAAGAATATAGTCAATTTTCTTTTTTTTGTTTAGTCCCCAAACACCTGATCATGGTTTTTTTTTTTCATTTTTACAGTCTTTCCAATTTCTATCCCTCTTTGTAACCTCCCTCCAGAATTTTTTCTACTTTTAGTAGCAATCATTACCATCTCCTTACTTAGCATACAATTCACTGTTAGTCATTAGTTTTCCTCTGTTTCACAGAATCACAGAATATGCTGAATTGGGTGGGACTTGCAAGGATCATCAAAGTCCAACTCCTGGCCCTACACAGCACCATTCCCAAGAGTCACACCATGTGTCCAAGAGTTGGCTTCTTGAACTCTGTCAGACTTGGTCCTGTGACCACTTCCCATGGGAGTCTGTTCCAGTGCCCAGCTGCCCTCTGGTGAAGAACCTTTTTCTAATATCCAACCTGACGAAGCTTCATGGCATTGCCTCGGGTCCTGTCTCTGGCCACCACAAAGAAGAGATCAGTGTCTGCCCCTCCTCTTCCCCTCATGAGAAAGTTGTAGACTGCAATGAGGTCTCCTCTCAGCCTCCCCTTCTCCAGGCTGAACAGACCAAGTGACCTCAGCTGCTCTGCACAGGGATCATTTCTGTGGCCTAGTGTTTGACTGGTTTGGTTTACGAATATTCTCAAGCGACCTGCAATATCATGTGCCAGTCCTTTCGTGCACAGAGGTAATATAATCATCACAATTCGACTGCAGTAGGACATAGGCACATCCTCAGAGTGAATGAAAGTCCTTGAGCACTTCCCCAGCACATTTGTATCATTCAGATGCTTGTCTTGTTAGATTACAATATAAAGAGTGGTTTATTGCACTTACCCCTAATTAAGGAGCAGTGGATAAACTATGGGGCATAGTTGCACAGGGGATAAAACTGCATCTGAAGATGGAGCTCCCTGAATGTTTAATCCACTTCAAACATGGAAATTTCCATGTTCATGCTTTCATTTCCATTCTACACTTGGCCTCTGCTCATGCAGAAGGTTTCAGAGTCCTTCACAAAGGCTTATGTATAATATTTACCTTGCTTTTAACACAAAAGTAGATTCTTCTTATTTCCATTTCTACTATCAACTCCTCCTTCCCTTACCTTGTCTAGTTGCTTTTTGTTGATATTTTTGTCATCAGTGAATTTTTAACAATTGTTAATATGTTTTGCAAATTTTAATTTATTATAACTTTGGCAATTCCTATTTCACATATATCTTTGACATTAAAGATTTAAGTGTTTGTTTTCTTCACTTCTTAAGGCCTATATTCAGCTTATGTGGTGACAGACTATCACAGAAATATATAACTGCTCAGTTTTTTGCTCTCTAAAAGATTCCAACTTGAATTAATATTTCTGTTTGATGAAGTCCACAAAATGATAGTTGACTGTAAAAAAATTTCCACATTACCAGCACTTGAAACATTTAGTTGAGAAGTTTCCTATATATTGAGAATGCCCCTCCCTGGCAAGTGGTTGCTTCAGGAATACAAGCAACATTTTCTGTGGATATCCTTCCTTTCTCCCCCTTTCCCTGAGGCTTTACTGCTGAGAAGGACATCATATGTTATGAAATATCCTTTTGGTCTATTTGCGCATCTGTCTCAGCTATGTCACCTCACAACCTCTTGCCCTTCTTCAGTCTTTTTGCTTTGAAAGCAGAGTGGGGAGAAGGCTTTGATGCTGTGCTAGAACTATTCAGTAACAGCCAAAATACTGTGTTATCAATGCTGTTTTAAACACACATGCAAAGCACAGCACCATATGGACTGCTATGAAGGAAGTGAACTCCACCCAAGACAAACCCAGCACAAAATTGGAGAATATCAGTTTCTATCAGGATATAAATTCCTTTCAGGAAAGAAAATTTCTGATGAAATACTACCAATGCATCCTTATAAAATAATAAGAAAATAGCTATATGTAACCAAATGCATATCTTTAATGCAGTACAATATCCCTTAAATTTGTTTATAAGTTATACAAAAATGATCAGTGGTAGACTAGATTTTCAAAACCATCTAAAGACAGTGGCTAATTCCAGTGGTGTAAAGGCTTAAGGAATCTTTAGCTTCCTTTAGAAAAAGCAACATATGCAATTCTGTAGTGAAAATACAGTGCAATAGCATGTACCACACAGAGTCTGCCCTACGTAGTGATTCTTTCTGAAATCTCTTTTCGGTGGCACCTGTATAACAGCACTACTCCTTAGAGTTTTCCACTGTGAAGCTGTGAAGTGGCAAATCAGTGAGCTTCCATGTACCACTTCATTGACTAGACTTTGGCACTACAAATTCAGCTGGATTATCTGAAAGATCCCATGTTTACCTCATGATATTGAAACTCAATAAACTTACAGATTTATAGAATGTTGAGTTACACAATTGGAGAGCAGCTTCAAATTTTTTTTCCCATCCCATGGCCTTTTCTGATGTGGTTGTATTTATTCATCTGAGAGTTTCCATTGGATTACAGTATTTAATTTTTGAAAATCTGTGTTTTACCAACTTTTTCTATACTAAGGAATGGTTCTGTAGGAGAAACATGACTGAAGAATAGAAGTAAAACTCAACAAAACCTCAAGATTTATTGTTAAGTAAGGAAAATCAGTCTCTTTAAAACCAAAATTCAAAAAGTACTATGACATCAATACAATTGTGTGTCTACTCACAAAACAAGCTGTTACAAGAAAAAATTAAGAACAATGCTGTTAATGAAAAGCTAGACTATTATAAAAATGAAGCAGTAAGTACCTCTCTCCCCCATTCCTCTCCTTAAACATGCCAGTGGACTTATGAGAGCAGCCACAATAGATCAACCAGATGTTTTATCAGTCTCTACAGATCTTTGATGAACATCAAAGCATAAAAGCCTTTACCAGAGGGCTGCAAGATTTAGCTGAAAACATAAGAGATTAATATCAATTATAACCAATGTACAAAAAAATTCCAAGACACACAAACAAAACAGATCTATTTTTTTCCTCCAAGTTATTCTTTTTCCCCTCAAGCATTCTATTTTTTGCTGTTCACTAAAGAGACAAAACAATATGACAATATGATGAAAGATGGGTAAATATTTATTCATGAGGTGTGAAAATGCCCATTAGAAGCCTAATTTAAACAGTTATCTAAAAGAAATAGTGTTACAATGAAACACCTAAATTTTGAATTATCCATAAATGGGAAGTGGGAGAAGATGGCCTGAAATAAAATTACTTAGACTTTATCTTCACAGAGTTTTTCAACTTTTGTACCCTCTAGATTTTGGAAGTATTTATTAGAATACTCAGCAGTTCAGCTAATACAACATTTCATGACATTAACAGCCTTTTTTCACAGCAAAGCTGTATTCTGGCACTTAGCTGTTTTCGCAAACTGGGTACATAATTCTTTCTGTTTGATCTCATAGTCATCCATTTCATGTAATTCCTCTAGTATATTTTAATATATTTATTGTCTTTCTGAAGAATATTTTTTTTATATTTCTCACTTATTTGTGACCAGTTAATGTCTTTCTCCTCTCAGCATCTATGCTCTCCATGTAGTGAGAGCCTTAAGAGAGTTCAATAATCTTTCTACCCATCTCACAAACTTAAAACACATTTACAGTTGAAGCTAAAATCTCAATTATGGTAACAATAGTAAATGTATGTATTGTAGATATCTGTTTGAAAGTTGACAGAATAGCCAGCTAAGAGGAAGAAGGGTATGCTGGGCTTTGAGAGCAAGGGAAGAAACATCGATGGACTGCTCTCATAGTTCGTGGCCTTTCACCTCACCTTCCACTGACTTTTATGAAACCCTTCTGCCAGCTCTTTTTGCCATTACAATCCTTTCATTTTGTGTAATCTAAAAGGAAATATATTAAGGATATGAATTGACACCCCAAAAGACTCTTTAATAGAACAAATCTAAATCAAACTTTCACTAAGAATTAACTACAGGACAGGTGTTGTCAGCTTTTAATATAAAACAAATTTATGGAATGAATAGACAACAAATGTTGATGACACTGGTTTAACGTCATACTTCATCCTTGCTGTCATTGGCAGACGTGATAACACTGGTATTTATGTACCAGCATCTTTTGAAAACACCTGCAGGCAACAGAACAGAAGGTAGGAAGTGCTTTAGTTCTTGCTCATCTGTAGAGAAAAGCTGTTTACTTCACTTGCATTTATGTGAAGTAAAGTTAAACTTAGCATTAGCTCAGGTTAGTCATGGGTAATTATGTTGTACATCTGCCCCCATGAATGCTTCTGAAATGTCATTCTCAAAGTTTCTTGCTGTGGTGCCAGAGTAGGTGTTTTAAATCACAAGTTTCCAGAAAACCAGGCAGCATAATTAGATAGTGGCAAGTCTGGCATCTACATTTTATAATTAACAAATGAATTCTTGATTTTCCTTTATACTGAAAGGCTAAAGTTTCCACTAATTAATATTTTACTTAAAGACAATAAGTCACATCATTAAAACAAAAGTTGTTTGTTGTTTTTTTCCATTTAAAAGTTATGAAAATAATGTTAAGATGTTATAGAGTCAAGAGGAATTATTATAGTTAAAACCTTCGTTTATTACAATACATCTCTGTGATGTTCTTTAAAAATACTGAATCAGTTTCAAAATTCTGTTATTGAATAATTTAATTGTCCTTTATGAGTTCTCACCAGTTTATTTTATATAGCTTTTTCTGCTTGTAGCCGGTATACTCGCCTGAAGACAAACCTCTTAATTATTAAACGGCCTAAAACTTTTATTAAAAAAATAAGCACATAAATGTATGCCTGTATATAATTTCTTATGTGTCAACCAAGACTTTTCAAATTTCTGAAGATTTGATGATAGGAAGAGTAAGGAAGAGGAAGGTCAATTTCCTAATTAGGTGAATAATGAAACTCACTCTCCTGACAATAACAGAATTTGTGCTCACATACAGTGAGAAAAAACATGAAAGTATAAAATGAAATTAATGCATTTTGTTTAAATTGTTAATAAGGGAATTGTGTAAATAATTGTGGAAAAAAATATTATTAAAGTTTAAAATTTCCAAGATTTTTCTCATGGAAATTTGTATATGAAGATATTGGAAAGTCCATATACACACTTAATTATCTCTGTATGACATTGTCCTTCCCTATCTTTCTTATAAAGTGTCTCTTATACTGTTTTCCTATAAAAAATATTTTGTAAGGTGAGGTTCCTGTGACATGACTTGAATCTTTGTAGAACAGTAGAATAAACCCAAAGTTTTATACCAGTTACAATAAACAGCTTGTCTATTTTTACAGAGGATATATTCCCCTCTCCTAGTAGCAGACACCAAAACAATGCAGAGCCATCAGAGTTACCACATTCATCCTTTTGACAGTGCATTTGTAAGATGAAATTCTTTAATATTTCTGTTTTGAGGCCACGTTTTCAAATGGCCTGAAGAAGTGGTTCACTGCATGAAAAGAGAAGTCAAGTTCAATGAGGAAATAATATACTTCAAAAGGAAGAGACAAATAACTGAGTTACTAAAAAAAAGAGGACAAGAGTGAGGGCAATTTGCATATATTTGTAACTGATAAACAGAAAAGATTCTTTTCTTTATTTTTGTCAGGTTGTAATTGTGAATGAAGACATTCAGCTCCATAAGGATAAAGGAATTCCAACAAACTTGTGTCAACAGGAAAAATACAGTCCTGATTCATTCAAAGAGTAACAGTTCTTTCCAGTACATGTGTACCTAATTTTTTTTATCAAAAAGGCTTTAAAAGATAATTGGATTAAATAGCTACAGTAATTAACTAAAATCTAAGCATTACACTTCTAGAAAAAATTGTGTGTTCTGATCCTCGTAAAGTCCCATAATGGAGGGCTTCTTTAATTATAATCCTCTGTAAGCATACTATCTTAAACCTAAAAATATAATGGTTAATATTCTATTAGTTGTAATAATTTCCTTTCATCACAAAAAAAAAAAAAAAAAATTGAAACAATTAAATTATAACTGGTTGTTATCAGTTTCTCAATATACATGGGAAGTTTTTCTTAGTTTTCAGCATCATATTATTCTTAAATATTTATTCAATCAGATATTATTATTTAAATATCAGTATCTGTTTACCTGAATATTTTCTTCATTGAGACACAAGTAAAAATATTAAAACTTGTTACAACCAGAAAAAGAAAAAAAATCCTTTCTTTTTAACTATCTTTGCCTGTACAAATAAATTTAAGTGACAACACATTCAATCTTTTATCATACACAGCAATGTTCTTGTCAGTTGTTCAAATACAAGTAAAGGTTCACAAACACCAAATGAATATTACTGTTAAAAAAAAAAAGCATGACTTTTCCATGAGTTTGTAGTTTTTATTCTAATGATAGAGAAATTAATGTTTGATAACTAACTTAGAATAGAAAATGGTGTTTATTCAAATTTTGTTTTGCTATTTTCTACATATTTGTAATATGATTCTCTACATATTATTATCTTATTCACCAAACTGTTTATTTTGCATTGTTTCTTAGTTTCAGTTTTAGGTACATTAGCTGAAATAGAGGTGTCACTTTTACATGTTAGGAGTAATGACATCTATGTACCACAATTTTATCCCTTTTTTCATATTCTGAAGACACTCACAATATTTCTTTTCTGCCACTCTTGTTTACAAGTAAATGACTAAGTTTATAAGGAAAATGGTGCTTTTGCTGTAGATAAAATTATATTGACTATGAAAAGGGAATAAAGTAAGAGCAATTGAATTTATATTTAGGACTCTTTTACTAATAGTGATGTTAAATACCATTTGGAAGAATAGAAAATATATTAAAGAAATGTTATTTCTTCAGTCTAAAAATCCCTTTAAATATCTTACTTATCTTAGCTATATTTTACAAAAAATTTTGGCGGAAGATACAACTTACACATATCTGCATAGCAGTTCACAGTAGCTTTCCATAAATCCAGGCAAATATACCCTTCTTTTTACTCTGCAGGTATAGAAATAAGGGACTAAATTTTGTGTTCCAAAAATTTGAAATAGATAAAAAAACAAACTCCCTTCAAAATATGAGACAGCAAGGATGATCTCTGTGGCTAAAATAAGAAAAAAACAGTTGCACAAGGTTCATAGTTTTCTTATGCAAAAGAGACCCAAACTAAGTAATTGATTTTTTTTTTTTTCTTGTTCAGGACAATGGAAGCAAACTGAAAATTTCCTTTCTCTCTTTCTTAAAACAGGAGTAGCATGTGGAGAAAAAAACACAAAACAAACCCATAAAAAAACCCAAAACGAACAAAACCAACAACAGTCATACTGACAGTAAAGGACATTATCAACAGAGTTAACAATGTGCCATTCCGTGTGAGCATGAAGCTTCAGGATACAAAACATTGAAAAACAAAACATTGCATCAGTTTATCGTGGCTGTAATATCAACATAATTGAAGACAGAAGCATAACAGATATATGTATCCAATAGAACATAAGCAAGAATTAAACATCCTATTACTAGAAGGTCAAGAAAACAAATGTCCAGGGCTTTTTTTACTCAATTGAAAAGGGAAATAAAAGCACTTCTAGTATCTCTTCTGCTCTACTACCCATGCTCCACCACCCAGCACTTCAAGTAGGAAAGTTACTGCTTCTATAAAGTTGTAACATATCCCAACACATCCTAAAAACACATCTCAACAACCAGAAGTAAAAATGTGACATATTTAAAGGAGCTATGGAAATATCACAGGCAAAAAGTTCTCTCCTTGTAGACACCGGACACAAATATTGGAGTATTTGTGCACTATGTTACTAGCTATTTCCCTGAATGCATACCTATTGTCAGAAGGCATTGTTTGAACTAGCCCTGTGTGTTTGGCTATATGCAATGACATATGTCTGAAGCCAGAAGGCTGTTCAGCAAGGAATGCCTTGTCATATGATATGACATATGTATGCACCCAGGCTATGGAGCTGCCGCATTAATAAGGGCTTTTCTGACTTAACAGATGAGCTCTCTATTTATATGATACCCATAAAAGAACATATTCTGCTTCTTTAAGCCTGCTTGTAATGGGGAAGCAACAAAAAACTGAAAGAGTAAAAAGCAAGCTCTTTCTTCCTGCTGCCTTCTTCCAAGAAAATGTATGTGATACTTAACATGTCTGAATTTAATTCAACAACTCAGTAATTATGGTTTCCTAAGAGATGCCATTTATGTGGTACTCTGCCATTTTCTGAAGTGATGCAGTTAAAAAGTTAAGTGTCTTGCAGAAACTTCTGGTAATGCAGGAGCTGTGTGAGCTAATCTTATGCAATTCTATCACTCCCATGGAAATATGTATCAATGCTATTAAAGTACTGCAGAAAATATTTATTTGGTGAGCAATGACTGAGACAAAAGCGAAGGTTCTGGATTTAAATATGTATACTTTCTCCCATCTTTTTGAGACAAACTAATCCAAACGAGTAATTCTTAACAGTTAACACTGTAATTTACAAGTAACAAAATCATGGGGAAGCACTTATAGTGTTTCTTAGGAGCTGCAAACCCCAATAAGGATGTAAAGCTTCCAGCTGTAAAATACTTAACACAGCAATAAACCAATCTTCCTACAAAACTATTTAGTCTTCAGTTTGCTAATTAATTATTCTGAAGAGAATAGAAAAAAAACCCCATCTGTTGGGATGTTTACTGCTGGAAGGAAAAGTTTAAAACTGGAAGAAGGTGAAGTGGATACTAAATTTATTCAAGTGACCTTGCAGCTGGGAATGCTAAGAATACCAGGGTGGGGAAACTCCGTTTATTATACCTAGTGTTGTTCATCTGTCTTAAGAAGTAGAATTCCTGTGTACAGATATCACACTCTCACAGACATGTTTAATCCTCTGGCTGGGAGAGAAAGAGATCATGAAAGCACAGCCTTGTGCTAAATGGCATGTGCACGAATACCTTTGATTTACTGCAGACCCTCTCAGGTATGGGATCTGTACTGGCACAATTTTGGACACACAATCTGGAAGTGCTGCCTCTGACATCAAGAGGCATCATAGGGGAATCAAGGTGATATCAAAGTTCATTTTTGTTATTTTTTTTTTATTAAATATTTTTTAAAAGAATAATGACATAGATTTCCCAATGCAGTCTTATATATATCAAATCAAATGTATATAGCATGCAAGTAGTATCAGAAGAACACATAGGAGAAGAATTAAAAGAGAATTAAGCAGAGAATAGGAAAAGAAGAAATAAAGTGAGTGTAAAACTAATGTTGATTGATTTGAGATTTCTTTTTTTTAAATTTTGGCTAAAATTTTTGCTATATATTTTTTCATGCTCACACTTAGAAAGTGCAAGTGGCAAAGTTTTGGAGACCCAAGTTTCAACAGTTGTAGAAAATTTTACTTCAGCAAGGCATTAAATGTTGAACATGCTGAAATTAAGATATTCATTGTCCCATGTATCTTATGAGTGGCCAAGACCTTTTCCAGGACAAATCCATTGATTTAAAATAAATTATTCAACACTTAAGATTGTTTCAATTGATTAATTATTGTCATGGTTATAAGTGTTTGCTTCAACTACATTTGAATCTGTCCAGTTCAGAGTCCAGCTATTGCATTCTTTTATCTTTGCACAGTAAAGGGCACAGACAACTGGGGCTGCTCAGGATGGAAAAGCAAGGGGTTATGAGGACTTTATTGATGTCTATGAATACCTGACAGGAAGGGATAAGGACACAAGAGATGGACTCTTTTCAGTGTACCCAGTGACGGAAGCATGGATGCAAGGAGCATAAACTGAAAAACATGAAATTCTGTCTGAACACTAAATACAACTGCATTACTCTGAGGGTGGTCAAACACTGAGAGAGGTTGTGGAGTCTCCATTCTTGGAGACACCCAAAATTCAACTAAACACTGTCTCTGGCAATCTCCGTAGCTGACTCTGCTCAGGTAGGAGAATGTTGGACTACATGACCTCCAGAGGTCTCTTTCAACCTAAGTGATTCTGTGATTTTATGTAATAGTTTAGGGGAAGTATTAAGAAAATAACCATGACTACATGGTTTATACGCCCCATAGCAGGAGTTTCCCAGTTCCTCATTGTCTAATAAGGTGGTAGAAGAAAAGGAGGAAATGGAGAGAGAAAAGATAACAATATGAGCAAAAGTATAAGTTAGGAGGGAACTAGGAAAAATATAAGAGAGAAGAGAAAAAAACAAGAAGAAATCATGTAGAAACTCCAATCAAAGACCCATTTAATTTTACTGCTGAGGCTTAAACAAGAGAAGGTAATAAGGAAAAGCCAGTTGGGAATTGAGTATTTTGGAAAAGAGAACAGAAACTTTTCCACACATACTCCTCAAGTCCCAGAATAGACTCTTATAGACCCTTGTGCTTCTAGCTCCTGTAGAGAGGTAAACCTCATTCTTCTTACTAACAGTGATTTGGTCTCTACATGAAGAGACACAGATGGCACCACCTCCTATCTTTAAAATTAAGGGCAGAATGTAAAGTTGACAGCCATCCTCAGAGAAGAAAGGACCACCTTCCCTCTCTCCATGGATTCGCAGACAACACAAATAATTAGGGAGGTAGAATAAGAGGGATAATGGAAATAGATATCATCACTGACATGATAAACATCCTTTTTCAGTACATTCTCATTTGTCAGCACCTCTAATTCACATGGTTTAAGAGTGAAAATTTTAAAATAACATAAAAGAATAATAATTTCTGTGGTATATCACTGACTGTATTCAGATTAAATCTGAGAGTAAGGACATATAACTACCAACACGGGATAAAGGAGATCAGAAGCTACAGGTCCTCATTAAAAGTGAGAGTCTGCCTGTTTTTTTCCTGATACGTTGTGGAAGGAATTGTGCATTTTTACCAGCATATTTCTAAAGTCTGCTTAGGTGGTAGGAAACACCTTTCATAGATTTTGAAATTCATTTTTTTGGTTAATGAGGCATGAAGATAATTATTCATCCCTTATTTTCCCCTTCCCCCTCCTTATTTTATCAGTGAATTTATCACTGAATTTGAAGCAAAAAAGATTTATTATGTACGTTATATTATGCTAAGTTCTTATTAAAACCTTACTGCTGTTTTCATGCAGATGAATAACTATACTGTTGTTAATAGATATATTAATCTAACGGTGAGTTTCAAGGAGCCATATTACAAGCCTCTTGCTGCCAAAGGTCTACCTCACACAATGGCAAGGAAGCTCATATGAATGCCTGAGACAGTAAATAACTTGCATCTTCTTATTTTTGAGTCAAATGTGTTTTCCAAGGACAGTTTATTTATGCATAAGCTAAATTTTTAATAGTAGCATATATTCAAGGTTAGCTACAGATACCTGAATGTCATGACCAAATAAGCCATGAGACATACTTTGAGCATAAACCTGCTGAATACTTTGTTTGTAGTATGCTGGTAAGTAGAGGTTAAATGAAAATGTAAGGTGCTACATAATGCTCAATTCGCATTCATATATTCACAGTAGCATTCTTTCCTTTGTTTTTGTCTGGTTGGACTATATCATTAAACAAAGAAACACAAGGTTTCAAGTTGAAGGCTGAGGTACATTCCACAAAGGACAAAGCTCCAGTGTATTGTAAACATCTCAGTAAACAAAATTCTTGATGAAAAATTCTGGAAGTCACAGGCTGCAATATGAAAAAAAAAGATCCATAATAGAGTGGGTATTTCAACACAGCTTGAATATGTTCTGAATATTTTCTTTAAATTATGCATGTTTTACTGTTTATGAGAATGTACTTAAACCAAAAACAATACAAAGAGAACAAATAAACAGAAAAACACCAAACTCCTTTCAAGTTAATTTTTAGGAAATATTTTAAAATTTGACTGTTCTAAAATGGCTTTGCTGACATTTCTCAAATATTTTCCTGATTTCTTAATGGAAAAATGAAGCCATATAATGTATTAATTAAAAGAAAAAAGAAGAAAACCACAATTTGTTGTTCATCAAGCAACTCAACTCTGATATACTGACATATGTCATAGTTGAATGTCAGAAGATGGCTATATAGACATATTAATTAGAGAAAACTAATTTCAATAATCCAACAGATATGACACTGAAAGTTATTACCTAGTGAGAACCAAGTAAAAATTTCTTAAATCATGTCATATTATATGTTACATTAGAGTCTTACTTTAAAGGTTACTTCCTAGCTAGAAAATATATAATTGCTCCATCTGCCAAGCCTACAGCATTGCAGTACTGTCAAAAGTGCCATATGTAGAAAAGTCAGACTGTTGGTCTGTTTATCTAATATATATATCCCGTAGAACCTGTGAAATCAAATGGTAACATCTCTCAACAGATCTCAAAATACATCATGAATGTTTGTTTTTCTTTTTTCCTTTTAAATAAGTGTAGGTGATACGTAATTGTTAGAATGAGCTATTCAACTTTATTATGGTATCCAGGAAGACAAGTTGATTCTGCTCACCACTGTAGATCTGAGTGTTCTGAAAAGATACACACGCTGAAGAAATGTAATTGCAAATTTATATTATTGAAGGACCATGAGATTTGGGGAAAAATAATTTATGCAAATACCATACCTTTTATTTCAATCCTGTAAGCATCTGGATGCAAAATTTAAAATTTATTAAGTTAATATTGGAAAACTGGTAATGAAGACTATTTGTGTGTGAAGTCTAGACTGAAAGGAAATGCTAACTTGTTCTTTGGTCACAAATAATGGATAAAGAATCTTTGTGTTCATCTTTTTGTTTTCCCAAACACGTGCTCATTACCAAGTGAGCAACACCAAGTCACACACTGAGGGGAGGTATTTCAATTTTTGAACCTAATTTGCACAAATTAGGGAGCTGGGTGCTACCCCACAAAAGGCTGGTTCCCCTATCATAAAATATTTTCACCATTTACCTATTTTAACAAAGTAAGGCATCAGCATTCACTGTTTACAGATTAATAACTTCTTAATTAATTAGTATTCAAATCCATACTTGCTTGTTATATCTCTCACTTCCCATGTTAATTAGTCCACATGTGCAGCTCCTTTCATTTCAGTCTGGACTCCATTTTGAGGAGGTGGTCTGTGAGTACTTGTGAACTCCCATCCCCAGGTTTACTTTTTTCCCAGTTACTGCTCAGTTATGCTGACTTCATTCTGGGTGGTTATCATCCAGACTACCCATTGATCTTGGGACTGTCTTCCCTTTTCCATAAAGCAAAAGACTAGCCAAACATACAATGATCACAGTGCAATTGCTGAATCATAACTGCCCAGCTAAGTCTACAGACTAACAACGGAAAAAAGAAGTTTGCAAAGTTTGATTTGAATCTTGAGGGACACAACATCATTTTTAGTGTACAAGAGAAAAGAAAGTGTTAAGTGATTAATGTCTGAAAGCATAATATATTTCTTAGGTTTTGCATCCAGCTTTACTGTAAGTCAAGTTATTAGAACAAAGTGGTATTTGCAAAAGGTGTTCTGTTTCCAGTCTTTACTCTGGGGGTGGAAGGAAAAAAAAAAGAAAAAAGATTTGATAAAGTTTCCAGAACTTCTACTCTAAGTAGCTGCTTTTCCGTGATTACGGTGTCCTTCCTCAAATACAACCATTACAGAAACACAATGTCATTTATTGACAGCATGTAATGTTGCATTATAAGTTATAATTCAATAAAGCCATTCACTCTACACAAATATTACCTTCCTTTAAAAGAAGGCTTATAACCTAAGGCAGCAAGTTAATACATATTTGCCCTGCTAATATATTTACAAGCCATTTCAACTACTTTGTTCATGCATGAGAGAGTCATCTGAATAATAACTTTGTTTAGAATGACATTATGAAAAATGCTCAGTTAAAATCAAAGCACTTTTAGAAGACATTGAAAATAGAATCAACTCTAAAATTTCACAAGACTGTCTCCAAAGCAGGGAAAGAAAAACAAAGAAAAAAAACCCAGGTGAATGTTTAAAGCTTCCTTTCTTTCTTCTGTTAATTCATTCCTTTCAGTTTTCTTTTCATCTTTCCATCCTTACGAGCTGGTGTGGGTGGTGTGGGTAGCTATGAATCAAAAGTTTTTATATCAGTGTGAATAAAGGCCCACCCCTGCCCTGTAGTTCCTAGGCTCCATCACCAAACGGCCATCTAAAGGCCATGCTAGCGGATAATCCCCTGGGTCCTCTGACAAATCAGAGTAAGGACAGGCAAATTTGTGCTTGTTCATTCTAGTGTGTAGTTTTTCTGGTGAACACCTATTGCATTGGTGTTGTGCTTGCTAAAGGACTTCAACTAAGAATGCACCTATGACTATTATGTGGTGCTAAATCAAAAGATGCATGAAATAAAGGAGCAATACATCCTTGATTTGTTTCCCATTCTTTTATAGCTATTCTAATAACACTGTTGTGTACCAACACAAGAAATTCTGCATTACAAACTGACTGAGGAAGTATTTGTGAGAAAATTTTGTGGATTTACATTTCGTAATTTTACATAAAAGTTATCTATGCAAATGCACATGTGCCTACCCATATAGAGAGAGGAACAGTCTTAATTCTTTGACTGTATTGGGAAAATTTTTCCACTCTCCAGTAATCAGAAAGAATCTTCCTACTTCTGCTTTTTAATGCATCTTTCCATTTTCTCTGTAGCACAGACCAACTTTTCATAGGTTTCAGAGATGAGGGTGATTTGTGCTGTATGCTTATGAAAAATAAGCAAGCATTTTCAGAACATTCATAGTGTTAATGGTGTATCATGGTTTATTTTCTGTTCCAGGTAGTATTTACCAAAGCGTGGAAAGACTGATTTTCTTCTTTTTTCTTCCCCCAGGCCTATTGTATTTTCTTCCCTGAAGAGAATAATGATTTGTTGTCAGTCTTGGTCTAGAAATATTAAAGCTCAAATGCATGAAGAGAATCTGCTCCATCCTCTTAACTGTTTTGTGATCAAATCCATAATTCCTTACCAGCATAACCAACAGGAATGTATTTTTCAATGTGCAACTAATACACCTCCCAGAGAAAATGTGTTATTTAAAGATTTTATTCTGAAATCAGAAAAGACAAACAGAAACTTCTGAGTAATACCTTAGAAGTGCCACAATGTGACTGTAGAAATAGAAAATAAACATCAGAAATTCAAACATTTTGCTTTGTACAATTCACATGCAAATATACAGTGAGGTAAACAGAGAGAGTTATATTGCTGTGAAGACTGTGATTTCTCTCAAATAATACAAAGATCTGTCAGTTTAATAAAACAAAAAAATAAAAAAGAGTTTTGGATGACATCAAAACAGTCTTTCTTAACACTTTCTCTTCATTCCTACTGGGTCATACTTTATAAGCTTCTTTGATTTTTTAATTTCTCCAAAATTAAAACATCTAGTGACTTTTCCCTCTCTGGTGACAGCATTTCATTTCCTTTAGGATGTGAATTTTTCTATTCTCATCTTTCCTACACTTCTTCCTTCCAATCTAGATTTTGATAAATTATCAAAAGCTGAAATTTAAAAACACTTACATGGAGGAAAACTTGGGGAATACAATGAAGAGAAGGCAACTGCTTCTGACTCTAACAAGATGAATATAAGCAGAACATTAAATACTCATACAATGCAGCTAAAATGAAACATATCTCCCTTATGCTAAGACAAGGCTTACCAAATCAAGATCTGAAACATGACAGTGGCGGGAACCAGTACAAACTTGTTCCTCAGCTTGCCCAGCTGGGATGATCCAAACTTCTAGCCAGAATTTACACATAGTTCATTCGCCTGACTAAGCTCATGTCATTCCTGACTGGCTCTGTTTTGTTTCTCCAGAACAAAGCTTTTTTGCTGTCAGAGCTCATAAGTGTCTCAACAGCTAAATTTTCTGTGAGTATCAATTCCTTCCTCCCTCTGTTGTGTGGAATTTCAGGAAATTTCTGGGGAAGAGAGAAGGAATTAGAGAACTTTGCCAGTTTTGTCCCTGTACCGTTTTCTGTTCAGTGAGTCCTTGAGGACAGAGCAGGGAGATTTTTCATTTGATTCCTTGGTTTACAAAGGCAATGTGCAAGAAGGAACAGGTGGAACATATTTCTGTTTTCCCAATCTTCTCACCTTTTCCATGGGGAAAGAAGAAGCAAGACAATCAGGCCACAGACACTGGGCTGTTTCCCAACTATGAGAAAGTTGTTTCCCTGTCTCTCTGAAAATGTGTGCAAATCCTACCTGTTCCTTTGGTTTGCCCCCTATATAAACTTCCCAGGTTACCCAGAAATAAGATCAATAACTAAGTCTCTCCTTTTTCTTTGCTGTTCAGAGAAAGAGAGGGAAGAAGCAGCCCTCAACAGTAGAGCAGAGATCAGCTTTAGATTTCTGCCAAAATATAGCGATCAAAATAGATACCTACCTGTTGGGGTCTCCCCCCCTGCCATGGAGCCCTGGGGGATGGGCCCTGGGGGGGAGACACGGGGTTTCCCTGCTCCTGGTCAGCCTCATTCCCGATTGGTTGGTTTGTGTTCCCCGGGTGTGGGAAGGACCCTCAGGTCCCGTGACTGGAGGAGTTCCTGAGCAGAGCCCGGCCATGCGGCTGGAGAAATAAACATCTCTCTGAAACATCTACCAAGAATCCGTCCATATATATTTCTTTTCCACGGGACTCCTGGTTTGATATATGCGTGCTACAGTAATCCCCGCTGTAACAACTGGTGGAGGAATGCGGGCAAGACACCGATCCCTGAGGAAATTCGTGAGTAAAAAACAACTCTAGGCCTCCCTCTTCTCATCTTGGTTTGGATATTCTCTCTGGACTATGGAAGAATCGTGGGAAATGGGGCTCTCTGAGCCACAGAAAAAAATGCATCTAGAAGTAAAAGGAATCCTTGAACAACAAAACAAAAAAGTAAAGCAACCAGGAGATCTAGAACACTTCTTTATGTGGCTTTTCAAAAGGTTCCCCTATATTTCTCGAGACTTACTTTTTGATATTGAACCTCCTGAATCTTGTGAGGGGTGTTTCTGGAACGAGATCTGGGATAAGGTATGGGATCAAAGCGAAGCTTTCCGTGCATACCTTATAATCAGGGACGCTCTTGAAGAGCATTTGTATGGTCCCATTACCTCTAAAGCAGAAGATCATACTTCTCCCGTGGCCGAGACCGCGTGGCGGCCACCCCAGGAGCGCATGACTGCAGCCGTGCCGGCGAAGGTGCCTGTGCTGGATGTGCCCGGCCCCCTCGGGAGCGCGTGCCTTATCGCAGACCCCATCCCTGTCTCGGGGTCCCCAGCCACGCAACCGCGAGTGAGGGAGCGATGCCGCAGGCGCCGCGGGTGTTGTGGGCCACGAGCAGCCAGGAACCGGGCATCAGCGTGGAAGCCCGCTCTGAGCACACGGCTCGGAGAGCCCTGTGGAGGGGGAAGCGGTGGTTTCCACAGCGACACGAGAAGCCGCGCAGCGCAGCGCCGAGCCGAAACGGGGCCACTCTCAAAGCAGCGTGGAGTTTGCGGAGCGGAACCACTCACAGGCCACGGAGCCAGCGGCGATGGCAGCGCCGGGCCGCGCAGAGCCCAGAAACGCGCTGGAGCAGTGCCACTCGGATGACACAGAGCAGCCGCAACGCAAGGCCCTGGCCAAGACTTTGGAGTCAGCGAGGCAGCAGCCACGTGGGACCGGCACCCACGACAAACATGCAAGCACGTGATAGGAGAAGTTGTAGCCACGAAAATCACAGGAACTGTGAAATGGTACAATGTCAAAAACAACTATGGATTTATAACATGAGATGATACAGAGGAAGACTTATTCATCCATAGAACTGCCATTAAAAGGAATAACCCTAAAAATTACCTGCAAAGTGTAGGAGATGAGGAAGTTGTACAATTTGATATAGTGCAAGGAAAGAAGGGTTTACAAGCAGCAAATGTTACTGGGCCTGGAGGTATTCCAGTCAAAGGCAGCCGTTATGCACAAAATTATAAACAATATCCATCCCAGCAATTTCCCTACCCACAGCCTAATTTCCCCTTTTACCCTATACCCAATATGAACCCTTTCCTAAGTTTACCCTATCCCCAGTTTATTCCTAATCCATTTTTCACCCCATGGCTTCCTTATACAGTTCCATTTCCCCACAATTCCTCTCCAATGCCGATGGGGGGATGAAAAGGGGGATGGAAGAAATTAAACCCTCTCCTGCCTCAGTTTCACCACAAGCATGCCCAGAGAGTTCTGTCTCCCTTCTGCCAGCCCTAAGATGTTCCAGAGAATCTGGACATTTAAAGACTCAGGAGAGTGGCTTGTTTTGTTTTGAAACTATTCTTGTTATGTTTATCCAGTTGTTTTCATTCTCCTTTTATTAAAATAAAACGGGTGAGATGTTGGGGTCTTCCCCCCTGCCATGGAGCCCTGGGGGATGGGCCCTGGGGGGGAGGCACGGGGTTTCCCTGCTCCTGGTCAGCCTCATTCCCGATTGGTTGGTTTGTGTTCCCCGGGTGTGGGAAGGACCCTCAGGTCCCGTGACTGGAGGAGTTCCTGAGCAGAGCCTGGCCATGCGGCTGGAGAAATAAACATCTCTGAAACATCTATCAAGAATCTGTCCATATATATTTCTTTTCCACGGGACTCCTGGTTTGATATAGGCGTGTTACAGTAATCACCACTGTAACACCTACCATGGAACAAATATGTCACTTCATGCCTCTAAGTATGCCACAGACATGGTCCTGCGCCAGGCATCAGGACCCCTCCCCTCCTTGAATCAAATCTCAAATACAACCCTTCCTCCTCAGACAATCCAGAAGAAGTCATGGCAGAGATAGAAACCATTTATTTTTTGGAATAGACTGAGCAAGGATAATTCTCATACTTCCCCTGTCAGCCAAATTTATTTTATTACTCTAGTGGCAGGACCATTCAAATGCATTTTGATCCATTAAGATAATGGATCAGCATCCAGAACACAAGTATTACCTTTATTGTCTAGTGACTGCAGACTGCATCACAAACTTGCAGGGAAAAGTTGCCATATCAAATGGAACTTTTTTAGGTTTTGACTTACACTTTCCCTTTATTCTTCTACTAAACACAGGGCAATATTTCTTTCATAAATAAAGCAAACTTAAATAATTGAGAGAAGACGTTTTTCAGAACCAGACTTCCTGAAGGCTATCTTCTATATTTAGTGTGGCATGAAGACCATTTCGCCTGTATTTTCAAGCCATAATATTTTCCCTAAAAAATCTTTCAGTAAAAATTTACTTTTTGAAAAACAGTATTCGTTTAAGACTAAAGCAAGGCTAAAGAAACTTATTGCTAACCAAGCAAAGTGAAGAACAGTGACATCAACAGCAGGTAAGTGTAAAATGGCTCCTTCAACCTTGTACTTCTGTCCCCAGCTTTAATTTTAATTACTTTCCCTTCTTTTCTCTTAAGTGAAGTCTTAATAATGGAAACATTTGCTAATCTTTCTTCAGAAGAAGTAAATACATAAAGGAGTTAGTTTAATCTATGTGGTTTACCATATCATCTAGTTTTCCCTCCCACCAAGATTTTATTACACAATGTCAAGTCATCATGAAGTCAAAAACACTCCCAAGTAAGGGAATGATAGAATATGGATTGTCTGCAAAGCAATAATTTAATCCCCCTGTGTCTGTCATTGTGATAATTCTTCAGATATATGATTACACTGTACTTTATTCCATATTATTTTATGTAATTCTTGCAGAGGAAGGATTGTGCTTGGTTAATGATCAGATAGTCCCATTCAGCTCCATTCTTGTGTGAAGGATCTGTTACTAAACAGTATTCAACCCCTGTTCTGCACACAGAATTGCTAATTTTTTCATTAATTTTTCTATAAGGATCATCCAGGTAACAGAAGTACGTTTAATAAATTCAAATTTTTAACATCATTGGTTTTTGTGAGTAGTACATTAGGAAGGTTATGCAGACAAGGGACAGACTATAAAACCAAATAATTTACTATATTCACATAGCAAATATAAGAGATACAGAACCTAACTTTCCAAATTGACTTACATTTTCTAGCTTCATGTATTTAAAATGCCTTGATTTCTGTCATATTTATCAATTCCTCCAAACTGAGCAGTCAGTAAATGAATAATACAGAGCTAAAAATTGCCTTTGTGTTACTGAATGTCACAGACTCTTTGACAGTGGTGTAGACAGACATGAAGATCTTTGGATCAGTAATGAACTATTTAATTGGGCAGTGTTCTTTTTCTGTGCTTGCCACCGTGAGAGGCTAAGTTATGCACCTGACCACCTTCTGAATTCTGAAATAAGCAAGAGCTATGAGACTGTGCCACTCAGGATTGCTTTGCTCTCATTTGAGCCCTGGAAAAAATTGCTTTCCTGGTATCACTGGCTGGGAATAGGAGCTTGGGCTGAAGGGCAGCTAAAATCTTCTTTACACCCTAGGATAATTGTTAGGGATGGCAAAGTTGTTCCCAAAAAGTGAGAAAATCTGAATTTATTTAAAACAAAATTTTCAACTGCTTTTTTTGTTGTGTATCTACCATGATGCCAGTATTTCCTGTGAGTAGTCCATACCCAATAAACTTGTCACAGTGAGTTTTCAAATAAAGGAAATAGCAGAGCAAGCAATGTTAAAGTCCAAAAGGATGTCTGAGTTTAGGTAAAAGGCCAGTATAAAACCAAGCAAGGGGAAAATGTCCTCTGGCTTGGAATTCACCTTTTATCAGTTTTATAATGCTTCTTTGAAGGTGGAATAAAGACTAAGCTTGACACCAAATTCATATTAAAGTGATTCACACAGAGAAAATGAGACATCAGGCTATCTGAATTGCAGTGATTTGATTACAATGCAATTTATTTTAAAGGTAAATTAAAATTTCTGAATATTTTCCTGTACACTTCATTCTAATAGAAAATTTTATTAAATTAAATATTTTAAGAATTTTTACTTCTAAGCTGAACTGAAATATTTTTTCCTCAATTTGGAACTGAACTGAAACAATAATTTTGAAGTATATATTGAAACTTGCCAAGTAAGCAAAATATTAGATTATTTTCTCATTTTTTACTCATTCAGAATACACATTTAACTAAAATATTATTTGTTCTATTAAGGATTTATTCAACACATGGATTATTTGCAGCTGCTAAGGACTTCAGGACAGCAATAGCAGACCCTTCCCATGTCTTGTTTTCCCATCTTTATTTTGCAACATGAATCAACACATGCAGTCCACACGTGCTTCAGCATCATGACTCTATTTTTCAGCGCTCTGTTGATTGCAGCATGGACCTCTTTAGAAAATTAAATTTGTATCTGTCTGATACCAGCACTTGCTAAATAGTTACACAGCTCAACAGATCCAAAAAGGAGGGTGCTGTCCGTATCTTTCAGGTTTATATCTCCCCAGTAATCGCTCTGTTGCTGCAGTGGTGATCTTCTTCCCATGGGTTTACATCCCTGTACATATTTATAGGTGCTGATATATCCCTCTCTGTGTTATGTGCAGAATTAGTAGAAGGAGAACAGAAAATATTTCTCATTAGTCCCGTAACTTCAGCTGTACTGAGGAAATTCTTATTGCCAGGGAAGAAGCACTGCAGTCTCTTCCCACCTTCTTATCTGCATATGACAGTGCTAGGGTATTTGGATAGAAATTGAAATGACATGCTAGAAATGCAAATGATGTGTAAGCTCTTACATGGCCACAAAAATGTGAGATTAAATCCTTTCACCAGCTGTTCCACACTGTCAGATGACCCTTCCCATTATAAAATGTGGTCTTTTTGAAATTTGTTGAAGTGGTGCTGGATGAAACAAATCAAGTTCATCTGTAACAGCTAAAAATATGTTGGTATGGTTCTCTGATTTATAAAGACCATTATTCTGATCATTCCTTCTCCTATAGGAACTATCAAGGTAAAATTGCAAAAAAATCATCCTGTATTCATAACAAAACAGGGTGCTTTTCTCCACTGAAAGTTAAAGGAAAGCTGAGCATTAAAAACAAACAAAAAGCAGTGTATTATTTACTTTGAAGAGAATTCTTTAGGTTATTGCATTTCAATGTATTTTACTAACATGTCCAATAGTAAGTTTATGAAAAGAGAAAAAGGCTCCTGGACAATTAGTTTTGCTATTCCTGCGATGCTTCCCTTTTACTGTTTTAGTGCTTGATATGGGAGAATGCTCTCACAGTCTACAAATTTTTATTCATATGTTGATATGAGAGGAAAAGATAGACTATGACAGACAAATGACTTCTTATTGCAGGTCCTGAAGTGCCCACAGTGCAGTCTTACTTCCTGATGTGATGACATGAAATGAACTCCATCTAGTTGCTCCTACTCACCTTTTCCAATATATCTTTGAAGAACAGAGCAGGTATACATAATGTTACTCAGACCTTTACCAGGCAGGATACTCCTCTCATCTAGATTGGTTTTATCACTTAATGTACTGGCGGCCCTCTGTAGCAATAATATCTATAAATACACAGGAGTCTAAAGAAAATAATTATTCTGAGAGAACTAATGCAAAAGTGAAAGTCAAGAAAATTATTTCTGTTTTGCACTGTGAAATGAAAAATACTGGTCTTTCAGAATCTTAATCTGAAGGTAAAAATATTCCAATATCCCATCAGATAAAAATAAAATATACTCAATGCAATGCCCAAGCATATAACTTAAGGTAGAAGGAAGAGAATATAGCATACCTCTGGATTTGTGCTGAACTATTTAGAAAAAAAAATACATGGCACTACATTTCATAAGAATATTTGTTTTCATATGTAATAAAAATGGCAGTTTCAAGTTTTTATTTTTTGCTTCAGTGTTTCAGTTTTGGGTTTTTTTAAATGAAATTATAGGAAATTCTTTCTTAGGTCACTGACATTATTCTGCATATTTGTAAAAACTATTTCATAGTTCACTTAACAGGAGAAATTTTTAAATCCATTAAAATCCATCAAACTGTACTGAGTGTCAGATGAAGACTTTAAAATGTTTGAAAAGTCCCTTGATTTAGAGATGGGATTTTCAATATTGTAAGTGAATTCACAAGCTTTCATTAATGTATTTTTAAAATTCTGCATAAGTTTATGCTCTTTATGAAACATGACATTAAAATTTTCCCAACTTACAGAACTTATAGAACTTACTGGTCCAAAGTGGCTTGCACAAAGTCAGTCACCATACGATTATAAAATATCTTACATCTTATTACAGGCAAAAGACAGAGAAACACATGGATGAGCCTAAAAATACATTTTTAATTAAAAAAGAAAAAAACATAAGTCTAATATACCCAAACTGTTAATTACTACAAACAAGCTTTGCTAGTACAACAGTTAAAATGGGATGGCAAAAACCTCCTCACTGTCCTACTGTTGCCCTCTCCCTGGTGTTAGTGTTCACCCTTGGGCATTCCTCTTGGTGTTCAGGAGGACAGTTTTACTCTCCCTTGGGAGAAGAGGAAGATTACAAGCTTTCATCCTCAGGGCTTCAATAAGAGGACTCTTATGCTCATGAAGAGGGTCCTTTCCTTGTCAGTTTTAGGTCTATTTAAGTTTATTTTGACACTTTTCCTCTGAACAGCCTATATCCCCATCAGTACCTTACATCTCTGTGCCCTGGGGAGGCAAGAGCCACTCACCTGCAGGCAGCCGAGTCAGCCAGTGACACCTGGACCCGAACTGGGACAAGGACAGCCCCACAGAGTCCAGATCTGCTCCCCCAAAGCACCCTGGGACTGAAGGGCTTCTGTAAATAGTGTCCAAAATCACATTTGCTTGGTTACACATCTAGGACAAGAATGAGGGAATGTCAGATTAACTTGGTCAAAGTTTCAAAATAAAGAGTGAAAAAAGGTTGTGCTTCAGAGGACACATTCTGGAGACATTGTGGATGCAAAAAAATAATAAGGGTTCTATAATTGTTCAGCTCCATGATTCAAATTCAAGAGAATAAAAGCAAACTACTTAGAATAAAAGGCACCATTTGGAAATCAGAAATTCAATGAGCTATAAATTAATGGAAGCCAGGACAACATCTGTATATTTGCACTCTGTGCTGCTGTTCTCTGACTCTTAACTAAGCATCTGCTGCAGACAACATCTGTCAAAAACAATGTTGGTTTGGCAAAACATGGATTTGACCAATACCACTCTGTTCAATCTTACAATCAAAAATTTAACATGTTCTGTAATAAAACTGCTATTATCATAATAAGCCTCGTAAAATAATTCAAAATGCATACAAAATATGGTCCTTATAGGCACTCTTCAGGGCCCCTGCCTTTGCATGTCTGGATTTACAGAACTCTGTAAAAGTAAAATATTTTTTCCCCAATATGTGAGTGTCCAGGCTAATACAGTGGTTAAGTACCTAATGAGATAAAACCATTAGAAGTAATACAATGTTTAACTATGTGGTCTGTAATAAGCTTAATAGAATAGAAGAATCCTGAGTAAAATGAATCACTCATCCTACTTACCCTAGCTTTCTCCATTAACTTTCTATTGACTAATGGAGAAGAACAACCAGGTCCATATACTTTAAACGTTCATGACAAAAAGCAAAACTTGTCTCAATTTACACCACTGGAATCAATAATATTATACTGCTGAGAAATCAGCATAAACAGGACAAGAGTTGGGACAAATATTTTAATGCTACTCTTAGTCTCCAAAAGGAAATTTATGTTAGATTAACTCTATTCCCATTACAGAATATGCAGCTTGTGTGCATATTAATTGGTCTGTAACATTTCAGATTTATGAAGACTTCCACTTGTCCTAGACTTGAGAGAAAAAGAAAAGATAAAAGGATTTTGGCTTAATTAGGTTTCAGTGTATTAATTCATCTGAGAGCTGTCTGTCAATGACTCATACAGTAAAGATCATGGTTCATTTTTGTTTCTATCTGGTCAAGATGTTCTCATGAATTGCCTTTGTTCACCTGCCCACCATTTAAGTAATCTCTTCATATGAGGACCTGTCAGCACAAGGCACTTCCAGAGAGCTAGTCTATTACCTAACAGTCCAATAAGTTATGTTGTTAGCAATTTCCCTAATGATATGGGCAAAAAAATACATATTCAGTTCCTAATAGGAAAGGATGCCCATTAGTCGTGGTAAAATTAAGGTAACTGTTGTGCTATTTCAAAGAGATTTTGCCTTCACTCTGCAATTCATGCACCTTTTGGATGGTCAGCCCCTCCCCCCCACACAAATTAATTGCTTCTCAACATCTGCTGCATCATTTCAGAGCACCTAAATCTGGGGGAATTATTTCTATCGCCCTTAAATCCCTTTGTCCTACAATGATTACAGGCATGTTCAGGGGTGTGCCCAAAGCAGGGTATGCACAAAATGGATGCATACTAAACAAGATACAATTAATATTTGCTACCTTGTACCCAGAGAGAAGTGCACAATTGGTGATAGTGTGCAAGCATTTTACAGCACTTAAACACCAAAAATAGCATTTTCTAACACAGCTGAGACATAACTGCAAAGAGGCCAACAGAGACTCGTGACACAGTTACACAAATAGGGTGAAGAAAAGACATGCAAGACATGAAATCTGCAGTCAGGAAAGATAGCTTGGAAAACCAACACAACTCTGCAGAACAAGCAGGAAGGGTGTATGGTAGAATTAGAAAAACTCTGCAAAAGAAGTAAGAAAGACACCAGAATCCTATAATCAGAAAGGGACCTCTGGAGACCATCTGATCCAACCTCCTGTTGAAAGTAGAGCCTTAGATTAGTTTATCTGAGGACCCATCAAGCTAAGTGTTTCCAATGAGAAGGATATCATTACATTTCTGGGCAACCATTGTTTAACTCTTCCCACAGTGAAGAGGGTTTTTTTCTTATATTCAGAGATATTTTCCCCGAAAAATCGTGTGAAAGTATCCTCTTGTCCTGTCACCTCATTTTGTGAAAGGAACACATCCATCTTCTCTATTTCATTTAAGTACTGGAAGAATATGATAACTCCCACCACAGATACACTTGTCTGTTCTAGGCAGAACAAATCTATTTCCTTTGACCTTCCCTCATATTTAAAATTCTCCAACCCTCCTGCCTTCTTGATGTTGCCCTTAGTGGCTCCTGGACCGCCTGCAATTTTTTAAAGCTTTTTGAACTTTGGGGGCCAGGTCACAACCACAATGTCCCAGCTGTGGACAAAAATTTGCTTTCACTACCTTAAGCGTGCTTTTATAGCATATATTCAACTTCTTGTCCACCAGGATTCCCAGCTGTTTTTCTGCAGCTGCACCACAGCCAGTCAGACCCCTGCCTTTACTGCTGCTTGGGATTCTTTCACCTTAAACTCCTGGCAGCTCTTGCTGACCTAATCTCCCAGCCTGCTTAGGTCTCTCTGAATGGTGGTTGCTCCTTCTCAGGCATCTATATTATCTCCCAGTTTGCTGTCATCCATACAGCTGACATAAGTGGGGTTCTTTCAACCCTGTCATCCAGATTCTTTATAAAGATATTAAATATGATCAAACTTCTAAGGAACTTCACACATTACTTCCTGCTAGTCCCTCAGAGAATTGATTGAACCAGAAGAATGCTGAAGAATCAGGGAACCTAAACAAGTATTGACTACAAAACTAGATCACCCCCTTTGTTCTCTAGGGCTTAGTATTTGGGCCAGTTCTGCTTAATACTTTTATCAATGATCTGGATGAGTGTATCAATGGCACCCTCTGTCAGTTTGCAGGTGACACCTACTTGGGTGGGAATGTTGATCTGCTGAAGGATAGGAAGGTTCTGGAGAGGAATGTGGACAGGCTGGATCAATGGGACGAGACATATGTATGAGGTTTAACAAGGCCAAGTGCTGGGTCCTGTGCTTGGGTCACAACAACCCCATCAATGTTATAGGCTTGGGGGAGAGTGGCTGGAAAGATGCCAAGTAGAAAAGGATCAGATGTGTTTCTCAAAAGCTAGCTGAATATGACCCACTGTGTACCCAAGTAGACAAGGAGGCCACAGTAATCAGAATTACTGCGGCCAGAAGGACTAGGGCAGTGGTCATCCACTTGTCCTCAGCCCTGGTGAGGCCTCACTACAAACACTGGTGAAGGGTCTGTAGCACAAGTCGTATGAGGAGTGGTTGGGGGAGCTGGGGTTGTTTAGCCCAAAGAAAAGGAGGCTCAGGGAAGACCTTTTCACTCTCTACGACTACCTGAGAGGAGGCTGTAGTGAGGCAAGTGTCAGTAACAAGTGTTGGGAGGAAATTGCCTCAAGCTTCAGAAGAGTGGGTTTATATTAGATACTAGGAAAAAGTCTTCACAGGGAGGGTTGCCAAGCATTGGAACAGGCTGCTCAGGAAAGTGGTTGTGTCACCATCCCTCGAGGCATTTTAAAGATATGTAGACATGGGATTTAGGGACATGGTTCAGTAGTGGACTTTACCATGCTGTGTTAATGGTTGGACTCAGTGATCTTAGGCATCTCTTCCAACCTATCATCCTATGATTCTATGATTTTCTTTTGGGGATGGGGCTGGCACAGCAATGATGAAAAAAATAAGGGCAAAAATAGAAGGAAGCCTATTTAAATTCTGACTTTTCTTATTGACAAAATCTCAAGCTTGATCACCTTGACCTTGGGCAGTGAAAGGCCACAGCCATCCATTCTAACGGTACTTCCAAAGTTCCATGGTACTGTATATTGGCAGGTTTGGGTAAGTTTGTAGACACCATTTGTTTTGTAGATGTAATGATAATGACTGATAGACACTTGGTAATGTACCCAATCCAGTAAAGGGTAGCTTTGAAGTCTGAAGCTATCCTACTTTATTGATCTTTATCACTTCTATCACAGTGGTATCTAATTTTCTACCAGATATGCAGATCTATGTACTCAGTTGCAACAGTCATCAAACACAACTGAGCAGTGTAGTTATATTGAGGAGGAACTGAAAAATGAAGGTCTTTATAACAGAATAATTTCCAAGCAGATCAAGAAGCAATGTAATTTTTCTGTTTAATTGCAATAGGAATAGAAATGTTATATTTTCTTTGCAGACAGTGTCCTATACTGTCTCCGAGACAATTTTTTTATTATTCCCAGACAATTAACAACTATTCAACATCCTTTTGTCACAGATTTTCCTTGCCAATGAGAACCAAACTAAAATTCACTAAAGCTTGGTCTGCCACGTCTGTGGACCCATTCCCTACAGGAGAGTTCTCTTTAGATCTTCATCTGTTTGGCCTTATAACACATTCTTTTAACTGTGCTTAGTCAGAAGTGTGTCACCATTCAAGTATGGGTAAAATGCAAGCCATAGTGCCTGTACATGTGTTCATCCATTCCTGCAGTCCTACTCATGTTCATAATCCTGAAGGCAAAGGCAACCAAGGATATATATGAATTTTAATAAATATAAAATATTTTTTCAAAAAGATGAGCAGAGATTTCCCTACATTTTATAAATTTGAATGCTAATGTCCACAGATACTGCTGTTCGTAATGCTATTTTAGGGTGTACTGGGGTTGTAATTAAACTGGGTGTGAACAAGTAAGATCCTACTTCACCTTCAACAGTAAATGCTTGCTTCAACTCCAATTTCAGTTTTAATTTAATTTCCCTTCCCTTCCCTTCCCTTCCCTTCCCTTCCCTTCCCTTCCCTTCCCTTCCCTTCCCTTCCCTTCCCTTCCCTTCCCTTCCCTTCCCTTCCCTTCCCTTCCCTTCCCTTCCCTTCCCTTCCCTTCCCTTCCCTTCCCTTCCCTTCCCTTCCCTTCCCTTCCCTTCCCTTCCCTTCCCTTCCCTTCCCTTCCCTTCCCTTCCCTTCCCTTCCCTTCCCTTCCCTTCCCTGTTCAAAAGTGTGAACTAGCAGTACCAGCAGCCTCTGCAGATCACTAAGCTTATTGGTACTTCCTTGATCAGGCAAATACTACCATCTTCATCAGTGTCTCAGACTGTCCTCCTTCTGCTCAGTGTTTTTAATTTTTAAATATCAGTTCTCATTCAGTCATCATAAATTCCTGCATTCCAAAACAAAGATTTCTCAGCAAAGCTGAATTTACAGAGCATCAGGTGTTCTGTGTTAATCACAGAAATATACTGCAAAACTTGTCTCAAAGTAGTAAAGCAAACAGCAGCCTTTGCATCAACTACTTTGAGAAAGCACAAAGAGCTGAAACAGATCATGTTTTTACTGAGGTGGCGTGAGGTGGGAGCATGCATACATGGATGCATGCAGGATTTGAAGAGAAGCTAATGCACAGAAAGGTCATACTACAATTAAATATCCCACAATATGTACTTTTACTTACTAACTTATCACTGCAAAACATGTTATAGGAGTTTCTCTCCCAGCAGGTTGAAGAGAAATGAAAATAGAATTGATATGAATTATCTTTTGCTGTACATTTATTCATCACAAGTAGTTAATTCTCTTGTGTCTCAATACTCTTATGTGCATGCAGGAGAGTGGGCACATGTCCATGCCCTGGTTAACTCTCAAAGTATCACTGTCTTAATGTATTCTGTCATAAAAGCAGATACACAGTGCAACCACAGGTTTGTGGCTGAGCCTATCTATGGTACAGTAGATGGTTAAGCCATATGCATTCCAAAGCTTTTGTTTAAGGGAAATGGAAAATGTACTCAAGCCCTACCCCAAGTGATAGGAATGTGATCTGGAAAGCTTAATGCAAATCTCATTCTCCAAACTACTTTTTCTTGAGCTGTTCATGCCAGCCATCTGTCCCTATACTAGCAGACCTGTTCAGTTTCAGCATCAGGGTTGAGAGTTAATGTCATTGCAAAAGGCTCTTGCTGTTTCCAAAAATCTGACTGTGCCTTAGGGCTCTGTATATATGAGAAAACATCTCACTTCTATATAATAGCCTTCCCCAAAGAGAGAGTTAACTCTCTTTCTTACATATTTTGGACTAAATCAACCTGCAATATCTGGAACTACCTTGTTGAAAAGCACCTTTATTCTAGTTTGTTCACTTGCCTCCAGGTTCTTCCAGGCATAAATAGGAAAATCATTGTGTTCTTAAAAAACCTCTTACCCTGTGGTCACTCTTTTCCTTTTTGGGCCACAAACGCACTTCTGTTTAGAAGAAAAGCTATTTGCTTTATTTCTGTGGAAATTTTGTGAGTGTCTTCGTGTTTCAGTTTTCCTCTTCCAGCTTGTGGAGTTGTCTTTTTGATAATATTTTGCCACCATTCCTTAATTCTCCTCTGTTAAGGCAAAGGTGCCTTTTGACTACACCTTGAGATAATCACAAATAGGTTTCTGTACTATGCTCTTTGCTGAATATTTTTCAAGTTTGTGGATACTTAGTGGATCATTTTTTTCCTTCTTTAGAGATTTGTTCAAGTGTACACACAGTTGGTCAAAATTGTAGTAAAGTTTGCCCATTGAAGAAATTATTAAAAAAAAAAAAAAAAAAAAAAAGAAATTGAAAAGCGGAATGGCAATGACAGATCCTTTGAGTTGTAAATCCTCTTGCAGAAAGTATTGTTTACTGAAGACCATCTTAATCATGTACATGTACAATTGACTTGAGCCTGAGAAACTTACCTAATAAAACAATCCTAAAGTACATTTCCAGAAGAATGTAAGACATTCTCCTTTTCTTGCTCTTGTGAGTCTTCCTTTTTGTTAGGCATATTTTTTTATTTTTTGATAAAAGGTATTAAAAAAATCCCCTGAAAATATATTACCAATTTCCATATAGTTTTTAAAAGTGAGAGAAAGAGAATATACTCTTTTAGAGTAAGGTACTCTCTTCTTCTTTCAATCTACTTTAAAAGTAACCCAAAAAAGGGAAAAAAAAAAAAAATGGAGAAAAGACCTCCACAGTTCTCTGGCAATAGCCATCACATAATTGCTCTTTTGAGCAAGCAGGGATGGGTCTGCTAAAATTGTGTGGCAAAGACCATCATGTAAAAATAAAGAACTAAAGTTAGTCCTGAAAGCTGATCCTGTGATGCAAAATAATATTACTAAGAAATACACTCACACTCTCCCAGTTGAATTTTATGGTGAATAGAAATAAGGAAAAAAAGCAAAAGGCACTTTGAATTAAACAGACCACTGACCTTTCCTGCTGCTCATAAACTCCTTTATTTAGAAGCACTTCTGTGATTTTTTTTTTTCTTCACTTTGACAATATATATAAGACATATTAATTGGGCCTGTTAAAGGGAACCAGTGTTTATAAATACCTTCAGACAGAGCTTTCTCAGTTTTACTGCATGTTGAAATAAGTGATGGGAAAGAAAAGCTTCACAGAGAAGATGGAGGCAGAAAACAGAAAAAACAATATTAAATATGCCAAAAGAAGCAGTGTTCTAATGTGAGAAAAAGCAAAATCAAGTACTAATCCTGCCACATACCAAGAAGGAAAGGAGATGGGAAAATAACAAACCATTGCCGGCCTTTTTCCTAATGCCCATTTAAGTAGCTTTTCAATTATTTTTAATCTTGCTTTTAATTAGAAATCCCAGCATTCACTGAGATGCTGCAATTTGCAATTTTTTTGTACTTGGATATGAACACATAATCTATATCCAATAAGGAACATAAGGATGCCTAGTATGAATTCACATATCTCCAGGCAAATGTAGCATGAAACACCAGATATGGGAGAAGGAGCATAAAAGCTATGATTTGCCTCCAAAACTGAAATCTTAAGTTACGTGACGACATATACCAGACTGATTTAGAGATATCAAAGTCTGTAATGAAGCAGCCCACCTAGACTTTCTGTAAGGGAATATAGTTTGACTTAAATCAGAAAAACTTGCAAGATAACCCTGTTCAGCTTCTCCAAAGCCTTAAACCTGCTGTGCAGTTTACATGCTTTCCTCCCTGCTAACCACCGAATGAGATATGTGCTGCCATCTGCTTTTAATTTGCTTGACATGCCAAATCAGCAAGATGCTTGAACTGACAATATAAATGCTTAAGTCATTCCATTGATTTTAGCACTCATGCTCAGATATAGGCTTTTTTTCTAAGTACCTTGTTGAATCAGGACCTGAAAGTGCATTTAAGGAACTCATAAACACCGTTAGCCGTGAAAGGTATTATTAAATGCATCAGTAAATTGTAAAAGATCAGATTCTTCCTTAATATCACACTACAGAGCATAATATTTCTATAAGCTTTCTTGGCCTTCAGAAGGGATGGGCTGAAAGAAAATTATGTTAAACAGTAAAAAATTATATACAATTGAATTCACTCAGAGAAGCTGCCCTGTCAGACATGTATTCCTTAAGCAGAATGGGTGTAGTTTTATTGACATGAACAGCTAAAATATTGCCCACTAATGTGGCTTCATTGCTCATGAAGAATCCAATTTCTATTTATCCCTCATGGAGGTTACAAGAGGTGTCTGTTTACTGAAGCCAGTTCAATAACTGAATGCAGAAATGTGTATTTACATTTACTCACAGTAATCTATCATTTAGCTGCTTGTACTGCAGCAGAGCCCTCCTATTGAAATATATTGCTTTTTCTCTATATAATTTTCTTCTGTCTCGCTTCATGTAGGCTTTCTATTACATTTCTTTACCAGCCACTGCCACCTCTCTAACTGCTTTTCTTTCCAACAGATTCTGTTTAAAACTAAGTAGACTCATTTTGGTCAAAATCTGCTAAGAGATTCTGCTTTTTCTACTCACTTTGTTAAAGGTCTATAGAAAAGAATGGAGAGAGAGAGGGACTGAGAAGAAGGACATAGCTAACACAATAAATAACATTATAGAAAGAACTTCATGTAATGTTTAGAGCAATGTTTTATATCAGTGGAACATTATTACATGAGCTCTTCTTTCCCGTGGGTAGGATCCAGCAAGTATCAGATCAGAATCTCACCAAGCAGGTTTCAATCCTCCCTGGAATTCTTGACTGCCCACAGAAGGCAGGAGAAAATCAGGGTTATCAGGCTACAGTCACAGAAGAAATCACTTAAATCATATTCTGCACACGCCTTGGGACTCTAAGGGACAAGGGGAAAAAAGGCTTTCCAGAAGAGTAGCCAAACACGTGCTACTCTAAGTGCTGACTACAGTGAAGGATGTTAATAAGTGTAGATGTTAATAAGTGTAAGTATACTACACCCCTACAATTCCCTACTCCTTTTTTTTTTTAATGATACTGCAGCACAATCTTCAAGCCAGTTTAAACTATCATCACCATGGATAACCAGAACTTATACATTTAAGAAAAAGTATAGCATTAACAATTTCAACTTATATTCAGATAATTCTAAAACTTTTTCATAGAGAATAATATATATATAATATTTTAACCTTATATATATATTTATATATATAATAACTTTCCTATGTGTTGTTCTTTCATTAAAAAAAATAAAATTATAATATTTTAAGCAGATAAAGGTAGGTTATTCTCACAAGTGCTGTTATTTTTTGTGTCTCAGTCACTTGATATTGTGAAATGAAAAGTCAAAGCAATTCAAACAGGCAACAAACAGGATAAGCAAATGAAATTTACTTCTGAAGCTATAATATAAATGTCTAAAATTCTGCAGGGGAGCAAAAGCAGAAATTGTTTTTAATCTTCATTTCATATGTTTGATCCTTTGCTGATTTTTATTATTCTGTTAAACTTTTGCCCTTTTTGTTGCCTCTAGTTTCAAGAACGATCAATAAAATTTTAAAAAGAATGTACATAGAAGTTAGATTTTGAGCACAACAAGTGGTGTTTAACTAGTGCTTTTCCTGCATAATAGAACAAGTATTGCTACTTGTGGAGCTAGGCTTGTTTACAAGGGTAAAATCCACCTTTGCCTGGGAAGGGAAAGTGTCTAATTGCATAATCATATTTCATACAGACTAAATAATTAAGTTAATAAAATTATGATGTGATCAAAGCAGGCCTGGATATTTTACTATGTTGTCAGTGATAAAGGGAAGTGTTGAACTCTGTCACATTTTTCTATGACTACTCATTGTTAATTTTCATCCAAAACAGGACTAACTTCCTCCTTTCTCAAACTGGTATAAATTTGGAAAAAATTCTGTTCAGTGGAGCTAATTGACGTAGAATCACCAAATGCCATGGCTATCTGGTTAAAATATAATTTTTTCAGATTTCTAAATTAATATTCAAAAAAAGGCAAGGAAACATGGTTAATAAATATAAAAGGAAAGTTTAGACTGCTTTTTATTTAAAATGCTTCTAGTTGATGACTGACATTTTGATCTTTTCAATAATTTGTTTCGGTAAAATTATCATATAGGTTCCAAATAAATGTATGTTTTACTGACACAAAATGCCAGGACAGTAATAAGCTGTCAGGCTGCTCTCAAAATATTCCCATTTGATTTTCCTTTAGCTATTAAATTAACTAATTGTTTTCTTGTACTATGGGTTTCTAGCTTCGAGTACATGTTGATTAAAGATCAGCATACGCAGTAGTCGATCACCTGCTTTGTAATTACACCTCTCAGACTTCTTAGCTGGATGAACAGAGCCTGCTTCTAAATATTGCAAGGGCTTTTTATTCTTCCTCATTGGTATACAACTCTCAAGGTTTGAACTGACATCCAGAGACAGATGTAGTTTGTTTCTAGTAACAAAGAGTGGAGGAGTGGTTTTGGCAAGAATCAAACTCTATGGACAAGCAAATTAGGCTCAACAATGTAGTAAATATAGGGATTTACATCTCCAAGAGCAGTGTTATAGCATGTCTTACACTCCTTGCAGAGCTGTCTGATGAAAGCTACCAGTTTAGATGATAAAGTCTTTTTTTTTTCTACTAGCTGCATAATTTTGTGAATTTGCAAGTCCCTTTCTACACTGAATCTGCTTTTTCCCCCAGTCATCAATGCATCAGCATGCTTTTTTTTTACTATATCTACTGTCATGAGTACTTAAAAAAAGCATAAACTTGCAATATTTTTATCTTTCTAAAATTTTAATTGTTCTTTAAGTGATTCCTGAGTGGATTTGCATATATTAGAAACAGAAGAGGCTGGAATATTTGTTGAACAGTGTTGTTCATCCCAGTCTAATCTGTGCACTGTACACCAGCTGGCACTCACTAGACAAAGTTGTAAAGGGAAGAACAGTCATAACTTGCAACATTAGCATACCATTATTCATTCTGCTTAACATCAACACCACAGGATCTTTTCCCCCTCAGTGCAGGCTTTAACTTTGGGCTTTTTGTTGCTTAAAGAGAATTCATGAGTCCATATGCTTCATGATCTATTATTTGCAAGAATGCAAATAATGCAACTAATATCTAAAGGTGTGAGGCTGCAGAGAGTTCACCCAAAAAGGAATAGATCTACCCAAGTAACTTGGAATTCCATTGTTATTTCCGAAGAAATTTAAAGCAAAATCCACTCTTATTGCCACTGGAGGCACAAAATCCATATAGAAGGTCTAAATCAGACAGGACACTTTCCTTAACAGACTGAAACTCAGCAGTCAGCTCCAGGATCACTTTAAAATAGGAATCAAGAAAATTGTCAGACTCACAGCACTGATGGCTTCCAAAATGTCCATGACAATTTGCCAGATTTTGCTGATGTTCCATGAACTGCTAACTGAAATCAGCATAACTAGCAGGCAGAGAGCATTGCTATGATTATTCAGGAAATCCTATTTTTAAATTAGCAGAGACTGAAACTAAAAAATACATATTCAAATTTCTAGGGAAAAAGAGATTTAGGGGTAAAATTCATAACAAAATGGAAGAACTTCACTTAGCTCAGAAGTATAGCACTGCTTTTGTCACAGTGGAGTGAGGGCCAGCTGGACCCTAAAGTAGGGCAAGCTCGTCTGAATGCCACTGTGGCCAACTCCGTCCTACAACTACAGGGACCCCATAAGTTATAATTTTAAAAATGCCAGTATTTAATTTGATGCAGTTTGCCCTAAGTAGGAAATCAACATGTGAGGGACCAGCTAATAGTACTCTTTTTAAGAAGGAAGGTATAAATATTTCTATCCTCTCTACTGTAACCTTTTAAGATAAATATACCTGAAAGTTACTCAGTGCATCCACATTATGATTTAAAAAATTGAAACAAAACAAAACAAAAAAGACATGAAGTTCACATAGTCATCTCTACAAGATATTGAAAGAGTGATTTTTTTTTAAATGTTGCCTCTCAACTTATGTATGAATTGCTTAAGTTCAGAAACAATTATGCTTTCCTCTTCCAGCATTTACTCATAACCTAAGACTATGAACGTGAACTTCACACATACTTTGAGCCAGTTCCTGAAAATTGCATATAGTGCTAAAAATTCCACTAAATGATAATTTGTCTATTTTTCAGTCTTTTTCTTATGACTGGTTATGTACCAAATATATGACAATGAAATAAAAAATATCAAATACCATCAATTTCTGTTTAATAACTACTGAGGCAATGCATAGGCTTCAGGTGTATCTCCATTTACTCTGGAATTCAAATTTGCAATTTTACTACTCTAGCCTACTTATGAAGAACCAACAAAACAAATATAGTCTAAAAGTTACTGAAAAGGTGATTTTTCCCCAAGTGATCATGTCTCCCATGCAGTTGAGGCGCCTTCTTTATCAACTAATTATAAAGAATGGAATGATGCCCTAAAGACAGTGGCCATTTCTTGAAAATTTTAAAAATGTACTGTTCAAGTATTTTCAGAGTTAGTCAGCTTGTTAGTCAGCTAGTGTCTCATGTGGCTGTCAGATGAGAGATATAAGTATATGACAATATGACAAAAAACTTAACATCTCCATTAGGTGCAAATATAAGACCGAAATGAATGGACTAGTAAATACGTGTCGAATGAGTCTCTAGCTACCAGCTCATGATAATCAGATAGCTTCCAAGGTGTAAAATTTGAAGTGAAAATCCACATAATTTTATTCTTCATATTGTAATTTCACTGATTGAAATATGTTAGGTTATATCCTATGATACTGTGATCTTGTTTGGAGCACTTATAATCTGAGAAACTCACTGATTTATTTGGAGTTCTATCAAACGTGCATGGGCTTGACAGTGCCTCACGGATATGAATGAATATTACTTTTTACATTAAAAATAAAATTCTGCAGGGACCAAGAGTTTCTTTATTTACTGGCACATTCAACTGCATTACGAGATTTTATCAGAATACTAAAAGAAGAGCTATACTTAAAAGTTCTGAAATTACATTCTTTTAAATTTGAAATATGTAAGACATAATTTCAAATGCCAGAGGTGAGAAAACATATTAAATCTTTTGCTTTCAAGAAGTTGGTCTTAGTCTAGTAAAGTCAGCAATATACATAAAGCCTAACTTCAAGAAAATAACAGAAGTACAGAAACTAAAAGAAAATAACCTGTGGAGAAAGATTAGCCACCTTATCTAGAATTAAAATTACCTGTGGAAAAATAAAGTATGAAGTTATACAGTTCTGTAACTACTACCTGAAAATAAGTCAAAGAATAGTAAATATTTTTATAATATCAAGATGTCCCACCACTTTTTAATTTTATTCTGATAATTTAATAAACACAGAAAAAAGATTGAAAGAAACTTGAGTTTTTAGAGCACCATAAAAACTTGCTGTATCTAGACTAAGTTACAATATAAGAAATATAAGTTGTCTGAAATAGCTCTTATTTTGGATGCAGAAGAAAAAATTCCAATATTATAAGTTTCTGGAGAAAATCAGTGTATCAGAACACTTGATAAAATGCTTCACTGGTCAACATGCTTTATTACCAAGAATCTGCATTTCATGAATAGCTAAAATTATCCTAGCTATGTGCTCTAATATCCCTGAGTGTAGAGGGATTATTGTTAGCATAGACTGATTGACTTAACTGTATTGCATGAATGTGTCATAGGTTAGCAAGCATAGTCCCGGAAGGGATGTCCTTGCTAAGGGGTGCTTACAGCTTCCTCTGGGACCTGATAGAACCTATCAGCTGGCCAGTTTGAATATGGACAATTCTTTAAGCCACTTAAAGTTGTGACCGCCTCTGTGATCCACACTTAAGAACAGACAAACCCCCCACAGCTCTCTCTTGTTTCTGGTGCTGGGACAGGTGGCTGCAGGGCCCGTTCGGGGGCCAGTGGGCCCGGCCCCTGCTCGGGCCAGGCCAGGCCAGGCCACGGCTCCAGGATACCCCCCAGCAGGGCTGTGGGCAGCCAGAACAGTTCGGAACCCCCCCCTCCCCCTCCACTGCGGCCAAGATTTCAGCAAAGCAGCACCGCTGTCTGGCAGAGGTCAGGTGACCAACAGCGATAAACCACACAGCTGCAAGGCCGAGGTGAGATTAACCCTTTTATTGCTGTGAAGAGCTGAAAACCTGAGGGAAGGGAAAGAGGAGATGCTTAAAGCTGAAATTCTGTTGTGAAGCTATGATGTATCAGAGTATCCCATTGTAATTTCATGAAGATACGGGGGGTGGAGCATTCAACTTGCAAGCAAAAGCACCTGTGCTGAGATAGGCAGATGCTGACGCAGCTGTAATTTCATGAGAAGTTTGGACAGGGAGAGATGGACCAGGTGAGGACTTTTGCTCCACACGGGAAAGGGGAAAAACCTCAGTTCCTAGAGATGCTCCCAGAGATAGTCCTAGAGATGAAGATGAGGAAGACCCTTTGCTCCCAGGGAAGGAGAAGGGCCTCTGTTCTTAGAGATGAAATGCTCCCAGAGATGGGTGAAGAGAACTTTTGTTTCTGAACGGCTCAACCTTAAAATTGTACCCCAAAAGCTTCAAGAGTGGACCCTCGAAAGCAGTTGTGGGATAAGCTGCAAGTCGGGGGAAGGGACTCATATGCGAGCAGAGAGACTCCTCTTCCTAAATGGACTGAACAGAGTTATTTGGAAGTGGGCAGCTGTGTCGTTGTGATAATGTTTTCATAGCACGAGCAAGAAGAGACTTCTCTTTCTAAATGGACTGAACAAGGTTATTATGGAAGTGGTAAACAGATTGAACATCTTAGGGGTTGTCTTTTTACATTGTCAGTGGGAGAAGGGAGGAAGGTGGGGGGAGGAGGAGAGTTCTGAAGGTATGGTATAATTTTTTTCCCTCTTTTAAGTTTGTTAATAAACTCCTTTATATTCTTTTAAGTTTTGTGCCTGCTTTGCATTTCTCCTAATTATTATCTCACAGAAGATAAACAGTAATGAATATTTTGGACCAAACCACTACGGAATGAAACTGGCTTTATTTCAACATGGTAGGCTGGTTTCTTTATATTTTAGAAACTATTTCCTTTCTCTTTAGAGTTAATTAATGGTGTTCTTTCTTTTCAGTTTACTTTTCACCTGGATGTCATGTGCAAATGTTTAATAATTTCCATTATGTTTTATATTGTATACAGTATATGTTATATATTCTTTTACTAGATTGTACAATTTCATTTATAGACGTGTATAGAATCTTAATCTAAAGCATACATTTAAATTATCATGATTGGTGAGGAACTCTCACAACAGGTTAAAAGAAACTTTGTACATAAAAAGACTTTGGTTTTGGGAACCTCCATGGTCACAGCACATCAGCCATTTCCTTGCCAGTTTGCGATGTCAACCTCAGCCCCAATACAGATGATTCCAGAGGCAACCCTTATGTGCTCAATTTTCACAACAGACAAGTAATGCACAGGCAGTGATTATTCCTGATTCAAAAATGGAATATGATGAATATCAATAATGAGAATTCTGTTAGGATGATTTAGTGATTCAGGATATTCTCTCCAGAATATTCTCTCATATACTGCCATATTCTGATATTGTTTGAGAAGTGAGCTATTCAAGAGAGAGAGAGTTCACTTTTGTGATATCATGGGAAAGGAACCAGAAAACTTTTAATTAAAATTTAAAGCCCCATGGGTGCTGTGGGAAAATCTCATCAAACCATATGCCAACAGGCAGGACAGAGTGCAGTCTTCATGTGATCATTGGTGCTGGAGACAACAAAGGCTTAGTTCCTTCTCTCTAATTAGCTAAACTTTTCATTTTTAATTGATTACCTGGGAACTATTAAAACAAAACAAAACAACAACAACAAAAAAAAAATAAAAACAACAAAAAAGAAAAACCAACAAGCAAATTAAAAAATAAAGTTACTTACAAGCTATGACCCTACTATGACTGGCTGATAGCTTCATTTATTAGTTTAAACTTGGAAGGGACACACTTTCATGTCTGGCTTTCCATCAGTGCTGAAAAGGTGGACTTTTTGGACAAGGCTTAATGCATATTATATGCTTCTCTGGGTGACTGGTAAGGGAAGAACTTGGCCGCCTTTAACTCTGTTCCATTTAGGCTTATTTTACCGCTTCAAACACTTAAAGAATAACTCAATCCTCAGATGTAATGATGCTTAGATAATATAAGTACCCATGCTGGATAAACACTAAGAATGTCCACTGTACTAATGAAATCAGCAAGCTTCAGTAGTTTTCTGCTATATATTAGATGAAAACCTCCTCCTTGAGAAGTAACCTATGCAGAGTGTCCAATTATCTTTTGGCAAAAGTGTATTACCTTTCAAAATTTCATTTCACTGGCAATGCTACATAACCCTCTGCCTGACAGTTTTTGTGAGCTCTATTGTAGAAGCAATTCCCATCTAAATCAGGTCCTAAATTTTACTAAATAGAAAACTATCATTTTTCCAGTGTATTAAATTGTCAATGTAAACACTATGTTGGCAGCAAGTTATCACAGAATTTCAAAATACTTTCTCTGCAATCCATGCTTAAATTTAAAGTGACTCACAAGTAATGTTTCTTTGCTACATAGAAAAAAAAAAAAGGTTCAGATTTTCTTACTGTATGAAATATAGTACACATGTGGGTTCACAGATGGCCAATGAACATTTCTAAATAAATTTAATATGCCCTACCAAGAAAGTTTGAAACATGACCACCTAATGTTAGGGTTCTGTATTGATATTTACATCTACAAGACACTAAATACATCCTCTTGTACCAAACTACTGAGCATGTGAAATTTGAATTGAGAGAAATGAGTTGTAGGAACTGAGCACTTTGAAAAATACAAACTTAAAATACATTTTTCATTAAGTAGGCACACATATATTGCAATACACTTAAATATGTATGAAACTAATTTTAAACAAATTTACTCTTAAATTTTTTGCTGACATTTTCTAACAAAAATATATGATTTTCATATTTAACATTCCTTAGATTAAGGTAAAAATCAGGAGATAACATTTACATTAAACTGTTTCTCAAATATTATTATTTCTAATGGACTCATACTTTATATTAGCCAGCAGTTATATTTTAAAGTTTAGTACAAACATTAACAAAATAAGTTCTTGCAACTGATGCACAGGGAAGCAAATCTTTTGGGGCTTATATTCTTATGGACATCATAGGATGAAACTGATGATTCATTGAAAAGAAAAGAGAAGCAAATCCCAAAAAGATGGGTTATGTATATGTGGGTTTGTGAAAACTATTCCTCTGATTTAGTACTGAATCCCTGACTGAAGATGGTGACACATAATATTTGGAACAAGGGTAGATGTTGATTACTTAAATTATATTTACTGAGGACGTCAAGGAATTTCTGAAAAACTTCGCATAAACGCACATACACTATCTCCAGAGTATCCTGTTTGCACCTCCTCTACATATGCTTATGAATACAATTTTTCCTAGACATATATTCTTTTATTCCTATTTACATGAGGGTTATTTTATCATAAAAAACATCTGTATCCAGCTTTGTGAGATCTGGTCAGATGTTACAAGGTGGCACACTTTTCCAGGCCTGGCCATTTAAGAGGTAAAGTTCAGCTAAGGACATGAGCTCAGTTGGATATGACAGATCATGAGAGGGTAGCACAGGATATTGACAATTAACTCAAGGGCTAAGGGCACAGCATGAAGAGCAGGGCAGAAGTGACAGCGACAGGACAAAGCCACAGCACTTCTTGGGGGCTGTGCAATTAAGCTGGAGAGGAAGTGCTGCCTAGGATTGCACTATTTATGACAAAGTGGAGACTGAGATAATTTGCGTTTTTTCTCACACTGTAATTTGAACCCCACCTTGCAGATGTTTGGTTCCAATGACCCAAGACAAGCTGGTATGATCTCTGGTGACCTGTGACACACACAAAAAACAAGATTCCTAAGTTGTCTGGCAGTTCTCTGTTGGGTTCCTCTTATCTTTCTTATCTGTGTCTTCCATCACAATGTCATTCAGACCATGATACACCATATGGAAGCTCAAAATCCATGGGAACCCTGGACACCAGACCTATTCAGAATTTGTCAGGAATTACAGCTTCATAGCATAGCCTCTGCTTTGCTGTTGATTGAAACATTTTTCCCTGGAGGAGAAAGATTAGATGACTTGTAATATGGAGGTAATGAAAGTGGCTTTTCAGGACATTTTTACTGGCTTCCACAGAGAAGAAGCATAAACAGGGAGCTCAGGAATAGAACAGTAAGAAGTTGGGAATTGTGATGTAAGGGACTGATTCTCTGCAGTGAGTTAAGCAGCACTCACAGTGGACTTGAATGAGAGAAGCATTGGGGAGTGGTGGTTTGGGAGTACTATGAACTCTGAATTGGAAACTTAGCTCATGTACCACCATTAAAGACCTCTCTACTTAGATGCAGGTTCAAATAAGAGAACTTTCAGTGGAAGATTAGGATTGAGGGAGAAGTTATTTTCCAGAACTCGGTCTATATAAGTTCATGGGGCCAAATGGGCTGCATCCATCAGTACTGAGAGTGCAGGAAATATGTCTTATCAAGTGTGCTTTCTGTCTTTTTTGTAAGGTCACAGAGATGTGGACAGTGTCCCTAATGTTTGGAAAAAAACAGATGTTCTAACATCAAAAATTCAGGGAACTACATGCAATTCAGCCTCACTTTTGACCCTGAGAAAATCATGGAACAAATCCTCTGGCAGCATGTTTCTGAGCAAAAGGAGGACAATAGGGTACCTGGGAACAGTCAATATGGATTTACCAAGGGTAAATGATGACTGACAATGATGCTGCCTCCTGTGATGATATCTGGGACTGGTGGTCCTAGTGATGCTGAAATGGGTTCAGTTGCCAGGCAGGGACAGCAAGAGCTAACAGTGCCCTCAAGGCCCTAACATATTTTTTCCCTTACTCAGTTCTATGCACCATGGTGAAGTGCATTTGTGATTTATTTTGCCTTTAATTTCATTATAGCGTTCCAATTTCTACTGTACATTCACCTCATCTTTTGTCTTGTTTCTGATACATGTGCCTAAACTTATAAAACCCTGTATGTGTGAGCATCTGTAAACAATGAATCAAAATCAAAAGTCACTCACTAATTAAATTTTAGTTCAAGAGGTTATAGAAACTATGAAGTTCCATTTTGCTTCACTGCTACTAATGAAGAAAGAACATCTGTATTATCTGGATCTTTTCACTGAGAAGGCTTGATGAACCTTTGAAGGACAGATATCTTTATAAATATTAATTCTCATTTATGTTCACACCACTGCTAACTAAATCTGACTGACCTTAAATGGAAGAGGTTTTTACATTTGGTTTGTATCATGTTTTAACTGTCCTTCTGTATATATTGATTCTAGTTGCCAATAATCTGTTCTTCAGCTGAAGATGATGTGATGCTGACAAAAAGGCAGTGTTGTATTTTAAGTGAAGGCAAAGAATGCAACACAAAACCTAAACATTGTTTAAAAAATAATTGTGTCCTTTTGGTCAAAGCAAAAAATCACACTGGAACAGGGTGTATGTTGCATGCATGAAAATACATTTTGCCAGCTGGAACACTGAAAATGTTTACATTATGTTCACAATATGATTTATTGAAGTTTACAGCTCTGGGATGGGTACATTCTCTAAGGTACTAGATTGCCTGGAGCCTACACATTTCTCCATGTTCTTAAATCACTTTAAAACTACTTTTAAAGTATATTAGCTATACTTGCTAAGCTTCCTTGTTCTATGACAGCCAGAACCACAAGCGCAATCTGTGGAATCTATGTGAACAGATGGATGTAAAAAAAAAAAAATAGAAAAAAAGAAAAAAGAAAGCAAGCTTGCTTATGTGAATTCACCCCAAATAAATGACCAATGACTTGTAGATATGACTTCCTTAAACAACTTGGGTGGGGAGCAGTTATAAAGACCATTTTACAGCGTTTACATCGTTTGCAGCATTTAAATTCTAAAACATTTTAAAAGAGTATTGAGGTCATGGCTACCAAAGAGGGGTTAAACAGACATGACCTTGAAACTAGAATTATTATTATTTTGGCAAAATGGTGCTCTAGTGCAAACAGACATTTCTGAAAATAAGCTTTTGATATGTTTTTCTGATAAATGAAATATTGCAGTACTCTCTAGCACACTTTCTTCATAGATAAGTTTGTATATTGCAACTAAGCTTTTCTTTAATAGTTAGAAACTGTTTTCTGCCCATCCTTCAACAAAAATTTCTTCACTTAGAGATTCATTTTCATGACGCTTTTATGCATCACCTTTTTTCAACACTCTCTTAAAATGCAGAAAAACATAATGTCCCCAAATCCATTCCAAGAATGCATGTGGGGGTCATCAGTAGATCAATACATCCCTACTCATAAAGTTAACCTCTCCATTTTTATTTTAATATCACATTAACACACAAAGTCTTTACCATGCTGTATTCAGGTTTGTTTGTTATAATCTCTATATTTTTTTCAGAATCACTCCACACACAGGCATTTTAATATGACTCTGTACTGTATTCCCAGGATGCACTATAGTAAGGTTTCTTACAGAATAAAAACCATCAGAAACAGGACCTTTGCACAGACACTAAGACTGTTCACAAAGTAACTGCAAATTAGATGGAAACCTCCTTGTCACAAGTGACAAATGTCACACTAGACAAGGTAAGGAAAGAAATGCATGGCCCCTCAGATGATTCCAAGTAGAATAGAAAAGCATCATGTAATTGTGATTTACTTGTACTAGCATACACCAAACTTGTTCTAGTCCATCCTGTTGTACCAGTCTCTAACAATTCATGGTTTACTATAACATTAATGTAACATTTTACCCTGCAGATGGGCTACAGAGCCATAAACTTATTAAACTGCATCAACCAGTTTTCCAAATCCTTCTAAGAAAACAAATTCTCCATATAAGAAGCAGTCATTCATTGAATAGGTATGACTTGCATTCAATCTTTCTAGATTTATAATTGTGATATCGCTGTACAGAATAAATGCTAAGTGCATCACTTATCAAATAATCCAGACAGGTTTTTTTGAGTGTGTTTTCTGCATTACATCTCATTCCACTAACTTTTATGGCATATATAAATCTTCCCAGTGATGTTTTTCATGTTTGTTTCCAGATCACAGATTAAAAATATTAAATCACACTACTTTGGATCCTGTGGAAAACGTTTGAAATATATTCATTTGATTATTGCATACTTCAGCTAACATTTGCAGAGATTTGAGAATTGCCCAAGTCTTAATTTAGTAATGACCAATGAATTCTCTAGTCCTTAGCATTCACAAAAGATATCCTAGTTCCACTGCAAGAAAATGTCACATTCCGCTTTTTGTCATAAGTGTGACCCATTCTTACACAAATCACTATAAACCTTAGTATAATATTTATCATAGAAACTTAGAAAGGTTTGTTTTGGAAGGGACCTTAAAGATCATTTGGTCCCAACCTCCCTGCTGTGAACAGGGACATCTTTCACTAGACCAGATTACTCAAAACCCTGTCCAACCTGGCCTTGAACACTTCCATGGATGGGGTGCCCACAACTTCTCTGGGCAACCTGTTCCAGTGTCTCAACACCCTCATAGTAAAGAATTTTTTGTAATATCTAATGAAAATCTACCCTTTTTTACCCCTTGAAGTAATTGCCCCTTGTCCTTTCACTACATGCCCTTGTAAAATGTCCCTCCACACCTTTCTTGTAGGCTTCCTTCAGGTACTGGAAGGCTGCTAGAAGGTCTTCCTAGAGCCATCTTCTCCTCAGGCAGAACAACCCCAAATCTCACAACCCATTTTCATGAGACAAGTGCTCCAGTTCCCTGATCATCACTCCCCTTTGGACTTGCTCCAGCAGGTCCATGCCCTTGAGTTGGGGGGCCCAGAGTTGAATACAGAGCTCCAGGTGGGGTTTCATGAGCGCAGAGTAGAGGGGCAGAATCATCTCTCCTGACCTGCTGGCCATGTGTCTTTTGCTGCACCCCAGGACAGAGTTGGCTTTCGGGGCTGCAAGCCCACATTGATGGCTCATGTCCAGCTTTTCGTCGAGCAGAAACCACAAGTCCACCTTGTCGTGGCTGCTCTCAATCCCTGCCCAACCTATATTTGTGCTTGGGATTGCCCTGACCCAAGTGCAGGAGTGTAGTTATGGCAATCCCAACTACTTCATGTGTGTTCACAGTTTGTAGTAGTCTACACTTAGTAATACACAATAATACTGAAACAATGAGTATCAAAAAAAGATTTAGTTTTACACACTGTTCATTTTTATGTTATTTTTACTCACTACTTTTCAAATTTTTATACTCTACTTTTTATTATTTATACACCACTCATTTTTCTACCACTTTGCCATAAAAAAAGTAGTCTTTAGCTATGCAAATAATCTATGTCTAGGCCATCATGGTATCTGAGTTCTTAAAGATCACCAGTATATTTGTTTGCTCCTCTCCTTCCCAGTTGTCTGAGGAGCTGAGGTTATAGCACAGTTTTATAGCTGGAAAAACAATTATAAATAGAGATTTAGAGAATTAAGTCTTTCACCATTTCTCATTATTTATATTTGCTCTAGAATAATTGGTAACTGTGGTCTAAGTAACTGTGTACTAGGGTATTACCTTTAAGTGCTGTGAGCCAACATATCTAGGTAACTGAAAGATAAAGCCTATTTCTAACTAATTAAAAAAAATTGTTTCACTTTTACTTCCTGCGTCCAGTTTTATTTCTTAGAACTGTGTTGCATAATTTTGCATTTACACAGATATTTTTATTTAAGGTGAAAATATCATGTCAAAAATGTTATGATAACCAATTCAGTATTTAGCACACATGTGGTGCTAAGAAATTTGAATATTTAATTCTTGTTTTTAGAAAATAAATTCCGGATCTTACAAAAGAAACATGCATTTTATATGACTATAATATATTAATTCTTATGTTTTAGTTCTTAAGGCAAGTGATTGTAACATTAATAATATTTCATATTCTAGTAATTCCCATACATATTTACATATTCATCTGTCAGCTACAGTAAATCAAATAGGCTGGTATTTTTCTCAAGGAAAGATTTGTTGTGAAATTCAACTTATGACCCTACAGGATACCAAGACTGATTAAATCTTCATATACTTCTCACATTCTGTTTTTCTCCAAAGGCAACCACCTTTTCTCTGAAGGCAGTATAGCCATGGGCTGCCATAATAGAGTAGAATGAGAAAGTTACCTTAGGAAACACAGATAATAGAGTGAGAGCACTTGTTGTTTGCACATTTGTTTTGGATTTTTGTATTTCAGTGTCAGGTGATACCTTTAGGCATAAAACTCGGAGCATAAGGGATTTTTGACCACTTGATGTGCATTATCACTGAAACTCAAGGTACTTCCATTGAAGAACATGAAACTGGATTTAATTTTAGGAACGAAATAGCTAATAATTGATACAGTTGAAGCATACATAACCATCTTAGAAACTTGATTTTTCAAGTGTACATAGAATCATGGAATAATAAAATCATTAAGGCTGGAAAAGACCTTTAAGATCATCAAATCCAACCATCAGCTTAGTACCACCACCATGCTCACCACTAAACCATGTCCCTAACTCCCATACCCAATTCCAGGGATGGTGACTCAACCACTTCCCTGGGCAGCCTGTTCTGATGCTTGACAATCCTTGCCACAAAGAAATTTTTTTTTAATATCCAGTCTAAATCTCTCCTTGCACAACTTGAGGCCATTTTCTCTTGTCACTTGTTATCCAAGAGAAGAAACTGACACTCACTTTACTACAATCTTCTTTCAGGTAGTTTTAGAGAGTGATAAGGTTTGCCCTGAGCCTTCTTGTCCCCAGCTAAAGAGCCCCAGATCCCCCAGCTGCCTCTTATCAGCCTTGTGCTCCAAACTCTTCACCAGCTTGGTTGCCCCTCTCTAGACACCCTCCAGCACTTAATTGTCTTAGAAGGAGAGGCCCACAACTGGACACAGGATTTGAGGTGTGGCCTAAAAATAGGTCCTTTAGTTACAGGACAAGGAGTAAAGGTTTTAAACTAAAATAGGATTGATTCACACCAGATAAAAGGAATATTTTTTTTTTTTTACAGTGGGGGTTGTGCAAAATTTGAACAGGTTGTCTAGAGAGGTTGAAGATGCCTCATCCCTGGAAATGTTCAAGGTCAGGTTGGATGGGTCTTTTACAAACCTGATCAAGTTGAAGACACTCTTTCAAATCAGAGAGGTTGGAACTAGATGTTCATAGGTTCATTTCAACCCAAATCATACTATGACTCTAGGATTCTATGATATATGTTGTTTTGATAGGTAATAATTTGTTATTTAATTAAGTTTAGCTCTCTTTATAGTAATTTTATTTTATCTTTGAACTAATAAAAAAGAAAATCACTTTATTTGAACAAAGAAATATGCCTATTAAATACTATTCCAGGATGGCTTTGTAAAATCCTTACATTTTAATCTTTTTGACAGCCTCTTAAAATAAACTGGTTATTGGTGGGGTATAATTATATCAGTCTTTCATCAATTTTCACTTACACTGCTGCAGTTCACCAGAATTAAATAGATTATATGTGATCATTAAAAACTGCTAAATTTAATTTCATATTGGGAGGTAAATTACCTTAGTCATATTCTAAACCCTGAGATCTTTAGAAATTGTGCAACTATAAAACTATTCAAAGTATTCAAAGCATTGGTGATAGCTCTGTGTTTTCACCTGCAAATATTACTGGCTCATTTTAATTTGGTTTGAACCTCAAAACTGCCAGCAAAGATTTCCAGACTCTTGCTCTTTTAAGTTATTTTAATGCTGTCTTACTAATCCCACTTTTCTTTCTTTCTTTTTTATTTTTTTCCCCTTTCCTAGCTGCTTCTGATATATTTTGAACTTGATTCAATGAGAAAATTGAAAAAACATGTCATAGGGGAAGATGTTGCAGTCCTTTTCTTCAGTATTTTCAGATAAAATGTACTAATCTCTGTTAGTAAGAATGGTCTTCTCATTGCAGAAGATGTTGTCATCTGTTTTCAGCAAGAAACTGTATTTCTTTATGGAAGATATGACATTTTCTATTCCTGCTTTACAAGAAAAGTGGATCTTTGGCTGGGAAAAACATCTCAGCTTCTCTTGATTTTACACTTTCATTAGATTAAAATTATCACAGTTATGGTCACGCTTCCTGATTTTTCAAGCATAAATTATTATGAACATAAACTTTGTCTTTTTACAGACATTCTATTACAAAAGTATAATTAATTAGAACTTTTATATGAACTTTGGTGCAAGCTCCACTAGCTTTGTAAAATCCTTTAACCTACATATGGAAATTCAATGAGTAGAAAGAGTGGAAAAATGTAAAATCAGAAGTCTAAAAGTTCCAATTTATAAAATATAAGGCTTAAATTTAAATTCAAACAAGATATTGAGAGTAAATAATATGTTATTTTTTGGAGGGAAACCTGGCAGCATTTTTTAGGTAGCATTCTAAAAGCCTCTCTATATTACCTGCATTTTCTTCTTCAACTTGCATCCTTGTATCATTAAGATTCAGAATCACAATTTAGCCCTATGAATTGGAATATCATATCATATCATATCATATCATATCATATCATATCATATCATATCATATCTCAGTTCTTTGATGATAGAAACCACTTTCCTTTTACATTTGGCTTTATCTTTCTTTCCAATTTGCTAATACAGAAGTATTCATTCCTTAAATTGAAGAGACAGTTATACTAATAGGGTATATAATATTTGAAAAACACTTGTTAATACATTATTCTAATATCTTGATATTAGAAAAAATGAACAACTTTGGATTAGTTCTTTACTCATTGGGTCTTAATGTTAGCAGGGCTTTCAGGCTGTTTTCCAATAGTCTCTTATGCGCATACTGAAAAAATGCCTCTGATGAAGTGTAATGAATTCTCTACTAGATATTAAATAAGTTCAGTGACTTTATTTATTGATTTTAGAGCATATAATTCAATGTAATATACTTAGAGTTATTCAGCTAATTGATATTAGCTGGAAATGCTGAAATAAATGATGAAATACTGTGTAGACATTAAAATAGGATGTGGATTTAATGCTTTTAAAAAAAAAGAAGGGAAGAATTATTTGCTAATTACAAGCTAAACAAGATGTAAAAGAATGTTTCTGAAGTATTCCTTCATTATATTGTATATTTCGTTACTTTTAATATAAATGTAACCTGTATTTTTAGTTTAAAAACCAAATTGAGAGTGTCTTGTCCCTTTGTGATTTTGAATTGTGGTTAAAAATGAAAAGGACATAGAGGTACTGAAAGAGTGCACAGTAAATGGACAAACCTAGAAAGACTGACTGGTAGTGGAAGTTTGTATATGCTTCTCACACAGTTGTTTGGTGAGAAGTTTAAAGTTTTTTAGTTTGACATCCTGCATGAGATCATAGTCAATTCTATTTGTAAATCTTGTTCGAAAGCTGCACAAAAAAACTCCTTTACTTTTGGGGTGTAGGGGAAGAAAAAATATTCAGAAATTGAATATTTTGCTGAAGCACTCCTGACTATATAAACTCTACATGTCACCACTCATAAACCACATCTAGTTTTTAGAACAAGGCAAGTGCATGCATGGGAAAGCATCTGCAGACTCACAGTGATGTCACGTGATTTCGAGTTACATCATCTTGTGAACCCTTGTAGTGATTTCTTTTAATAATTCTGCTATTGATTATAATCCATAAAATACACTGTGGTTACTTCCAGTGGCTATTTGTTTAATATATAATTTGTTTACAATTTATAGCCTTTATACTTCAGTCCCAGAAAGAACTTTTAGTTTGAACCAATCTGTTTCCCATCAGCACTGTTAATCCTTAACACTGGACATGGGTGCCATTAACAGCCCTCCAAAATCCTGAACATTAGCTGAGGGACAGAGATCTGGAACAGGTCTTTCTTCAGCAGACTCAGCACCAGGATGAAAGCTGTAGCTTAGCCAAAACTAGGCTCTTTTAGAACACATTTCTCTCTGGACAAGCCCTACTGCTGAAAATTTACCTTGTATTCTTTCATATTCACCTGGGATAAAAGGGATTTCTTAACATTGCCAATGCTTTTCTTTAATTTTGCAAGTTTTTAAGTGGCTTCTCAGGATGCAAACTTCCTGTAATAGTTAAAGTAACATACACAAGGCAAATAGAAATTTAGAAAATTAGGCAGAGAGAAATTTGTAGCAGTGCATCAGACAGCAGTTCTCCAGAGGAGTTTAATAAACACATCTCCCCTGATTGGTAGGACACTTCTACAATACTGAACAGGAAGGAGCAGCAGTACTGTTCAAAAAGTACCCAGTTACTATTTGTGAAAATTCCAGTGTACACAATGTAATTTGAGATCACTTTTTCTCCAACTTTTTGCCTACGGATTTACCAGTAATCACCATCTCTTTCTGCATAGTCTCTGAACTTCAGAAATCATCAACAACCTGTTAGCATGGCAATTAATTGATTTGTATAAGACCAAAATCAGTGGGTGACAAGCAGCTGTTGCTTGTAGGTGCAATTATCCTATAGATTTTATTCTAGCAAAATCTTCTACAAAGTTTTAGTGTATCTCCACATGGGATTGCACTGTCATTTCAGAAAGCTGACTTGGAACATTAGAGGCCAAGGCTGTAACCCATGATAACATCCTTTCATGAGCAGACCATCAGTGAACTATTAATGACATAACTGTCCACATCAATGTCAAAACTGAACATTAGAGATGGAATTTTAGCTTTGTGCTTGATTTATTATCTTTTGTTGAAAGTTTGCTGAGGTTCAGAAATGTCCATGCTTTCAATTTTTCTGCATGATTTGAGCTTCTGTACGTTCATAGATAAAAACTCTTAAGGGTCTGACACGCAGTTACTTCAAAATTGTTTAATGATGCTGAGTGGAACTACTGGCAATAAGGACAACTTGTTTATTTATTCATAACAGAATTATTCTCATGCTTTGAAATTGGGTATATTGCACTTTGTGATAGTTTACTGTTTACTCTAGCAAATGTCTGGTTTGTTTCTTCTATTTTGAAAATGTACTAAAATGTTTTCTGAAATTAATCTCATTAGAACCTTGGCAGGTAAAACATGTGAAGTGTTGCTACAGTTCTGTTCTAATACCATAATGCAAAGTATTGCAATAGGTAAAAACATCGGTCAGTTTGATCCACTGGTATTTGGCAGATTTTGAAATGTCCTAATTATCTTGCCCATATGTTTAAATGTTTCTTGGCTTTAGGCCAGAACAAAATATATTGCAGCTGAAATATTGCTAAGTAGAATGAACTGAATATTCTTCATAGAAAACTTGAGCCAGTGACAGTGAAAATTTAAATTCCATCTCTGTCAACTGAGAGCCCACAAAAATCACTTATGGATAGAGTCTGTCTATGTCTGTGTGAAACTGAAATAAATAAAAAAATATAAATAAATATAAATATAAATATAAATATAAATATACAAACAAATAAAAAGAACTGAGTTTTCTTTACTACTTAAGAAATAAATATTAAGACCAGAAAGATTGGCTGTTCCTAAGATGAGGAATACTCTTATGCTACTAATTCTACATAAATTTCTCCATAGCTATAGGTAAATCCAAATAGGAAAATGCAAGCAAATACCAATTTGATTTTGTTATATAAAGGAAGGAAATCTTCTGTATTCTCAGTATGCAGAAGCATAAAGACATATAAATTAACATATGAATATTCAGGAATATTTATAAGCAGAATGTTGTTTAACCAGCCATTTAAAAAAAAAGAATTACTACTCAGTTATGAAATTTGATGTTCTATATTTGTAAGAAACTTTTTTTGCAGCTATTTCTTTCATATTTGTGCTTTGTTATTACAGTGTAAATCAGTTTTATTGAAATACAAAAATATTTTTTAGGAAACAAAGTTTAAGTCAAAAGCAGTGTTGTTTCTTTTGTTTGAAATGGTACTAGATAGACCTCATGAGGATTGGGATTTTTTAGATTATGTTACTGTTGCACTTTTTCCTCCAGCAATGCCCATTACTGCAAGAATGAGATTTTTAATTCAACAAACACTGTGTAAAAAGTGAAAGGCATAGTGCTACTTTGACCTTTTCAGTGCTCTTTTTTTAATGGCTGCTCAGGTACCCTGCTACCATGGCTATTACAACCTCTGAGGAAAAAAAAAGAGAAGATGGCCAACAAATCAAAACATGTTACAGCTAAAAAGATAGAGTGTATATTAAGGTTTTATGTAGTATCCATCTTCTAAATGTTCATTTTAAAGAATATGGAAAATTGAACAAACACTCACTAAAAAGGCTGTTCAGATTTTTCCTGGCTTCTTGCAAATAATTTGCAAGACATACATTCTCGCTAGGAACATATTCCTTATACTGAAAATATTAACACGATGTATTTGAAGAAGAAATGTGTGCAGAGAAGATGCAAAAAGTTAAACAGTGAAGATTACAAAACATAAAGTGACAAAGCGAATCTCAAAATCTTGGGGTCATGATTGAAATTGCATGGTCTTTCTGTCAGCTTGAAATACAATTAAATTACATGGTATTTATGACATCATGTTACTATAATGTAAGGAGGAATATTTCATTACTATGTACTGTATTTTTAAGGTCCTCTTTTTTTGTCTTTTTTAAAATTAATTGATTAGTAATAGAAAAAGCATGATCTTTGAGAATGAGTTTCATTTCACCTTACGGTAGACATTCAAAATAAATAAGATTAACTATATTTTGAAAGTTCCTGCTTTTATTCATTGACTGATGAAATATTTCATATTGTTAGCTTAGATATAGATTTCAACATCTCTGGCATTAAACTTGGGCCTGAAACACTAGGTAGGATTAATCCTAATATTTATGTTAAAGTTTAGAAAATTAGAGCATAGCTTATCAAGCCTAGCTGTATTTTAATTCATACACCTTGCTATAAGAAAAATTAGGTTTGTTTTTCCCATATCTTTCCCTTGAGGTGTATTTCAGAACCTCACTGCTCTAATGGATATGAGACATTCTTCTTGTGTCCTACTTATACTTTTTTCTTGAGCAAATTTTCTCAATAAATTCTTATTGCAGTACCATCTTTTCTCAAATTAAATATCGACACACGAAAAGCCTTTGTGTTCAGGTCAGCAGCCTTTGCTCTTTCTGCTCCTAACAATTGAACATAATCTGCAGAGTCTTTGCATTGTACTTCAGGTGCAATTCAAAAAAGCCTCTCAACATGTTTATGTCTCAATGTTTATGTCTTAGAGCATTAACTATATAAATTTTTTGTCAGTGTAGATTCCTCTGAACATTCTTTTATCTACACTGCTCTAGCAAGTACTACTGTCACATTTCAAAATAGTCTGAAATTAAATTTACCATATTTCACACAAGTTTCTCTCAAAACCTTTTCTGATTTTGCAACATCCTAAGCAGCTGGCACTTCTGATAAATCACACTGTCTATGGATGAGAGAAGAGATCTTCCTGAGTGGAGCACTCACAAATGTACCCGAGAAGAAAATCTGACTGAAATAATTTTATTGTCTCTAACATAAGAGTATTTCCTATTTAATGAAAATTCCATAATTAGATGCCTTTGATCATCATATCCTTGTCAGACATCTCAAATTCTATCAGCTGTGTTGCATGTCTATCATGGAGCAAAGACTCCAATAAGATACCAGGTGGTTTTAGGCTCTTACGAGATGTCTAGCAAAATTTTAACTGTTGAGTGTAGAAGTTTGTTTTCTACAAAGTTCACTACTGGAAGTTGTAAAGATTCTCTTTTTGAGCACTATGAAATGAACTGAAATTGTTAGACTTTCAGGAAAAAAAAAAATCTGAGCCTATCTACTTCTCTTGACGTGGAGTTGTAATTTAGTCCTAACTGCCATTTTAAACAACACTGGAGTCACATGAACTGTACACATCAAAGATTTGAGGTCATCTGCAATATTTCCTTTGTACTAAGACTATGTTTCCTCATTGGAATTTAAATTTCTGCTTGTTAAATGCATTGACCTGCCTTAAGAATACCGCCAAAATAATCCCTGATTTATCTTTTTTCAAGTGCTTCTGGCAGAATTACCTGAGTCCTGTGATAATTTGAAAAGAAACATTTAAATTTAAATTATCAAGAAACCATACAAAGTTCATACCTGTTCTCCTAAAAACTTCATTTGGAAACAGGGGTAACATTGGAATAATATAGTCTTAATGGAAAATATTTAAAGTGTTATATGCACAAGATGCATATACATGTATTATTCTATCTATCAAAGAGCTAAAAATACACTGCAGTTGACAAAAAACATCCCCTTAGAAAGGTACTTCGTGTGTAAAGGGCAAAAAAAATAATGAGTTTATTCTGAAAGAAGCCCATGAAGAATTTAAAATAAAATAAAATTTAAGAAATTAAAATAAATTACCATCTTGTGAAGTATGGTACAATACAACACAATGCAACACGGTTCTCAGCTGCTGGAGTTTCAGCTTTCGGTTAAATTTGAATGTTCCTTTCAGTTTTTACAACAGGATGAAATTTCAAAAAACTTTAACATACTTATTAGTCTTCTGAAGATCTATAATTGGTTAATAACTGCAGTAGCTTCAAACAGACATAAAGTTGTCTGATATAAATACAAAAGATGGAGAAGATAAAATGAAAAATTATAATAAAAAATCAGCCAGAAAACAATGCATAAGTTTGGCCTTCACTTTAAAGTAAGTATACAGAAATAAGAAAAAAAGAGTAGGAAAATACAACATTAAAAAGGTATCCTAAAACTATGTTATGCATGAGCTGCTTAGTCTGCATCCAGACTGGACTGCTACACTTTTAATGGAATATAAGGTCAGTTAACTTTTTTATTCATTAACAAGCAGAAATTCAGCTTTCTTGTTTCTCTCCTTTATCTTATCTGAATGTAACACAGATCAAAGCTCTCGTAAAAGTTCAGTGAAGTCTCCTGAAAAGAAAGGCAAAAAGAGCCATCTGCTCAAGTCCCTGTTTTCCTTCTGAAACTCATTGGCAATTAATCATATCAGAGGTTCTTTGAGTCAGGCTTCAGACTAGGGTTTGATTTTTGAAATTTACCTCACTACAATATATGTCAAAGTCACTCACAGATGGTGCAGTAATGCTTCTATACTCCCAAAGTGTAAACTTAGAGGCAAAATTGGCCTTTAAGAAAAGCCATGGACTTACATTTGAAACTTACTAGAACTGAAATTCATTGCCAGCCCCATTTAGTTCTTTAAATCAGGTCCATAGTCAAGGTCAAAGTCATGTCAAGATGTATTTTCAGGGACCACCAGTTATTTCCCCCCCTGCGAACCATTGGTTACAATATAGATTTCTGCTCTTCAGAATTACTGCAATATAGGTGGTCGTATATCTATTGACTTTATGTTTAAATGGAAGAACTGAAGGCTATTACACTTATTAAAGTGCAGTGGAAGAAATAAGGGCAGTTTGCCTAGTCTTTCACAGAACTTATACCTGTGCTACTTCATCGCCATTTACAAAAGATATCCTCAGAATGTAAAGTGACTCTGGGCTGGATTATAGCTGTTATTAACAGCCTTCACAAATTACATTCAAGAACTAAATTGGAGGGACACTGTCTTCTTACATGTTCCATATATTTGACTTTGTTCTTTACACTTATTCTTTAGATATCTAGATTTAAAATCATGTTTTAGATTGTTCAGGACCACAGAACAGGAGTAGCCCATGTCCAGTGTTCTATGAAGCTAGAGAAATAAACCCCACCCATTGTTTGATTAAACACTGAAGCTTTAATATCTACTTTGAAATAATTTAGATAAATATTTTTACCTAATAAGTAACTTAAAATATTTTCAGACAAAATAGTTTTTTTGAATAATCAGATACTGAATGATACCCAGATTTTCAGCATTTGAAATTATGGTTCATGCTGTGCCTACTAACTCTGAAAGCTTAGTGAATGTGTTATAGCTAGCAGTGCAGCTAGCTAACATGTATTAAAATGACAGCCTAAGTTTGCCTGTGATCACTGTAATTGAGATTACTCTGAATGCTTTATTTCCTAGGCTGGATATTAGCCTGCTTTGTCTTTTACAATTATAATTCAAGAATGAGAAGCTTAGGTATGACAATATAACCGAGGAATTTATTTTATTTTATTATATTTTTATGCAGGTCTGAAAGGAAATAGTGGAAACGGTCTATTTCTTGATGTATGATACGTAATGATAATTCACTTAGAATAGGGAAATAATTGAATGCACTTCATTCACTTTTTTTTCTGGAATTGTATGGTAAAAAAATATACATAGCTTTTTATTCTGCAGCAGGTAAGTGATTATATTTGGGCATTTTCTTCTGCACACTCAAGGGGAAATACATAAGCTGAATTCCAGGATATCTTCATGATTTCTTTAATATTATCTCTTTCATAGTAACTTTCAATTAGCTTGCCGCATGTTCACATATGTTTACAAGAGCAATCATAATCTTTATGTTTTTCCACTATTAGAAACACTTGGTAACTACTTAATTTTTAACTTGATTGTGATCTCACATAAGTGGAGTTAATGATATTGCATCAAAATAAGCCATCAAAGGATAGCATGTTTGTTGACATCTGTCTCCTTTTCTGCATAAAAGAAGGTATGCTCTCAAGTAGATTGCAATGTTATCGCTAACACCTAATTTAGAAATTATGCTTTTTATCATTGGTACACCATAAACCTTGTGATAAACCCAGATGAATGACTTTCAGAACTGTATTCCTTTTAATATGCAGAAGGAAGAGAGTGCTTGAAAATGATACATAAAATCAAAGTTAGACCCTAACATATGCAGAAACCTTTCCTCTCCCTTCCTTCCCCATGCCACTTCACAAAGGTCTTCACTAGCACTCTTGATTGTAAGGCACAGGTTTAGGACAGAAATTACTATTTTTTGAATATATATTTTTTTTTTATTTACTGTTAAGCAAAGATAGGAGTATAACAGAGAGGGTTTTAGTACACATTGTCCTGGGTGAGTGACTCACTGTCATGGATACACTTTATCAACCTAGCAAAAAAATCTAGATTCTTGAATTCCATGGTTTTAAGTGTCTATTAGCCCAGAATGGCAGAAAGGTTGACACTGGAAGGGACCTCCGGAGGCTATCTGGTCCAACCTCTAATGTGCCAAAACACTTCTGGTTATACCATTGCAGAAATAATACACATATTAATCCAGGTTTAGGTTCAGCATCAAATGTTGTGTTTTTCCACACTAATTAAGATTATTTTATCTGTAAATCTATGCCCTCAAAGAGCTTAGATTTACTTCTGCATAACAGTAGTTTAAATTCTTCAAACTTCCCACTGCTTTGGGAAAAAAAAAATTATTTAATGCTTTTTATTAATTTCAACTACTAATTTATTAATCTATAATTAAAATGAATAAATTATCAGTAGAAACTAATGAAAAATGATACATTATCTCCAGGATTTTAAAAATAGTTCTGAGAATTTAAATATTCTATAACTATGCAATACTATGGAATGGTTTTAAAAGCCTGTCCTGTTCTGTTAAACTGTGTGTATAATTTTTAAAAGAAATTACACAGATTAGTAAATATATTTCCAATAAAGGCCTCTTCAAGTCAGAGCTCAAAGGAGAAAGTATCTGATTCTCCAGAATAATCATAATCTATATATTTACTGTATTAGTTGTTGGTGGCTAACTCAGGCATCTGAAAGAAGTTTTCCAAAATTCACCATCCATTTTTCCTTTGTTGAAGAATGAAGATTAGCTGTTAACAAAGTTGTGCAGAGAATTTACTTATTATTATTTCCATTATTATTATTTTTATAATTTATGATTATTTCCATTATAATTTCCATTATTAGGGTGTTTTATCCCATAATAGCATACAGACAATAGAAGGAATATCTCCTTTTATGCAATAGAAGGAGAGGACAGTTACATTATGTAGCACTGATATAATCTGTTGTGCAATTAAGTTGCTGAATGGATCATAAAATTTGATCATGTTCATTGTAAGAATTAAGATAGACTTGAGTTAAAATAGCTGAAATTCCCACCTTGTTTTAAAAGGTAAGGTTGGAAGGACTGAATACTTTCCTGTGATTAATTTGAAACCCGAAAAGAAGAAAAAATAATGTTTATAAAGGTTGTATCATATAGTGGATTAATATTTTTCTAATATTTGGATGATGTTTCTAATTTAATACTCCTAGTTTGGATGATGTTTCTAATTTAATACTCCTAGAAAAATAAGATATGTCCGGTTTGTATCTCCCTGAAATAATATCTCATAATAAAGATATTTTTAAGATCTTAATATCTTTCTGTCAAAACTGAGTTTGAATTTGAGAGGATATGATGTTTTATTTGAAAACCTATTTTAAAAGTATCTCCAAAATCTTCTCCCTTTAAAGAACATATAATAATATGAAAATACCAACATTATTATTATTATAATATATTGAATTCCATCCAAAAATAGTAATACATTGTAGGCCTCTTGGTTTAAATGGGATAAATATCAGTTTTTCGGACAATTAAAAACCTTACTTTTATACAAAATAGCAAATTAGTTGTGTCCATCTCTCATTGTTTTTGTCCAGTAGAATGTGATACAAACAGTAAGATCACTGATTTTCTCTTTTGTGCTAATTGGGTCTGCTGGTTGCATCCATGCTCTGTATGCCTTGGCATGAACAACTGGAATAGGAAAGAGGGCTAGCAGTTAGGCTGCTGAAGGCTCTCAAATCTGTGCAAAAAGTACTACTCACTTCTTAACTTCCCAGCACAGCCATGACATGACTGCAAAAATGAAAACTATAACATCTCCATGCAAATGTGTTGACACTATCTGCCTAGGAGAAGAGGACTAATATGGTAGTAATTCCTGTGTTTTTGGCACTGGTTGTCTAAATCACAAAACCAGTCTTGGTTTTAAAGATTACTGTAGATCAGTTGCTCTTGAAACTCAAAAATTCTTATCAGTACTTCCCATTGGTAGGCAACAATACAATGCAAGTAAATGGGAAACTATCATCAGGAAAGAATAAAGCTTTTCACATTGACTACTAGCATTTCTTTAGGCCAAATACAAGATACAATAAATGGCTTTGGTGGAATTTACACTTCTTAAAGATAGGCATAACTAATTGTTAGCTGAAGCATAACTATGACAAATGTGAAGACAAATTATGTTATTACACAAGTAAATCTGACATGGGCTTTTGAACTGGCAGTATCATTTAAAGTATTTTTAGTTTGCATGCAAAGACATCCATTTGGTTTCCTTCAAGCATTTTTTATAGGTTCATTTATAGGTAATAAATGAAAAAAAAATCTAATTAAATTCCTTTAGAAAAAAAGTTCTATTGATTTGTTTAAAGCTGTTAATAAGAACATAGTAACTGCCACACCTATGTCAGATCCAGAAATGTTAAATTTAATGTGTCCTATATTTCTTGTAGGATTGCAAACTAAGGAACATTATATCTTGATTTCTGATGCCAGTCTGAATTAGTTTATTGATCTGTACTTCAGTTCATTTTAGAACTCTATTTCTGTTTGTTCCCTGGAGGGTCAAATGTTTCCATATATAACTGAAAAGTATTACTGTTAAAGAGCATTACGTTCTGTTTTACTACTCCAGTACGTATTTGGTATGTCCTACCTATATTTGGTATAAGAGGCAGTTACCTCTACGCAAAAAAAATATTAATATGATTGTATAACAACAACATTGAATTACTTTCAGTTGAGAAATAATATGATTCAAATACTGTTTTGAAACTCATAGAGTTACTTAAGTGTAATTTAGCTTCAATGTTATATAGAATATGATATGAAGTATCTCCTTGATTAATGTTTCTTGGGGACATTATTTCTAAAGATGGTCAAAGTTTTAATGAATTAATTTGACCGTCATTATGGGTAATGTGCTGGAGACACATTAATCTAAGTGATATCTTATAGCCCATGCAGAACTAATTCATCTGAATGGGAATTTGGCAAATTAATCCAGGTTCCAATATGGTAAAAGAACTGATGCCCAGTTTTTAATCAAACAATGAATGCAGTCTGGCATGCATTTTTCTCTTAAGGGTCTATGAGTTTGGGGGGTATATTCCTCACAGATAAATATAGTTATGTCCCACAAGTGTACAGTTTTAAGGAAATGTATGAGGCTATGAATTTTAATATGAAATAAATTATTCTTTCACTAGGACTGAAAAAAATATCTGCAGATTATAAAAGATAATCATGTCTCTAATTATGTAACAGTTTCCAAATCATAAATAATGCTGCATGTGTCATATTCAAATCAGAAAGCAATAACAGGATTTAGAAGTATCTCCTGAATTAATGGTCTAGCACAAAGTTCTGCTTCTGCCCTTTCCAGCAGATTGAGATGTTTCATCCATTACCTCACTAACAGTATGTTAGATTTCCCAAGCTCACAATTATCAGGGGCTTTCACCTGAGAGGTTTCCAATGAAGTAGAGTTTGTGATGGACAGGAAAAGGACCTCGTACCAGATACTTCTACAGTTTTCTGTATTTGCATTTTCAATCTCCTGTGACATGTTTTAGCATGCGATTCTACAAACCATGGAGAACTGTTTTCAGAGATATGTAGGAAAATTAGTTGGAGCTTCACAGAGTCCTTATACTTGAGTAAAAAGACTGTCATGGTCTGACACTGGCCCAACGCCAGGCACCCATGAAAGCCACTCGCTCACCCTCCCCTGCCACAGCTGGGCAGAGGAGAGAAAAGGAAAAAAAAAAAAAAAAAACAAAAAACGAATGCTTCATGAGTGAGATAAGGACCAGGAGAAACACTTCAAGGGCAAAACAGGCTCAGCTTAAGTTGCAAAGTGAATTTATTGCTAACAGAATCAGAGGAGGTAAATGAGAAGTAAAATAAGCCCCTAGAACACCTTCCACCCCCCAGCCCCTCGAACAGTGCAGGGAGACAGGGCGTGGGGGTTTGGTCAGTTCATCACTGAGATTTCCTCCCGCTGCTCAGGGAGAGGAGTCCTTCCCCGTGAGACTGTGGGGTCCCTTTCCATGGGAGACAGTTCTCCATGAACTTCCCCAGCGTGGCTCCATTGTCAGGAGCAGCAGCCACACTGAACCTGCTGCAGCGTGAGCCCCTCCCACGGGCACACAGCCCTCCCAAAACTGCTGCACCGTGGGTCTCTCCTTCCACGGGGTGCAGTCCTCCAAGGACAGGCTGCTCCAGCCTGGAAGCAAGGGCCCCCTCTTTCCACTGGATCTTCCACTGGATCACAGTCTCCTCCAGGCATCCACCTGCTCCAGCATGGGCACCTCCTCCATGGGCTGTGGGTGGATCTCTGCATCGCCCATGGACCCCTGGGCTGCAGGGGGACAACCTGCTTCACCATGGCCTTCACCATGGCCTGCAGAGGAACCTCAGCTCCAGTGCCTGGAGCACCTCCTCCCCCTCCTTCTTCACTGACCTTGGTGTCACCATGTTGTTTTCCCTCACATGTTCTCACCTCCTCATTTTCTCTGACTAAAATCCAAAATCTTATGACTTCGTTTAGAGTTTTTTCTTAAATATGTCATCACAGAGGCATTATCAATCTCTCTCATTGTCTCATTTTGGCCAGCAGCATGTCCATCTTCAAAGCCATCAGCCATTGGCTCTGCTGGACATGGTGGGAAGCTTCCAGCAGCTTCCTTACAGGAGTCATCTTTGTGGCCCCCCGCCACAAAACCAGGCCGGGCAAAACCAATCCAGATGCCTACAGAACATTACTAACTATATACAATGGCAGCTTTTGTCTAAGAAACTGCACAAAATTATGAATGATTTTCAATATAATCTAATTTGCTTTACTTTTGTATATGAAGCAAACTATAAGGCATATCTCTCTTACAGAACATAACTGTATGGCAGGATTATCTTAATGATATTGGTTTAGTTTATATGTCAATATTCTAATAATGGAGATCTCAGAACATATATGACAGGATCAAGACCCTATTAGGATTTTTAGATTATTTTTGCATGTTTGAGAGCCTGGGAAATCTGACACAGCCATTGGAGTGAGTTGATCATTCATTTTCCAGATTCTTGTTTCTTGTGCTTCATATGTGGAGAATGAAACAGGAAATTAAAATTCAGTATGCCCAAAGAGTGAAAACTTCCTACTTCAAATCATTTTAAACACCAATAACTTTGCTGACTCCATCAGAGTCAATTGCCAATTGTTTTTATTGGAGTCATCCTCCTGTATGAAGAATTGGAAGAAGGTTTAAAACCCATTTTCTGACAAAATTATTAGAGCGCCATGAATGAGAAGCCAGACAGGATAATCAAAGAAGAAACCAGAGGAACAGTGGACTTGCCAGATATCAGGAGCTTTCATGCTTCTGTTGCACTTTCCAATCCTGTGTTTACTATCTGCTGTAAAACCAGCGACAAGTGCTGCTGCTCTAGAATGGGGATTTAGCAATTTGTACGTCCAAAATCTGAGGGCACTTCCAACCTGACCGTGCCTGCAAAGTCCCTGTGGCTCCTCTCATCCTGCCCAAAGCCCAGGACCCCATTTTGGCCCCCTGGAGATCCCACCTCATCCCACCCTTGGACCAGGACTCCAAGTCAGCCCCCAGGGCCTGTCTTGGTGATTCTGCAGCAGTGTGAATTTCCAGGTCCTCTGATCTCTAGATATTGCTTATAAATTGGGATCCCTCTGAAAAGCTGACATGCAACACTATTAGTTTCAGGAGAGGTAAGCCTGTCTAGGCCAAAAGCTTTTCAGCAGAACATGATACCTGTACTACCAGGTAACCAACTAAATGTTTAACATCTCAATCAGCAGCTTCTTTGGTGTGACAGCAGACCCTATGTTGAATGATAGTGGTTAGAGTTCTTTTATTTCAAGCTCACAAAAATTAAAATCTCTCTGTAAAACTTTATTGATTACTTTTATTAACTACTTGGCATATGTCTCTTTAAAATCTGTTTACTGCTCTCTTGAGCTTGCTTTTAAGTTAGCAAAAAGATGATGCTACATATGTTCTGGTAGTTTAGCAAAGCAAATAAAAAAATCCTTATTTCATTTACAGTAATATATATTCTTCCATTAAAGTGCATATAATTTTCAAAAAAAGATTAATTTCCAAAGGGTTCTTTACACCAAGAGTTTTACAGCTGATACAAAAGGTTTTTCCTGATCATTTGCCACAATAATTTTGGCTTGAAGATCACAGAAGTAACAATGTTTACAAATGTAATGAAATAATAATAATAAAAAAGAAATGTTAATAAATATTAAGTAAAGGGGAAAATATTGCTTAAAAATTAATTATGATCAAGAGTAACAGTGTACCTTAGTAGATAGTTGTAGATAGTACCTTTGTATTTTAATCTCAGCATCACAGCTTTCGTCTTTTTGAAACATACATTCAAGTATCATTATCACAACATATTGTATTTACTTCTGCTTCTAAATTACACATCAGTCTGGTAATAACCTTGGCAACAACATGGGGAAGACCAAACAGGCATACATTGCCTCATCAAAAAAAATCTTAATTGATTTCAAAAGCAAAGGGGAAAAAATAGCTGATTCTGAAATAACTATAGATATAGAACGAAGTACAATTACAATGTTTTAATTTTGATATTCCCAAACATTCATTTTATGGTTCCTGCAATTATAATAACATTCTTCTAACAGAAGAAACTGAGGCTAGAGAAACTTTTTAGAGGAAGAGACAGGTTGAAGAACTGTCTCAGGAGCATGGAGACTGCAGCACAAACCAACACCAGGCCACTCTTCAAGTACAACTAAGGGAAACGGTTTTCCCAAGAAACTTAGAGGCCACAGTGGAATTTGTCTTCATAATAACACCACTGAAATTTTCTGGACCTGGAAAATGAAACTCCAAGAACACAATGAGGAGGGATATTTTTTCACAAGCTGTTTTATTTCTGATGGTCTTATTCTGGTCTTTAAACTTTTAAAAAAGCACCTTTGTACATTCTGATCAAATTAGTACTTTTTTAAGGTATGGAAAAATTTGATGTGCTCTGGGTGTTTACTTCCAGAAATGTCCATGATAACACATCTCAAAACTCTGGCTGCCAGGACTACATCACAACATGAAGAGTTACTGTTAATGCATCAGAAATATGTATTTGCTATGAATAAATGAGAAAGAGACACTACTAAACTTTTAGCACTACAACTTACAAAATATATATTTTTTAATTCTTCATTAAAACAGTCTCTGCTCTTGGAGAGTATCTCACTTCAAAGTAAGTGTCTTCACATGATGAAACAAACTAAAATAAATTATTTGAAAACCAAATTGTACATCATCCCATAGGCTTTTTGTAAAACAGTTACTCTGAAAACATTTACAAAAATTAGCAGTTTTAAAAATTTTATTTAATAGTCATACAGATCTGCTAGCAAAATTATTAATCTTCTTAGAAAGTGAGATTATGCATTTTATTTTCACAAAAATTAAGAAATAAACTAGTTCAAGAAAAATCTCTGTAAGGAGAGGAGTATATAGGCAGTACTACAAGATATGTATAATTCAATTATTAAGACCATATGAGAAAGTAAACAGATAAGTTACAAGTAATACTCTTTATATAGTAAAATAACTAATTTTCTACTTGAATGGGACTAAATTAATTGTTTTGGAATGCATCCTTATCAGTTGTTCATACTCTGGAGCACATACCAACACAAACCACCAGAGAAATATTTTGTGTAATAAAACCTTCAGCAGCTGGATACTACTGTGATTGGAAGAGCATATAAAAATCTGTGTAATAGGCAGTAGAGATGGAAAAAAGAACATGAGCAGGAATCCAATTAAGACAGTTTACAAAAACCAAAAATTGCAAGTTGTTTTTTATAAAGTAGATGCAGGAAGAAGTCTGAAAAAAGGCTGCAGGTTGTAAACTGTTATAATGTGAATTTTGGAACTTAGAGTGAACCATTCTTTTAGCCCACGTAAATTAAACTTCCAAAGATAAAAGATTTGCATGCCATCATCATGAAACTCTTAAAAGATTGGAAAGTCTCACAGAGAGAGTAGTGGGCATATTATCAAATCCTCTTATATAATACTTGTTTTAGTGCCCTTAGAAAGCAGAATACAAGCTAATACCCAACTTGTTTTCTTCAAATCCCTGACCAATGAACCTTAATTCAAATGTTTAGCAATTAAAAGGAAACAGTAATTTAAAGAATCATATGCTTTCTTTTTGTTAGGAATGAAAGTAGAGTTAAATTTAAGGTTAACTTAGAATTCCATCAATTAGGTGCTTTTGTTCTAATAGGTTTGAGCTGCAATTTTTAAATTTGTCCAAAAAATGCTGGATAATTCACCTGAACTTCTTAAGCAGAAGCATGTATAAAAAGGGATTTTCCTTTGTGTTTGAAGTCTAATTTTATTCTGTCAGACTGTGATGTCAACTTTCCCTGAGCACTGGTTGCCTAAAAGTCTATATTATCATGCAGATTTAATGTAAGAATCAATATCCACTGAAATTTTCAGATCATAAACTGCATCCTTTGTTCTCTACACAAGTTAGTTCATGATTTATTCATAGTTTATGTGATATTACCTTCCTAAAATCATGTGAGAATCCTCATTTTTGCTCTTTTCCCATAGTAATTTTTAAAAGATGTACATATGTAAAGAGATATTTAAAATTTAGTCAAATTTGATGCATTTTACTATGCATATGTTTCTACACTTCTATGCAGACATACAAATACTCATTTTAGATAATAGTTGTGTCTTGCTCTGGTGTTCATCTGATAATAATTTCAAGCTTTCCTTTACACACTACTGCTAAATATGTTTTCCTCTAAGAGGCTAAACAACTGATGCTGTATAATATGGCTGATTGTAAACTCATTCCTTCAGTGCAGCACTCCCTTTTTATAAATACTTCCAAACCTTGGAAGCATTTGCTGTCAAGAACACAATAAAAGTGAATGACTTGTATATCAACTGCTTCTTCCAGTCCTTCTATCACCAAATGACCAAAATGAAATTTAAAGTCATAGGTTCAAGAGATTTACTGTTTAGGATAAAAGTTCCATTTAGCAGCTTTTAAGCTCTTATTCCTCAGAGGTGAAAAATAAATATTCAGGTGGTGTGCACTGCCCAATAATCAAACTCTTATCCCGTGCTTGTAAACAGGTAGCAATTGCAGTCTGACCTACTTGTCTATAATCAGATAAGAGGGTCCTGCTTCTCCTGTGAATATACAGTTCTCAGAAAAGAGCTAAATGTCTGAGACTGCAGATGATAGAGAGAACAAATGAGTGAGACTGTGCCTCCCCATCTAAGAAAGCAGGAATATCCAAAGGTGAGTTATTTGCTTGTGGGGTTTTTTTTGGTTGTTTTTTTGACTGTGGCGTTTTGTTTGGTTCGTTGTTCTTTAGTTTGTTGGTGCAAGTTTTTTGTTTTTGTTGGTTGGTTGATTTGGTTTGGTCTTTGATTTGTTTGCTTTGGGGGCTGGTTTTTGGGTTTTGTGATTTTAGTTTTTCATTATTATTATTATTACAGACCGCAGTCAGAGTGCAGCATCACAAGAGCTCCCTTAGATATTTTTGATGAGATTAACCTAGGCAGGGGAAACAATCTGTTGCAGAAACTGCATAAAACTTCATTGACACTGACATACATTGCTTTTCAGTAAGGTTGCACAGCCTGCAATGTAGGTTTTCTCCACAGATCCTAGGGCAGAGGAGCGGGGTTTCAAAACAGGTGAAGAGTTCATTCTGTAGATTAGTACCAGGTGCTGAGGAAAAATAGGAAAATTCCAAACACTTTTTTTATATTGATACTTTGTTGTAAAGAAAATAATTTATGTCCCTTTCAAAGCATAACCTATCCTTAGACAACTATGACTTTATCATACTCCAGTATGTCTTGCTTGTTTAGATTCAAACAAAATTCAGACTTCCTGATAGTGCATGTGCACAGCGTAATCAAAGAGATGACAGCACATATTTGCTTAGTCAGTTAATGAGAACTTAATAATACATTTGTATCTCACAGCTTTCTGCAGGTGGCCTTGTTCTCTTTTGTTACAGCTTACCATTTACTCCTTCCAATCAGATACCTTATATAATGACTGGTTTATGGACAATCACTGTTTTCACTAAAACTCATTTACATTGTCTTTATGAACATGCAGAAGCTTACAATCTGGGAACAGTGACCTGTTTTTATTTGATATTTTGCTCTATAATATATTTTTGCTTTATTTCATCTCCTGTTACCATATTTAGAACATAAAGTAATAATATGAGACATATTTTTCTTCCACTGAAAACTCATGGAAATTTGTCTTAATATCTTTACCTTCTTGGGCAGCCTCTTGTAGTACTTGGTCATATGTGGAATGTGCTGGTCCCAGAAGTAAAAACCTGCACTAGTTCAGAAAAAACTTCTCAGTTTATGATGATTTCTTTAAGTTTGCTTTCACTCTTCCTAATTTTCAGCTAGTATCATGTATGTTTCAGTTTATTATGGTTTTATTCTAATGATTTTGCTTAGCCTATATACTAATTTCAAAAAAGAAATAGGCTTAGGCTCACAGAATAGTTTGTCATCTTCCATGTTGTATTTAACATTGGTTTTTATGTTGATGTAACTCCTTATATTTAGAAAGATACTTAAATATAAGGTCTCGTGGAAAAAAAAAATGTAAATTTTTAGGTTTCTAATAATTGCTGTACAAGTTCACTGCTAATATCTTGAGTCTTAAAAGAAAATAGAGGGGAACTGGAGCAATGCTGGAAGTGTAATATTTCCTTATCTGCTTAGGAACAAACTAACAGCTAAAAACTGAAGAACACATGTATTTATATATATGTGTGTGTGTGTGTGTGTGTTTATAAAATCTCTGAGGCAGCTTGTTCAGTATATTTAAAACTGTTAAATAATACTATGAAATATGTCTTACAATATAGAGAAAAATATTCCAATTAAATTGTTTGCAATAAAGTTTAAAAATATGTAAATAAGTTTGATTTTTTTTTCTGTGGTAAATCATTAAAAATTAAAACAAATATTCTATTAAACCTTTTGATTTATGTGTTTATAACTTTCACATTTTTATTGTTTGACTATTTTAAGGGATAAAAGAAGTTTTAGCATACTTCTACAGAGAAAGAATTTTTTTTCTGTATGTAAATCTTTACTGTGCTTGAAATATTATAGTGCTGGAGAGCTTAGGGATAAGGTTTCTGTTCGACAGAGAAAAGTTTATCATAATTTGCAAAAATTTGTAAAGTATAGGCAGACTACCTTCTGCTAGACAACCTTTTTCATTGTAAATATTTAACCTGGTTAAATATAATGAAACACTGAATGTGCTCTCAGATGCCTAAGTATCATTTTCACCATGCAGAAATATAAATACTGCACACATTGCCATACACACAGAGCAAATTAAGACAATGATAGGCATTTTTATCTACTCCTAATTCCGCCCAAATGCAAGAGTCACTCCAGGAGCTTCTAACCACCCTCAGTGTGCTGATGGCAGTGATCTAGTCTTCTGTCATTCTTAAAACAGTACAGAAAGGGCATTTTAAAATTGCTTACATCATCTATTGGATTGTATGAAATTTATTTAGTGCTGCTCATTAATGGCACTTCCCACACCTGTCTCCAGAGACTATTGTTTTTATTTGATTTTATGTGACAATGTTATACCATGAAGATTTTGTAGAATCAATCCCTGTTCCAAACAAAAGGTATGGTCCCATAGGTAATACCTTTACTGTCCATTTCTCAGAACACACGATATTAGTAGACCAAGAATAATAGTAAGATTTTAAAAAAAATAAGGTTCTGAAATTTACCAGAGACCAAAGAAAAAAAGTTATAGGATTAGATTCTTTCTTTATTCTGGTTATAACAAATTTCATCCTCATAACAGGGAGACAATTGTATTAAAATCTTTAACTAATTTTTTTTGCATCCAAGTAACTTAATGAACTGTCATGAAGTTAATCCCAAATTACACCAACACCAAGAATTTGGTGTATGGTTTACCTGTTATTTGTATTATAATTCTAACTTGTATCTGAGTGTGTGAGGCCTAAAGTCAAGAACATTACTCTGGTAATTATATTGCACATTTTCATCTACAGTTGCTCTGTAGTTCTAATTATATGGAAAAGGAAAAAGAATTCATGTAATAACAAACACATTGTTCAGTAAGGCACTTCCATTAGCCAAAGTCATGTTTTGGATAACATTTCAGTCAAAGAAAAAATGATGAGCATTACACAAAACTTAGAATATCTAATAAAGACATGAAAGGTGCCTTATCCATAATGTATCCATGTACTATGAATTGCAGTTACATGAAACACAACACACCTGCCGCAAGAAGGAAAATACTACTATATTTATTTAACACATGAAAGTATTTTTGTAGCTTTTGGTCAGAAAAGAATATATTCCTAAGAATTGAACAGATGAGAGAGTTAGATAGAGCAAGGATGCCACGTCAACAGTTTCTGTTTACTCTATTTTTCATTACAAGCTTTCAGTATTTTGAACATTTGGATTTCTTGGTGTCATAGGTATTAATTTTTTTTTTAATTTTGAAAATTTTAGTTTGAAAAAAGACACAATCTCTTAGTTTAGAAAAACAACATATGCTTGTGTAAAAAACAGAATTCAAAGTTTGCAGAAAAAATTACAGAGCAACTTCATGATGTTTTCTCAATTAAAAAAACAGCTGCCAGTGTCTCAAAAGGCATATTGTATACCACCGAATCTTTTGCAAAAATCCCAGCCATTTGGAGGAACCAGCATTGGAAGGTGTCACTGTATTGAAATGAATCTCCTATTTCCTTTCTCAACAAAATATCTTGTGAATAGAATGAATCAGAGGATACATCTTGAAGTGTATAAGGTTTTGACAAAATTATCTGTGTTATTTTCATAAAACATGGAAATGTGGTTGATGAAAATACAAGATAAAATTTGACTCTAAGTCTGAAGTTGAGAATTACAATAAAGATCTGATACAGAACACTTCTAAGATGATGTGAAGCTAGAGTCAAGCATATTGGCCAATGATACAATTCCAAATTATTTTAGAAATATTGTGGGGGGATCAAATTGAAATTCAATGAAAACAAATGGGAAATACTGCACTTCAAAGGAGGTGTCAATATAAAATGGAAACTTCTGAAACAGCAACGCTGCAGGAAAGATTTGGAGAAATATCGAGTAAAAATATCTCACACTTCACAGTACTAAGGTCATAGCTGGAGCACGGCATTTTTCACAATAAAGCTTTGGTTTAACTTATTTTTTTCCCTCCAAAGGTGGACTGAATGATTTGAGGATTCTGTGATGCTTTAATAGCCTTGTTTAGACACATTATTATGAGAGGAAAAGGAAAAGGAAAAGGAAAAGGAAAAGGAAAAGGAAAAGGAAAAGGAAAAGGAAAAGGGAGAGAAAGATACCCACTCTTCTGGTGCTTATAACAGCTAATGCAGAGAAAAGATAAAGAATCTCTCTGTAATTCAGATATAAAAGAACAGCTTTTTTCATGCATTTCTTCAGAGTCCAAAAGAGACAAAAGTTCAAATGCCCTCTGTTAACACAGAAAAAATATTATTTCTGCCCACAGTTTACCTTGTTTCCAGCCTAATTGAAACATACTAACTCAAACCTTTAACAAATTATAACATCACATTTTTTTATCTTAGCCTAATATGCCAGTAATCATTTTTCCAACCCTAAAATCCAATATCCTCTAAGATATCCTCCTACAAATTCAGAATCAACATTATAAGTTGTGTATATCCTTAATAAATATCAATAAATTATACTATCTCCTTTTGTATTCTATAATGGATTAAACTTGTTGAGTAAAACAAACAGTAATGTTAAATATGTGTATATAACAGCAATATTCAGTGCTTAGACACAGGCATACTATTCATTCTTGAGGTATTGGATAAGACAAGGATGTGTTGATGGTCAGGCTTCATGTTTCATATCTTGTATAAGATTAACAAGACCTCATTCATTTTAGAGATGTTGCTCTGCCGGCACTAAGCAGTTTCACAGTGAACTAAGAAGTCTCTTTAGGTACAGCATTGTTATTTAATTTGACAAAGCAGGCACACAGTCATATTTAGATTTTCTGATACGTAAATTGAGTTTAACTGAGGAAAATGGATTATACCATATTAGTTAAGATACTGCTATCATTATTCTTGCAGAGGTGCTTTGTCCCAGTCAATTTCTTTAATGCCACTGTGGTAGGAGAAAAGGAATAGAATTAATCTGCAAGACTTCCCTCAGTATGGAAAATTACTAACAAAATAGACCACTGTTTCCTGTATCTCCATAGCACTCTGCACAGGGAGATCATCAGGAACCAATTTTAGGGAAGTGTATCAAACCTTGGGCTCAAGCTAATGTCAGCTGCGGGTCAGCTGGGGAGATGCCAGTCAGGTGGGGAGACATGAGTCAGCTGATACAAATTACTGCATGTCCCAGAGTCTGATGTGCTACAGCATACAGCTAATGAGCTGTAAAAGGAGGAATGGAGATAAGGGAAGGTAGCCAGGAGTGTTAATTGCAAGCAATTTAAGTCTATCTTTGCAAAGCAGAATGACATCAGCTTTTTGTTTGATAGACTTCCACATGAACAGCTTATAAATGAAAAAGTTCCTGTTTCAAACTGATTGTATTCTGACTTCACTCTCATTCTCGGATTTTTAAGGTTCTGAAGGGCTGGAATTCAACCACTGGTCTAAAGTTTTAAGCAAAGTAGCCCTGATTGACCCTATTGTTGGATGTGGGGATCACAGTTCCTTCAATATGAATATAGGAAGAACTAGCTATCCACTTTTGTATAGAGGTGGTTTTCTTTGATAATGTCAATACAAAATTTCTAAGCAAATTTTGTAATATATATATTTTATACCAAAATATTTTCCAAAGTATTTTGAAGTTCTATGGCACAGAGGTCTAAAAGACTTGCAGTGGATATTCTTGTACTACTAAAATGAAATTATTTATTATAATATATGAATGTAGTTATTATTATTATGGGTTTTATACCAATAAATAAACTTTTAATGACACCAGAGCTGGGCATTGCTTATATGAGATTAGAATTAGTCTTTGTACATGCAATGCATAATTAAGAAATTAATCCACATTAGTTTAGTAAACATCTAAGAACGGTAGGTACGTGAAATACAGAGTGATATTAAAGTACCAAGTAAATCTAACATCATTCTATGCTCCCTTGTGTCAAGTATACAGAAATATGGAACATGTGATCTCACAGGAATTCAAACACATTAATTACTAAATAAACACAACAGAAAATAGGTCACAATAGTTTTACTTTTTCCTAAAAATCACACATTCTTTTCTATATGCAGTTAAAACTACCATTCTTGTTTATTACAATTCCTAGCCATGTGCTGTATATTATACATAATTCTGGCTTATAAAATTCCTGAAGCATGCAATACAATGAACTTAATAGATTTTATGCAAATCATTATATATAAAAAAATAGGAGCAGATGGTCTTTGACACATCAGAACCTTTCTATAGTAGTTTCGTATTTTGTTTAAATTAAATAAAATATAAAGTCACCTTTGTGACACTGAACTTATTTTAATTTATTCTGCTGCACTGTTTTTCTTACAGGTTTTCTTTCTTTTTATAGCATTAAAGTAAAATATTTGTGCTAATGTTCCTTAGATATTTAGTTGTTTACCATTTCTGAGTTGTACCATGAACCTATACAGATATTTGTTTACTCCTACTTTCCCACAAGAAGGAAATCTATTGCTATCAATAGAGCACATAATTCATCTCACAGAATTGCCTAAAGGAAAGAAGGCAAGCGTTACACTGGGAATCTTAAACTGGTATCTTTTAAGCTCTATTGCTATACAACTCTGTGACATCTTTCCCTTACAACTCACTCATTTTGCGTTCTCCCTGACACCAGCCATGTCAGAAGATGAATGGCAGAGCAAGTAAATCAAAAGGAAGTTATGGAAACTAAACAAAACAAAAAGAACTAAGAAAAATAAGAGCCATATAACTTTGTTGTCTCCTGAGAGATTTAAACAGCATATCTAATGATGGTCTCTTTCCTGTTGCCATGTAAAATATGCATCTTATTATCTTCCCCACCTACTCCAGCCAATGTTCCAAAATCATGTCTGACACATATCCATGACTTTGAACTTATGCAGTAAATAATTAGCTTTATAATAAACAATGAACAGGGTAGCCAAAAGGGCTATCAAAAGCTATTGGGAAAAAAAAAAAAAAAAAAAGCAAACTCAAACAATTTTCTTAGTCATGTTTTGAACAAAGATGCTTAGTATTATAGACTAATAGATAGACATTATAGATTTGGGGGCCTATTCACTTATACTATCATAAACTGAAGCATTTCCAGGAAAAAAGAAAATCTTCCTTTCACTATATTTGCCAATTCTAGGAGTGACTATTTTTTATGAGACTCTCCTTAAGCTTACTTGCTCTATCTTTTCAGTTTTTCTGAAAAGCAATATGTAATTTAGGGAAATAAAATACTGGACTGTATACTCTACTGGAAGTGGTTCAGCTGGTGCAAGAGTTGTACCAAACATAGTTAAAATTCAGTAACTTTCACCTCTTTCCCTCTTTCCTTCTTTCTCTCCTTTATTTTTTAAATTTAATTCTTTAAAAGCTGTATCTAAGGATAGGACCATTCCAAGATAAATGATCATGCAATATGTGGGGAGATGAGAAAGCCATATTCCCAGCATTGATTCTAGACAGAGGACAACCCTGTTGCTTGCCACCTTGTTTCATTCTCTAGAACAACTGTGACACAACTACTTGAGTGAGTTTTCATGTTTTATTTGGATTTTTACTGAAATGATACTATGTATTCTGAAATAAAAGTGGGGTTTTTTATCCACTGCAGCCTAATTCAAGAATACTTTTCCAGAAGCTGTATCTCAGCATTTCAGGTTTTCTGAGTCCTGCTAGAAAGTGAGAAAACTCATCACCAACAGAGTTAACCAGCACAAGCTACAGAATTTAATTTCCCTTTTTTTTGGGAAAGATAATGCTTCTCTGGTTTACTTAATATAAGGGAATAATTTGTCACAAGTTCTGTGAAATTAGTAATACCAAGAAGTAATCATGCTGTAAATTCTTATGAGACTGCATCCTGTTTGATCTGCCTGTGTCTCAGTAGAGACACTACTGTTCTATTTCAAGGGTCACAGTAAAAAGCAAAGTAGATTATGGTCAACACAAAACTAACAGTTTTGGTTGTAATAGAATATCAGTGTCCAAAATGGAGAAAAACACATTAAAAAATGGTGGTGTTCTTCAGTGGCTGGTTAATTTTACCCCTCAAATTAGGAAGAAGAGGGAAAAGAGCCCCAAACATGCCATGTGGCCTAGCTGGATACTGAAAATCCTTATGACTTTTCTGTTCCTAAATTCCAGAAAGCTATCAAGTTTCCCCCCAGCCTGGATGCCAGAAGCTGTCCTTTAAGGTCGCAGTAACAATATTTTTGATCTGTCCTTCTCATTCATTACAAATACCAAATTTTCCAGCTTTCCCTTCAAATTGTCTGAGTGCAACTGATGGTACCTTACTGTAGAATGAATCAAGATGTCCGAAGTCATGTAAAATGCTTTGGGAAAGTACCCAAATCAACACTTATTATGTAAAAGTTCAATGGATACTTTGATGACTGGGAATAAGTCATACTTTTAATTAATTAGAATCCCAAAAACTTTACACATTTTGAAGAATAAGCAATGTTATAGAATGATTCTATTTCTTTTTCCTGTAAAAAACATGTGATTTTTATTGTCATCAGTATGTTTTGAGCTATAACAACAAAAATGGTACAGCTCTGAGGGCAGGGAGAAGTTTTGCAGAAGCTCACAAAAATAAAATGTGACATTCATAGTGACTAACAGAGGAATAGTCTTATTCTGCTTAAATACAGCTGAACATACCTCCTCAAAATTACCCCAGACAAAAGATCAGAAATGTCAAACATGTTAACTGATGTAAGTGATACTTAGACATAATCATAGCTGTAGACACTGACTTTGTTCCAACATATTTTCTGCACTCATCAGAGAAGGACAACAGCTTACTTAAAGTGTCCTGGATAAAATGAACAAGACCTCAAAAATGGGAAAAAAAGCTGAAGAGCAATGTTGATATCTGAAAAAAAATGTATTGAGACTGTAGGCAAATAAAGTATCACATATCATTTACTTATTCATCTCTAAAGTGAAAGAGAAACAAATATTTGCTGAAAGAAAATATTCATTCCATTAACGATATGATTAACAGCTTAAACAAGAGAAGAAAGAGTATTGTTTCATTTTGAGGTGGTCTGTTAAGTTCAAGTTTGAACAACAAAGCAGAAAACAAAGACCCTTATTGAGTTTAAACATTTATAGTTACATGTAATTTGACAAAGTAAATATTTTTGCAACAGATGCACCACATACACCTGAAGAAGGTTAATTTTCTGCAGTACAGAAGAAGTATTCATAATCAGAAGCTAGCATTCTTCACTACTGAAGATGAAACAAAGTATTTACCTTTCAGACATGTTGATAAACTCTTCTTGACTTCAGCACAAGTAGAGAAAGACTAACTGGGGGTATTTCTGAAGATTCCACCCCAATTTTTTTAATTCTACAATAATGATTTTATATTTTTTCCTGAGGACCTGAAACACTTTCTTCAATCTTTAGTATTTAGCCAGGAGACAATTTTTTTTTACATTCCCTCACAGATTTGCTAGGGTTTTTATTTTCCTTTTGCTACTGATTAGCACCTATTCTTCTTATGTTTGAATTCTTAAATATATGTCCTTAAGTAAGAACTTCCTGACCATGGGAAGCAGTGAATGAGTTCCTTATTTTGCTTTACTTTTGTGTGCAGCTTTTTCTTTACCGACTAAATTGTCTTTATTTCAACTCAGGAGTTTTTTCTCTTTCACTTTTCTGATTCTCGTCCCCATCCCGACCAGAGTGAGAGTGAGCAAGTAACTGTGTGGTGCTTAGTTGGCAGCTGGGGTTAAACCACAACACAACTTTATGCTATGTGTTTTGAAAATTTTTAGGGAAACGTGTATCTTAAAGGACAGTTTGTGTTTCCTTTAATTTTTTCAAATCCCTTCAACAGCATTTTATGCAGTCTTTAAGTCATTCAACCAGTAATACTCCTATTAAGTATAGGGGATTCTTTTTAAGTTTTTCCTTGCAGACAAGTGACCCTGAGAAAGAGTCTGGTAAATTCTGAGTATGTTCATGACTATTAAATTCTCTTTCTGTTTTCCAAATTTTAAATTTTTTGTACAAATCCATAGAATGATATGTTTTCTTTCTACTTATCACTACAATATGTGTATCCACTTAAGTTTTCAAATAAACAAAGAATGCCATGTTCCTAAGGTAATGGTAGGGACAAATAGACAAACTTATCTGTCATTGGTCTGAAAACAATGAAACACACTTCTTCCAGCACTTAGAAGGGTCATGAGAGATCAGGATAAAAATTTGAGCTTAATTAGTTCTGCATTTCCTTGTCTCAATTTGGCCAAGCTACATTAAATGATTTCTTTACCAGCCTCCTCTTGGAATTAATCATGTATTCTCAGTAATTGTTTTTCATTCTTAGCATATATGTCCTCTGCCTTGATGTCATTTTAATGTGTTTTTAAATTATATGCAGCAGTTTGCATGTGCATGTGTTTGTTTAAGTAGATATGTAAACAAGATACACATAAAGATGCACAATCCAAATATTTTGTTCTGAACAATATGCATAGTGCTAATTCTGTTTTATAGTTTCAAAACTTTGAAAGTAATCAAATGTATCACAGCAAGTGCCATGCTAGAACAAATTCTTCATTGCTTGGCATGGTCATGCCATTCAATTGTGTTCAACTATCTTGTGGTTCTTCTGTTCATGAGCTACAATTTTTGCAACATTTTAGTTTATTAAGTCTTTAAGAGCACTAACTTTGAACATTAAAGGTTACTGCTAAAAAAACCCCAAAAATCAAACAACCAAAATCAAACAGCAAGAAACTAGTACTTCTTATGAGTCACAGTCAAAGGTGGCTATAAAGAAGAACAGGGTATATTCCTCTAAAATCTCTTATATTCATTTATTTTATCAAAGCGTGAGATTGCTAATGATGTGATATGGGTATACATTACTGTAACTTATGGGTTCAGCCATAGTTACAAATAAAAACAAAATTCTGCAGCAGCTGTCCATCCTGCTTTCTACAATGAACCTAAATCTGTTCTTTCATTCTGTACATGCATGGAGCTGGAGCTCGTCTCAAAGAAGAGGATATAAGTAGCTCTACCTTGTCAGTCTCCTAGATTTTGTTTTCTCATCCATTAACGAACAGGAAAAGTTACTGCTTAAATCCTGCTCTACCCCTGAAGGCTTTAAAATACCCTGATCAGTCATTCTGCACTAGTGGCATGTGTCAGCTATCTGCATATTTAAGTTTTGGAGGCTTGCACAAAATATTTGAAGTTACTAAAAAGAAGGTCTCTAAATTTAGAGTCTTAACTTGGCTCTGTTAGGCATATGTGGACAGCAATAGTTCGAAGTTTTGTGATTTAGACAAATGTTTACTGTTTCAGTAGACCCATTAAGAATTCAGCAAAGAACACATATAACTCCTCATCTGCCAAAGTCTTGCTTCAGGAAGGTCTTCTCAAGAATTAATTAGTTGCCTACCAATTATGTTACATTTCTAGTTATAATGTTACAGACTACAAAAGTGTATTTCAGAAACACATCACATGTACTTCCTGTCCACATACTTTCTAGTAATACTAACACACATTCATACTAGAAAAACCATGGAATAATTATCAAGTAAAATTTCAGCCTATGTAGTTAAATTTTTTCATGGTTATCTGTAACAAAAGAAAAACAAACCCCAAATCACCTATTTCTACAAAAAAAAATCAGACCACCTTAAATAGGAATGACATTAATAAATTAATCTCTAATGATGAAATCCTAAGTGTTTTTTGTGACAAATAAAAAAGAAAGAGATAATTGACACTAAAAAGAAAAGAGTCAGAAAACAAAAGAGGTGATTTACAACACAGTTTTCAAAAGCCAAAATAGATTATCATAAGCAAAGACTGGATTGAAATAAAAATTAAACTAAAACCAGGGAGAAGTGAAAACAAGTAAAATACAATGGCAAAGGAAACCAAAATAACAAAGGAACTATTGAAAGAATCCAGTATATAAACAAGATGACATACAAAAATGGAATGACAGACAATAGGTAGCAAAATCCATCTAATTATTAGACACATTATGAGGGAATATAAAATAGGAAAAGATTTCCCCTTGACACTTTTTAAATTAAAGCATCTTAGTTGTTTGTTTGGTTGATTTTGTTTTGGCTTTCATTTTGTTACTGTTTTTTGAGTCAGGAGTCCAAGACAGTTAAAATCTTTGAAAAGGAAATGCTTTGACTTTTAATGAGCGTACTGAAGACAGCAAAAGTTTCCAATTTCCTAAATTGTATTTAATTACAACACAAAGAGAAAAACTGCTGTAAGTCAGTCTTTTAAACAGACTTGCTCTGATAGAATATAAAAGAGTTTTGAAAGAGATTTCTGCTCTGCCCACTGGGTCATCATAGAAAAAGAAAAATTTCCATGATTCCTCCTTTCTGCACTGATTATTACGTTTAAGAAAACAAAACCAACCTTTTGATTCTTAGTTTTCTTATCACTTCTAAACTATGGCTTTTGGTCTGGTGCTTGTTGGCTACAACTTCCCCCTTCATATTACAACTTCCCCGTTCATATCAGGAATCTCAGTTGCAATAATACAGGATCAGGGTACACTGAAATAAATCCAGGTGTACTCAGAGAAGGAGCATGCCCTTTATCCCTTCTTCCAGAAGATTGCCTCTGCTTTGTAATGCAGTGGCAAAGACAAGGTGACCGGTCACATGTTTTTAAACAGAAGATCAGTCACGCAGAAAACACATGGTAAACCATGAACAAGTCAGTAAGTCTCCTGTCATTCATTTCTACAAGATATGGGAGTTACAACACAACAAAAATCATAACAGCTTTATCTTGTCAAGAAAGGACCCGCTATGACTTAAGTAAACTCTAGTGAAGGAAAAGAAATGCATACAAATAAATACAAGCCCTTTGCTGCCTAGAACTGATAATAAATAGAACAATCTCACTACTTACTGAGACTGGTTCTGTATTTTGGGATGCACCGTTTTGCTGTAATAATGGAGCAGTAGGCTTATAAATGCCACAACATGGACTCTATTAAAAAAACTATTAACAAATTTAGTCTCCATGCAACTTCTTGTAAGGTGAGTGAGTGCTTTATAAGAAGTCCTCTGCCACAACTTTTTTTCTGGTCTACCAAAGGATTCATATTATCCTAATTATGCATGTAGCATTGTCACCTTATGATTTGCCCTGACATATTCTCATTCCCATTTTCCTTTTTTTACTTCATGAAGTACAATGGTCACTATAAGGAGTAAAAGCTCTTTAAGGTTTTTTGAGAAAGAAGAGAAGCAATTAATAGTCAAAACAACAAAACCAAAAAAGATGGTCCAATAGAAACAGAACAGTAGGCAAGAGTCACCCTTAAAAGCTTATGGGAAAAAAATTTATGTCCTACAGTTGATGTCACTTTTCAGAACTTTTGAAGTCTTACAAGATGTTTTACTCAGTGAAAACTGTAAAGTTTCTGCATAAATAGTACATGGCACTAATTTATCTTTTCAAAGTTGTAGTCAGAAGCACAATTTTTTTCTCTGTCATGATCAGGTTCATGGATTATTAAACTTGAATAGGTTTAATTCCTAATGCAAAGCTTTTCCCTGGTCATTCTAACCAAGTAGCCCTCTAAGATAAGGACAATTGTAATTGCTTGTAGCAGGTTACATGCTTCATACAGAAATTGCAAGACCTTAAGATGAAAGTGTCTTAATCACCTTCCTGCAGTTTGGGTTCAGCTGTGACAAATTTTTCTAATTCACCAGATATCTAGCAGTAATTTGTTTTGCTTTTGATTATCTTTTTGTGATAGAGTCATTGTTTTATACAGATAGCTGTAACAAGCAGGTAGACTATGAGAATTCCATGTTTGTGATTATTAAATAATGATGAAGTGTAGAGAAATGCAGGCCTATTACAAGAGAAAAGGTTTTGAGAACAGGCACACAATGAGGTGCAGAGGAGGATATGCAAAGGAAGAGAGCAGGCACAGCATCAGCAGTGAAGACCTCTCAGCAGTAAACAATTCTTTAATGGTCAGTTAAAGAAATGCAGACCTGAATCTAGACAAAACTGGTGTTAAGGGTAACGAAAAGAACTAAGAAATAATATATAATATACATAAAATGCATTTGGATACAACATAGACCAAGGAAGAAAGAAAAAGTTGTAAAAGCATGTAAGAAAAATACAAAAAATTATCCCAAGTACATCCTACAATAAGGAAGTAGAAAACATCAACATGAACATCATATTCCTCCTGGAGAAGGATTCATGAATGCTGACAAATCACCCCACAACTCCCAGCCACCCACCATCACAATCAAAGCAAGACAACTCACCATTCAGAGCAATAGGGGAATTAGAGAACAACACCAAGAAAAAGAGACAAACTGAGACATATGCATGCTATAATTTTAACTGCACTACTTTCATTTCTTTTTCTCTGGAAATATTTATTTTAAACTAACAATTTCTTATGTTTACTCATATGTGATGTCTGCTTCCTCTTTGCCTGTGAACAATATTTGCAATACTTTGAATGCAACGTTTTCAGCGTTGCGCATTTTGGTTGGGATTCCCCAAAGAAGAGTCCTATGTATATACTATCTGTAATGCTGCAGAAAGTCTGATATAAGTATAGAACCAATGTATAAGTCACCAACATTTGCTACCACTTCAAAATTGTTATGATTGGCTGGGACAGCCATATACCAGCTCAATAAGTAGTGCTGTAAATTACAGTGGACATACAAATTCACAGATCTCTACCTGGCTGTCTATTGAAGGGGTTGTCAAGATATCATGAATATTAAATCTCATGACCTGAGATGCTTCTAAAACAAGAACAGCTGTTTCAGGAAAGAGACAATCTAGAATTCTGAAAGATTTAGAGACATTTTGGAATGAAAAAAGATTTAAATTTTTGTTCTGCAAAAGAGATACCTACAAAAGCAAAAAAGATGGTTTAAAAATAAAGATGAGGTTGAAAATACAGACTCTGAATTCACAGATCAGACATAAGCCTCAGGGTTTTCTAGTCCCATGGTACAGCAATACAGAAGGCAAATGAAAAATGAGATGGAAGCCCAGAAATCTGAGATTTAGGAGCCAAGACTGGCAGGAACTGCAACTGTTTCTATCTTATCAGAAGTTCAGCATGAATAATGCATTTTCACTCTTCCCTCACCCCTCCAAAATCATATAAAAATTTTCTGAATGCAACTTGTGGCACTCAAAAACTTCCAGCCAACCCTGTTATACTGAAAACTGGAATGGTACTTAAGTAATGCTATGGCTGCCTCACAGTATTGTGGCAGGTTGATGCTGACTGGACAGGAGGAGCCCAACAAAGCTGCTCTATCACTCCACAGTCTCAAATGGACACGGCAGATGATGTTATGTGGATCGAGATAAGAACAGGGAGAGATCACTCACCAGTTACCATCATGGGAAAAACAGACCTAACTAGGGAAATTAGTTTAATTTATTACCAGTCAAATCAGAGTAGGATAATGAGAAAGAAAACCAAACCTTAAAACACCTGGCCTCCACTCCTCCCTTCCTCCAAGACTTCACTTTATCCTCAATTTTCTACCTCCTTCCCCTGCCATCAGCACAGTGGGACAGAGAATGGGTTTGTGGTCACTTCATCACTTGCTCTCACTGCTTCCACTTTCTCCTCAGAGAGAGGACTCCTCATCCTCTTCCCCTGCTTCAGTGTGTGGTCTCTCCCACGGAGGCAATTCTCCATGAACTTCTCCAACATGAGTCCTTCTCAGAGGATGCAGTTCTTCATGAACTTCTCAAGTCTTCTACAGGTGCAGACCTTCAGGAACAATCACAAGTCCTGCAAGCAAACCTGCTCCAATGTGGGCTCCTCTCTCCATGGATCCACAGGTCCTGCCAGAAGCCTGCTTCAGCATGGATTTTCCACAATTTCACAGACTCCTTCAGGCATCCACCTGCTCCAGTGTGAGGTCCTCCAGGGACTGCAGGTGGATCTCTGCTCCACCATGAACCTCCATGGGTTGCAGGGGCACAGCTGCCTCACCATGGTCTGCACCAGGGGCTGCAGGGTTTCCAGCAATCTCTATTCCAGCACCTGTAGCACGTCCTCTCCTCCTTTACTGACCTTTGTATCTTCCAGAGCTGTTTACCTCAGTCTCTCACATATTCTCATTCCTCTCTTCTCTGGCTTGTTCTGCATAATAATTTTTCCCCTTCTTTAACGTGTTACCCCAGAGGTAACACTGTTGCTGATCAGCTCGTCCTTAGCCAGCAGCAGGTCTGTCTTGAAGCCAGCTGGCATCAGCTCCACTGGACATAGGGGAAGCTTCCAGCAGATTATCACAGGAGCCACCTCTTTAGCCCACCACTACCAAAACGTTGTCATGTAAGCCCAATACAAAAATTCTGGGTTTTTTCACAAATGGAAGTTTTCCCCTGGCTATTAAGGAAGTTTTATTGCTGAAAAATGATATCTTACACTTTTTATAAAATATTGCTTTGTTGTTTTCAGATTGATAATGCTGAATTAGTAATTGCCAGATATATTTCAAGGTGTACATAGAATGGTACATGAAGTCTTAGTATCAAAGCTGTTTTAACACCTCTGTTCTCTAGAAAAATCTTACTTGTGATTGAGAGTATTTGTTAAAGCCTGCTCTGAGGAAAGATTGTTGCCATGCTGATGCTCATCAGTCGGACGCTGAGGCAGTGGAGACGATCCCTGCACGTCCCACAAGGAGTCCGCTTAGGGCAGAGCACGGATAACTCTTGTGTCCACTCTCAGCACCCGGGGCAGGTGAAGGCGCACACACACAAGCAATCAGCAGGCAATACTGGAGACAAAGAAGTCGGAGGGGCTCTTTGTGTAGAAGTCCATGAACAGGGTTTATTCTGAGTGTGAAAAGATCCAGAGACAGAGAGCCCAGATTATAGACGGTCCAGGGATTAAATACGGGGAGGAGCAAGGGCGGAGAAACAGGGACCAATGGGACAAGGGTCCAGGGGAGGAGTGTAGGCAGGGCCAGGGTACATAAACCAATGGAAGAACACGAAGGGAGGAGTTTGGATACAAGGCCAATGGGGTGTTGAGGAAGGAGAACATTCTGGAACTGGGGCTAAATAAGGGAGAAAGGGGTGGAGGGCCAAAGGGCCAACCATCAAAGGATGATCTACATAACAAAGGGTAATCTACATAAAAACAACAGAGGACTATAGGAAGCCACCCTAACCACGGAGGCACCTCTATGCATTGACACCTGCTCACCAGTGTGCCCCCTGCTGTTTTAGGGCCTTGTGGCTCCTTGGTCGACTCAGCGGTGGCCTTGACCACCGCAACAGATTGTGACTGGTTTTGAAGGATAATATGGGCTTGTATATACTATGGGATCAAGGGGAATAACAGTGAGAAGTAACCTGTTTTGTGGACAATATACTCTGCTGAGAATAAACAGCAGTCTTCTGAGGTTTGCTTTCAATTAAATATTTTAGCTACTGTATATCTACATTTTTTCCACATTTTACAGTATACTTCTTACCAGACTGTCTCGAAAGAATATGAACAGATTAGCTCAGGGAGAAGACAGGGTTATACCAGCTAAAATGTCATATTAGATTGTCTAAACTAATTAAAAAAAAAGTCCATCCCCATGGAATAATTGAGGCAGGACATTACACACACACACACAAAAAAAAAAAATTAACAATATTTATTTTAGAATAAGATTTTTTGTGTCCAGATAGGGACACAAAAGGCCTAGGAATTCCCAAAATTTAACACCGGAAAATAAGAGGATTTTATGACTAGAAATGCATTTTTATCCTTAACATGGAGGTCAAACACTTTAAATTAAATAAGAAAAAAGTGAGAGAAAATAATTTGTTGAAGAATCACACTATGGGATTTGAGATTACACCTTGGGCCCCATCTGGAAAATTCTAAAGAGAAAGATAGATATTTTCATTATATATTACATGGATCTGAAATTTCCACAAATTACATGCAGTGACTTTTCATGCCCAGAACACAGAGATCTTACTGCAGCTGTGTAGTTTGTGTGGCACACACACCACATACAAGTAGCAGGTCTCTTGCACTGGGATTGCCAATGAGGGCTGGTAAGTATTGTCACACCACCTCTGCCTATCACACACAAGATTTCCACATGGTGAGATATAATTGCACTGTAATGAGAGACTCTCCTATAGCCAAAATGCTATTTTGTTGCTGTATTTAAATGGTTTAAAACCATTATCTGAGTACTTTTACATTTTTAAGAGAGGACAAGCTTTGGGGAATGCATGCAACCAACACAAGCAGAAGAGGGCAGATCCTGTCTTCTAACAGACATGAAGTTTTTGTCTTGGACCATTGTGTGTATGGGAAGGAAAAAGGTCTCCTTAAGCCTTTCTTCATCTCTCCACAATGGTTGCCCTTGGCTGGATGCCAGGTGCCCACCAAGCTGCTTTATCATTCCTACTTCCCAGGAGACAGGGAAGAGAAAATAAGATGGAAAATGACTCCTAGGCTGAGACAGGGCAGTTTGCCAAAGCGAAAGTGAAATTTTGAACGTGCACAAGCAAAGAGAGTAATTTCATTCTCTACTTCCCATCAGCAAGCAATTTTCAGTCACTTCTCAGGAAGGGAAGGCTTCAGAACGTATAGTGGTTGCTCCAGAAGGGAAACAGGATAAATATTGAATGCTGCCCTGCTTCCTCCTCCTTTCCTTAGCTTTTATATCTGGGCTGACTAAATGATATTCCATTTAGTATGGAATATCCCTTTGGTTCTTTTGGGTCAACTGGCCTGGTTGTGTCCCATCCCAAGATCTTGCCCACCCCTATCCTCCTGATGTGGGAAATGTTAAGAGACAGAGCTGATGCTGTGTCGGCGCTGCTCAGCAGAACCCAAAACACCGGTGCGTTATCAACACCTTTCCAGCCACCGATGCAGAGCACAGCACTGTGAGAGCTGCTGTGGGGAAATGAACTCTAGCTCAGCCAGACCCAATACATTGGCACAATCTGACTGTCTGAGTTTATCAAGCTCTGTTAAAAATAGAAAATAAAGAAAGAAGAAAAGCAAGGGATGCAATGTGAGCATAGACCAAACTTGACTTTAGACACCACTTGACGAAAAGTCTGAAAGACACAACAAAATGGGAAATGGGTATTTGAATGTTAGGAGGAAATACAATGAGGACACTAAATAAGGATCCATACCTGTAGTAAATTATGATGTATTTGACTGAGAAAAAGATAGGGCAATAGAAATTGTCATAGGTTAAATTGGATAAAAGTGCAATACTTTCAAGACTGATGTAGAACTAATATTTATTACAATTATACTATTCTTCAAATGATAGGTCACTATTTTGGATCACCTAATCAAGCATTTAATAATCAAACATTTGATTAGCTGGTATAATTGTTTTTTTCCCCTCACTATTTTTTTTTTCAAAATGAACCAATAGTATATGAATCCCAGAATCACAAAATCACAGAATATTATGAGTTAGAAAGAACCCACAAGGGACACTGAGTCCAACTCTTAGCTCTGCACAGGATAGCCCAAGAATCCCACCATGTGCCTGAGAGAACTGTGCAAATGCTTCTTGAACTCTGTTATATTTCATTCTTATACTGGTTTCACATGACACAACTTTGTTAAGAATTAAATTTCTTTATGTGCAACCCAGACTCATCATGATACATATTTGAAATTTCCAACCTTATTCTTTCATTTATCATTTCTATACTTTTGCCTACCAGTACTGGTTCTGCCTTGGTGATACATGCAGATCAAGCTCAGTACCTGCTTTTTCCCAAAAATCCCAACAAAAATATACTACACATTCATAATCTATTAGTGAGGCTTCTATACTGAGGTACTTCCCTCAAATTATACTGGAAGACCTTAACAATTTCATGATTCCTTATACTTTTTTTGTCCCAAATTTTGCAGTGTCGTTCTGTAGCTACTTATATGTATTTCTTCAGGTGGCTGATGTTTAATAAATATCATAATTTTTTTTTCAGTTGTTATAATCCCCCCCAAAACCAAACAAAATATCAATTTGCAATTAATGTGACAGCATCTGTCACAGAGTCATCTGTGAGCTCTCCCTGAGCCTTTTCATCTGGTTGCTTTCTCTTTTCCTTTCTTTCCACCATCATCTCTGCAGCTCTGGGGGGAGCACTTTGGGAAGCATCAGGCCACACAGCAGGAACATTGCCAGTGCTCCCTGTACCATTAGTGGCTTCTCAGTCCTGACATCCCTTAAGGAGAGAGTGGAGCCTGGAGTCATGCTCCAACCTTGAGCTCCCACCTCTCACCTCTCTGGCAGGTGAGTAGGTCATAGAGCAAATCAGTAGGTGGTTTCTAAAATTGAGGTCATGGACATATGAGTAATTGATCTACACAGAGCCATGTGAGATCAGGGAAAAGCAGCTCAGCAACCCCCTAGGTAGTTAACACCACGATAAATAATATGTTCCTTTTCCTGTCACATTGGACCACCAGAAAAGGGGAGCAGATGTCTTCCTTTGCTGTGCATTGGGGACTTGCATCTCTCTTCTCCCAGATCCCAGGGGTCTTGTGCAGAGCAGGGACCCAGCAGGATGTAGACCAGCCCTGATGCTCTGACTTCCCCCAGATCCAAATGGTAATCCCACTCATGACCTGTCTTCTCTCTACTGGAGACCCAGGGCCAGCATCAATCAAGTGTAATTTTGACATGGCCAGTGGAACAGAAACAGAAGATCTCAATAAACAGAGAAAAAATGAGTGGATTACATGCTGGCAGATGTGGACATGTATTTGTATCAAAGGTTGCCTGTAGAGAGAGTGATGAGGAAACACACACACACCCCTAAGAGTGCTGTACAGCCTGCCCAGCTGTTTTCTAGTTGTAGCATTTCAAACCTGTTATATCGTTATACACACAATATGAAGAGATGAAAATGTTACAGAGAAAGTGGATATTTGCATACCGTACTAAACAAGCAATAGATGTCTCATGTTCTAGACTTGCCTGACATCATGACAAATGCTAACAGATGGAAAATTTAAAGTTTAGAGGAAGGGCTAAGTCTTCCCCTGTAAAATTGCTGTGTAAGTTGATATACTAACACATCCTCCAGCTGAAACTTTTAAAACATGCTTGTATAGTCTGACTTTCATCAACACCTACCTCACAGTAGACTGTATTTCCAAAAGGAGTTGAGCACTGCCTTTTTAATTAAGGTGGTTGAGATAGACTACCAAATATATTTTGAAAGGGAACTATCTTTCTCTCACACCACAATATTTACAATGTATATATATATGTAAAAGTGTCTGTTACTTTAGGTATCTGCTCATCATGCTAAAGAGAGATGAGGTGAAGTGAATAAATGGTGCTGTGGATTTTTTTCCCTCTAAAATTCATTTAATTTCCAATTGATTTAATACAATGGGACAATGTAATAGGCATTCTAACACAGAAATCAAATTCTAAGTTGGTGTTTCTAGCTAAAATATAATAGATTTCTCAAATTATATATCTGTTTTATTTTGGGGAATGTGTAGAATGATTCCTCACAGAGATATCTGATAAATAAGGATTCAACATACAAAAACTTTAATCAAATTTTATATATGTCTGATGGCTTTTGCTATATAAGAAGTTGTAATAATGATATATGTTGTCACACTGCAGAGGAAGAACATCTCACAATTTTAATTCCAGGGTCATCTGTAAACAAATACTCGGGTTGTATCTAATGCCTTCAAATCTCTGCTACATAGAGTCGGAAGGAACTGCAAAGTTTTTACCTGATGTATTTCTTACTTGTGAAAGCAGTGTTCCAATGGCATAATAACAATGCAATATATAATATATTTTGTCTACATTTAGAGGCCATAAAGAATATGGTGTTTGGAGAAAAAATAAATGACCATGGTAGGTAATGGCCCAAGGTTCATGCTGAGTGCATTATGGGGCACTGGATGTTAGAGGTTCAACCTGGGATGCCCCGGTTATTTTAATAAAACAAAACCTCCAATCTTTGCAACAATATTGTGTTGTTGGTTTGCTTTTTCTTTTACAATAGACAGTGGGGATGTAATTTCTGATGTTCTGCTAACAGTTGTTTGTATCTTGGATTATTGTAAATAAACTGTCTTCATTTTATAGAATCTCCCACAGCTGCCTTTTTTCAAATTGAAAACTCAGTGGGGCTTTGATTAAAGTGAAAAAGAACCAAAATGAAATTTTATTTGGTGATATGGTGTAATTTTCTCCTCTTAAACCTGTTTATACTTTCTATGATGATTGTTTGAGTAGTTCCTTCATACTTGGAGGTAAAGATAAATTTGTTAAAACAGTGTTGTTGACAAGCAAAAAAAAAAAAAATAGATTGTGCTTCAGTAATTTATGGTATATTTATGTTTCAACTGCAGCAATATATTTTTATCATATGTACTTTTTTTGTTTATATTATGTTTTAATTGATTTTTTTTTAGCCTTCTTTTTCAATGGTAGGGCGGGGGGGTTGTTTGTGGGGGTGGTGGTGTTATTGTTGTTTGGGTTTTGTTGCTTTTTTTTTTTTTTAATAACACCAGCTATAGAGCAGATACACATTCTGAGTTAAAGTATGTTCCATGTTTCTCTCTGATAGTTATTATACTTGTAATGTACTTTTATACTAAAATTTACTATACTTTTTATCTACAGGAAAAACATTAATTTTAACTCTCTGGATTTTGTGAAATTTGTACATGTGATGATGACCACTGCAGAGAAATTGCACAAAAATCAGTAAATGGTAATGCTAGTGCCTCCTTAGCTGATTTAGTCATTCATATGGTAATGTTAAAGAGCCTATAGTTCTGATTCAGAAGATTCTTGAGAATATAATTATAAGAATTTGCTTATGAAAGTAGCATGTCTGAAAATTAGGTACTGGGCCTGTTTTTCTAAGGAAATTTTGTGTTCTGAGAATGTGAACCAGCTGCAGAAGTCTATTGATGACATGCACTTTGCCCTCATCTTTTTGACATTCAGAATAGTACAGAATCACTGAGCCACAGAAACATAGGATCATAGAATAAAAGATCCACAGACTCATAGAATCACTGAATAATTTGTATTGGCAGGGCTTTTGAAGGTAATCAAGCCCAATCCCCTTGCAGTGAGCACAGGCATCTTCCACTGGACCAGGTTGCTCAGCATCATCCTATGCAACCTGACCGTGGACACTCCCAGGGATGTGGCATCTACCTCCTCTCTGGGCAACCTGTTCCAGTGTTTCACCATCCTCACTGTAAAAGATGTCTTCCTTCACTCTAGTCAGAATTCCCTCTGTTTTAGTTTAGAACCATTACTCTTCCTATCACAACCAGACCTACTAAAAAGCTGTCCCCATCTTTCTTATAAGCCCCCTGTAAGTGAAAAGGATGCATTAATATCTTCCTGTACGCTTCTCTGCAGGCTGAACACCTCAGCTATTTCATCCTGGCCTCATAGGGGGGTTATTCCATCTCTGATAATTTTTGTGGGCTTCCCTCTGGACCTGCTCTCCTCTGCTGAGAACTCTGGAGTTGGATGCAGCACTCCAAGTCTCATGAAAACAGAAAAGCAGAATCCCCTCACCCTGCTGGACACTCTGCTTTTGATGTAGTCCAGGATGTGATTGGCTTCCTGGGCTGCAAGAACACATTGCAGGGTCAAGTCCAGCCTCTCATCCACCAGCACCTCCAAAATCTGCTCTCAATCCATTTATCTCACAGCCTGTATTTATATTGAACCTTGCTCCAGTTCAGGTGCAACACACTGCACTTGGCTTTGCTAAACTTCATGAAGTTCCTATGGGCCCACTCCTCCAGCTTGGCCAGGTCCCTCAGATGGCATCCCATGCCTTAGCTGTGTCAACTGCCCCACTTCAGCTTGATGTCTAAAAACTTGCTGAGAGTGATTTCAATCCCACTGTCTATGTCATTGATGAAGATATTAAACAGTCCCACTGGTAACCCCTGAGGGACACCACTTGTCTGTGATCTCCATCTGGACATCCAGACAGTTCCTCATCCAGCAGTCCACTCATCAAATCCATATGTGTTCAACTCAGAGAGAAGGATGTTTTGGGGGACCACATCAAGGGCTTTACAAAACCAATTTACAGATAAATGACATCTGTAACCCTTCTCTTGTCCATTGATGTAGTCACTCAACCATAGAAGGCCACTAGGTTGTTTAGGCAGGACTTGCCCATGGTTAAGCCATGCTGACTCTCTTAATCATTTCCCTTTCCTCCATGTGCCTTAGCCTAGCTTCTGGGAGGATCTGTTCCATGATCTTTCCAGGCACATCAGGTCCCATACATTTATGCACATTATGGTTCCTCAGGTGTTCATGAACCTGATGTGGTCTTACAGTGGGAGTAGAGCATTCCTTTTGCCATTACTATCTTTTTGACACATTCTTCATGGGTTTTTCTTCACAGTAATCTTGAGCTGATTGTCCCTCACATGCTACAATTTATTACAACCTTAGTCCAGAAGGTAAACTAGTGAAATATTAAACAAATATTAACACACATTCAGAAGAAAATAATAATGTCTTATTAAGTAGTTGTCTCTGGTCATGACAAAATTGAAAGAATGATCTGTGACTGTGACAAAGAAAGTCAATCTGACTGTATAAAAAACCAAGCATAACTAATACGTATTCGTCGCATGCTTAGGTTCTATGACACGTATATTTTATGTATGGACAAAAATTCATTCTTCTTGACAGCTATCCACTTCTTGTATTTTATTTTTTAGTTTTATTGTGACACACCTTACTTGTAATCACAGATATCCTGTTTTGCATTTTGCTTAAAGTAATTTTTGTTGTCACATTAATCTTAGTACTTTCTTCATGTTGACATGCTACGTAAGAATAATTTGAGTTATATGTTTGTTAGTTCTTTTAGCACCTGATGTTGTAGAAAAACAACAAAAGCATTTAAATATGTTATTGTACTTAATTTTAGCATCAATACTATGCCTCAGGTCAATTGCTCTTCTACTGTGATTTAATCAAATTGTAAGGAAGAACTGTAGAGTCCAGGGATTATTTTTGTTGAATGAACATGTTCAGATACAGTTCTGAAATCAATGAACTGGAAAGATGTCAGCTTATGCTGGGAACACAACTTAGCTGTATGGTAATAAATGCACCAGGAAGGTGTCAGGCAAACAAAGCCATAGCCTGAAGCAGCAAATGACAGTTCTCTGAATTAGTATCCCTGTCCTTGAGCTTAAATTTGGATATGCTTCGAATCTTTCTGATAAAATTCTTGATACTGCACTGCAAAGTTATCAGATTAATGCCTCTCTGTTTTTGCTGGATTAAATGATAAGAAGCTCTATAAAATAAAAAGCAATGAGAGAAAAAGTTCACTCTATTTGGGTTTTTTCCCTTTGGAAACAAAAAGTTATGGTATTCCATAGAAATGTCAGCACTGCAATCTGTCTGCAGAAGTCTGCATAATTGGGAGAACCTTCACTAAACACAGTGTCGAAGCAGTACCAAGTAAAAGGTCATGTGTTATTATTCACTGTGTAGTGCAAGAGGGAAGAGCAATTAAAAAAGCCAGAGGGAAAGGCAAAAGCATCAGCACTGCTCCGAAAGCTCTTAGCTAAATTTTAGAAGTAGCAGAGTGGGAGGATATCATATGTATTGGTCCCTATGGCTAGCATCTTTAATTTCTGAATGAGATGAGTCAAGGTAAAATCAGGAGTCACAATATAAGCTGTCAGCAAAAGAAACATTTCTTCAATTAATTTCTAATTAATTAGAAAAAAGAAATAAAAATAGAATAAGAGAATAATAATAAGTTAGAAACAATCATTCAGCCTCCCCCTTCCAACATACCACCTCATACAAGCTCCAATATATTACTATTAGGGATAGGAGAAAGTTTGGGGTTTTTTTTCAAAATGGGAGTGCATCTGGACAGATTTACCAGCATTGATGTTTTCTGAATTCCTGGATTAGAGTTATTTTCAGGTTTTAAGTGCAATTTAAGAAGCTAGGGTATGCAGATTACTGGGTTTTGTTTATCCCTATGGTCACTTTTACTTCATTCAGAGTAGTTAATTTTTCATCCTGGTTAGAGCAATCTGTTGCTAGAACCTTTTGTGAATGGTGATGTGACTGACTGTACAAACTCATTTTCTTTCCTACCTGTTAATCTTTTTTAGCCAGAGGGACACCTGAAAGGCATTTTTTTATGATTGTTAAGACATGGAGCTACTAGATAAATATAACTTAGAAAATATACACATTGGAAAGACTGGTTCAGTTTCCTGAGGTTCACTTAGTCTGGAGTTTCAGTAATGTGTTGTAACTGTTTCAGAGGTGCAGGACTATTATGTACAAAATCTTGTGTGGGCAAAAAGGAAACACATGTTATAGGTAAAGCCAATGATATATTACTGGTATAACAGGAGTCTTAACAACCTAATCAATATTTAGCCCAGATCTAATTTTTATAGGAAAAAAATCCTACTGTTACAGTCTAATCCTACTGGTCTCAGTGCTAATAATACAGTTAGAATAGACATACATGCTTATTCTATTATATATCTCTTTCTCAGGTGCTATGTTCAACACTCCTTTTGGGTCCATTGTCCTTGGTCCTTGGGTTGACAGCTTCATTTTTCTTGTGGTTGTGCAGAAACCTACAAGCACCTGAAATCCTCTACCAGGAGGATTATGATGTTGGTGATTTCTTCTTCCTCACCCTAGGATTCCATTTGGGTTACTGCTGTATGTTTGCTAATGTACTTTTGCAGGTTCCTGTTACATCTGAATTTACTGTACAGAGTATGTGTTACATATCTTATGTGCTTGTGTTTTCTTGCCCTAAGACTGGTTCTTCTCAGCTTTAGGTCTGCTTTTTTTTTAACTGATACTTGCTGGGGTTTGTAGCCCTGAGATCTCCAATACCATGTCATTAGGAAAAAAAAAAAAAAAAAAAAAAACAAACCTTAGAGCTAAGCAAAATAAAAATAAAGCTCCAAAAGGGTCAACACAAGTTGAGACAAAAGAAGCATGACAAGTCTCAGTTTTGCAAACTCAGTGCAAAAGCTGTGGGCTGTTACTAACAATATGAATATCTGTGTATCAGTTCACTTTGTACTGCAAACATTCTGAGTGGTCTTTAAGGAGGGTATAGCAATAATTATGTCAACTCATCATGTGTACCTTCTTGTTAAGAGTCAGTTCTATAGCAAGACAGTAGATTTTAAAATAGACTATGCATGGCTTTTAAGCAGGCTGTGCAAGGATGAAAAGTTCTTAAACTCTTCTAGTTCTCTGCCAGATTGGTCAGGGATCAGACATATGTTATGACCAGAAGCAGAACATGAAATCATCAGTTTTCAACTCTAATGAAAGAAATTAGAAGAATGACAAGCATAGCCCAGCAGGTTTAGACTTTAAATGCATAGGTATATAATATATGAGCTAATATATGTAAGAACTTATTGTGCTGTAGTTAGTCTAAAAGTGTAATTTAAGCCTGTATAGCTTTAATGAAAAAATTCCACAGTACATGGATTAATTTTTCATTAGATTGAATGCTAGTCCCAGTAGCTGTGATTAGAGCATATTTGTGTTAAATGTTCATTAATATATTTGTTATGCTGCTGCTGAATTACGCAAATAAAAATAATGAATTCTTACAAAATCATTATAGATCCTTACCTGTAATTGAAACCTGAAAAAACCTTTCCCTTGCCTTTTCATTAATAGTGTATGTTTGTGCTAAGACAGTTTAAGTTACAACGGGTTTACTGTTATTTGTTGGCTCGGGGGTTTTTTTTGTTTCTTTGGGGTTTTGGTGAGGGTTTTTTGTTGTTTGATTTTTTTTTTGTTTTGTTTTGTTTTTAACATTTTTAATATCCTTTTATAATATTTAATTGAATAATAAACTCCAAAAAAACTTTTTGGGTAAGTATATTGCCACAATAGTACATTTAGTTTTTTCCTTTAGCTTCAGAAAATCTTAATGAGATACCTCTACAAAAAAAATAATAAATCTGAAATTAATTGTGATGAACAAGAAAGTTTATGTCCTTCCAGTGACTTATCAAGACATATGAAATGCAAGAGTGAGAGTTTTTATAGTTTTCAGTAAATGGGATTGCATTTATTAATAATCCTTACTACTCCTTGTAGCAAGTTATTTATGTTGGGATGAGATCAACTACATACTCGAGTGATTCCTTTGTGCTGCAGTACTTTATTATTAATATTTTTTCAATGCAATTAATTGCCTCATTTGTTTGGGTTTTTTGGGTTCTTTTACCCTTTGGTAAAGTGGGTATATACTCTTTGGTTATCTAATCTTTAATGTGTAAACACTTTCCACTCTTTGGTTATCTAATCTTTAATGTGTAAAACATTTTCCAAAGAAATTACATCCTATACTTAAGCTCTACAGTAGCAGATATAATAAGTACAAAGCTTAAACAACCAGGACCAAAGCCTGATGACATGTATCATGCATAATAAACTACAGTACAATAACTAAATCAATTATTATATTTGCATTTTAGTTGACAGTGAATTAGTGATTATTTTTTAGTAAAATAGTAAAATTTCTACTACATAGAATTTCCATATATATGCATCCTTCAATGAGATTATATCAAGTGGTAGTCACTACAAAGTTATTTTTTGTTGTATTATCAGGCTTTAGTCATAAAAATTTCTTTAGAAAAAGACAGACTGGTGCAAAGTCTGGTGAGCAAACTTCTAAAACCCCAGCAGAATTTCATCAAAAAAAAAAAAGCCACAACCTCCTGCCAGAGATGCAAAAACACTTATCTGGATAAAATGCCTATCTACACTTAACTGTCTAAAAGGCAAAATCTTTCAAGAATCTGACATAATATTTCAGTACTAATATTAAATCATCGTAGTTTTAGTTTTGTCTCTGACTTCAAAATATCCACATTCCAAGCATCTGTAACTCGAGAGGAACATTTAAAAGACGTCAAAATTACAGGATCACAGACAAGAAATGCAAAAGAAAACAAAGTTACAATATGCATGTGGTTTGAAGTAAAGAATGAGCATGTTGGGAGTGGTATTGTGATAGTAACAATAGGAGACAAGTGATGATATGGTTGGATTGCACAGATGACTAGATAACATATATACTGATTTAATTATACTTCCATAATTTACTTGTATAAGAAGATATTTGGATGGCTACCAGAATCAAATTGAATATCTACATGTTGTGCCCTTCATTACTCACACCGAGGCAGCAAAAATCTGCCAAAGTGTGTCTGCTTTTCAAGAAGTTCAATGTAAGTTCATGTACAGCACTGATCATAAACAATAGACAACTTTATGTTCATGTAACTGCTAAATTAGGACCTTTGGGCTTTATAGTAATTTCATCTTTCCCTTGAATCTCAGAAGCGCTGATATTGAATTGGTCCTGGTTTGTAATGTTATGGATTAATAGCACACAACTAGACGTGATTACAAATCCATTATGAATTCAGACCATACTTCATATTATGTATTACACTAACAGTACCAATGAATAGAGAGTTATAACTTCATCACCCTACTTCTGCTGAAATTGAACCTCCTGTGGACCTGGTGTATTAAAACAATAATAATAAAAAAAAAACTTAAAAGAGACCAGATGTATAAAAAAAAAAATATTATGTTTCTAATACCTAATAAAACATTCTGATGGCCTGGTTAATTTACGTAAGGTTACATTTTGTGTTCCAAGCCTACATGAGGACCATAAATTTTAAGCACTGCATTTTTTCTTCCTTTTAGTTCAATTACAATTTTGATGAAATTTACTCTCCAATTTAGTTTTCATTAAAAACGTGCCTTTAACAATAAAAAGAACTAACCAAATAGAAGTGGACTTTTAACATTACTGAAATACTGTAGGAAAAGGAATTTTTAAAACTCCTTCCATTTGCAATGATTGCTATTTTATCACAAATAGATTTATTCTATACTAGTATGTAAATCAGATGGAGGAACTTAATTCTTTCCATTCCCTTCAGAGGAAACCAAGAGCTGCAGATTGTCAGGATCATCAAGTGTATAATGAACTCTTCAAACACAAAAGAAGTGAGTCAGATTATTTTAATACATTAGTTAATGATGACTTCATGTTAACAATTGGTGAAGATCTTTCTTTTTAATTCATATAAAAAAGAAAGCTTTATGTGTTATATTACATTCATACACATTACTCCCCTTGTATGCACATTACTCCCCTTGTATGGTGGTATCCATAAGAAAAACACGGATGTAAATAATAAACTGAATTGTATATATCAAATGTCAATTATAAACACAAATCATGTAGCACATAAAGAGTTTGCCACCTGTGTACTCTGCTCAGTGATTTCACCTTTTGACATAAGAACTCCAACATATCAGTCATTGTCAAAATTGCTGCCAAATTTTTCTGGTTTTATTAGAATTTATTCTTCTCCCCTCACCTCTCTTCTACTTTATCCCCATACTATGTCAGTAATCCAAAATTCAGTAAAAGACAAAGCTGATCTTTAGAAGGAAATTTGAGATGCTTGTGTTTCTCTCAGCTTTACAAAGCCAAAAGCAGGAGCTTTCTATCACTAGAATACTTTCCAACAGGACATGAAGCATTTGCTGTTATAGATCTGTCATAATAAAATCATTCTCTGAATCCTGTTCAGTTATAGTCACAACATAAGAACAAAGCTAGACATCTGTTTCATATATGATATTAGTGCTATATAAGCCTCTTCACATCAGTGAGCAATCTTTCTCAGCTAGGCCATTTAGTGAAAAAAAATTAAGATGGCAACAGAACAGTAAAATATTGCTATAACATTTCTTTTCTGTGACATAGAGAGTGGGTTTTTTTATATACACGTGTCTACACTTTATTTGAAATTCTTGTTTTATTGTCCAGGGATAATATTACTAGAGAACACTGTAGGTTTTTCTTTTCTTGGTTTGGGGTTTTGTTTGTTTTGTTTTTGTTTTTTTTTTCTTTGCTTTATTTTCTTGTGTTTGTTTTTTTTTCTAAAATGAACATCATGCATCTAAGGGGTGAAGAATGGATCAAGGATCAAAGGAAGACTCTGAGAGCTTTATGAGCATTTTCTTGGAGATGCCACACTACAGTACATTGAATATTGGATCTATCTATACGAATACTAATGAAAAACTCACATACTGTCATGAGTTCTAGTTGGTTTTGATATTGGAGCATATACATTAATTACCGGAAACATTTTTTACTTCTTTTGAAATCAGATAGCATGAAAGAAAAAGGAGAGAAAAAATTAAGATAAGACTAGAATCTTATTTTAGAAAATACTTGTTTTTAGTATTATATGAAAGCATATTAACCTTCCAATTGCAAAAGTTCTGTCTCATTTAATGATATCTCAGATGACTCAGTGTTATGCAATTTTTCTTTCATTTTTTCCGTCTTTGAATCACATTAATAGTTCAGTATTTTTTGATCTTTCTCATATCACAAATACTAATTGTCAGTAATTTAATTAAATTACATTAAGAATTTTAATTTGACAAAGAATGCATGTTTTCAAGTTATTCCTATGGTCCTGTATCTAAAAAATGTAATTTTACAGTGTTACTATAAATTATACCTGAACAACTGTGCATTTTCTGTGGCAAATTTTGGAATTGGGCAACTTTTGGGTTGGGGGTCGTAACTTCTTAAAAGTTACTTACAATTAACAGTAGTAAAAGTACTGCTGTTAAAAATGACTTATGTTGACCTATTAACATCTTCAATAGACAAAATTTTGATTCCAAACCAAGAAAAGCAACGATATTATCTCTAGAGGAAACTGCGCCCTGGCAGCTCATTGCAACATTTCCTCTGGTTTTCATATCTACAGACCTGTATAGCCAGTATGATCCATTCTAAAAAAAACTTCATAGTCATTATTTTGTAGCAGAGATAGTAAGTGACTGTATCTGTACGTAAAGCAGAAAAGCACAGGATATTTGGAGCAGGTCTGAGAATTCTGTTAAATCCCTCTTGCTAAAATGTGAAAATGTGCATCTTATGACTTCATTGATGTTGGCAAAATATCTTATTATAGGAAACATGTAAGTATAATGAATCATAAACCTTAAAAATTATGATACTTGAAGAATTGCTGGAGGCAAAGAAAGAAGTGTTGCTACTGGTACATCATTACCAGACGGTTTCTGATTAATGACTATCAGTTCTTGTAAAAAGATTCAAAGAAAAAATAATGATTCCAAGTAGCAAAAGGAAAAAATACTCATGAATGCTTGAAGTACAGTGCTATAGAAAAGACTCAGGGGTTTTATTCATATAGTGGATATTGTATTTTCTTATAATCCTTTCACTGATGTTGTTTTGGAATCATCATATCATCATCATATCATTTGGAATCATCATTTGGAATCATCAACTTGGCATTTGATTTGCCAATCATCATAGTTTAAAGATTAAGTCATTGTGTGCTGCATCCAAGAGGTTTAATGCCCATGAATTTCAGATGCTTTGCTACCTAGTTACTGTACAGAATTCACGTTATTCCAAGCAGTAGCTAGCAGAAGTTTAAACTAAAATTCACAAACTATTTTGTGTAAAACACATAAAACTAGAATTATCTGTAGAGGGAAGCTAGTTTACTAGGTTTCACAGTGAATTTTGGTTCTTTTTTCAGGATTACTTTTTTGGTACACTTCAGCAATACAAGTCTTGGCTCCATGCCATTCCAAATATAAATTGTTCAAAAAGTAACAATCATTCTTAAAAACACAGTATGATTAGTTTGACAGTACCATGGTACATGATCTTCTGAGGAGCAGAATTTATTACCCTGATTATTACTTTAATTTCTTTTTTTTTTTTTTTTTAAGGATATATATAGACTAAATATATGCAGATAAAAAAAGCATTCAGAAATTAGTAGAATAAGAGAAGCTTCGGAAAATTTTCATGATTTTGCCCATGCTGGTAACCTTATGTGTCCAAGTCACTCCTACGCTTAAGAATACTCTTTAAATGTACAGTAGGGTACGATAAAAGTCTTGTCTTAAAAAAAAAAAAACAAAAAACAAACCCCAACCAAAACCAACCAACCAAACAAAAAAGAATGCACTCATCAGAGAAAAGGAGGAAAGAAGATGTGTATCAATTCTTTTCCTCTTTAATGTTAGATTCGAAATACTCAAAACTACTATTTGAGGAAAGCAGATTGCATGAACATTTATTGAGGAAAGAAATAAAAGCAAGTATATTTTCAATATTCTTAGAAGAGAGGAGAATATCAGAATAAAACCCATCTTGAAAAGTAAATGTTTTTTGTATTTAAAATGAAATTGCCATTTAAGAATTATCTGGCAGCACTGAGTTCAGATACTCTGACTGGAAGACACAGTTGCTGTGTAATGATGACTCAGAAGATGAGGAAGAAAAACTGCACTTTTGAACACTTGATATTTGCTAAGCAGAATGAAATTCTTAGGTAGAGCTGAGACACCAGAGTCCATACATACAATTATAGAGTTCCTTTCAGAATTGTCTTTGGTCTCACTAAGCAATGTCATAATTTATTTTCTAGCTCTCAGAAAACAAGTTTTTCTGATGAAGACAGCTGGGACTGGACAGATCTTTTTCTGATTTGTGGCTAACCCAGAATCCAGGAAGTAGGCATTTTTCATGTAAATCTTTAGAGATTTTTGATGTAACAGACAAGAATAAGGCTTAGGAAACCTCAGTTTGTCAGCGAGTTACAGATTTTTTTTTTTTTTTTTTTTTTTTTTTTTTTTTTTTTAGGGAACTAAATGAGAACTAGAATGGTGCTTCTTTTTCTTACTTTGGTTGGTTGGGTTTGGGGGTTTTTTTTGGTTTGGTTTGGTTTCTTATCTCATTATTAGGTTAATCATTAAAAAAAAAAATTTGGATAAGTTCTTGTCCAGAAAAAAACCCATGTTGAGTGGATGTTAACAACTGAAAAGCAGGATGTTATGTACACATACCTACATATGCATATATTAATTAATTTTTAATTAATTACCCACTAAGTGAGATGATTTTGAGGAATGGAGATTTGGATTGCTTCATTTTAAGAGAGTAATTAAAAGATGTCTGCTTGAGGATCCTAACTGCTAAGCACAGAAATATCAGCTGCTTCTTTTTCCCACAAGTTTGTTTTGCTAGGAAACAGCCTTCTTCAGTGTTCTCTTTGAAAGAGCAGTTACAGGAGAGGCTTCCAAATCCTTGATAGAGTTACTTGAGCCTCAGAGAAAATCTCCATCAGACAAGCTGATACAACTTTATACGTACAGTTTTCCTTTTACCGACTTTGAGTGGCTCGCTCTTCAACCTAAGGATTTCTAGAGCTGCCATTTTAAAGCACCTAACTATTCCCAGAAACTGTGCACAACTTAAGGAACTTCACTCATGGCAGAGTTTATATTAAATAAAACAAAGAAGCTTATAAACATTTTCCGTTACTCCTTATCTTAAATGTATGCATACAGGGAAAATGGCTAACTTAATAGGATTTAAAATAGAAAATGTCTATCTTCCCCGTCATGACACTCCTGTTACACAGCTGCACTTATTATCATTTCTGTGATTATTCAATTATTGAAGTAAGCTCTGGTGCTGTGGTAGGTGTAGGTACAGGCAACTGTTGGGCTCATTTCTTGTTTCTTGTTCTTATTCTGATTGAATCATTTTTCTTATCATTTGATAAAGGCAGTGATGTGCTACTTGATTTGCAACCACGATTTTTATTGGTATATTTAGCTTTTTCTTTTAATTAAAGTTAATTACATAAATACTAAGCCTTTTGATTGACTTTTAGTTACTACTGAGATAAAGAATATATGATTTCTCGCGTGCTTTCTTATATATATGCATGTATAATTTTTTTTTGTCCTCACATATCAATGTTTGATGTGTGAAGTGATTAAAATTAAATACCATCAGAGATTAGTGGCTTACTTATATTCACAATAAAGTTAACAGTTTCCTGTGGGAGTTCAAACAAAAAGAATTAAGTTATCTTAAGAAAGAAAAAAAGGACCATTGTGTCTGTTTCCATCATTTTTGTAATCTAAATGCTTACTTAAAACTGTAAGAGGGAGTATTAATAAATTCTAGACTATATTGTCCCCTTAGGGCCATACTCAAGATATTAGATAATAAACAAAAGGGAAGTAGGTAGGCAAGCTCCTCTGTCCCAATCCATAAAAGATTGATTCCTACATACTTGCCTGGGTTTTTTCTAATTTTTCTGAGAACCTTATTTTACTGAAATAGTCCATTGAAACTTTTTAACCATGAAAAGATATGTCTAACAGGTGAAAAATGGAGGGCAGTTAAGATGTAATTTCCTTTTTCCTCCTCTCCTCCTTCTCCAATTACTTGTTATTTCTGGTGATTCATGTATCTGGGTTGTCCTCACTAAATATATTATATTGAACTATTTTTCTGTAAGTCTTATATATTTATGTGTGTGTGTGTGTAGCATTTAATAAGGCTTTCAGAGAGTGAGTGAGCTTGCTGCAATAATTTTGGGGAGATTGCTGTGAGATATAAGGCAACTGACACCTAACCTCTTACAGTAGGTTAGGTATTATTTGGTCATTCTTTTCAGGCATAATGTCACAACCATTTGTTTCACTTGCAGTGTCTGCCTGTGCTGCACAGAGCACACTCCCGTCACCACGTCGGCTGTGTCGGTGCAAGTCTTCATGTTGAAGTTGATCAATGATCGGGTGAGAACTCACTGCACAGCTGTGGCTGCCTGGAACCTGGGATGGTACAAGAACAAAATCATCGGATGTGTAAGGTAGCAGGGTTAGTGGGGAGTGGGTAAAGGCAAATCTTGTGAAAATTAATTAGTTAATTTGCAGCTCCTTAGTGGTGTTATCTTTGCTATTTTGGGCTATTTAGGGACTACTAGTTGGAACTGCCCGCAAAGATTCCCAATGGTTTAATTTCTTTTTAAGTAAATAACTTGGGGGAATACTTAGAGGAATTTTGAGCTATGTTTATCTACCTTCTTCAAACAGAGGACTCAGGAAAAACATGATGAAGCAGAGTAAGTATCAGGTTTTAAAGAGGACTGAGGAAAAAGGTGGATATGGTGCCAATGAGAGAAATTAGTGTGTGATTTCTTATTAGCTAATTTTTGGGGTTTGTTTTTGAGCTATGAATTCTTTTAACTCTGTATGGAATGAAAAAAATAATTGAGTGCAGAGAAATGTGAGGGGGTTTAGGTACAATCCAGGAACACATAACTTCAGTTTAAAGCAAGTCATAGAGATAGTCTTGTAGTATCAAATTTCTAATCCTCCATTCAGCTAGTCATCATTTCTACTTATAAATAAGTATTCATCCCAGTGAAGTGATCACAGTTACTTGGGAAGTAAATGAAGAGTTAAGGTGGACCAGGTGGACTCATAGGTGTAAGATAGCTCCCCTACAATAAAAAAATTGGTTATAAATTCTTACACTTTTTTCAAAACTGCTGAAGAATGTCTTTAAAAATTCTGTCTCCTAATGTGGATGGGCAGTATAATTTAGAGCTTTTTATTTTTATTATTTAAATAAAACCATAATGTTGCATAATCTGAATTTTAGTAATTACAACTCCAGGAAGAAAAGAAAAAAAATCCTTTTGCGTGTTCGTTTGCTTTGTGCTGTTTATTTATATTGAGATGAAGGGCTGTGTTTCATCTTTAAATTATCTGCCATTTGCCACTGTCAAAGGCTGAGGCTTATTATCAATAATATACAGCTAAGTCAGTATTCAATTCAAAAGCAGAGAGAAAAAGCAAATCCGTTTATATTTGCCTTTAAAGTTTTAAGCTCAGGTTCTAAACAAATTTTATTTGTTGCGTTTTTCATTTGTGCAACCAATGGATTTAACTGGCATAAACCTCAAATTGGAGTTTGGCTAGGGTACTGAAACAAGCATATTATAACATCTCATAATTAGTGTTTCCTCTACAATCTCTTTATATGTCTGGGTGTTCAGTGTTATTTCCTTGTAAATTTTGTATCTTTAATATGTTTCTCCAGGGTTTTCATCAAAGAAAATGTTTTGATTAATTTTTTCTACATGAATATACTGTGTCTTTTGTGGATGCTTGCATGAGAGCTTGTGATACTTCACCCTCATAATTGATCTGGTGTTTGCAAACCATAGAAAGTGCCTCAAAGGAAAATGTTATAGAGAAACAGTCTTGAACACTGTCTTAATTTGTCTGTTTATGATGAGGTTTTGAACATCTGTTTTCCTTTCAACTGGTCTTTACAAATATTCTGAAGTTTCGCAACAGCCCTGTAGATCAGAGTATGCTGGGCCAACAAATGGAAAATGAGCACAAAGCAGGAGAGAGAGAATATAAATGGCAAACGTGGTGACATGAAAGGTGATTGTAGAAGAAAAATGAGAGGAAAATAAGAGTCTAGAGATCCATTTTTCCAATATCTCTGTTTTAATGGCCCTCAATAAACTTTTCACATAATAATGTAAAATGATGGAGAAAATGCCAAGTGTTTATTATATGTCTAGTACAGTTTGATCTGCCTCACAGACATATCATCCAGATGTCATGAAAAATAAAAGAAGTCTAGTAGAAATTGAATAAGTTATATTACTCTGCTTTGTGATGTCTTGAAGTTTTCTGATACTTCTTCCGATGATTTTTCATTCTAAATATTTGTGTATGTTCAAGTTCAGAAGTTCCTGTGTGAATTGCAACAACAATAATTCCCACAAAATAATTTTCCTTTTTTACTGCTTATAAGTAGAAAAAAAAAGGTGACAGTAGTCAAAGCTTCACAATGTCCTTCCAACACAAAAGAGTATTTAATACATATTTTTGAGGGAAAGAGTCTGATAATGGGAAGTACACACTCTACACAACTAGATTAGTCATATTTAAGTAAAATTGTAAAACAAAGGAAAATATGTTTGCGTACACAATTAAATATGAAAGTTAAGCCTGTACATTTAGATTTTGCTTGTGTTGTATGCTGGTTTTCAGGTAGTATTTTCATTTGTCAACTTTGTAGAAAAACAAGCCATAGGTGCCTCTGCTAAGCGATGCTATAGGGGATCAGTAGCTAGGAAACAGGTGCATGAACAGATTTAGTATAATAGTTTCCATGGAAAGGTATATATGGTTCATCTGTGGTTCAACTTAGAATGCCAAGCAGGAGATAATGGAAGTGAGTTATTGACGAATCTGAGCAATTGGTGCATAAAACGGTATGAGAAATCTGGGAAAGACATCAATATCTGTTTTGGTCCAGATCGCAGACTCTTCTAGAATGCTGCTTTTTAAAGTTATACATTTTAAAGGTGTTTTTATAAGTAGGAAATGTTATTTCTTCCTGATTCAGGGAGAAGATAAATCAGGCAGTCTTAGCAGGTCAAACATGATCTGAAATTATCAGTAAAAAACCTGACAATTATATGAGATGAATGTATTTCCTAAAATACAAAATAACTATTTCTTCTCCTTAACTAAATTTGTGTATTTAAATAGTACCTGTGCTGTGACATTATTTTTCACCTTCTTTGTCATTGTTCATGTGCTATATCTGCTAATAGACTTGTGTAACAAAAGCTCCATCAAAGCATGAATTCCTGCAGAGGAAAAAAGTGAAATTAATTTTTTCCCTATCAAATTTGCTAATGAAAAGGGCTCATGATGGTGTAGTGAGATCTACACCATTGTCTGATGGAAATAGCAAACTGTGTTAATCCAGTTTCATTTTCATTGCCACACACAACTACTGCCTTTCCAAAATGTTTAATTTTTTTGCATGTATTCCAAGTTGGAGAGAAAACACAAGGCTTTTTGCATGTAAACTTGCACTGAAGTATTTACTTAAGGGACACAATTAGTGTCCCTTTGGACAGATACTCTACTGTTTTAAATTATAGTTGTGAAGAAACATTTTATAAGTAATGCTAAGTGGTACCATGTCTACAATTTTCTTTGCAGAAATGTAGTACCATCTCCTAACATATAAAAAGATGAAATGGGAAGAGAAAAATCAGCGATACAATAAAGATTTGTAAGTGATCAGGCAAGTGAGTTACAAAAAACCCTAAAATTTCATTTTGTTAATTGGCACTAAAATGGACTTTAGACTAGTACAATTTATGTGGTTCACTGAGAGCATCTATCAGTCACATACATAATTGTAGGACAGTGATAGTATTTTCTCTCTAGCTCATAAAGGATCTTTTTTTTTTTACAAAAGCAAAATCTGAATTCTTCCTTAAAAAGAACTTTTAAGACAAGTCACAAAACTAATAAATGTTTAAAGCACAAACACTTTACTGAATTGCAATGTTTGATGGTTTGTTTTTTGTCATGTTTTATCAGGTTAGGCAGTTTTATTTCCAAGAATACAGACACTTGAGGGAAAGTGCTCTGGTGGCAAACAGTGTAACATATTGATGCCCTCTTGGAAGATAATTTTGAAATGTGGACTTGGGGGTGGGGGGGGGGAAAGGAAAACGAAGTCTTTTCCATAGTACAAATTATATATTAATAGTTATCGAGTTCTGAAGAAAATATACAATAAATTTCCTCAGAAACACAGTAGGTTTGATGAAAACCAAACAATGTGGGTTGGCTACGCTCAGTCTGTACTTATGATCTGGTATAATGGCACCCTACACTGTAAAAAGGTCTTCAAGGTGACCAGGATTCTTGTGGAAGTGTCTGGCTGAGCCTGCAAGGAGGATTAGCAGAAGCAAGGCAGCTGTCTCACCCTCTGCTAACCAAATCCTTTTAACAAGACAGAATATAAAACTACGAGCAAAGAAAGCACACACGCTCCATCAAAAATAGAAATCTTGAACAGCAATCATGAACCATTGCCCTTCTCTGGACACATTCCAGCACCTCAATGACTTTGTTGTAGTGAGGGCCCAGAACTGGACACAGAACTTGAGGGGCAGCCTCACCACTGCCGAGTACAGGGGGGCAATCAGTGCCCTGGTCCTGCTGGCCACACTATTGCTGATACAGGACAGGATTTCACTGGCCTTCTTGGCCTCCTGGGCACACACTCATTCATGTTCAGCTGGCTGTTAACAAGCACCTTCAGGTCCCTTTCCACCAGAGAGCTTTCCAGCTACTCTTTCTCAAGCCTTCAGCATTGCATGGGGTTGTTGTTACACAAGTGCAGAATTATTATGCCTCATCAAGGCAAGGTATGTGTTTCTCTTAGGTTCAAAGGCAAAGTAGAACTCTGAAGGTAATTTTTTTGATCTTTGTTTTGTTATCACAGTGTCTTACTGAACTTCTCTCACCACCATGTACATGCACCCCAGGGGACATGTAAGGAAATATGAAATATCTGATAATGAGCTGTGTATCTTTGGAGAGACTGTGCGCATTACAATTCTGATGACTCCCTTGAAAACATTATCTTCATTGTTTCTCTTCAGAGGAGCACATAAACAACGGCCTACATTATCTGTCTGTGAGAAACCATATCTCTCTCCTTTGCCTTATCCAGGCTGACATTCTTATCCTTCACAATGTAAAGGGTACGATGTGATAACGGGATATGAGGTGAAGAAATGTACTCTTCTTCTGGGAAGGGCTTTCTGCCAGCATGGCTAAGGCATGATGTGATTCATCAAGCAATAATTTGAGTGTGGATTGTGTTAGGAATCATTTCTTAAGTGATAAATTGAGCTGAGTAAATGGCTGTCTCCTATGAAAGCCCTTTCCATTGTTCTGGATAGAGTAGAATATTGTGAAATCCTTTGATTTAATTGAAAATTTGTTTTCCTAGGTAGCAGCTCCTAAGGATGCACATTTTCATGGGAAGATCAACATTTGTTTTATCTACTGTTCAGTACTTAAAATTTATATGTATTATTTAAATCATATTTATAATCATCCTTTTTTTGAGGATGAAATATAACAGAAGGAGGCATTTGGACAAACTACTGGGATACCAAATGAGAGAATTTAAAAACATGATAATTTTGATTCTACTTTTATTTGGGTGTTTTTTAAGGAAACAAAATTTTGCTGCTTGTAAAATTCCTGGGAGCCTGGCAGGTTTCATGCAGAAACCTGAAGTTGTTGTAAAAGTCACTACACAACTAAAGTTTAAACTTTACTTGGCTAGTCCTGCTTAGATAATTTTAACTCAGTGAAAGAAAACCTGTAATGTGAAAGTATTATTAAAATACATTAATTTCTATATGTGAGCATCTAATAACAGGAAGTATTTTAATGGTATATGTCAATTTAGTTTCTTTTTGTTGTTGTTGTTTTTCAATTCCTATTCAATTCTTCATTCTATTATTGTCCTTCCTAACAAAACTGACATATATCAATATGACCATTAGCTCTTCTGATTAATTAGTCTGTACAAGTACCTACTTTCCAACAAATAAAAGAAAAGATAAACGACCATAGAAACAACAAGCAAAACCACAAAACATCATCTAGGTTTATCAACACACTGACCTTTCTTCAAACCTTTAAGTAGGAGTGAGCTTTGGAGAAAGAAAGAGAAACATTTTGTTATCACATTGCATTACATGCTTTCATAAAGTACTGAAGTGAATAGTAGGGTCTTCTAGTCTGACACAGGTGGTAGTGACATTCTTTCCTGTTCTTTAGAACTACTATATGATATATCTCAAATCTGATTTAGACAAGTTTAGTAATGTGTTGTTTACTTACAGCGAAGAGTATGTCCTTGTGAAAAATATTTTGATTTTATATTTGGCATTATTTTCTTTCCTTCTTTCTCCTCTTGTATTACAGTGCATGTATTTAATATACAGTACATATATTACATCCTTAATTGGAAGAGAAGAAATCAAATTATATAACATAACCTAAAAGAAATGGATGAGGATAATAATAGCAATCGTCCCTCCCCTGAAAAATAATATACACTGAGTATCTTAGATTTCTTTACAGAATTATTTTCAGTATAATACAGATTAGCATGATAACCTCTGGTTCTTTATGCCTGTTGCCCTTGTAGCAGAACAATTGCTTCCACAGGCCTAGTTTATTCCACCTCTATATTTTCTCTAAGTATCTTCCTTGGTAAATTAACATAACAGAAATCTTCATATGACATAAAACAAGTTTTGAAAGTAGCTAATTTTCTATTTTCAGCTTCAGAAATAAAAGGTAAGCATAGAAGAATGAATCTCATTTTATTTACTAAGGTGACTTATCACTAACTACAAGTTATTTATGTGAACCTATAGTAGCATCTGTGCACTCTCATTCAGAGTGACCTTTATTTTCTTTATACAACACACTGGTCTAGTTCTACAGCTCACATATGGTAAGTAGGTAGGTAAGAAAATACATGTCACTCAACAGTAGCATGGAAAAATAGCTATAACAGAATTAATTTCTATGTAATTTAGCAAGGAAAAGGATTTTAGCTTCTTGAGGTTAAGAAACTTTAAAAGTAGGAATATTTTCAATGGAAAAATATTTTGAATATTTTTTACTGAAATTATCTCCAACTTTTGCAAAAATATAAACTACCAATTCTCTGAATACCAATGCTTTATGTCAACCTACCTGATATGTCAGAAGTGGGTTTTTACTAGTCTGATTGTACTTTCTTATCATACTGTTCTCAAATTTGCTTTTTTTCCCACAGTTGTCTAAAATGTGAGTAATTTCAATTGACACATGAACTTTTTAGGAAAATCAAGGTCTGCCTTATTTCTATAGTATACAGTATACTTTTGTTGGGCTACATGGCACTTACCTGTTGCATAGCTATCATCTAATTTAGTGTTACTACTAGCACTATGATGTGGCAAGAAGACATTTTTTTCCTGAGGGTTGACTAACTAGCATCTCTTATGTGAAAAGGCTTTGATATGTCCTGAGAAATGGTAACTAACAACTAAATCTTTGAATCCCTTAAGATGTCATCTTTTGGTCAGAGCTATGAGACTACAATGTATGTTTTTCTCTATTTTAAACATTGATCCCCCAGAAAATACAGGAGTATCTTGTATTTTCTTTGCATCCTTCAAGTATTCTTCCAGGGCACAGTAATCACTGGATCTGTGGTAGTTGCTTGATGTTTGAAGCTGTTGTAAATGGGTAATGGGCCTGATTTTTCTATGAATTTCCTTGGAGTGATGAGGAGCATTGTGTCCAAAACCAGAAAGGTTTCCAGTGGTATCACTCTTCTCCCTGGTGACCAGTGACAGGACGCAAAGGGGTGGCCTGAAGTGTCAGGGGAGGTTTAGGTTGGATACTAGTAAAAGATTCTTCATCCAGAGGGTGTTTGGGCACTGGAACAGGCTCCCCAGGGAAGTGGTCACAGCACACCAAGCCTGACAGAGTTCAAGAAGTGTTTGGACAATGCTCTCAGGCACATGGTGGGATTCTTGGGGTGTCCTGTGTTAAGGCCCGGAGCTGGACTTCAATGATTCTTGTGGGTCCCTTCCAACTCAGGACATTCTATGATTCTATGAGATTTTTGCATTCATTATCAATGTCTTAAAAATTTATTTTCACTAAAATATAATCAAGATTCAAGTTTATTTTTTCTTTTCCTTTCTTTCTTTCTTTCTTTCTGGACAGAGCAGAACATTTACATGAAAAAAAAGTAGTTTTTAAATCTAAAAGTGAACTTTTTGTATATTTGTGACATTATATCCTAATACAAATTTCTTAAAGTCTATAACACCATTTTGCATTCAACAGCAAGCAGCACTTCTGCAGACTCAGTTGCAAAACATAAATGCGGTGTGAATTGGTAATGGGACATTCAATCAGCCTAAACCAAATTCTTTCTACACAGAATATATTATAAGGTAGAAAAGAATTCTGAAGTCTAATTTCAGCTACTGCTTTTTGCTTTGAAGCTGTTTTGAACTATTCTTATTGCAACAGTTTATGTACTGAGTTGTGTAGTTGATAAAGATAACTGGAACTGCCTAACACTTTTACAGAATTTATTAATACAGAAGGGAAAAACAAACCAAATTTGGCTTCTTGATTTAAGAGGTCACTTGAAGCTAATCATATCAGTGTTTGAGGTCTATTTATTTAGTACTAATGATACTCTGTAGATGAGCAGTTATTGTAAGACGTATTTTGCAGGTTACTGAGCAAGACTGTTTTTATGTGAAAGGAAAAACATGTATATTCATTATTTGCTAGAAAATATTCTATACAATTCTGCAATATAACAGTCTTTTATCTGAGGCAAGATATTATTTAATCACTCAGATCTCTTAAACACACAGGAAGACTTTACCTATCCCAGATATTTATTGCAACATTTATGCATTGATATTTCAGCTGAAAAATCAGGCACATCATTCTTAGCTAAATTTTTAATCTAAAATGCCTACCTCTATTCAGCTTTGAGACTTTGTAGAGTAAAGCATTCAACTATTGCACTGTGAAGTTATTTTCACAGTAAGCAACCAAGTAATGATAGTGTGTGAGCAACATAATATACATAGCAATTTTACTTTTGAAGTACTTTTTTGGGGGGTCATTGTATGCTGGGGTTTCCTTCATTTTCTCCCACCTCCAAAACTTTATAAATTTAGGATGTGCTAGTGGCATCTTTCAAGCTGAAAATATATGGCAGGACAGTTTGGTGTTTGCATTTATATCAGCTAGCTCAGTGGTTATTCCCTTTCTCTGAACATGAAAGGTCCATTCCACTTTCTGACAGGGGAGATCTGATCCTGTGACTATGTGTAAACTGAACAGACTCTAACACAGCAAGGTATCACCATTCTACCACCTTTGCCTTTCTTTTTATTGCAAATATATGAACCTCTCACCTCCCTCTGTAGAGGATTGTATGGAATATATGTTTTATGTCAGACCACATGACTTGCTTACCCTCACAAATATTTTTCATACTCTTTTCATAAAGAAACTGAAAGTAAAAATGGATCAATATTAATGGACAGACATCCTTGATATTTAAAAACTTTTTTTTTTTTTGAGAGAGAAAAGTGTTCTGTGAATTCTTAAAGCTTAAATAAGATAAAATGCTGAAAATATAAATGTCTGCTGAGGAACTCAATTAGTTTTTACAGCTGGAGATGTGGTGCATGATAAAGGAAACAGAGGATCCTCCAGAATTATGTTAATGAAAGACTACACCAGCTATTTACAGTGGAAAATGAGCTAGAAATAAAGGAGTTACAATGAAAAAAAAACCCTGAAGATGTGATCTGTGTGAATGACATAGTTCTTTATATTTTTCTTTGAATTTGCAGAGTTTTGCAATATCCAGTGCAGAGTGGAAATTCTTAAATCTCCAAAATTAATGTATATATTTAGTAATAAATTGTACTCTAAGTTGAAAAGCAAACATTAAGCACCTTTAAGGAAGTTTTTGGACCATTGTACTAATTTTTATTTTTGTTTGATTGTGTTGGTTTATATTCCATTGCTTTAGATATAAGGGTGACCTCTCTTCCTTCACATCCATGAAAATGATTCTTGCTTGTGTGTTTTTGTTATTGTGTGCTAATCTCTCTCATTTTTATAAGACCTACGCAGTCACACATTGGCACAGTACAAAATTGGCAATTTCAGGGGCTGGATTTGTGTTCCCATTGCTTTTCCCTTCACTTTCCATCTACTCATCTGGCGGGAGCACTTAACATCTTCCTTTTCTTGGCATTAGGAGCAACCTACACGCCTCTCCTCTGTGCAGTGGGGAAAGAGGTGCAAGGGAGGAACTGTCAGGACACTGCAGAAGTTCAGAGGTACAGCTAGTCTCTAGGAGGACAATACTAGCCACTGATCTGTGCTCTCAGCAGTAGCAACATATTGTCTTTTCCAAGCTATGAGCAGCTAGTAAGTAAACAGGTATTCCTCTTCTTTTAGGGAAAAGACAGCAGGCTAGATGGTAATGGATCTCCAGGGTGTCATTTGAGCGGTGCAAGACTAATCTGGGTCCTATTAATCAGTTTGATTCTTCCTTGTTATCTGAATGCATTCATCATCTGCAGAACACTTTAACACCTAGATAGCCAGATTTGTGGGTTTTTTTGAATGTTAATAAAAGAGACTGTTTAGGCTGCACTGTTAGGAACTCAGAATTCAAAGCAACTCCAATTGCACCCTTAACTAAGTTAGGCACAAGTACCTTTATTATCAAAGAAGCTGTAGGATGCAGAGGGACTAAGACAAGAAGATGAACCATGAATGCTGTCTTTAAGAAACAGCTCCTTTTTGTTTCTGCTGCAGAGGAAGTAGTGCAGACACTCAGTTAAAAAAAATACAATTACCATTTATTAAAGGACTGAATGACCAGTGTTGAGGAAGGATATAATTCAAATTTAATTTCTTGTTTCTGTTCAGTATGTTATCTATCCACTGAAAGTAGATTTTATGTAGAAAATTTGATCATGTCACTTAAAAACTGTGCCACAGTTTGCCAGTTTCTAAGATATTTAACTGAATTTAGATAATGTTAACACAGATATTTCTAGCTGGTGAAGGCTTTGTTTTGCAGGCTGTGATAGTCTCTTGGTATGGAAACCAAATTAAATCTTTACACTTTGAACTTTTTAAGTGACTGCTTTGGAACACAAAGAGGTTTTATGAGGGTAAGGACCATTTTCTTGCAAACATTTTAAGCCCACAGAGTACAGAGGACAGAAAGTTGGAGCAAATTTTGCATTCATATTTCAAATTATGACTCTAAGTTTTTTCTCCTCCATGTATCAGACAGCATCAAAATCTATTCTGTCATATGAAATACAGGTATTAATGTGAATATTAGATAAATACTCTGATATATGTACAAGTATGTGTGTACTGGAAATGCAAATCAAGAATCTTGTAAGTCACATTTCAAGGTTTTACTTGTGTATGCAATCAAGAACAAGTATTAACTCCTACTCAAGATTTAATAATTTTGTAAGGCTTGATATAGATCTACTTGTTAGCTTTGTATTTCTTTTTTTTTTTTTAGCAAGACCAGTAATAATTAATATCTATTCAGAATTATATCTCTCTTATTTTATTACAATATTTATAATATAAAAACTTATATTTCTGGAAGATATAGAATAGTCACATAATTTACTCAGATCTATGTTATGATCCAAGTTAGATGAAGAAAATATTTAATAGGAACTTTCTCATGCTTCTGTATCTCTGCCCAAGTTATCAAGATCTAATATGTTTGATGGCCAACAGAAAGCTGACTCTTCAACAACTTTCTCTCAGGGCACAGTTGCAAATGTTCTATGCTCACACATTTCCAAGGAAATCCCGGCTATTCTGGATGATTTAAGAATACCCTGACAAGTCAAATGATAAAAATACTATGAAATGGAGGAATGAAATGTAAACTAGACTAAACCTCAAATATTACTTCCATTATTTCTTAATCCAGAATTTGAGTCTTTATGAAGTTAGTGTGTATCTTGAGTGGATCACTCTCACAAAAAAATGTTACATTATAGTACATATCCTGCCTTATGTTCCAGTAAGATCAGTTCTCACTAAAGTGCATCTCTCAGCAGCCTGGAAAGGTAAATATGAACTCACTTCATATTACCAGTCTGAAAATTAGGGCATCTGCCTCCTGCTACTAGCCATTAAAAACAAAGTAGCTATTCACTCTAATTCCTACTAGTGTTATTTTTATCCTGGTTAAATGTCTTCATAAGACCTAACCAACAAGCTTATATTATAAATTTTTATTGTTTTCCAAGTATTCAAATGCTCACTTATTTCAGAAAGATGCCCTCCCCAAACAAAAACAAAAACAAAAACAAAAACAAAAACAAACCAAAAAAAAAAAAAACCAAAAAAAAAAACCCAAAAAAAACCCAAAAAAAACCCAAACAAACAAAAATTTCACTTCCAGAAAAAGACATTTTTGTCAATGTGTATAATAGATTTAGTAGTCAGCAGTCTGGCTGAAAAAAACAAATTAGTGACCCTCTCTCCTTTTTCATACTGTTCAATATGTAACAGACAAGTATAAAAGAGTATATTAATGACATTTCTGTACTATTTCACAAGACTGACAGCTATGATTTTAGGCTTTTTGTGAACATGGCAAGACATTACTGTATTAACTTACAACTGTCTGCAAAAAATGACTCAGATATAGGGGCTGAAATTACCGGTGTGGTAAAAGTCTCAGGTGAAAACTTAAATTGTTGCACATGAGAACGGGTATACCTCTAGAGGAAAAAAAGTCTCAAACATAAAATGCTAATGCATGGAAAATGGAACCACTGGGGTTTTTTAATCTATTAACTCAAAAAAGTAACATGCAAATCTCTCCCAACTCCTTTGTCTTGGATCACTTCTATTATATATCTCAGGGACATTTATCCCTGTAGCAAAGGACTCTGAAAGCATGTAATGTAACTTGAGACAAAATGACAATTGCAGATGTTTTTTATTGGGCTTTTCTAATTGTTGTAGAATGACTTTAAACACAATGGAGAAGGACGTGTCAGGAATAAAACAAACAAAAAAAATTTTCTGTACCTCTTTTACAAGCCAAAGAGGGCAGGTCTTCCAACAGTGTAGAGTACTTCACAGAATAAAAAAGCTGACAGCAGCAAGTGTGATTTCTGTAGGAAAACACTGAAGGGAGACTTGTTTTTACAAGCTTCTGTTTGTAAAGTGTATGATTATGAAATATTTTTAACCACTCCTCCTTTTTAAAATTTTATTTACAAATAATTATGTCAACAGTGGCTAAACCTTTCCTGAACTTCTTGCTTTACACCATTTTTAAAATAAAAATATCAGCATAAGAAAGTTTTGATGAGCTGAAGTTCATTGAAGTTAAGTTAAAATCAAAGGATATACCTTGAAAATGTCGAGTAGAGACCTTGGGGTTTTCTTTAATCTGCAAGAGCAAGCAATGGTAAAACACTTTCCAGAACACTTTTCATTTGTTGGCAGAAGACATTAGACATTTACTCATGGGTGTACTGATCTCTTGATCTTGCACACAAATTCTTGACTAGTTATTTGTAGTCTTCAAAGATTGTGTTCCTGTGCTCTAATTCCCTATGGAAATGGTGCCAGGTAACTAGTGTACTTGAGCATGTTTCATCCCCATCTGGATGGACACAACTACTTTGATATGAACTTTCTACAGTATGTATTACACAGAATAAATATGCCCTATATGTGCTAAGATTTAGAGATGTTTAGAAGAAAATGTTTTTATCCATTGCAATATTTAAGCGTTCCTTATTTAAATATAAGAAGGGCAATATTCTTTACATGCATAAGAGTTAGATACTCATTTACATCTGAGTATAGATAGAAAGGAAGTTTAAGAGGTACTTTTGGGGTGTGCTTCCAACACAGGCTGTGAACATTCATGTGAAGATGCTTTACACAAAAAAATTCACAGCCGAGGACTAGCTCCACATGACATACAGGGAGAGTAGAACTGCAAGTGAGTTCAGTGGCTGCTATTGCTGAGGGAGTTGAAGGAAAGGAATGATATTTTCCCTCACCTGAATTGGAGAGGTCACAAGCAGATGGATTAAAACATTTGCATATTTCTGCAGAAAAGTGGGCAAGCAAAAGATAAGTTGGTGATGTCAGAAGAGCATGTGTTGTGGATCAGTGTGATGGAACAACAACCAGGAAAAAAGAATAAGATTTTGAAAAGCTTTGGCAATTAAATGGAAAAGTGTATAATACTCTCTTGTTCACAAGTTAAAGATTTGAATTGAAAAAAAATTCGAAAAGCCTACAGCAGCATCATAAATAAACTAGAAAGTGGTGTGTTTCCTAAAAAAAGTTTTCTGTATTGCCTCCTATTATAATCCATTGCAGAAGATATTTTTGTATATATTCTTTGTGGCTAATTTGAAATAATTGTTATCTTCCTTATAAATGCATAAGCGTGCATTTTATTTGAAAAACTTCTTTAAAAATTTAGCTTTGCTTACGTTGATTTTTGTTTCCAAGGTCTTCTCTTTTACAAACAGTCATATCTATTCCAAAGGGAAGTTTTTCTTGCTAAGCAGGATTTCACTCCCCATCTGGAAACTACAAAAATAATTTAATGATTTTTTTTTTTTTTTTAATATGGAACAGAAAAATGCAGATAGTAAGAAAAAAATGAGTGTAGGGATCTGGCTAAATTATGGCATGTTAGTCTTGAATTGTCTTAGTCACATGCAGAGCAGAATATTTATTGCACTGTCACACTGCTATTAGTAAATTCCCTTTCAGTGATAAACAGTAAACATTTCTGTTGAAGGCAGTCCTTATAAAGACCTTTCTGATACCACAGAACATAAGCTTGCCCTACAAAGGATTGCCTCCACGATGTGAAACTAGTATTATTTGCTTGAAATTCAGAAACCTTATCTAGAACAAATTTTCCTCTTCTTGCTTTTTTTTCTCTGTTACTATTGCAAGGAATAGTAGCTGTTATGCTAGTGATTATGACAGGCAATTATAAAAATGAAAGCAAAATTAAGAGGCAAAGGCTTTAATGTTCTGTTTGAGTCAGTCTCTGCACAAAATGAGAGATGAGTGCTGCAGAGAGGGGGTAAATGGAGACTGCTTGACAGTGTGGCCAAAATTGAACATCATTGCTCAAAGGTGTTATGCCAGCATCTTACTATCTGATTCACAAGAAATCACAGAGAATAATGGAGAGGGATAGGAATTACTGTTTCTGTTACTGCTGGTAGGATGGACATGAAAAGTACTAATGTTAGAAAGAATCACCTCTGCTTGTGACTGACCATGAGTAGAGAGGCTTATCCTTTAGCGGAAACAAGATTGGAAGTCATATAAGTATCCAGGGATGCAGTCTGGGCAAAGTAAGCACCTGGGTAAGGTTATTTTGTTCCCCCAAGTGACTGGCTGCATTGCTTATGTTAAGGTCCATCTCAGGTCTTAACTCATCCATTCTTCCAAAACAGCCACATTAACTCATTAACTGAATCTGTGGATATGTCTTCATGGGTCACAAGCAAATATTTTAGCAGACAGCTTCTGGCTTTTCAGCTAGTAAGTTTAAAAAAAATTTTTTGCAATACTATAGCAATTTCTCACAATTCAGAAATAACCCACTTTCACCATCACAGCAAGGCACTATAGTCTTAACACACTTTCAAAGTGCCAATGACCAATTCCAAGTATTCTGTTTGTGCACAGTTGCATATACCTAGGATATATTTTGAAAAACATACAGAAGCATATATATATATATATATAGTAAAATAGATTATGGAAATATTTTGTTAATTTATAGCATCTTATAAAATAGTTATTGCTTCATTTTTTTAAAAAATAAATTGTAATCTTTATTAGTTTATGATGGAAAGGGAAAGAATTAGACCTAATATCTGATCAAAGTAAGGATGAACACTCTAAAAACAAATAAAATAGTCTTTGTTTGTTTGCATGAAATAAATTGTGTTTCCTTAGACCTGTAACTTCTAGGTTTTTGTAACTTTCTGGTCTGTGCATTAGGTCTATTGCAAAAAAAAAAAAGTAATTTTATTTGTTCAAAGATGTTAGGAATTTCTTTCTTTTAATTTCTTCAAAAATTACCTAAGTATCATCGCAGAACTTTTTAATAATAGTATGCAAACACACCTAATTCATTAAGATTCATTAAGAGTTCTAATATATACTGTCAGTAGAAGTTGTTGAAGTAGAATTTTTAGAAGCCATTACTAACTCAGTGGGTTGCTGCCATATTAGGTTCTGTTAAAATATTTCATATTAACTTAATTAGAAAGCACTTGATTATTTAATGCAATTGTGAGCCACCTCCTCCAGAAAGGTGTACAGAGATTCACTCAGTAGTGGTCTCTTGCATTGTGCCATTAGCAAAATAGCCCACTGTTTTACATTTCTTGCTGCCTAACAATTTTCTCTTTGTCACTTTAAATTAATTTCAAAATTCAACTGAAAGGCTTTTTGTTCCTTACCAGGACCTATGAGTACAAGGGGACTAAAAAGTAATTTTTTTTTTTTTTTAGTTAAATGATGTGGATTAATCTCACCTGTCTTAAAAAATAAAAACATTAATGAGTATTTTGGCCAAGGTAATGTATAAGCAGAACTACAAGTGGGCCCATAGGTAAGTTTGGAGAAAAATATTTCAGGTAGGTGCATTGTATATTGGCATTCAACACTGGATAAATATGAAAATTCTACACAAAATAGGTAGAAGTGTGGGAATTGTCTGAACATATATTGCCTGCTACAGAGAAAGTACCTAATAGTTTCAGAAATTTCGTCATAAAAATGCCATTAATTTAATTAAAGGACCTTGACATGAGGAAAAAATCTAAAATATTTTACCTGGAAAATCATTACCATAAAAGTAGAAAAAACCAACTGCAGTTTGCAACTATTTTTAACTTCAGCTCCTGAGGGAAAGGAGTCAGACTACTGAGAACAGAACTTCCTGGGCTGTTAAGGGGGAAACACGGCCTGAAACCAAGAGCGGCCTAATCAGATGGAACGGAAATGGAGCAAGAGAGAATTGAAAGTGTCTATGAGATGAGCCAAGAGGAAGCGTGGGGTTTTTTTCCAAAACTGTGGAAACTTAGATGTAAGGTAGAAAAAGGCTGCAAAATATTTGAGAGGATTTTACTGTTTTCACTGGTTGAGATGAAGGAGGGCTGTGGTTTAAAAGAAACGGGAACGAAAAAGCCAGAATAAGAAGGAAATAATGAGGCAAATATTGAGATGGATACAATGGAAGGTAATATATTTATGCTGACATCAGAAAAACTAACTTGCCAATAAAGGCATTTAATACCTTTTGGAGAGGATGAGGACCTATAACACTTAGGAAGATAGAAATCAGACTTTGCAATTCTCTAAAAGTAAAATGTCACTAGAATATTTAATTATTAGAACCTGACATGCATAAGTTCCCTCAATGTTCAGGTAATTTCTCTCTTTACATATTCAGCGGGTTTGCTCCTTTAACTTTTCTCCTTTACAACTAGCACTCCATAAGGCAATTGGGCAACGAGATCAATATTACCAATGTCACTGTGACATTTGATTAAGTGAAGCCTTGCCTGGCTTATCATGAGAAAATTTGGGATTCTCATTGCCAGAATTTAATTAACTCCCATTTTTCTAATTTGATTACCTTTGCAACTTCAACTTGCATCTTAATTGTAAGCAGTGGTCAGAAACTAAATACAACCTACATTGTCAGAACCATTGAGATTTGCATAGTTTAGTCTTCTTATTTCCATATGCATTTATGAGCTAGGTATTTTTTTCTTTTTCCTTTTCCTTTTACATGTGGAACACATTGTGTGATGTAAAATCTGATTTCTATTAAGGTTTGAGGTCTAAACAGATTAGATTGTGACATGACACTTTTAGTCTCTTATTTTTCTGCTATAATTTTGAGAAACTTTGCTTTATTTTAAGGCTTCCTTTCTGTGGCATAATCACAGTTGCCATGTTATCTTGCCTAGCTACCAGCTACCTTATCTAACCATCTAACCACTTTAAATGCGTTTTTTGGAATTTCAGTTTAATTTTTGGTGGGAAGTGCTTGTGAAGTGTGGGGTTTTTTTAGTTTGTTTGTTTGCTTTTGGGTTTTTATATTTATTTTTATTCTGCAAGTTACAAATAAAATATAAAATATAAGACTTCTTAATTATAAAGGGCTTTCTTTTACCATGAAGAGAGAAAGATACTGTATTTGTCTCTGCACAGTTTTTCCAGAAATCAACACAGCAGCTCTTAGTTTAGAAAGAAATGCCTAAATGAAACATTCATATGGAAAGATGTGTGTCAGCAGGGAGGCTATGTTTGAGGCCATAGGACAAATTAATGGGCATTACCCTCAAGCTGCTGGTAAAATGAAAAGTTGTGCTGAAGTAGTTTGAGTCAAAAGTTCATAAGGAATCTCAAATATATCTGGATTAGGAAGAAGCCAAAGCTCTCTCCTACAGGGCTGGTAAGCCTTTGAGTTTCTTGAAATGTCACTGATCTTGAAACCAGTAATGCATTTAGTATTATTTTATTATATTCCATTTTACACAAAAATAAGCTTATTGATGTAGAATCTATCACATATGTTTCCTACTGATACTTCAGCATAAGATTTGCATCTACAAACAATGATTTTGAGCTCTTTAGAAACCTCAATGGCATTTGACATTGTTACCATACCTCAGGAGCTGAAGTTAAAAACTCTGAGTTTGCAGAGGTTAGAAGTGTGGTGAAGTGGGGCACTTCACCATCCAGTGATTCATTTCATATAATAATTTCTAGCATTATTAACTGCTTCAAGAAGGCATTTCAAAATTGGTCTGTATAACTTGTAAATAAATACATTGACCAGAAACTTGTTTGTTTGCAAGACATCCAGGGGTCTATCAGTCCAATCTGTGCTCCAACTACCTCCTTGTGTTGTGCAGTGCCTTGGGGACAGGGCTTTAAGGGATGAAGAATTCAGAGATGGGTTTGCTCACAAGGCATTGCCAGCGGCCCCAGCGCAGGGCACGGCTGAGCCCCTCAGCCACGGGCGGGCGGGCGAGAGCCCCGGGGAAAGCCTGGCCAAGGGAGGGCAAAACGCTGCCCGGCAGCCAGGGCTGAGCAAGGAGAGAAGGATAAGGTCAGGAGGGTCTACGGCCCCCCAGCAGGGGGGCCTCTCTTTGGCCCCAGGAGACACCCCGGTGGGGCAGGTGGACATGCCCTGAGGGAATCTGCAGCCCATGGAGAGCCCGTGCTGGAGTAAGCTTATCTTGAAGGACTTCAGCTTGTGGAAATACCCCAGGCTGGAACCAGTGTAGAGTGTGAGGAGGGAGGAGCAGCAGAGAGGAGCTGTTATGGACTGACCTCAGCCCCCCATTCCCCATCCCCCTGCTCTGCTTGGAGGGTGTACTGGTCCATTTGTATTAAACCTGGTTTTGCTAATACCTTTGAGAGTGGTGCCTAAAGTAACCTAAACCACTCATTCACAACAGAGGGGAAGAGGTAGAGGAGTGACAGACAAAGAAGTGAAAGTAAACCTGGGAAAAAAGAGCGGAATGGGAGCAGGCAAAGGTGATGTGCGAACTTTTGCTTTTGTTTCACACCCCTCAAATGTCTTTTATTTGGTAATTATTTTGTTTACTTTTCTCTCCTTTATGGTAACTGGTAAGAGATGACCCTGTTTTTATCTCAATCCATGAGCTTTTTCATTCTCTTTTCTCCTGATGTGTTGTAAAGGGGGAGAGAGACTATGGCTGGGTGGGCATCTGGCCATTACTTAAGGTAAACTCACCATGTCTCCCTTCAAGCTAGATGTAGATAGCAATTAATTCACCTCTTCTTAAAGCCAAAGTTTTCCTCACCCTTGTAGCCTTCTGCTGGAAACACTCCAGTGCATTATCTCCCTGTACAGGGCAGTCCAAAACTGGACAGTTTCCAGGTGTGGTCTTGTAAGTGCCTGTTACTGAACTGGACATCCATTTCCAGTTAGTGTTATATCCCTAAGTTTAAAACTTAACACCAACATTTATTTGAAAGACCTTTGCATCTGAAAGTCCTCTGTCACAGAAAAGAAAGGAAAACAGTATAAAGACATGGAATAAAACGTTAATAATGAAGGTCACAAGTGACCACTGTAATCAGCTAATACAATAGCATAGGGAAAATTCACTTCTGTCGTTAAGCTTTAATAAAAACTATTAAAATGCCTTGTTAAAAGGACCCAAAGTAAATATGAAAATTAAGCTGTTGGATCTTGCCATGCACTTATTCAGCTAAGCAAGATAGACCTCAGGAATTGCTTTTACCTGTGGAGTTTTGTTTTTCTTTTTGGAGACAAATTAATCTTAGAGCATACATAAAAAGGTGCTAGAAGCAAGTTTGCAGAAAGTTCTTAAATAGTGCCAGCATAACATTCCAGAGTTTTACAGTGCTTAACTTATGGATGCTGGTTAGCTGACACAATAATATTCTTGGTTGTTTGAAGAAAATTTCTAAATGGTGATGAGAGAGATAACAACATTGGTATACTTTTACTTTGTTGAAGTATTTCCATTTCTTAGAAGTATTACATCTGCTGGGAAAATAACCAAGATCAACAGCAAAGTGCAAATGTTTATCTCGTAGCAACAAAAAACCCCAAACTGAACAGCTCTCCAAAGATCTTAGAGAAAAAGGGATTTTATTTTTAACTGCTTGTAGAACTTTCCATATTCACAGTGGACTAGTTTCTCCCTGGACTGTTTTCCTATATATTTATATATATATGTATATAGAAAATAGATGTATTCTTATTATATAATTTTATACATGATAGAAGTTAGGTAAGTAAGAACAAAAAAATGGAGATTTCCCTCTTGGACAATGAATTACTAGTAGCATTTTCTAATAGTATTATCATTATTTACTCTGTATAGGAGAAGGAAATGTCTTCCTTAAAAAGAGAAGCTGCCTGACTTTACAAGGAAATTAAATATGCCTATAGGTAATTTTTCCATTTTCCAAAATAAAAATGGTTTCTGAAAGATGTATTGTCAATAACTGGATTTTTAAAAAATTTATTAAAAAATATTGCTGTGGATGAACACTTAGAAATATTTAAACTGTTTCTCTTTATTTTCCTCTCTGTAATTGCCTCCCTGGTTATTTGTAGTACATTTATGGTTTTCAGCTTATTGCATCATAATAGTGAACAAATGTCACATTAATTTTGTTTCTTTAATGTTTTTAATCAAACCCCTTGCCTCAGACACTTAGAAGTATCCAAAATGCTTATTTTTTTTTACTTTAGATTAATGTGAAGCTAGATATACTGAAAACTGTAATGCATTGGTTAGCTAATAAAATATCCTAGTTAGAATTAGAAACCATATCTTAAAATATCTTTATTTAACAGTTTGAGGTAACTATATTAGGTATTTAATTTTGGATCTTAAATATTGAAAAAAATTACAGTATTTCTCCCACTTATTAATGTTCCTTCATCTGCTTTCTAGTAATTACCTCTCAGTTCCAGCAGGTTTTAGTTCTCCAAGGTGTGAGAGGCTGAAATGTTAATGGTTATTGACTCAAACAATCAGCCATTTACAAAAGCAATGGGTGCTTTGCTGAGGCCAGGTTTGCACCCCCAACCAAAGGGGAGGAGATTTTTGGATTTGTGGTGGCAAAACCTCTGACCCGCATAAGACAGAGGTTGTGAGCACCCACCACTGCAGGATGACCACAACAAACTGACCTTTGTTTAGATAAACCTGTAGCTCCCTGTGACTTATTGTGTCCCTGAGAACCTCTGCGTGATGTCTTAAACAATCTGTTTTCTGGCCAGATAAGGGAAAAAGCCAATAAGAAGCAGATCCTTCTGAGGAGACGTGATGGCTTCCTTTATGCCAATTCCCTCTGATAAGGCACAGTATGAGAAGCAAGGCAAAACACTGGTCATAACATTAGAAGTGGCCATAAACAATCAAACACACCCAAAGACCCTCAGACTCATTTCTGGAGTCTTCCACCAGAGGACTGTGCATGATCCACAATGTTACATCAGACAGTGTAAACCAGCCCCTGCCCCCCAGGGGAGGTACTTGGGCATCCCCACCCGAACCTGAACATTCATTAGCCCATTGAACTTTGTGTTTGGTGGGCTTCCCCCATGCCAGAAGGATCAAGACTGTGACCATGGACATCTAAATTTGTAACAAGCAGGTCTCATTGCTGGATCCACGGGTGGTGATTTCTTTCCTCTTCACTATCTACTCTTATCCTTTCTTTCTTTTTCTTGTACACTTTTTTATACTTTTATATTGTTATATTTCTATTGATAATAACAAAAACTGGATACATACCTCCTTTCCATTGTAACCAAATTTTTCTAAAATACACCTGCCACAAATACGTATAGTGTCATTTCTCTCTAATCCACCCCAAGGGATCTACAACAAGAACATCACTTACCCCATCTTCAGGACTAGGTCATAACACAAAATTGGGCTTTTTTTCCCTCCTTTCTAGTGGTATTCAACTTGTGTATTCCTCTGAAGGAGGGCATTTACTTGTTCAGCAGTTGCAGTGGACATGCAGCTACACAGCATCATGCTGAAATGAGAACCAGTCTTGAGGTCTGTTTTCTGAACCTTTTATTTGCCTCAACAAAGTTGAATCTTTATTTAAACAAGTTCCATAATTTTGGGTTATATTTCAATAAAATAGTGCAAATGATCAGAAGTTCTTGGGTATCTCTGAGTGTTTTCATTTAGCAAAGATATAAAGAGACGTCTGTCTCAGATCCATTTGTAACATTGAGGGTCCCTTAATCTGTGCCTATGCATCACCAAGATTAGTGTACTGTATTGCTATAACACTGGGGACTGTGAATTCTAAAATAACTTCTAGTTTTGTTCTTGAATTTGCAATAAACGATATTCATCATTAGAAAAATGAATGTCTGGTTGAAGGGTCTTGAATATTTCCTCAATGCAGTGCAAGTGGTTAGATGATTTTCCTCCTGTGTTCACGGTATATATCTTCCAAGTACATATCTTGCAAATTTCACCCAAGGCAGATTTCCACTCATTTTCTTTTCCTGTTGCAAGAAAATTAACTTATCTTTTTAAGTTTTTTTCATGTGCTCTTACCCATTTTGGTAACTCTTCTGGTTTTGATTTTTAATTTCTTATTAGATATTCTTTGACTACCTTCTATATGAAGAAAAATACCTTGTCCATGGGATAAACTGCATTTTTACTTGTTGCTTTGGATTGTTTTTTGTTTTTTTGTTCTGAAATTGGAATGAATCTTAGTTATTGGAGTTATAATGACAAAGATTTTGAAAACAAACTCAACAAAAAAAGTTCAAAACTAAAAATCAGGGCTTTATTTTCAGAAATTCAGGGTAATATAATCAAACAACTTGAAAGAATACAAAAGTCATGTCCTTGGCATGGCATTTGCTCTTCCTAGGCCTTTGTAGATGACTCGGTACTTTTGCAATAATTTCACTATTACTGTGACCCTGCATTTTCCTTATTAGCTGATTGTGTAAAGTTTGTGCAATTATTTGACAAAATTATGTGTAAGAGGAATATCTTCAATTTCTAAAAAATGTACATATGTGACAGGTGATTATATTGTTTGGCATATTGCATAGGCATTTCAGCAGAGCTGTGTAAATCATTGCAGTATAAAATGCAAGGTATCATTCTTGCAAACAGTTGCTTTGGAAAAGAAGACACAAACACCAATATAATTGCAATGTTTCTTGAAATAATTTTCTCCAAAGTAATATATACAATTTTTATGTAGTGCACTGTATAAAAGTGTACTTGTTAAACAGCGTTATTTAATGTACCTTCCAAATCCACAAGGTAGAAGACAATTAAACACTTTTACAACATCTTTCCAAGGTAAGTTAGGCAAGTTATTAACTTCTCTCTGTAGCCCCCTAACTTAAGGCAGAAGCAAGTTAATGAATTCATTTTTTATGATACCTAATACTGAAATTCATTGTAATTTTTGTTAATGAAGAAATCACAAATATCTAGGAAGAGTAGGTTCACTAAATGAAGTAAGTCTGGGACCAAAAGATGATGGAATAAAAATTTTTGCTGGTTTTGGCTGTGGTAACAAAGGTTGATAATAAAGAGATGCTTTTGTTACTGCTGAGCAGGACTTGCATAGAGCCAAGGCCTTTACTGCCTTCTGTACTGCCAGAGTGGCAAGTTCTTGAATATCTCCAGTGAGGGAGGCTCCACAGCCACTCTGGACAATCTGTTCCAGGGCTCAGTCACCTGTGCAGTAAAGAAGTTCTTCCTCATGTTCAGGTGGAACTTCAACAGGGCAGAATGACAAAAGCATGCTATCTTAGTGAAAAAAGTTATTCTTTCTATGGATGGGGACTTGATGACTTTTGATAAATTATGTCCCACTCAAAAATTTTGCATTTGACTAAGTTAAAACAAGTTTTTGCCTGGGGAGAGGTGAAATATACTTTTGATCTTTTTAAATAATGTAACCAATGTTCAAATATCATCTTTCTCTCATTGCACATGGCCACTAGTGCTACCTTAAAATCAACCTGTCTAGCTTGGATGCTAGCCTAATGCTATGCAGTACAAATCCAGGAAATGGTTAGAGACGAGTGATGGCTGGTGATGCATGCCAATGTCCTAACCTGTATAATTTTTATTTAATTATTATATTACTATTGTATATTTAACAAAAAATCAACTTGAAAAGTAAATTGGCATGCTAGCATTATCAGTTTGAAGATGTCTCCTGGGCAGCAGAATTTTTTCAGTCATTACTGAATGGATACTCTAATATTGCCTCCTGACAATTGTGGGTTTTTTAAATTTCATTCCTTTTCCCCCAAGACAAAATGCTTTATTTATTTCTGCAATAAGTTTTCTTTGAAATTCTGGAACCAAATTGACAAAAAATATATGTACCACCTCCCTATTTCATCTCAGTTGTTGTAACAGCATTAAAGCTTTTCATAACTAATGGCTCAATCTACTAAAGTAGATTGAGATAAATAATCAAGATCTCTTAACTTGTTAATGCTCTGTAAGTAAAGCATCTGTCAAAGGAAAGAATAATGTTCTTTTTTGCCATTAATTCTCTTTGGAAATTAACCTCAGAACTCAAATAAAATAAGATGTTCATGTGCCAAGAATGACATATTAGTGGGAGAACTTGGTTAGAGAGAGCCAATAAACTGAAGACCTTCTAGATGTTGCACTGACATAAACAATAGAAATAAGAAAATATATTTATGAGACTCAAGTAAATAAAAAATTATTTTTTTAATAGTTCTATGAGTTATTGGAAGACTTATGAGTTTGTAGGAGGCTAATTTCCAGTACATTTATTTCTTCTTCTTGGCTGACTTTTTTAAGCTAAATTATACTAAAGATTTAATGTGCACTCACCCTTCATTAGATACCAGAAAATGCTCATTCAGGAGAAGTGATGCAAATGTCATATGGCCAAGAAAAATCTTAGTCAGCATATCTCGTGACAAAATCCCAGGCATACACCACTGTCAGTGGGTGCTGGGTCCCTCACTCTGCCTTTATTTTTTTGATGCAATTTAGGCTAATATTTTATTGTGGTAGAAAAGTGTTTAGTATTAATCACCTTTTATCTTATCTGTGTATCTTTAACTCCTGTAGGGATTTATTTGTTTATTTTAATCTGACATGTAAATCATGCAGTTTCCTACTCCTCCATCCCAAAATCTGCCAACATCCCTAGGGAGGGTTTATTATATGTGCAGTAGTATTTTTCTACATGAAAAATAATATGTGTATGTATGTCATGTATAGAACCATCTTACTTTATACATATATTTTTTAATATATCAAGTAGAATCTGTGTAAAGAGCTTGTGCAATATTTTGATTTATTCAGTAAACTGAAAAAAATGATATATAACACAAAATATGATGAGTCATACATATCTTAATGACTCAAAAACAGTAGAGAAATACCTTGAAAAACAACAGCAGATCACCTCTGAACAATGTGAGGCAATTGTATATGCAGCTACCCATGTTTTCTTTGATTAAAAAGTATAGTTTATTCAGAAACTATTTTACCCTCTGCTTAGTATTTTACTATTTGACCACCTTGTTATTCACCCACAAGGTTTACTTTAATCAAAAGTATATTTTTTGTTTTTGAAAATCTGTGAGTCTTTACATCCCAAGATGACAGTGTATTTCTATATGCAGTGTAGTGTGTACTTACCTTCAGTGCCTTAATGCATCCTGGCTTGGTTCTGATTTTTATCCTAGAAATTAATTATTGCTGCATATATAATCATATTTAGACTTTTTTTTTTTTTTTTTTTTTTTTTAATTCCACACCTTTTCAGTTAATTGGTAACAGAGGGATAAGAACAAAACTTAATAAGAGTTAAAAAAGATTGATGGTCACTCACATACAATTTCTTCCTTTTCCAATGTTGACAGATAAAACCCCACACTGGTTTATAGAAAAATGTCACAACTATAATAGTTTAACCAAAATAATTTTATAAGTTCTTTTGCCATTCAGAAGCTCTCTTGATTTTGATTCACATGAAAAATTAACAGCAACTAAAATTAGTAACTCAATGTTGTCCTGAATGGTTTCTTCACTCACACATATGAACTGTTTGCATTCCCTGCTTACTGATTGATTTGCTTATGCTTTGTGCAAGACAAACGGAATGATTTCTGAAAAGCTGGTTAAACTAGAACTCCTCTATTTTTTAAAATTCATTATATGACTCACATGAAAGCTTTTCATAAATTTCTTTAAGCTGAAGTTTGACCCTCCCATATTTTAAAAAATATTTCTATTGTAACGTAGTTTCACACTTTATCCCTCTTTTCTATTCTCTTCCACATGAAAATAAAAATCTAATAGCAATTATGAAGTAGAAACTAGATGATGGTTCATCAGAAATTAACTAATTCATGGAATAGAGTTCCTCATAGTCGAGATAATGAAATATCCTTTTTCAAAGATTAGCTTGAAGCTCGTTTTGTGAGCCTCTCTTCAATGACAAAGAATGTTAAAGGCTGACTTATAGCTTGAAAATAAAGCTAAATGTAAATTTCAGAGTTTTAAAATAAGGTATTTTGAAATTACATCATGGTACATAAGTTACTGTTTAAATTAAGTATTGTTTAATTTTGCTTTCCATTGCAGCATCTTAAAGGTTCTTTTCTGAATGCTTCCATTCAAAGTAAAGGGATTTATTTAAAAAAAAAATATTCCACATTAGAGATGCACAGAAAATTAAATGATGAAGTAAAGCAGATCTTGATATAGCTATTCACTTAAGGGTATGTCCAGGGCATGTCTGAAGGAAAGTCAGTAGGTACATGACAGAGATTACTACAAGGCTAACTCTGTAGCAGTACCTGTCATCTTTTAACACAGCACAGTGTTCTTGCTTCTCTCAGTTGTTATTTTCTCAGAAACTGAAGGGACATTTCTCATTTATATCTTGAAAATAAAAATAATATTTATTCTGAAAGGACTGAAACTTCAGAATATGACTGTAATGTATTACTGTTGCTTTTGATATTCTGAGTATTTTGATAAGATTAATTTCTCTCTCTTATTTCTGCAACATTTCAAAGTGAGAAAAAAAGATTTTAATCCAAAATGTCTTTGAAATAGAACATGCTGTGATGAAATAACGTAATTGTGTCTTTCCTGTATGCTGTGGAGGTTAAGGCATATCATGTTCACCAGAAAACCTGACTTTTTTGTTAGCTTGATACAGAAAGATTGTCATTTTGAGAAAAGCAGCATGTCTTCAATGAACACAACAGCTGCCTTACTTTGGTTTTGTTTTTGCTTTTCTGGTGATCCATAGAAGGTTTGTCTAATCCTAACTTTGCAGTGACCTTGACTCTGTAGGCTAGAATCTTTTGGGTTGATATTTTTTTTTCCTTTTGGCCAGGATTTTCTACCCAAATATTTCTTGTCATAGTGAAATGCTAACTGCTCCTCTCCGCATACACTATTTCCATCTCTCTCTGTCTAGCTTTTCACTGTGGAGTAAAAGAATATTCTGGAAACATTCCTGGGTTCTGGGGAAAATCTTTTGATATTTCAGTGGGAATGGTGGGAACCTCCAAAATTTGTCAAGCTTACTGCAAACCTTAGAATTGTTCTTCTGAATCCAAATAAAACAAATATCCCCAAATATTCTTATAAAATAGAATGTGTTTTAATACCCTTTGTAGAAAGCATGTAAATAATTATTGTTTATTGCCATTATTGTTAACATCCAGTTGCTTTCTAACATCATGGTATGAACATTAATATGATACTTCTTACTGTTCTGGGGAAAGCCAATGAATAAAAATTAAATAAATAAAATTATTATTTGGTAGTTCCTACTGAAGTTATTTCATGTTCTTTAATAACAACTGAGACATTACTTCCCAATATATTTCACCAATATTTTGAGGCTGGTAACAGAATTTTAATTGGTTAAAGTCTAGACTTACGCAATTAGGAAAAACCACAGTATCATATATAATTCAAGAAAAATTAGCCAGCATTGAATAAGTTTCAGTGGAAAAAAAAAACATTGTCATCTGAGATTTAAATGATTAATTATGCAGAAGAAATGCAAGGAAACTGTAAGCTTTGCAGGAGCAATTTGCAAATTGAAGGTGAAATATATTCATTCTGTAATTAATATCTCCATCATAGCGATGAATTCAGATAAGTGATTGGCCAAAATTCACAAAAGGCATTTATGATGGAGATGGAATAGAGGTTATTTCCTCTAGAACTTGACATGTGTTATTACTGTTAGACTAGACAGAATTCATAGTTTATAAGCTATTGTATAATACCTATAGAAGGGATTTTCTGCAGTTATCAGCTTCTTTCTAGTACCCATTAATAGTGAGTTATGTCCCATGCATCATCTTACAGCTTTCACAGTTTAGTGTTAAATTTTACATTTTTTGATTCATGTAAGTTATGTCAGTTTTTCAAAAATTCAGGAGTGTTCTTTTCTTCACGATGAAACCTAGGAGGCTGTCATGGTATTATCTCTGAGTGCACTGTGCATTGTATTTTCTATACAATTTAACTGTCCTGAGACCTAAGAGACCAGTTACATTTTAAAGAATTTTTTTTTATTTACTGTTTTTGCTTAAAATAAAAACTAAACAAGGGCAATATTAAGTTAAAAATGTTGAACAATGATAGTCTGTTTTTCAGGGTTCTGTTCTTTTGTCTGCTTCTCTTAATTGCTAATTCTGCATATGGCATTTATGAAAAAATAAATATTAAAAATTATTTGCTAGGTCCAAAAAAAACTGTGCTAATAGTCTCCCGTAGGCCTTCATTATACCTTATAACTTCATATTATACTGCACAGAGGCATAATTAAAAAATGCCAGAAGTTGGAACTCTTGGATACTTGCTTTTTGGGGATCAGAATGTAGCACAATAAATGACCTAACAAGAGAGCATACCCAGGCTTCTTGTCTGATGTTTGGTTTGAAGATAAGCTATAAAAGGATGTTGGCTCATTTGAGTCCTCTTTGACTGAGTTTCTTTTTGTGTTGGTTTGTTTGGTTAGGGTTTATTTGATTTTTTTCCTTTTGTAAATCTATTGTCCTGAGGCTAAAATATTATGGTCTTTTAGAAAGATGTATGGGAAATTCATTTTGTGCTGTGTTGTGACATTGTTGAACAAAAAGAGGAAGCATTAAATGACTGAATGGTGAATCATTGTTTAGAGGTTTATTTTATTAATATGTTATTATGTAACTAAAGGCCATATTTTGCTAAAATGATGAAGGGTCAGAGTTCGAAGGTAAATTACTTTCCTGTAACTTTTAGGTCACTTCCTGACTCCTGCATAAAAATATCTTGTTACAGAAGAATGTTTCTAGAATGGTATCTATTTAATTTTATCCAGTATATTCCTTTTATGTATCAGTGTATTTTTCAGAAGATAAGAAACAGTTGGTAATATCATTGTGGTAACAAATATGTGTATAAACCTTCAGAACAGTTTTACATTTACATTTGGAGTAATATAAATGTAGCAGTTTCTAAATTTCAAGAAATGAAGAAAATAATATCTGTTGCTATAAAAATATCTAACAAAACAAAAAAAAAATAACACTTTAATTTTTATTTATGCCAGGAAGTGTGCAATATTACAGAAAGAAACATAAAGCTATAGACAAATATACAGTGACTTTTAAGTACTGGTTTGACTGTGTTTTGTTATATTATATGCAAGAATTTACCCTTGCTTTATTTTGACTAAGCCCGGAAAACCAACAACAAAACAACACACTCTATGTGTTAGCTTTCATTTGATTTTGGGTCAATCCAATGGGATTGATTGATTGAGTGATTGATTTTTAACTCATCTGACTTCATAGGTAGTTTTCTGTGCTTGTGCTTTCTGTGTTTGTTCATCTATTTTTATTTTGGCATCACATGTTATGCTGTCACCTAAGCAAATCTCCCTTTCCTTTATGTTGAGTTTGCCAACAAGGTTGCTACTCTAATGAGTACTGATGGTGATTTTTATGCATGCATATTTATGATGTGGGTACTTATTCGTTGGGCGGTTGTCCAAGCAATAAAGTGATTTTATTTAAACTACTAACTGGACATTAAATGATGACAACTTCTTATATTAACTACCAACTAAATTTTAGCATAAGGTATGTGCATAGTCATGTCCTTGGTTATGTATATATTTGCCTGCTCTGGAAACATCCAGTTCTAAAAGAAGACTTGCCTGTAGCTATCACATGATTTTGAATTGCAATCTAGTATGTTGCTATTTGACTAAAACTTTCCTTTTGACAATTAACATGTCTCCTTTTCAGAAAGCTTCATGATTATAGTTCTGCACATAATGTAAGTGCTGATATTTTTGCAGGAATCAGTAAAGGACAGATTGACTTAAAAATGAGACATTCTTTCAGTGACACTTCAGTAGGATCCTTTCCTCAACACAGAAAGATCAGATTTCAAGGTTTAAGAAGGAACAACTATGTCATCCAAACATTGCCAGGAACATTTGTTGGCTTCAGGTAACTTGCACCTGGTGTTAGAGTTGAGTGCTCTGCCCTCTGAAGTCTTTCCTTTCAGATGACGACAGTCATTATTCTGCAGTCTGTGAGTTCTGTGTCTGGTTTGCACCCCACTGAAATATTAAGAGGATGAATTCTAATCTAGGGTGATATTTAAGACCTAAATCCCTACAAGTCTTCTGACTGATATGTCTCTGGTAATGTATTTGGAATAGGGAAGCTGATGATTTCACTAAATTTTCCAGAAAAAAAAAATCTAAAACACATGAATACAGAAGTTAGAAAACAAACAGTTCTGCTCACAGATATTGATGATGGTTTTGGAAACTACAATGAGTTGTTTGACCTTGTATTTTTACTCCTTCCTCAGAGAAAGATATTGCTATTCCTGTAGCAAAGCCAAGGAAGTTTAATACAAGAAAGTTAGGCATTCTACTGGGAGGGGTAGGAAAAAAAAAGATGCCATGTGCAACATTGTGCAACAGCTACATTGTTTAGGCACAGATACAGAATTTCAGTCAATTATCAGCTGTTTGTTCATTTGTTTGTTCGTTCGTTCAAAGTGTAATCCTTCTATTTTATGAAAGCCTGTTCAGGGGCTTTTTCCCTATAATTCAATGTAAAACATGCAGATAAGAGATTCAATTTTGTGATTGGGAATTCAGGGTAAACGCTGATGTTAAGAAAAGGTGCTAACTAACATTTGTTATTTCAGTGCCTTGTTCCTCTGCTATAAGAATAATAAAGGCCATCTTCTGCTGCTTGGTACACATATTTTAACATTAACCTATACAAGTTATAATTTTTTTTTGTTTTACAAAGGCACAAATTTTTCCTCACCTTTTGTTTTCCTTTACTTTTAGTCTAAAAATATGTCAGTAACACTGAAGCTCTGTTTTTACGTCTGGATATTAGACTATGTCTTGATCAATTATATACACAAAGTATTTTATATGCATAGATAAATTGTTGGTTTGTGTGTGATGCCCCTAAAATAACATGCACGAAACAGCTATAACCAGAATCTGGCAGTATTTGATTTGCATGTTTTTAATCTGGTAAAGATCCTAGGCTCTGTCTTATCACTTCTGTAGTATTTTAATGCATGTATTTTAAGCATATGAACTGAAACTCCTGGTTTTCTATCTGAGTTTTGGTACTGAGCAAGAAATTATAGAGAAATCTCCCTCTACCTACTCTCAAAGGTAGACTGGATTACTGTCCTGATTATCTGGAACAGAAATAAGTATTGTCTGAATTATTTGGAAGACCCCAGGTTGATATTCAGTAGGGGACTTATCATTACTGTTATTTTTGGTAGGATGTGAAACATGCAATGCCAGATCACTTTTCTGTTGTTAGACAACTTCCCTGTCTCTAACCAATGAGTTTTTCCTTGTCCAATTATAGATGCAAAAGAAGACACTGAATATGCTTAGGCTTGCTAATCAAGAATCACAGAGTCAGAGTAATTTAGGTTGGAAGGGACCTTAAAGATCCTCTCCTTCCAACACCCTACCATGGGCAGGGACACCTTTCATTAGACCAGGTTGCAAAGAGCACCATCCAACCTGGCAATGTACACTTCCATGGATGGATCATCCATAGCCTCTCTAAACAACATGTTCCAGTGCATCACCATCCTCACAGTAAAGAATTTTTCCTGATATCTAATATAAACCTGCCCTCATTCAGTTTGAAGCCATTCCCCCTTGTCCTGTCACTACATGCTCTTGTGAACAGAATCTGTAAAAGAACAGGTATCTGAATCAGTTCTAACAAGAAAATATGAAATATTTTACAACCACTGCTGTTACATAGTTTTGTATTCTCAGTCAGAACACAAATTCTCCTCCGGTCCCTAGTAAAAGCTCTCCTAATGAGGTGTTTCAAAGTAAAGGAGGAGTACATGCACACGGCTAATTCCTGTAGGAGAATCTATAGGTGAGAACTTAGAAGGAATAAGAAAGACTATTAATGAGACTTCCATACCTGCTGATTGCAGCTGAACTTCCTAACTGCAAACCATCTAAGACCTGCTAGGAAGGAATTGGGGGGGTGATTTTTGTTGGTTTTTTTTAATGTTTTTTCTTTGTCTGACTTGTGCCCTCTATATGTCATTCTCTATGAGATAGGTTCTGTGGAAAAAAAACATTTCCTCAGGTGTACAGCTTTGTACATTGGAAGCTTGACTCATAACAGGGACAACATAAGAAATAACAGGTCCTTTCTTTATTTTGCTTCTTATTTCACTTTTTATCTGCTAGACTAACTTGAAGGTGTACCTCTTGACAAGTAGAGGATAGCACAAAAGTAGCACTTTTCATAATCTGTTAAAACTGAAAAGAGTCAATGTGGATCCTGCTAATTGAGTATGAACAGTTCAATGAATAAGGAGCTTGAAATGTCCCAAAGTCTCTGAACTCAAATGTAATATAGCTACAACATCATACACATGTTGAAATGTAGCATTTCTTTGTAAGTCTGTCTTTTCTTACTGAGCAGGATTATGATTCACTGTCTGTTTTTGTCATAAATATAATTCTTGGCATTATTTAGACTGAAAATGTATGCTTAATTTGATTTTGTTCTCTGTGGAAATATAGTTTCTTTCAATTGTGAGCAATTGATCTAAAGATGGTTAGCATTTTAGCTGTTCTTAACATATCACCATCACACTTGCCAAATGCAAAATTGATACATTTAGTCTGTGTTCTTCCAGATATTTTATCAAGGCAGGAAGGATTTCCTGTGTATTTGTTAATTTATTTGAAATTGCATTTACATGAACATGCTTATTTAACTGTAATGGAAGGACACTAAATCTCCTAATAAACCTGCAGAGACAGATTTATGTGTATGATATTAAGTCAAAATCATGCATCTAAAGCAAATAAGCCCAAAGTATAAAAAAATATAATTTACTTTGGAATGCAGAGAGACATATTAATGTTAGGTGGGAATCAAATAACAAGTTTTTGTAATTGTTTGTAACATTTCTGGTGCAGTTGTTGCTGCATGAAAACTAAGAAATGGAAAGATCAAGGAAAAGAGAGATCTGGTAACCTTCACATAACTATTACTAAGGACATCTTGCAGTGCAGTGGTTTTTTTAGACCATGCAATGTCTTATATCTGCAAATTAACTTTAACAAAGCTTGAACCAGTACTAACAAAAAATAACAAACTGGCTGACTTAAAAAGGGGAAATCCACAGAGTAATTTTAGTGAAGTCAAGTAAAAAATATCTTTTTTCATATTTATTTCCATAGTATTATACAGAAATAATTTTGTCCAAATTAGAGGATATCTGTTCTACCAAAAGGCTTCTGGTTGCTTGTATTAATACAGCTTTATTTTGTAAAAGCTCTGTCTGTTCTAACTGCTAAAGAAATTATAGGCTATTTGAAGAATGTTACCAATAATCCATAAAGATTTGTCTCTAAGGTTGTTGGAATTTTTTTCCATAATTATTAAGTAAACCATAGACAAGTTTTTTACACAATATAGATTTTTTTTTTACATCATTCTTAGTAATATAATCTTTCCTGTGTGTAGACTTCTGTATGAATTATGTTCTGTTTATAAATGGCACATATTTCCATGTCTGTGGATGTTTTCCACGCAACTATAAAATTTTTTAGTTTGTTGTACTGAAATTCATTTGTAGCATCAGAACATCTGTACTCTAAGATACAGGAGTAGGAGGACAGATGATTTATAAAAGCAAAAGAGTTTTAGCAGATACCAGGATGTGCACATTCTGGAATAACTGCAGTGAATGAAAGACTGGATGTTTGATTCTTTGGAACCAGCTACTTAACTTTGGCTTTCAAAAATTGAAAAAATTCCCTGAGTTTTGGTTAAAATGAGATGCCAGAAACCCAAAGAAGTCAAACAACTTTTTGGGTTTTTTCTCTCTAACAATACAAAAGGGAATTTATAACAGGAGTCAGGGCATTGTAAGACATTGCTGAGACTGCATGGAGAATTAAAGGGAATGGTGGTATTGTCAGAGCAGCAGCTGGTATGAACACTACTGAATGGAATGGAGAGGTGATGCTACTTTAGAAGAGTAATAAGGTACTGCTGTGGATATTTTTTCTTAATGCATGCACTGTGAAATATTTTTCTCCTCCTTCCTTTTATTCCCAGTACTATCAATATGTTTCTCCACAGTACTTAGACAGGTTGGCATGGGATCCTCTCCTCCTTTACTACCATCACCTCTCTCTACTATTTACCATTATTCTTTTATGGTTCTAAGAGACCTCTGAAGATTGTCTGGTCCAGCTCAGCCCTGCTCACAAAAGGCCATCTAGAGCTGTTTGCCCAGGACCATGCCTAGACAGCTTTTGAGTATCTCCAACGATGGAGACTCCACAACCATCTGGACAACCTATGCCAGTGCTTTCACCCGCACAGGGCAAAAGTGTTTCCTGATGTTCAGAGGAACCTCTTGCTTTTTGGTTTGCACCCATTGCCTCTGGTCCTGTCACTGGGCAACTCAGAAAAGAGGCTGGCTCTGTCCTCTTTGCACCCTCCCCTCAGGTGTTTGTGTGCATTGATAAGATCTCCCTGAGCCTTCTCTCCTCTGGTGTTCAGAGTTGCAGCTTACTGGACTCTCTCCAGTGTGTCCATGTCTCTCTTGTACTGGGATGCCTAGAACTGACATGGGAATCCAGGCATGTCCTGGTGTGTTGAGCAGGGAGGAAGGATCCCCTCCCTTGACCTGCTGGCAGTATTTTGCCTAATGCATCCACCAGCCCGCTTTGCAGAAAGGGCACGTTGCTGGCTCATGTCCAGCCTCACGTCCAGCAGAACCATCAGGTCCTTTTCTGCCAAGCTGCTTTCCAGTTGGTCAGCTCCAGGCATACACTGGTGCGTGGTTGTTCCTCCCCAGATGCAGGACTTTGCACTTCACCTTGTTGAACTTCGGGAGGTTCCCGTCAGACATTTCTCCACCCTGTTGAGGTCCCTCTGGATGGCAGCATGGCCCATCAGCCCCTCTTCCCAGTTTGGTGACAGCAGCAAACTGTCTGAGGGTATACTCTGCCCTGTCATCCAGATCATTAAAGAAAATGTTCAAGAGTATTGTCCCTGATACTCATCCTTGGGATATACTGCTAACAAGTGGCCTCCAACTGGACTCCATACCTAAGTACCTAGGCCATTCATTGGCATTTCAGGAATAAATAATTAACATTACTGATGTGCATATAGTCATTGTAGAAGAATACAGCTAAGACTTTAGATTCAAACTTACAGAACTTAGGGACATATTAAAATTATTTGCTTATCCAGCAGCTAGCATGTAGTACATAACAATCATGATATTTTGCTGGATTATTTTCTTAAAGGTACATATTCTCTTTAACAAAAATCCCGCTTCATTGTGATTATTCAATATAGTGTATGACTTTTTTGGGGGCATACTTTTCAAACCGTGATTTTTTACATATTTCTTAAGGACTTCTGTAGCTCCTAACATTATAATGTTTTCCAAACATTAGCTTGTCCTCTTACTAAGTGTCTGATGTGGAGCCATGATAGTTAACCTTTTCCAAAAAAATAGAATTTAAGACATAAAGAGAGACCATGATCAGAAGTATTGGCTGACTTAGTGATAAGACACAAAGAATCAGACTTAATTTTTACAATTTTTGCTGTTACTATAGCACATGAAACTGAATGTTAAGCACTTCTTTATATCAGTCCTAGCACTTCAATCAGAAACTTGGAAATAATGAGACATAACAGGAAAGCAACCATGAAATATATCTAGTTCAAGTAACATGCAGCATCAAACAGGTGTAAGTGGCAGAGGATTAGATATGGTCTCGTTCAAAGAAGAATGCTTTCATTGTGAACATGTCTATTTACCCCTCCATTCAGCTCCATTCCCTACAATTTTTCTAGCCACCATAAAAGAAAATATTTTTCTAGACAACTGTTGCCAGGCTGTGACTTAGCCATAAACCAGTCCATCTTGTACACCGAGGAAGGATACTTTCAGGATTGTGTGAAGAGAGATGGAAAATAATTATGAAAAATGTGTAATAAATTGACTTCTTTTCATATAGGCACTAGAATATTTTATGTTAGTTTAGTTTTCTTTATTTACAAAAAACAATTCTGGCCTTTGTTAATTCTGGAGCACTTGAGTTTTATTGTTAGGTTGCTGTGTACAATTTCACAGAGATAAAAAATGTATCAAATGTGGAATAAAACCATGGAAAAATAGGATCATCAGGTTCCATACAGGTCATTGCTAAGTTTGTAGTCTTTACAAGCACCACACTGATCCATATTTCGTGAGGTCATGATGCTAAATAATGTGCTGTCATGCTCCATGTGGGCCAACACTGAGTGGAGAGAATTTCAGTAGGTAGAACAAACATTTGTCAGTAGAAATGCTTAAGAGAATGGGGTCGAATTCCAGATGTTCCTTTCTCCTCTTTCTTATACCTTTTCATCTTCCTAAAAATGCAACTGTTGGCTTATGGGATCTCTGCCAATATTGTAACCAGAAATGAAAAGAAAGGAAAGCATCTCCACTTTACTGTGAGTAGTAGATATATAATTTCAGAGGATAAAACTGCTTACCTTGAAGACAGAGATGGCAAAAAGCAACCCCACAGTCCCTGGTAAGGTCTTTATCTCTCTGACTTTTCATCTCATGGGCTTCTTTTTTTTTTCCCCACCTCAGGTTTCCTTGCTGTGAATTTATTCCTTTCCCTCTATTCTGCCCCTGTTTCTTCCTTCTTGCCTCTTTATCAGAAATATGTTGTTTTTTTTTTCCTTTTCTGGCCAAGAAGAATGACTCCTCCAGCCTCCAATCCTGCTTCTACCACCCTTTCATTATTTTAATGCTCCTTGACCTAATCTGTCCCCATTGGTAAGATTCTGTGACTCAAAGGCCAGCTGTACCCTGTGGAGTTTCACATTCTGCCTTCAAAGCATGAAGGTTGTTTCATTCCTGTGAGAAAATTTCAGCTGTATAATTTTTCCTGATTCTCTGAAATTTAAGTATCATTTTGGCTGAAATGTTTTTAAATGATTTCTGCCCAAGGCAGACCATCAGTGTAGAAAATTTAATCTTAAATAATTTGTTTGGTAAATTTATAAGTAACTAAAAAAGGACTGTTCTAATGGGAAGTATTAGGCAGTGTTAAAAATAGGTTATGATGCCACCTTGTTTTAAAGTCACTGTCATGTGTATGAATAAGTATATGGTTGAATACGTGTTTTTCCTTATATGTCCATATGCTATCAGTATTCATATGAATTTTAAGCAGATGACCATATCAACAGAAACAAGAGTTTGTGACAAATTATGGCTTTTCTAGAGTTAAACCTTAAGTCTCAAAGTCAGTCCAGTTTAAGGGTACAAGTGTGAATTGCAGTAACTATGCCGGAGTAAATTAGTATCTCTCTAGGATAAGATAGGTTCACTTCAGCTGAATAAAACCCTAGAAGAAATATACCAAAATACTTCTCAGAAAAGGGAGCAAGCATACAGTCAGGGTCTCTGACCTTCTTTTTCCTGAATTATTCGATTTATTTTCTTGATTTTAAAATTTGGCATAGTTCTCTGTGTGTGTGTGCATGTGTAGAATAGACTTTTTGTGCATATACACAAATTGTTATTTATTACCAACTTCACATTGCCAATGAGAAAAATGTTAAGAAGAACTCAAGTTTTTACCTTAATATTCAACACTTAATATTCTGCTCATCATCCAAAAAGCAGTCCAGCTTAAAAAAGCTATATCACAGCCATGTATATACATTTGCACATATTTTTATCTCCCTTCATCATAATTTAATTTGTTAGTATTACTAAATTGAAAGTGCAGCTTCCATTCTAACATAATACTTAGCATTCAACTACGGGATCAAAGACTAGATCTAATGTTAGGAGACAGAAGCTCAGTCAGAAAAGCAAGTTCCTTTAACTTTACCTTAAGATCAATATGAGAGGATTTCCCCCAAAGAAAAGAATCTTATGCTTCTAGCTTTGCACAAATAAATGTGTAAACTTAGAAGACAGCACAGATGCCTCCATATTGTCAGTTCCACGTGGATTACTGGGAACTGTGAACATATCTTTATGTAGTGTAGTGTCAAATGGTGGTAGAGACTAGGAAGCTTGAGTTAGATTCTCCAGTGTTCTCCTTTCCTGTCAAAGGACTGAGAATGAAAGTCTTTGGAAACCAGGAGGAGATGGCCACATGGCAGTTCTGATTTTTACATTGATAAAAGAATGGGAAAGGGAGAAGGAAAGAATATTTTATTTTTTCTACAGAGGTTTTAAACATGGTACTGTGTATTTATGAGCCCAAGTACAATGAAAGCAAATGAATTTGTTTTTCTTGAAAGATTAAAAATCTGTCAGTGTAATGAATTTTTCAAAACAACAATTTCATATATGACAGTGAAAAGAGATTCCCTCTGCCCCCAATACTTGCCATTTTAGTGCTTTACTTGTTTCTATCTCCATATAATGTCTTCATGTGCTAGTATAACATGTTACTTAAATGCTGACTTGCTCATCAGCAAAAAGGCTGTGCTTAGGTGATGGGTCATTTCTGTTCCTACTGATGATTACAAATAAGGGGAAGCAACAGCAGGTGGTTACATTAGGAAATGATACCAGTCGTGGTAAGGATCTTGCCTTTTTTTTTTTTTTTTTTGTCATTTCTCCTGACAGCAGCTAAAAACAAGCAGAATAGTTAACAGTGAGCAGCCTAACAATACCCAGTGATCTACATATTTCTGTATTAGATTTACTAATAATGAAATAGTTTTCATTGTTACTTTCTTCCTCACTCCCAAATACATTTTTCAGCTCGTGTTTTAAGGAAATCTGGCTTCCTCTTTTTTTTTTTGAAGAGTTTTTTGCAACCAGAGAAAGTCTCTTATGACAGTTCTTAGATGGAGCAATACTGACATCCATTGGTTTAATCTTATGTGACTATTTGTTAAATCTCTTCTAACTAATGTACACATAACCCTCTACAGTATCAAAATGAAAGGATTGAACTTGATACGATCCAAGGAGGATTGTGCTAAGTCCAATTTGCTGTATTAGAAACATGAAACCAACACAGATTAACTCGATGAAAAGAAACACATTGCAAAATGTGAAGTCCAACTACAGTGACTAAAATAAAAGCAGGCATCACAAGTATCAACTGGGGAAAAATATTAATGGGGAGTTAGTAGTGGTGCTGATTTTTTCTTTTAGAACCTCTGGAAGTGTAAAAATACATAATTTTTTATGAACCTGTCTTGTTTTGTATTAACAATAAGGCAAAATAATGAGGTGTGAGGAAAAATGTTATTAATCTAATAGAAAAAGCAGTTCAATAAAGAAAATAATTACTCTGTTTTCATCTCAACCCTCAAAGATTTTCCCTTAACTTGGCAGCATGTCATTTTTAAATATATATATATATATATTTTTATAAGCACTGCTGTAAGACCACTGGTGATACAATAAAGTGGTTACATTTAATGAAGAAAAACACACCACAAAAAGTGGAGGTGTTTTCAGTATTCATTATTACTACCAGCTAAGCAGATGAGGCTTAGACTTCAAAACCAGAGAGCCATTCTGGCAGCGAAGGGAGGGCGACAGGCTTTCACAAAAAAAGCTTTCCGTTTGCTGTACCCTCCCACCGCATTCACTTGCAAATCACTGTGTATTCGGGAAGCCTGCACTTCCCCGGGCTCCAACCTTCCCAGGGTAAGTGCTGCGGCTCCAGCAGCAGCGCCTCTCTCCCGCTCCCCTCCGAGGAGGGAGAGTGAGAGGTGTGTGTGTGTGTGTGAGTGTCTGTGCACGCTGCGGGTGTGTGTGTGGTGGTGCGTCTTGTCTTTTTTTTTTTTTTTTTCCTTTTTTTTTTTTTTTCCAAATCAGAAGCTCTGAATGACAGCCAGTCGGAGGGAGAGCTCCCCCTTCGCTTTGGTTCCGGACTGTCCAGAGTTAAGTGATGCTGGGAGAAAAAGCCTGAGTTAGATCCAAGTAGGATCAGTCTTAAAAAATAACAGGAGAAAACTGACCAAAAAAAGGACTCTAATAGCTCGTTTTTCAGTTTGGTTGGGGTGGACACCACTTTCTCAGCAGAATAAAAGGTAGGAACCTTTCTTCTTTTCTTTCTGTTGATATTATTAAAATTACAATATTAGGGCAGTATGTTGTTTAATGCAATTTGTATATTTGTTCTACTGTATACAACTTTTTGAATTTTAGAAATACGTGTCAGGAGTAATGAGACAAGGGAGAGGAAATAACTGCTGTGCATTTTCTCCTCGAAGTAAACCGATATCATCATGTGTATTCAAGACTGAAACATTAAGCATTTTATTTTTTTTTTTCTCATAGTAAGCAGGGTCTCCTTTGAGCAGCAGTTTCCATCTGTATTCAGTTCTTGCAAATTCAGCATAGGGGGAACAATTCTAATTGAATTGAAAAAAGCACAATGTTTCATAGTGTAACAGTTATGAACATAGCATGAAACATACACATATGTGCCCTCACTTTCTGTATACCTGTGCAAGTCTGTTGCAGCTTTCACTGTTATTTGTTCTGCCCTGGATTGAATTTCAGAATAATTATCCACACTCACAGAAAATGCTTCTTATGAAGGAAATCCCTGTGGAGAGGGATAGCAGAGTGGATACAGGCAATATTTCAAATATCTGTACGGAGCTATATGCACACAAATGGGAAAAAATTACCTGGTTGGACATTTCAGTAAAGGGGGAGTGGAGGGAGAAGGGAAAACCAGGGGGCAGAAGGGAAAAGGTGGAGGGAGGAAAAATTTAGTCTGCACCTGTGTGAGCATTTATTGTCACTGCTGCAATAAAATCCATATTTGATGTGGTGTTAAATTAATGCAGAACAATACAAATCTAAATCCATGCTCCCAACTACTAACTATTGATGGCATTGTCAGCTGCATAAGAAATCTCCAACAGGCTCATACTGTACATGATACTAGTTGCAGCTGTAAAAACCTAACAGCCCTTCAGCTTAGGAGAATGCATCTACACGTGCAATCAGTGACAAATAGCAACCAGCATTTTAAAACGGACCTATCATCTCTGTTGCTTCCACACAAATGGAGCTGTTGCCTATAATCTTCGTCTTTCATTTCAGTAAAAGCCTCTGTATTATCCCAACAGCACTCCTGTTGCTTTGAAGGTATTTTTTTAATTATACAACTTGTTGTGCATGTATGTGCAGATGCATATGTGTGTGTGAGTATGTGCACACTGTGAGGAAGCAGGTCTGAAAAAATAGTGTCTTTTTTTTTTTTTTTTCTTCTTTTAAAGGTAGTAGGCTTTAAATTTACATGGTGATATTACTGGATGGGAAAAGCAGAGAGTGGGAGACTGGAACACACTTCTGAATCTCTAAATCCTTTTCACATATGCCATTTACTAGGAATATTCTGAGCCTGGTACTAGGATTTATTGAGATTTTTACAGCTACACAAAGTTTTATATTAATTGCTTACTTTTTTAATGTAATAGCAGTCTGTGCTCCTTTAGAGGAGGAAATGAAAGAAGGAACTGAGGGAACTAAGGAAAGCAAGAAGGAAAGACAGCTTATCTTCCTCAAGAGTTGAAAACCAGCTATTTAGAGTCACTATGGACTTATGTCAAGAGAGGAATACTTCTTGGATTATGAACTCTTAATCTGGTTTGGGCCTGAGGGAGTCTTCTCATATTTTTATATACTTTGTTACCTAAAAGTTTGAACGAAGAGGTAATCATTTCTGTAGCAGTTTCTGTTAATTTTAATTCAGATTTATGTCTGGGGTTTTTTATGCGTGGTGTCAAGACAATTTTGTACACTTAAATAGGAACACTGAAATGTCTGAAGAGTGTTGATTATAATGCATATATTTAAGCTGAAAACTGATTCTGATTATTTGGGTTTTTTGTTACTTTGGATAGCATTGGAAAATATGTCTTGGCTATTTGCCTTGCCAACCATTTATATTTATAATACTTTAAACAGTTTGTGGAAAAGAAAATAGCAAAATACATCTTAGAAAGACTGTAAGTAGAATCTTATGTATTCCTAAATTATCTTTCTGGCTTTGCATTTGAATAAATGAGTATAGATACACTAAAACTTCACACTTGCATGTTCTCAATAGACAAAGGATCCGTGAAGAATGATGAAATACTGAAATGTGCTCACAGTAGACACTGTGGCTACTGTTCTTTTTGTGCTTAGTGGTAGTTGAAAAATGCAGCAAAATAATGTTATATGTGAAGGCGAATGAGCATAGGATTAATTAAATTTAGAGAGAGATTCATGAAATACACATATAGACAAGCAAAGCAGTATACAAATTTCAGCTAAGTAATGTAAGTTTTTTTCCTTATTAAATAATTAAATGTAAAAGTCAGAAAAGGTTAATTTGAAGATAGTACCTGCCTCTGATTCTGAGAGTGTAATTTCCTGATCTCAGCATGATTTCCCAAGGAAAGAAATGAAATGAATGAAATAGAAACTGTCTCATCTGGATAATTTTGTGCAGGTGACTTAGTTTTTAGGTCTGCTAACCATATTTACAGGCTGATTGAAAAGGAGTATAATTTTATACCCTATCATACCACTAGGTTGCAGCACTGGTAAAAGGGGTCAAATTAAGACTGAACTACTGTTGAATAGTAGTAATGGGGTGAATATGGGGTTATGATAATATTATTTTAAATTCATTCATTATCACCTGAAATCATGTTTGTGAAAACCAGGGTGTTTTAACTGGACTTCACAGTATGTCTTTCATAGATTTAAAAAAAACTGCTGTTCATTCTTTGACATTATTATTAATTATGTGACTGACAGAAATGGAAGAAAAACCCTGATTGTTTGGGCAGAATATAAGGGTGTAAGGAACATTTTGTGAGTGACTTCAGTGAACCACATGAATATTTATTCTGTATTACCATTGAATTTGCTATGGGCTTTCTACTAACATACTTTTTGATACATCATTTATTGTAAAGGAGGAAAATTGAAATTAGAAAAATAAAAATCATTTTCTTATAAGCAGTTTAAATATGCCTGAAAATATTATGAAGGGTGACTTCAATGCCTATGAGGATGCCATGCCATAGCACACTTTCATTTGCTCTGAATAGTATGTAACTATCAATGAAAGCTCTAAATAAAGGCACAGTTCACTGAAACATTGGGTGATTAAAAAAACACACATGCTGCACATCCTGCACCTTCAAATCTACTAATGTGAACTCTTGATTTTTGAGAAAAACACACCATAATTCCTCTACTGTCCAACTTCTGGAAAAACTTAAAAGCAAAAAGAAAGAAACGAAGAAGCAATGGTATTCTGAGCTCTAAATGTCATCCAAATCTCTCTTTAGGCCAAGAGGAACTACTGTAATAAAAGTGGCTTGCTTTTTGCTCCCTGGATTTACATCTCTTCAGCTTTGAATCCTTGGCATGGTGACTTCCCTAGCATGCCTGTTTCTGTGGGTTAATGACTCTACAATAGAACAACAGAAAAAAAATCTTCTTTGGGAGCTGTTTGTATTATAATTACCAGGCTGCATTACTGCACACGGAAAAAAAAAAAAAAAAAAAAAAAAAAAAAAAAAAAAAAAAAAAAAACACCTCAATAGAACCTGAACACTGGTTTTTTCTTTGCTCTGTTTTCATCTGGTGGGGAGCCAGAACACCACCCAACCAAAGGCTATAGAGCTTTTATGTTCTCTCTACTGGCCTATCAGCCTATTTTTTCATATGTGGGCAGTCTGGCAAATATTTACCAGTTGAAGCCTTATACACCTTTCTTTTTACATGCAGTCTTCCTGATTATTAAATGTCAGAGACAATTACCTCAAATGTGTGTGTGTTTACAGTAGAGGTAAAACAGGGACAACCTTGATCTGAAACAGGGCTTGCATTCTAGCAAGCAGAATACTGCAAAGTTTCATTCTTAATTTTACTCAGCCTTTTATTACTTGACTTTTTCTGCAAGTCCCAATATTGTTTCTTGCCTTTATTAACTTACATGAAATGGCTAATATTTATCATTTTTTTGGTAAAGAAGCGTGTCCAGCAGGAGGCATAAAGCTCTAGTATCATCTCAGAGGTACTTCCCAGCTTGTCACAGGGCATCTGCTCTGGGATATAAACTCAAGTCTGCTATCTGGAAGTGTGTACCATGTACTAACAGGCTGCATCAGGGAAATAAAAAGATTTAGGAAATTAATTTGATATAATGAAAAGCAACATGGGAAGTGTCCTTTTTAATATTATTCCCACATGTACATCATTCTTCACATGATGTTTTTATTTGTAACTTTATTTTGGCATCTCTTAGTTGTAACTCAAAGTGAAAGTTGAACCATATTTAAAACAGTAGGGAATCCTGTAATGAAGAGAACATTTGTGTGTGTTTATGTAAAGGTAATGATTCAAAAATTAATTGAAAGTAGATATTTCCAGAATTCTGTTTCTCAAAAGCTACAACTGTATTCTTCTGTTTTCCAAGAAAACCAAAAAACTCTCTCCAAATATTATCTCATGAAGAACTGTATATGGTATGATATATATGAATGTATGTACATGTATGTTTTATGATTTTACTGTTAATGTTCCATCACCTACCACATTACAGATTGGGTTTATTGTATCACCCTATTGCACTGCTTTGCATTACAACATAAAGAACATGACATACCATCACTTATCCAGACCAGATCATGATCCTTAAAGATGAGTGCAAATCCTCATGAACTTTGCAATACTATAATGCCCCCATTCTTTGAATAGAAGAATGTATACCAATGTAATTTGCAGTACTGTTAGCAAGACTCAAAATGTAGTGTCCTAGAGGATTGTTAATTTTTCTCCCCCAAAATAATATAAAATAAATATATAAGTGAACTTTTTATTGCGTGCATGTGTCTACCACATGTCAGTAGTTCAAATATTTCCATCTGTTTAATGTATGCAAAAATTATTTTCTTAATTGTTATGCTCTCCTAATAGCAAGCACAAATAAAACAGAGATATACCTGTGTCTAGGACACTTACATGCTGTGCATTCTGTCATTAGTTCCTCTAAGTATCACAGCCAATTCTTACTTCCACTGGAATCAAGAGAGTTTTGAACATTTCATATCTTACACAAAAAACAAAATACTTGGAGTAAATCTATGAGTTTTTAAATGAGAACGAGAAAAGACAGAAGAACCCAAAGTATGTGTAATTATTTGGAGGTAATATTGAGAATAGGGGGAGGACGGTTAAGTTTCTTCTGCTTCTCAGAATTCCAAGAAAAATTATCCCCTAAATTCCTTTCTCTTAGAAGTAGTGACCTCCCATTTCCCTGATGCCTTTTCCATGGTGCGTGGAACTGGGAACCATAAATGCACACCCATTTTATTTCTGTGTCACCAGAAAATTATTTAAAAGTAGACATTTAGATTAGACATTAGGAAGAAATTCTTTGCTCATGGAGTAGTGAGGCACTAGAACAAGTTGCCCAGTGAAGCTGTGGATATCCTATCCACACTAGTGGATGGCATTGCTGCCCGTGGTAGGAGGGGGTTGGAAGTACACAATGTTGAAGATCTTTCAGGTCCTGTAGAACCCTGCCCTTCCTATAACTCTAAGATAAAATGTCATTGATTCTCTACATCATGAAAATTATAAGTTATACATTTACTATAAGTTTATATGTGCTAATTAGATTGATAATATTTAATTCTTAAGCCAATGGGTGTTTGTTTGCTTGTTTCTTTTTAAATGTTGAGATTATTCAGAGGATTATCTGGACTTTCAGTTTTTAGAAGTAAATGTAAAACAAAACCCAAGAAAAGTGGAAAGAATAGAAAGAAAAAAACCAACATAATGTGTTTAAAACAGAAACTCTGCAAACATGATGAATTGAAGCAATAGAATGACAACATTTCAGTTCTTACTGCCTTTCCACTTGTAATAATAAATTTGAATAACAAATTATGCAAACACTCTTTTACAAAAAGTGTACATCATGCTATAGATCATATTTTCATTATGGCTACAGATAACTCTTAATTTTTTAAAAATTTCATTTAGTAGGGAGAAGGTTTTTACATGTCAATACTGTTGCATGCTATTTTTTTTTTCATGCATTGTAATTTTGATTCTGTGATGTAAGCTATGGAGAGCTACTAGCCTGCTCTCATGACTTTCTGCTAAAAAATAAAAGCACTGTTAATCAGAATAGTATTAAGTGGTAAGTAATAATGTAGACCTCAATTTATGAATGAGTTAATGGGGTACACCTAATTACTTTGCAGCCAAATCAAAAAAATTTCCTTGCTTCTGAGATTGTAGAAGTAAGACATTTCATTATGACCTAAAATATATTTTAAGATCTGCTTAAGCATATTACACCCAAGTTCCCTAAATATACTACTGCTTCCCACTTCCCATGGCCAAGTTTTAAATAGCATTTTTGTCTTCTAATTCTGTTTCTCTTAGGGACAGTTTCCACAGGCTTTTGGCAGAAATTTCTAGAGTCAATAAAAGAGTGGGATGTAAAACACTATCGTGAGAACCATTTTAGGGAAGTGTGATTGTTTTCCCCTCTGTTGGACAAAGGTTTTTTCTGACATTAGCATGCTGAGATGTGCTCTTTCCCTTGAGTAAGAGTATCGTGCTCATGGTGAAGATAGCACTGAAGCTGGCATCTTGATTAAAATGGGTGAACAGAGTTCCAGGCGTATTAGATACATTTGGTTCTCTCCATTACTTGGGGGCATTTCATTAAGTTTCTGATTAAGAAGTTAAAAGCAATTGTGTTATGTGTTACTGGGGCTACTTTTTTTTCTGGTAGTCACAACTGAATGGCACGTGAACAGATAGAGATAGATGGATTTTCCTCTCTAGTGGTACTCTATTATAAAGTTGCTTATTCTATTCGTTAAAATTTCCCTTCTTAAGTAGTTTCAAACCAAATAATACCCTGATCCATTTGATTAATTTGAGAAAACCTTTCTTAAGGTGGAAAATATATTCTTTGTTTATTTGTTTATATTATTTAGATAGTCTTTAATCATTCTGATGACCAGAATAAACTGATCTCGTCTCTAAAATTTAAGCACAGTATGTGGAATATATATACAGGATAGAAAATTAAGACAAAATCATACATTTCTTCTTTCTATCTTGATTAGCAAGGCATCTGAATCACTCTGAAACACGTGTGCTATTTGTGAATATATCCTAATTGTGGTTGGTTTCCTCTAGTTTTTTATTTGAGTTCAGGATAACAGCAAATAGAAAAGGAAAAAGAACTAAGACATAGTGCATTATATTAATAATCCCATTAAAGTTTTGATGAACATAAATCTTCTAGAGAATTGGAGAATTTATAATGCGACTAAAAAAGGTCACTAGGCTTGAGATATTCTAGATAGGTAGCCTAAAATTTTACGATAATGAAGGAGAAACCAGTTATTTAAGCTATGAAATCAGAAGGGTTTTGTTTTTTTTTTTAAATACCAGTATAAATACATTTCTCTCGTTCCAAGGGTTTAAATGCATTTGCTATATTGTGCTTCAGAACAGAACTTAGAACTTACAAATGAGTTTTTAAGTCTTTACTTCTAACAACAACCACTTAGCTGAGTTACAACCAGTGGTAAAGCTCAAAGTAGTTCAGCCTTCTAAATTACAGAACCAAAACCTCTGTGTTAACAGAGCAGCAAGTTCTTGTTAGATTTCAGCTTATGTACATTCCATTCTCCATAGCTGCAGCCATCAAGATCCAACCAGTAAGTTTTTGTGTTTGTGGGGTTTGAGGTTGTTTTGCCACTCGGACAGGCTGTGAAAGTCAGGTCTAATGGGATAAAAGCGGCCTAGGTGGATCAGCCTCACAGCTGCCAGTTAAACCATTCCAGCTGAATCTCTGGGAAAGCACCCAGGCAGTTTTCCCTTAGAGGTATCCATGACCATTGGGTCATTTTAGTGATGTGACTGGTTCTTTGTTACTCTGTGCATGCAGGTCAGAGTCCATTTCTGCTTCTAGTATATTAAAATCCTTCTTTTCACACACTAAAGAACTAATTTCTGGACAAGTTTAGAAGCTATTTAGTTAACATTTTAGTGCATTAAAACTGGGATATTAGTTATGAGGAAAATAAAATGAAAAAAATGTGATGTCATAATGGCTTGATGACAGGAAAAAAAACTTTAAAGTATTCAGTTCTATCTAAGTTAATGGAATTCATCTCAATGATTCTAATGTTTAATCAAGTGCTGACTTTTGAAGGGTAATCCATTAGTGCTTTACAATATATGAGCTAAAATGAAGTGATGCACAGAAAAAATGTTTGAAGGTAGCTTAATATGTTTCTGTACAATCAGAAAAACTGATGATGATCAGGAGAATACTGACACAAACATATTTCTTTTATAATCTTAACATTTTTCTTTAAAGGAAAAAGCTATAGTGACTTGAAATTTGCTGTGGATTTAGTAGTTTTATTTTCTGAGATGCTTGGTTTCTTTCTGGTCGGAGGTTGTGAACCATTTTTTAATAGTTCTTTTTCTAGAATTTTAATAGATAAATGTGCTACATAAAATAATTGCCAGTGAAGTGATTATGGTTTGAGATTTTTTATCCTACATGGGCTATGGGGTTTGGTTTTGGTTTGCTTTTTTACAGTGATCCACTCCAAGCTGTTCATGTCAGATAGTAATACTCTTCATAAGGGATGAGATTTTGCCGTGGGAATAGAAAAGCATTCATCTGACAATATGATATCCTACAAGCTAGAAATAGAGTTTCTTCAGTTTTCACATTATATACCACACAGCTTTTTTAAGAGCTCACTAAATTTGAGATAAACTTTTTTTTTTTTTTTTTTTTTTTTTTTAATTGCGGTTGGGAGGGAAAATTGAGTGGAATAAAGGAATAATTCATAATTCGTATGTTGTTGAAGTTTCACAAATTTTCCTCAGGGGAAACTATATATACATTGTTGATGGTTTTGGAGTTATTTTTTCTTGTGTCTTTTCAGTTTTTATTAATATACTGGATATGTTTTTACTTCCCTGTCCAATAGCAGAACTATATAATTCTAAATGTCCACAGCTTGTTCTTTGCAATTTGTAGGAAACTTAAGCTGTAGTGTAACAATATTTTTCTCCATTAACTCTGTGGTAAGTCTCTTCATTTCAGTAGTTTGTCAAAGTAAGCAGAATGACAGTCATAACTTGCTAACAAAATTGGAAGTCGAATAATGAAGACATTTCTTGTGCAATTCCCTGAAAAGTTTGTTCAGATGGGAACCTTAGGAATGCAGATATTTTTAATCTTTTGGTGCCATCTCGTGGCAAGAGGATAATTATATGAAACAAAGAGGTAGTCTTTTCCAGCACGTATTTTCTAAACTTACCAACAATATACCTTGCTTTAGAGATATGTATGTATGTATGAATTTTAATAGTGACTGTAAAATAACAAACCAATTCAGGCATAGGACAAAACCAACTTTGTTTTTTGGTTTTTTTCCTTTTGAAGAGCCTGTAAGTATTGACTGGAGAAATCTCACAGAAATTGACTGTCATTACCACATAGAAATAGATTTTTAGTCTGCTGCATTAGATCTCTGTAGCATACTTAACTGGTTCAAGGCAATTGTCAACATATTTTTATTGTAGTAGTGCATTACATCTCTGTAGAATACTTTAATACTTAGCTAGCTCAAGGCAATATTCACTTCAGCATCCTGTAACGTTTAAGAGAAAGCCAGGGTCTGTGATAGCATTCTTGTTTTTCATTTTATTTTCTGGTTTTGGCTTGGGAAAATTCATACCAGCCTGCATCCAAAAAAAGACCAAGAACAGCACAGGAATGCTGTATATTTCCCTGGTATTTTCATTGCAATTCAGCAAAATGAGTGGTTTTGGTTGTGCTAAATGAATACTAGCTTAATACCTGGGGGTTTTAAAGATAATGCTTGTAGGTATCTGCAATCATTATAGAGCACATTCTTGCTCAATTTCTGAAGGAGTTTTCTGTGTGATAATCCATATTTGCTTACTTATCTCTAGCTTCCAGTCTGATGAAAGTTTCTAGATGCAAATATACTATTCTCTGTAAAGAGCGGGAAAGAGACTCAAGATGTCAGTCCTGCTTGTACTTAAGGTGGGGGTTCTCATTCTTTCAAAAGTAAAGATGTTTTTATTATTTTTTACAAAAATAATAATTATTGTAGTCTTGTTCAAATAACATTCAAATATGCTGTAGTGATTGAAAATCAGTGTCAGATTATTCCTTTGTGAGTTATTATAATATCCTCCCAGCTGAAGGAGTAAATACTATCAAACAAAATTAGTAAAAAATTAGAACACTGTTTTAAGATCTCATCTTTTCTTTTAATGTCAGATTATTTTATCATTTGATCATTATATGATCATTTCTTTCTGTGACCAATGACCAATACTTCCTGTGTATTATATGCTTTCTTATTTATACAGAAAATAAAAATATTAGGAAGATAAAAATTCAAGATATCTTTTCTAGCAATTATATAGTAAATATTAAAATGTTAGTTGCTAGAATGTGACTTTTAATAAGTAATCACTAGCTGAGGTACCACTGTGACAAGTTCAGTGTACTACGATAAGTCAATCAACAGCTGAAGCATTCATTTTGGATAGTTAGAGATTGTGTGATTTCTTTGATTAAGGTAAGCTAGACATAAAACTCCCTTCCTATCAGCTAGAATGAAGAGAAGAATCATAACATTAGTGTAATAAGATACAGAATTTCAACAGTTTTGTACAGGTATGTGGAAATGTGATTATTTGCTCCTCATCCCAGTAAAACTCTCTTAACAGTTAAGTATTGAATACTTCTCTCTCTTTTTATATCTGCCTCTTGTAATAGACTTTGCCTACAAAATTAAAGTGGTGACTTAACAGAAGAAAGAGTTGCAATTGCTCATTCCAGTGAATTGACATGATGTGAATTCCCTTACAAGAAAGACAAATCTAATTATGTGTCATAGTTTTGATAGGAACATGGACAGAAAAGCGTGAAGCTTAAGGCCTTACAAATTAAATCTTTAAAAGTTTTCTAGAAAGTTATTTCCAACATTATATCTTCTTAACTTCTTATTCTAGGTTAATACACATTTGTTTACTCATGTCAGTTTAATTTTCTTGCTGTTACATTTAATACAAACAGTACAAAATATTTTAAAGAATATTAAGGAGGCGGAAAGTAAAATTCTGTTATATGTTTTGAAGGGATTTTTTTTACATTTGGTTTAAGGCATTTTTAAAATGTACTTACTTCTAAAATCTTCAGCTAAGGCAGGCAGTATGCTTCACCTGAAACATGGAAGGAGATGGGCAAAAAAACAAGCACAGGTACAGAAAGATGATGTAGCGTGCCATAAGTCACCAAAGAGGAAGTCTCCCATGAGATGAGATTAAGAGAATTTGCAGACAGTGTTACGTGGATAAGAGGGAGGTAAAATCATTTTAAGGGACAAAAAGAGTATGTAGATAGTTAGGAAAGTGTTTTAGAAAGATGAAATAATTCAATCTATCAATGTGTTCTTTGAAGTTAGGGAGGGAAGAGGAAACATGGTCAATTGAAGTGATTCTTCTTATTTGTGGAGCTTCTGGAGGTGAAAAGAAAAGTTAATGATTTTGTGATTATCTTCAGAAAAGCCTGGAAATGTGTACAGGACAATTTCAGAATATGTTTTTGAAAGAATTGCTAGAATCTCCTTATCTCTGTTGTAAAATCCCTTGTATTTCATCTCTGCAAATTGCACCTGTTGAACAGTAGATTTTGCTCTTTCAATCCCAGTGTGCATAATTTAGTTAGAATTTTAGGTAGGTAAATACATTATTTATGCTGGAAACTGTTAGATCCTGTGTAAAAAGGGGAGACTGAAGTGTCTGTCACCAAACTTGTCTAGATGATCAAAAGGAAAAAATGCTTTTTAAAACTGTTTCTAGGGTTAGTCTGTCAGATAAGGTTGATTGCTGATCTGTGGAACTTGTGTATTTAGTGTGTTCTCCTAACTGTCAAAATTATTTATATCTAGTGTGACGACCAGTTAGTCTAAGCAACGCATGCCTAAGCTGTGGCAGTGAAAGAAAAAAATTCATCCTTCTGTACAGCTGCAGTAGTAAATAACTGACATGTTTCAGGGCCCACGAGCCGACAGAGATTTTAAACAAGACATAAAGGTCACAACAGCACAGGTTCCTGACAATCATGGGTGCTGTTCTTACATGCACAAGGTAGGTGCACCATCTTTTCAGACATGTGCAGAAACAGTCTGAATGAGTTTGTAGCTATGACTTTGTCCTTTGGAGGCCACAATACTTAGGACAAACTGGGAAGGGCTATTTAAATTGCAAAGAGAACTGCTAAATTAAAAGTAGTGACGCTGATCTGTAATTTTTGGCATTAGGTTAAAAGATCTTACCTTTGCCAAAGTAAACTTGGTTGTTTCCTTGTGAAGGTAAACAGAGAGGCTTAGGTATACATTGCCTGCAAATAAATCACTTTTTACCTACCCTACCTTTTACAGTGTAGAAATAATTTAAATTGTCTGAGATATGAATATAGAAATAAGACAAAAATTAGAATTATCTCTTATTGGACTGATATGATGAAGTAAACACGCTTCAGAAATAAAACTGTTTTCCTGCAATGGATTTATATCCATCCTCTCTGATGTAAAGCACTGTGAAAGACTGTCACTTTTTGGTATTGTTAAGAGAATTCAGGATCAAAAGGCAAAAGGAATTGTACTTCCTTAAAAATGGGAGTAAAATGTCCAGCCTTAACAAATTTTAAAACATTATTTTTCCCTGATTTAACCATAATTTCTTAATAGCCTCACAATGTCTTGTGCAGGATAGAAACATTTTCAGAGAAACTAAACCCTTATATCTCTAGAAATGTCTCTCTAACAGCATTCAATCAAGTTCTCCAAGGAAAGCCAAAGGAAAAAAAAACACCTTTATCTCCAGATAGTCCAGAAGTCTTTATGATAGTTTTAGACCAGACTAGAGCTCTTTTCTAGCTCCTTAGGTGTTTGTGACAACCGATTTACATGAGAAATTATTGGTGACAATGATCGGCTCTCCGCCTTCTTTTTTGTTAGTCCACATTGCTATCCACAAGGACTTCAAAGATTTTGCACTTCAAAAAGACCACACTAGAGACTGTCTTGCTACTTATTAAAAAAAAAAAAAATCCTGAAGTAGAGTAAATAAGAGTTAATCTCCCTCTTTCTGTGTGTTTTGGTACTTTCTCTGAAAGGCCTTTTGGTTAACAGCAGCAGTCAGGTGCTCTTGTCAATTAGTCCATGCTTAAAGTGCTGGGTGCTTGTTCAGGCGGAAGAGTCATGCATGTGAAGAACCAGGAGACTCAGGGCTGGACAGCACTGCAGAAGCTCCTCATTGTCAGTGGATTTCTGATGCTCTCTTCATAATTCAGGGAAAGAGTTTACCTCCAGGATGGACCTCCTACTATGTATTGCAAACCTGGAGTTTGTATGCAGAAAACCACGGGAGTTTGAAGGCCAGGGTATGTTGATATATTCATGTGCTGCTGTGCAGGGGAGACCCCAGCATTTCTAAAATTATTTAAGCTTGTGTTTAACTTCCGTTACTGTTGACAGGATTTGATCAGATATACAAAGTTCACCACATGTACTTTATTTTTTTTTTAATTCTGTCCAGATATGCTTTGGGCAACTTCTTCCTTAAACAAAGCTGTACCTTGTGCTGAGACTAATTTTGTAGCAGAAAATAAGAATAAAACAGCTCTGTATTCCTGAGGCTAACTTTTTCTAACTTCCAGTTAACCATCAACCTTACATATTTGTCTCAGATCATGCTTAGTAGTACTATGTTCAGAACTTACAATTTTTCAGACACTTCATTGGTTTCCACCCTAATTTTAATAAAAGGGTAATTTTAATTGCTCACATAATTCTTAGGAGGCAGTGACTTTTTTCATAGCCTTTTAATGATGTCCTATAAGTATTTGTCAGGTAGTTGATTTAATTGATTTAAGGACCACAGTGAGCAGCCTGCTTTAGTAATGAAATGAAGAGGACAGTTGGAGTGATTGAATTTTATATAGAATACACGTGATCAGAGCTTGTCCTGGAAGAGAAGTGCAAAATGAGAACTTGTGCTGAGCTGAACTCTCTTGTTGCCTAGGAAGTGCTTAACTGCACTTTTGCCTCAGGGTACATTGAGCAGAAACTTTCACATCCAAAGCAATATACAAAATTATATATTTAATAAAATACTAATAAGTGACCTCACTAAAATACTACAGTGTTGTAAGTCAAACACTGCCAAATATTTTAGAATTATTAAATCTTCCACATAAGACTATAATATAAAATTATAAGTGGAATCAAATTCCAAGCCTTTTTAATACGCATATTTTACTCCTAGAATTTCAATGATTGTTGCATTATCCTTTATGTGTTTCTATTAACAAAATTTCCAAAATTATAAACAGTGGTTTTGTAATGTTCCTTACATTCTAATGTGGCCCAACTCTTACTCAGTTCTTGATCACTGGCTTGCCTTCTGTGCTGTGTGGGTCCTGCTATTTCAAAGTTCCTTTTTTATGTGTCTTGTTCTTTATTTAGGACATGCTTCTTATGTTCATTGCTTCTCACTTCATATTTCCTGTCAATCACGGATGTTTGGCTTTCATCTGTATGATGTAATATAGCAAAATAACAACTGAATGCTTTGAAATTCAATTAACAACTGAGTGCTTTGAAACAATTGGTGCTTGTGAACAAATGGTTTACTGTGACAGGCTAAAAAGAGTCTGAAGTCCTCTGTGAGAAACTTTATTATGTAGCTAAAACATAGAACACTTGTTTCTTAGCATCAAAATATATTAATTTGGGCATATGAAACTTCTGTTGTAGTGGGCTTCTAAGTACTGTCATACCTCTTCCAGGTGTAGCCTTCCTGGGCTGTATCACCAGGATCCACAAAAATTGGTTAAACTTGAGCAGGCCTAATTGGTGCAGCAATGCCCTGAAACCATGTAAGAGACCATATGGCACAGCAGCAAGAAGAAACATTAAGAAATTGTTCAGACATCAACAATCATGTGATAAGTCCCTTTACATCTATCCATAAGACTATCTCTAGGTATCAGTACACAAATACAGATGATAAGACACTATGATACTTTGTATAAGCTTACAAATATATTTTTTCTAGTGTTTCTTCAGTCTTTGCTAATTTTTAAACATTGATTTTATGGTGTACCTTGGTTCTTTTAAGAATACTCAATGATATCATGAGTGTTCATGATGTACAGCTATAGTTCCTGGATAATTTTCAGTGCATAAAGGCTATTATTTATGAATATTTAATTAAAGTCGGTTTTTATCATATATCAGTCATTATCTACTAATAGGTATGTGAAGTAATGGGAGTTATTGAGTTGCAACAGTGTTTGTGCATAGGCACTGACCTCTTATCTATTTGTGCACTGCCTGGTTGTTTGCAAAACAGCAAAGGCTTCAGAACTGATGAAGAGCTTTAGGCTGCTTTTTGTCCATTTAATATATTGTAATTAAAGAATACAGCCACCACCACCATCCCTCCCCCCAAACTATATCCACTCTGCATAATCTGTAGCCCCATTACCTCCCAGAAATATGTGTTATATGGATGATTGGGCAGCACATGAAGACTGCTTAGTCAAATATAAATTAAATCATAATTCCATAACTGGTGGGGCTTTTTCTGTTTTGAACTCAAACAAAACAATCAGTATTCAGCCTAGAGAGGGAGCACTGCTATTACCATTGTAATCAAGTCTTCTTGATCATTTGGGATTATCAAAATTATAGAATACAGTTATGAGTGTATAGGTGTTGAGAACAGCATTCCATCTCAGCTTCATCTCGGAATTTTTCCTAACAATTGGGCTGCTTTACATATAATCTCTGGGCTCTTTCTTTGTAAACACATCCTGGTGGGATTTGCTTATCTCTTCAAAAACCTTCAAAAACCTGGAGGTTGTGTGTCATAATGCTTGGGGAAGGATTGAGAAAAAATTGTTCATGGGGAGAAAAGAGCCAGCATGCCTGAGCTGTGTATTGGGAGGTGAAACACGTAACTCAGGGTACATATGACATAAAGTTCTCTGAAGATGTGCAGCTTTACCCATTTAACACTACACAAGGAGTGAAAAGCAAAAAAAAAAAAAAAAAAAATAAAATAAAATAAAACCCAAAAACATCTTTCTATAGTGTGTGTTGGTGTTGGGCTTCCGGCACTAAGTAAGACCTATGCAAACTGCCAAGTCTAGGTGCTTGAATTTTCTTGTATTTTGGAAGTCTTTCTATGGAATTCTTTGTATACAAATGTTGTTGCCTGTAAGACTGTTGCAAAGATAAGGCATTTGTCAACTAAGACTGGGGAATAGCTCACAGAGTTTGGAAATAACCTGTCCTAACTCAGGTTCATCCCTGTTCACTGGCTACATATTGTATTTGCATTTTTACTTAAGTAAAAAACACATGGCAATATATAATAAAAGAAATCTGGAAACTTTCAGGCTTAATGAAGTAGTTTGCCAGTTTAATAAAATGTTGATTTTTAATTTTTTTTTTTAAGTAGTTTTCTCTAAATTAAGCAATTTGTTTCCTCTGCTTCTTTCCACGACAGTCTCTTTGGAAACATAACATTTTATTTTTGATGCTAAATGATGTATCACACTAGAGCTAAGTGTGATTTGAAATAGCTAAAATATCTAAGGGAATCAAATGTTGTATTGGAGACAGGTCATTCTTAATAGCAATGAGATTATAGTTTTCACACAATTCTTCCTCGTTTGGACAGCGTTTCTTCTGCACGCTTAGAATCGTTCCATCTTTCTTTCCTTGAAGACACAGTGGGTACATAAGCATTAACCATTTTGTGTTCAGGCCCTCAGGCTGTTTCCTGTTTCCAGCGAGGTTAGAAAGTACTTCTGAAAATCCAGTAGTCTAAAGTGACAACTCTAAAAAAGCAAACATAACATGAGATACTACTAAACAAAATATGAGTAAGCATTTAGTTTTTCAAATTATGTTTAATCCCTAGACAGCTGTGAAAGCCAGCCTGCAAATATTACTTATTTTATGTTGAACCTACATTAATGGAACACTTCATTATTTTTGATTTTACAAAATAGAGTCAGTGTGATTAAGATTGGTTCTCCTTCTTTGTTCAGTTATTCTGTGGATGTGAAACATATCTGAAAGTATACATTATGTAATGGCCTTTTATTACTTTTTTCAGTATAAATAAAATGAAGTTCAGGGTTGGTCTTCTGGGTATAGCACTTACAAGATTAAGGATGGATAGAGGTAGAAAAGGAAGTTAATCTCCAAGACAGTCTTAAGAGATGAATTGTACTATGTTAATGTGTGCTAGTTCTGTCTGTAGATGTGATTATCATAAAATTTACCAAAAAAAATTAATTCACTGGGCTGGGGTTTGTGTTTTGTTTTTCTTTTTCTTAGTTACAAATCATTTTAAACATTACTTCTTGCACATTCAGTAAATATGGATAACAGATTAACCCCTGTCCTGTTTACTAAAGTCTTTTATATTTCTAAGTTGTAACCACTTCTGCCCTCTCACATGCCTTTGTTTCTATAATGTAGCAGCACCAGTTTGTTCACTTGTGCCAGGACAGTCGTGAGAGTTCCTCTTTGCCTTCTCCACACCTCTCTTAAGGTGTGGTGTTCAAAATGAATTTATTATTTTAGCTGAACCCTTCCCATTGTTGCTTCAGGAGAGAAGATATACTTTATTTTTCTTATAGGTAGTAATCCTCCTTATATATCAGCGTTTTTTTTTTTTAATCCAGATGATGCCGTTAAATCATATTCAGTGATCTTTGCCTCACGAACATTAAGATGGTTGACATTTAGTAATTTTTCTCTGTCCACCAGGCATGATAATTATTCAATCATAGGAAGAATTTAGAGAGGAATTGGAGTGGAAAATACATATTTTTAATCAGTGAATGAATAATTATTCTGAAGCTGCTTCAGCCAATTCATGTTCTATACTAGTAGTAAATTCATTTGGCCCACGCTTTGAAAACCTGTAAATTGCAGTGAACAGTGTGTGGTCCTTGAGAATGCCTGATTCTCATGCTGAGCTGGTTTTATTTTATCAACATGTTAATGTGCTGCTGCTGGGTTGCTGGGTTTTCTGAATGTCTTATTACTGAGTCATCCCATAACTTAACAGTTGCCTTGCTTACAGCTGCACACTTTGTCCAGTGTTATTCCATCCCCTTCAGGGTGAGTTTACATCACTTCTCACCTAGAAACAGTTTATGGATTTCCTCAGTGCCTCATGTCTCTTGGTTGTAAAACATATTGTAACACAGCTAATAGGATTGCAAAGGGTGGCCATTCACATCTTAATTCTTCAATTAATCTTTCCTGTTTAATGCAGAGATCATAACATCTTGTTGCTGATATAAGTTGTATTAGCTACCTGCCCTACATTTATTTGTAAAAAGAATGCTGCTGTGGTAACACACTGCATTCTCCACCTTCATTTTACCTGTAAAACACTGTCTCTCCACTGAGTATTAAATCAAAATTTTCAATCTTGCTTCAATTCCTAATTCTCTTACAGAATTATTTCATCCTAGATATCACTGACCTTTTTTTTTTATGTGCCTTGACTTTGTCTATTTTACCTCTTTCTTTGCCTCTTATTCCTTTATACTTATATTTATAAATACAATGTATTTTATATTTTTGCTATGTTTTGAATGATATTACAGTGGCTTAGCCAAAGTCTATTCTTTACTGAATTTTCTATTCCACTTTTGCACTACAAAAGCTTATGTTTGTGCCATATAGTTTCTTTCAAAAATTACTCCTCCTTTGGTCTTCTTGTCTTTCCTGCACATAGTATTACCATAATCTTCCAGTCCTGTGGGACACTGCACCAGCTATTATGCTTATTATGTGGTTTTGAACTTTTAAAACAAAAAATGGTGTGATTTTCTTGGTTTGCTCACTGCGCTTTTGTATAATACACAGATGTCAAAGATGTTAGATGCCTAATGCAGTACCTTCTTCACCCTGCCTTGCTATCATCTGTGCTTTTTACCCTTCTTGCCCCTAGACTATTGTTATTTATTCTATCTTATATTCCTTTTTCCTATCTATACCTAACTTACGTGTTTGTGTTAGCATACCCCTGTTTCATCTTTAGAATCCTTTTTACTAAGCTAGTACATAATTTTTCCTTCCTTATTCCCCTCCAGGGCCCCTAAGAAAAAACATCATCTTCATTTAATAACTCAGTGAAAAATTTCCCCTAAGTGAGGAAGGCAAAGAAGTCCAGGTGACATAATCAACCACAGATTTATTTCCAGAATATTGTTCTATAGAACTGGAGGTTTTTTCCTAATGAGAAGGTTCCCTATAAGGTAATGAATAAAAGGAGTTTGTTAATGAAAACAGTAAGATGTTTTTAAAGATGTTGATACTGTGGAAAAAGCTTTCATACCTTGAAATGGATGAGCATTTATAGCAGACCTCAGCAATTTACATAAATAAAGCTTTTGGAGGGGAAATTAAATTGGAAAAGATTATGGAACAGGATTTGGAAAAACCCCAAGGCACAGAGACATTGAAGAGGCTGCTGTCCAGTTGCAGAGCAGATGGAACTCACATGCAGCACCTGTCAGGGCTGAGGATGCAAATGACAGCAGCAATGCTGCTGCTGTGATCTGGTTGCTCTGTGACATGACTTCTTGCTGACCTCATTGTCTGTCAAGGGGGTTTGACATTTTACCTCACTAGTTGCCAGAAAGGTGCAAAATTTTCAACAGTGTTAGAGTGACTTTCTATCACATTCAGTGTATGGACCTTTTTTAAACACCTTTCTCTCTCAAAACTGGTGTACTTTTTGTGGTTTTGGTATTTATTTTCTTTGCTGTCATAGAGCTGTCTGTCTTAAAGAGTTCCACTGAGTAATGTGAAGGTGGGATTGCAAATTGGAAGGTTTGTTTATAGGCACTGGAAGAAATTACACCCGAGTTCTTCAATCTTCACTCATATAACAGTTATTAGAGAAGAGATACCTGTTTTACTCTAAAATAATGTTTTAAGAAGAGGGAGGAAGTCATGGCTTGACATTTTCACTAAGTTTTGCTAATGTGTATATATATATTTCATAATATTCTACTTCTGTGCTTCTCATCACTGAGAAAAAAAATCCTCATAGTTTCTTTCAAAATCATAATGTATACTTCAATTACATTATCACATCTTCCTCTGAGTAGCAGCAGTGAATATCTTTAGCAAGTACTCTTCAGTCACTGAAGTAGCTGACTTTTTGTTGCTGAAACTGAGAAAAAAATCCTTTACATTCATGTAGTAATATGCGGATAACACTGTCACTGACATTAGATTCTTATGCTAGTCTGCTTTTCTCAAACAGCTGTTTGGAAGAGAACTAAAAGAAACACCAGAGATAAAAAGAAACTTTGGGGAAAAGAAAGGATAGCTGTCAACATGTCAATGAAAATCCATTTTCAACATATAGGCTAGAGCAGGTAACGTGAGTGACACCGGATGGAAATTGGAAAAGTCAACACAATGAGTCATAAGAATAAAAACATTCATTGGGATGTATTGCCATTTAATTTATGTGACATTTACAGCCCTCCTAAGAATCACTTTTACTTTCCATTTGGAGCCATTGATCCATTGGACCTTAATAAATTGATGTAGGACCCCAAGTAGCCTTCCTCCTGTGTTTGTCTAAAATCCTAACCTTCTTGTAATTGCTTGCCTTACTGTAAAGTAAGCTATAAATGAAAGTAGGAAATTTAAAGTGCTCAGCATTGCTTCTTCCTATGCTGACACTAGCATTGGGTGTATCCATTTTTTCTTGGCAGGTGCAAAAAATGACATTTGTAGCAATATGACAGAGATCCAGTCTGATGCAAGTCCTTCAGAAGTGAGAAGCTGGATGCCACCCTGTAAAACATCAAGGCAGATTGGATAAAATAGTAATTTTTTATCTACTAGTTAAGTCATGGTATGCTTTGGATGGAAATGGATTTGCTTCCCCTGGAGTGATTTTGATAACAGGTGGTCAACATTTCCTAAACTGACAATTCCTAGAATTTTGTTGTGCAGAAAGTGTCTGAATATATTATAGTATGTGTACTCTTGCAGCTGTGTCTTTATGGATTTATTTCTTACCCAGGTTTTAGACAATAGTATTCACAGAAGATGGGAGATTCAGATTTTTCTGATGACTTTGTAACCCAAGAATTGTAAGGAGAGTCTACTATATACAGACACGTCTATCACAGTTTTTGATCTTCTATGGCATTTTCCTCCCTGCAAGTGATTTGAAGAAACCTGCTGGTAAAAATGCACAGATCATCTGGTTCTTACTATCCCTTACTCACCCCTAAAGTTACTAAAGAGTAACTTTATTGAAGATAACTTCCTATGGGGGGGGGGGGGGGGGAAGGGGGATGGATTTCTGGCTTAAACCTTGTAGGCAGTAAGCACCACACAGCTGCTCTGTCACTCCCCCTGCTGTGGGATAAGGAAGAGAAAGGAAAGGATCAAAGTGAGAAAATTCACAGAAACAGTTTAATAGGGAAAGCAAAAGCTGCTCACACAAGCAAAGCGAATGAAAGTAATTAATTCACCATTTCCCATGGGCAGGCAGGTATTCAGCCATTCCCAGGAAAGCAGGGATCCATCACATGTGGCAGTGGTGACTTGGGAAGACAAACAACATTGTTCCTGATGTCCCCCACTTCCTTTGTTTTCCCCCAGATTTATTGCTGAGCATGATGTCACATAACATGGGACATCCCTCTGATTAGTCAGGGTGGCCTGTCCTGGTTTGTGTCCCCTCCCATCTTCTTGTGCACCCCCAGTCTACTCACTGGAGGGGTGGGGTAAGGACCAGGAAAGGCCTGAACACCAAGCAAGTGCTGCTTAGCAATAAGGAAAACATTCCTGTGTTATCCATACTGTTCCCAGCAAAATTCCCAAAAACAGTACAATAAAAGATACTGTTAAGAAAATTAACTCTATAATAGGCAAAATCAGTACAATGAAGAAATGAGTCAAGGGGTTCCAGTATGTTATGCATCCAGTGGGATTAAGTGGTGAGATTTCTTTGCTTTTTCCCATAGCTGAGTAAAAATTTTTTAAATATTAATCATTTTACAGAAATACTTCATGTTTCTCCAAGCTATTAGTTTATAGGGACAAGAAACTATAAGTAAAATATCTCAGGTATATGCTGCATATATCTCTGTATATTTCAAATATCCAGATTTGAAGGGGTTTGCCTTCAAATACACAGAATTATCCAATTTCTGTTGTTCTACAAAGAATAGCTTTATTCCAGACAGTTTTCTTATGTATCTGGATGGTATATACATCATTATCTTTTCATTTATGAGACTGGGATGGAAATACATTTATAACTGAACAGACACTTTGAGAACGTTGTTGATTCTAAGAATTGGAATTAGAGACTTATTTTTTGCAGTCTTTTTCATTTTTGATCTTTAAAAGGAATATTTCACTTGCTGTTCTAGAGATTTGGTAAATTTAAAGAAAATATTCTGTAGAGAAAAATGTATAGATACTGCTTAGGACAACATCACTCATTCAGAAATGATATCAAAATACTGTGTATAATATAGCACAAGGTAGGATTAAGTCCCTGTAAAAACATTTTAACACTTTAAGAAGTCTTTAACTTTAAATATCAATATATCATTAATCACCTGTAATTCTTTTCAGTTTAAAAAAAAAGACTGTTTAAAACCACCCTGAAGTTACATTATTAGCTGTCCATATTTTAGTGAAACAGTCCCTTGTTCTAAAAAAAAACCCTCAAAAAACCTAAAACCCAGGGACTAGATGGTTATTGACAGGCATAAATTATTCCTATATACTAAATTCCTTGTACTTCTCTTGTACAATTTTTATTCAGTCACATTAAATACAAATAAACAGGACTTTTTTCACACAGAAATATGTTTTGAATTCTAATTGACTTCTGATTCCAATTAAACTATAAACATTTGGTTTTCAATTATAATAGTAATTTATTCATCTTAGATCCAAAATAGAAAAAGACAGAGAGAGGTAATTAGAAACTGTTGTAAATACTGCATGCATCATAAAATAATTACTTAAGTAAAACCACAGAATTCACAGTACAACAGGTATATTGCTATAAATCATTGACTTTTACTGGGATAAATGTAATCCTAATCTGTTAGGAAAAATATTGACTTTCTAGCTAACCAAATTTGTGGAAATGTATCATTTTAATTAAGACTGTCTGTTGTTTAACAAAGGAAGTAATTGGATAAACCTATACAGAATGAATCCATTTTTCCTTTGACCATGAGAGTTACCCTGCAATTGTAATACAGTATACCTAAAGTGTCAGCAGCCTGTTGTAAGCTTGCTAGCCAAACGTGAGAACATATGCACTATTTGGATTTTATTTTCTGGCTGTTGGGGGTGCAGTTAGAGAATCATTGGAGCGAAATATCAGGACTCATTGTCACTTTGGGTATGGTGTGGACAGTCAAAGACTCTGCCTGTCAGAGCCTCTTGCAGCTTTGTATTTTCAGTTTGGACTAAAAAGATCTGTTAGGCAAGAAACAGTCTTGCTTGATGTGACATGGGACATGCAGGGCTGGTCAATATTGGTTGAATAGCTAATATTGGTTGCGACTTTATGAATGTCCAGCGGCCATGTAAAAGGAATCTGTAGTGATAGAAGGGAAAAAAAAAAAAAAAAAAAAAAAAAAAAAAAAAAAAAAAAAAGGGAAGAAAGGAAAAAAAAAGCCAGAACAAATTAGCAGAGCTGATTGGAGGGCACTTATCAGAGAAACTGAATAGAAGTGAGTTTCCTTGAAACACAATATTGGAAAGAATTAACAATAAAATAGAAATTAAAAAGCAAAACAAAGTCTTCAATTTTTTTTAGTTTTTCACTTGGTTTCCCTTCAGAATATTTTTTCTACCTTCATATAATATTCCAGCTACTATACACTTTGCTGAATAAGCACCCTATAGCAGCAAAATTTATACATGCACACACACCTACATACACAGAAACAAAATAAACAAGCAACTGTACCCAGAACTGGAAACTTTAAATTTTATCAGCTATCTAACCACCTCTCAGATGGCACTCACAATAAAGCCTTTGCCATCTAAAGAGCTCCAGTATTGTAATCCCAATTCCAAAACCATTCATGGAATTATCTCACAGAATTCAGATGAAAAAGAAACCAGCTAACACTAAAAATCTATCAAAAAGCCTAATTCTCTCTGTACTCCTCAAACATTGCTTTTTTATCTTGACATAGTGTTACTCCTAGTTACTGATTATTTTAACAACTAATTAAGGACCATTAATTTGCTTGTATGACTATTTACTTCATTTCATCCAGACTTCAATTTTATCCAAAAGCAGAATTTCTCCTCTGTCTTGGCTGAAAAGGATGAAAACTCTCCATCTGATGCTCATTTTAAATAATACACCAATAGGCACTTTAGGTGCTGTGTATTACCTGCCAATTGGCAATTCACTTTATTCCAGTGTTCCAACTTAAAAGACTGGTTGACCAAAAGCTGTTGTGTTTCAAAAAAGTAACATGCGGTCAAAGTAAACTAAGTTCTCACCTCCAAATCATTGTTTTATGAATGCCAAAACCAAAACAAACCAACCAACCAAACACACAAAAACAACAAACCAAAACAAAGCTAACAAAAAAGCCCCCTGGAATAGTAGAAAATTACTTTTATTGTCTCTCTGTCATCTATCCTGCGGGCAATCTCTGCATACCACAAGAAAACATCTCAGATAAATTCCAAGGTCTGGGTAGCTTCCCAGGCATTCTCTTGTTTTCTTACCCTTACAGCTCTTTTAAGAGCAAGTTTATTTATAATTACATGGATTATTCCAGGCTTTCTTAAGTCAAATCATTGTGTCCATTCATTTTCAGTTGTTCTGGAAGATCTCTACTTTTCAAGTCAAAAAAGTATGCACACATACCACAATGGGCTAATCATTCCTTTTAATTTATACCATGAGTCAGACTTTTTTGTTTGCTATTTGGTCCCTCTCCTTGCAAAAGTCATTACTTTGGAATATCTTCACACCTTGCACCATGGGTGTTGATACTTCATTGCTTTCCGCTAAGCAAGATTTGGGGAGATGCAGAGCGCTGGTTTTCTCTACAGTCTTTTTTTTTTTTCTTCTCACTTCTCCACTTTGTCCTGTTTGTCAGTATGTGTGCTGCTAAACTATTGATTCTCCAGACACTATGAACCATGCTTAGAACTTCAGGATGCAACCCCTCATGAGCTAGTGACAAACATCCTCCTGAGTTTGGCTTATTTCTCCCATGTTCTGAAGAAAAGGGCTGCTTGTGCTTATCCACATAACTTCACTCAATACTCCATCTGACATATAGGTTTCTTCATTTGGTTCATCAAAGCAGATATTTTCGCCATGGATAAGAAGATTCTACTTGTTATTCCATTCTGTCCACACTCAGTGGTCCACACTCAATTATGTCAATGCTCTATTACTTGAGTTTTGCAGTTATAATAACTTCAGTGTATTTATAGCTCTCCAGAGCATAGCTTTATCCTACAGGCAGGAGCTTGCTATTGTTTTCTTGTCTACCACACGTCCTCCTTTCTGAGAAGGCAAATGATTTTACTTGACTAATAGTAAATCCATTGCTATTCCTATATTAATGACCTCATCAAGCAGGCTCGGAAGAGGGTGCACAAGTACAGGATACAGAATAAAAGCCTCTCTGAAGAGGATAAATGAGAGACCACTCAGTATTGTACCTTGAGACTTCAAAGGTGCAATTTGCTTTCTTGCCTGTCACATACTTGCTCTGCAATCTCAGGTGATATAGAATAATAGAATAATATTTTATTATTGTGTTCTGTAGAGTCAATAGAAAAGAGTATATTCCTTTTCTGCATCACAGATGAGCAGTAATGAATGCAATAAAGATTGCTGGTGTTGCTGTAACTGTAATGATCCAAGACATTACAGATAAGGTATAACTCTTTTAATAATGTTAAAATATTTTGCTAGCCTATCTGGTTGTATTTGATAAAAAGGAAACCACAATCCAAAACATTCTTTCAAGCATAGAAGCCCTTTCTATTTTCTATTTTAAAAGTGAAGTTTATACAGAATTTGAAGAATTTTAATTAGATAGATCTAATTTTAATTAGATAGCTATCCATTGCATTAGTTCTGTAAAGAAAAAATGTATATTCATATATATTTGTCACCAATGAAATAGATTGGTATGAAAATAGTGTTGTAGAGAATAACAAGAGATATTTAGCTCTCAAAGGGAAGAGAGACTTAGTCAGTTTATAACCTGCAGACATATAGAGGTTAAAAGGGAAGGGAGAGAGAGTATAATGCTCAGTAAAAACAGAAATTCATTCGAGTTCATTGTTTTTGTCTTCTAGATGAGTTTTGAAGTTCTGTTCTAGGTTTATCTTTGAAAGGTGTTGTTGGTTACCCTTGAAAATCAGGAGAGAAAGATCAGAGATGAGATGACTGTTTTGAATAAAATGTCTCTAGTGGCAGCTGGATGTAGCCCTTAACAACTACCCATGCAAGGTCATTTCCAGTGCAAAGTTGTTGCTGATTTCCACCCATGTATTTCTCAGTAAAGCAAACAGCAAAGAATGTGAAACGTGTTACATTATGGGGAGGAAAAAAAAAATAGAATTCAGTGATTTAGTTCTCCAGAGAAGTGTTCTTGTTGGGAAGAGTTTCTCTTCACATTATTGAGGTGGGTATTGCAAGTGTTTTTCAGCACATTGCTTTTTTTCCTGAAATAATTGTCAAGTATTTGTTTTTTCAGGAAGTGTTCTCCATAGATGATACCCGGACAGGAAAAAGTAGGCATGTCCTTATTTGGCTTTTATCACAAATTCAGTAGCTCTCCTCCGGCTATCTCTGCAACAGTCCAATATTATGACGATTTCCTCAGACGCTGTGGTCAACATAAAAATAAAACCCAACATATAGAAATCCAGCAAACCACCTATATACATAGATATATATATATGTCTATGTCTATATATCTATCTGTATAGCCATCAAACATGAAAGATGTATTGAAAGAAGTTCTAAAATACAAACATGTTCATAAATGTCAACAGACTTGCCCAGTGACTTTTGTTCAACTGACTTTTCCAGCTCAGCTTGGTAGTCCAATAGAATCTATTGCATTGGCCTAACCTCTTGTACCTTGAAGGCTGAGACACAGAGATTGTATAAAACATAGTACTATACAGATACTGCAGAAGGCATTCAGAACACACTTGATCAAGGTATGGAACCCAAGGTCAGACTATGCATAATTTAATTTATCTCATCAATGTCTACCTTTATTTTCTTATACAGCAGTGTCAGTGTATGTATAAATTATGTTTTCTGAGCATGAAAAGCACTCTTGAATGCCTGTGTAATTATAGTGCAGTTTTACAGTACACAGAAAAATTCTTAAGTGAAAATTTCCTTGCCTCCAAAGTTTCTAATTGACCCATGTCCATCACAGTTTATCGTGCCCATCTGCTACTTAAGAGGAGATATCCTTTTACAATAAATTTTATTATATGATTTGCACTTTTTTACATTTAATCCTGCTGTAAAACTAATTTTGAAAATATGTCAGATGCAGCCTGCTGTGTACTGTTCTAAAGCAAGAACCATTTGAGAAAAAGGAGCTCTTCTTGCATACCTCATACAACAGATAGTTTCACATTGCATAGGCAACAGAAAATAATATACTGCCTAAATTGAAAGCACTTCATTGTGCTGCAATGCACTGTAGATGGTCTAATATAAGGCACAAATTCTACAGACTATATACATTATACATGTATATATTTATACATATATTCTTAAGAATATCTGGTGTATTCTTAAGAGGTTTCTTGTCATGGTTTGACATTTATAACAGCTTATAGACAAGTTCTAACGGGGGATCCATAATTCCTACTCACTAAAAGTGAAAAAATTATGGTAATTTCATCCAGCCACAGAAAACTAGTATAATGAATATTAACACTCCCTACAATTTTTTTTTTTTTTTTTCATAATATCAGGTCATCCTGGTCCAATAAACTGCAGTTTTTATAAGGAAACTTTTATTTGCTATATAAGTTGAGAACAATGCAAAAAGCCATAGCAGAGTTTCAGTATGCTAAAATAATTATAAAGTAATTAAGCACAAGGTGAAACTCCAGGCATTTTAAGAAATATTTATAGGGAAAAATTTCAAATGCATTTCAAATGTACCTTCTTGTCATTCAAGATTTTTTTTTTCTTCCAAATATGAATTTTATGACATTGTCAATAGTTGACTGAATTTTTCCATACTTACACTTTTATTCAAATAAATGTGAGAAATTAAATCATATGCTTTGACAAACTTTCTTTAAATGGGATTCTCTTGTTAATTTCAGCTGTGATTTTTCGTAAGAAATGGTTACTTCCATTTCTTCCTGACTGCTAAGAAAGAATGTAATCCTTCTCCTATCAGCTAATTAGTAGGAATGTGACTATCCATGCTGCAGGCACAGGCACTAACACAAGTTTGAGGAGCCACTGTGTAGAAATCAATGAACACTTTATTAAATTACACAGTTTTCTAAGCAGGCACAGTCTCTCAATGCCCCAATTCTTTACGCTTTAGTGAACTGGCTCTGCTCTCTGAAGCTGTAAGGTTTCAGCCTGAGCTGAAGATATAAACTCCTGATGAGATTAGAGTGAGTTTTTAGATATTTGGCACGCTTCTGTGCTTATTCTATTTCCCTAATAAGGCTTAGAGTTTGCTGGCAGGTGAAAGCATTGGATAGCAAAGGCTAGGAGATTTAAAATTCCACCTGCACTGAAGGAAAAGAATGTCTTTTTCTTAACTGTTCTGCATTATTCATTATAATTCACCCTGTTCGGGCAAACACTTCAGTACAGGGAGAAAGAATAGTCACCAGATCTAGATATTCAGTGATCTCTCAGGTTTAATTCTTGGCAAAATTCATATTGAATTTTCTAATATTTTTATTTCCAGAAAAGCCATGGTCTTTCAAAGATGAAATGTAGGGAATAAGAAAAATAAAATAGGGCTTTAACAAAACCTTTTCAGCATATTCTTTTGTGTCTAAATTACAATGTGCTAGTGATGTAAGTAGATCTACTTTCACTGATAAATCACTGTTCTCATCCTACTCCATAACTCTTCAAAGAAGAAAACAGCATTCTGGAAGTTGTTTGCTGGTACTCATCAGAACAGGTCATTGTCCTCATCTCCACCATCATTCTCTTCTACCCTTCACCCAGCCATGCTAAGGCTAAGGTTTCATGAGTTGTGATAAGGACTGGGAGAAAACACTCCAAGGGCAAAACAGGCTCAACTTAGAGGTACAAAGTAAATGTACTACTAACAAAATCAGAGGATGATAATGAGAAACAAAATAAGCCCCTAAAAATACCTTCCCCTGACCCCTCCCTCCTTCCGACTGAGTGCAGGGAGACAGGGCATGGGGATTTGGTCAGTTCATCCCCTGAGATTTTCTTCCACTGCTCAGGGAGAGGAGGTCTTCCCCTGTGAGGCCATGGGGTCCCTTCCCACGGGAGACAGTTCTCCGTGAACTTCTCCAGTGTGGCTCCAATCTCACGAGCAGCAATCCTCCCAAAACTGCTGCGCAGTGGGTCTCTCTTTCCATGGGGTGCAGTCCTCCAAGGACAGGCGCTCCAGCCTGGAAGCAAGGGCCCCCTCTCTCCACTGGGTCTCCCACTGGATCACAACCTCCTCCAGGCATCCACCTACTCTGGCACAGGCACCTCCCCCATGGGCTGTGGGTGGATCTCTGCATCCCCCATGGACCCCTGGGCTGCAGGGGCACAGCTGCTTCACTGTGGCCTTCACCACGGCCTTCACCATGGCCTGCAGAGGAACCTTGGCTGCGGCGCCTGGAGCACCTCCTCCCCCTCCTTCTCCACTGCCCTTGGTGTCACCAGGTTGTTTTCCCTCACATGTTCTCACCTCCTCCTCTTCTCTGACTAAAATCCAAAATCTTGTGACTTTGTTTTGATTTTCTTCTTAAATATGTCATCACAGAGGTGCTACCAACCTCTCTCATTGGCCCAGTTTTGGCCAGCAGCATGTCCATCTTCAGAGCCATCAGAGATTGGCTCTGCTGGACATGGTGGAAACTTCCAGAAGCCTCTCACAGAAGCCACCTCTGTGGCCCCCTGCTATCTAAAACCATGCCGGGCAAAAACCCCACAGTATTCAAATGGGTTTGGTTTTTCTTTTTTTTTCATTGTAAGAAGTACTTTATGTTATTTTGGTTGGTTGGTTTTGATTTGGTTTTTTGTTTTTGAAGAAGGGGGAGGGGAGGGGAGGGGAGGGGAGGGGAGGGGAGGGGAGGAAAGGAAAGGAAAGGAAAGGAAAGGAAAGGAAAGGAAAGGAAAGGAAAGGAAAGGAAAGGAAAGGAAAGGAAAGGAAAGGAAAGGAAAGGAAAGGAAAGGAAAGGAAAGGAAAGGAAAGGAAAGGAAAGGAAAGGAAAGGCATAATCAAATACTAAAAAGCTATAACAGGGTTGGGATTTTAGTTGGGTTTTATAATATACGAAGTATAGGACTACCCTCTTTGTAAAAGAAAAAAATCTGCTAGTAAATATGGATGTTTTAGAAGACAGAATGGCTATGGGCTAAAATCACAGAGGATAATTGTTTAGGAAGAAATGCAAGGGATGAATTCACAATGGAGGAGGAAAGAGCTAAATTCACTGTCTGGGAAAGTATAGCAGACAATTTATGGGATAAATACAACTACAAAATCTTACAGAGGGAAACTCAGGGGACTGGCAAGACCTTATCTAAAGGGGAGGTAACCATGTGTCTAGGACTGCATCATTTGATGTGGAAAAGCATGTTATGCTGGATAGCAAGAAAGAGAATTTCAGGTGCTTTCAACCCACAAAAGCAAATCTAAAGACATTTTTGAGATGAAATCAGATAAATGGTAAAGGATGTGGCTGATCTGGAATGAACAACCCATACTCATATATAGGAGAATAGGGTGAGCACTGGCAGCAGTGGTCACTGGCAGCAGTGGCACCAGACATGGAAAGATATAATGAGAAGAGATAATGACATGGAAAAAGAAGGGATAGGGCTTTATGGGATGGAGCTTGAAAACATCTTGAGAAATACTTTGGTCATACCAGCTGCAGGCAGCCCATTTCTGAAAGTGGTTTGCTGAGATTGTTCTTCCAATCCTTCAGTCACATCTCATTTCAGCTGCCAACTACCCCTGCAAATATATAGGAAGTTTTACTTAGTGCTTAACCTTAACCTAAATCAGTGTGGCTGTGATTGAAGTCATTTGCTTATCTGTGGTGTGCATTGAGAATAATTTCTTAATTTCAAGAAATGTTGCTAAAAACTACAACCATAGCCCCTTCTTCCTCTTGTTTTCTTTCTGTAGACTGGGTAACTAGGTATAGTTCTTTCCTCAAGAATAGTATTTTTTTTTCTTAAATGTTTTGTTGCTAGCCTGGTGTCTAATAATTTACATGTTATCAATAATTAGATGTGTGCTCAAACCTGAACACTGAATTTAAAATGAGGCTGAATGGAGAGGAAGGATTATTTAATATTTCTTAAGAATTATATTCCTGTCCATATATCTTCTTTCCCCTTGTGCTGATTTGGCCAAATTTAGGAATATATCCTCTGAGAGAAGGCAGGTTACAAACCAACCCTCCCCCACCAGGTTTGGGAAAAAAACTTTTTCCTCGAAGGAAAATGAAAGAGATAAAAACTATTTATTTAACAAACACGTGGGAAATGGATAATAATGCTAAATAATAAAATCTCTCGCTGTGGAGAAAAAACCTGGGAAAGTGTCAAAGTCCTCCCTTTGGTATCCTCGGAGCTGGGGCATGGCCCAGGGCCAGGCCCTCTGTGCCCGGTGGAAAGTCCTCCCGATGTGCTCTGACGTTGAAGCAGTCCAGCAGAGAAGAAGGGAAAAAAAATTGGAGTCCCAGGAAAACAAAGTTCAACTCTCCAGAGGAAAAGGAGCTGAAAAACTGGCCAAAAGCTGACTGGAAAGTAAGCAAGCTGGGTGCTTCCCTCCGGTCTCACTCTCCTGCTGCAGCTGAATGCCGAGAGCCATCTCTATCTCTGTGTCCTCGAAAAACATGGAAACAAACTGCAAAACTCTTTTGAAAGTTTTGTTGGGTTTTTTCTCTCTCCCCTCTCAGGCTCAGTTTAAAGGCATAGAAAGGCATAAAACTAATTTCTGGGCATAGAGCAGCAATAGGGAATACAACATTAAGACACCCCAAGACACCCTTTTTTTTTTTTTTTTTTTTTTTTTTTTTTTTTTTTTTTTCTTTTCTAAGATAAGTGATAAAAAAGTTCACTATATTGGGATTGTTCAGAATTATTATACTCTTTCTCCATTATATTCTCCAGAACTGTGCCTAGGTAGTTCTTGGGGGAGGACAGGGTTAAAAGCAGAAGAATGGTGAGGAGGATGGTAAATTCCCTCAAGTGACCTTGCAACTGGGAAGGCCAAGGCCTGGAGAATAACAGTGTAGGAGACCCCCCATATAATACCTGCTGCTGTTTGTCCTCTGTCAGTTTTGTGAAGCAGAAGTTCCATGTAGAGATGATGTACGTGTTTTGAGAGATTTGGAGACACTCTGACAGACGTGCTTTGGGAGACGTTTCTCTCCCTGTTTTGGGAGAGAGATCAAAGCAGAGATCATAAAAAACACAAAAAGCATGGTGGTAAACTAAACTTGCACAGGCCCTTGATAAATATGTGCAAACAGCAGGGCTGCTGTCCATCAGGATGGACTGAGCCTGATGGTGCCTGCATTCCCTCTTGGGTGCCTCTGCCCAGTGTTGCTTCAGCATCCTCTGGTTAGTGAGTAATGAAATAACTTTACTCTTTGCGTTTCAGACATGGGTTTGTGGTTGTTCCAGCTGCCTGCCTGTGTTGACTCAACACAGTAGTTCATTGTTATGTTGTGCAACTTATTATGATCTGTCCACTTTTTTGCTATATCCTGCAAATTTCAGATAGTTTCTTTAACTTTTTTTTTTTTTTAATATTTTGATTTTTTTTTCTTTAATTCAGCAGGGAGGGTTTATACTCTATAAATTTTAACAAATTAACTCTATACTTGTTCATTCATGTCATGCAGAAAAATGCTGGGTAGCTACCCTGTGAAACTTAACTCAGTATATATAATCAAGTAGGAAAGAGTAATCTAGAAGGGAGAGTAGGGTGCCACACATAATGGAATGCTCAGGGTACCTCACAAGGTACAGTATAAAGATTCAACTAACTTCTGCATGTTCACAAGTCACCTACCATTTTGTCACTGCTGCATGTATAACCTCTCCCACAAAATTTTAGCGACAGAGGTAAATTTAGCTATCTATGTAGAGAACTGCCATAATAGTGCGATACTCTCAATGCCATACTGTGAGAAAAGGTGTATTCACTGTATGTAGAGAACTAAGAATTATTGTTAGCTATCCGTGTAATCTGATTAATACACAAAATCCTCACTAATAAACAGTCAAAATTGTTATGCAAGATAACTTACTAATATCTTCTGCCTTTTCTCTGGTGTTCTACTCACCCTTTGAATGTTCCAGTCTGTCTTAAGCCTGAGGGCTTCACTCTTCCTTAAGAAGACCAGGGAAAAATTTTGGTGAGGCATTCAGAGATTTTTACATGGTGGAGGACTATATTCTTCACAGCAGGGGAACTGGGAGGAGTGAGTTTTGATACCTTCTTCCTCTTCAATTTAACATCAGCTTGGAGCTACATTTTTCACGTTTTTGATTTCTGTCTGCTTAACTAGAGTTTTGGATATCCAATTACTGAACTACCAGTGGGACACAGATTGCATCTTTAACCTTCCACTTTAAATTTAGTATAGTGCATGTTCACTTGGGTTTTTTTAAAAACAATTAGGATTTTTAATACATAAGTATTATTAAAAATAAGACATAAGGTATGCTTATATATAGTCTCTCTGTAGCACAAAATATCAACTTTTCTAGCTAAAGTTGTAATGATCAGTATTCCCTTTTCCTTTTTTTTCTCTGCTTGTTTTTCAGTACCTTTCTCCCCATGAATTGTGAAAATAACAGAAAACACTCCTTTGAGTCAAGTAGTTTTGATGTTTGGGAAATATGATTAGTATTACAAATTACAGTACCTGATCCCTGAAATGTTAATTGTTGGGGTTTTTTAATTTAGCATTGAACTAGGTATATTCAACTCAAATTTCTAACCAGATCAATGGTTGCACGACTTCATAAAGAAGACTGGATTATAAAGTTAAAAGGTGTAACTGACAATAACTGCAAATTCCAGTTGTAATTTAATAACTTGAAGTGTGGTCACTGTGGTGTGCAAGGGTTCTGCTGCAGGCTATGAAATAAGCAGCTTATTGACAATTTACCAATTATCTTCTTAGTTCAGAACCAAGCAATTAAATGATGAATGACTTTAGTTAACTTCATTGGGATATAATACATAAAGTAATGAACATAAATCTATAATACAAGGAGTGATGAGATTAGAATCCATTAAGAATTGATCATTTGACAGAGCTAATTTGTTTGTTTCAAATACTACGAAAATTCTTCATAAAAATGTATTGTCTTCTTTTCCCTTAAGGAATAGCTTCCACCAATAGGCTACACATACAGAGGGAAAGATTTGTTGTGTTTTGAGTTATAGTCTCTTGCAAATCTGTCTTTTTAAACTACTTGTTTCATCGCATGATGCTCTAAAGCATTAGAACTTCTGATTTTGATAAAGATATAGGAAATAAATTAATACAACTAAATTATTTGAGTTGAAGGGTCTTCTGAGACTCAGTGAAAATACAGCTTTTTCTGCACTTAGCTGTCTTGCTACTTCTACTTTTACTAGCTTGTTAAATGGTCCCTATTATTTTAAAATGTAGCCGGAGGTTTGAATTTAATTTCTGACATCATAAGCCAGGAACAAGAGTTCTAATGAAAGAAAAGAGCCACCTTAACAAGCTGCTTAATTCAAAGGAGAACCAAAATGGTAGGAATTATGTCTCATGGCTGATGGCCATAGGAACTTTGGCTGTAGGCTGAAGGCTGTAGGAACTATGATAAAAGGTCTGCAGACTGTGGTAATAAGTCTATACCAGTGGCTGGAGAGGGTCCAAAAATTTGGAGAAATCAGATAGAAAGTAAGAAAAGTTTCTCACTGTGGCTATATAAGAATAGCTCTATTGGCATCAACTCTGAGAGCAAGAACTAAACAGGAACAAAATATGCTCTACTTACTTCCAGTGTAATAAAATTAAATATTGTTCTCCTCATGAAATTCCAACACAGTTTAACCTAATTTTTCAAAAAGCATCTTCAGTTCCAAAAATATCTTTCTTTTATACAAACATAGCAAAAAGGATTGAAAGACAAGATTAGAGCTGTGAGGGTCTCCCAACTGAAAGAGAAATGGAGAAAAAAGGAATGGCATTGCATAAATATCTTCCCTTAAACAAGCTTTTTGAAATGTCACACAATTAAAATTCAGTTCAAGTTTGACCAAGGTCAAATAAACAACAAAATTCTTGTTGGCAGCTATCCCAGGCAAATTTTTTGTTGTTCAAATTTGCTTTTCACAAGAGAAATTTACTAAAATTTCTTTATTAGAAAAAATTAAACAATCTTATTAAAATTAATATTTTAAATTTAGTTCTGCTGAATTCCAGAAGCAACTATACATGAATGCCAAAAAATAGACAAAAAGAGGACATAATTTAATATAGAAATAACATCCTTGGTGTAAAAGTTCAGTCTCTTGAAACAGTAAGTGGAACTTTGACATGTGCATCAGTTAAAAGAGTTCATGGTCCATCTTATACAGCTGTTAAATCTCATGAGTTTCAAATGGCATGAAGTATGTTTTAGTATTGGATAGAGGGGTTGCATGAAGCAATATATAGTATTTTTCAAATTTTGCTAGAAGTTAAAAATCAGATTAATACATTTGGAGTGGCATTAAAGCATTTTCTTCTAGGTTTTGCGAGATATAGAAGTGATCAATCTGTGGAAAGTACTGCCTAATGGTTTTTAAATTGTTACCTGAAAGCTAATGGTGATTAACAGCTTCAGTGATGATTGATCCATCTCTTGCATACTGGAAATTGTTCCAAGAAAACTCATTAAAAATAATAACTAATAACAAAAACCTGTATAAACAAGAGCACAAGTTGGGCACAATGCTCTTCTGTAGTAATTTTAATGTAATTTAGAAGGATATTACACAGAAATATGAGCATTACACAGGAGGATACTACACAGAAATTGGACATAGCTGATAGATTTCTAAAAGCTTTATTTTTCCCCCCCCCTTGTTTCTTTTCTATTGTGGCAAAAATTCAAGAAGTGATCATCAGGAAGAAGAGGTAGAGAGAAATTTGAGGAGAAAGATTGGTGAAATAGTTTCATTTAGAACTATTTAAAGGTATTTTAAACTCTTTAAATTATTTTTGAAAGGAATACTTGAATCCAGCAAAACTATTAAAATTCTTCTGAATTCTCAGACCCTCTCCTAAGATAATTTTTTTGCCAAAAGTTAGACAGTTTTTCAACTAGTTTTCCAGGGAATTAAAAAGAAACAAAAATGAACCAAACAAAAACACCAAAAAAAAACCCAAACAACAAAAAAAACAAACAGATGAAAAATGTTTCTTCCTCCATTGATTCTTCCAGCACAGAATCCAGATATGCAGTGTAGTACAGAACTCAGATTTCTGTTTAATTTCTGTAGTTATATATTAAAAGGTTTCCTTCATCTAGTTGTCTTCAAACTTTTCCTTTATACAGTGCTTTTTATTTGTTTAGTCTGTTTTTACTTTTTTGCTAACTTATTTTTAGAGGTAAATGTTTTGCTTTAGAGTAGACTACTATCAAACTCATCACATTTAAAGCAGGCAACTGAACTCCAACAGGAGTCTCAAAGGAGGGAAAAGGCCTTGCTGGTATGTACATCCATTAAGCAGCTGTGCTTGCCAAGTCCACGTACATTAGCTACTTTTGTAAGTTTAACAAATTTCATCTGAGCTTTCATTCTGCTGACCTAATTTAACAAGAAGGAAATTCAATAAAAACCCCTAATATTGAAGCATTATTTCCCAAGAGGCATTTAACAACAGTTCTACATCAAATAATAATGTGTGGATAATGGAATATATGTACTGATGGGACAAGAAAGTGAAAAAAGGAAATAAAAAGGAAAAAAGCCCCACCCACACAAAAAGAGAAAAAAAAAAAAAAAAAAGTAAACTCTATATTCCCTTTTCAAAAAGACCCAATAGTTTTCCAAATTTTAGGGAAACTGAGAGATAAAATTTCAACTTTGAATTTCTTATGGTTTTTGAGACGAAACTTTTCTAATTATCTTAGAATACATGTTAACCCTCCTCTCTCACTCAGTATACCTTTGTCTCGAACACAAGTATGAGTTGAGATAAATAATTTCCAAGGTAGAGGACCACATCTCCAGTTTGTACATGCTGATATAATTCAGCACATGTTATTAGTAATTTATATTAGAATGGATTGTTCTGTGTAGTAATCAAAGTTCCCAAATCAAGTAAACGTCAAAATTTTAGGAGAAAGGGAAAAGGGGTAAATGAAATGGTACATAACTTGGTGTTTATTTAGACCAGTGGAAATGGGTATCTATGTGTTACTAAGAACTGACTTGGGGCCAAAATCCTTAACAGCAGTGGCTTTTAGAAGTTGTTTGGACTTCCAAATGCTGGGAGAGAGGGGAAAATGTTCTCCTGAGTGAATACAACTTGAACACAACAACTGGTTCCTGAAAAGAATCTGTTCAGTTATTAACACACCTGTACACACAGGCACAGAGTTTTTAAACTATGTCACTTCATAGTCTACCCACTTTAAAAATCCTGACATTTTATTATAAGCTCTTGTAATCAACACAGGCTTACTGGAAATAACTTGAGTAACACATTAATATCAAACTGAAACACACAAAGAATTTCCAGAATTTTTACATATACCTTCTTTGAAAAATAAAAATATTTAAGATGACAGTGAATTACAGTATAGTGTTTTGCAGAACACGTTACTTACCTATTTAAATCAGCAAAGAGGAAAAAAAACCAACCCAAGCTTATTACTACTTGAGTTTTTTGCCACATGTGCAAGAATATACAAGGAAATGCAACCACCATCCATGGTTTTTTATGGATATGCTAGAAAGAATAGCAAAATGACCCTGGTTAAAGTTTGCATAACTTTATTTATTTATAACACGCTATTTAGATGAAAAATCATAGGTTTTTATGATTTACTGAAGGAAATAATTACCAAATGGTCTCACTAACAAAAACTGCAACTATTTAAATTTTGGGATAGAAGTAAAGTGAAGAGAAATTGTCTAATTTCTCTTGCTGAAATAACATCTCATGGTTCCATTAGATGAAGGAAGAAATAAAATAAAGCAAAGCAAAGAAACAAAAGTGGAGACAAAAAAAAAAAAAAGGTGAGCTGGGAGAGGCTTGCCTTTTCCGTGTGATATTTCCCACAATGAGATTAAGTTCAATATTTCAGGATATTTGGAAAACCGGCCCTCATGTTTTTAAAAATGTTTCCTACAGTTTAAGGCTAAGCTCACATCACTCCATATTACAAGACCATCTGAAGACCTTTCTCTGTTTAAGAGTTTGCTTCTTGTCATGTTGTAGTTCTTCTGATGCATATGATATTCCCTTTTACCATTTAAAATACCCTGGAGAACTGGTGTTTTACCATTTGTAATTTCTAAAACTACTTTATGTTAGAGTTTCATGTCTCTTGATAATAAGATTAATAAAACACTGGAATTCTTGTAAATGAAATTGGGTGGAAAACATTTGAAGCAAAGGCAGCAGTATTTAATGTGTAAGTTTCAGCAATATTAATCCACCAGTCTAAATAAGGAACACTCTTGTAAGTTTCTAAATTGAAATTTTTTAAATGGCACTCTTACTTTTTTTTTTTAGGAAGTATTCTGACAGCAGCTACCTAATATATTCAGTGTTCTCCCTTTATGGATAGACTTTACATTTCTGACCAGGTTGCTTTCTATGTCATGTTTTATATGAAGGGTACAGTAGCAGTGATGTTGGAGACTAGTGTTTGAATGCATTTCAACTTACATCGTCTCTTCTCTATTTACTTTCAGGATTTGTTTACTGTATACAGTTCGGACATGAGCTGCTGGAAATTGCTTGGCTGCAACAGAAACTAGAGACATAAAAAATAAGAGCCAAGGAAAACAAAACCTTACGCTCCATTGCCGACTGGCTTGAAGAGCATCAGCAGTGGAGAACTATGACAATACAGCAAGTCCTATTACTTCTGCTGCTCTGGATGTGGCTGCCACATCCCTGCCATACAGAAATGCTGTTCAGAAGGACTCCTGATCTCAAACCCAAAACCTTTGGAGGACGTGCTTCAGGGAATGATGGGAAAGCAATTCACCGCCAGAAGCGAGGCTGGATGTGGAATCAGTTTTTTCTTTTAGAGGAATACACAGGATCCGATTATCAGTATGTTGGCAAGGTGGGTTTCTCATAAGGTTTTCTGTATAATTTTCAAGTGTTCTTATCTTTCCACAGAAGCTTACCTTCTATGTTTTATTCTAATGTGTAAGGAGCAGATTTCCAAGCAACATATATACTGTTTCTCCTACTAGAATCACTAACTTAATGTTGCTAGTTAGAATTATTGATAAATAGTTGAAGGAAACAAATGAAATTAATTTTGACAGATTAGTTTGTTTCAGCACATCATACCGGCCAGCAGCCCACTCAGTATGTCTTTGTTATCAAAGTGTAATATTTTATAAATCATTATAAAATAATTTTCCAACTCTGAATATTTCATGTTTCATACAAGATATTGCATCTCTTTCTATGCTCATGTTTGAGGAATGCAACCTATTTTGAAGAAAAATATTCTTCCTCTTTACCTATCCCTGAAAATCATTTAACTTCAGGGAATAAAGTTCATTAGCAAACATATGATACAATCACATGGTTAGGAAGTGAACTGCAATAGAAGACAGCAGAATGGCACATGTGACTGCATAGCTTACTAGAGGTGTACATAAAGGACACTGGAAGTGTCCTTTAAATTATTTTCTGTTGGTGTTTAGGTTTTCCCATGTGATTTATTGAAAAATATATAATGTATACCACCATAATAATATTCAAGCAGGTACAAGATATTAATTCAAACTGGTAATTTTCTTGAAAATGAAAGGTAGTGTCAGCAGTAATGGTGCAACTTAGGATCAATTATTGGTTCTAAACACAGAAATTCAATTTTCTATAAAGCAGATTTTCAGTATTTATGTGATTTTGAACTTGAAAAATACTACAGTGAAATTCTGACTTTTTGAAAATCATGGAATCACAGAGCAGCTGGTTGGAAGGCATGTTTGGAGATCACCTAGTCCAGCTCCCATGATCAAAGCAGGATAAGCTTGAGCGTCCTCAGGACTATGTCCTGTCAGATTTTAAGTAGCTCCAAAGGTAGAGGCTCCATAATCTTGCTGGGCAAACTATTCAAGTGTTTGACCACCCACCCAATAAAAGGTTTGTTCCTATACTTAAAGGGAATTTTTTGTATATCACATTGTGCCTGTTGTCTCTTGTCATGTTGCTGAGCACCACTGAAAATAAACTGGGCCTGTTTCCCTCACTTCTTCCCAACAAGTATTTATATACATTTATAAGGTCTGTGCTGAGCCTTCTCCAGGCTGAAAAATCTCAGCTTTCTCAGCATCTCCTCATATGAAAAATGCCCTAATTCCCTATTCAACTTAGTGGCTATTTGCTGGACTCCCTCCAGTAGTTCTTTACTTCTCGTCATGTGGGAAGCCCAGACCTTGACACCAAAGTACAGACATGTCTCACCAAGGCAGAGGAGAGAGGAAGGATCATCTCTCTTGATCTTCAGGTGATGCTTTTCCAAATGGAGCCCTGATGACCTTTGCTGCAAGGGCACATTTCTGGCTTCTGGTCAGCTTGCTGCTCAAAATGACACCAAGGTCACTTTGCAAAACCACTACCTAGCAAGTTGGGCCCCAGTATGTACTTCTGTATGTGATTATTATATCATAAAACATTTTGCAGAAGAATTAAGGACACTGGAGGATTTGTGAAAGGAAATGCTTATTAAAACTTAGGAAATTTAAACACTACGCAAAAATTCAAGAGTGCAGGCTTATAAATGAGTAAGTTTCCATTTTTTATTTGTTGCTTTGAGTCTGTAATATTAGCACTAGCATTTAAATAATGCAACCATTTCCAAAGCATGTTGAGAGTCTTGTAAATAGCCCCTATATTTATTTCATACAGTTCTCAAGTGTAAAGTCAGGACTCCCAAGTGTTCTGAAGCAAGTAGGCCAGTTCCTCAGTCTGGATCAGATTGATAGCTTACAAAAGTTGACCTTACCCACAAAATAAAAAGGGTCACTGTATCAAAACACTATACTATTGTAGTGAAAATATATTGCTTTCAGATGTCCTAGGAAATAAACAGCTTTCCAGGGCACTCTGAACTTCATATTATTTAAGGACCTTCAGAAGCATGCTGATTATTTTTTTTCCTATTGTATTATTTTTGAATACTTATGATTTAAAATCACAAAGTGGGAGTGGTGTTACTTAATTTTCTTCCAGTCATAAGTTAAGGAATACTCTTCAGAGGGGAATGGGTTAACACTTTTTAGACTAACTCACCTGCATTAGAAAAAGAGCTGTTGATAAACATCAAACTATTTTGGCTGAGAGAAAATAAGTGTTTGCAAATGTGAAGTGATAAGTAAAGATAAGTAACATGACAGATTAAGGGTACAGAACTGAGAAGAAACTTGATGAGCATTTAAGGCAACCCTTTCATCTATTTTGCTCTGCCTAGACTAAAAGAGTTGTTAATTTGAGAAAGAAAATTTAAAATTAAACTGAGTATACAAAGTTGCCCTGTAGCAATTTTCTGACAAGTTTGGGAAAACACATATAAAATGAAAAAATAAAATACACATATAAAATGAAGAGTATCATAGCATGCTATTTGTTCAGGGAGAGTTTTACACAAAGGAAGATAATGGAAAGAGATATAATTATAAGAGGAATTAAAAATAGATTGTTACATTAATGTTTTATTCTGATAATCCAAATTCTCAAATTATTAGGTATATAAATAATTACAGTTTTAAAATTTTCTATATAAATGTTATAGTATCTATCTCCTTTCCCTTGTTTTTGCACTTACGTTTCCAACAGCCATCTCAGTTCTATACTCAACATATTTCTGGATGTTTCCTTTCACCTGATTTTATCCAGAGACAAAATTATTTTGATAGGTGGGTGACATAAAATGCCACATTCCTGTTAATTTCTCTGCGACACGTTTGAAGATGGTGTTGGGAAATTTGGGAGATAATAGGAGCAAAAGTTAGAACTCAACAATTCATGGCCAAGGACTAAGAGAGAATTTTTGTGTAATTTCTTCAATGGAAGAATCAGTAGCAGGCAGGCACTTTCAAAGGTTCATCTGGGTTTATGGTTTACATATTTTGGTTTCTGAGCTCATGACTGATACAATTTTTCTTGTTTCTTAACCTGCATGTATATATCTGTCAGGGAAACTTGAGAACTGTTGAATATCACAATACTCTCGAAACAAGTGTCTACAATTCAGAATGCAATTTAGGCATTCATTTATTCACTGTTTGGGTCATCTTGAGAATGTTCAACTAGAATAATACGATGGAAATGAGGTTCAATGAATGAATGAATGGGATACATAATCCCATAACAACGGAAGTATTTCTTATTTAAGTCAACTATCCTTGTGAAATGGTGGCAGAGTACATATTGACTGGTTATGGACATTCCCAGGTTTCTTTAGATCAGTATTTATTATTATCACAAGAAAGTGGATGATCTTCCTTTCCTTCATGTAATACACAGCATCCTTAGGGCAGAAATCAAAATTATGTAAGTGATTTTTGTATATGCAGAACCTCAAATAATAATTCCAACTGTATTTCTTGTAAAAGTGGAAGTAATGAAAAAGAGCCATGTTGAAAACCAAACCTATACATATATATTGTACTATTTGTCTTTGAGGTATCTTTGTAAAAATATACTAAAAGAAACTCTGAGTAAAAGTGGTCCTCCTAGTTTCAGATAAACAATGCAGGAATGTTCAAAAAGAAGTAAAAATATCATATCAGAAAATATCAGAAAATACACTTTATTAATATTATGGAAAGCTGATTCATAATTTTTATTTCTATTATTACTATACAGTTCCAAGGCCCATTTATTATTTTTCAAATAAAGTGCTGCAAGTATAAAGTATTACGCATTTTCAAACCTTTCTGAAAACCTTCAATTTACTTTGAGTATATCCAGAGAAAAAAATTCTTTTAAGTCTAAACTTCACTTTCTAGTAGTTTCCACCTAAAGGAAGCACTACTGTGCATCAATAATATCTTAGTACTGCGTGATTCACAGATAAATTCTTTATCCACATTGATGTTCATTTTCTCCCCTTATTATCTCACCAGATCTTGTCAATTGTTTAGTTTTGCAGATATTTTCCCCACTTAGCTTTCTGACACAGATATTGACTTTTTCTAGCAATTTCCATTACAGTAGTTTTATTGCATGAAGGATCAACTGACACAAATATTTCAGTGCTTTGAGAAACTGAAGTTCTTAGTAACACTGCAGTGCTTTTTAGTATCTCAAAGGATAATTTATCTTATATTTGCACATAAATGTATGTAAAATTTGTGTGTGTCATAGTGGAACTGTTACCAGAAAGGATTATCCTGGCAGTATTAACTATCACATGCTTGTAAGTGTAGTCATTATCTTTGATGGTGTAAAGAGCAGAACATGTCAACCTCACTTAGTTCCTTTTCACTTTGAGAATCCCAACACAGACATGATTCTGAGGAAAACACTTAGCAAGCTGTGCATGCATGACACATTTTCAAGAACAGCAGTTACAGCTTTAGTAACTGTCTAGTGACACTGTGGGTGATATACCATGTAACAGTCATAAACGTGTAAGGCAGCAAAGCCACAGATGTTGCTTGTATTTTTCTTTCTGAGGAAGCAACTACCAAAAGCACTGGTTTTGGAGAGGGTAATACAAAATATCATGTTTTGATTTCAAAGGATTCATCATCAGGTGTGACACACAAAAAAAAAAAGATCCCAGTGAAGTGATGCTGTTGTAGTGCTAAGGTGAAGATTTACCAAATCCTTTAAAAAATCTCTGCATTTTGGTTTCTGAAGAGTGTTTCTACCATAGTTCTTTCTTTTGTAAAGACATTTGCTGCTATGAGAGACTAAAGAGTAGGACTTTGAATTGCAAATGCTAAGGTGCAGGCTTAATATTTGGTGTGAAGATCTGACTGAGAGATATAAAATGCCTTTCCTTTGAGGTGAAGGTAATCAGCTCCGTGGCACTGAAGTTCTGCAGAGGTTGAATTTTCAGCTAGAGCAGAATCTTGTGACAGAGATCAATTAAAATGTATGGAAAGGGAGGGAAAATATTCTGCAAACTGAATAAATGAATAGTGATCTGTCAAGGTGAAAAGGGGCAGCTAGTCCTTTAGTAGTTTCCAAGTGAGGTGGTTTTGGTGTAACCCTACTGGAAGCAAAGCCCAAGTTTTTCACAGCTGCGTATCTTCAAAAACCTTATTGAAGATACTTCAGTGTGGTGAAATTGACATTTCAGACACAACAACATTTAGAAATGTATTTCTTTCTCAGCAAGACTTAAAACATAGACTGTGAAGAGGGTTATTTAAGGGACCAATTCATTTCAAGCATATGAAAGATTGCTTTTGGGGGTACATGTGTGGCCTCCTAGATATTTAAGAACAGGTCAACAATGTCAGAGAGAAATATTGCTTTCCCATAACATCAGAGACATCAAAAGCTTCCCGTAGGATTGCCCTGAAGGCTGATTGATTCTTAGTGAGTGCTGAGAAAGGTTCATTCTCAAAGTCTGTTGGGATTCAGTTTAGTAGGAAGTTTATGACTATAACTGCTTAGATTCATTTTCTGTTTGCAAAAGGACTATTCCTTTGGAAACCTCAATGTATGCCAGAGGCTCTGATTTCTTGCTTCATGAAACAGCAGCAGAAGGTAGTGGTGACAAAGAGCTAACCAGGCTGAATACTAAGGTTTTATTCTCATAAATAATGAATTGTTTGTTAGCTACTGTTCTGGATGTACCCCTACAAGACATTGTGTTTTGCTGGATGACACAGAACGGAACTGACAGCTGTTGAAGAATGCAAAAGCTTTTTAGTGTCCATAAGTATTTTAGTGATGACCAAAAGACCCACAGTTGTTGTGTGCCTGAATTCAAAGTCAGATATACTTGTTCAAAGACTGTGGCTTCACAGCCCTGGACAGATGTCTGTGTGTATGCTTCTTTAAAGTGTTGTCTGCTCAGAAGGAAAGAGGGATTAAGTCACTTGAGTAGGGTGTACTGAGGACATATTTAAACCAACTGCTTAAGGGGATGATTCCTACTGTCCAAATTATCCTATGATGTTTTTGCTCAGATGTGCCACATACTGTAAATGAAAGACCTAAGTGAACAATCCCAGTTGCCTCTTAAGACTGGTAACATTTTGGAAAGCATGAGGAAGCACAGAGACCTACAATGAAACTCCAGTGTTTCACAGTGAAATAGTGCTAGAATGGATTACCATCCTTTTAGATTTTGTTTCATGTGTGCAAGCCACATCCAACAGAGCTGAAGGTAGATGTTCCAAAGCAATTTTGCCTTTCTTGGGGAGTCCAGTGTCAGTATTTGTTCTCTCAGTGAGAAATGCTGGATGTGTTGAATGTCTGCTTCAAATTTGTCCTTAAAGATCTAACAGGCAGATTACTTGCAGTGTGCTTTTCCTCTAAAATGGTAAAATCAGTAGGACTGTTTATGCAACCAGAACCACCTAGCATTTCAAGAGCCATGTTTCACAAAATCTGTAGGGCCTCATCAGATGCTGTCAAGGAAGGAAGTCATGAAGGCAAGAAGGCAGGAAGGCAGGAAGGCAGGAAGGCAGGAAGGAAGGAAGGAAGGAAGGAAGGAAGGATATAGGCAAAGATACCAAAATTAGAATGAAAAGAACAAAAAAGGTGAAACAACAGGCTTACTAACACTGGTGTCATTTTATTTCTACCATAGCAGAGAAGATCTGGTTTGACAGAACTGAAAGGCAGAGTGTCCTATATTTTTATACTGTATGACTAGGACGCAAGGGAAAAACATCAGAGCATGCCAATGCTGGTATGGGTGTTAATAGGAAAAAGACTTTCTGGCTAACAGTGTTAATCTAGTTTTAATCAAATGGGAATGTTTTCATTACCACGTGGTATGATGAGAAGAGGGAAGTTCTGTGGGTCCAGGATGCAGCTGCATCAAATCTTCACAGGCAATGAAGTTTGTGCCAGTTTCAGGCTCACATCACATATCCATATACAGGTAATTTCCAGAGGACCTTGTGTCACACTCATGGCAAGTGATTAATTGGTGAATAAAGTGAACCGTGGTTCCAAGGCATAAACCATGCTCTGAGATTCCAAGGCTCCTGTTATGATCCAATTATTGAGAGATATCTCTGGTCAAATTAAGGTGCAAATGAGACCATATGCCTAAGTCAACAGTGTGGATCTTATTTAACAATATAATGTGAGGTAGAAAGATACAAAGAAATAGAAAAAAGAAGCAGGGAGGGGGAGAGAGAAAGAGAGAAGACTATAGTCACCACCCATGGATCCAGTTACATCCTCTTGGTCCTTCTTTACCCTGGGCTTCTTGGTGGTGGGGTCCCAAGCTCATTCAAAACTTTTCAACATCTCTACATTTTTCAAAATAAAGGAATTAATGTTCATTGGCTGCAGTTTTCTTATTCTGTTGGCGTAGCGGGTTGGGTTGGAGAACACCAATTGCTATCTGTGTGTGACCTTGAACAAGCTGCAAACTGCTTTGAAAAAGTTTTGCTCAGTTTTTTCCTTCCCCCTCTCAGGCTCAGTTTAGAGGCATAGAAAGGCACAGGATTAATTTCTGGGCATAGGCAGCGATATGGGATACACATCATAAGGTCACCCCAAGACAATTGGTTAAATTATTCCCTCTCTTCTAATGCCAATTAGTCCACATGCTCAGTCCTTTTCTTTTGAATCAGTGATTTTTTTGAGTTGGTGGGTCATGATCTCCCCCTGCCAGAATTACCTTGTACACAATCAGAGCAGATTCAGCAGAGTTGCTGCTTTTTCTTTCCTTGTGGTCCATAAATTCTGTGTTCTTTGTGTTCAGTATCAGTGATGTCCTCTTCTCTTCCAGTTTTTTTAACCTCCCTACATCTGAGGTAACACTTGGAGAACAGTGCCACCTTTATCTTATCTCAAGTTCCTGCTGTGGGGCTTCTCTTACAGTCCAAGTTTTGGGTATTCATGGAAGAATGTTTGGGTAGGCTTAGGTGGTCATTGATGGTCACACATGCCATCTGTCCCATAACTTGTGGTGGTCTTTGTTTGACCAGTGATACATGTTCGAGCAGTTGCTTTATACAGTTTGCCACAGTGGGGATTTTGGTCCAGATGTGTTAACCAGGATGAGCTAACCAGATCTCCCCTCTGCTGGGCCTGGAGTTCACGCCATCCTGTCACTGTCTTCTGTGCTTATCTCATGGCAAAGTCCTTCCATGGCCTTAACAGTGTTCAAAACAGGCAACTGTGCTCTTTAAGTCCTTACAATTCCAAAAAGAGAAGCAAGTCAAAAAACATAGAAGAACAGTGAGACACTGAATTGCTTAGGTAGACATATCTGTATCTCAGGTAGACACACCTAAATGTGCTTATAGACAATAGTTTGCAGTTAAACACTAACCTTAGTAGAAGACCTTTTTCACTTCCATGGGTAGTTTTAGGCATACTTTGCATAGTTTTAAAGATCGTGGTAACTGCAGGAGGTACAATCAAAGAAGTGGGATATAATGTCTAAAATTAATTTTGCTCAGCTTTCAAGCAAATAATCATTTTATAATCTGTTCTTATATCTCCTTGGCCTCTATAGGACCGTAAGTGTTATACTTAACAAGTTTAAAAATTTTAATGGACTTTAATTGGAATCTGCAATAGATCTTGACAAAAATGAGGTGGTTTTAATTTTTTTCCCTCTACGGAAAACAAACTAAAACAGAATGTGGGAGGTGCAAAGTAGAGGAAGATACTCATGGAAATTTTAAGTTCTCCTAAACAAAGTTATGAATCAATTGAAAATTAAATTAATTTAATAGTTCTTCCTGACCAAAATGACCCTTTGGAGGCATTTTAAAGCTTTCTGTTTCAAGCACAGCTTTTGCATACTAAAATTGGTATGTTTAATTTTAAGGTAAAGCACTAAAAAGTATTTCTTATTTGCTGTCATATTTCAGGGGCATTATTTTGCCCTCCCTTGGCCAGGCTTTCCCCGGGGCTCTCGCCCGCCCGCCCGTGGCTGAGGGGCTCAGCCGTGCCCTGCGCTGGGGCCGCTGCAGCCGCTGGCACCGCCTGGGCCCGGCCCGGGCAGCCCCAGCCACTGTGCATAGGGAATGCCCAGCAGAGGCCCCAGTACTGCCGCTGCCCCTACCCAGGCACCTGCTCTCTATACGATAACATGCTTAGCTCACGTATATTAAAACAGTTTTTTATTATTTCCTTGTCCATGTGTCAATAGTTCTCAGTATTGTAGAATTACATGCTACGTTCATACTCAATCTGCTATGAGTGCTTCACAAATACCACTATCAAAAGAGTGTGGGTGTTTCACTTAATGTATTTCCAAATCCATCCATCTAATTCCTTTCAAGTACTTTACCCTTATGCAAAAACTTTGCAGGTCTACTCATAAACTAATGCCATTATGAGTAGGGACAAGTAGCTGAATATTTTTTCCTCCTCTTCTGTCAAGTAAATGGAAGAGACACATCTAATGGTATTAAGTGCTTCGAGCTAGCATGGTAAATGGAAAACACTGGGAATGTATGAATAGTAGAACCACAGAATCTCCTGAGCTAGAAGGGACTCAAAAGGATTGAGTTCAGTTCCTGTCCCTGCACAGAAGTACCCCAAGAATCACACCATGTGCCTAAGAGCATTGTCCAAATGCTTCTTGAGTTCTGGCAGTCTAGCTTTACCTAAATAATTTAATGAAAACTATCTAGGTTTAATACAAGAGGGAAGAATATTATTTGACTTCTCCATTTTTCTTTTGCACATTTGATACTTGAGTCCCAGCCATTTATCAATTTGATGAGAAGTGGTAAATGAGACTGAGGGGTCAATATGGTTCTGCTAGTCACTGAGCGAGGTTTCCTGCCACTGGCTTTCTTAGTATCTGAGAAAACTATTTTAAAATGGTAGATTTTAATTTTTCTCATAGTAGTCTGCCACTTTGAAACTGATTTCTAAAATAGAGAATTCTCATCTGTGTAAGCACAAACATCTATCAGTTGTTAGGAATATTTAGAAGGAAGACAGTCTAAATTACGGACATACTTCCAGCAGGTGTAAAATCACAAATAGGATACATTTTGCTGTCTTTATGAAGACCAGCTACAGCCCTCTTGGGTGGTTTTCATTTAGTTTGTATCTGATTATGCATTGTACTTAAAACAGCATCATGCTTCAAAAGAGTATAAGAAACTGGGAAATGGTTTAATCTGAACTCTCCAGTTCCTTTCAGTTCAATTTATCTTTTGGTTTTAAAATTGTACCTGCTTGTCACAAAAAGATAGTCCAAAAAGGAAAGAACTGATAAAACTGAAATGATTTATATTCAAAGCCACAACTCAGAAAAAGTAGAGTCCACTTCATCACAGTACATTCATTCACTCAAGGAATTAAAAAACATAATAGAAAAGAGAGCTTTACAAATGTTTGACCTACACCTTATTTGAACTTATAAATGTGTAAATTGTCAATAATTTCAGCAGCAATTCAAAGGCTGATTCTCCTTAGGTTTTGGGGTTTTTTTCCTTCTCTTGATTTTTTTTTTTTTTTTTTAAATCAGATGCAGATGACCTTTTAAATATCCTGTATACACAGATAACAAGGAAGATCTGGGACTAATACTGTGGAAAAATTGGTGACTTGCAACAAAATACCCATGAGGGAGAAAGTTCTAAGAAGTTAAAAGTTGATGTTTACCCTTTTAAAATGTCTTCCTGCTGGAAGGTTTTTGTTATATTTATAAGAGTGTTTTTGTCTTTGAAGAGAACTAAAAATAAGCTGAAGCATGCTAAACCATGACAAAAGACTATAATAGTAAGTTCTTCCAAAGCCTCTAATACCTTCTTTTTTGAGGCAGTAAGTATCTGAATTCCCTGAAGACAGAGTAGGATTTACTTGCAGGGGTAAATAAACATCATTGTCCAACTCATCAGTGTTACTTTCTCAAACAATTATTTGTTTCCTGAGTTTCTCAATAGCTATTTACTTCAGAGCATTAAAGGAGGACAAGACCACTTTGTCCTTTAATTTTACAATATTTTGATCTGTAGCAATTTTAAATGTATAACCCGAGATCAGTTCCTATACTCTTCAAGCCTGAGAACAGAAGCTGTCTTGTTTTTATTTCAAAGATTCAATTCACAGACCATCCAGTTGACTGAAAGGCACGTACAAAGGTACCTTACACATCTGAATACACTTCAGAGCTTAGAAAATTACTAGTGAATAGTTAGGAGGCTTGATATTCTAAAAAGGCATGCTTGAAGAGATTTATGCAAAGAGCTTGATGGAAAATATAAGCTGAACTAAGAAAGATAATGTTCTGGGATATTCATGGTATTGTAGTTTTTAAAACTATGAAGTTGCAACAATTGCTGCACTGTAAACTCAGATGACTGGGCATGCAAAATTTGAGTGGGAAAAGATTCCATACTTGCAAGGACATTAACAGCTGAAGAAAACCTTGGTGCTCAACAGCAATTCTGTTCATCTCCTCTGTTCTCCTTATCAAGGTTGTAGAAAATCTTTGCTTCTTCATATTGGCTTGCACAGATACTCTGTGCCTTTCTTCTGTTTCCTAGATCTGTGGCCTACAGTCCAGTTATGCTACCTGGATTTAGAATTTTTGTCTTACACACAATGCAGACCCATACCATTAACTTTTCTGGTGACATTTTTATTTAGGCAGTAGTGTAGGTGCTCTCCCTGCCTCTGAAATTTTATTCCTTCAATCCTGCCTTTCCTTTAAACGTGCCTAAGTATGCATCTCAAAGCAGTTGCGGGGGAAGACATAAGCATATTAAGCTTACTCTTGGTGTAAAGTTAGGAGTAATCATACTGTCCTTCACTGCCAATGTTTTGGTGATCTGAGGGTTTTTTAGGTCCTGGTTGGGTTTTCTTTTGTTGAGAATGTTTGTCCTTTCTTAATAATTCTCAAGCAAGTACTCTTTCCTATCATGTAGTTTAGAAACTGGTTTATGTTACCAAAGTTCTTTTCTTGGTTTTATTCCTAAAATGTTTTAATAGGTTTTTTTTTTAGTAATTATATGTAATTTAGAAGTACATATGTTACAATATAGGGATTAATAGAATAAATTATACTTGATATACAGAAGATTACAGTAGTAATACAGATTTCTTCTTTCTATATTAAGAACCCCATCCTCTAATGGCAATGTTTGCGTATCCATTTTGAGGTATGACATTTGCTGTAAAGTATGCATAAATTCAAATTTTTGAGGCTCCATGCTGATGATTGTAAATTCCATTATAAATGGTATCTTTAGGAATTAGAAATATTTAAGAAATGTTATTTTGGAGTGAATATAATAATAAGCAACTATTACTGCTTAGCCAATCTTGGATAGAAATTATCTATCTTAATACTAAATTATTAAAATTATATTGATATTTTAAGTTTTGGTAGTGAAAAAATTGACTAATGCAACTCTGTGAGAGGTGAGGTTAATTGGGAGAGAAAAAGAGAGTTCTATTTTTTAAATTTTGCTTTAATGGGTAGGAATTTAAAGAAATGTCATGAAAATCCATTTTGAGAAAGGAAACAGGAAAGAAAGATAGAATAAGGCAGTGTTCCAAGCCATGTTATTAAAATTTAAGAATAGTTTTAATTAAGTGAAAGTACTTGTAAAATGTGAAATAATGTGGCAAGTAGAACATGTGAGCTGCAGGAGAGGCCACTTGGGTAGAGCCATACAGCAAATAAATACATATATGAGGAGACAGAAAAAAAAAAGACCTTTTGTTAATTTACATGGGTTTTTTTACTTAAAAATTTTAACAGAACTCTCCATTCCTCTGGTACTTTTAAAATACCTATCCCTTGTAAGAACTACTGTACAGCCACATTTTTACACACTGTTGCTACTGAAGATGCCATACAGGACTTAGAAATACCTCTAGCAATCAGCAGGGTATCTTAGGTCATTCAAAAAGGATAATGAGACTGCTGTATAGATAATACAGTTGGAATATATGGAAACTGCTTAATTACCTATTTAGTTAGGTCAGGTTATGTGACAGACCATTTTCTATTTGTCAGGAGTGGCATGTTGTCTACTAAAAGCCAAGTAAAAGAAATAGAATAGCTAGAGGACTGCTGATGGCTGTGACACTGGAAAGAGCTGCACAGGATTAATCAAGGCTCATCATTTAAGAATAATGGAAGAGATTTCAGTAATACTGATGTATTTCCTAGGAAATGATAATGACATGCTATAGAAAACAAAGTCATTAAAGGAGTAAGGAATACTATTTCAAGTGCCATGTAAGTCTGTATGCCATAAAAGAGAAGTAGGAAGTTTTCCAGGGATAGTTTAGAATTCTTTTTACTGTGTAAAGAAGAAAGAAGGAGTAAATAACACACAAGGCAAGAGCTAAAGCTCTGTGAAAATGAACTAATTCTGGGGGAAAAAAATGGCAATGTAAATAATTTTTTTTTGTTCTATAGACAAAATATAAAACCCCACACAAAGAAAATGAAACACCAGCAGCATAACAAATATAGTGTACTTTATTAGCAATTAGGAAAAGGGAGATTAAGTAAAGGGTGCTTTTGATGTCTTACAAATGTCAGTAAATGTCACAGAAGCTTTATGGAAATACTGGCTGGGCCTATCAGCTGATTACCACAGTTCACATAAGTTAGAAATAATCTTTCATCAGTGATGTAGTCCACAGAACACGTTTCTTTTAAACCAGCAATTAACATTGCAAGGGAAAATAATTACTGTGGAGTACAGTTCTTAATTTGTATCACTGAAGATCAGGAAGGGCTTTTTGTCCCCAGTAAGAGTATTTGAGGAATAGAGTTCACTGGAGCTGATGATGTTGTCTTTTATGTATACACACATAACATACAGTTCTCTGTGTCATTTGTGCCAGGATTTATATCCAAATCTGGTTGTTTTGCTATTTTGCACTCTGATAGTGGAATAAAATATGCTGCTTTGGTAGGAAAAGTTTAAATTGTAATTATAGCTACCTACAAAGTGTTAATAGAAGCATGATTGAATTCAATTAAATTTCATCATGTGATTGTAATTCTCTATGATGTGCCCACAAGATGTCTACAAGGCACCATTGTGGATAAATCCCCAAACTCTCCAGGACCTCAGTATGCTGGGATTCCAGTCTTAAATGTCTATATAGTAAAGCATGAGGTGTGGGGAATAAACACAGTGAGTTAAAGATCTGCATACAGCTGCAGTACCATGGTTTCATTGGGATTATGGATATTTGGTGAGATGACTTCCTTGACCGGAGTGTTGCAATGGTGGGATACAGACTCCTTAGGAAGGATGGGAAGGGAAGACAAAGAGAGGGAGTTGCTCTTTATGTGAGAGAGCAGCTAGAGTACATGGAACTCTGGGGATGGGAGAGGAGCCAATGGAGAGTTTATGGATTAGGATTAAAAGGAGGACAGGCAAAGGTGACTTTATTATGGGTGCTTGCTATAGGCCACTTGATGAAGAAAAAAAAGTGGATGAGGCTCTCGAAAAACAGATAGGAATGGCCTCATATGCACAGCAGGTTGAGAGAGGGGGTCCTCCCTCCCTGCTCAACATGTGCAAGGCCATGCCTGGAGTCCTGTGTTCAGTTCTAGGCATCCCAATACGAGAGATGAACACTCTGGAGAGAGTCCAGTAAAGAATGATTAAGGCAGTGGAGCACCTCACATACGAGGGAAGGCTGAGAGAGCTGCAACCCTGAACACCAGAGGAGAGAAGGCTCAGGGAGATCTTATCAATGCACACAAACACCTGAGGGGAGAGTGCAAAGAGGACAGAGCCAGCCTCTTTTCTGAGTTGCCCAGTGACAGGATCAGAGGCAATGGGTGCAAACCAAAAAGCAAGAGGTTCCTCTGAACATCAGGAAACACTTTTGCCCTGTGAGGGTGACTGAGCAGTGGCACAACCATTCTGCAATGTAACTTTATGTAATAATTTAAATTACAACTCTTTATTTAGTAACTGATATATAGATAGGATTTTTCTTGAGAATACTATTCCCCAGAACAACAGATTTAATAATTTAATAAAAGAAGAGGAAAACTTGAAAGAAAAATAAAAATATGAGTTGCATTTAATAGTTTATAGATATTCCCCGTCTCTTCTATCACCAATCCACATTTAATACCTTGACTACCAGTTCAGGGTTATAAGATTTCTCTCCCAGATGTATAGTCTCACTGATTTCAACTTGATATAAATGAAGTCAGGATTGATGCAGGACATCTTTATCCCTCATTGTTTTAATTGCTATGATTATATAGTAACAATTCAGATTCATCAGAAGTCTCCTGAAAGGTATGAAAAAATACGTAAACTCTCTCTCTTTCCCTCTCTTTCCTTCCTTGGGATTGAGTTTAATACTACTACTATATTATCATGGATATCACTGTTTTGGAGATTATTAAAATGGTTTTTGTTCCTTAATTCTGATATACAGCCTCTGCTGAAGTTGACATTTTCCACTTCCGGGGTTGACAGACATTGTCACTCAGTTCTGTGTGATAAATAGAGAGTATACATGAGGAGAAAATGCATCACAAAGGCAGAAAACCTTCAAAATCTTACCATTTTACATGTTACAATGATTTCAGACAGAAACAAACACAATCTTGTGTAACATATTTTTAAGTGGCCTCCAGCAGCAGGTGAAATTAAGCATCAATATTTTAAATGTGTTCTGCTTTTGTTTTAAAAAATTCAATGCTTTATATGTATAGTGAAAACTGTACATTAGGATATATAAAAAATAACTCTGTTTTAATGGTTATTTTGTTAATAACTAGGCTACTTTAGGAAAACATATATATATTTTAATAAAATAATTCTTCTTTGTAAAAAAACTCCAAACTGACAATTGGTTCTTACAACCACTTTGTTGTGATTAATATAGAGAATATAAGGATAAGTGGTGACTTTTCCTAAAAAAACCCCTTAAACTAAAGAGACGAACCTCTAATTTTGAAAATACATGAAGCTATTGTGAACTCAGTAAAAGAAAAGCATTGCTGTTTTAGCATATTTGCCTTCCTAGGCTGTTCCTTGGTGGAATAGGGAGATTGTTCTGGAAACTACTTAATCCTTTATAAAATATTTAGTACAGATTTTTATCTTAGTCAAAAACAGCCAAAAAACATAACACATAAAAAATACGTATATTAAAAATCCTCCAACCGAGTCTGAGGAAAATCTTATCAAATGTATTTTCCTTCTGAGACCACAGGATAGTGTACAGAGTCTACTCATAGAAGTAGAAATGCAGGCTTGTGCCAAGTTGATTTCAGCAGCAGGAGAACCAAATAATGTTTCCTTGTTCAGTCCAGCGTTTTAATGAATGGGGACCTGAACAACTGCCATAGGTCAGGTTTCTTTTTTTCTCTTTAACACAAGAATTCCCTTCTGCTTAGTCATACCCGGACATCTATTGGAGGTGCCAGGAAGTAAGGGCACTTCAGGTCCACTGGCACTTGTCTGCTTTCTGTCTTTACCTGATGTACAGGCTATATTTATTACATTAAAATTGGAAAAAAATATGAATATTGGCTTATGCAATAACTTTTTGGTGTATGGCATTCAATTAGTCTTTCATCTTAGCTCAGTGCTTCTGTGTCTTCTGGAGTGGAAGCTGCCACAAAACCTAATGAAGCTGAAATTTTCCTGTTCTAACTCTCTGAACATCAGCTAAAGATCTTGGCTTGTGGAGGGAGTTTGGGTATTGGTATATTGACTTAGTGCATCTATGAAAGACCTTTTGCTGCTGCTCATAAGATGTGTCTTTAAAAAAAATCCTGCCTTTCTCCCCTGAAATCTTAGAATATTTTGTCAGTGACAAGACCATCTACCTGCTCTGACTTTTCCCTTTAGAATAAGCTACAGTAATAGGAAAAAGATACAAATCTACTGATGAAAAAATCTATTTGCTGTATGGTTAGTTTCTGGAAACTGAGAACCTTCAAGATTATATCCATAGTGAAGATTGTAGGGGGCTGTGAAAATAATATTTCTATTTATGTGATAGATATTACTACATCTAGGGATGTGGAAAGAAATGCTAAAAAAAATTACTAATTATAATTTATCTCTTACCATTTTAAAACATTGGTAAGAACAAACACAAATTTTGAACAACAAGGAACTGCTGTGATCTTTATCAATAAAAATGGTGGGAAATATTTTTATCTTTCCTTTTGACAGTGAATCAAGTTAAGCAAATACAGTCTGAAAATGCATTGCAGACTGGAGTTTTCATTTCCGCTTCTTGCAAAAGAATTTCAGAATACTCCTCATCTTACATTATTTGTTGTGCTTACATTTAAGTTTGTTCACCCCTTACCTTTCCCAATCTCACAAAGCATTTTTTGAAATCTGTCTTTTTCTTTTCTGCCCATCTTCACTTAAATAACACACAGTAGAACAGCCCTGGCAAATGGACAATATAACTGAGTGAGAAAATTTAATGTGCGACATGTCTCAATAAAACTTAGTGCAAATTACAGAATCACTGAAAAGAGTTTCTTAAAAGGTTACCTTTCCGATAAATTTAAATAAGTGAACCTCTTTGGTGAGTAAAATGTGGCTTAAAGCCATGACAGTTAAATCTGCCAACTGAGGGAATACCACACAGGATATGAGCTGGTCTTTTACAGCTTTACTTACTAAAAATCTTTTACAGTAAGTGCAGCTAATGTTAAACAACTGCATCATTTAGCAGTTCAGTTCATGATGCTTAAAATAAATATATGCATTGTGGAAACTCTATATCAATTATTTTGTGTTGACTTCATGTCAAATCTGCCAACTGTTGTGACAATGTTTAGAGAGACAATCATTATTATTCAACTAAGTATCCAGTCAAGCTGCTAATATTAAATGTGCACTAGAACACTGAGTGAAATGGCAAATGCTTCCACGGCGTATTTTGGCTTCACATTGCTAATATAATTACTTAGAAAAAAGCTAATAGGTTACAATTTGCCCTGAAATTTGTCCTCAGAATGAGGAGACATTCAAGGCTTATTTGAATAAAATCTAAAAGATAGAGTAATTTAAGAGTGTACTGAGGTCTCATTGTTAATGTGATACTTGGATAAAATTGAAATATCGACACATTGCAGAAGAAAGTAGAAAAAAAATTGCTACATTATACAATTAAAAATGGCTACTATAAAGTAAGAGAGTAAGAATGCATTTAATAGGTTAATATTAAAATAGTCTGTCATTTTGCAAAGGCTGAAAAAACTTCAAACTGTATTGGAAAATGTTCTATACATTATAGCCTATTAAATTAAGATTTAAAAAAACACTTGAACTGTATTAATGCCTACAGTAAGTTTTCTAACTAAAGGGAAGTTTCTTAATACAGTCATATCCAGTGTCTAGTTATTTGAATACCAATCACTAAAAACTCATAGAGGGACTTCTGAATTTGAAATTCAAATAGAAATAGGTGTGACAAATCTTAAAGTCTTTATCTGGCATTGTCATAAATCATTTTGAATTCCAGAAGTAGCTTGTGTGATAAAATAGATCTGACTAGCCCAATCTTCTCTCTGTTTTTCACAGTAGCATCTTGTCGCTTTTTGGTGAAAATAGGGTTAGCACTTTGTATGCTATAAGAAAAAAAGTCCACATACTTTATATTCATTTTGGGAGATTTCAGAATTTAGTGGAATTCATGGAGGAAGGTGGGGAGAAACCCTAAATTCCTGAGTGGACAGGTTTAGTTTGAATCACTGGATGCCAATTAACATGGATTTCCTGTGTTGTAATTTTCAAGTAATTTCCAAAGTGGAATAATGATGTTGTTCAACTAAAGTCTTTTGAAAGTATTTTTACAAAGGTCTTTTACAGATCTAAAAAGTTGTTGAGCTGAATGTGATTGGAGTATCTTTTCATGAAACTCATTTTGTTTATGGCTGCACTTACCCTAAAGAAGAATATAATATGTTAATTAACTCTGGGGTTTTTTCCTGTAGTTGAAGAAACAGTATATCTGTCTCTTAAAACCTGTTTTTGTCTCTGTCTTGGATTGGTAATTCAGTTTCATTTTTAGGTATTCACATAACACTCCATTTTGTGGCCCTCATTAAATATTATCTTCTGTTTAACAAGACCTTCCTTTTCTATTTATATGAAATCCTTCTGGATTAAAAAGTTTGTTCAACCAATTTAGATAGAAGATATGCAAAAATATCTTTCATGGTAATTGCAATTTCTGTATGATGAAACAGGGCTATATAAAATAATACCAGCTGACATTCTGATTTCCTATAAAGTGAGAAAAAATGTACCTAAAATACATATACCAGTGCAGTTGAAAAGGGAAGCATTTCTGTAGAAGAACAGCAAGAAATTCACTGAAATAGGAGTTTGCAAAATATCAATGACAGATATGAAAACAAAACCACATCTTCACAGCTGATCATTTTGTGCAATGAAATTGCTAAACGAAACAGATGTCTTTCCGTTTCTCAGCTTGGCTGACATGAATCACAGATGCCCATTAGCCAAAATAACTATAGGAAACACTTTATACTAAAAGTAGCAGAGAAATATTTCACAGAACATTTTTTTAGTACTTGAGTAAAATGAAAAAGCTCTGCAGCGCTGATTGACACACTGCTCATGCATTTCAGAGCTGGGTAATGATTCACTGTAAAGGGCTGTGAAGCACACTGGGCATCAAGTCACCTTGATTCCTCTAGTAACATCTGGATTGAATTTAAGAGATAAAAAACCAAAATGAGAGGCATTCTCTTTCCTTGTTTATATATACTGTGCATTTTCACCCCTTGAATTATATCTGGAAGACTTGCTCATTGTATCTATAGCTTGTATTTCCTGATCACCCAAAAAGACCTTTGGAAATGTTATTCTGAATTTGAAGTTTTTCTACAAGAACTCTGGACTCTTATGTATATGCATACAATTTAAATTGGATTGCTGAAGGCATTATTAACATTTTTTTTAAACAACAGTGTTACAGCTTAAAGTGTTCTAAGCTATAAAGGTTGGTATTCCTTTTAAACACGTTACTGTGAAATGCAACTCTCATCTCCCTAGAAGTCTTTATGTGGATGTTTCAAAGTCTTTTAGTCAGCTCCCTTTCCAGACTTTTGGTTAATATATGTGTGGGAAAAAACAAACAAACAGACAAAAAATCCCCAACAATCCACACAAACCAAAAAACCCGCACAAGTATGAAGTTTGAATTTGGCAGAGGAAATAGGTTAATGATTTTGTGGGCATAAAAAATAATTTCCAAATTACCTTACTAAGATTTACACATATCTACAGGAGAGGTAGTGGAAAATCATCAAAAATGATAGTACCTTACATATTAGACAAAATAAGTATATCAAAAGATCTTTACATGCTGAACTGGATCTAAATGTAATTGTTCAAAAGCTTCATAGTTTTTAGTTCAGGGATTTTCTTAGTTTTCTGATTTAGTTCTCCTCACTACTCTGTTCAGGCTTGTAGTGCCAGGCAACATTTTAAGGCACCAGAATATGATTATTGGAATTGTTAAATTATTTTACAAATTCCTGGCATGGTTTTGTTAACTGTCACTCTCCAAAACAATTTCCATGCATCATTTGTACGTTAAATTTGTCCAAACACTCTTGCTGGGAGCTGTTTGCATGGAGTTATGCTATTCTGGAGATAGTTTATTAGAATGGATTTTGCCAGACTGCTAACTGGTTTCTGAGTCAAAAGAACGGATATTGCAGCATCGATACACTATTGTCAACTTTTGTGAGAATTTACCAGACCTGGCTTTGGAAAGCATCTGGGAAAACTGCAATGTGCCCATTTAAAGATCCCTCTCAAACAGGACCTTATTTTATATTTCTGTCACACATCTAAGGAAGAGCAGCCTCTTATCATGCTCTTCATCACTCTTGCTGTGAAAATATTTCATAGAGTGGTCATGGACCAGCAGCAAGTTCCTAGGACCAAAATGTTTTAGAAGATGAAATTATATTCTAGGAAGACATGGAGGAGAAAACACTTAAAGACTACTTACACTAAATGACATTTTAAAATGGGACACAGCCTGGAAGATACTGTTGAGTCCCTTAAAAAGAAGGGTGAAAGGGTTAATTGGAGGCGTGAAAGGTCACAGTTTTTGTGGACCATCAAGGGAGGAGCCTGAGGAATTAAAGTTCACTTTAAAAATTCATTCCTCAAAAGAGGCTTGAAAATGGCTTGAAATCTTCAGTTTGACGTAATCAAGAGAAATAGAAGCAAAAGAAAGAATTTATTTGCAAAAGATTTTTCTTAACATCTACCTTCCTACTCTTTATTTTTGGTGGAGTTTCCTATTTTTTTTATTTATTGTAGAATGAAAAGAAGCAGTAAGAAAATACTCACTTTGTAAAGGAAACATACGTGTGTGTAGTGTAAGCGAAGTTTAATAGCTCTAAATACTTCTTTGTAGAAAATCAAAGTTCAGAACCTAACAGTATTCAAATTTCTACCATGAAGAGTTTGATCCAAGATTCCTGGTGAGTTCTGTCTGTTCCACATATTTCAAGTCTGTGGGAAATGTTCAGTGTTTGAAAATTTTTCACAACATAGAAGTTTATGGTTTGACTTCGGCTTATCCTACCAGTCCACTCTGTATGTTTGGTTTCAGCGCAAAAGACAAGGAAAGACACATTCAAAACCATAATACTTGAATATTTTTACTTCTAATACTTTAAATGGGTGCTATGGGAGACAATACAAAGGGATCATAGATGAAAAAGAAATATATTCTTGGCTGCATGGCAAGGGGGATATTTATACTATGCGGCGTGTATGACATTTTTCATGATCTGAAATGTAAGCTTAAACTAACCAAAGCTCTTCACATGACTGAATATAATCTTACTGCAGATCTAATCGATGTTGTTATTATGTGTTTAAATAACTATATTTAGAAATAAAAAATGCACTAGTTCTGTCAAACTTTTTGGAATATTCTGATATTTCTTGGGTGTGACTTTAAAAAAAGTTTTTATATTTGCATTTCGTTTTTGTTAAAAGAGCTTCTGCTTGATTTGATCCTTCTGCTGAACTCAAAAGTAAGTTTACAAACAGAATATATTTCATGGTGAAAATAAATCTGAGTGCCAGTTTCTTTCAGTTAATTATGAAATCAGTGAGATTGGAAGGACCTTTCCAACAAGTTGATGAGACAAATTATGCTAACTGTATCCAAAAGATAAAATAAGCCATCATCCACACTACTGTACTGAACAAAAAAACATAATTTAATATTTTTTTATATAAAGACAGTCAGGTCAGCAAGTTATATACGAGGAGTCAAGCTTTATACAACTTATATAATGGGTGTTAAATCAGTATTGAATGCTTAATAAATTTGGTTTTTTTTTTCCTTTAGGCTATTTACATTAGTTGATGGAGTGAAAGTAATAATGACTTAAAATGAAATGTTCCCCAATCTAGGAGAACTATAAATAATACGAAATGAAATTTTAAAAAATTATTATTTCATGAAACCAGTGGTTCTGTTTTCCTTAATTGTCTTGTATTTAGCCATGTTCTTTATCTGCTTAGTGAATTTACAACTAGCACAGCAGTTGTGAATTTTTAATAGGATCTCTTCAAGGAAAGAAAAGGTCAGTATTAACATAAAAATATACTTTAAGAACTGTGGTGCAAAGGTTTCTTAGCAGAGAACAGGTGTTGCTGCAAAAGCAAAATCTGCCAGAATAGTCAAGTGAAAAGATGCTTAGAGTTAAGTTAGGAAACACTGTCTGTCAGTCAGGGTGAATGAAAATTACTTTCTTAAGGGTATTAACCACATTTTTTACATACAGAATAATTTAACATATAATAGCGTTTTTTTAAAACCTCCATCCTTTTCATTGCTTCTAAATAAAATTCTGTATTCTTCCATTTCAGCTTCATTCTGACCAGGATAAGGGAGATGGATCCCTCAAATACATTTTGTCAGGAGATGGGGCTGGTACTCTTTTTATAATTGATGAGAAAACAGGAGACATTCATGCAACTCGGAGAATTGACAGGGAAGAGAAAGCTTTTTACACCCTGCGTGCCCAAGCTATCAACAGAAGAACTCTAAGACCAGTGGAACCTGAATCTGAGTTTGTCATCAAGATCCATGACATCAATGACAATGAACCAACATTTCCAGAAGAAATTTATACTGCTAGTGTTCCTGAAATGTCAGTAGTAGGTGAGTTCTCTATACTGAAGCACTGTTCTCCATTACTTGACAAATTATTTCCCTGTCCTCTCAAAAGTCAGTCGTGTAGAATTCTACCTGATGACTTAAGTAATTTTCATTTTGACTTGTTTGTTCAAATAATGAGATTGCATCCAGAAACAGATTTCTATTATCTGAGATCTATTTCTACTTGGAACATCCAAATTATTAGCTTTACAGTTCTTTGGAATATAAATATTAATAGATAGTAGGTAATGGTGAATCATCCTCCTCCTCAAGAACTGTTAGAATAAGATGACTAAATTAGCCTGCTGAAAGCTCAATAAATTTTTTTCTTTCATTTTCACTGGAAGTTCCCAGTGGCAATAAGAACTGAACAGAGAGCTGTCTCTACTCTCTCTCTGTGGTTTAGGAAAATTATATATTGACTCATGTGATGTTGATGCATTGTCTGAAGGTAGACACCCTCTTTATTTTCTTTTTTTCACTTTTTTACTGTATACACAAATCCTCTTGTACTTTCACACCCCCCTTTAACTCCATCCATGAATGAAGCCTTCAAGAATATTAAACAGTTGTTTGAGTAAATCTTTTTCTGTTTGCAATGTATTTTCAGTTCTTACCTTAAGTACAAAGTTGTGGCCTGGATCGTGCCAGCTGGTGAATTTTATAAACAATAACATTTTGGAATATGAGCTATTATTGATAATAGTGCATACAATTCTTTAGGAATAATTTTGAAAAACTTAAAAATATATGAAGTTTATTTAAAAAATTAATATTAATTTATTCATTGTATAACTGTAGCTACTATAATGTTAAATTCTAAAAATTCAGAAAACAAACAATAAATTCAATATAACTTTTGGCTATTATTAGGATTTTAATTACTTCCACTGCCTGAATAGATCAAACAGGTGTTTTAGATTACTAAATTAGCCTGTTGAGATGATTAGATTTTGAGACGTTTTATATACACAGATATTGGAGATTTAGTACTTACATTCCTGGGCCTTAGAAAACGCTAAAAGAGAAAAAAAAAAAACTATTGAAAGAGAATGGCCTCAGCAAATCTGTGCAGCAATATATGGAAGCATAACACCAATAGTTTTTTATTCTTAATATCTCAATCTGCTTTCAGTTTGTGGTAGAATAATTTTTAAAAGTTCCAAAATTCAGCAAGTGGTTTTTATTATAAAGCAAAATAAATTTAAAAAGAAGAAAGATAAAAAAATATGACAGATGATTATGTAGGCCTGCACTGAAATCTCATCAAATCAGTCCATGTAAAGAGAAGAATTGAAAAGTCTTCCACCTTTACTGTTCCAAAATCTAATAAAATGTAATACAAATTTACTAATGGACTGATCAGTTCTAAATTTCCATAAACATATACAGCTTTAGGTAGAGCATCTTGAAAGTGCATCCTGACAGTTTTCTAGAGAAGCCTATGGCAAGATTACAGTAGGGTTGAAAAAGTATGGCTTAGAGTTTCCACTTTATTTCTCATGTTCTTTCTATAATTACAGAATGCATTGTTTAAAATGTGATTGGAAACATTTAAAAAAGTTACTCAGTGTTTTCATTAAATATTATGCAATTATATAATATTCAGTTATAATCTATAGATTCCTAATTTTATCGGTCTCAATTCCATAAACATCATCTTTCTCTTTAAGTGTTCTCAAACATTCACGGCATTATTTCAATGATTCTAAAGTATTCAGATTCCAAGATTCCAGTGTATTTGTACATCTGTATATAGATCATAAAATTTTGAAACCACAAAATTTCAGCATTGAAACAACAACAAAAAAGAGGTAAGATGATAAGAAAAATGTATAGAAAAACAAAGAGCAACAAAAAAAAGCTTGGATGCACTTGTTGTGGGGTATGCCCAGCCCCTGCCCTGGAGGGATCTCTGCTGAGATAAGAGATTTTGTAATCGCTCAGCAGGACTCCCTGGAAAGGCAACCACTTCTTTGGTCACGAGAGAAAAGACAGACCCACAATCCTTTAGGAGACCCTATGCAGATCCTTTGTAACCCACTGGCCTTCGCCCATCCCCTGTATCCCTATAAAAGCAAGCCCTCTGCCCCTGTGGGACAGAGAGAGCTCTCGTCCCTGGCTTTCCCCTTCGTCAGAAGGGACCCACAATAAAGCTCCTTCCGTGAGGAACCAGCCACACGAACCTCTCGTCTCTCTCTCCCTGGTCTGGCCTGGAGGCTGCCCTGCAGAGCTGAGCTGGAATCACGAGCTGATAATCACTAAAGAGCTGACAGTCTCTGCAAGGGCCCTCCTGCCAGCAGCTGAGGGAAGACACTGGGCCTTGGGAAGGCGATTCCTTTTGGGACCATCTCTCCGGACCGGTCACCTCTTCCTGGGTCAGAGCCGCTGACCCCCACACCAGCTGTAACAACTTAGTGTTTTAACCTTGTATCTTGCATAAATAGCTGTGCTGAAACAAATGGACTTTATTCTGTCAAAAAAATGGAAATAATGTAGAGAATGATAACTCAGTTCAAATCTATCATGTTCCTGGATTTCATAAATGTGGCCATTCAGCTGCTAGAGTGACTGACTGACTACCTGATAGGTAGAATTTTCTTTTACCTTTATTACTTTTAGCTTTATGGCTGATCCCTAGAGGTATATGTTCATCTGTGGTCCATGAGAGAATGACGTGATTTTATAAAGTATTCATCAAAGTTGATTCATTTCTTAATAACACTAATTTAATTAACTTAAAAAAATCTACTCAGTAATCTCAAAACTAAAGGCTGAATGTAGAAGGGGAGAAATCGTCTAAAAGAATGAGCGGCATAAAACTTTTGAGAAAAACTGAATTAATTAGAGATTGTGAAGTCATTATGTTAAAATTCTTCACACATTTGTACATTAATAATATACTATCACGTCATTAATTACAAAATATTTTTAAATTAGTATTTTTCTGACATTGTACAATTCAAGCATTTTTAGTACAGCAACCTACATGAGAAATTTATGAAAGAAGAAACAATTATATTTTTTTATGACAATTGCACTTCCCCATCCAAAGGAAAATAGGAAGAAATTCCTGCATTTCTCTATTTTTATCTCTCCACATTATTTTATTTTTTTTTTTAGTTATATTATTTTGAGCAGCCCATTACTTGCCCAGTACAGCTGGCCATGGGCTAAGAAAGTGTTAGGCTTGATGTAAGTAATGCAAATAGAAATTGCAGTCTTGGATGTTATTGCATCGTTGCATTGAATGTCTCCTGTAGTACCCACTTCTGTGAAAATGTAGAAACATTTAATCTTTCTATAAGTGTCTGGAAACATTAAGCAGAGTTTAGGATATAAGTATTTTCTCAGTGATATGTCCCAGAAAGAGAAATGACAAAGCTCAATTACTGTGGCCCTTACCTGAGTATATATGAGTTATATGGTTCTATAAAAAGTATGATACTATCAGGACTGTAATAATGTTCATTATCTAATCCAGCATAGTCAACACAGTATGGCACTGTGCTATATATTGGGAGTCTGAGAAACAGAGAGATTACTGGAACCACACCTGGACAGCACATCATGTGAAGGATTCCCTATCCTCACTCTGTTCCACTTAGCTGAATGTGGTGACTTAAGGGATAGGGGAGAATGGTGACAAGTTCCTGCCCAGTCCTGCAGGTGCATCTATTCCGTGATTAGCTCGCTGTTGCAGGTGCCCCTGCATAACAGGCGGGGAAGGTGCTGATCTCACCTCTCTGCTGATTTGAAATAGGACACAAAAACGGAAGGAAACTGTGTCAAGGGAAGCTCAGACTTGACATTAGGAAAAGGGTCTTCATTGAGAGATTGGTCAGTCACTGGAACAGGCTCCCCAGGAAAGTGTCAGAGTTTATTGAATGCTTTTCTTAGTCATTTGGTTTAGTTTTAGGTAGTCCTGTGAGAAGCAGGAAGTTGGACTTGATGATCCTTATGGGTCCTTTCCAATTTGGTATATTATGTGATTCTATGATAGAATTATCCACTAAAATCCACATCATTATTTTTATAGAATGACTTGCACTCCTGCTACTATTGGTACAACCAAGTCTGATAGTTTACTATTGTCCTAGGTTACAATGTAAGATGTAACCAAAAGCAAGTATTCTATTATCATCTTCACAAGCTGTTAAAGCAGGTGGGGCAGTGTTTGTTATCTCCTACCAGGATTCATCCCTGATAACTCCCTCCAGGGGCTATCTCTGTTAATGGGGAATCAAGGACCCACCGCATGACTCACAGAATTACATCAACCCATTGCGAGACGCTCTGCCCAGGGGGAGAACACAAGCATTCCTACCTGGATATAATCTGGGGTTTGGAACAGTATGAGCAGCCCTTACCTATGGGACTCCCAGAGGACAAGAGCTACACCACTGAACCTTCAGGTGAAGACCAGACCTTTTTACAGGATCACTGCTTCAACAGGACCACTTTATCTGGACTGCTACCAGCACCCTGACTAACAGGGTGTTGCTGCAGTACCGTCCTGTGGCTAGCACATTGTCCTGGTACCAAGAAAACTGCTGCCTGCCCCGAGCGGGACAGATGGAGTCCAATGGTGGCACGGGGGAAGCCGGCAAAGCACCTGCTTGTGTTCGCCTGGCTCCCTGATGGCTAGGTGCACGGAGGAGGCAGGATAAAGCGGAGGGACTCCACGTGGGGGAAGAGAGTTTATTGCAGGGTAGAAACCCATGATGAAAGACCCAGCCACCTACCTGCCAGGATGGTTTTGTACCCCGACAAGCAAGCATGGAAAACACACAGTAACCAATGATACATCAGCCAGGGGGTGTTACGAGGGTGGGGAGAAGGGATTACAGCCAATGGGGAAAGTGGTAGGAGGGGAGGAGTAACATAGACCAATTAGCTGCTGAAGAACACAGAACTCTTTGGAAATACAGCCAAATATGAGAAATAGGAGGAAGGGAGAGCTGCAGCTACAGGTAAGGCACAGATCCCAGCCTCTTGGGTGCTCTGTTAAGGCTTTTGGGGCCGGCCCTCAGGCTGGTCATGGTTCACCACAACAGGGTGTCAGGTTGTATCCTGACTCTGTCGGTGTTCTTGTACTATTGCATTTATTTTAATTTTCCTATTAAATTATAATCCTGAGTTGTGATCTCCCACTGGTTTCTTTTCAAGCTAGCACAACTATCAATCAGATACAAAGGCTGGACCACTAGAAAGACACACAAACATACCTACACAGTATTTTATAAAATTTCAGTTTATTCAAACCAACTTCATAGAGAAAGACCCTTTCATATATAAGTAGGATGGGTGAGTGGCAATAGTAAAATGGGGTGAAAAGCAAAATAAAAGACATGTCACTTTCATTATCAAAGGTGAAAGAGGACCTACTGCAGATAGATGGTAACAGACATCAGATGTCACGCCTCTTATTGGAGGACACAATACTAGAACAATTCTCTTTGTTCATTGTTTCAAATTCCTGTAGATGTTGTCGTCATCTTTTATATGTATTTTTTACCACACAAGTGATATTTTATAGATAATAAATATTTGTTCTTTTTTTTTGTTTTGTTATACTTTAAATCCATGTCAGTCTTTAATACGACTAATAACTTACAACTTATATCTGTGTCTTTTATTTATGCTATTCTGCGACTGCGTTCTCAAAACCTCTGCTATCACCTGGTGACTGGCATTCTCAGTTCTGGTACTGAATACCGATGTTTCAAATGGGCTTAATCTTATCTCTACTTTAAGAAGTGTTAAAAACCCAAAAAGTCAACAATTCCGCAGTTTTGCCACTGTGTTGTCTATTTCTATGCATCTATACTTGAGCCACAATGGCGAGGTGTTCATATGAACCCTGTATGCACTTACCTGAACACCAGAAAGACGACAAACATGGTATCATGTAGATACAAAAATGCTGCTAGCAAGGATTTTCTTGCTAGTTTCTAAATCCATGAGAGACTTTTCTCTCTCACAGAAGAGGTAGCAGGGAATGTAAACAACCAAGCCACCTGCAACCTTGGAAAGTCTTGTTTATGGTATAGTAGAAAAATATTTTGACAATGGATGTTTTAGGATTTTAGCCAATCACCCCCAAGGGGTGGCTGGCCCTTTGTCCAATTAGGCTATGAAGAAAAAAGTCTATAAAAGAGTTTGTAAAATAATTAAATAAATCAATCTTGCTGCACAACTCCTGCCTGCTGGATCTTCTCCTCCTCCTCCTCCCTATGGCTGCGGGACACGTTGCTACCGTAGGAACCAGGCCTGCGGTAATAGTATCACATAATACAAAGAAAATAATTAAATGCTTACGTAGAAAAACTTAAAGTGATTGAAATCTGTGCACCCTTGGACTACAGGATTTGCTCCATCCTGAAGTGCCCTGTACTAGAAGGAACTGTAAGATGATCAGGAGGTTAGAAAAACACTATTAAGCCTTTATCTATTCCATATGCCTCTGTCTTTAAGGTAGCAAATCGTGATGTAGCCATACACCAGCCTCTTTCAGACCACAAACAGCAGTTTTGATTTCTTCCTCGGGCTGTGGTACCAGATGGGTACCTGAGAATATGGCTATTTCTATTATCAAATAGAGTGCCTTGACAAGAACAATTCTTTGTTCTTGTTCATCTTTCTTCTGTTGCTCATTAAACATAGAAAATAGAGATAAATGGGCCAACTTCAGGATCTTGCAGCCGGATCGATATCCTAGAAGACAACTTATTCTCCTGAAGTCTTTGTACTGATTACTGGATATTTCATCTTCTTTCACTCTTTCCTTTCCTTACTTTCAGAGTTTATGACCCAGAATATTCTTAAGGTTTTGACGACAGTCTTCTGCTCTGTCTATCATATTTTTCACCTATTTCTTTCTGCTCATTTGGAGATTTCTTTTCAGAACTGCAGATAGTCTATTTTCCTCTAGATGGATTTTGCCTATTAGCGTATTTTAGAAAAGTTTCCAGAACTTATTATTTAGACCTCTTTTTATATATTTATATATCTTCACAGCCTATATATCCTCTAATCATTCCTTATCCTTATTTCATCTTGTAAGTTTTCTACTTCTAAATTATCAATATAAGCTTCAGAAGATGTAACCTCCTTCTGGGTATACATGTGATGTACAGGGTGCCCTGTTGGCCTGTCATCTCTACTTCTTTACATGCTTTTTCTCTGGACAGCAGTTAGAGCTCCTTAACTTTCTACCTTGGCTTCTTATATACTCCCTCGTTAGTGCAGTTCACCAGTTCCCAATGCTAGTCCTCTCTGCCACAGAGTTCATCTTACAACACTTCCTTCTGGTTTCCTATTAACAAAGATATTTTAAAATCTTTTTTTTCGTATTTAGTTCTCTCAGCAAACCCTTTTGCATCTTCTGACTTATGACATTTCAAAAACACAAATTATGATATTTTTAGATTTTTTACAAAGCTTGATTTCACTCTGCACACAAATCCTGCCAAAAGGAGATGGGACAAAAACCAAAAAAAAGTAAGAAAAAAAACCTAAGATGAAACATTATTTTTCCTTTAAAAGGACATCGTAAAAGAGTTGAAATTATCCACTTCTGTGCTTGTTTACAACTTACTGTTTTCTAAGTTGCATGAGTACCATGTAGTCAAAGATCTTTCTGACATTGAGTTCTCTGAAAATGCAGCCCTTTTCAGTTCTTTTCTGTATTCCACAGCTTGAAATAGATTATTTCAAGGCAAAACATGTGTCATTATTTCTAGGGAAAATAGGTGTCATTATTTCCTGTCTTTTCCACCAGAAAGAGCAGAAAATTTCTATTAATTTGGCTTGTTATTTGTATGGATAATTTACTATGGAGGGTACTTGCTCTAGTTAAATATCACATAACTCAGCTGGGAGTAAAGAAACCAAAATCTAAGTTTAGAATCCAGCTCTACAGTGGATATTTTGTGTATTCCTTTTCCTAGATAATTATCTCTGGTGATTTTTATCTAATATGTATGCATCACAAAATGAATTGTGAGGTCGAAGTAATTAATACTTGTACTGTGTTTGAAGATGCTTGCAGCAAACATCAGCAAGGGCCAAATATATTAATTACTGTTATAGTCCTAGACCCTGGGGAGAGTCAAACACTATAATTAAAGTTATGTTAAAATATGCCTTCTGAGAGCTACAATAATCTGACAAAAGACTGTTTGTTTCTGGGCCAGGTTTAACCACTGTTGAATTCTTGTTCACGGTATCATAAAATTGGCGATTATGCAAGGAGAAAATAACAGAATTCACTGGTGTGTTATTAATAAGGTACATGGTGCCATATTAATAGAGCCATAGAATGGTTTGAGTTGGAATGGACCTTAAAGATGTTCTCGTTCCAACAACCACCAGACCAGGTTGTTCAAAGCCCCATCCAGCAAGGCGTTGAACACTGCCAAGGATGGGACATCCAGAGCTTCTCTGGGCAACCTGCTTGTCCCAGTTTGAGACAAATTTGGAGAAATGTCCAAATTTGAATGTCCTCTGATAGAAGGAAAGTTACAGCCACCCCCTCACCCACCAGGTTCAGGAAAAATTTTCCTCGGAGGAAAGTGAAAGGAAAAAGCAATTTATTTAAAATCACAATGCACAATGGGAAAAGAATGATGCCAGATAATAAAACCTCGCGCTGTGGAGAAAACCTGATAAGATTTTAGAGTCCTTTCTTTGGGTGTGGTCTCTCTCTCTCTCCTATTCAGAGCCAAGTTGGCCTTGGCCCCTCCGGGCCAAAGTGTAAGGTCTCCTGGTGTGTTCTGGTATTGTTGAACAGTCCAGAAGAGAAGAAGAAACCAAAGTACCAGGAAAACAAAGGAGTTTAACTCTCCATCTTTCTCTTCCAAGAAAAGGAGCCAAGAGCCAGGAAAAGCAGGAAGGTGCTTGCCTCCTCTCTGCAGCAGCAGCAGCGGCAGCAACTATCTCTGTGTCCTTGGAGCACAAACTGCCTTGAAAAGTTTGTCTGGCTTTTTTTCTTTCTCTCACACCCAGTTTTAAAGACGCAGAAAGGCACAGGAATCATGTCTGGGCATAGAGCAGTGATAGGGGATACACATCATAAAGTCACCCCAAGACAGTTTCAGTGTCTCACCACCCTCATGTGGGGAGAGATAAGATAGAATTGGGTTATGGGCTGTGGGATGTGCCTGCAGAAGCACATGGCAGCACAAAGGAGCACATGGCGGCACACAGAGGCTTGTCTCCACCGGATCCTGGGGGAAGAAGGTGTCACACAGCAGACCCCTGTGGAGAGGAGCCTGCCGGGAGCTGATGGACCACCCCATAGAAGGACATTTACAAAGTGTGTTGTTGATGTGGCAACATGGGATAGGTCATGTAGTGAGAATTAGCATGTAAGGAAATACTGTGACTTCAAAAAGTAAATAAAACCAGCTTGTTTATTTGAATAAACAATTCCGTTTCCCTGCTGGTCTGGGTCCGTGTCTCAGTCACTCTCACCCTCACAATAAAGAATTTCTTCTTTATATCTAATCTAAACCTGGTCTTTTTCAGTTTGAAGCCATTTCCCCTTGTCCTATCCCTACATGCCATTGTAAAATGTCCATCTCCATCTGTCCGGTATGTTATCAGTGTCTCCTTTATGCACTCCAGTAGAGTTCAGATCAGGCTTTAAATTCTGCAGGTCAGCTACCTTCATCAGAAGTAACCTGTGACTATGTAAAAGAGCAAGGTCTAGACCAAGTGATGATCACTAAGTGATCTCTATACTGTAGTTTTTAAGCTCTGGCACAACTGATCATCTTCAATGCCTTTGGATTTCTGGTGAAGGTTTCAGACCAGAATAAACAATACATTTGTTTTATTGAGCATCAGTGGTCTTCAGTTTACCGAAGCAAAGCAAAACCAGCTGGTGGTTTGGCAGCTGATGTTCACAATGTAACTGATACACTGCTAGCACTACTCCTGTTCACTTCTTGACATGGCTTTTGTCAGGTTTTTAATAGGGAATTGCTGATCCCCCTGTGGAAGCCTAGAGAACACACCTCTTTTCCTCTCATAGCAAGGGCCAAGATCAAAGGAGAGCTCTGCATCCTGAATGGCACTCAGAAGCGTAGTGGTGCCCTTGCACTTCTCCTGCCAGCTACCTGACCCATAAAAGTCAAAGAGCTGAGGTAACGTTAAAAAGTAAAGTTCATCCTTACTGCTTTTCGGTAATGGAGAGTATACTGTCCTGATCATAACCCACCAATTGCAGTGTGATAGTGATGAAATTAAGGAGCACAAGTCTCTTCCCACCGACTTTAAAGGGAATAGGTGCAAATCTACAGTTCTCAGAAGTGTCTGATAGATTTTTTGGCGTGGACATATGCATCCATGCTCATTGCAGCCAGAGAGAAGCACAGATTATATAATTTGCTCTGTCTTATTGCATGTGTACTGAGATAGTAATAATTAATATATGTTCATTATGACACTCAAGGCAGCAGTAACTGTTAGACATATATTATTACATTTAAAATGGAATTATTTTAATGTCTTTTAAAGTTATTAAACATGTTCTTTGGTTTACTTCCAAATTATTCTTCAAAGTCGATTCTCCTTATTTTTTTTAAAACTAAAATTAAATAAAAGTCTCATACAATTGACCTATTAATAGATATGTCTAGTTTGCACAAATGAAGGAAATGTGAAAACTAGGAAAAGAGACAAAGTATTTCCTTTCATGGATTTGCACTGTAGAGGTTTCTGATTAATACATCATGCTGTTGTGACATGACCTTGATTATGACTGTTCTCTGTTTTTATGGATATGAAATGGAGTTGTAAACTTTATGTGTATAATTCCATGTTGGGGAGTGTACTCAGCGGCTTGGGGGTTTTTTTGCCTTTTTTTTAAACTTGCAGCACTCCAGTTACTGAACATGATTTGTCTTATCCTTCTTTTACACAACTCTACTATTTCAGAGAAAATGTTCTTTAGGAACAAGTATACATTCTAGCACTGCAGTTTGATATATAGTAGGATGATCCAAAAGTGCATTTCAGAAACAAGACAACACTCCTCAGAACTTAAATATATTCAACAAAAAGGCCATTCACCTTTAAACAGAATAGTTGTATAGACATATATCTACAAATGGGGTTTGGTGTGGCAGAATACGAGACATTTTTGAATGGTAAAGAGACAAAGCTTTTAGAACAGATCTATCATCCCTACATTCTTATTTAAAAAAAAAAAAGTTTAGATTTTCAGGTTCAGCCATGTTTCAGATGGTCACTAAAGCAATCTTTAATACAATAGAAAGTTATTTTAACTTATTTTCTTTATACTTGTGTAGCATTTTTTTATATTTCAAAATTTTATTTTGTGTTTGGGGCTTTTCTCTCTTAAGTCCGTGATTCACTTCATTTTAATATGGAATAATATAACGACGAAAATGCCTGTTTTGCCTTCTTTATGAGATACCAGTACTTTCGGGGACACACTGAAACAAGTATTTCTATTCTCTAGCAGTTGAAAACTGAACATTTCTGAGAACTCATCTCTGTTTCAACAGTTAGGCACATGCTCATTCCCTTGATATTGGTGCTATGATTGAACAATTTACTTGTTAAAAGCATATTTGTCATCATGTCATGAAATCCCAAATAAATGGAGAAATAGCATTTGTTCCTGCTTGTTTTTCTATGTTAGAATAAATATATAGTATAGAAAGACAATGAGAGGGAATAAATAGTTGTGCCATGGGCCTTGGATTTACAGGTGCTTTATTTCATATTTGGCAGTATTTGGTGGGGAAAAGAATTTTGAAAGAATTGGGATAAAAGGAGAAACAAGATTTAAAGTCTACTGATCCTCAGATTAGCCTATGGCTAGCCGGTCATGTGCATATGATGATGTTTTTTTCCCTTTTTTTTTCAGTTCTTTCCTATATGCTTAAAATAGTATTTGCACTTTATGGATGCACACTAGGGGAGATTCTTGTCCATACTTTATTCCTCTGATGGAAGAGTTGAACAGGATGTAGAAAATATTTTGATTGAGGAAAAACTGTCAGCACTAATAGCAAACATTTCATGTTTTGAAGGGCTGATATATTCTACTAAAATTTAGAGAAGGTCTTTAAGGCTAGGAAATTTTCTGTAACCGAAATTTTCTGAGCAGATTTCAAAGTTCATATAAAAATGTTTCTTCTGGTAGTATATATCTATAGTAACACTTAGAAAGCAGGCAGAACTGATGACTTGTTTTTCACAACTTCCATTGACCTGTTTAATCATCTTTGTGATATTCCTGCATGTATAGTTTCATATCATCCTGATATTACTGAACAAAGCAAAAGGGAAAAAAAAAAACAACACATAAACCACAAAACACCCCAAACCTATTCTAGGCAATAAAAAGCAGGTATTTATTGCAATTAAAAAAAAAAAAAAAATCTTCTGAAAAGATGATGTGAATACAAGAAATTATTGTAACTAGGTAAGGATAAGAATTAATCTCCGACATAGCTATTGTTTACATTTTCTGATTAAATCTTAATCACACGTGGGATTAGGGAAGTTTAGTTTTAATTTATGTAGAAGGAGATGCAAAATGAACCTGATGTTGACTATAAGTGTCATAGGTTAGCAAGCTGAGTCTCGGAAATGATGTCCGTGCCAAGGGGTGCTTACAGCTTCCCTCCCCCATGACCTATCAGCTGGCCAGTTTGAATATGGACAATTCTTTAAGCCACTTAAAGTTGTGACCGCCTCTGTGATCCACACTTAAGAATAGACAAACTCCCCCCCAAGCTCTCTCTCGTTTCCGGCGCTGGGACAGGTGGCTGCGGGACCTGAGCGGGGGCCGGGCCACGGCTCCAGGATGACCACCCACCCCCCCCACCCCCCCCACTTCAGCCAAGATTCAAGATTTCAGCAAAGCGGCACCTCTGTCCGGCAGAGGTCAGGTGACCAACAGCGATAAGCCACATTCCAGCTGCAAGGCCGAGGTGAGATTAACCCTTTTATTGCTGTGAAGAGCTGAAAACCTGAGGGAAGAGAGAGAGGAGATGCTTAAAGCTGAAAGTCTGTTGTGAAGCTATGATATATCAGAGTATCCCGTTGTAATTTCATGAAGATATGGGGGGTGGAGTGTTCAACTTGCAAGCAAAAGCACCTGTGCAGAGATAGGCAGATGCTGATGCAGCTGTAATTTCATGAGAAGTGTGGACAGGGAGAGATGGAAGCAATGAGGATTTTTGCTCCACACGGAAAAGGAGAAAATCTCAGTTCCTAGAGATGCTCCCAGAGATAGTCCTAGAGATGAAGATGAGGAAGACCCTTTGCTCCCAGGGAAGGAGAAGGGCCTCTATTCTTAGAGATGAAATGCTCCCAGAGATGGGTGAAGAGAACTTTCGTTTCTGAACGGCTCAACCTTAAAATTGTACCCCAAAACCTTCAAGAGTGGACCCTCGAAAGCAGTTGCGGGAAAAGCTGCCAGTCGGGGGAAGGGACTCACATCGCGAGCAGAGAGACTCCTCTTCCTAAATGGACTGAACAATATTTGGAAGTGGGTGGCTGTGTCGTTGTGATAATGTTTTCATAGCACGAGCAAAAAGAGACTTCTCTTTCTAAATGGACTGAACAAGGTTATTATGGAAGTGGTAAACAGACTGAACATCTTAAGGGTTGTCTTTTTACATTGTCAATGGGAGAAGGGAGGAAGGTGTGGGGAGGAGGAGAGTTCTGAAGGTGTGGTATAATTTTTTTTCCCTTCTTTTAGGTCTGTTAATAAACTTCTTTATATTCTTTCAAGTTTAGTGCCTGCTTTGCGTTTCTCCTAATTCTTATCTCACAGAAGATAAACAGTAATGAGTATTTTGGGCCAAACCACTACACCAAATTGGTGGTTTTGCACGGTTACAAACCGAACCCACGACAATAAGATCACAAATATATTTGGAAAATCCAATCGATATTAGCTGAAATTTTCTTTGGTGTCTGTTGGAATGGAAATTGATGCTCTAAGATCTCCACATAGTGTCATGTGAAACTAAGTTGGCTTTGGATGTTTCAGGTACTTCTGTCGTCCAAGTTACAGCTACTGATGCCGATGACCCTTCATATGGAAACAGTGCCAGAATAATTTACAGCATACTTCAAGGGCAGCCATATTTCTCTGTGGAACCAGAAACAGGTAATGAAAATTTTGATTATTTTCATTTACCATAAACTTTAAATTCTTTCATTTAAAAGACCTTAGGTCACCTAAAAATTTTATTTTTAAAGCCTAACAGAAATGAAAGAACATTTCTTGCTTTTTTCTCATGATGTATAATTTTTATAATACATATAAAAAATCAAGACTTATTACAGCTGAAATTATTAAGTATAAGTGATTTTACAGCGGTACTATTTATAGATTAAGATCTAAATAACAACACTTCTGATAAAGGCAAGAATAAAGGTTTGTTCTTAGAAAATATTGTTCTTTTTTTCCTAATGATTCTACTTGGATTAATAAAAGGTGATCTTTCTCCTAAACCTTATGCATAAATATCTTGAATCATTTTTAGCGTGAAACTGGAAAGGGACCTGTGATGTAAAACAAAGTATTCAACCAAGACATAGCCTGTACTAAAGACTACTATAATTATAAGTAGACTACGATAAAACTTATGGACAGAAATTTGTACCTTGAAGCATTAAATGAATATTTTAGAAATATGTTTGAAGACTAATACAAAAAAAAGATGCATCATTAGCGATTGTATTTTTCAATGTATTTCTTTCAGGTATCATCAGAACTGCATTGCCAAACATGAACAGAGAAAACAGGGAGCAGTACCAAGTAGTTATCCAGGCAAAGGACATGGGAGGCCAGATGGGTGGATTATCAGGGACCACCACCGTGAACATCACTTTGACTGATGTCAACGACAATCCACCTCGCTTTCCCCAGAGTAAGCTGCATTTAATAGTTGACTTGTGCTGTAAGAGTTAAGCAGTCACCATCTGGTTTAATTTAGAGTAAATCTAGATTATGGGGCACACATAAACAAAAGGCTTATGTGCTGATTATTATTATTAAAGCAGTATATTAAATGTTACAGCATTTGTTTGTTAGAAGACAGTTACATGATCAAATATAACTGCAGTAAATCTGGAATACCTCCCAATAATATGGGGAGCAATAGTAGGTGGACTCATAAGAGCATTAGAGCAATGTTTTTTTCTTTCCATACCTATTGCTTAAATCCTACATGCTCTCCCACTGGAAAATAAAACATGTTGTAATTCTAGATATGCAGAAATGTTTGAATTGAAGTATCTGCTTAAGTATTTAATCATGAAGAACGTGGAAAAGAAATTACTTGAAGGGAATCAAACAGATTTGTACTTTTTCAGCTATAAGAGCTATAAAACATCATAGAAATTTTCCCAAATTAAAGTAAATGACATTTAACTTTTTTAGGGTTTTTTACAGCTTTATTGGAGGTTTTTATAATGCTTTTTGCCTTTTGATAATACAGCTGTCAAGACTTTTTATCCTCAAACTAAAATGGTAAAATGTTCTTGGTGTCTGTCTAATATGGAAATACTAAACTATGTAACATCAAACTTGTAACAGTTAAGCATTTTAAATACATTTGAGGCCTTTTGAATAAATTGAAGTTGCAATACTTACAGTATGATTTAGACTTACTTGATACGTAAAGGATTTAGAGTATCCTCACCACATATTTTATACGTTCTGTATAATTCTACTCAATCCAGTAGTTACTGATGCACTCTTCTGGATCAAAATAACAGAATCAGCTTCAAATTATGCTCTTTATGGCACAACTGGAGTATGTAATTTTGTTCAATTAAATATTGCAGTTAATATATATGTGTTTAGCTGTTTCGCAGCACGTCATTTCATTTACACACTTGAAATTAAAAAATCATGCACCATTGAGTAATTAGAATTTGTGCATTTCCACAAGGGTTCTGTTCTGAGCAGAATTTATTGTTACTTTATAATTTTATTTTCTTTTTTTCCCCCCAACTTTTTTGTTTATTATCTTTATTGTTTCCCTTTGTATATAGAAGATTATGGTATTTCCATTGGTGTGTAGGAGAGGAATGCTGTATTACTCCTTTCTGGACATACTGAAGAAGACCACTCAAAGAGGTGTCATGTTCAAAGCCTTACAGAAGAAAAAAAAATGGTTAAACTTAAGACAGCATAAAAGACTCAAAAGTGCATATTTATGTTTTTCTTTCTTTTTTCTTGTTTCTTTAAGAGTGTACTAAATTAGAAGTCAGAATGATGGAATCAACTTTCTGGACCATTTTTACATGACTTACCTGGGAGTCCAACATAATGTTTGAGTGAGAGGTGGATTTGATGTAGCATCTCTGCATTTTTCTTTAATGCCAGTTTAAATCAGATGTGTCATTTGCTTTAAGGAGACTTAATTTTACTCTCATGGGCTTTTGATGTTGGTTTTTTTTCTCTCTACTTTCTCTCTGACAATTTCTTTGTTAGATATAAATGGATGTTTCATTGAAGATCAAAAATAAAACATTTACAAAGATGACACATTTTACTAGATATATGAAAGTAAAAATAGCTATTGACTATTTTTTAAAAAAATCTTTATATTTAATCTCAAAATGCAGATAGACATTATAATGATTAATGGTTTTAACAGAGTTCAGTAAGACTGCTGGAATTCAAACTGATTAAGTTAAACTATTCTTTTTCTATTCCATTAATAAAAAAATAGATGTATTAGGTTCATGAGACCATAATGTTAATATCATATTTATAAATTACCAGACTAAGTATTAGAATGCCCATTATGTTTCCACAGGACTCAGCATATTACAGCTATATGTTTCAATAAAATTTTTAATAACAGCTTAAATGTCTCCCACGAGAAACTCATATTAAAATTGTGGAAAATTCTACATATTGTATTGTATCGTACTTTCTCCAAAAAAAATATATATACATAAGAACCCCTAATTCCTCTGTTGTTTAGATTATGAAGCAAAGATTCTTCAGAATATTTTTCTCATCTTAAAAATATACTAAAACCCACATAGATAATGGTGGTGATGAGATTGAAAACTTTTTCAAGGTCCTACAGAAAGGTCTTCAAAGACCTCAGACACTGGATCTCTGTTTCAACAGTAATATTTCCAAGTGTTCTTAAAAGTAAGGAGATAGTGTTGATCAGTCATAAACAGAAAATGTGATTTATGGACTTAGAAGCCTGATTCTGAATGAAACTCAGTCCTGGCTGATTTATGGCAGCCCATGTCTCCTGTGAGACTATAGCCTGTAGTACTTTATAATATTTACCTTTACATTATATGGCTATTCAAGAGTGAATGGGAAGAAGGGTAAACAGCAAAATAAGATTGCTTTTTCTTTCTTTATGACTGACTGAAGTATTTGCAATCCCAAGTGTGTAGACTTTAATCTTCGAGCTGATTTCTGCTCTCCTTAGTATATGGAAAAGTGTTCCTTTCCTTGATCCTCCCATTTCTTTTCCTGACAGACAAATTAAAGGACATCATTCACTGGAGTAAATGCAAAGAGTTGACTATTTTCCTTGAGAAGAGAGAAAGAAGAAATAAGACTGACAGCAGAGTTTTGCAAGGATAATTCTACTTTGGTGTAGTTTGTATTCTGATGCAGTGTCTAAAGCTGCACTGCATCCCATACTTAGTCAAAGCATTAAATGTCTTCAGTGACAAAAATAATAAAATGAAGTGTCTCATACTATGGTGGAGATTTCTATAAATGGATAGGGTAGATTAAAAATTATCTTTTAGATTACAAGTTTCTGGTTATTTTCACTCTCTGTTTCCACTACCTTATTAGCAGTTCATGATACGAGCTCTTACCACTGTAGACTAAATTAATGACTTGGGTATTGCACTGGGAGTCAGAGTAGTGTCCACAAGGCATAGCTTGGAGATGTAGTTTTAAGCACTGCAGAAAAAATCGTGGGGAGTAGTTGACACCTCATAAAAATAATTATAACATATAAATATTAATGAAGGATAAAATAAAAAAACAAACCAGTTTTTCACCATAGTGTCCTACAGTACTGTTTAAGTACTAAACTGGTGCTAATTTTTTCCTTTGGTTTTGTTTTTTTTTTTTTTTTTAAACCATTAGGTGATTACAGGGAGATTTCTCTAGTAGTGAAGCATACAGGTTTATGTATTAGAGAAAGGTAATGAAAATGTTAGAGAAAATGCAGGATAAAGTACTAGATTGAACATCAAAATGTGGCTGAGCAAAAAAAACCACATATAAATAGAATGTGGGTTGCACACAGCCATAAAGAATTCATTCTGCTGCTATATGTCAGTTTCATATTAAAAACTGCTTAAGTAAAAATAAATGAAGAAATTGACTTTCAATATTTCAATATTTTTCATTCAATATTTAATTGTAAACTAAATGTGAATGCATTTATTTTTTAATTTTTGTCTTTTTTTAGGCTTGTCAGATAATGACATAATCAAACAGAAAAAAATAACTCTGTAGAAGCAGAAAAAGATCTCAAATGACCCAATGAATAATAGGCATTTTTTATAGTGACTGTCACTCTGTAGCTGGCTTGTAATACACCAATAATCTTCAAATGGCTCATGCTTTCCTGCAGATATGTTAAAAGTCATGTTGTCAGTGACCTTCCCATACAGCCTTGCCATTGCTCTCTCCCCATGATTCTTCTTTATTGCACAAAACTGATAACTCCCATAATGGACTTTTCTGTACTACTCATTTGTTGCAATGTATGTATGTGTTGCTTTTTGGGTGCCCTGTTCAACTTTTTACTGTTGAGGTTGCTGCCCTTTACCACTTCCACTTCTGTGTTATTGTCAACTAAAGTATACTTCTAACTCATTTAACTTAGGTAGTCTCTAAGTAGAACAGAAAACCTTGGAAAACTTAACTAAGGCCAGAGAAGAAAATGTTGCTCAAGAGAGAGTTGATGACTTCACTTTCATCTTTGGAATGATAACAGTAGATTTTAATCAATTTTAAAATATTTTTATGAGAATTCATGATAGTGCATTATGTCCCCAACATGTTTTTTCTAGTGTATGTTCCAACAGATGGGACCAAAGATCTCAACACTTATTTACAGTTTTCACACTAAGACTAGGACATAGAATGCTAAAATATATGGCAAGATACTTTTTTCAATTTACTGCAGCATGTCTAAATGATGGCAGTTTTATTCCTCTGTATTTTATCAGCTGTATGACGCCGCAATAAAGGGATATAACTGAGATAGAAAAAGTAGCACAAACCAGGAACTGCAATATTCACAAGCTTATTTGAGTATGAATTAACTGCTTTAGCAAGTATAGGCACAATTTCTGCTTGTAGATTTTTAAAAATCCTCCCCCTGTATTAATGGGTTATTCAGACTTATTTAATATGATATCTTACTATCTATTTTTGAAAGCTGAAATGTCAGTCTCCTGCATAGAATTGGCCAGCAAAATCAAGGAATTCTATTCTTGTTATTGCTTCCATGACAAAATACATGTAAAATATATCTCAAAGATTACCCTTAGATATTATGGGGTAAAAAAGAAGAGTGAAACCTGGCAAGAACACAAAGCAGTCTTTCCAGATGATATTTCAGGAATGAAAGAAAAATGAGGACAAGAAAATTACAAGGAAAAGAAAGGCAAGAAGGTTGCAGATATAGTTGATTCTACTCTGAGATAGAATAAGGGTCCTTCTCAACCCTACTTTTCTATTAGTGTTTTTTCTACAATTTTGTTTTCAATCTTCTATATAAAGCTTTCCTCTGCATAGTTCTCTACCTCATATTTTGTCCATCCTCTCAATATTAAATAGCAAGTTCTCTAGAATAAAAAATATACAAAATTATGTTATCAGCTATTGTGTCACACAATGTTACTCCATGCATGTATACCAGCTTGTGTGAATCCTGAATGGCTCTTTGTCTCTTTGACAGGTACCATCCATCTCCGCATTCCTGAGTCCTCCCCGGTTGGGACAGCCATTGGCAGCGTTAAAGCCACAGATGCGGACACTGGAAAAAATGCAGAAGTAGAGTACAGAATTATAGATGGCGATGGGACCGATATGTTTGATATTGTGACACAGAAGGACACACAGGAAGGCATCATCACTGTGAGAAAGGTGTCTATTAACAGCATTTGCTAAATTATGTTGATGTCAATGTTATGTCACAAATGTTCATTGCTTAGATCATGTGATAACACGTGCTAACTGCTGAACATTTGCAAGCATCCCCCATCAGTGACTGAAAGGTACTATTTCCTATTAAGATTAACTTGAAATAAAAGGTGGTGACCACCTCTAAGATGCAGCGTAGGTTCAAAGCATTGTTGCCAGCAAAGTATGAAAAAGTAGACCAGCCCCAGTGTGTTAGCACTAATTATCTCTGTGATTTCAAATGCAGACTTCTTTAGTACTTATGTAACCTATTTTCTTCAGCAAGCAATCAGCAGCTCACTCAGTACTGAAAGACAGAGATTTTCCTTCTCTGTGAGATTCTCATCTACTTAAGTGACCGATGTATGCCAGAACAGACTTGAGTTGCAAGCTATATGGTTTTGTTCCTGTTTCCAACATATGAGAGGATTACCACTTGAGCAAAGTGTATGTAATGATGGTGTTCCTGTTCCAGAGCTAGCTTTAGTTCTACCTTTTGTCTTGCATTGTCAGAGCACTTTCAGATGCTTGTCTGGGAAGTCTAAGATCTCACACATAGAAGTGCCACTCTCCTGCTCCTCAAAAATTTCCCTTCCAGAAGTCCCCTTGGTCCTTGTCTTTGGGATTTTGAGATGTGCTTCCAAAGAAAAGATATTCAGGCATGATTTTTAACATAAAGTGCTGTTTATATTAGCTTTCCAAATGAATATTATTAAACATAGGATAATGAAATAAACAGTGATACAAAACATAACTCCGCATCTCTTGATCATGGCAACCAAGGAAGTGGTAAGTTCTGCCAAGAGTGTTCCTTTTTAATTTCTGTGTTTTATGGTGTTCATAGTCAGTGTAGTTGTTTATCTGGGAAAAAATGAAAAAAACAAAGTTTGAGATCTAATATTTTTCCTAGAAGTCTGTGGAGGCTTCTCTGGAGATGCTCTTTTCTTTCTTGCTTCAGATTTTTCACACAGACTATTATATTAAATCAATAGCATCTTGAAAAAAAAAAGTCTAGTAGCTGAATCAAACATAAAAAATTTCCTAAATTATAATATAGCAGTTCCAAAAATGTCACCAAAAAATACTAATGAACAAGATCGTCTGATTTTGTCATTAACAGTCTGACAGAATTTGCATTTTTCATGATGCTTTCTCAGTGATGAATAAGTAGTTTATTCAATACCACAGACAACAGCACTAACAAGCAAGGAAGGAGATGAGAATGCTCAGTTCATTGATTTATTAAAATACTTCCTTTTTTATTATTATTATTTATCCACTTCGATTGTAATTTCTGTTTTCAGTGGTGAATAACTACAAATAGCTTGTGTTCCTTTACAGAGCCTGTAAGTTATTAAGTCAGAATTTATTATCTGCTGTAAAAGAAATTTTTCTATACAAACTTTTCTATACAATTTCTCACAGGCAAAATAATTGATTTTCCACAATTTCATATATTTGGGCAAGAGTTTTATTCATTACTGTTGATGTGCTGGAATTCCTGTATAAGCCACAGGTTTCATATCCATGTTTTGCATTGTAGATGGCCGAGATGTCCAAATTGGATGTGAATGTTGTAGTAGCAAGTTTACATGTTCATGGTGCACATTCTGTCAAATTAAACCAATTAGAACGAATCAGGACTAGCATGTCTTCTATGCTTTTAGGCTTGAAGCCAGCCTCCCTTAACAGCTGAATGATGCACTTTACAGACACAGCAATAGCCTCAGATCTAAGTTAAATAGTTGCATTTCTCAATTGTATTCATAGATACTCTCCCATCTGCTCTGACTACTTTCTTAAAACAAGTCTGGGTCAGTGGGGAAACTTATTCTTTCACTGGACTGCATCTTTCTGCTTTTGAATAGTGTATTTAAGTATCTAACCTGTCACTTCAGCATCTTTCGTGAACATTAATTAGTATTTAAAAGCAGCTGGGTAGAAAAAGATAAGTCATCAACCACCCATTTTGATGAATGAAAACCACCAGTTCTATATCTCTCTGAGATTCTGTGGGAGTTAATAAAATCTTCTTTGTGTCAGAAAGGCAGATTTTCAGCTTGCTCATTTCCTTAGAATCATTAATTAGCTAACGCTTTTCATCTATGACAGCTAGAAAAATTTGAAGGAATAGAATTCTTTTCTATCCAATATGATTTCTAATTATAACTGTGAACTGCTCCTCCTTCCATTTTAAAAAGGAACTACTGACAAAAATGTCAAATATATTTTCAAAAAAACCCCCCTCTGATGTTGGATTCATTAAATTAAATGAAAAGGAACAAGATTAAACCTTACTGTTCCTCTAGATATAGAGAGCTTTGACACACACACACCTTCCTCAAAAGACACCTAAAACATTCCTGATATTTAAGGCCAGCTACATAAGTTTGACAATAAGAATACTCTGGCCATTTTTATTATCCAGGAGTTCTCAGTATTTCCTATGAAATACAGGTATCAAATACCTTGTTCTGGAATGTTTGTATTTCCAGACAATATCTCAAGCATTTTAAATGATTATATGATTGTTTCAAATCCACATTCTTGTGAAACAGCTGCAAAATTCCCTGAATAATTGGTTAATTTGCACTGAAAATATTTTGGTCATTCGTGATGAGATAATTTAACTAATATTTAGGAAAATATACTTCCTCTAAAAACAATGGTAATTTCTTATTAGACAAAGTGAGTCCTGTGGTGGGGAACGTATTGTGTTAGTGTTCCCACAATGCAGGGCAGGGTCTGATAAAGCTTGAGCCCTCTTTTGTTTCCATTATGTATATAGGTCAATATCTGTCAAAATGTAAATATAATTTAATAAAATTTATCGCAAATTTCATTTTTAGCCACTGGACTATGAGACAAGACGACTTTATACTTTGAAAGTAGAAGCTGAAAATACCCATGTGGACCCACGTTTCTATTACCTTGGGCCTTTCAAAGACACAACTATTGTGAAAATCTCTGTAGAAGATGTAGATGAACCTCCTGTTTTCAGCAGGTCTTCTTACCTTTTTGAGGTGCATGAAGATATCGAGTTAGGAACAATAATAGGAACAGTAATGGCACGGGACCCTGATTCTGCCTCAAGTCCAATAAGGTAATATACTTCAGTGTCTGTAAACACATTATTTGCTAAAGAAATTAAGATAAATAGTAATAAATCATGAATTTCACATAGAGGCTTTTTCTAATATTTATTAGTGTCCCAGAGAAAGACAGAACTGAGAATGGTGCTGTTTGTAAACCTCCAAACATGTCAGGCAACAGCAATTTATTTGCACGCAAGAGACACACAAAATCTTTTCCAGCGCTTCAATTCATAGAAAACTTGATTTCAAGTAGGCCCTTCAGGATTGTTTCTTGCTTCACACTGTGAAAAACTTCTAGAGTGATGATGAAATAAATTCTAGTCTTCAATAAAATTAATATCATGTATGAAGTAAAATGAAATGCTAATCATACAAGCCAAGTAGTACTATCAGAAGTTTTAATTGGCTGTTCTAATTTCCTTTTTTGTTGTTGTTGTTTTTGTAGTCATTTTGGTTTTGAATTGTTTGTTGGAGTTTTATTTGTTTTTCTTACATATTTACTGTGATTGTGTGTGGTGGAGAGAACAAACTGCAGCCACCAAAACCATACAGATACTATTTTCATATAACAGCATTTTTTTTTAATTTGGCTCAGTTTATTTAAGTACTGTAAGTGAAACCACTTGATGAACAGTTTAGATCACTCATAAATTTTCATAGAAACAAAAACATTTGTTTCTGTTGTACTGTACAAGTGTACTATATAACTTTTTAAAAAATGCGGCCTAATTCTGACACATATTCTGATAAACATTCTGTATTTGGCAAAATCCTAAATTTAATTCCACATCAAAGGTTCAATTCTAATTTTAAGGCAATGTTAAATGTTAGCAAAAAAAAAAAATGGAGGAAAGAGCAATTTTCTGATACTAGTTTGGCATCACCATATCATGTTGGTGGACATCTTGCCTGCAGAAGTATGGCAGCTATATAGGAGGTCCTTTAACATCTGTGCATGAAAGTGAAAGTTCTGCATGTGAACTTATTTCTATACAGGTTTTTTTAACTTGATCTCAAGTGAAATAGTAGAAGCTGAGCTTATATCAATACTTTTGAAGATCTTGTAAATTAGCTGTCAGTCTCAGTCTGAAGAAACATTGTATCAAAGACCATTTTCCTTTCAGGATTAAAATAATTATTTAATTAATATCTTTATATTAACATTTGAAGTTCTGATTTTTTAAAATACATTTTTAAAATATATCATATATTTTTGTAAAATCTCCAATTATCAAATATTACACAATTATATCAAATTTTTAAAATTCAAATTTTAATTCCTTATTCTATGGAGCTAACCTTCAGAATTTTCAGAAATGTGTATAGAAACTAAATATGTCTTTTCAAAACTAACCTTTGTACTGTAGAACATAAAACCTATACTGACTTGTGAAATATACGTTTTCTTTGACTTTCTATGATTTTGACAATGCTTTTTATTTCTTAATTGTATTTAGGTTTTCTCTGGATCGTCACACTGACCTTGACAGGATATTTAACATTCATTCTGGAAATGGATCCATCTATACTTCTAAGCCACTTGACCGTGAGATATCACAGTGGCACAATCTTAGCGTTATAGCAGCTGAGATTAGTAAGTCAATTTGCTTTTTCCTTTCAGTTTTCCTTAGCCTGTAAAGTTACAGCTGCAACTTTGTGATGAAAATAAAACCCCTCCTTTCCTTGCCCCATGCCCCTTTCTACTAGATGTTCTGGAAAAGTGAATTGTGGGTAGCTAACAGCAGCTGTCTCCTCATTGCTCTTGTTCTCACCTACATCCATCACTGACTTTTAGGGTCTAAGTTACTTCTGAAATGTTAGCCAATTAAATAATAAGACTGGAGTAATTATGTTTTATTCCTTTTCTTGGAGGACAATAACATGATTTTGCTGTTAAAATAGCTGAGTTTAGCATGGCAGCCTGTGTTTTTGTCTCTATCGTTTTCTTCATTTCTTTAGAAATACTTTCATTATCTCTTCCTATGGTATCTACACCTACAGCTCTTAGAATCAATCTTACAAGTTCCATCGAGTTTGATCCCAAAGCTGTAGCATTTCTTGGACCATTTAAAATATCTCTCTCTCTGTAGATATTTTAATGTTAACAGTATAAAGAGAAAAGCAGATATCCCCCTAAACCTACTACATTATTGAGATTAGCTTTAATCAATGGACAGAACATTTTCTAAGGGACAAAGGTCTGATCTTTGAAATCAGTTATTAACAATTACTTCCTTTCAAAGTCACTTATTTTTAGGGCTAGTTCTATATCAGTCAAAAAAAAAAAAAAGGAAAACATACTGACCAGCAGTGAAGTGTGGCTGGCAAGAACTACACTGGAGAGAACTGAATGGAACACTGTGTCCTGCCAATTAAACATTCCGTGTAAAAAAACCAACCAAAAAACTGTAGTTTTTTTCAAAACCCTTTTTATTCTTGTCATGCTTTGTCCTGAGCCTGCAACCATCCAGATTGCTGTCCAATGTTATACAAATCCTTTTCAGATTTATATAATGATGAAACTTAGCATCCTTGTATGACTGTATCTTAGTGCTAAACTCATTTCCTTGTCAGGAAACTTAGAGAAAATTTATATTGTGGACATATCTGGAGTAGCTAGCATTCTCCAGAGAGGTAGGTAAGTTTTGGAGAAAGAGGCGAAGAGGGAGATTTAGGCCTTCAAATATTTTAATATGTTACCTATGAAGCATGACACAATGAGAAAGCAGTGTTAAAACTGATTTGAAAAGCTAGTACAAACATGCAGAAGCCTATGAAAAACTGTGTCCTAAACCTGGAAATTTAAACAATTCAGGATGTCAAAAAGATCCACATCACACTCTTTAACAGAGGTGTTACTGATAACAAGGAAATGTAATTCCAGCTGCTCCTAAATATCTTTTATTTTATCTGAAGCAGAAGAAAAGCAGGGGGAAATCAGTAATTTGGAACAATCTGTTACTGTTGTTACTTATCCAATTCCATTAATGTTGCAAAATCATATAGTGTTTAGCAACCATCCAGCAGAATTCCAAGAAACGGCTGCACTTTTTTACACCCAGGCATTATTTCATATTTTGGTGTGGCAGCAAGATCAGCAAGTGAGGACAGGGACACTTGTATTCCTGAACTAACCTAAACTAACAAAAGAGCACTCTGAGTAATAGTAGGATCTTGGCATTTGGCAAGGGAGAGGTTATTCTTGTTTCTTAACCTAAGGTCTGAAAACCTACATTCATATTTTAAAAGTCAATTTAAACATAAAAAAATCTTATTCTAATAAATTCTTTACCAAATATTTGGAGGGTTACTTTCATTCATTTTGTTGGAATTTCTTTGAGGGCCAAGAAAGGAAAGTCAGACGAGTATTTTTCAAAATATGTATGCATGTCATCAAATAAATTACCTCTATCCCAGCCAAAACCAACACAATGCACAAAGTCAATCATGTCTTTCTCTGTAAAACAAACTAGATCACAAAGAATTTTAAAATTAGAAATCAAAACCGTGCAAGACCTTGAGCCCACCAAATGATCAAATTTTTTATTGTAGTAGTGGGCATACTTTTCATACACAGCATTTGAATATATTATTAACAATTGCAGCCCCCTATCTTCATGAAAAACTTAATTGCTCACTAGATCCCAATACTTCAATTTTTTTACTCTACACAAATAATTTCCTTATTTTCCAGAAGGACTTATTCTGACCTGTTACTGGTTTGTATGCTAAATATTGACAAGATTCAAACTTCATCTTGCATGTGTATTGCTCATGAAATTTGGAAGAAAACAGAAAACTCTTAATAAGAAAATAATCTCATTTTTCTTCTCTCTTACGCTGCCAGACAACCCCAAAGATACTACTCGTGTTCCTGTCTATGTAAGAATTTTGGATGTTAATGACAATGCCCCACAGTTTGCTGTATTCTACGACACTTTTGTCTGTGAAAATGCAAGAGCTGGACAGGTATGCCTTTGATAAACACTTCCCACTATCCAGTTTTGCTACAGCACTCAATTGTAGCTCATTCTTGCCTATTGCTTGGGAAAAATCATATCCAAAATAGCTTTTGAAATGTTAAAAATGAAAGCGAAGTAGCTCTGTAAATGAGGCTTAGAGTGAAATCTCAATATTTTACAAGCACATCAGTCTTTCAATCACCATTTTTCCTTACAGAACCCTGTACTGCTGTTAAATCTGGATGAGATATGTCCAAGGCATGGTCATGATTCACTTTGCCATTAATTTCACAAAGTAGGACACTATATGTAACTAAAAAGTTTGATGTATATTTTCAGTAATTCTCCAATAGCAAAGTTTATATATATTTCAATCCACACTGACTGTGATTACAAACTATAAAATCTGTCACACTTTTTTTTTTTTAATTGTTGAATTTCTTTTTCATTATCACATCAAAAATTTCTGAAAAGAAAACGTACATTTTTTAAATGGTAACATAATATTTTCTTTTGGTTCTTAGAGGCTACACAATGTGTACTTCAATTAAGGTGAAATGACTGTACTTCTTAATACCTAAATCCCAACAGGCAGTTGCTTATTAGAACTGTTAAAAAAATGTTTTCCTATTACATGTCCCAGAGCATAATCAGCCAGTAATAAAACCTTTTAAATGGTAGCAGTGCAACCCTTTCAGCACCTTTGAATAGAATGTGGTAGAAGTGCCAGCTTGTCTTAACTGTTGGAGTCCCACAGGTATAACATTCAGGTTGTATTAAAAATTTCACATCCAGGTTGCCATTCTTCCTTCCAAAGTGACATCAGTTGGAACTTAGAACAAAGAATTTTAGGCCCAAATTTATAATGCATAAAATATCTAAAGGTACTGAGCAAGTGCATTTGTCTGCTATGACAGTCGTAAGAGAATTCAAGCTGTTAGATAAAGAGAAATCACTGGCTAAAAATGTAGAATTTTTGACAGTTCAAGTGTCTACTATAAATGCTAAAATAATATTTTAATCATTTTCAATATGCCATATGGAATAAGAATTGTAAAAGAAGAACACTGAATTTTCCTCTTCCAGTTTCACAAAAGAAAATCCTGTGTTAAAAAAGTCATATATATAAAAATGCATTAATCCACAAATTTTACTCATCTGAGATTTCAGAATTTTTTCTGTGCAGGTTCTAGAAGGTACAAGAAATGTTAATAGAACAGTTACATTTACAGATAAATGTATTTTGAGGAACAGGTGGGTTTTTGTGCTATCTAGACTATTGATGTCAGTGTAACTTGAAAGTAAATATAAAAGTTATTTCTACATTGCATTGTTTTTCTGTTTACTTTCAGAATAGGCCATCAGTTAAAAAGTTGAATAAAATAGCACTAATCACTTATAACTAATGAATGAGATGCTAAGTAAGTTTACACATCCACAAATGCTTATTTGTTATAGAGCTCAATAGTGTCTTTATTAGAAAAAAACTGCCAAATTTATTGAAAGGGCAATAAATTTATATTTATTTATATTTATATAAATATAAACATTTTTTAAGAAATCTGAGTTGCAAATGATTGCTTAAAGAAAACAATTTACAGCAAGAGAAAAAAAATGTAATGCAGGATAACATGAATAATCTATTTGAATGTAATTATATTCTTCTTCTTTACTGGCAGATCATAAATAAGACTTGTTATTTTTCAAATTCAGTCTGTCCTGAGACAATCTAATCAATCCAAACTGAACATGGTTCCTTTAAGCTTGATTCCTCCCACATTTCTGCTGTTCTTCTTCCCTTTCAGGTTTTCATGATTAGGTTTGATCCATGAAATTTATATCTTCTATTAGGCCACTGAAGCTAATGATGCTTCATCAGTCACAGATTCTGTGGTATTCATTTCAGTATTTGCCATCTGCTAAAGACAGACATTGTAATGAATATTACACTTTTCCATTTATTTGATTTGTACAGAAGCCTAAATTTTATACATACATACATATAAATGTATATATATACACACACACACATACTATATATGATACCTAGGGATGTGCACATATATGTATGTATGTATATATACATGTATACAAACATATATGCAAATATATAGCAGGAGAGAAATGTGACTTTTGTAATCTGTGATTGTTTTCCTGCTTGCTATTACTGCTGATGTCAGATCGTACCGTGACCTTACAAACAATGAGGATATCCTATCTCAAAAAGCTCAAGCTACACACAAGCAGCACCTCTGGCAGACTGCTATTTTAGTGGTTGCCATTGTTTTGACCCCCCCAAAAATGAGGACAGTCTTGGTGTGATGGCATAAAGAGGAGACAGGCATTTATGTGAGCTACACAAGGCTGACTCAGTAAGTTCAGGGAGAGAAAGCAGCAAAATGCTCAGACTACTGCAGTCCTGGAACCCAAGAAGTTCAGCTGTCCTCCGCCCCCAGGTGAGAAGAGCCAGGAGCTGGGCATCTGGACAGATGGAATCCCACTGGTTTTGTCAGCTCCCAGCTGTCACACACATCTGGCAGCTCAGCTGCCAGTCTCCAAAGATCCTCTAACGTAAAAGACAAGAATCAGTTTAGAAAGCAGAAGTCAGTTCTGCCTTAGAAAGATTTTGCATGGAAGCTGAGTATATCTTTTCTATACATTCATGTTCCCTATAGTAATCGTCAAAAGAGAGGCGCTTCTCCCTTTGTAAATGACCTGCAAAAACAAAAGAAGGCAGGAGTTGACCTTGGTCAGCAGCCACGTGCCCACCCAGCCACTTCCTCCCTCCTTAACAGTACCGGGGGATAAAAGGTGAAAAAGAAAGTGGCTTGAGACAAACCTACCAATTACCATCACTGGCAAAACAGACTCAATTTGGGGAAATTATTTTAATATACTGTCCGTTTAAAATGGGGCAGGATGGTGAGAAAAAAAGAACTAAAGCACCTTCCCTTAATACCCCCCTCTTCCCAGGTTCACCTTCACCCCTTCACTACTGACTTTTTTCTTCTCGGACACTCCTCCTCACACTTTCTCTCCCTCAGTGTGAATATTTTCCATGGAGTGCAGTCCTTCAGCATAAATCTGCTGCAGCATGGGATCGCCTTCAGGTCCGCAGGGAAGCTCCTGCCCCGCCGGGGTCTCTCCCTGGCCCAGGGCCATCCCTGCCGGGTCTCTCCCGCCTCCGTCCCCGCTCCCGCTGTCCCCTCAGGCTCGCAGGGCTGTTTCCCGCACGGTTCCCCCGCTCAGCCCTGGCTGCCGGGCAGCGTTTTGCCCTCCCTTGGCCAGGCTTTCCCCGGGGCTCTCGCCCGCCCGCCCGTGGCTGAGGGGCTCAGCCGTGCCCTGCGCTGGGGCCGCTGCAGCCGCTGGCACCGCCTGGGCCCGGCCCGGGCAGCCCCGGCACTGCCCCAGCGCCAGCACTGGGACACCTCCACCTGGGTCAAGTACATTGTGATGTTTAAATGGCTTGCTCCTATCTTGCTGTTACTAGCCTTCATTTTACCAAGTCCGTACATGCCCACTCCCTTTTCACATGGCCCAATGTTATGTAAATAGGTCTAGCTCATAATGGATTCTCTTTCAAAGATATTTTAAAATATGAATGATGTAATCTATTTTCCTTTCCCCTATAACTTAATTCAGCATAGATTATATAAACACACTAGGTTTCTTGAACCTAGTTCTTTTTATGCTGCTCCTCATGCTATCAGCTCATTTGACCCATATAACAATCCTTATCAGAGGTGTTTTTCTCACCATAATCTTGCTCAAACATGGCTTTTGGGGTCTTTATATTTCCAGAAATGTCCTTGTTTTATTCACCAAGTGTCTCTCTAAAATTAGCTAAAATTCATATCTATTAAAAAAACTAAATTCCATGAAGTTGTTTTCTAGCATTCAGTTTTCTCTTCCTATTTTTCAGATGTTTTTATAGAAATTTCTTAAATCCTTTAATCCTGAAGTGTTATTTTATCTTTGTTTATTGCATCATGACAGTTTGTGGTCAATTTACTTGGAATTTTGTTCTTTCTTTTCCAGTTCCCCTGATTCATTCTTACTTTAGTTTCTTCACTATTTAGCCATAGATCTTGTATCTACCAGTGGTTTTATGGATATCGGAATTTTGTCTTTGTCTTAACTTTTTTCAGAAACTCTCAAAGGTTTTCTTTTGTTCACACTGCCAAGAAAAATTTTTGAACTGCAAATTGATGTAGGGTTTCTAAATAGTTCTGCTTTATTTTCCTTAATAGCACATTATATTTCCTTTTTTTGACCTGAATTTGAAAGCAACTGTATAGCATATTTTAGATAAAAACATCTACCTAAACAGTTGATAGAACTGATGCTTGAAGAGGTCCTACCAGGCAGAAAGATGAACTTTGTTGGAATAAGAAGACCATACAACAAACTTGTTTCTACAGGTTTATCAATTTTTTAGTGGCTAACAATCCTCATGACTACTTCCAGGCCCTTAATTTTCTGACTTATCTTAGACAGTAACATCCTTGGCTTCCCTGCAGTTACTGCTCTGTGGCATTTCTAGAAAGAATAAGCAACTTAAGAGTCTTATACCCTTATTTACAAGGTAATTGGGGTTTCCCAGGGCTGGCAGGTCTAAAAGGAAAAAACACTGTTTGAAACTACATCTAAAACAGGATATATCACATTAACATAGTAATCAATATTATCAGGAAACAGTTTTCAAACTGCAATTTAATGCTTCCAATTCTACATACTCTTTTTAAACGATGAGTATGGACACTCAGCAAATCGGTTGATTTTCATCAGCCCGACACCTGCAGCTGACCATATTCATGGTCTCTAGTTGTAAAGTAAAATAAGCTAGTGTTTTTCTGACTTCATTTTGTAAATATCTATCAAAACTCATATGCTAATTGCTCACTAAATAATTAAAATATTCATTCTTTAAAAACAAATAGTATTCTATGCTTGCATTATCAGTTTTGTTCATTTAGAAATTTATTGGAGGATTGTGTAAGAAAGCAGAGAAAGACAAAACTCCTGTTGAAAAAGCAAGGAAGCTGCTATATTAAAAGAAATCCCATCCTTGTCTGATCAAGAAATTTACTGCTATTTTCTGGATGGACAAGAAAGAAGTTGGGAGTTGGTCGTGCATTTGTTAAGGCAAAGAGGAGTGCATTGCAGCTGTTGATGTTAAAGATGATCAGACCTGACAAAAGCTGTGATATGAAGAGAAATGGCTGTATTTGGAAAAACTGGAAGAGGAAAACAAACAGGGTTTAACAAGTACACAGGGAAGGAGCAGTGTTAAAAATTAGATGTGATTCCATGGTTGAAAAAGCAGTGCAATTTAAAATGATGGATAAGAAATGAAGAATAAAAATGATCTAGACTAAAAGTTAATCTATTTTTGGAAGTTAAACTTAAGAACATAAGTGAAAATTCAAGCATGCATGCACAAAAATCCAGCTCTAAATTTAGTTTATATGCTATGGTATAAAAAAAGCCCCAGTCTGAAATTAAGCAATAAAGTTAAAAAATGCATTTTGCTTGGGAAACAATATTTTGCCACTGTTAGGTATAGAAATTTCAGTGAAAAAGCCACATATTCCTTTACCTGACAGATAAATAAGTGCTGACAAAGGGCTTGCCATTACTTTCCCCAAAAATACCCAAAATTTTTTGTAAGCATTGCACAAAGCTCTGAGTCTGAGTATGGGACTGACCTGGTGCAGCTTTCTCTGAGAATTGTGACACCAGATTCTCATCCCACTCCAAGGTGGTGCATCTCTAGGGTGTGCTACAATGTTTTACAAGAGCTGAAATATATGTAAAATCTAACTGGCATTTTTCATCTCAGGAATCATGTTGGTGTGTTCTGCTATATTAAGAAATAGAAAAACCATGTTTAAGAAAAGATGCTTTAATGTTGAAATTTAATTTGAAATGTTAACTTCCCTATCAAAAATACTGCTTTGATAAAATACCATTTCTATCACAAAAATAGAAAATGTAATGTGAATTACTGTCTTAGGTGTTGATGAGAATTTAAAATGATGAATCAACAATGAAGCACAAAAACTACTGGCTACAGCTCAAAACTATTTTTGGCAAGTTTTGTCCACTCTGTAGCTACAAAAATATAGGTGCGCATGTACTACCACATGAAAAATACAGATGTTCTTGTTGAAAAAAATCTATATAAGACACTTGTTGAGCATTTGTTTAGTTTTTATATTTTACCAATTAAATATTAAGTCAATATGTTTGAATGCTAAGTTATTTTAATGCTTTTCATCTTCTTTGATCAGACAGCTGTATCAAAAACCCAGGTGTATTTGGGTTTTTTTGTTGTTTGTTTGCTTGCTTTTTTTCCTGCAGCTTATTCAAACCATAAGTGCAGTAGACAAAGATGACCCTCTTGGTGGACAAAAATTTTTCTTCAGTTTAGCTGCCGTTAACCCTAACTTCACTGTTCAGGATAACGAAGGTAAAATTCATGCCTGTTCCAAGGAAGGAGTTTTATCTTTGCTGTCTGGCTACATTCCTGAAATACCTTTGCTTTTGATGTCTATCAATATGTAGAGAAGCTGTGAAGGTTGCTACTATCAAGAATACTTTACCTGAATGTTTGAGGTTTAGGACTTCTACATTTTTATCTGTGTAAGTGAGGCAAAAATGTGATAAAACAAATTATAAAGAAAATCAGAAAAGTTATGTCTTGGGGTAAGAGACAGATGAAATGTTTGACTGCAAAAGAATAAAAACCTTTCAAAAATTCCTTCAGCTGACAAGTTGAGATTTTTCACTTTAGCCTCTTGTCACATAGTTCTGATTGCCCTGGCCTGTTTTGCTTCTTTCTGACTGTTGATGAAATGGTTCTGAGAGACACTTTGGCTTTTCTTTTGATCCTTCCTCAATTGGTCTTTATCAGAGAAAATTTTCAGAAGCTTCTGTTGAGGAAGTGAGACTATGAATTTTGGCCTTCATTATCAGTATGACTAATGGAGAGGACTCTAAACTACAGAATTAAAAAATGAGAGGAGACATGGTATCAGCCTTCAAATGTGTCAAAAGCATAAAGGCAATGGGAATTATCCTCTACTCCTGATGAAGATTTCAGGAAGTAATAGACTACAAACAACAGCAAAAAAAAAAAAAAAATTCTAACAGTAGGGAAAGTGAAGTAATTAAATCAAATAGTTTGGGTACCCTATAAAGTCACTTGTGGGAAAACTATTTAAAGATGCATAAGACACATGATTTTTGATGTTGAGTGAAAACAAATAGTGTTAAAATACACAAAACCAGTGAAGGGAAGCAATAAAAGAAAAGTTTGTGTTTCACATTTTGAAGTCTATGAAAAAAAATATGATTTAATGTTTTAAATTAGGTCGTGAGTTCAGAGAGTTATAGATCTTGGTATTTCCTTGCTGTCTGTAATTATTTTCTTTCTTTTTGCAAATGGGTTATTTTAGTTCTGTCTGAAGTTTGGCTGTCAAGATAGCTAACCACATAGCTCAAGCAATCCACAACTATGATGAAAATTAAATTTTGCTTTTAGTCCACACTAAACCTGTTTTTTCTCTCTTTTGGACTAAAAAGTTAACAACTCTGGTGTTGGCTGACACTCTAGCATTGTGGCTCTAACAGTAGAAGAAATAGTCTCTCTGTGTTATTCATTCCTTCTCTTCCTTCCCTTTCCTCTGGCCACTCAGTGAACAGCTTTTGATGCTGAAGTATCCTGCATACAACTAAGACTTGTCTGCTACAGATTCAGTTTAGTAAGTTCACTTCTCAAAACTGTGCAGGAATACTTACCATCTTTAACATTTTCTGAATTCCTAAGTCAATTTCTATTAAAAAAAAAAAAAATCTACTTGATGTGCTGAGGTACATATTCATTGTTCTACAGTGTGTTGGCAGTGGTTTGGTGTAGCAAATCTCATACTGAGTTGACAGATAGCATTCCTGTGGGTGTTGTCACGGATGATCCACAGAAAGAATCTTCCAGAACAGAGTGCTTTTTGAACTGCGCAAAGCGGAAGGGTATTTTTTCTCAGTTGGCCACTGTATTTCAGGGTTTCAGCCCTGAACTGTAACTGTGTCACACACTGCATGCATTAATCTATGAAGCATTTTAAGCTTTGAGAAATCCTCTTTTCAAATCACACGTAAAAGTGGTGCAGAGGCACAGAGGAGCAGGCCAGATGTACCTAAAAAATTATAAATAGCTTTCTGATCAAATGGGAATGTTGTTAGAAAAAACAAGAGGTATCACTATGATATCAGGAATTATTTTTCAGTGATATAAAATATGATGATTTGCATCTACTATAAGTGGTGTGGTTTCTGTTCGTATAGTCTACAACAGTATATTTTAATCAATCTAGATAACACTGCCAGGATTTTGACAAGAAGGAATGGCTTCAGTCGACACGAAATAAGTACTTACCTTCTACCAGTGGTGATATCGGACAACGACTACCCGATCCAGAGCAGCACAGGCACGCTGACCATCCGGGTGTGCGCCTGTGACAGCCGGGGGAACATGCAGTCCTGCAGCGCTGAGGCCTTGCTCCTCCCTGCCGGCCTCAGCACGGGGGCACTGGTGGCCATTCTCCTCTGCATCATTATCCTGCTAGGTAAGAAGAGAAACACATCTCCTGCCAGGAACAAATATTTCAGTCCTGACTCATTCCACAAAATTATGCAGGTTGATAAAATTAATGATGATGGATTTTGCAAGAAGAACTTAACTGCAGTTTAAAATAAAAAGGAAAAACAAAGGCAAACCCTGTTTATCTGCTAATTGAACACTGTAAATAAGAATTCAAGGCCCAGACTGTTAAAATTATCAGTGTGCAACCAGAAGCTCATTTATGTTCTTTCATTAAGCTGTCCAAAAAAAAGTTCAGAGAGGATGAACAGTATAACCAAAAATTGCTTTCATGTCTTTCATTTTAATTTTTTTTTGAGGAAAAGTCTCTTTTTTATTTAAATAACTACTAAAGATCAATATGCAGTATATATTTCACATCTAATATAACAGTAAGCAGTAATTTTACTATATTAAAGCACTATCTATCTAGTGGTTTCAGTGCTGTAATGAAAAAAAAAAAAGGAAAATTTTGTAAAACCTCCATTTTGTGGTTTTCAGAATAACTCTCAATGACCTATAATTCAGCTGAAACCCACTTTTTAGCAATATCCTTTGAGCTTGAAAGAGGAAAATTATCTTCAGAATAGACCTGGCTATTTAAAGCTCATTACAGCTACAGAAAGAGCATGCAGACAAGCTCATGGTCCTGTAAAGCAGAGCACACAAAGCAAAATAGCTTTTTGATATAGACTTTACTGTGCCACTGTTATACAGATAGAGGTGTTTATCCAGTTATCAAAAAAATGAGTTGGTGAAATGTAGCTGAAATGTGGTTCTTGTACCTGATGGATTTGCTGCTAAGAAATTGTTAAATAGAGATCTTTACTCATTCTTTGTTTCCCTCTTTAAGTTATAGTGGTGCTATTTGCTGCTCTGAAGAGGCAACGAAAGAAGGAGCCTTTGATCCTCTCTAAAGAGGACATCAGAGACAACATTGTGAGTTATAATGACGAAGGCGGCGGAGAGGAAGACACCCAAGCCTTTGATATCGGCACACTGAGGAATCCTGCAGCTATTGAAGATAAGAAGCTTCGACGAGACATTATCCCTGAAACATTATTTGTGCCACGGAGGACTCCTTCGGCCCCAGACAACACGGATGTCCGAGATTTCATTAACCAAAGGCTAAAAGAGCATGACACGGATCCCTCTGCGCCGCCGTATGACTCGCTTGCAACCTATGCCTATGAAGGAAATGATTCCATAGCTGAATCCTTGAGCTCCTTGGAGTCAGGTACTACCGAAGGAGACCAAAACTATGATTACCTGCGAGAGTGGGGCCCTCGGTTTAATAAGCTAGCTGAGATGTACGGTGGAGGAGAAAGTGACAAAGACACTTCTTAACCTACAGTAGGCTACTTTTTTCTTTTCCTTTAAGCGGAAGTAATTTTACAGACACCTTCTGCACTCAACAGTATTTAACATTCAGGAAAATTTTCCTGCCACTCAGCACAATGGTTTCCTTTTAAAATTTGTTTTAAACTTGTCCATTAATGTCATTCATTCTTTCTAGTAGGATGCCACTTGGAATATATACAACATTTTATTTAATCAACTTCCAAGAGCCAAAGCTATGGAAATTCAGTGTTGTACATTTTAGTAAGTAAAATAAACAATATCTTACCTTCAGAAATTTGAACAGGGTGATAATCCCTTAAGCAACCTCATGTACAAGCCGCTTCTGTTAGGTACATGTCCTATCCCTGCAAGTGCAGCTTTTAAGATGGCAAAGAAGAAAAAAAATCCAGTATGTCCTGTTCTGTACATTAAAATAAAACAAAATGTACATGTGGTGTTAATAAGTGTAATATGCAGCTGGTTTAAAAAAAACGTTTGTGCAACTTCATTTCATCAAATTCTATCTGCCAATGTTTTATATTTATATTTTTGTATTTATTTTTAAAAAATAAACCAGTTTTTACAACTATGTTAATGCTTGCCTGCCTATTCTAGCCATGAGTTTCAAGCTTGAAGAGAACATGGAATTTCTACAGTGACATCACAACCAACTGCTAGTACTTCTGTGCTGAAGTATTCTCCATACACACAACACAGGCTGAAGTGCTTGTGCTTACTGAGAGAGGAACAAGCTATGCACTTACTTGCTCAAAAGTGCTATCTACAGTTCAATGCTTAAGAGAATTTTTTGTTATTATTTTTTAACTAAACTGATCATATTCTAGTCCAGAAAGATGAATTACTATCTTGAGTCAACTTGAATAGCCTTATTCTAAAAATATGCTGGCACAATTTATCTATCCAAACATACAACATTAGTTTCAAAATCTCAGTTTATTTGTTCTGTAGTTCTCCATTTTGAATCACAATTACATCATCAGAAGTGATCTGTAATTGCAACTGATACAGCGTAAAAAGATGCTTAATCATTTTTAAGCTCTTTTTTTCCAAAGACAAATCATTTGCTGACAAGCTACTATGTGTTGCATTTCAACCACCTTTAGAGCTGTCAATCTGAAGACAAAACATGTCACAAAAACCGGCATTCCCCTCCCCTCAATTTACTGAGGTTTCTCAAGTCTAGTAAAAAGAAACCTGAGCAACTAGCCAACTGTAACCAAAATTATACTTTAGATATTACAAAACAAAATAGGTACCCAAAAGCATTTTGAAATGTCTCTTCTTTTCTTTTAATCTTTACGTTACACAAGTTTTGTACTAGACAAGCACTGCAATTTTGAAATGCTGCTGAGATCAAGTAATTTCAGAGCCAAAGCAGTATGTTACAAGGTCTGTATTAGCTAGTGTGGGAGAAACACATCTGAAGGATTATTCCTCCTCTCTTTCTCTTAGCTGCTTATTGGCATAAAACCGAGAGATATTGGAAATATATTAGTTCTCTGAAAAGTGGAATGCTGCATTCTCTTTTAGTTGGATATTTCTTCTTCTTAATGGGTTGATAAAACCCAATGAAGTTGAAAGCTGAATACAGTACCATTATGCAATCTATTTTGGTGCAATAGAGACCAAATTTTTATTGACTTGATATCAAGTAAAACTATTTGATCTATTAAGAAACTGTGACTATTATGGATTTTTCTTCACTTCAATCAATAATACTTTTATTAACTAAGGATTTTTTATATTCTTTAATAGAACATGAATCTGAGAATATTAAGAAATGTCTTACATAATCAGCATTACAAAGCTTTTTAAAAGTCTTACAGGTGATACAAACAGTTATCTTCTTTATGATTACCTAGTGAACAGGACCAAATTTTTCTTCTTCCAAATCTCCATTTGTCTTCAACAGTATGTAATAAGAAGAAGCAAACAAATAATATCCATCCATTAAGTACATAGATAAAAGACACTCTTCCTAAACTAATTTGACTACAGCAACACTGAGATCAGTGACACCCTAGGTATTTAACTGAGTATGTACTAGGACAGAAGATAAAATGGCAGTAAAACATCAGGGCTTTTACCCTCTTTGCTAAAAACAAGATTTAGTTTAAAAGGTCCAGACAACACTTTTACATATAACTCAGTAAAAATCTCTGGGGTTTTTTTTCCAGAAAGATAAAAACAAATACACACATCTCCCTCACTATTCATATGTATCAGCAAACATCAAATAAGACTGTATAACTTTGATTTACATTACAGTACTAATTTCTATAAGGAAATATTTGTCTATCACTGTGTTGAAGGAAGTTATTTTATAACTGTTCAGCAGAATCTGAATCTGATGTTTTAAATTTAATCCTGTATGTGTTATTAAATAAAATGTTAGTATACATTGTGGAAGTATATAACCATATATAAACATACGACTACCATTATGATATAAACAGTATGAACAGAATTTTTTAAAGTTTGTTGCCATATCCTTGGACATTTATTTCTCAGTACATTTTAGGAAAAGTTAAAATACAAATTTCATTTCAGCACTATAGATGCTACTCTGACAATAGAATTTCCCTGTACAAATATACAATATTTTACTATACAATGCTTCAGCCTAGTGGAAGTGGGTACAGGAATATGAGGTCATCTGTGCAGACAAATCATTACAAAAGCATTCTGGAAGTCAAAATTCATTGTTATATCTGATTTATTTTAGGACCTGTATGTATCACAAACAACTGGCTCTGGTCCTTAATATTACAGGCAACCCCGGAACAGTGCACAATGTTCTCTATGGCCTTTCACACCGTGGATGGGTCACAATAGCTTGGTCAAGTGTAAGGCCATATAGGAAAAGATCATCTCCATGAGCATCCTATGTCATAGAAAGTGAGAAGAAAGGAATCAAGGGCTCTATCACAATGTCTTCTTACACCCTCAGAGTAGTGAGGAATTGGAAAGTAAAACTCTTAGACAATTCAAAGTGGAAAAAATGTAAAACAAGATACCTGCTTCCTAAGTAGTACCTCCTAAGCTCAGCCACATGAAATGGTATGAAAATTAACAAAATGTAACAACATGTAGTAAACAAAATCCTGGTATTGTTTAGTCTGAATGAATTTTCTATATGTTCTTAAGACAAAAATGCCACAGGACCATGGAAAACAAAGAAAATGCATTAATATTGCATTTCAGGTGGAACTTACATGTTACTTACAACAAGACACACCTTATGAATGTTTAAAAAGTCAGAAGCATATAAAAACTATTGCAGCCACTGGACCTGGACAGTGAGTTCTTTGAGTCTGTTGCAAAAAAAAAAAAAAAAAAAAAAAAAAGGGATTTTTTGTGAGGAGATGTGCACAAGATCTTATGTTAGTGACAGCAATGTAAATAGTAATATTTCATAGGTCCTTCAGGAAAGTGGTTGATAGTAGGAAGTAGGATTTAAGGAGAGTAGAAAAACCTAGAGAACAAAACAAGCACTTAAACCAACAAAATCCTCACATTGCAAATGATCAGGTCAATACCCACCAGCTTCCATCTCTGTATATGCAGATGTTTTTCACTCATTCACTCTTACAAGGTATCATATTTCCATCCTTTCTCCTTCAATCATATGTAATAGTATTCCCAGGCCAAACTATTTATCTATTACATTACTGTCTGCCAAGAGTTTACCTTTCATTCCTCTCACTCATTTTCCAGTGAGACTCTCGTTGCCTTTGAATCAGATGTTCCTATTACTTCTTAAATTATTCCTTTACTACCTGTCACACGAAGTTGGAAGAATGAGGACCAAATTTGCTACATTATTTCCCTTCAAACCTGTTCTTATAATTTCCCCTACTGGGTTAACTACATAAACACTTGTTAATGGCTACAGAGCTGCTCATTATGCTAATCACAGAATATTCTGAGTTGGAAGGGACCCACAAGAATCATCATGAATGATGGAGAAAATTAAATGCAATCATTTATCCAGGTTGTTTCAGACTGGTTTGCCCTTATTCTATCAGCATTACATTTTTTGAGAGTGTTCCTCTAAGTTTATCCAACAGTGAGAAAAAAGTAAATACTCTCTTTTGGCCCATCATTAAATACTCAAAAGAAAAAAACAGTGACCCTTTCAGGAAGCTAGTTAGTAACATACATCTGATATAAGAATATCAAGAGCTTAGGTTTCCTTACTTTTTGTCAAATAAGTTGAATTAGAGATCGGACAACAAAAGTTACCAGAAGCCTTCAAACACTGTGTTATCATTATCAGGCTCACTCGAACAGCACAGAAATCACCCAACTGTAATCTGTTCATAGCAAGATGCACAGATTGATGTTCAAGCTAAAACAATTTCATTCATTCGTAACAGTGTTATCTATTATGTTCAAAGCCATCCTATAAATAGTAAACATAAGGAGATAATAGGAAATATAAAGAGACATGTGAATACAACTTTTATTCTTCAAAAAAAGTATTCTGGGCTTCTCTGTTGTCTCTCCAGTTTTTCAGAAGCTTATTTAAACTCTATTCTAACATGGTGAAGCTGGATGAAAAGTGGCTTTCTACATGACAGAAGATAGAACTAATTACATGGGAATTTGCAAATAAAATAAGCTAGAGAGAATTTTCTAAATTTTTTTGGTTTCTCTTCTTCACAGCTATTTTTGTTTTCATTTAAAAAAAATATAGTCAACCATGAAATCAAAATGACAGTTTTTAAACTAGTATGTTTTTCTGAATGCTAGTTTCTCTTTTTTTTTTCCCCCAAAAATATCAAACCAAACATTTACTTTTTGAGAAAATTCATTGTCTTTAAATTGATGTAAAGCTTAGTCAACAAGGAAAAAAAAATTTGAAAATAAATATGAAATATTTCTTTGTTTTTTGACTACAAACCAGAAATCGTATGAATTTTGAACTTGCATTTGGCAAAATAATTTTTTACATTGCCATTAATGTTTGCAAACCAGTATATTGTTTATTGATTAGGTTTTGGAAGACAAGCATTTTATAAATATTTTTGCACCCATGTCTAGGTACTGTGTGTGGAAACTTTTAGCAAAACTTTTTGAGGGAAGCAGAACAAGTTCTAATTTATTATATTCATTAAAAAGTGAGAGGAAGGTCAGCAGCTAATCTAGAAAGTATGTTTTATATATGTTATATATATGTTATATATATGTTTTATTTATTCCAAACAGGTAGGATGTTTTGCAACTCTGCAGTCACAGAAAGTACAGCAAATACAAATTGATTAATCAGTAACAACTGAAAAGATTTGGAAGTCATGACACTGTTGACAAACTTTAATTTACAGAGGAACTTTGGTGTATTTAACGTAGATGCATTAAAAATATCTCCATCATATTGCACGTGGCTATTATGTATCTCATCCCATTAATTTCAAAATTGTAAAAAATTATAGAAGTAATGAACATTCATAATATTGGCTGCTTTCTGGTTAGTATGGTAATCTGCTTGTTCATGAGGACAGAAATTAAGATTTTGCCACCTACAGGAATTTCATTTTCATGCTATGGATTAAGGCAGTCACAGTTTTTACATATAGAGAAGGCAACTTCAGATTTCACAGTCTGCTTAGCTTTCCAAAAGATATTTGGCAAGTTCTATCACCAACATTCCTAAAGAAATTAAGCTAGAAAATCTTCTCGACAAAATGCAGAAAAATCAATTAAAGTAAATATTAAATAATCCTAATAGAGGAAGGACAAAAATGGAATTCTTCTAAATCTGTTCTTTTGATCTGGCAAAGCAAATGAATAATGGGTATGAGAGCTTATTTAGGACTGTTACTAAGACGAGTAAATAAAAAGGCAATTCAAAAGAATGTGAACTGATGAAGTGATACAACATGGTTATTCACAAATGAGATCTTGTAGTTATGATAGATAATTGTGGGAAAGTCTTAGCTCAGTATTAAGTAAATAAAGGAAATAATATATTAAGAATTATCAGGAAAAGAACAAAAAAAAAATTATGCTACTGACTGTTATGTCCTTATATTGAAGGTTTTATTTGTTGTCATCAGCATGTCCTCCCCTAGAAAAGTTATTCTCCATCTTGCAAAGATAAAGAAGAGGATAAGGGATGATCAAAGTCAGAAAATATTTTCTCTATAAAAAACAAGGCAGGCTGGGATATTGAAGCTGATAGGAGATAGATGTCTATGAAAACATGAATTATATGGAGAATCTAATACTTACTGTGTGAATATTAGAATCAGGAATCTTCTAATAATAACAACAAATATCAGGTTCAAAAAGAAGAAAAGGAGATTATTTTTCAGATACAAAACACACTTAAGACTGTGGAGTTCCTTGCTGCAAGATTTTGTAGATGCTTAATCTACACGTAGATGTAATCCATTTTTGCTTAAATGGATTACAAAATTTTTGAAGGAAATGTTTCAAGAGCTCCTCCATGTAAGTTATAATCAATCAAGAAGCCCTGGAATTTTATGCTGTCAGTGATCATAGAAGAAACTTCTATATGTAATTATCACTACATACTTACTTTATGCTTTCACTCTTCCTAACCACCCACAGCTGGCCACCATCAAAGACAGGCTTTGATGATCTAGACATTTGGATTTCTGGTATAATGATTAATATGTTCTCATTTATATGACATTCCCTCTGTCCCCAGAAACAAATCCCACCATATAATTCTCAATGCAAATGGATCAACAATCCTTGACATTCTTTCGATGTATCTCTAACAGCTGCTGAATTGTCATGCCAGAAAATGTTTTAACAGTATCCAGAATACAAGTAGACCAGGAAAATGTTAGATGGTATTGACAGAAAAGCTCTATTTTACCTTTACTCAGCTAAACTCACCTTCCCTTCACTACAGTTGCGCTTTAATATAAGTGGGGCCAAAATATAAATTTATTCAAAGAAAATTTAGTGACTTTTCCACGACATTGTTAGCATAATAGCTAGCAAACACTAGGTTTAATAAGACTATATATAAATTGGAATTTAGAATATTTCCCTCCATCAGACATAGTCAAGGATACCATAGATAATTTAACTGCCATAACCATCACTTTGTTTAGTAATGGCAGTTGGCAAAACCTTTTCCTAACTCAGAGGCTGCTGAAAACTAGTATTGGAAGGAAACTGTTCTCCAACTTCTTTCTCTCCTTCAAATTATTCATGTTTGAGAAGTATTGTTTTGCTTACTACTTATGTTACATTCAAAGCAAAATATATCCGAAAGAAAATACTATTTCTAAAATCAATATTCTATATATATATATACAAGTATGTATTCATGTTCTAACTATGCATATCACAATACCGATAAACAAGTACACAATATAGATGCATTAAAAGGGAAACAAACATGTTTCATTCCTATTAACAAGACACAATTTCAGAAATGTCACAGTAACCTTTCTAGATGACACTCCCAGCAGAGAAACTTTAGAAAACTGCTATGCACAATTACACCAAAGATATATAAACTTTCCTGCATCACCAACTCAAAACAGTGACCTGAGCAGCCTTTGTACAAATGAGACTGGAAGACAGAAAAAAAGAAAATCATGAAGGTTGTCTTCTGACCTTTAATTATATCATCTGAAAAACAGTTCATGTAAAAAAGTGTTCCTTTTTAGCTAAGGGCTCAGTCTGGCCTTCTTCCACACTAGTGCACTAGAGAGAGAAAAAAATCTTCCTTATTGCAAATTTCCATATACTCCAAGTGTTATGGTAACTCTTATGCTCCCCTATTTTACTTGCTCTATTTTCCTCAGTTCCACACTGGGTAGACTTGTATTGGGAATAGTTTGAGGCTACTATATAATGACTATTTTCTGTAGAGATTTGCCTCATTTCATACAGAGATTGTCATTTGTAGTAAAAATATTCCAACAAAAATACCGCTACCCAAGGAAGCAGTTTTCGATTTCTACTTTTACTGGAGAGTCTTAAAATAAAATAAATATTGGTAAACATAACCTATATAGTTTGAATTTCTGAGCTCCACGCTTGTGGCAAAATCATCAGCCCTTCAAACCAAGAATTCACTACATATCTCAGCCAGAAGGTATTTTCTTACTTTAGCAGTTATTCCTCAAATCTTTTTTGTAAAAGACATATAAATAAGCCTTTTAGGCCATGAGGATTTTTATTACTAAATTAATTTTCTAACACTGGTCTTCTATAGGAATGCCAGGGGAAAAAAAAAAAGCAAAAAAAAAAGCAAAACAAAGCAAAATACTTGATAGCCCGTTCTAAGCAGAATAAGGCAAATTAAATATTTGGCCACCCATTGGACAAAGTCAATAGTTACTGATGAAGTGTAGGCTAGCTTTCCCTCTATAGAGAAAAAAAACCTGAAAAAAAACACCACATGATTAAAACTCACCCATAACACACACATAAAATAAAGGAGTAAGCACAGCCTCAATAACAGCATTTTCTGAGTTGTCTTTACAACCTCAATTTTGCTAATGTTGGGTTTGATTATTATTCCTATTAGTATATGATAAAGTTAATGAGATTTTTCCTTACAAATTCAGTTTTACCTGTATTGTAAAGTGCAAGGAACCATTTCATACATAAAATTTTCAAATGTGACTGGTCTAAGATTCCTTGTAGTTTTAGCTTATTTAAAATGCAAGGAAAATTTGTTTGTTTCTTTGTTTAATGTAAGTAAGGGCCTACCACATTATTGTTTCCTGAAAAAAAATAGAATCTTATATTAATATTAATATTAATATTAGTAAAACTTTAGAGTTCTTATCTGTGTTATAGCAAAATAAAAAAAATACCCTAAGCCTTCAACTATAAAACATTAAAAAAGAAAAGCCTTATTATCAGCAGAGACATAAAAGCAAATTCTATTTCCCTAAAATTCCAGTTCATAGCGTAAAAACAATTGAATAATAAATTGTAACTATTCTTAAAGGTAGATTTAGCGATTTGTCAGTATTTATTCCTTTCTGACAACACATTAAGAAACCCTCATGTAAGAATATGGTTTACTGTTGTCATTTTATTCACAGGCATGCTCTGACCAATACCACAGGCCTTACCCCTGCTCTTAAGAACTGTCAGAATAAAATCAAATACCTAATGAGAAATTGCTCTCATGAAGTGCTCTAGTCTTCCACATTTGGTTCAGTACACATTTTTGCAGATGTGCACATGCTTGCAAACTGAAACTGGGTTTCGACTAAGACAGTCAAGCAAACAGTCCTGTGTATCTGCTTTCTGAATTCAAATCTTTGTAGTTCAAGAGCTAAAAACTTGCCTGATTATCCATCGTTACAGAAGGATGTTATTTCTTTCAGCATCAAGTACATAATGTTACAAACCAAAGCCCATCTATTTCTCAAGCATGCCTTAACACTGTTAAAATTAATGTTAGCAAGCTTAATTGAAGGTGCCTAAAACCAAATTTGAGAGTAACTTTGAAGACCTGTAACTGAAAAAACAGAGGAAACTTTCCTCAAAGTTTTTATGTAAGGAAAAACAAATCAACCTACAGAACTTACAGGAATCTGCACAGTTAAGTTTCAGCTTTGTAGCTATTTGTCAGCTCAGTCCATTTCAATGAAAACAAAGTATTTCTGTGATTGCATCCCTTAATTTAATTAATGTAAGTAAAAGTGATAGTAATCAACATTCATAGGTGCAGATAAAAATCTCTTTAAGCCCACCAAAAATAACTACTCCTGGCCGCTGTCACCTATTTATATATATCTAAGCCATTTAATGCACAAACAATTATCTTACATAAGATATTAAAGGAAAAACATTTCATGTTTAAAAGGAAAATGTCAGACAGGAGAAGGGAGCAATCTAGTTTTTGTCTAGGACTCAAATGCTCTGAAATTAATTAACAGCAATTCATGCTGCCACCGGACATTGAATATAAATTAATTTTTATTTATGAAGTAATGAAAGATGAACAATTGGTTTTTTGTTTGTTTTTTGAAGTGTTATTACAGGATGTCGCAGTGATCGCCGCTGTCCATGCCCAGGCAAGCTCCAGCGGTGTGTGGCAGGAGAGGGGAGCAGCCGGAGGCACGGAGCTTTAAGGCTGCTCCTCGGAAGCCTCTGCTCCACCCAGGGGAGCGAAGGCTCCAGGCTCTGCAGCAGTCAGCAGCCCTGGAGGAAGGGAGAGATAATAAGTAGCGAGGAGGCTTGCCACGGGAGGTAATCCAACTTCATTGGAAGGTATCCACAGAGGACAAGATCTGAACAGCAACTTATAAAGGGAGGTGTTACAACGGGGATGGCTTGACAGGGGGCCAATAGGGATCTTTAGGGGGAGGGATGTGGACAGGGATGGACATCCACATGGGCCAATAGTCTTGAGGGGTGGAGGGAAAGGGTCACAGGCCCCCATGGGGCATCAAGGTTCAGGAGATTTCCAGAGGGGAGGTATCAGAAGGGGCAGGACCTCAGGAGATTGTCAAGGACCATATAAGGATAAACTGGGCGGGCTCAGGTGATGGACCCCAAACTTTCAGGAACAATGGGAGGGGTTTGGGTGATTGATAGGGAAAGAGCCAGAACAAAGGGAGGGGATAACCACATTGGGAGCACCGGGGGAGCGTTTGGATCTGGGACAGACCAACTGGGAATAGAGGTGGGGAAGGTAGGGATGAACCACTGGGGTAAAGAGAACATATGAAAATACAATAAAAACATTGCATCACCACAACAGGACAAAGTATTAAAATAATGTAGCAATAAAATATTGTTGTATTGAAAAAATGGCCAATGTTTGCTTCTGTCATTGGCTCAGCTTTATTTCTTCCAGTGGATTTACCTCAAACAGGTTCAGTTCAGTTCTGATAACCATAAACGAGCCACTCACAGCTTAACTGAATATTTTTAGGCCCTTGTCCCTTTTGGCACCTTGATATTCCACTGCTGATGTTGAAGAAAATAGAACCCTAAGTCATAAGACAACTTTAATGTAATTTCAGCAGCATCCAATTTGAGTTAGGACCATTTACTTTATGACTTCTGAGTGTTTCATCTCTTTCATAACTATAGTGGGGTTTGTCATGCACAATCAAGTAAGCAGAACATGCAAAGATAAAAACATATGAATAAATAAAACCTTCTATTAAAATAAATTTGTTTTGAGAAACCAGTATGTACGAGGTAGAATCAACTTGTTTATTCATTCTGAAAGTCTACCTTGCCCTCATTTGTTCTTCAGTATAGAAGAGCAGTCACAGAGTTTTAAAAAGACAAACAGTGGGCTGTGGATTTTTAACTCTCTTCTTCATCAGAGATGGGCATAAATTAATCTGCGTACTGAGCATGAGGGGGCCTGCATTTGAAAAAAAGCTGTAGTAGAGTCTACTACTGTATCCTGGTGCAGTTCTGAAGAGAAGCACCATTCATTTATTTTAAAGGCATCAGTCCCAGGTGGATAAGGAGCAAAACAAGACGAGGGAAAAGAAAATTTCAAGTGCAAAGTCTGTGACCCTTGCCAGATTCATAAAAACAACTAGAAGCAATATAAAGATTTTTTTACTTATTACTTTCAGAAAACCAAGACCTAAAATTATCTGTATCTCTGCCTGGCATTACTATGACTGAAGACGACCCACATCTCATCCTGTTATTATTATATTTCAGGGAAATTCCATTGTTAATATTTCATAATTACTTTGAGAATCAGATATATGTGTTAATAGCAAAGCACAGCTATTACTTGATTCTAATATATTTGGTTACGGGTTCTTCTTAACCAGAAGACTTATGAAGAATGGCAAGAATTATACAAACTTGGTCCATTGTCTTGGTTTGAAAGACAGGTGTCTGCTAAGGAAGGCAGGAGCCTCCCTTGGAATGACAGATGTAACCCCTTTCCCTCCAAGTTATTATAATTTTGAAATCAAGGGCTTTTAGGCAAATATGTGGGAAAATAGGAATAACAGTTCTTTACTATTATATATATAACCAATCAAACAAACAGCAATAACTCTGGCAGTAACAGCAATCACAAACCCAGTCCCAGCCTTCTCGGCTGTCAGGCCCTTTCCCCTCGGTGCAGTTCCGCTCTCAGCCGGCAGGGGCGCTGGCGGCTCCCGGTGAGCAGGGCAGGTGCGATGGTTCCCCCGCGGCTGCAGGGGGTGCTCCGGAGCGAGCTCGGGGAGCACGCGGCTGCTCTGGTGCCCTGGGATCCCGGGGAAGGATGGAACAAAGGCTTCACAAACCGCTGGGCAGCTGGCCCTGGTGTCCGGCTGGACTTTTGGGAACAGCAGGCTGGAACGGCAGGGATGAGCACAAATCCCGGGTGGCAGACGCAATGTATCCAAACGGGGAACCCCCCGGAGGTCCAGGCAGGCAGGGTGAGCACGGCTATAATGCAGCAAAGGCTCAAATCAGCGGCAGGGCAGGGCAGCCACGGCCCGGCCTCCAGCAGGGCAGGGAAGGTGGGCCGGGAATCCAGGGATCTTTCTCCGCAGAAAGAAAAGCGGCCGAAAGGAACCAGCAACTTCTCTCTCTGCAGCTTCTCTATCCGAACGCCGAACGCCGAGAGCAAACTGACCCCACATCCAGGTGAAACAAAAGAGTAGCCAGGTCTTTTGTCTTCTCTTAATCACCCAGCAATTTGTATCTTAGTAACAGAATGAGAGAAAATTCCTTTAACAGGAAAAAAAGTAGACTTCTTAAAACCCCAACATCCATTTTTTGATCTTTGCTGGTACTCCCCCTGAAATGTATACATTTCAAGAATACCAGCTAAGCCATTCAGGAGGGATTCAAGATACAGCTGTTTAAAATATATTCTATACGGCCAAATATTTCTGACTTTCAGTAAGAAGCTCTATATTTCTAATGTCTCTGTAAGATATCATCTGTTTTCTTGATGATATGCAAATATCAGCATATTTCAGTTATATCATCTTGAGTATACTTAAATAGAAATCCAAATATTCAGCAAGCAACAATGATATTTTTACAGCATAAAAAAAATAAAGCTACCTAAAATTAGGTCTTGTGATGTCACCAAGACCTTGTATAAAACTGAACTGCTGACTCCCATGTTAACCTCATATTGTGTTTTAGGAAGACGCATTTTAAAAGTGTACAGGAATATAAAAAATTATTTTTCACAAGTTTTAGTATATGTCATAACATTTTCACAGTGTAGGTATATCATCCCTCTCTGATAAGACAGATCTGATCATGTCTCTCTATTGAAACATATCTGGTTCACATTTCAGAACATCATTAGAAGTATAAATTTCACAAAGATGGAATATCTCAATAAATATGTCACATAGATTTCTGACTACACAAGACATATATACTGTTATCTCACTAAGATATATAGAGGAAATGGCTCACAAACTACAAATTAGGGCATTTGAAATCTCTTCTCTAGAGAAACTCATTTTACAAATACAAAATTAACCATTATTTGAATTTATGATAATTAATCCTCATGCTCAAGTGAACAACTTCCCAAATATAATGTTTTACTTCAACACTGTTTCATATGAGGAGTTACACTGAGAATTAAAATATGTTTATGTTAGCATATACAAAACTGTTATTGTACGTTTTATTAATTTAGTGAGGTTTTGCTTTAGGATAATGCATCAGTACATGGTGAAACATTTCTAGTCCTTTTCAGCATAACTGATGTGCCAACTGAAAAGAAGTAAAATCACAACCAAATCTATGCTCTATATTTGGAAATTAAAAGTTTGTTGTTTTTTTCTTTTTTATATGGGCTTCAAATCCTCCTATTTTGATTTATATGTCTTTCATCTGCCTTCCCCCATTTCCCCCCCTCCAAACATTATCTTTTTTCAACTTGACTGACGCTTCAAGAGGAGGCATATTATACAAAAATGCTGCAAAACTGCTTTCACCTTAATGTTTTGGACTCAATCACATAATGATGGCATTAACTGACTCTGCATGAAAGATTATATTGCCATTATAATTGTTGTTTCAACCCTATTAAAACTTTTATTTAAAGTATAATCAAGACTAGATGTCCTGTAGCAACTTTATCAATGCAAAATATAAAACACCAGGAAGAATTAGAAAAAGGACCAAAACCAGGTGTTTGTTTAGTGGTTCTACATACTGAAGAAATATCTGTTAGAATGTTCTTCATTTTTTTTGTGTTCATATTAAATAATACTATCTTCATGGAAAAGAAATGTCATGTCCCAATCCCATACTATAACTTTCAGTGACATTCTATTAGGAACCTCTCAATATACTTTACATAAATCATAAATATGACAAAAAAATTGTGGCTCTTTAGTATCTCTTCTGGGTTGAAGTCTCAGAACAGTTTTAGTTCTTTTTCAGCTGGCCATGCCATCCTACTCAAGATTTGGCTGCTCATTCTTGGTCAGCCAAATGCAATGTCTGATGCCAGAGGCTATAACTATTCGTTCCTTCCGTGGAAAACCTTTGGGAAGGTTCACTTAATGTATAAAGAACCTGTACTGTTTCTTTAAACATCAAAGTATGAAGATGCAAGTGTGTTCAAAGCTTTTCTGAAGTCTTATCCCTTTCTCATTAAATGTGAGACATCCTTTACTGTGGCACTTGCAGTATTAAAGGTGGGATATATAATTTCTCTAAGGAAGCCACATCAGCTGTTGCAGAATATGGAATACATATTTTTCAGGCTGAAAAAAATATCATTTTGTATAGCATCTCATCTTTCCTAAAATGCTTTCTAAAACATGGCAATAAAACACATGATTTAGGCAACTCAGCTTCTGCCTTCATAACATTTGCAGCAGTGAAACTGATTTAATTTTCTTCCATGCAAATTTTTGAAGGAAAGCAAGCACATTTCAATTAATTTCTTTGGGCTTTTAATGAGAAATAATCAAAATTTGGCATACTTTTTTCAGATAAACATTGAGTTGGTTTTGTTTTATTTCTTTAAATATCCTTTGTTTGCAAAATTCAGTGTAGGGGGAAAATAGCCAGCAATTTTCTTTAAAAACCACTGATGGTTATTTCATTTACCCTTCTGAAAAAGTGTTTCACACCTTCTTTCTGCAGATGTTATACCTTGTGAACTGCTCCTTACTTTCATGCTAATTAGTTATTTCACACATTTTTAACAGGTCTTTATTTCCCAGGGACTGTGTGAGGGTTTGCACTATAAAGTGAATGGCATCATCTTGTGAGGGAGAACTTCTTTATGAAAGTCAAAACCTGAGTTCTGACTTTCTGAAACACCCACTGCTGTGCATGCTGTCATGCAGGGCTTGACTGTCTGCATGTTGTTTTGTTTTCTCTAGGTAATTTCAGAGATTTTGGCTATGAATTGCACAGTTGTGATCAACTGCACATGGAATCAACTAACATAGAATGCTAGCATAGTGAAAAATGTAAAATGCTGATACAAAATGTTTCCTCCAAACTTGTTTTCGCCAGACCACAATACCTTTGTGAGAGATTTTGTTTAACTTGTGATTAAACACAATGTCTCCTGAATGTATGGACAAGGAATGTTGGTGACCAGAGGCCTCATATACCTATCTGTTATTTCTGTTATTCTGTGGGATTCACATTGACTTTTTTGCTCTTTTTCCAGGGTGAGGGTGGAAAAACATTTCCAGACAGGAATGCGAAAATTGGGCCATTATTATTTCTGCATAAAATATGTTTTGAGACACTAAACTATAGACCCTTTTTTTTTTTTTTTAATTTCAAACCAAAACAGCAAAACAAATATATGTTGCAATATATTGTTTGCAGCTGACAAAGTTGGAATAAATATTTGGAAGACTTTAGGTAAACAAAACTTCATGACCTGCCTACTGGATAAAGGAAGACTTGTGGATTTAGTCTACCTGCTGAATGGAGTTACATGCAGCTGGCTACTAGTCAAAAGTGATATTCCCTAGGGCTCAGTATTGGGGCCAGTCAGTGATCTGGGTGATGGGATCTAGTGCATCCATTCAGGATGGCACTAAATTGGTGGAAGTGTTAATCTGCTGTAAGGTAGGAGAGGGATATGGACATGCTGGATTAATGGGCCGAGACCAATGGTATGAAGTTCAATAAGGAAAGTGCCCAGTCTACACTTGATTCACAACAACCCCATGTAGTGTACAGGTTGGGGGACAGAATGTCTGGAAAGGGGCCCAGCAGAAAAGGATCTGGGGATGCTGGTCAACAGCCAGCTGAACACGAGCCAGCGTGTGCCCAGGTGGCCAGGAAGGCCAATGGCATCCTGGCCTGTATCAGCAATAGTGTGGCCAGCAGGACCAGGGCAGTGATTGTCATTCTGTACTCAGCACTGCTGAAGCTACACCTCGAGTTCCCTGTCCAGTTCTGGGCCCCTTGCCAAAAAAAAGACACTGAGGTGTTGGAGCATGTCCAGAGAAGAGCAACAGAGCTGATGAAGGGTCTGGAGAGGAAGTCCTATGAGGAGCAGCTGAGAGAGCTGAGGTTGTTCAGCCTGGAGTAAAAGAGGCTCAGGGGAGACCCTATCCCTCTCTATGACTGCTGAAAGGAGGTCGTAGCCAGGTGGGAGTTGGCCATTCCTCAAAGACAACTAGCAACAGGACAAGAGGAAATGGTCCTAGGATGTGGCAGGAAGAGGTTCAGGTTGGACATCAGGAAGAATTTCTTCACTGAAAGGGTGGTTAAACATTAGAACAGTCTTCCCGGGGAAGTGGTAGAGACACCATCCCTGGAGGTGTTCAAGACTGGACATGACACTTAGTGCTGTGGTTTAGTTGACATTATGGTGTTCAGTCAAAGGCTGAACTCAATTATCTTGGAGGTCTTTTCCAAACTTAAGGATTCTACGATTCTATGATTTGGTTATATTTATAAGTAAAAATGCTCCATCTTCTTAATTTCTTTTGGTTTTTATTACTGAATAAAAAGTCATTGATCACTCTTGATACAAAGATACCTTTTACAAGTCTGAAATATAGGTAACTCAGTAACTGACCAAGTCCAACTTGGTTTTTTTCAAACTGTTCAGGTTCCAGCTGTGAGTCTTGTCTCTCCAACCCTTCTTTCCACATCAGTCTGCTTTTCCAACTGTGAGCAGTCTTTCAGCAGAGAGGGATAGAATTGTACTTACCTATTTAAGGCTAGAAGCAATGGAAAACTGTCGTATGATGATGGTATTCCTATTAGATGTAGCAAGTGCATGTGCTGGTTCATAAACGCATTTTGCATAGATTGAAAAGGAAATTATGGTGATAACTTGCGACCCCCTGAAGCATCTCTTCAGCAATTAGAAGAATTGTCTTAGCTCATTTTCAGCTGACAACATCTTACTTAAGGGTCCTAGAGACAATCCTGACATTCCCTATGAATTTTCTTAGCTTATTATACATTGCTTCTGTTGTCAACTTTATCAGCTTTCCTGTTTACCTTTGGAAAGTACCTACCTCTTGATGAGAGGCATACAAGAAGCATCCTCAAAATTGTCCAAATGCCAACTTAACAACCTTAAAAATATCTCTGGAAAATATGACATAAAGCATTAATAGATGTTTTAAACTTGGAAATAATGTGTCAATGCAAAGCCTTGTGGATGATGAGCATTATTACCTTGACTACTGGGACTGGCTAAAATTTCATTGACTACTTTTCCACTTTCTCTTCATATACAGGCATCTCTGCATAAAAAACTAATATTTTTGTATGTATTTATTTATTTATTTATTTTTGCACTGGACAACAACTACATCAGGCAATTGTACATGACGGGTGATGAACACATTTTCTTTTGTACCTTCTTTGTTGTATCTCTTTGACAAATGAATAACTGGACCAGAACAGTCCTTAATGTGGTGAATTAAAGCACACAGCTCCAGCTACCACATGCAATCTGAGTATTCTCTTAAACATTTTGCCACAGCTTTTATTTAAACAATACTTTTACCCAAGTTTATTCATTATTTGGAACCCTGTGGGTGTGCTCTTGTTTGGATTTTGGACAGGACTAGCTTCTACTCCTCTTTCTCCTTCACTACTGCCTACTCCCTCAACATTTCTGCTTTTATCTCTCTGCAAAAGATGGCCAGACACAAATGGAAATCAGAACTCTGAAAAAAAATGGAAATGAATTTCAGTTTGTTGGTTGGGTTCTTTGAGTTTTGGTTTGTTTTTTAACACAGACCTCATAATTTGAAGTATATTATGATTTAATATCATTGCACAGATGGAAGTGAAAAATGGTTTTTTTGTGTGTTAAATGAGTCCAAATGAGTTTGTGAATACCTTAACCTTTCAGGAGAATGACAGTGATAATGAACATAGGAAAGATGTCAATAGAAATATCTTCATTGTATTATAAAGACAGGCAAGGTACTCAGTTGTTTGGTGTGTGGTTTTCTTCTGTCTGATGAAATCAAAGATATATTTATGAGAGCCTTTTGAACTCACAGGTAGAACAGACAAGAAGTCTGAACCACACCACAGATGTTTATTTATGTTAGACTATTAAAATCATTGCCTAGCAAACAGGGCAATGGATCACGGCTAAAAAATACAGGTGAGTCCATTTAGTAGCTTCCTGACACCACAGCCAGAGGTTTTATTCTTCACAAGGTTCTCTTGTGCATTTCCTGAAATTCTGCAACATCCTGACGCCTCCTACTGATGCCAACGTGCCTACTCTGACACAAACTGACTGTTGAGGAATGGAACGAACAGAGAGTAAACTAATCTCAGCAACCCAACAGAAGCTCTTTTTTTCCTATTTGGATCAGAAAAAAAAATCATAGGATCAGTAGAACAATTGGAAAGGTAGCAAGCAGAAAAGCAAATGTGCTTTGCTTTTGTTGAGGGGCAACTTTAATGGCCGCAAGCTTGTATCTGAGAACAGTTATATGAAGATTAAGATGAACTCAGGACCTAATCTAGTAGCTCACAGAAGATGTAATGCAATGCAAAAATATCCAGTTAATGTTTGAGATATGTGTAATAGAATGAGACTTACTTGGAGGAGAAGCTGGCTTTTCAAGAACAATCTCAAAATGAGTCTTGAGCTGATGTATGGTTTTGAGTATTTAATTTTTCTCTCCAAGTGTAGATAAAGCAATACTTTGCAGCAATATTTAAGCATGAAGAAACTAGGTGAATTGAAATTACAACAAAAAAGGTGGCAGACAGGATTAGGATGCTCTGACTGAGACCAAGGTCCATCGGAAGAATTAAGAGAAATTTTTGGGTGGTTAATATGTCTGCATCAACCATTAGAAAGCAAGTCATTACCCTTTGTAAGTCTGGTAGGGACAACTCTTATTTTGCTATGTAGAAAAGTAGCACGTATTAGCAATTTGGATGCAAATTTATTTTAAGTATTGCTTCATGAACAGCTATACTCTATTTTTAAACAGTGATTTTATATGTGTGCATTCACTATTTCTTTTTTTTTTGTATGTTTGTATATATATATGTACAAGAGAGATTCAAATACTCTGCTGTATATAACATTTATACTTTTGTGTTGATGGCACATTCCTTTAGAGGCTACTATTTCTGGTCTAATGCACTTTCTTTTCCACTCCACTGACTGCAGGTCTTCACTAAACCATACCACTTCTTCCTATACAGTGTAGATCCAAGAACAGCACTGAGATTATTATATGGCAAAGAACCTTCAGTTTTTCGCTTAAATCTAGTAGTTTAAAATTAGAGGCATCCAAATATTTTCTTGAAGTATTAATCTGAATAGGAACAATATACCTAATTAGAACAGTCAAAAGAGTTTTGAATTTTCATGTGATTGATATGCATTATTTGAATGAGAAGGAATTTTAATTTCCCTATTAAATATATGTAATTCTTTAAAGAATGTGATTCTTTAGTTTCCAAATCTTTACTTGCTTGAAGCTAAGAGTGCCAGAGTATAACTTTATCAGGCTATTCTTTGAAATGATATCTTATAATGTCATTTTTGCTTACCCTAAATTACTGCATATCAAGATTAATTCTGCTAAAGCTAAAAAAAAAAAAAAAAAAAAAAAAAAAAGAGGAAAAAAGCATCAAAAGAGTAGTATAAACCACTGCAAGGGAAATCCATTTCTTTCAATTCTTTCTACTCATTTCATTCTTGTGAACTAGGTCCTGAATTTTCTTCCTCACCAAGATTTTTCTGTCACTGTACAAAGCAATTTCTAGAACTACAGAAAAAAAATGGAAGGTGCATAGGTTTCATAGTGGCAGTCTGAAGATTTCTTTTGGCTCATAATTTTCTGCAATAAGTGCACATTATTCTGACCAACAAACAGTTCAATACAGGGTTACAGAACAAAGCAAGGTATTGTAAGTACTTACCATCTGATTTTCAAGTCCCATTTAGAAGGACAAAGAATGTTAAAATCAGACTCTAGATTAATCCATCTTTAGTTTTCCAATGCTTTGAGAATTGAAAAAGAAGGCAAATTTATTAAGATGTGTATCTATGAACCAACACACATTTAGAAACAATAAACTGTACTAGAAGAACAAAATAAAGATACAATCTTCACAAGGGGTCAGAACAGTGTTTTAACCCATGAAGATCACATCACAACAAATAATATTTTGACAGGAAAGAAAGAAAGAAAGAGAGAAAGAGAGAAAGAGAGAGAGAAAGAGAGAGAGAGAGAAAGAGTGAAAGAGAGAAAGAGAGAAAGAGAGAAAGAGAGAAAGAGAGAAAGAAAGAGAGAAAGAAAGAGAGAAAGAAAGAGAGAAAGAAAGAGAAAGAGAGAAAGAGAGAAAGAGAGAAAGAGAGAAAGAGAGAAAGAGAGAAAGAGAGAAAGAAAGAGAGAAAGAAAGGAAGGAAGAAAGGAAGGAAGGAAGGAAGGAAGGAAGGAAGGAAGGAAGGAAGAAAGAAAGAAAGAAAGAAAGAAAGAAAGAAAGAAAGAAAGAAAGAAAGAAAGAAAGAAAGAAAGAAAGAAAGAAAGAAAGAAAGAAAGAAAGAAAGAAAGAAAGAAAGAAAGAAAGAAAGAAAGAAAGAAAGAAAGAAAGAAAGAAAGAAAGAAAGAAAGAAAGAAAGAAAGCCCCTAGAATTTCATTTATGGCATAGGGTAGAAATATGACAGTTCCAGCTCAAATGAGAGTTTTTCTATGTTTTTCCACCCTTCCAGAGACATTTACTTTAAAGTCATAATTTTTCCTTGCTTCCTGCCTCCATTCTACACTCCCTGCACCAGTGAGGAGAAAAGGAGCAAGCTCACAGAATTGATTAGTCTGCCACATGTTCATGGGGTAGCTCCAGGTGACATTATACACACTGTAGGAATACAGATATCTTAAGGCAGTTCTGCACCAGTTCTGTCACAATAAGATAAATGTAACAGTACTGCCCCTAGGGCTTGTACGTATTTCATGGTACCTGAATGATTAATATCAGTTGATTAGCTAGCACAAAGCATTCTAAGTAAAATGTGAGAGAAAAAGTAGGCTAAGCTTGTACCTTGCTTAGGATCATCTCAGCATCTCTTTAAAATTAGATTCATTTATTATCTTCTAAGGCAGTTTCTGCAACTATCCATTCATAGAATCTCTACTATCCCTTGTATGACAAAAGTATATTTCACATAGTTTGCCATCTTCAGAATATTAGTATATATGAGTAGGAATATTACAGTTTCTTTAGTATTATTACAAAATTCATAATTTAGATTAAAAATCAAATATTCACTGACTTAATCTCCCCAGTAGTCAAGTAGTTCTCAATTACCTGTAAGCACTTTTCTATATGTCTTTATATTCTGTCAACCTGTAGAAGTACGAAATGTGAAGCAAGGACAAAATATTACTCATTCTTCCTCTGTGTGGGATATACTTCTCCACTTATCACCTCTTCAGTGCATGTTCAAAAATTTTATATTAAGGAAATTCTTTGAATCGATAGTCCATGTACAAAATTGCCTGTACAGAAGGTGTTGGATGTACAGCAGCTACTAAAGTTATGGTAATTACATAACACCTGAAGAGGTGGAAAAGTCTTCTCAGCAGCCATCTTCTAGGGGAAGGACTGTCCATGGCCAGTTGTGCTGCTTGATGAAGATAACCTGTTACCTTGGCTTCCAGCATCACTGGAGGGCTATCCAGTAAAATATGGCACATTATCCCTACAAATTGCCACCAATCAACCAAATTTGGCTAGTTGGAGTGCTTCTTTGTGCTGGCCATTTTGGGCTTGCCTAGCTTGGAGAAAAGGAGGCTGAAGGCTGACCTCAACACTCTCTGCAGTTTCCTGAGGAGCGGAAGTAAAGTGGAAGGAAGGTACTGATCTCTTCTCCCTGATCCAGTGATAGGGTGTGCAGGAAAAAAAAAAAAAAAGCATCAGGGGAGGTTTAGCCTGGATATTAGAAAGCATTTCTTTACCATGAGGGTGGTCAAACAAACACTTTCTAGAGATGAGGTTGATGCACCGAGCCTGTCAATGTTTAAGACACATGTAGACACTGTCCTCAAAACCATGTTTAGCTTATGGTCAGTTCTGAAGTGGTCAGGCAGTTTGACTAGATGATCATTGTAGGTTCCTTCCAATTGGAATAATCTATTCTATTCCAGTATTCCAGTTTTCACATTCCATGTTTCCTTTCATGTTCCCTTTCATTGTTAAAATCTAGAAAGAGTTGAAGAAATAGGTCTTTACACTATATAAAGTCAGGATATTACCAATTCTTTCATGTCTGTGAAATAGTCTTCAATGAGCAAAGCCAAGGCTAGAGGGACAGGTTGCTGTTGAGGGCCCTCAGCCTGCTGTTCTGAGTCATGCTGGGTAGACTGGAGCACACTTTAAATCTTGCATAGATGGGCTAGGGGCTCATGGCGTAATAGGAACCAACAGGGAAACACTGATGAAACACCTCAGAGGAATTAAGGTGCATTCCTCTAAGAAGGTGACAGCTGAAGTGCCTCCACGGTTACGCATGCAGCATCTTCAGCAAACAGGAGTTGGAAGCCACTTTGCTGCTAGAAAGCTATGACCTACTTACCATAACTAAAACTTGATGATATGAATACAAAGATAAGAGTCTGGGTATCAGTGGCTACAGGCCGTTCAGAAGGGACAGGAGAGGAAGGAAAGGTGGAGGGGCTGCCTTCTACATCAAAAAATTAAAAGAAGCACAAGAAGACATGTCTGTCTCTGAAGAACAGACATGAGCAGGTTAAAAGCTTATGAGTAAGAACTAGAGAATGAGGCAAGAAAGGGAACATTGTGATTGGTGTCTACTACAGGCTGCCTGATCAAAAAGAGTCTATTAAAAAGACCTTCTTGCTCCAGCTGTAGGATGCATCACATTTGCAGCTCCTTGTCCTGGTGAGGGACTTCAACCATCCTGACATCTGCTGGGAAAATAACACAATGTGCTGTCGGCAATCCAGGAGACTCCTGAAGTGAACTGAAGATAACTTCTTATGTCAGATAGTAGACAACCCTACAAGACTGGATGTAATACTGGACCTCATGGCCACCAATGCAAGTGAGTTGATCAGTGACATCAAGATTTGAGGGAGCTTGAATTGCAGTGATCATGCACTGGTAGAATTCACAGACCAGTGAGTTACAGGGTGGGGAAAGGGTAAATTCAGGACCCTGAAATTTAGGAAAGCAAGATTCCAGCTGCTCAAAGAGTTAGTCAATGGGACTGGGAAACTGCCCTGAGAAACTAGGGAGAAGAACAGGAGATGGCAGATATTCAAAGATCATTTCCTTAGAGTGCAAGAGCTCTTGATTCCCAGGTGTAGGAAATCAGAAAAGGAAGGCAAAACCCCAGCATGGCTGAGCAAAGACCTGCTGGACAAATTAAAGGGCAAGAAGTAAAAGCACAGGCAGTGGAAGCAGGAACAGATATGTTGGGAGGATTGTAGGGATGCTGCCCAGTTGTGTAAAGATGGGGTCAGGAAGTCCAAGGCACAGCTAGAGCTCAGGAAAGGACACTAATAATGATAATGATAATAATAATAATAATAATAATAATGGATTCTACAGATATGTCAGCCAGAAAATTAAGGTCAAAGACAATGGGCAAGAAGAAGGCTGAGGTATTCAACAACATTTGTGCCTCAGTCGTCACTGGCAACCTCTTTTCCCACATCTATTGAGCGGATGGACCTCAAGGCAGGGACCAGAGAAGCAAAGGCATTTAAAAGACATATAGATGTGATACTCAGGGACATGGTTGAGTGGTGGACATGTCAGTGCTGGCTTAACTGTTGAACATGATGATCTTAAAGGTCTTTTCCAACCTAAAGAAATCCATTAATCTAGGAAATTTTCTCACTGATGAAGAAATCTAGATGTGAAGTATATGTACCTAAACATACCACGGATCTTTAAACATGGAGTTTTAAATTTTGTTGGATCGTAGGAATTCTTTCAAACTGTTCTTCACTATACATAAAAATGTGTCTGCTGTATTTATGGACCAAAATTTTATTTTAATTTTTACATTGTAGTAATTATACCATGTGTATATAAAATATATACATATTATATGTATATAAGGACTAAATGCTAGGACTGTATATTACAGTGGCATTTTTGGAGCACTTTTCTTAATATTAAAATATTTTCATTATTATGGACATATTAATTATATATCTATAATATAAATAATCTTTCTCATTATTATCACAATATTAATAACATATGTACAACATTTTTGTAATGGTTACTGAATTTAAATGATTATTAAATGATGGAAGCGTAGTATGAACTTTTCTGACTACATAATAGGTTGTTACAATGAACACTGTGCAGCACAGCATAGAGATGTTAGTGATTATGTGCAATAAAGAAGAACCATACTGCATCCTTATAGTTGTTGAATATTTGTACTACAAGATAGCTTAGGTTATTAATTTTAAATAATTTCCTTCATTCATGTTTTATTCATAATAATAAGAAAATATTTTAACATTTTTTCCAGTCTCAAATACAGCTCTAACTTCTTTTCTATGAAAAAATAATGATAGAATATGCCTTTAATAAAAAAAAAAAAAACAAAAAAAACCCCAAACCAAACAAAAAAACGAAACCAAACCAACAAACAAAAAAAACCAAATTAAAAACCAAACAAAAACAAACAAACCAAAAAAAGCACACAAAAAAAATCCCAAAAAAGCAGGCTTTTAATAAGAAAAACCAAACAAAGAAAAGAAGCAGGCTTTTAAAAAACAAGACTCATGGAGAGCAATGAATTAGAAGAAAATAAAAGCAACAAAAAATGCAATCGCACAAATTCTTATTCAGTGTGAGCAATCTAAAAAGAAAATGTTGAGAAACATTTCACAGTTATATAAAGCCTATTAGTTTATTATAGATTAGAAGTATTTAGATTCCAGGTTTCTAAGAAATAAGCCAATCTTTTGCAACATTTCTTTATAGAAAATGGTAATATAGTGCCATATAGTGCAAGAGTCTCCTTGACAACCTTATCCTCCCTGAAGGGATGTGTAGGAGCCATTTCCTGTGCCTCTAGAGGCAAAATGGGTGATTGAATTATGAGTACACAGTTACAAGTCTTTTTGTTAAAACAGATTTCCTCATCACACATCCTACATGTGTTTCTTTCTAAGGTTCCTTTTATAAAGGTGGGAAGAGAGGGAATTCCCTAAGAATAGCACATATCCTTCACTTGGATTGGCCAAAACACTTTCCTGATGTGCATTCAGGGCAACTTCCATTAAAAGCTATCCTCCAAAAGAACCCTTTACTCCAGTAATTGTTTCCAAAACCAGATTGTTGATGGAAATACATTTATTTCCATCACACACATTTAGCAAATGTACAACAATGACACATTGAAATGAAATTACTTGAAAATTAAAGCACAATTAACAGAGTAAGAATAAAACAGAGATATTCAGAGCTTCCTGAAATATCTTATAAGTATACCTTCTTTAACAACATATACATGGAATAGTTTGGCTTCAACGTAATTATGACCAAAGTCTGTATAACTAATAAAAAGTGCAATCAATCTGTCACAATGATTTTTTAATTTTTTTATTTCCTTTCATACCTATTTATACAGTATTTTGCTTCTCTCTGTATTAACCTCTAAGTGCACACAGAAATATACAAAATAATATACAAAACTCAGGCTACAGAAATATTGAAGATCTGTGAGAACTTTTTCTGACACTCAAGGAAGATAAGTAGGTGACACTGGACAGTAGTATCATGTTTTAGCAACATACCTCATTATTTATTGCTACAGACACAAAAGCACTGCAGTGGAAAACAATAGACATGAACCTTAGACCTCCAGTACTTGCAAGATGACACTTCTAGTGTTTGTACTTGTCATGGTTCAGGAATGGCATTTCACAACTTAGTGCCCCCTGCAACTGAGACTCTCCCAAACCAATTGCTGCTTGCACATTCCCCACCCTTCCCCTCCACCTTCCCACTCCAGGAATGGAGTTGAGAACTGGAGGCTCTAAAATGTGAAAATTAGGGGCTGAGATGAGAACAGTTTACTGGAAACAACAACGAGATAAGATAACAAAGAGTAACAGCAACAGTATTAATAACAAAAGGTATAAGAGTAAGAAACTACTTACACAGGAAAACTGTGACAAAATACTGACTGGTTCTTCCCCACCACACCCCACTTTCTCCCACCTGGATCGAGTCCCTTACTCCTGCCCCTTGAAAGCACATGAGATGGCATCAAATAATGTCTGGGTCTGGCCATGCCTCCTTCCCAGCTACTGTAAAAAATTAACCCTTATCTGGCCAAAACTAGGACAGTACTGCACTACATTTAATGATGCATTACTTTTGATATGACTTTGTTTTTTTTTTTTTTCTTCATGAGATTTATGAAAGATGATGCAGCTTTATAGAGTGATAGAAAATTAAGGGACTAGATATGATGATACTAGTAATATTTTCAGTCTTTGTTATTTTTTTACTGATTGAAATCCCAGGTAATTTATTTTCTCTTCCCATTTATATTACAAACAGCATTTCAAGTTTATGTCTTCTAGCTTACACTATTAAGTACTTACACTGGCAATCTGAGCACTACTACTTATTTATTATTTAAATTAAAAATAAATAATCAGGTAGAAAACATAGGGAAGATAACTATTAAGTGTAGCTGTAGGTAGTATAATGTATAACCATATCTCCTGGGAATATTTCACCAATTAAAGAATCCTAATTACTAAGCAAGACAGCTGTAGAATGCACATAAAAGCACAACATGGTTCATCTGACAGCCACCAGTCTTTTTAATTTTCTTATGACAATGGCTGAAAGGAAGAAGTATTCTATCTGTAAACTCTCAGTTTGGAAGAAAAAAGGATTTTACATTTCAAAGGTTGTGTTTAATAATTGCTGACCATTAGGTCCTTTGCATCTTGTATTGGCTATTAGAAGAATAAAGATCATAACATGAGTAATCACTGCTGACAATCATGGTTGGAGGCCCAGGGTCATAAAACAATTCTCATGAAATGGAAGGTACCTGTCTTATTAAATCTTCCTTGTAACTGACTTCACATTTCAAAGCAGCCCTAGTACATTTTTTTCCTAGCAATAAATAAGCTGTTGCAAAAGCATATGATATAATCAAACTTAATTTCCTAGAGATGAAAAAATTACTCATAGACCTTGTCCCTCCTACTCATATTTCCTGTATTTCTTCCAACACATCTTCCACTCATTTCTATTTAAGTATCCACATGTTCTTTCCTGATCAAGAGACACCACATAACAGGCCAGGCATTGTTTTGGAGGTCACATAAGCTGCGTCTTTTTTATTTGTCTTCCAATTGTCTAACTTATATGAAGTTAATTGTATGACTTTTGAATCTCTGAGAAATTTGGTTGTAAGTGTTCATGGCTTCAAAAGCTGTAATGGGAACTGAAAGGTAGAAGGCTGACACTGATTACTTAATTCTTGTTGCTTTAGAGAACCATCAAATATTTCTGATAATAGAGATCTCCCACCAAAAGTTAACTTGAAACCATTTAAACAGAACTTAGAACAAATAGTATAAGTTTAATTATCTCTAAGTTTAAAGTATCCAGTTTATGGATTCCAGTTGCTCTGCTTATCTTTCAAAGAATATTTCAGAAAGACCATGCTTCTACCTTTTCTATTTTGATAGAATAATTGTGCTTTTCTAAGTAAAATATGAAAAAACCAAAAAGTTATCTTTATTAAGAGATCTGTTGATCTTGTGGCTTGTTTGGTGGGAGGGTTCTCTCAACTTGAATTATCCGTGATGACAGGAATTCACTTTTGAATCAGGAGGGCAACAAGAAATATCACAAGCTTCTAGAGAACTTTGGTATTGTACATCATACTCCAGTGTATCAAGCAGTAAAACTCACAGAACTAAATCGGTCCATGGATTTCCATCCATTTTGATATTTCCATCTTTTTCTCACCTTCAGAGTTATTCCTGAAAAAAAATTGATTTTAATTGAAACAAGATCTGCATGAAATTGCCTCCAGCGTACATTTCCCAGCAGCAAAAGTTGTGACAATCTGATTGTAACTTATTTGGAGAATCCTTTTTATCAAACTTTTCAGAGGAAAACATATAAAAGACCCTGACCAAATCGAAATAGGAATTAGTCATGTTCCAGAACCTACTAAATGTAGAAATAGATTTATGCCTCTAAAAACAGTATTTTTTCCCCCCAGTTATATATCCAAAGCAGGAAAATAAGTAACTTTTGTGAATCTTATTACTGTCATCAGTACTGATCTATAACCTCAATTTTGTGTTTCCTAACTAGACCTATATCATTTATGTCCTATATTGTGCTAAAAAATATTAATGTCCCCCCAAAAATCTTCTAAATATTCTAGAAAGAGAACAAGTGATGGAAACCCTACAGTTTTTCACCCTGTGACGACAAATATCTGGCTACTTTTAACGATTTCCCAAATGCTTTCATTTCTTTCACAGGGAAATATAAAACCGAAATAAAGACTTTGGCATTCATCCCTAGGAAAAAAAAAATACATTACTGAAATTAAAAACAGTGTTGCTGAAAGGATACTTATATAAATTGTTTCAAGTAATGAGCACCATTACAGCAAAGAATTTAATGTCACGGCAGAAATATGAAGTAATCTGAATGTAATGGACCTGGTCTAACCTAGAAAACAAATTCAAACCTATCATATTCAAATCCAGGCCTAAATGCTTTGCAGAATAAGAAGCACTCTGGGTTCAAATTTAGCTGCAAGACTAATTTTTTAAATACTAAATGGTATTATAGTAAGAATATTTTAAAAGGTAAAGGACCGTAGAGAAAAAAATAAGCATAATGAATTGACATGCCAAAATCAAGTCTGGAATATACTCTAAAGCTTTAGTGTAGATCAACTGTAAAATATGAGTTTAAAAAATAAAAAAGTTAACTTTTTTCATCCATCTTCAATAGATTCACACTGTTTCCTTTGTTTTCTTTCACTTTCAGTGTAGTTTTATTTTTACCGTGTCATATACAGAATCAAATAACTAAGGACATTCACAGACTATAGCAAGAAATATAAAAGGATGGGGCAAAAGAAATAAGAATTTTAAAAAAGGAAGTAATGCTTCTCACTCCTACAAAAATCCTTGACAGTGGCTATACTGAAGAAATGAATCATGAACTAACATAAGTATGCCAAAAGAACACCAAATTAATACTTGAGATTATAAAATTACCCTTACTTCTATATGAATGCTATTTAAAATAATTTTAAAAGAAAATGTTAGGAATTCAGCAAAAAAGAAAGTAAAAAATTTAAAAATTAAATAATTATTTGGAACTATTTTGTGCCAGTCATTATCCTTATAAGCTTGCTGACATTCTAGTTTATATCAGCATTAGTATGTCTTTTCAGACATTAGCATATCTGATGAGTTTTCTTAATTCAACTGCCCTATGTTTTGGGGTGAAGAAAATGGAAATTGTCATTGCTTTCCAAAAAAAATTAAGTAATATATTAACATTGTTAAATCGCCTTTTTTTGATTTCTAAACCAAAATTACTTTCAATACGGTAGAAGGGATGCAGATTAAGCTTCCTGATTTGTATTAATCCCTTTTAGGATCTATGCGTTTATTTTGGAAATAACTTGAAGACTGACCTACTCCACAAGTGCATCCCAGTCTGGGTATTTATAGGAGCCTTTCAGTCTTTCTGAGGAAACAGCATAGATATTGCCATAGGGTTGGAGGACATTTAGATACAATTGTTGAAATACATAATTTGAAGCTTCCAAACAAAATTTAGTTGATTTTTGAGCTTCAAGCAGTGACTTATTTTAATTACCATTCTTGTTATAAAGAAATAGCAACATGTCTTAGAACTTTAGCAAATACTCAACACTGAGTGAATTTTCTCAAAATACATGAAGTCTTTAAAATACAAAAGTACAAAAGTAATACATTCATTGCACTGCTTGTCTAGGAAATAAGACCAGACTCAATTTTGTTTTGAACCAGTCAGGGATGAAATCCCTTCTTCTCCTTGCCTAGTGAAACTTGATCATGGTACAGAGAGAAATGCAAGATTTATGTGATTTAAAATGAAGGATTTTACTTTGTAACTCACTGCTCACCTTGAGGGGAAAACCTAGGTTTTAGTCCCTGATCACAATGGATTTTTTCAGTTTTCAAATAAAAATTACATGCACTTCCAGAGTTCAGTGCAGATACCAAGGAACTGATTCTATGACTCTATTCTAAGTTTTCAGCAGTAGGAGCCTTCCTCCCAGTATGGGCAGTGACCAGCTTCCAGCCTTTATGTTCAAACAGACCCCTGGCTAACAACTTGACAGGGGTCTAAGTCCACTTCAGTGGAGGTTTGAGACTCCTGAGACTAGCATTTCCCAGGACAGCCTACCTTTTTCAATCATTCTCATGAATGCTACTCAAGCCTGCTCACTTCCTTCTGTAGATACTTCACCTGACAACACAGGTCAGCAACAACAGCACACCTTCTGCAAAAGAAATTATTATCAGCCCCAGACTCATGGAGAGATATCAGGTACTCTGGGCAGCCTGAGATCTAGAGAGCTACACCTACCGTCAGACGATGTGGCTGGAGGCCTCTGACATGGCTGGTGCAGTGACTCCAGCAGCTACAGGAGAATGAACTCTGCAGCCTGCCAAAACCATAGCTGAGAAAGCGTACACTAATGAGGCTGGGGATGAAAAGACCTCTGTGTGCCCTTTGTCACAAAATTCTGTGTCTGGTTACTGCCTCTGTTTGATGCTCCCAGATGGTGAGAGAGGAGACCTCCCAGTAGCACAAACTCGTGCAAGCTGCTGCGCCATGCCCTGTTCGCCTGCTAGGTTCACCACACTCCCGGTCACTTGCACTCCCTACAGGCCCCTTACGGAAGAGTGGGAGCAGCTGCTGGCATTGTTGGCTCTGCTCACATTAAAACATCACCCTAGGGAAAGCTGCTGTCTCCATGTGGGTCTTGGTGCTGTCCTGCAACTGTTTCCCTGGCTCTAGAAATTTACTGTGTTTGCTGTGGAATTCACCTCTACTTCACTGCAGGTTGTGCCTGCACTGGAGCTGTTCAGCTCAGCAAGTGACAGTTCATGGCCATGTTTAAATGTTAACAAAAGTTTTAAGGTAAGTAAAATCACAATGTGTTACTTAGTCCACATTTACAACAGAGTCTGCAGCTGCGGTGTGTGCAGTTGATAACATTGGTTGAACACCCTTTCACCAGAATACAGAAGTGACAGAGGCATCTTTGAAAGAGCTCTTAATTTCATGCTTTACTCTTTCAACAGATTCATGTCTGCCGTTGTTTCCCTCACATTTTCTCATTCCTCTCCTCTCTGTCTCCAGTTGTTCTGATGCAATAACTTTTTCCCCTTCTTAAAGATGTTATCACAGAGGTGCTACGACTGTCGGTGCTCAGGTCTGCCTTGGCCAGTTGCAGGTCTGTCTTGGAGTCATCTGGCATTGCCTCTACTGGACACAGGGGAAGTTTCTGGCATATTCTCAGAGAAGCTACCCCTGTAGTCCCTCCGCTACCAAAATCTGGCCACACAAGCCCAATATACAATATCCAATACACATAAGGTGCTTGATAGTTTCTTACAAAGACTGTAAAAATACCTTAGCCCTGTCATTTGAAGAGGTCAGATGAGTGGCAGTAGACAAATAAAGTGTGCCAACTACAGTTTTTGGAACAGAAAAAAAAAAAAAAAAAAAGAATATGAGAACTTTCAGAGTCATTTTTCATGAATTAGAAGCACACAGAAATAAACTCTACTTTTTTTGGGGGGGGGGGGGCAGTTTCTGGTTTTGGGAGATTTTGTTACTGTTGTTTTGTTCTTGTTTTTGTTGGTTAGGCTTTTGTTGTTTGGGGTTTTTTTATCTTCCCAGACATAACTAACATCCTATTTTTAGGTATATTACTGGACATAAGTTTACAAAAGTGTTGTATCCCTACTGCACTTTCTACCTTCTTCAATGAATGAATGTTTTTATTGCATGGGATTCTGCACCCTTTAACAGAAATTAAGTACCCTATATGATATACATAGTTCTAAAAAACAAGGGCTTCACTGCTCCATGCAGGTTTTTTTCAATCTCCTTTGCACTTTTATTATAGTTGTTATTGTTATTATTGTTATTATTGTAATTTAAATATTATGTTGGATTGGAGCTGGAACCATAGGAAGTCAGGGCTTCTTAATTTCAGAAAAGTTTGTAGAATGCAGTCCTCCTGCCTGTTTCCTGATAATGTGTGCCATTCAGATATAGAACCAAGATGTATAACCATAATTGTGCATTAATCTTCTATCTCAAGACCTATTCATGTTGTGTATCTTGTTTCACATACATATTATTCAATGTGATGAAATACTCTATTAAAAGGATAAATTTATGAAAAAGGTCTGTCACAAAGTATAAAGTGCCTGCTTTTTCACCTCCTTCTTGCAAGATGGACTCCAAATCACTATTGATTTTTGATTTTCAAAATAAATAATTTTAGTGACATTTTAAATCCATTAGAATCATGGTAGAAAGCAGTTATATAGTGGCACTTCAGAATAAGTACCATTATTTTCTACATTTCTTATTAGAATAATTTTAGAACAGATTAAAATTTATTTAGAAATAGTACATCTGATGTTGATGATAAAACTAGTTTTAGTAACAGAAATAAATATGGGGAAATAAAACAGGATAAATTTGGACTAAAACCAGCCAATTTTTAACTTTTTAACAGATTTTAACAAATCAAAATAAAGTTTGTAAATAAGCACAGGGTATTTTCTAAAAAATGTTAGTCCCATATATGTGCATTCTTCAAGGATGTTGGGGTGAAGTTTTAGGGACTATGTTACCATTGACATTATTTTTTCTGGCCTTCTGAATATCTTTATGAATGGTGCAAAAACTTCTTTTTCCAAGTAATTAAATGGGAAGCATCGCAAATTTACATTAATCAAAGTATAGTCTAATTTATATAAATTTAACTGAATTATAAAGACTAAATTTCATTCAATATACAGACACTGTCTGCAGTTATATGTTTTCTGTCGTTCTTATTCTACATGTTCTTGCAAGTTTATCGGAGTATCTATTCATTAAGGGTTCCATAAATTTAGGAGTATATTCAGTACTTCTCAGGGAGCACTCAGATCATTATATAATGCTTTTCTCTGATTCTTTTGGCCATCCTATGAAAGTTTTATTCATTAACTTCTGACCATGGAAGTCCCACCACCAATCCAATAATACCTGGTATACTAAAACCAATCATAACTAATTTGCAAGGCTTTCTTCATTGTCACACAAGAACTGTTCATTACCCATCTCATAAGAAATCCATTAGTATATTCTCATGTCTTTAAGTAGGATAACATTCTACACATTTTTCTTTTCACTCACCATAGAGGAGACTTTTAAACAGAGTATAGAAACTCCATATTGATCTATTAAAATCCAGTGGTTTTGCTCATTATTTGGAGAACCTATAATTTAAAGAAACATTAAACATCGTTTCCTTCCCTGCCCCTGACACATACTAATCTTTTTGATTCTTTCAGGGTAAAAAATTAGGAAGACGTAAATTCAAGCCTGATAAGGGGTATACATCACCTTCCTGAATGTAAAGATTTTATAGCAGCATTTCCAAACTAAAAAACCTGACATTTATACAAAAACATATGCATAATTTCCCACTTGTATGTCACATGCTTGAGATGAAAATAATTTTAAAACACAAGGGTAGAGAAATACCTTCCAATGTCAGTAAAAAAGTAAAGGAAAAGGCATAGAGAGCAATTTAGAATTTTTCTAGTGTGCATAACATTCAGTAACTAATGTTCATTTTCACACAGAATCAGGGAAAGAAGTAACCATTCCTTCCGAAAGATAGAGAAATATCCTAGGTAGAGAAACTTTCTCACTGATTTAATGACTACCATTGCTCATTGACCAACAAAACAGTTGGAGACGTTCTCACAGGACCACAGTGTACTGTATATCTGATAGATGGTATGACCAGAACAACCTCAGTCACAGCAGGAAAGATGTTGAACAAATTGTCAGCATGATTTACACACAACTCATCAACAGCATCTGGGTTGCTGAGCAGAAGAATGATGGACAACAGATGTTTCTAGATATGTTCCCATCTGCCCTATCTGAGTATACACCCCTGGTGGAACAGTGGGTTACACTGGCTTACAAGAGCTCACCCTGTTTTGAGTTTTGTGCTTTGATGCTCCTTCCTATGAAATAAAATCTCTCCCAAAGTATAACTTAACCAACATATGATTACTTACTAAATTATTATAGAGTAATGTTCAGTCTTACTACTACTACTACAGAAAACTGACATGAATATCTGGACACGGTTTAATCAAAGTGGTGAGTAGTGACTATGGTACTTTCAGGCATCTAAACTATGTTTCAGAGTTACTGTGCTTTTGACCATTTAAACAAATCCTGCTTAAACTAACAAATGCATAGTAAATAGATAGTTAGTGTCCCTGACAATTCTCTAATTCCATTTTTTTTAATTCATAGAAAAAATAATTTTCATTTTCCTGTCTTCAGAAGAACAACTTTGTGCTTTTCCCAAAATTGGTCTTTATAATATACACATATAGTTATTAGTCAAACAATTCCAACTCTTTTATACATATATATATTTACTTATAAATAGATTTGTGCATATCTATCCACATATAAACATGTATGCAAAGATATGTATATGTATGAATCTATAAGCAAAACTAATACAGCTTAAAAAATCTGTATTGTTATCACAGCTCATACTTAGAGTCATAGAGAGAATGGTGAAAAATACATGATAGTGAAAAAAATCCCCAGTCACCAACATCTTTTTGAATACTGCCTGTTATGGCCTTATTGCTGTCCTCATAATTGCCTAAATTTACTCTAAGCTGATTAATATTGCTTTCTGCCATGTAACAGATATATAGCACTCTGATATATATTTATGTATATAGTAAATTAAAATGTCACGTGATAAAAATACTAACTATTCAAGAAAGAACTGAAATTAAGCATTTTGAAAAGATTATCTGGAGGTAATAATTCTATGGAGCTAGTTAAATTATATGTTTTCTTTGGCAACAGAGTTGATATTGAAAATTCCCTTCACCAGCTATCTGTTCCTGTTCAATCAGGTCCAGTTACAGATACTTTATGAAGCCCCGTCCACAAAATGCTGGCAACTTAAACATGAAGGGGAAGGAGGGAGAGTGGTATGTTATTGAAAGCTATTGTGTGTAAAAACTGGGTATTTTCAGTGGGAGTACCTTTGACGGTAGTAAAAGCTGAAAAAAGTAAATAAGCATCACAAAAGCTAGTTATGGCAAATTATCACTATCTAAAAAAAATAGAATTTTTATTAGATAAAATGATTCAAAGATTCTACAAAATACATCAAAATTAGAAAGTGTGTCTGTAATACAATGTCCTGCTTCACTTGATGTTTTTTGTTGTTTGTTTGGTTTTTTATATGGTGGTTTTTACTTGCAGTGGAAGTACAAATTTAAGAACCCCCCTCCTGCTACAGAACATGAGAGCAATATTCAGTACTTAATTTTTCTTAGAGAAACAGATTTGCACTCACAAATTTATGAAGACAAGGGAGAAGTAAAGGAAACATTTTTGTGAAATAATACTGACATCTCCTAGACTGCTTTTAGAAGATGATTGTAAAATAGATACAGTTTCAGGTGAGGGAATGTTAATGTAAAATAAAGCTGTCAATTTGTTAAGGGCATTACTCTCATACAATATTAGCAAAGCAGTTATGGTCTTTAAGAAAAGAAGTCAGAATGTCTCTTCTCACATATTTTCAAAAGGAGAACAAGTGATAAATAATAATTGGAAATCAAGAACATAAGACAAATGCTTTAATCTCAGAATTTAAATAGATTCCTGAGCAATTTGTATATTAGCTGGTAGGCAAATAATAACATACCTAGCAAGGTCAAAAAAGAACATAACATGCATTGGGAAATGCATTATAAAGCTATGTAGTAAATGACACTGTTATTTACAAAATCTAATCCTGCATTTCAGAACACATAGCAAGAGCATGACTAATACATTCAAAAAAAATTTACATAAAATTACTGAATACTTTACTTGGAAGGAGTAAACAATTTGCAGTTTTCCCCACTGCCTTTAAACACTGCCATCCTGTTTTTGTCATCATGGACATAGACTACAGAATAAGTATATAGGTACAGCATTTCAGCAGAAAAAGATGTGCTGTACCAGGTCTATCTGCAAAGGCGTTAAATTTCTTTACAGCAGCCCATGTGGTGCTGTGGTTTGTGGCTAAAACTTTTGACAACACACCATTGTTTTGGCTCAACAGTTTTACACAGCATCAAGGCTTTCTGTCTTCCCACTTTTCACCCCAAAGTAAGCAGACTCCAGCACAAGAGGTCAGGAAGGAACACAGCCAGGACAGCTGATCCAAATTGTCTAAAGGGATATTCCAAACCATAAGATGTTGTGCTCAGCAGTAAAAGCTCAGGGAAAGGGGAAGGAAGGCAGGATTTTCACATCTGTGCTGTTTTCCCAAGAAACATTTACAGGTGCAGAGTCCCTGCTTCCCAGAAGTGGCTGGACATCTGCCTGCTGATGGGAAATAGTGAATCAATTCCTTATTTTGTTTTACTTGCAAACACAGCTTTTTCTTTCTTTATTAAACTGTCATTTTCTCAATCCATGACTTATCACTTTCCCTTGATTTTCATCCTAACCCAAGGGAGAGGAGAGTGATCAGGAGGTGGTGGGGGTGTTAGGCCACTGGCCAGGTTCAACTCACTACTCAGATAAGAATCAGGAAAAATTAAACTTATACTTTTATCCCTCTCCTTTTTTTTTTATATCTACTGTATCTTCAACTGAAAATTTTGTAGGGATCAAATCTACAGTCATAAATGGCAAGTGTCTCTCTTTATTATATCTAAAAATTTCTCCCTGGGATTAAACTAAATTAAACAATTAATGTACATAAAAGCAATATGCTACATCTGTGAATTAAAATGAAAAAAAAAGGCTTCGGGATCAGTGTAGAAAAAATGGCTGTTTCATATTTCCATGGGTCCACAAAACATTTGCATTCACTGTTGATCTAATATAGCAGCTAAGAAAAAAAGGAAAGCGCTTATTTTTATAGTAAAACTTGGATGGCAAGCAGTAATATCAGCTATAAATTGGATCCTACAGTTGCAGATGATGGAAAAATGGAGATAAGTGTGTAAAAAATTAGCACTTCCTTCCGAAGATTATTTCACCTCCTCCTGTCAGCTGCATTTCCTGAGAAAACATCTCTTGCTCACTTATTATACACTCAATTTAACTACTTACTCTATGACAAATCAATGTGAATTGCACTTTTTTTGGCTATACCACTATTTATGATCCATCAGAATATTATTCCAGGATTGAGATGACTCATTCAGTTGATGTCATGTTTGGTGCATACTGGTCTACAGATCCTAGACTGAAGTCTATCAAGGAGATAAGAGAGCGAGAACTGTCAACAAAAAGAGTTGGATGATGGGATAGGAAATGTGTGTGGGAAAATGTAAGTTACGTGTAAGAATTAGAACAAAGAAGGAAGCATCTTAAGACAGCCTGAAATGGACATAATTATAAAATATTTCTAACATACCTAGTACCACTGTCTCTGATCCAAACCAAAAACTACCTACTATTGCCTGGAAACCTAATGAACAAAGATACAAGAGTAGCAGGGTAAATATGGTGGAATATCCTGTAGCAGCCATTGGAAGGGTTACTAGGAACATGTTTATTTTTTACCTGATAGCAAAAATGGAAGACCCTGCCAGGACAACGGGCTTCATGCTCAACAGTGTATGCACTGGTGTTGTGACTGTTCTAGGGGTCCTTCCCCAGCTCTCTTTTGGATGCAGATGGTGTTCCTCAGCCTTAAATGATGAATTTGACTGGCAATCAAACAGATCCATTTCCAATCCTTTTTGCCTTTCCTCCTCCTCTGCTTGATTGGCAACCTGATTTGAATCACTACTAGAATTAATCAGTTTGTCAACAGTCTCCCCTTGACAAAACTGTTTTCCCTTAAATGGAGACAACTTGTTGGTTACAATGGTGGTCAGAAATGGAGCCCCTAGCTCTCTTCTGCTAGCTCTGAAGTATCCTCTTTCTGAGCTGCTTCTAAAGATTTGGCTGAAGAAAAAAAAAGGCAGCAAAGAAGCAGAAGGCTGCATGTGTTAACTGCAAATACAAACTTGGTGCACAGCCATACAAAACATTGATGACAATGGCTCAGAGTCCCAATGGATGTCAGTGATGACAGGTGTCCCTAAGGAGTGAGCATTGGGAGCAGTCTTATTTAATATCTCCAATGACACAGACAAAGGGACAAAGTGCACTCTCAGCAAACTTGCAGATTACCGCAAGGTGAGTGGTGCAGTTGACACACCTCAAGCATGGGATTCCATCCAGAGGGATCTGGCCAGTCTTGAGAATTGTGCCCATGGGAGTTTCATGAGGTTTAACAAGGCCAAGTGCACGCTGCAGTACCTGGGTCAGGGCAGCCTCCAGTATCAGTACAGGCTGGGTGATGAATGAATCCAGAGCAGCTCTGCAAGGACTTGGGGGTGCTGGTGGATAAGAGACTGGACATGAGCTGGCACTCCACCCCAGAAGGCCAGCTTTATCCTGGACTGCATCAAAAGCATCATGGCCAGCAGGGTGAGGGAGGAGATTCTGCCCCTCTACTCTGCTCTGCTGAGACCCCACCCAGACAGCTGGGTCCAGTCTGGGATCCCCAGCAGAGGGCCTAAAAGAAATCTGAAGAGGAACTATTTACAAGGACATGTACTGATAGAACAAAGGGCAGTGGCTTCAAAGTGAGAGTAGGTTTAGGTTAGGTATTTGAAAGAAGCTCTGCATTGTGAGCGTGATGAGACACTGGCACAGGTTGCCCAGAGAAGTTGTCAGTGCCCCATTCCTGGAAGTCTTCAAGGCCGGGTTAGATGGGGTTTAGAGCAACCTGGGCCCCTGCCCACAACAGGGGAGTTGAAACTAAATGATCTTGAAGGTTCCTTCCTACCCATTCTATGATTAATAATCTGAATCAGAATTCATAGACAGAATTCTGCAGTTTTTCACAATATATTCCACCGATACCAATAAAGATATAAAATAAAGCAGGAAAGACACAGGAGACTGCAAAGATCTGCCAAATCCATGAAACTGCTGGTATAGCTTAAATAGGCATTTTGTTGCATCCTCATATCTCCCAAAAATATTTTGTTGATTTTTAGCTTTTTAAATAAGAGCTAAAATAAATCACTTCTGACTTTTTAAAATGTGGAGTAGAAACATTTCTGACATTTCAATTTACAGATTAAGTAAACCCTCATGCACAAAATATTTCAATGTATTGTTAAATTGCTCATTTATGTCCATTTGCTAGACAACGAAAACATTTAAAATTATAAAGCAGAATTTAACATTATTAGGTCAAAAAGCATAATTTTCCAGAGTGCATTTTACATGCAGTTTTAAAATCTGTCATACCTTAATTATCAGTGACCTATCCAATAGACTGAAAATTTACTGAGATGGGCATGGAAAGCTGCACATCTGCATATATAGATCATTATGTCTTTTGATCACTACACTGAAGAGTGCAATAAAATTTATTTACTTTTATTTATAATCAGTTTACCTCAAATTTGACTGGTGAACTTGAAACTAAAAAGAAGTATGTGGTTCATTTACATTTCAATCTAAAGCAGGGGTAAGGGTGGCAGGAGTAAATAGTCTTTCAGGAAAGATAATATTAAGAGTGACAGTGCACAGAAATTAGATAAATAAGGGAGAGACTAAAAAAAAAAAGAAGATACCTACTATGGTGTAATTCTGCAAAAATTTTGGTCCTTTTACTGAATCAGACTGTCAAATATCAGTCTTTCAGCACAACAAGCAAAAAGTTTATCTTTATGTACCACTATCCTAAAGTAAATAACAAATTTATAATTTTAAATATTTTTTCTGCCAATTCCAGCTACATCCTACCTCAAAGTATTTTAGGATTTCTCCATTTGTTTTTTGATTTTTTTTAATACAGTTTTGACTTTTTAAATAGGTTTGCATTAAGCACTTAAGATTGAAATAGATGATGGTAGTATTCAGACTACCTGCTGAAATGTGCTTAAACTTACTATTAAATAAGAGCATTAAATAGTAATGTTCCTCAACACTAGAAACTTTCAGTTTTATCAGATCATTATGAAACCATTCTCTAAAATCTTTATGTACACTGCCCCTAGGAAAAAGCTTCTGCTGTAAGTCCACGTCTCTACAGTTCTTATTCCTAGAGTGCGTATGTTATTTCAAGTTCAAACACTGAATTATTCTTTTTTCTACCCCTAATGTTATTCTGAACTGATATGAGCAGGATGCAGTGCTGCTGTGTGGATTTCAGTCTCAGCTGAATTTCAGCTTTTAGAGTTTTGCCATTCTATTATATTCTCCTATAACTCCTTTTATTCCTGAAAAATATTGTAAATTATTCATATTCCTGTTGCAGAGTTCTTCAACTAGCGCTTTAATTTTTTTTCTGATGTCAGACAGTTGAGGTTTCCATACTGAATTTCAACAATTATTTTCATTAGTTTTCACATTATCAAAATAACTCTTGTACTCTTTCTGGTTTTTTCTTTTTTTCTTCATAGCTTATAAAATATGTGCTCTAAGTAACATGACAAAACCAAATAAATCTTCCTCTGCATATCTGTTCTTAAAACTCCCTTTTATTTCTGCTGGTTATTTCTATTAGGGAGCAGAAAAGAGCACCCCAAACACTAGAAAACAGTGAAGCATCAGTTATTCATTTAGAGTCATACTGAACAATATTTTAACTTTTTCTTATTTGCTTGCTTAGATTGTCATAACATTGGCCAGGCTGGTTTTGGGTTTGCTTTCAATAGTGTACTACTGAAATAAAACAGCTCTGACTAAATAAAATTGAGCTGAGTAGCTCTTTTTCCTACTGTACCACTGTGAAATGAAGACCTGGACTGCCTGAAAGATCTTAACATGTTACTCTCATTTCAGTCAGTAACTCTCATTTCAACAATAGCTGTTAAACATAAAATTTAGCAAAATTTGGTATAAAATTTTGCTTGTGTAGCCCCGTCAGCTAACACACAGTATTTTGTCATGTGCAAGTTCAGTTCTAAGAGCAGAATTATTCAGTCTTTAGCCAGAAGTGTTCTTCTGTGATTTACTGTATGAAAAAATTGTTGATTACATGCTCTCTTTATGTTTTATGGTATATTTTAACTCCTTTAAAGGAGAAAACACTCTAACATTATGCATTAATGCTACTCAGAAGTCTTTTTTCTGGTACTGCATTCAAGGTTAGAGAAAGGAAGAAATCCTTGTGTTTGGTAGTTAATCTCTTGGAAATGGCAAAGACAAGAGGGTTGGCCATAAGAGTCGTCGCCTATATCCTGGCAGAAACACTGATTTTAAACAATTTTTTGTGAAACTACTGCATTCCATTAAATGCACATTTATTGTCAACAATTTCTCTTTATGTGTCAAGTATTACACTGAAGAAATTAGTTTCAAAGGTGAATGATACACAGATCACATCTATTTTTTCATTCTTTAACATTGTCTTTAAGTAGCTTGTACAAGGTTTCAAAGGAAGTATGTCAAGTAGTAAATCTTGGAATTTTCCTAGGTCCCAAATGTAAATATTAAATGCAAGATACAATAAACTGTGATCTTTCTTTCATCTATCTTTGAAACTAATTTCTTCAGCATACTACTTGATATGTCAACAGAAACTGAAAAAGCAAACCTTTCCACCTTCATGCTTTTAAAATCCTGCTGTTCTCTTCCTGATCAAGCCTTCTATTTATTAGGCTAAACAACTTGAATTAGTGCATGCCTGTATCAGTTTTCAGAGTTTCTAACTTTTTCTTTTTTTCCGTATATCCCAATGGATTTGTATCCTTTGTCGAAAATACGAGGTTATAAATGTATATAATATTCTCCCAGAAAAGATGAAGTTATTGACTCCTGGAATAAGATTTGAAATTGAATTCTAACAAGATATCCTAAAGTAATATCTGTTGAATAAAATTACCTCATGGGTTGGCATCCTTTTCATCCAGGCAGAGGTAACTTCATTAATAATTTAGTAATGAATAACGTAAGGATTAATCTAATTCTGAGTTATTAAAAAAAAAAACATTATTTTTTTGTTTTAAAATTTGTCTGATAGAATTTTTTAATATTTTTTCCATCAACATTCTAGTCTTGGCATAATTAATGCATTTTTATCACGTAAGTATATTAGTTGCATTATAATTTAATCATGAGAAATTGTCTTTGATTATAGATGTCAAGACAAAACTGTTGTATGTTACATGGTGGAGCATGCTTATAACCATCATATTAAAAAGTAATTGTCTACTGCACCTAGATATCCATGAATTAATTACCAGGATAGTATTTATTCAATCTAAATGGTACCTTTTGTACTGCTCTAAGGCTTATTATGAGCCTAATTGTGTCAAAAACACTTATAAGGTCATTCATGTTTCAGTTTTATATGCACAAATAAGTCATGGTGCTCCTGAGTAAAAAGTTGAAGATATTTGGAAATATTTGCAGATATTTATTGTGAAGCATATTCTACATATGTACTTCTGCAAGCATGAATATCAAAGGGATTTTGTGGTACTCATGCTCTTTCTATTAAAATCATCATGATTGTTTTTAATCAATAATTTTCATACTTTCATGGCACCTAATTTGTTTTTATTAAAGCTTTATCTTGTTTAATATTGACAATTTGTGGGTTATTTAATCTACAAATAAAACCTTCACTCTCACACATCACATCTGAGTTTGTACCAAGCCATGTAGGAAGGTAAATTTTTGCAGTAGTAATAGAAGTTCTATAGTCATTTCAATTTTGCTTAGTTATGTCGTATTCATTTCCCCAGTCGAAGCAAACCACTTTCCATCTTTTCTAAGTGCTCCTTTTACTGAAAATGCCATTGGAGAAATGGTAAGAATATGTTTGCAGTTATTCTTCCAGAGCACTATACATTTTTTCATATAATGAAAAAAATTTTTGGACTTTCTTTTGTGCAAGGTCAACAAGCCTTTAGCTACTGTCTGTAAAACTAATTCTTCAGTGTTACATGCTATCTGTTTAATGACTGTATGAAAGATCACTGAACAAGATCAAAAGGAAGAAAGGTTTGTCAACAAGGAGCACATGAAAACAAAAGCTTTAAACCTACACAGAACAGAGTTTTTACTTTTTAAGTGCCAACACCCTTACAAGACAACTTTTTCTGATAAATGATTGTACTTCCCTCCTTCTCACTGGAAAACATTTGGCTTTGTCAAAACAAGAGTTAATAATACAGTATATGTTTTCCCTCCTTGGAAATTTTTCCTTCTGCAGCTAATCTGGCTGCCTTCTTTGATATATTTGTTTTGTAAAAAATACACTTCACATGAAAGTTACAGCGAATGAAGGATATCAGCATTGCATCAAGTTGCCTTGACATAAGAAATGCAGAATTCATGCCATTTCATTAGCAATCACAAGACTGAAGCAGGTATCATTAAGCTCTGCTGAGAGCTAAAAACCTGCCAGCTGAGAGGGAACACAGGTGTGTGAGTGATGCATTTTGCTGACATCTCAGCTGAAGGAGTACAAATAGTCTGGTATATTGTCAGTGTGCAGTAAACACTGTAATGACCACATTCTTGCTGAGAAGAGAGGATTCAGAGAAAAATGAGTCATCACAGTTCAAGTAAATGGATTAACTCTAATAATGGATACTGAAAGCATTATTTTCTCTTAAATATGACAGAGGTAACGTTTTTGAGTATCAAGAGTCATTAAATCAAATTAAAATGACATATCTCATATGAACTGACCTCTAAATCATTACAAAAAAAAAAAAAAAAAAAAAAAAAAAGGTAAAAGCCTTAGTGGTAGTTTGGAAAATGTCATTTAGGCCTTTGGCTAAGCAGCAATTCAACAAGCCTCAAAGGGCTTTCTTCAGCATCTTTATCATGTAACTGGAAGATGAGGGCAGAATCTTTACTTTTTCCTTTCCTCCTGCTGGTAACAAGGGAACATAACTACAAGCTTAAATGCTCTATCATGGAAACATTTATTCTTGCTTCAAATTTCCAACTGCAAAGATATTTGCAAGTTCTTCATTGCAGTCTTGAGATTATTTGCACCTTATAGCAGAGTAGGATATATTATAGTTATCCTTATGTGCTGATTTTTTTTTTTTTCTCCAGATGATAATGAAGATAACAAAATATTAAAGAAAAATTTCTATGTTCAAGTCACTGCTGGAGGAGGAACATTTAAGCTATGAGGCCTTTTCTAAACTATACCAGAAGTGACATTTTAGAAGAGCCCTTTCAAGAGTATTTGTGGGGTGTATAAGCTTTGAGATTTAAGCTGCTGTGGCCCAAACTGCTGAAAATCTTTAAAGTGAAGTTGCATGTTTTTTAACATCTCCAAATTTCAAGGAGAAATAAACACCACATAAAACCAGCAAACCAGGGATTTGAAAATATGACCAAATGGCAGGGGATTGTATTTATATAATTACTACTAAGAAAACACCTTTTACATCTGACGTGGCAAAACCTACAGTTTAAAAGTTTTTATTCATTGAAAGCTGTGTCATATACTAATCTGAACTTAAGTTTTTACCTTCCTTTCAGTAATATAATACTGAAGTAGTTGTTTTAAGGTCTAGACCCAAACACCTTTTTCAACCAAAATTAGTTTATTTAAATTTCATATAAAGTTTTTATTTTCACTTGGTCCAGAAGAGTTAAAAAGTCAATGCTTAACCTGGAATAATTTGCTGCTTAAGAGATTACTAGCCGAACTGTATGCTAAAAAAGTTTTTATCTTTGGACAGAATAAAGAATCATATTGTACATGGTGTATTATTGTAAGCAAAACTGACAGGGGATTATTTTTTTCTTATCCATGAATTAAAGCTGTAGTAGTGATGTAATAGTCACTTACCACTATGTATCATGCACTCTGGACACAGCATCTGCATGAACTAGTTAGATTGTATAATTTCCATCAGTGTACTCCTCAATCATCAAAATATATTTGAATATCTTAGTCCATTAGAATGAGATTTTATTTTCATTTAATCATTCAAGAACAATTCCAATGTAACTGACATTTTATTAAGCAAGAGCTGAAAAGTGTATTCCATTGTGATTACTACTAGTAAGAAGATAAAGAAGAACATATCACCAACAATTCTCAGACATTTTATCACTTTGGCAACATTTGTGTATTTCAAGTAAAGCAATCAAATCCAATGGCAACAAAAATTACTAGCAAAGAATCTAAAATATTGATCTAAATTTTAACAAATGCAGATTCTGCCCAATTTGTTAAACTACTACCTGGAGTACCCATCATGAAAAATATGAGGACTGGATTCCTGGATTCAAATAGGTAGCTATTTTGCATATTTGATTGAAAACTTTCTTTTTTTCTGTTGCATTCTGATATCTGACATCTAACAGCAAAAGAAATAAATGCTACCTTGACTTTTAATTTTTAACTAATGGACAAGTGATGGACAGGTGAATCAATGATTTGTAACAGGCTAGACTATAATTCAGATTAATTTTAACAATCACAGAAGAAAAATGGGTTTTTTTTTAATAGTTTGTCTTGAACTTCTTTACAACCCTACAGCATGTTGTTTGTTCAAGGAAGGGTGGTATCGCTTTGCTTCTTTAGTAAGTCTGATAGGATCACAATACTGATGAAAATGTTCACTAGAGCATATATATGATCCTTAATAAAATACAGCAGGATAGAACAATTTTGCCATAAAATACAGCAGGATAGAACAATTTTGCTTATTACATTGTATAAGAGATTTCTTTATAACCCTAAAAGCTCACATATTTCATTTTCCAGCTCCTCAAGTACAAATACACTTTCCTTCATTTCTCTCTTACTGTGACATCTGACAAACTGATGCTGTGTCCCAACATCACTAATATCTTCTTCCCTTCAGACATTTCTCCCAGGCTACTTCACTTCCATGCATGTGTTTCCATTGCTTCTTTCTGCTCTAACACACTTCTGATCATACACTCAGATTAAATTTCAGTTTTCAATCTCTAAATTATTTTTACCTTTTACTCCTCTCCCTGAACTTAGCCTAATTTTTCCTCTTTTCTTTCCACTAAAAAATCCCATTCTTATTTTTTTCCTCAAATATGTTCATTTCATATTCTCCCTGTGGTTTTCCCCAAAGATTCAGACCTCTGCCTCTTTACATGTGCGCTTCTCATGACTTTTTTTTTTAATTAAATAGAGTAATTTTTTTCTCTCACTCCACACACCTTTAGTAATTTTAAGGAAAAACCTAAGCCAGAAAGGCAGTGAACTGGTTGGTCCTTTGATCTTGTCAAAAGAGAGAAAATGAAGCTCTTTACAAAAGAGTTTCAAAAAACCCCCAAAAACCCAAAGCAAAGGAAAATCCCCAAATATTTAAGGTACTGAAGTACTGAAGACTTGTCATAGTTAAGCCACAGCTGGCAATTAAGCACCGCACAGCCACTCACTCCCCATCTGGTAAGGTGAGGGAGAGAATCGGAAGGTGAAAAGTGAGAAAACTCATAATTTGAGCGTCTTAATTGACATAAAGACAGTTAAATAGGGAAAGCAAAGGTTGTGCATGCAAGCAAATCAAAACAATGAGTTAATTCGATACCTCCCACTGGCAGGGAGCTGTTCAGCCATTCCCAGGAAAACAGGGTTCCACCACACGTAAGAGTTATTTGGGATAACAAAGACCATTGCTTTGAATATCACCCCCTTCCTTTTCATTTCTCCAGCTGTATATGCTGAAATTGATGTCATATGGTCTGAAGTATCCCTTGGGTCATCTGGGGACAGCTGTCCCAGCTGTGAGCCCTCTCAAAGTTTTGTACTCACAGCCTGCTCACTGGTGGGTGGGGTAAGAGGCAGAAAAGGCCTTAACTCATACAGAGTATATGCTCAGCAGTAACTAAGCCATTCCTGTATTATCAACAGTTTTCAGAATAAATCAAAAACATAGCCACATGCTATAAATTAGGTCTGTCCCAGTCAAACCCAGCACAAGAACTTAGAATCTTTCTGCTCCTTGGTCCAGTTCTCTTCGTGGCCATAAACATTTATAAACTTAGAAGAGGAAAAATATCCAACTTTTTTTCTCTGCAATTGGATCCATAGTCTAATGTAGGATGATTCTCACCAATTCAATAGTTTCCCTTATTTAGTTTTGCAAGAAGAAGAAACCTTTAAAATTACACTAAGAAAATGCAGACTGACAAATTCTAAGTAGCAAATATTTTTTCAATAATTTCACCATAAAAAATCCAACAGACAAATAAAACCCCAGAAGTGCTTTGTCTCGTGCTGCAAAGGAGACAAAACCAAGAAATTATAATTTTATCTCTCAGATGCTCTGAAAATGAGTCAGCAGTTATAAAGTTATAAGCAAGTTTTTCAGGATCTGCAGATGTTCATCAAAGATATAGATGCTGTCTTGGGTAAAGCTAAAAAATGGGGTGGAGTTTCTGGCACTGTTTAATTCCATACCAGCTATATCACTGCTGGATGTGTGGTTCTGGCAGGAAGTTGCTGGTGTCAGGAAAAGATGCCAGAGCTGAAAGGAGGAAACTCACTGTTTTTGCCTGGCTCTTGGGGAGTGGATCTGGGACCACACTGCTGCTGCCACACTGGAGAGCAGCAGAAGGGCCTGAGCTCTGCCAGACCCTGTGGAGGCAACGGTTCAGCAGAATGACTCATTATTCAGACAAACTAGCTTCCAGGTTTGGGGTTGTTCCTGCTTCCTGTTGTATTTGGACAGGCAGGGGGAGAAGTTAAGTTGCTGAAGCTTCTCTTTTCACCATATTGCCTTTGTTGGAGACCACACTGAGTGCTGCCTGGGGGAACAGTCAGTGGTGAATACCCTTTTGTGGGTAAAACACTTTTTCTCTCTCCTGTACAATAAATAGTTCAGTTTATAATCTCTCCTACTGTTCCTCCATTATTGGAAGGGGTGGAGGCAAGGGAGCATCTTGAGTGGGTTTAATTTTACAGACAGGTTTTAAACCACCACAGGCATCTACTGTTTCCTATTTTCCATCACTGAACTACTTGCAACACTTGTTTTCTCTTTTCAGGAGATCCATGGATTTATAAAAACAACTAACTTTAATTACAAAGCCTTGATCACAGGTGAGAGAACTGTTCGCCTGACAGCTACAGTGAGGCCAAATGAAACAAGATATTAGTACAGGTTTTTTGTTTGTTTTTCATATGCAGGTCTTTGATAAGATGACCAACAAAAGAAACTACAGGATTATTATATGCATTAGGACTTTTGTGTGTATGCCCAAATTGTGTATTCTGTATCCAAAAATTCCTTTGAAAGACCTCAACCAAAAAAATGGAACAGGAACCTGAATAGGAACAAGTATCCTGTCTTATCAAGCACCACTCAGTGAAAATTTGTTTTGTTGCATTTTATATTTACTGCCAATGCATTACTGCTTATCTGTATTCAGGACCACCTTTCACAGTGTGTTGAATAGAAAAATCTAACCAGAGATGGAACAGTAAGCAGATGAAAAATGTTTTTCAGTCTATTCTAGATACAACACTTTCCCTCCTCCCCTTCATAATTATCATATTTCAATAACATTTTAACAACAGTTGAAAATAAATTCCTGAAGAATAAAAATTATTACTACTTTATAGCAGCATGCATATGCAGAGTACTTACACAACATTAAAATTTCAAGAAAATCAAAACCAGCTAATCAAGTGTTATGATGTCATTCATAGATACAGACAGGTCTGCTGACATTCAGCAGGGTAGTCATGTGAAAAAAGGCATGTGGGATTTGGTGCCACATTAAGACACAGAGTTACTGAGGTTCAATGTGCAAAGACATCAGCTGAGGTAGAGAAACTACTAAACCTTACATGCTTTAATTTACACTTCCAGGTTCATAAATGTTTTATTTTAATTTCATGAAATTAGCTGTGATTCTGAAAAACCATAAATTTGGCAAAGACACGTATGTCACATTATATATTTTTGCCTAGCAAAGATATATGATGTTACACTGCACTTCTTGCCTCTGTACTTGGCACGTTAAAAAAGATCTGCATACTCTTTCTCACCTGAGACAAATAGGAAGTTCTCACAAGCAAGAAAGACCTAAAATCATTGATTTCTGAGAAAGTTCTCTCCTTTTTTTTTTTTAGAAAAAATGGCTTCTATTCATAGTGGTTGTAAAGAAACCCTGTAGAGGCATGAAATGAGCTGTTATTGCTGCAGCTGCTGTCAAAAGTTGAAAGCCCTGGAATCACTACATAATTTTAGTGTTTATACAAATTGTGATTTGGCTTACATCTAAGAAATGAAGATATGTAATGAACTTCACAGAACCTAAGGACTTCTTGGTTACCCCGGACTCAACCCCTCTCTGAGTTCATGGGAGACGTATGCTTTTCCTCATGATGAGTCTGAGTGAGCCAGGCACAGGAAGTCTTCCCACCTCGGGGTACCACTTCTGTCCCTATAGAACAGAAAGCTAAAATATCAAGCTGAGTTGACTGCATCTGAACAGGTTTCTATGGGAACTGAAGAACCACGGTAGACAAAAAACAAAGAAAACAGCATCTGTCAGAGTGAGATGAGTTAATGAGGCAACTGCTGTGACCATGCAGATATTTAGCCCAGGGACAGAGAGTCCAAGAAGGATCAGGGAGAGGATAAATTCTTAGGAGACATCCCTGTTCAAATAATCATTGTCAAGAAGTCATAAAATATGCTAGGGCATGAAAAGAAACTACTGCAATTACTGAAATTGTGGAAAGCAGGCACTGAACAGAAAAGCTATTTGCTTAAAGAAGAGATTAATTACAAGTTAGGATGCACAGTCTGTGTACAACTCAGGTTAGGGGAGAAGATAATGGAGGGGAAGCAGAATTAAAATAGAGTAAATATAACCAATTCAGGAGGATTGTGTAGTGAGCTAATGGCAAGATGTACCAAGTACAAGATGTACCAAGTACAATATGAAGAATGAATTACTCAAAAGACATGAATTGCAAAGAAGAATGAGACTATTTCATTAGCTATTGTATATATTGTTTTTATTAAGACTGTCTTGTTGGCAGTCATAGACTGGATCACTGAAGAAAAAATATCTAAGGACTAAAAAAGTAACGTACCAATACTTCAGATGAGTGAAAAAGCATTCAGAGACATCTTTTTTCTCCCCCAACATGGGAAAAAAAACAATGAAGTATTTATTTTTTAAATTCCATATATCTGGAAAAATTATTAACTCCTTCTAAATATCAGCATTTTCAAATATCATCTTGCATTTTTCTAACTAAAAAATTGTCTCCTAGACTAATTCCCTTTGCTGTTCTCAACCTCAGCCTTTGTTAACAGACAGAATAGATTCTCTACAATGAAAGGCATTGGCCAATGAAATTGGGCTTTATACCAAAACAAGAAAGTGAATTTATCTCACCAGTGACACCTTTTAACAGTAAAGGAAACAATCAACAAAAGTAATGACAAGATTTCAAAAGAAAGAAATATGTCACATCACATCCCCAGAGAGGGAAAGGCTAAGAGAGTTGAGTTTGTCCAGCCTGGAAAACAGAAGTCTTCAGGGTGACCTAATTGTGGCCTCCCAGTAACTGAAGGGAACCTAAAAGGAAGATGGAGAGGGACTTTTTGGGAGTGCAGGTAGTCATACAAGAAGGGAAATGGTTTCAAATGGAAAGAGGGCAGGTTTAAATCAGATATTTCTATTATATATATATATATATTTTTTTTTTTTTTTTTAATCTAATTCTTTACTGTTAAGGTGGTGAGAAACTGGAACAGGTTGCCCAGGGAAGCTGTGAATGTGTTCAAGATTCCTGGATGTGTTCAAGACCAGGCTGGCTGTAGCTCTGAGCAACCGAGACTCATTAAAACTGTCCCTGTCCATGGCAGGGAGGTCGGGACTAGATGATTTTAATGTCCCCTCTAACCCAAGCCATTATAGGATTCTATAATTTTTAAGGTCCCTTTCAGCCCAAACCAATCTGTGATTAAATTCTTCTATAAAGATTTAGCATTCTAGACTAACCTGTGTGAAGTATGTTATGATTTCTGCTTGAATACGTTTACTCTTCCATTAGCCTTCCCATATTGAAATGTATCAATGTCTTTTCCTTTTAACACCAATACATCTTTGCAGACATAAATCATGCAGCACAGGAAAACATAGTTTTTTTAATATATAAGAATGATACACACTACGTTACCAGATATTCAAACCAGAAAAGACTTTTCCATTTCTTCTCTTCTCCCAATACTTTAAGCAGATTAGCAAATAAAAACTTGCCACTATTCCTTTACTACACAAAGCTCACAGATATCTGGTACTTTTGGTGTTTCCCCCACGATAGAGCTATTTTTGTTGTCTTCTTTTTCACTGTGTGACTACTTTAACTTCAATGCACCCGCACTTTTCTAAAACAAGAAGAGAGGGAAGGGGAAGATTCTCTCTGAGATGGTAGTCAAGAGTTCTGATACAGCTTTTAAATGAGCAAAGTGTTATTGAAAGAGCACTATATGACCAGTAGCCATTACGTGACAAAGTTATTCTGTCAATTGATGATGATGGGTTTTATCCATTGCTCTAAGGTTAATTACACTGCCTTTGATGAAATGTTAAAAAAAAATTCTAAAGGACATATTGCTAGCCAGCAACTCAAAATCTGTTTCTTCTGCTGAAATGTCAATAACCTTTCAAGACTGGCATTATTTGTACAGAAACAGAGATGTCATTGCTTTTGAAGGAATAGCTGCTTGATATGTCAATCAAACTCTCCTCTGTTATTGTGTACTTAGAAAAGTTGAGAAATTATGAGGTAGTTGTGTTTTTGCATTCTAATTCAGTCAAGCCTGTTATTAAATTGAAGGAAAAAACATTGAAGGTTTCCATAAGGTTTTTGCTGTATATTCCAGAATATCTCTTAAAATAACACTTCTAAATCTGAAAAAAAAGTGAAATTTCTAGTATGAGAAAAAAAGTAATGAAAAAAAATCTGGCAGAGACTGACTTTTGAAAAAGGAAGTAATTGCAACTGTGCTAGTGAAATAAAAATGGGATATTAATATTAAAACTTGGCTCTAACCATTTCTTTGCAATATAATATAGGTCATTTAGCAAAAGAACTCCTACAGTGGAATAAAACCCCATACACTGGAGAAAAGCACATGTATTGCAAGTTTAGTAATGGGATTTGGAGCACATGGGTTATGAGGTCATGAGTTCAAATTGAGTACTGGCCAAGTACAGGCCTTTTTTTAACTTGTGTGCAAAATGATATAACAATGTCATATTATTTTCTACTGGATATTATAACTTAAAAAACTCCAAACACACGCAAAAGAAAACCTAAACCAACCAAAACCACAAAGCCCAATATATATTGTAGACATCTCACTCAAAGACTTATACAATATATAAAAAAATGCATTCAACTTGAACACTCCATGGTCCAGCTATACTGTAATTCTCTTTTTGTTTTAAAAAGATCAGCTTTTGGAAAAAACCATTATAGAGGTTATTGTTTTAGAGACAGTGTTTCATCAATACTTAGTCCCAATTCTTCACCATCTGATCACCAGCATTCCTATGATGTTAAATTCAACGCATTCATCACTGTTGGATTTAAGATCATAGTTGTTGAAATGAGGTAAACAAGACAGAAATATGCCAGATGACTGCAGGGGGGTTAAAAATAAACCCTCCAGACTTTGTCCAGGTACTGATCAAAACAGATTTTGATGAATACACAGATTGTAATTCCTATTTTTTAAGGTAAGATGATTTCTAGAGAAAGGGTAATAGAGAAAGGGAGGAGTGAAATACAACTATTAGACTGTGTCATGGTTTGACACTGGCCCAACGCCAGGCACCCACAGGAATTTCTTGCTTGCCCTCCCCTTCCACAGCTGGGCAGAGGAGAGAAAGAAAAGAAACTAATGAAGGCTTCTTGAGTTGAGATAAGGACCGTGAGAAAACACTCCAAGGGTAAAACACGCTTAACTTAAAGTTACAAAATGAATTTATTGCTAACAAAATCAGAGGAGGATAATGAGAAGTAAAATAAGCACTTAAAACACATTTTTTTCCCCCAATCTCTCCCTCCTCCCCACCAGCAGCGCAGGGAGACAGGGCATGGGGGTGTGGTCAGTTCATCACTGAGATTTCCTCCCGCTGCTCTGGGAGAGGAGTCCTTCCCCTGTGAGACCGTGGGGTCCCTTCCCATGGGAGACAGTTCTCCATGAACTTTCCCAGCGTGGCTCCATTGTCAGGAGCAGCAGCCACACTGAACCTGCTGCAGCGTGAGCCCCTCCCACGGGCACACAGCCCTCCCAAAACTGCTGAACCATGGCTCTCTCTTTCCACGGGGTGCAGTCCTCCAAGGACAGGCTGCTCCAGCCTGGAAGCAAGGGCTCCCTCTCTCCACTGGGTCTTCCACTGGATCACAGCCTCATCCAGACACCCACCCACTCCAGCATGGGCACCTCCTCCATGGGCTGTGGGTGGATCTCTGCATCCCCATGGACCCCTGGGCTGCAGGGGGACAACCTGCTTCACCATGGCCTTCACCATGGCCTGCAGAGGAACCTCAGCTCCAGTACCTGGAGCACCTCCTCCCCCTCCTTCTTCACTGACCTTGGTGTCACCACCGTTTTCCCTCACATGTTCTCACCTCCTCATCTTCTCTGACTAGAATCCAAAATCTTGTGACTTTGTTTTGATTTTCTTCTTAAATATGTCATCACAGAGGCATTACCAACCTCTCTCATTGGCCCAGTTTTGGCCAGCAGCATGTCCATCTTCAGAGCCATCAGAGATTGGCTCTTCTGGACATGGTGGAAGCTTCCAGCAGCTTCTCACAGAAGCCACCTCTGTGGCCCCCTGCTACTAAAAACCAGGTTAGACAAAAACAATTTAAACGGCATTAAAAATTCACTGGAATCTAGCAATGAAGTGATTAATTTCTTGGAGTTGCCTGTCTTTATCCATTGGTTATGATAGGGCCCAAAGACAACATCACTTCTGTTTTAGGCTCTTAGAAGTTTTCCTGGAAAAAGTGAATAGGTCTTATGTATAATTTTAGAGTCTAAACCTCAAGTACAAGCAATCAGGAGCATTATTCTCAATAACAACTATGTTCTTATTATTCAAATTAGGTACTGAATAGATTGCTTTCTCAGAGACCTTTTAACATTTAACATTAAGTCTGCTAGGTAAACAGCAGATACAGTCACTGCAAAATTACAGAGGTTTGAATGTTTTCTGAAATTCTGGTTAACTTGAACCTTTATATGTGAAATCCTTACAAGCTCAGAAGGAAAATGCACCTTAAATTATCAACGCAATTTTCACTCAATCTGTCAGTTGTGGACCATTTTTTCTCTAATAAGTTGTCTAAAGTATCTTGCAGGCTGTGTTATTCCTCTTTGATGTTACTTCAAGTGAGGAAGATTAAAGTCTAGCTTGAATTTATCACCGATGACATTTCTGTGACTTTGGTCCCTCAATCCTTTATGACGGGAAGATGTCAGAACAAAGTCATCACGAATTATGTAATGTCACTCCACCTAAGCCACAGTGCCAAATAAGCTGATGAAGCACACTGTTGTGGAGTCTATACCCTCCATACCGCACATTTATAGCTACATGCCTTTGATTTATAATTCTCCTGAGATGATGAAATTCAGAAGTACCAAACCATTTTGGACTGATCATTCTATATCCTGAGTGATATCTTGATCCTTTAATATACTGGATAACCTCAGTTTCTGAAGTGTAATTCCCCTCTTTGGTCTTTAAAGATCCATTAAGTAAGTTGTAGAAACAGGGAGGAATCCAGCAGGAATTAAGGAATAAGTGTTCTATGTTTGCAAATTTTGTGGGGATGCAGTTGAAATTTTAGCTGTCACTTATGATAGTCAACACAGGGCAGTTTGTCATCCAAATGGTGAAGAAGGCAAACAAATTTCTACATTCAGTTTTGAAACCATCAATAGGGAGACAGCTGTAGATAGATGGCTGTTATCAGAGAGGTGACGTAACCAGTTTCCACAAATAGCATTGCACATTTAATCTAATTCCATAGCCTAACTCTCTGCTCAACTCCTCATCAAAAAAGCCATTTTTTTCTCTGGGTGATATAGGATGGTTTGTTGACACTTGTTATAGAGAGTGTATATGAATGAGTTATAGAGAATGTATACTTTTCTACTGTATTTCTAAACATTAGTGGGAGTAGTTCTCTGATAGTAGCAGCATGGCAGTAGTTTTCTAGAGGTGCAGAGTGGCATAATGGCTCTGGGGCACAAAGCAACTTGGGGAAGATCAGAAAAACAAAACCGAAAATAAAGCTCAAGATGCTCATGTGCATCAGCATAGAGAAGACACTGTTAGAGACTATTGGAGATAAAAAAAAAATGGCAACATGGAACTTTCACTGGCATTCTGATTGTCTAGGAATGACTTATGACAGATTTATATAAACTGGTCATAGATCCCGATTCCTTAAGTTATCATAAAGGAAGAGTATTGGGTCCTTTTCCAGCCAAAATAGGGAAGCATCAACAGGAGGAGGATGGGAGATTTTGACAGAGAAAATTTTGTGAGACATTATTCATTTCTTCTTTTTCATGAAACAAGCTACCTATCAGAGACGCCAATACAAAGAAAAACCTTCTGGGGACAGGGAGAACTTCTATTTCAAAATGAGCAATCAAATTATCAGTCTCTCCACTGTAAAGCTTTAGTGGATGACTAACTGCAGCCTTCTGCTCATTACTTCTCTCAAAAGATGAATTGAGGTCCTTTGTATTTTCTGGTAACTGAAGTTTCCGTTTTGCCTTTTCTATTTTTAAAAAGTAGTTACAGATGAAGAGAAAATGTGCTGTAGTAATAGAACCACATCAGGAAATATCCTCCTCAGCTGCTGTTCAGAAACATTTGAAATGCCTTCTAATAGAATGCTGCTTGTCCCATAACATTTATGACTGTGCTTCAAATGCAAATTTCTTCATTACACTGAATTGCATTAAATTTTATAAGTGCTCTCTGCACATATCCCCTAAAAACAATTTGCTGAGAAAATAAGATGATGTGGTATGATGATATGCATCCATTAGATAATACCTGAAAATAGCTTTATAAACATATTTCATTTTAGTTGCTACTTAATGATTTAGTTTTAGTGGGTAGCTTATGGATTCAGCCATTCCAGTGCAATGAACTAGAATCATCTTCAGAGCTGGAAACTTTATTAGTTTGATTATTATGCCAAATTTGATGAGAACATGTAGATTTATAAAACCAGAAAAAAGTTACAGTCCATTGACTGTGCCCTTTTTCAGCCTTTAAAGGCATTAATCAGGGCATCTCAGCACTGTTAACATCAGTGCTCTTCCCACAGAGTACCTTACTAATATTTTTGGTAGCAGATAATATTATGAAGATACTTTCTGACAATATTCAAGTTCTAATTTTGGGATGAGACAACAAAATTGAGACTGAAAACACTCATGCTCATAAAAGATTCCTTTACAACCTATTCAAGAAATAGATGTGTTAGAATAGGTTATTAAAAATCTCAATACTCCTAACTACATCATAGTTGTCTAAATTCACTAGAACTGCAGATAGAGTTGCCTTCATGGATTGCTTAGAATTACTGTGCATTTCTGCTCATGCCAGCAACTAAACTGCCCCTCATACACAACTTTACATAAGGCCACTGGTGAGAAATGTATTAATGAAATTTAATTCTAGGCTGCATTTTTTCTTAGACAAGCCTCTACAACTACATTGCCTTTGAGTTCAAACCACTTCCAAGTTCAACTAGTCAACCATTATATATATACACAAGGAAAGATGGATAGTCATTGCATACTTGGACTGCTTGTCAGCCATCATCCTAATCCAATAATAAGAAAAATGATATGGGCTTAAAACTGCAGTTTGAGCAAAAATACCACAATGGCAGACTATTTTCCTGTGTTTGCCTAAATCTTGTCTTTAATTTGTTTACAAAGACCTATGCAAGAACTGACTGATCACGCTCTTTTTTCTGTTGCAAAAGGGCTTTTAAGATTCTGCGGTAACAGCAACACTATTTGTCCTCAAAAGCATAATTTTGTTCTATTAAAAATAAACTACAAAAAGTAATCACCCAAACCACCAGCATATTAATATTGCTAAGAAAACAATGACAAAGCCCTCCATTCATTTATCTTCTCATTGTGAAGGCTTTGGGGAACTGGAGTATTTTTGCAGTGACAACAGTGTTATTTCTGCAAGACTTTGAGCACCCATCTGTGTGATAATGGGCAAACATGCCATTTCTTTCAGAGCTGCAACACAACAGACCTTTCTTAATTCCTTGCTTACTATCTCCTAGAATATCCTTTCCTCACCCTCCTCCTGCCCTAATTCCTAGTTCTCCTTGTTCAGTGGCCAAGTCCCTGAAAGCAGTATGAAACAGGCAAAGGAACTGAAGTTGAGCCAGAAACTGCAAAGAAACAGTACTATTCCACATTAACTGATAACATTAGTTTCCATATGGACTTTCTTATTCCTAAGCACCTGACTTGTTTCTGTGCAGTGCAGCAACTTCTATGACCTTGCTAATGCAATTTTTGCTCATGCAGTATTTTGGAACTGACTCATTTTCCCATGTGTGCACAATAAAAACATTTTAGATCACTTTTCTTAGAGAAAAAAACCCCATGTGATTTTAATAAAAATAATGTTTCATGTACTGACTGACTCAGTATATATTGTAGAATAGATGAGTTCTTTCACATGTAAATTTTTTATCTAGTTACCATGAGACATAATGCCTTAAAATAATTGAATAAAACTCTGGTTGCTGGGGAGCAATCACTCTGCTTCAAAGTGAGTGGCAATTTCTCAAATTTCAAGAGAAAAACTGCAACAGATAGCATATGACAAACAGGTAGAAGGAAGAAATTGTTAAGAGGAGAGATCTCCTGGATAAGGGCTTATATTTTTGTGATAGACAGATGACAGGTAACACAATGATAGGAACAGGTAATGCCTTTTTTGAGGCACTAAAATATTGTCATCATGAATGCAGGCTAAACTATTGCTCCTTGATGGCATAAAAGAAAAGAATTACACAGTGGACGCTATTAAAACCTGCTTTTACTCCATGCCCTCAAGTATTCAGAAATACCATGCTATATACAGGACAATGGTGAAAATTTAATTATTTAAATAATTTTTTTAGAAAAAAAATTCAAATATAGCTCTTCCCAAAGTAGAGTTTAGTAAATCAACATATCCCAAAGAAATCATTTTAGTATTTTAAACTAAAAATAGACTGTGTACACAAACCCAGTACACAAACGTGACAGGGATGTCTTGTTGAACATTTGAGTACTTCTTGGCATACACCTGGGTATTCTAAAAAGCCTCTTGATTTACCCTCAGTGTCAGGAAATAATTCTGACAGAAGAGAAATCAAAGACGTGGTTGCAGTGACAAGGAGGTTGCACATGTTTCACACCAGTAAACAATAGACATAAATCCTCTTTTTCTCAATTTTTTAGCTTAAGTGCTTGTTTGTATAAGCCAAAGTACTTATCTTATGCTATAGGACAGCATATAAAAGCAGTCATTAAAGAGAAATCTTGCTGAACAAAATTACAGATATTATGTTATTTACAGTTCTGTTATTTTTTTTCCCCCATTCAGGCATTACCACCACATAGAAATCTTACCTGAGAAGAAAGTTTTACTGGAGAAACTGAGAATCCATGAGCATTTAATTTTGTTTTTTCAACTTGCTAATTTTCATCACATTTTAGAGGGACTAAACAAGGTACTGTTAGCAACAAATTTATTACTTTCCACACCATTTTCGACAACATGCTTTTTGGTAATCGTCATTATGGAACATGGGTTTAGAGAAAAAGCTAAAAAGCTGGAAAAACAGAGAACACTTTACTAAAAACTAACTTTGAGAAAAGGCAGTTTCACCTGCGGAGGCAACACACAAACTGAGCACTGAATTATGTAAAGATATTATGTAAATGCTTTGTTCCCTGAAAACCATTAAGAATTTTCTCTGAACATATTGCTGTTTCTTTTTCTCTGCCCTCTAAAAAGTGGTCTGCAATTCTTGAATACAATAATTTTTCACAAAAGCCTGTCAATATTGCAAAGCACATTCTTTAGACTTCTAGTAGTTATTCTTGGGGAGCCTGTAAACAACATCAATAGCTTCCTGTACCATCACAAAGACCCAGAGTTTAGCGATTACAGGAACTGTGGGTTTGGTTATTGGCAGTGAATGGAAAATTATACTTCGGACACACAAGTACAAAGGAGTGTGCATGGGATATTACTGCACGAAATGGTGGCAAGTGTAGCAATCAATATCCATTCCAGCAACATTTCAGTCACGATGCATTTCTGCAGCTGAAGAGATTCTAGAAAATATGTTCCCTGGCTGCCCTGTATAAAAAGCTGATGTGACTATAATGTCTAATTCAAAGAGCATTGCAAACTATATAATTGAATTTTCATTACTGTGTGTGGAATTAATATTGCCAAATACCGATTTTGAAACGCTGGCAATATATTACTTAAATTAGCAGCGTCATTTCACATTCACAAATAATGTATAAAGGCAATGTCACAGAAGTTTCACAAAAAGATAAATCTTAATTTCAAGGTTTATTCGCCTTTCAGAAAAAAAAAAAACCCAAAACAGTTTTTCTGTATCCTGAGTTTTGCGTCACTTATTGTCTTTTCCTCACACACACATACATTTATTCAGGCAAATGTAGTTACACACAAGAAAAGTGGCAAGCAAAGGAGTAAATATATAGTACATTTTAATTTTATTAAAAGAACATTAACATTGCTTAAGAAATTAAGTACCTTTTGTCCGCATTATATGCAAATATATGTTTCGACTAGACAAACCCCTAAAAGCAAAAATTTTGTATGTCAAAGATGTGTAAATTCAGGAGCAATAACTGAAGGCTCCAAAGCAGTTGTTTCACCCTGTTTCACCCTGTCATCCTTTGGGATGCAATTGAAAAAAGAGATTAATTGGAAGATTGTGATATATGGCTTAACTACCTGTCAAAAGTTAGTAAGCAGCTAAACAGTTTCAGAAAGTGATTGAAAACTAAGATTTCCTCTGACTTTTCCCCTGACTATAAGTTATATGCACATTTCAGAGAAAGATATTCCTGATCTATTTCACAGAATAAAGTTTTAGTAGAGGCTTTTAAGATCTTTGTCTACAAAATATTTAATTATTACCTTATTTTCGTGATTAAACATAGACATTGGGGTCTACACACTCATGCATGCTTGCACAGCTGGGGTAGTGGAAGAATTTAGTAGGATAAAGGTATTGACTAAACTGGGTAATTTTTCCTGAAAAACTTTCTATTTGCTTATATGGCTAAAACAAAGCTTGCCAAAACCTGCCATCTAGAGGAAAACAATCTCACTCCCATCCCATTCAGACCAAACCTTTAAGGCTACAAAAATTTTGCATAACTACTGTAGCTTCTTTGTACTCCATGAAGTTAAATGCATTGCACTTTCTCTTTCAGTTACAAGTCCCACATAATTATGATTCTTCTTTTTCTGTCTCAGCTCAATAACCCTTGCTGTCCTGTGCAACACCTTAGCAGTGAGTGACCAAGGAAACAGGCAGTGTAACGTATCAAGGGAATAAACTCTGGCAGTCAGAAGGGCACTGTAGTAAAAGCCAGTGCTGAAATACAGAAGACAACAGTTATAGCCCTGTAAGAGGGAAGGCAGTGTTTCGAGCTGGGTGAGGTATTTCCAACTAACAAAACATATTCAGAAGTTAATAGAGAAAAAAACATAATACATTAGAAGTACAAAATTAGTTCATTTTTTCACAGGTCCAGAATAAAGTTGGGAATCTGCAAGTTGCTGTTCTCTTGTGCTGCATCATTTGGTCCAAAGACATAACTATACATATATCTGAGATTTGAAGAGAGAGAGATAAAACAATACTGGGTAAAGCAAGGCATTTCATAAATAGATGTGCTGCTCTCTGAGTACTTCAGTAATTCCTTTAAAGAAAGGCACCATCTCTGGAACAAGAACTGCAAGTTCCTAGTAGAAGGGAGAATATTTTAGGGAAGTAGCTCTATATGCAGTAACTTCTCCAGCCTGTCTCTGGTAAGAGAAGAGAGTAGCTGCCCTGGTGGAAGTCACTCATAAGCTGTCGCTTGTCTCCATGAGGAGCCTGAATCCATTTACATGCTGTTTAGTTGATGGTCTCTCAAAGCATCAATTAGCTGTCAATTAGCTAAAGAACAAGTGTTCTAAATAATTCAGAATGCAGCTGTTTGCCTAGAAATTAGCAGTTTATGCAGTGAAAAAATACTCCAAAAATTTAAATTATGGCAGTATAACACATTGTTACATAATGCCTCTCATTAACTCCCAAGAATATAAATACAATGTGTTTGGCATATGTATCACCTTTCCATAGTTTTCAAAAATGAAAACCTTCAGGATACAGAAATAAAACACTCAAAATACATAACTGGCAAGGTATTTCATATTTCAGTGCTTTTAAGCTCAGAATGCTCTCCAAGAAACTTCTTATTGCTAAACCTCATATTCATTTACTAATAATTAGCCATAAGAAAAAATATTACACAATAAAACATTGCAAAACTAAGGAGACCTGGGAATAGGCACCTACTTTGTTTCAGACTCTTATACTCAGAATACCTCAAAAAAACCTTTGCATTAAAGTCTGTATTTGAAGTAAGGATACAACTGGTGGTGTTGATTTTGTTTACAGATACATAATTTACAGAAAACATAGACTTCTTTTCAATAACATACCATTTTTTTTCCTTTTTTTTTTTTTTTTCATTTATTATGAATATCTGTGATGTAGCTGTGGACCAAAACTCAGAGTCTGAATAGCAGACAGCCAAAGTTTTTTTGATTCCAAATATTATGAGAATGCATATCAACTGCAAATAATAAGACTAAGCTGAGACATTTAGTTTTGGTGTGGTTTTGTTCAAAATGTACTAAATTTAAGGCATTTGAACTCAAATTAAAGAGTGGCCAGAAGAAATGGGTGACGGTGTAGGGGTCGTGGAAGAGACCACAGCACTCTGTAACCTCATTGTTTCCACTCTTGCTGTCTGCAGAAAGACTCCAGTTTCAACAGCTGGTGCAACAATGGGTATCACTACCGCCTTTTCCTTCACTGCCTCTGGTGTTCTGCTAGCATATTCTGCTGCTTCCATGATCAACGGAATACTGTGTTCTTAATGTAATCTGCACCATTTATTTTGGGTTTCCAAGTATTAATGAGGCAGGTATTCCACAATTCCACCTCAGATGACTCCTTTCTACATGTGGATAATTAGCTTAGACACTTGTCCTCTAAGAAAATGTTAAGGCAAATTCAACAACAATTAACAGCTGATCTGTATTCCATTCAGTTACTAGACACAGCAATACTGCTGTACTGCCTATCATATATTTTGCTTTTCTGCTTTTTCATTACTCCAATAATTTTCCAATAACAATTCATTTTCATTCTTCATTCTTTACACTGCAAATCTCCTTTAGTGTTCCATTTGTTTTCCATTCAATAATTTTTTGTTCTCTATTACTCTCCAGTTCCAGATTTCAGTTCCCTCCTCTGTCGTCTCACATGTTCTCTTGCAATCTGACCCTGTGTTTTTTCATGTGCCTCCAACCTGATCTTTTAATTGCTATTTGCCATCTGAATTTTCCTGTCCATATTTTCTTTCTTTCATTGTAGGAACACTGTTGTTTTTCTCTGTATATTATCTTAATTTACTTTTCTTGGAAAAAAACACCAGAACTTAGGATATCTCTAGATCTTAATGTTAGCAAAGTAGTCTCCTGTCATTATTTGACATATTAATTGCCTTACACAAGGAAGTTACTGTGGTCATTAATGATTACACAATCAATATATTCTGTCTTTTCACATTTTCTTTGTCCTTGTTATGCAATACTTGTTGCCAGGGCAAAGGATCTGCATTTCCCTACTTAATCCACAAAATGCAAGGCTATTATTGTGTCAGCACTCAGGTACACATCTCTACTGCAGTTATTGTTAACTTAAACCAGAAAAGTTTTCCTAAATGGTGGCTTGCATAGGGGCCAGAATAAACATCTCATACAGCCAAAACATCCTGTCATTAGAGAGACAATGAGCTCAGATCTTTGCACCACATAATGATGGAATACTGCCTGACCATCTACACTTCTTAGTACTGAACAAAGCCTGAACATGAATCTTCCCCTTCCTGCAGCAGAACAAAATCCCTCATTACTCAGTTTCCATGAGGAAGGAACATACTCAGTAGAATCTGACTGACAGATCCTAGTTCCTGGCCCTTCATCTCTCTCTCTCCGGAGTGTTTCCATTGTTGCACTCATGTTCTCAAATCCTCCTCTTCTCCAGCTGATCAGATGGGTGTCCCCAAACCTCTTTTCTTTTTTTCCAGCCACCTGTCATCTTGCAACTGTCTTCAACACCTCTCAACCATTCTAGTCCCCTCTTTCATCTAATTCTGTTTTCTCCACAGACGCTTTCATGTAAAATGTTTTAAAAAATTATTTAGTGTCTTCTCTGAAGTTCCTGCTCAGAATGTTTCCTCCTCAACCCACAGTCAGACAAATAGACACCCTTTGATGCAGACTATGAAAAGAAATTCACACAGTCAAGGTCACGTCTGAGTGTTGTCAGCTTGCCTCACATTGGCAATTGCATCACCCTACTCCTGAGACAACAGCCTTCTACACGGCAGACTTAGCTCATGGGCACAAAGAAATATAATGCTCTCTTTTCCCCAGAATATATCTGAGAAATATTGCAATCTGTATTTTGAAATTAACAGCAAAGCCTTATCCAAATATATTAGTTTAAAACTCCATGTTAATAGTACTTGCTTTGGTGGCAAGTCAAGCTTTCAGTACTATACATCACAAATGACTTAGCAGCAAAAAGATATTTGTGCATCACTGCTTCTTCATTTTATCAGAGGATCAGACATGAAAGCAATCTGTCTTCCATGATTTTTTTGCTCCTTCCTGATAATAAATACAAGTTTTTGCAGAGACTATATGCCAGCAAAAACAGTCTATCCTACCAACCCTGAACATCCAAGAAGGGATGTTCTGGCACCACCCAGCTTTCCCTGATATAGCTGCAACCAAGCTAGAAAAGGGCTGAGCAATTGGCTTTACGCCTGCTCTGAGGCCAGGTTTGAACCTGCACACTTCTTCAGAGAGGTCCCAGCTAACAGGAAGCTGGCAAACTTTGTCTCGGTTTTCAAGAAGAGCAAGAAGGATGAGCCTGAAAACAACAGGACTGTCAGTCTCACTTCAGCACCTGGTAAAGTTATGGGGAAGATTATTCTGTGATGTATTGAAAACACCTGAAAGACAATGCAGTCGTTGGTCACAGCCAGCATGGCTTCATGAGAGGAAAGTCATGCTTATCAAACCTGATTGCTTTTTATGACAAGGTAACCTACCTGGCTGACCAAGGGAAGCCAGTTGAAGTAATCTTTTTGGGTTTCAGTAGAGCTTTCAATACCGTCTCTCACAGTACCCTTCCAGACACAGTGTCCAGCACACAGCTGGATAAACACATTGTAATGGGTGAGCAACTGGTCACGGGTTGGGCACAAAGGGTTGTAGTGAATGGGGTGACATCAGAGTGGCGACCTGACACTAGTAGGGTTCTGCAGGGCTCCATCCTCAGCCCTGCTCTTCAACATCTTCATATATGTCTTGGACATAGGACTGGAAGGGATACTAAGCAAGTTGGCAGACAATACAAATCTGGGAGGAAATGCTGACTCCCTTGAAAGCAGGGACGCCCTGCAGAGAGACCTTGACAAATCAGAGGGCTGGACAATCACCAACTGTGCAAAAGTTCAACAAGGGAAAGTGCCAGATTCTGCACCTGGGATGGGACAACCCTGGAGGCTGGGGAACAAAAGGCTGGAAAGCAGCGCTGCAGAAAGGGACCTGGGTGTCCTGGCCAGTGGCAAGTTGAACATGAGTCAGCAGTGCCCTGGCAGCCAGGAGTGCCAACCCTGTCCCAAGGTGCATCAAGCACAGCATTGACAGCTGGGAAAGAGAGGGGATTTTCCTGCTCTGCTCTGGGCTGGGGCAGCCTCACCTCAAGTCCCATGTGCAGTTTTGGGTGCCACAATGTAAAAAAGACATTAAGCTCTTAAAAAGCATGCAAAGGAAGGCAATGAATATGGCAAAGGGCCTTGAAGGGAAGCCTGATAAGCAGCTGAGGTCACTTGGTCTGTTCAGCCTGGGAAAGAGAAGACTGAGGGGTGACCTCATTGCAGTTACAACTTCCTTTTATGGGGAACAGGAGGGGCAGGCAGGCACTGATCTCTTCTCTTCATGGCCAATGACAGGACCCAAGGGAATGGCTTGGAGCTGTGTCAGGGGAGGTTTAGGTTGGATATTAGCAGAAGGATTTTAATCCAGAGAGTGGTTGAGCACTGGAACAGGCTCCCCTGGGGAAGTGGTCATGGCACCAAGCCTGAGAGAGCTCAAGAAGCATTTGGACAATGATCTCGGGTACATGGTGGGACTCCTGGGGGATGGTGCTGTGCAGGGGCAGGAGCTGAACTCAATGATCCTTGTGTGTCCCTTCCAACTCAGCATATTCTCTGATTATGTGATTCTGCTACAAGAGTCAAAAGAATCAGTAGTGTGGATAATGACAGACATGAAAAGAACACAGCCTTGTTTTCTTTTTTTTTTATCTGACAGAAAATTTTTTATTCTCTTCATCTGAAAATATTTGATCAAGGCAGATACAATTTCAGAACTTGAATTTCAGGTATGGATGATTGGTGCTAATTTTAATAGCTGCTACAAATTCAAATTGGTTTTGAGATGATGTCTGGCCCCAAACGTGTTTTGTTACCTGTAACAGATTCTGCTAATCTTCAAAGTAATTAATTGCAAATCTTTTAGCCCCAGCCATTAAACATATTACTCAGTCTGACAGGCAGGCAACTACATAGATACAAAATTCTCTCTAGATGAGTGCTTTCAAATGTGTAAGTTTTGACAGATGCTGGAAGAATAATCTAAATATATCACATCCTCTGAGAAAATCCAACAATGCCATGGACTGCTGAAAACTCCACAGAGAGCAGTGGGTGGTGGGACCGTCAAACACTGGGATACACATTTAGCAAAGGCCACTTGGTTAGTCAATGCTAGAGAATCTGCCAATTTGGCTGGCCCTGCTCAACCAAAGCTGAGAGGGACAGAGTTCCTCCAATACTAAAATATAGGCTGGGGATAACTGTCTGGGTTATCCCTGCCTCAAGCAAAGGCAAATCCATCTGTGGGATTGCTTTCACTCAAGGGCCTGGGTGCACTTGGTGAATAATGCAGGAGTCTGGTGTGTACCTCTAGGGAACTTGATTCTGGGTAAGAGACAATTAATTAAGTTGTACATTGTTAATTGCTATATAGCATTGTATATCATTACTTCTGTGGTGACTATGTGCCATATCAAGAGGATTACAGTAAAAATAACCCAGATTAGTGAAGAACAAATTGTGATGAAGCTGGACAAGTGCAGTGGTGATGGAATCAGAACTGACTGCAGCTTGCAACAATCCAACATCACAGACCATCTTTCCTGCCCTGAAATTTTATCACTGATGAAGCCCAAAGTCGTGGACTAAATGAACTCAACAGATTTTAGAGGGATAACACATGGTCTATGGGAACGATATTGTGTGTGTATATTAAAAGACTGGAAAGGTGTTGATCATTAACTGGAATGTAGAGAAAGAATGGGACATGGGCCTGATGTAAATGGTATAGAATAAGGGATGGATACTGCTCTGATTTCAGCTGGGATAGAGTTATTTTTCTTCCTAGCAGCTGGTACAGTGTTGTGTTTTGGATTAGTTGGAGAATAATGTTGCTAAATTGTGTTTTACACTATGTTGACACCACTTTATTTTTTCTTTCTTCATTCAGTTGGAAAAACAAATATTTCAACCTTTTAAAAGACTTGTCCACATTTTAAAATTTCATATATAATATTAATTTACACCTCTTCAAAATGTTCTAACGTAAAATACTTAATGTAAAATACCATCCTGCCCCAATAAATATTAATAAATGAAAGTTTTGTGAAAAGATAATAAAAATATTGCATTGAAATTAATTAAACTAATTAGGCATTTTTTAAAAAATCAACTTTTCCTTATGAAAATTTATTTAGATGATACATCCTTGTGAATATTAATGTATAATTAATCCATGACTGCATCATTGAGTATTTTGTAAATGTACATGATGTGCTGTATTACAGCCTTCTGTTCAGTTTGTGATCAAATACCTAATTCATGTTCTAGAAAATAAGACAGATTGTAAAGAATTAACAATATCTGTAAAATACTGGTATTTTGAAAACACTAGGAAATTTATGGTTCCTAATGCCATTTTTTCTGTCAGACAGAGGCTAATTTTAAATTATTTTTCTCTGTAATATTTCCCATAGATACACTACCAATGATGAAAATGAAAATTCATCTCTACTGAATTCTGTTAAAGTCCAACTAGTAAGGTACATAAGAATCTGCTTTCAGAGATTAACACTTTTGATATATGAGAATCATAGGAAAACCCTGATATGCTGAATAGCTTCAGGTTTTTTTAGAAAAAAATTAATGCTTTCAAGAAGAAAAAGAATAGTAGTACAGGTGAGCAACCACTGCTGTAACGTAAAGAAGAAATTATAACTTCTCCCACTGTTCTATTGGGTTATTCTTATTTGATCTGTGGGAGGAATAAGAATTGGCAGGAGGAAACACAGACATTCCTTGTAGACTTAATTGTGAGGTAGCAGGGTTGAGACATAGTGGCAGATTCAATGGTATAGTTTTTGTATTTGCTTGCTATGCACAAAACCAAGAATTTTATCACGCATGAAAGCAGCTGCTAATGTAAATGATCACATTTCTATATAAAACAATTCAAATAGCACAGTGGAAAATAACTCTGAATTGATATGTGGTTTTCATGGTAACTCCCTGTCTTATTGCACACTGCAGCAATGATCAGAATGTTTGTGTTCCTTTTGCACAGGAAGCAAGATTGACAAAGTGAGGAAAAGGTTCTCTTGTAGTTCCAATATGCTATTTTTAGTGTGGGTTTATCTTATCTTTTACTATTTTAGTTCTCTGATCAAGTGGCCATGTTACATCTGTAGGCAAAGGAGACTCATTCCAATTCTTCATCTTGTTCACATGTTAATTTCCTCCTTTTTCTCGTGACAACTCTCCTGTTTCTGTGCTTTTCTCATGCTTCTTATCCGTTTGTTTGAGAGCATTTTTTGTGCAGGTTATCAAAATATCATGTTGTGTGAAAGAATGTAGGGTATGTCTGGTTCAGAAATCATTATCTAGTATGTTCTGTTCCCTACTGAACTGTTTGCACTAGCTCTTCACCCAGAGATACCATGTTCAAGGTTGCTGTATTGATTTTCAAAGCACTACATGCTTTGAATCTTGACTGCTTGAAAGATCCTTGCTCCCTCTCTTGCAATTTCATTGCTCCATTGGAAACCAGAATGTGAGGGCAAACATTTTCTTTCATCTGGGGAAAATAGAGTTTTCAAGAGAATTAGGCTAAAAATTCAGAACCCAGCACAAGGAGTAGCCCTAACCTAGTCATCTTCAAAACAAAATCTGAAGCCTGCGTCTTTCAATTCAGATGCAATGCCTCATCTTTACTATCACTGTATACCATACTCAGTGTCTTCTTGCTAGTTTAAAAGTGGAGTTTCTGAAAGTGGGAGGTTTTTGTGGTGGTTTTTTTTTTGTTTTTTTTTTTGTTTTGTTTTGTTTTTTGTTTGTTTGTTTGTTTGTTTGTTTTGTTTTGTTTTTTCTTTTTTGGGGGGATTTTTGTTGGTTTTTTTTTTTTTTAAGGAGAGGTAGACAATTATAAAATCTGGGCTACTCTTAGTAATAAGAATACTGGAAACAGTGTTTTTTGCAAGCTAAAAATTCATTAAAATGCTTTATGTGGAACCCTTCTAAAATGCAGTATTTGATGTATAAAGTAGTCAAGTGCACAAATCAACTTCTCCAGGGAAAGCTGTGTCCTTGAATCAGTGGCAGGATTCCATAGACACACAATACAAGTAGATTTTTCCTCTGGATTGACATACTATTACAGGTTTTCTTAAGCATTGTGATTCTGAATTTCATTTAAACTTCTTGATCAAATTCGCTCACTGTTGATCAGAACACTGTGAAGGATGGAGATACAAGGAAAGCTGACAGAAGGGATAAGCTAAGAAAAATTCAAGATTAATTACATAATTTCATTTCATGTAGAATAATACATTGTCTCTGCAAACTGGTCAAATTTCTATTAAAGTTATAATCAGATTGGAAAAAAGTTCAGCTAAAATGAGGGCATTAGGTAGTCCTGTTATTATTTCAATATGATGCAGACTATTTAATGCAGTAGATATATTTCATCCCCAGACAATTCTTAAGTGAATTTTTCATGGATATATTCCCATAATCATAGACTTAACAAGCATACCAAAATTGAAGATCCAAGAATACAGTAGCTTTCATAAGGGGATTAGAGATTTCAGAAAAGCTTTTTGTTATAGATAACACCATTGGTTTTCTCCTATTCAAATTCTGCTGCATTTGCCTAGAGTGAAACTGTCTGATATTAAAGCAATTATTTTTTTCTTATTCAGCAACACTGGCACTCCAAAGGCTATGAAACTTGAAGAAAAAGAAGGTGATGGGGGAAAATGACAGAAAATCAAAATGCAGAAATGTAAGAAAACAGCTGTTTTTACTGGTGGGAAGACATGAAGTCTCAGAGGATGAAATGTAGAGAGCAAATTCACATACTGTTTAAATCAGTGTGAAGATCTTGTAATACACTCTTTGAAAAAATCTTATCATAATGTTGTCCACATTCTACTTCTGGGACCTCAGTTCACCAATCATTCATTTAAAACATCCTTAATCAGCTTTTCTGAGTGTTCTAGGTTCAATACTACCTATCTTCAATTGTTCCTCACTTTTTTTTTCTGATTCAATACTTTTTTTTTGCATGTTTTAATTTCTTTTCATAGAATCATAAAATCATAGACTGACTGGGATTGGAAGGGACCTTAAAGTTCATCTAGGTCCAACCTCCCTGCCATGAGCAGGGAGACCTTCCATTAGACAAGGTTGCTCAAAACCCCACCCAAGCTCTCCTTAAACACTCCCCGGGATGGAATGTCCACAGCTTCTCTGGACCAACTATTCTAGTGCCTCACCACCCTCACAGTAAAGAATTTTGTCCCAATATCTAATCTAATCCTACTCTCTTTCAGTGTGAAGCTATTCCCCTTTATCACTGTCCTGTCACTGCATGCCCTTGTGAATAGTCTCTCTCCATCTTTCTTGAAGGCTCTCTTCAGGTACTGGAAAGCCACAATAAGATCAACCCAAGGCCTTCTTTTATTTTAAATCCATGTAAATTTATAAACGTTGCTTTCCTCAAGTAAAAGATACCCTTTAAAGAAAGACATGTGAGGGTAATTGTCACTTTATGAATGTTGAAAGATTTCATTCTTCTGTTCAAAGAAGCAAAAGCCTTAATTTGAAGATTTAATGACTCTGACATGGTAATTGCTCTACATACAATACTTGATTGATCTCCATGTAGGTCAGAGGAGATCTCAAAACTTCAAACAATTATGCTAATACTAATTTCTGTTCCATATTATGCATTTATATCAGGTTGCACATATACAATTCTAGTTGTGTATTAGGACATTTTAATCTTCTCTGTCATGAAAGATTGACTTCCCCTTTCCTCATTTAAACAGTGTACTACTAAAATTTTGTTACTGTGATGTAGGAGTTGCAATTGGTGTTCAAGATGACAATCGGGTCAATATCTCCATGGAAATTTGAGATAATTGAGTCTCTCTATAGCAGTACAATTATGTGAGTCAATAGATTTAATGTTCAAACTGCTAGTCCATTGAGAGAGTATGCTTTTCATTGGTTTTTCTCCCCACCCCAAACATGGCAAGAGATTTACACCTAGACATATATTTAAACTAATTAGTGTCTACAGAACCAGGAGCACAGGAAGGAATACATAGAGTGCTACAAACAAAAACTTCTTAGAAGAAATGGACCAAAACTGAATGTAAGTAACAGTTCATTTGTTATTTTAAATACCTCAAGATCTTCTCCTCTCAGATAACCAAATCAAAACTTACCAAAACTTTCCTTTGTTCTTATCTTTGAGAGACTTAAGGAAATGTGTTGTGATAAAATTATTGATTAGTTATGGAAAATTGTAAATCACACACTAAAGAGAATATTAAACTGAGTAGAAGTTTTCTTTCTGTCATACACAGACCTCCAAGCTACAGTTTTAGAAAACTACCTACAAGAAAGAAAAACAAAGAGACAAACAAAAACAACTTAAACACTGACATTATCAGGGTTATTCTGAAGAACATAATCGTACACTGGAACTGCTACAGCTTCAAGAGGGTAATATACAATCACATTGGTTATGGGAGAGGAGAAGTTATTCTAAGAGAAAAAATAGAATTAAGCTATAAAGATGGCTCTAACTAACAGTATGTTACCAGCATGAACTAAGGAGCATTACCAGTCTTTACAGACCTGCAATGACTGGTACTACTAAAAGAAGTTGTGAGTTAGGAATTCCCAAGGGCCTGAAATGTAGCTGTATCTGTAATGATCAAGATAGGTACTGAGCTCCCTAAGTCTAAAACAGATTAGCATTCTAAAATGCATAAATTGTAGTAAGCCCAAATTTAAAAGTCCAAAATTAATCCCTTGCTTTCAAAGAGAGAGGGAGAAGGAAATAATCACGAGTTGTCCTCCTGCTGTTGAGTCAAACTGTCCTTCAGAGAAATAATCACCGGTGATGGGGTACACAGGGAGAACATGTAGTCTTCACAGTTTTCCTGTTAGTATTTGCCACATCATTTACCTCATGTTCCCTTGTGTGCCAAGACAAGTACACAATTTTTTATTCCTGCAAAATTTAAGCATTCCATAACTGGAAAAATAAAAAAAAACAGGGCCTGTAACAGCATGCATTCTCTTGTCATACTAAAATCATTATTTTTCTTCTTTGAAATAAAGTTTGTAAGCTATGTTTATCCTGCCCACTTGACATTATTAGATCTAAAAAAATAAATTTAATGGAATCATTCCTCACATCTTGACTTGCTTTTTGAAATCCAGTGTAATAATATGTTTCATTAGTATCTTTCCTATGTCAAGTTTGGGATCTGATATTTCAGTCCTGGGATACAAAAAGAAACCAAAACATGGAAAATAAATAGGATAAAATTAGCTTGAACAAAGAGAAGAAAAATGAGGCCAAATGAGACCTGTCCAATGATACACTTGAATTACTTTATGATACATTTCTGAATATCATAACAAGATTTCAAATACCAAGTTAGCACAGTGTCAAAAGGTGTATCTGATACATGAAGATCTACTGCAGTTACTGATGTTCTAGTCAGTCCTGTAAGCCAAGCCATGTGGTCTGTTATTCCAAAAAGAAAAGGAATGTCTATTCAGGTGTAGTATTTTTATCATTACATTCCTCCACCTGTTCAGGCTATTGGAGGTAAGTTGGTCACCTGCTGGAAACAAACACCATGGTAAACAGTATCTTTTAGTAATCAGTTACTGAAAATTGGGCATGGAAACTTTAGATTTGTTACTACTGTTTCACATATTTGTTTTTCTTGAGGTAAATAGACATATTTCCTAGATCTAAACCATGACATTCTCACACCATCCCACTAGATATTTTATACAAAGAGACTAATGTCATCAAAATAAATATATAGATAATTTGAGGGCAGGGAGGCATGCAAATGTATGCATATAGAAATGTATGTGTGTTTTGTACCATATATAGCAATCTAGAGAAAAAAATGAAAAAATCATTATAAGATCCAGATTTGCAGTAATATGAAAAGATAACATATCTAGGAATTTCTCTCACAATGGTGAGTTAAAAATACTCATCTGGTAAAGAGCAGACTGATACTGCTTACTAAGTTTAATTAAGCTTCAGACCATTCTAATTTTACATGGCAGCAACTTTAAATGGAGAAAACTTTACTCAAAACTGGCAGTCACTGAAAGATAGTGAGATATTGTAAGATAAAGAGTTTCCCTTGGTAATTATGTTCCACACCTCAGTATAAAATGTAGATTAGTAGAAAAATAAATCCTACCATTTACCTTGAGAGTCTGATTAAGCAAAATGGGTTCTCAGTTGTTGTTAAACTCGGGAAGGTTTCAACAGAGAGTGCACAGGAGCTGGTCTGTTGAATATCTGAAACCTCTGTGCCATCTGCACACCATGCAGAAAAAAATAGATGGTAGCATGAATGTCATAAAAGCAAAAACTATTTCTTATATAAATGGTGATAAAATTGGAATTTAATTTTCTTCAGCTTAGAGCTAGACGTCAGTATTTTTTTCATATAAAATATTTTGGTACACTGGCATTATTTTTGTTTTATTTTAAGTTAGGACAGTGTGTATAGTCATAGAAAATGCAGACGAGGTAGTTCAGTTGCCAGGACTTTTCATTAGAAAAAGGAATCTGGGGATAATGATGTCTGCATCCAAAATAGTGCTAGCAGACACCATATAATTGTAGAAACAACTAAAAGGTAATATTTCAGCAGGATAAAAATTGTTGTTGGATAAACAAAAATCTCTCCCAGTAAAGTTATTTGTGTTTTTTGCTTTGTTTTGGGGTTGATAGGTAGTGGGAAAGGGAGTAATGCTCCTAAAAATTCTGTGGCTTCCTATTTGAATATAATTTATTCTTATTAAGCCATTTCAAAATTACACTAATTTATCATGAGCAGAAGTCAGCCCTGCATGTATATTATTGCAGAAAGCTTGTAATTCCATATCTATCTGGAGAAAATGTCCTTGAATAATTAAACATCTGAACTCTTTGATTGGAGAAAACAATGTCACAAAGGGAAGAGAAGAAGAACAGGCTATTTTGAAACAAAGAAAAATACTAATTGGCAAAGGAAAATGTAAGGCTAATCAGAATCTTAAACACCAAAAATATTCAAAGATGTAGGCTTTGGGATTTGAATAGTTTATTTTGTTAATCAAAACCATACTTTTTCTAGCTGTCTTGAGATTTGTTCCTGACGTGACAGTCTTGAGGCTTCAGCATGTTTGATTTGCCCATATATAATCAAAGATCATATTATATAAATCCTAATGCAGAACCTGACTACTTAATTTAAAGGAACCATTGCCAGTCCCTGAATAATGAGTAATGACCTATAAAGTCAAATTTCTGTTGCTTTTTCTTCCTCTTTATCAGGGAAATGCAGTCTGAACATCTATCAGAACTAATTGCAGCACACTCATATTATTAGCTGTAAGATCAGCTGCAAGCCTTAAGCAATGCAATTCTACTCGACTGGCCATTAGATTTTGTTTTTGTTGTTGTTTTAAATAATCAAGATTAGCTGGCAGCAGACACTATCGCTGACAACTGTTGAAAAGAAATCAAGTTAGGATAGATTCTTTAACTAATGAATTAATTCAAACTGATTTTGATGTAATATTGCCATGAGACCTGCCAGCCTGCAGAACGACTGTAAATTATACATGTCATGGACACAAAACCAATAAATAAATCACACTAGCAAATAAAACAGGTAAGTCTGCAATAACAAATTGGGGCTTGGGAAAGAAATACTGAGAACTTTGCCAAATCTACTTTTTGTGGGAATATATTAAAAGCACAGAAATACATAACAATCTTAAAAAAGAAAGTAATCTGCAGACTGCTATGATTAGAAGGAATTGTTGCTAAGAAAAGTTAGTCTTACTGAAGTAACTCTTCTTCTTTCAGATGCAGCAATAGTGGATTCTGTCGTAGTTTTACATACATTGTGCATGCATGAACTCTCCAGTCTCAGGTTTGTTAATTTATCTTTCAAACCTTCATGTTTCTTTTTAGCTGAGTGCACACAAGCCCAGCCATGAACAGAAAGACATGGTGAAAGACAGGGGTAATACGAAAGATGCCCAAGGCAGTGATCACTTTGATCACAGTACACAGCTTTCTTCTGCCACACAAATAATTTGAAGAAGAACCTAAACATTAATAACATGTTGGTCTTTGCAGAATTAAAGTATTGGTGTAGGTGAGTTTCTGGGTATGGATTTTTCACAACTTTTAGGGATTGGAGTATCCTTATTAAATGAAATCTATATGGCAGTTCTGCTGTAACTGTCCAAAGATCACCCATTTTTCTTACTGAACCAATAGAAACAAAAGAATGGGGTTTGTGTCATATGTTTAATGGGAATGAGCAAAAGAATTCCTGGTGTTAGATATCACTTTAATATCAAATTAGGAGGGCAGGGGAAAAAGGTAGGTCAGGCAACATCAAGGAACAAAGAGCCAAACACAGGGTGAATACTGAAACTCCCATTACCCTTATTCCCTTTTGTTGCTACAACTATAGCTGAGATGGGTTTTATTATATGGTCATGTGAAAGCAGTAGGGGAATATGCATTTAAAATATAGTAACAATTTGGATTTTATGGGTGAGGTGTGTACCCTGTCGAAGATATACTTAAGAATTTATAATTAATGTAGAAATAAAGAAATGATACATTTATTATTGAAATACATATACTACTCAGTTTGGAAGATTTAGGAAGAAGTAAAGATTTTCTTTTTTCCTCTTTAAAAAATGAAAATCACTAATAGTGAAGCAGTAGGCAAGGAACTGGACATGAATTTTTCATTAAATACATCAGCAAATAAAATTTTACTTTCCTCAAAAAAATACTTTACTTTACATGAATACAATTTACTGTTTTGTTATCCACTAAGAAAAGAGATCTTCACAGAATATACACAGATTCAGAGATCCATAAACTAACTGAATATTTGGACATTTTTGCTTTGGATTACACTTTTCAATTTTATCATTTCAATCTTTTAATATTCTGCTATTTTCTTAATTTATTCTACACCTTACAAGGTTCTTTAAAAATCCTAGTGATCTTCCAATCACTTTCTCTTCACTAAAGAGAGGCTACTTTTTTGTCATACGTTTATTGTCTCCCAGAAAGCCCTTGGCTCTTGTAAAATCACTATATAACTCCAAACTGTCATTGAATATTGGTACAATTATATATGAATAGTTATTCAGCAAGGAATTTGTAGATCAAGAATACATCCTTATAACCACGTAGATTAATCAAAATTTAAAGGAGCAAATGTCATTTGCATTTGAACAAATATTACCTTTCCTGCATTGTTTGATTACCCCTTCTAACTAGATGTCAAGCAGCTCATTTTCCCAGACTGACTTTAGGTTAAAGGCATTCTTTCATCCACTCATACAAAATTATGTCTGTACTGTTTACCTCTGCTTTTCTTAATTATATGAAGTAAACATATGGCTAGAAGAAAAAAAACCAAAAAAATCAACTGAGACTATACTGAAAGTCATCTTTTACCAGACCCCACCAATCAGTGGAATGTATTAACGTGGATTCTTAAAATAGGTAACACCTCCAGAAAAGAATTATGAATGTTTGATCAAATGGCATTGCTAATAGCACTTTCAAAAGACACATTCATATGTTGACCCATGAAAGGCATATATATTTTTTAGATTTATGCTGTTAGCAAAGCATTTGGAAAGAGTTAAATAGCTGACAGCTTTTACATCAAAACCTATATTAGTTTTTTTTTTTTAAATTACAAATTTAAAAAAATAGCCCTTAGTTTCTTGAATAATTTTTGTGAATACGCAGATCTATCACATAAGGAGTCTTGATTTACAGGGTTCCATTTTTGTACTTCATATCTAAAAATCAGATGTAATTTCAAATATACTACTTCAGACCATTTCAATCCATTTCTTTATACACAAACAAAAAATCTTTATGCATTTTTTCTGTTCAAGGTTATGCACAGTGTAATTTTTTTCCCCCTAAGACAGGTGAGTACAGACCAGTAGGTAGTTCTTAAATTCTTCCTTAAACTAGAATAAATTTTATTTATGCCATTACAACTATACTAGTGCAGATTGAAACTAAACCTCAAATCCAGTATCATTCACTCAGGAGAAAATTTTTATCTGAAACAAAGTCCTAAATTTACAAAAAAATGTCTGCTTTAACCTTTGCTTTATTAAAAAAACCCCGAAAGATCAGAAATTTACAGAATTAACATCAGGTCAGAGTTGCACTTCAGCTTTGAATGAATCTGTTCTCAATTCTTTTAAAGGGTCATTCAAAAGGTTCTATTTATGATGAACCTAAAGAACTCTTGGTTTTGAGCTACTCTCAGGACTCCAGGAAACAAGTGTGATTTAAGACTTTGACACCAAAATCCCTCCAAATGAAGGTGCTCAAAGTATAATTACGTATCTTCATTGAAGTGGAAAATAACAGTATTTATATTTTAAACTCAGTGTGCTTTAAGATGATTTCCTTTTTTTAGATCCATCCATGATAAAGTTGCTCCACTCTCTATACTTTTTTGCAAGTGTCTTAGTTTGTATTTACACTGTGGTGTTGTTGCTTACCAAGTCACTGACCTTCCCTGTCCCTGGAGCATTTACTTTCCCTGAAAAGAGTTCATTAATTCTCACTGGTGTTGTTTCCTGGGTTTTCAGGCTGATCCAGAAGACAGCAGCTGGGGCAGGGCAACAGGCAGTCTGTCTTCTACCTATGTCCAGATGTGGTGCCCCTTTAAAAAATATAGCAGACAGTGCCCTGGGAGAATTAAATAAATAAATTCAACCCCAGCCACACTCACGCAGGTTTTTGTTAGGCCTTTGCAGACTTCATTAGAGAGAATAATACTATAATCTGCATTTTAGTGTAAGCTGTTGACTTAGCTAGGTTTTTTTTTCACCTAATTCTTGAATATTATTTTAAGCACCTGAGGCTCAGTTATTCCATCTGTCCCAATATGTATATTTGTGTGTAAAAACAAATTTATACCTAAAGATCATATGATACCCCATATAACATCCTACTTCAAATGTGATATTCCTTATCCCTATCACAGCAAATAGGGATCAATAAAACAAGGAAGCACCAGTTCATGAAAAAAGTTTGTCCTTCCACAAAGACATTTTGTTCAAAGTTGTGGCAATCACATTAAACGCATCACGGAAAATGGAATGAAGACCTCAAGATAGGTAAAATGCATTTCTTTCTCATTGGCCTCTAATGCTGATTCTATCCACAATAAATTCTTAGACCTTTTAAATAGAATAGTTTATATATTGAAAGATATAATATTGGTGATATATATTGGGGATGTGGAACAAAGCTTCATATTGTAGGGAAGCAATAAAGAGAAGATTGCCACTGTTATTCACAGATACGCTTACATTAACTGGTGCTGGGCTGTCATATAAGAATTGAGTCACAGATTCTTCCTATTTTCAGCTTTTTATTCCAAAATCGACCAAATAGTCTTACTTCATCATCAGGAAAGTAGAAAAGTGAACAAAGATTCTTCAAATATCTTCCTATGAATTGTGACTATAAACCCAAGGCAGGTGGTCCCACATGCACATATCAAGAAGTTCTGAGGCACCTATGAGCTCCCTCTTCCCACTCTTTCTTCCTGATAACACCCTTCAGCCAAAACTACCTATGAATTTCTTCTGCCACAGGAATTTCCCCAAAAAAGCCCTTTTTTTGATGAAATTAATTCTGTACAAATGCTCTCTGTAATTTCTAAGGATCATTACATTCTTTCAATGTAATAATAATGAAGCCATACCATATATCCCTGAAATGCCTCTGGCTTGAACTAACAAAACATCAGATATGAGGATAGGTAACAAGAGTAATCCCAAAATATACAAGGCCTTAAAAGAAAGACAACTCAGGCCTTTCATAAAACCTTATACTGTACCCATGCAATAACAGTCTCATAGAAATTTCAGCAGTAGTAATTCACCATGTAGTCATTAAGTGGGGTTTTTTGCCTTCTCTGTTCCAAGGGAGTCATAAGATTTGCTCATCAATGTATTCTATCTGATTCTTCAAGATATGAACCTTTAGGACAAAATATCCTGCATATAATTAGAACCCATAGGCATATGCTCATTTTAATTGCTATAGTCTTATCACTAAAAATAAGACCAGAGCAAATTTTAAAAGGGTTTCCTTTAATTTTAGTTAAATTATGCTTTCAGAACTGGCATTGTACACTCATAGAAATTTGCAGATTTACTTCACTTTTATGTAGGTGTCTTGGGGTGACTTTATGATGTTGTGTCCCCCATTGCCTGCTCTATGCCCAGACATGAATCCTGTGCCTTTCCGTGCCTTTAAAACTGGGTCCAAGAGAAAGAAAAAAAAGTCAGGCAAACTTTTCAAAGGAGTTTTGTGTTCAAGGGCACGGACACACACTCCCCTGCCTTCTGCTGTGGTGGCAAGAGGGAGGAAGCACCCTTCCTGCTTTTAGCCCACTCTCAACTCCTTTTCTCAGGAGTGAGACAACCTGCTAGCTGACGCAAACTTTCTTTTCCCTGGAACTTCAGTTTCTTCTTCTTCCCTTCTGAACTGTTCAACAACACCAGAACATCAGCCGGGAATCCTTACACCTTGGCCTGGAGGGGCCCATGCTGAACCCCAGCTCTGGAGAGGAGAGAGCCGCACCCACAAAGGACTCTGAAATCTACCCAGGTTCTCTCCACAGTGAGAAGTTCTATTATTTAGCATTATTCTTTTCCCGTGCATGCATGCATCGTGTTTGTTAAATAAATAGTTTCTTTTCCTTTCACTTTCCTTGGAGGAAAATGCTTTCCAAACCTGGTGGCGGGGGGATGGCTGTAACCTGCCTTCTATCAGAGGATGTTCATTTTGGACACTCCTCTGATTTTGTCTCAAACTGGAACAGTAGGCTAGAAATATTATTTTCTGTTTTCCTTAATCACAGTTCCTACTTGTGTAGCGTATATCACACACCTGAAAATTGAACTAGATTCCTGAATTGTTTTCTTAGTTGTTAGGTGGACACTGAAAGATTTGACACGACAATAAAAGAGGGAAAATATAAAATAAAGAAAAAGTTATTTGAGTGTAGTTTGATACTGATACATCTGTAGGCAACCTGAAGGTTTATGTATCTACATTATGCCTGTCTGAGAAATGCTATGTAAGAATTACTAGTGGTATGGAAGCTGTATTGAAATGACACTGGAAGCAATATCTACATAGAGGAATCTGTACAGCACATGTAGCAGTGTCTTTCTGTAGGTATTTAACCTCTGAGAAAGGCAAATATTCATTTCAAAGACAATCCCTGTACCTGACTGACAAAATATTCCCTCTTTCCCTTCCTTGCAAACCAGCTGCTATCATTCATAGAAGAAGCATCAGCTGTAGCTGTAAAGTATCATAGCTGAAACCCTTAATACTTGAGGGTCTGATTCCCAGTAAGCTGTTGGCTCCTTTTAATTCCTAACTTTAGAGATTCTCTAAATATTCAGCAGCCAAACCCAAGCATTCTCACACACAAGCTCCTCTTTACCAAACTCCTATTCAGAACAGCAGTCAATTTATGCCATGTGACTGGAATGGGCACTTCATTTTTGACATAATACATTCAGAATCTGGTTTTTATCTGTTATCCAACTTTTCCCTTGCTATTCATAATACTGCTTGTAGTTTTCATTGTTGCTAGCAGGAAAGAGTGTTTGGACTACAGTGTTTTCGCAGTGGTTTCTGCATTTCATTCCTAAGTAATGGCAGCAAACATGTTGAACATTAGAAATTTTTTATTCACGTACTTCAAAGTGTAGTCAGAAAAACTGAATTCCACCTATTATTTGGTATAGCCAGTCACTTGGTATCATGATACCTTTCTATAAGATTTTATTTCAGCTTTTAATTTCATACCACTTATGAATATACTTAAATTCACAATATCCTTTACTACACACAGCTACCCTAAATCTCTTGTGGAAAGGGACCAGGTATTCCTAACATCTTTCTCACCCGTCTTTCATTATGTTATCAATCCATAAGAAAACATAACTCTCCTAAGTAAAAGAGGTTGACATAGCATAAGAGACATGTGTAAGGCTCCTTGAGTAAAATTACCTGAAAATATGCTGGTTTGGACAAATTTGGAGGAAAAATATCCCCTGACAGAAGGCAGGTCACAACCATCCCTCCCCCACCAGGTTCAGGAAAAAAAAAGAAATCCTTGGAGGAAGAAAGTGAAAGAGATAAAAACTATTTAACAAACACACAGGAAAAGGATAATAATGCTAAATAATAAAACCTATCACTGAGGAGAGAAACCTGGGAAAATTTCAGAGTCCTTCTGCAGATGGAGTCTCTCTCCTGCTCCTCGGAGCTGGGTTGTGGGCCCACCTCCAAGGCCTCAGTGGAAAATTCTCCCAAAGTGTTCTGATGTTGAAACAGTCCAGAAGAGAAGAAGGGAAAAAAAACCCGAAGTCCCAGGAAAATAAAGTTCAACTCTCCGTCTGTCTGTGGAGAAGAGGAGCCAAAAGCTGGCTGAAAAGCAAGAAGGGTGCTTCCTCTGCTCTTGCTGCTGCAGAAGCAGAGAAGTGTGTATCTGGGTCCTTGAACAACTGCTTAGAAAATTTCACTCGTTTTTTTCCTCTCCCCCCCTCAGGCTTAGTTTAAAGGCACAGAAAGGCACAAAATTAATTTCTGGGCATAGAGCAGCAATAGGGGATACATATCATAAAATCACCTCAAGACAGTCATATTTCAAACAATCTTATCAGTATCTAATTGACTTCCAATGACAATGGCAGTTTTGGGATTCACAATTTGCTGACTCTTCCAGAATATATGATTACATATTGGGTCAAACAGCTATATTCTTTATTGATTCTTCTATTTATCCTGTTTAGCAATCAATCAGGCCTGGCCAGTATATCTACTCTTACTGGTCTAAAATATTAATAATTTTCTTCTAAAATTTTCTTCTTATATTCAATTATGATATCTTTCTTTTTTACATGTTTCCTTGTAACTCATTTGTACTGAAATACAAAGCTGTAACAATGGCAAAAGTTCTGCTGGAATCAGAAGCCAGATTGGCATTTACAGTATCAAAATTGATTCAAATATGAACAAAAAATCCACAATGTATAAGTACACTATCTTTAAAACACATTATATTAAAAAATGTTGTACAGAAAATTTCTAAGTCAAGCATTCAAAAGTTCAGAAATGCTAATTTATTTCTTCTGCATATTTTCCTGCAGCATTTATTACCTGATACATGACAGTTTGTGTTTGTTTTTTTTTCAAGGCTCCTGTCTTGTTCTGTCTTGTTCAGTTTTTTTCTATCTTCCACATTCACTGACCATTGTAAAGTCTTATTTGAAATATTTAACTGAAACAAAACACATAAAATAACTTCGAAATATTTGTATAATGTTATTACTATACCATGAGAATCCTTCATTTACAATACATCTATTTTCACATAACAAGATCAAGTTATATTATTAACCTTTTATGTTCCTTGAAAGATGCATAGGGTGACAAACTTTTTTTAAGACCCTCAGCAGCAAGTGGAAATCCAAAGAAAACAAGAGTAAATTATTCAATGGTAACAGAAATCTGAGGGTAAGTTATCTGAAGGTAAAAGGTGAAGCACTCAGTATGTTTTTTTTTTTTCATTTTATTTTAGTTTTGAAAAGGACTAATTACATGACTAAAAATTAACATTATCAGCCCAGATGAAAGACTTCTTCCCCTGATGACCAGATGAAGCTTTACACTGCCTGGATAACAGATGGATGGTGTTTTCTCAATGAATTACTCATTCCAGCCTTTCTTTTTGTCCCCATGTGGAAACTTCTTTGAAGAAAATTAATAAATAAACAGAAGTAAAAGAGCTTAGAAAAATGGATTTGCAGTCAGCTGGAAGGAGTTCTTATGAAGAGATAGGTGGTTATTGGTATTTGCAATATAAAAAAACCCTAGTTCTTTGGAATTACTCTAAATTCTTTTGAATTTCTTAGCAGCAAAGAATCAGCAAGAGAAATCAAGCTTCCAAAGGAAATTATGGACTCCAGTTTACCTACACTTTAGAAATATGTACATTTCAGGAGAGATACTTTTATTGTACATTATAAACAAGTGTCTCAGAGAGAGAAAGAAAGGGGCGTTGTAGTGGTTTGGTCCAAAATACTCATTACTGTTTACCTTCTGTGAGATAAGAATTAGGAGAAATGCAAAGCAGGCACCAAACTTGAAAGAATATAAAGAAGTTTATTAACAAATCTAAAAGAAGAAAAAAAAATCATACCACACCTTCAGAACTTTTCTCCTCCCCCCCCACCCTCCTCCCTTCTCCCACTGACAATGTAAAAAGACAACCCTTGAGATGTTCAGTCTGTTTATCACTTCTATAATAACCTTGTTCAGTCCATTTAGAAAGAGGAGTCTCTCTTATCCATGCTATGAAAGCATTATCACAACAAGACAGCCTCCCGGGTTGGTTCTCTGCTCGCATGTGAGTCCCTTCCCCCGACTTGCAGCTTTTCCCACAACTGCTTTTGAGGGTCCACTCTTGAAGCTTTTGGGGCACAATTTTAAGGTTGAGCCATTCAGAAACAAAAGTTCTCTTCACCCATCTCTGGGAGCATTTCATCTCTAAGAACAGAGGCCCTTCTCCTTCCCTGGGAGCAAAGGGTCCTCCACATCTTCATCTCTAGGACTATCTCTGGGAGCATCTCTAGGAACTGAGGTCTTTTCCATTTGGAGCAAAAGTCCTCATCGCTTCCACCTCTCCCTGTTCAAACTTCTCATGAAATTACAGCTGCGTCAGCATCTGCCTATCTCAGTGCAGGTGCTTTTGCTACAAGTACAAGTTGAATGCTCCACCCCTCCCATGCCTTCATGAAATTACAACGGGATACTCTGATATATCATAGCTTTACAACAGACTTTCAGCTTTAAGCATCTCCTCTTTCTTCTCCCTCAGGTTTTCAATTCTTCACAGCACTAAAAGGGTTAATCTCACCCAGGCCTTGCAGATGGAATGTTGCTTATCACTGTTGATCACATGATCTTTTGCTGGACAGCAGGGCAGCTTCAGCTGAATCTTGGCCGAACTGGAGAAGGGGAGCTGAGCTCAGGCTGCCCACAGCAGGGCTGTGGGAGGGGGGGTTGGGGGGGGAGGGCTCCACGGGTGGAACAGGGCCCATCGGCTCCAGGATGGCCGTGGCCCTGCCCAGCCTGGCCCGAGCAGGGCCTGGGTCAGGCCCGCCGGCCCCCGTACGGGGCCCGCAGCCACCTGTCCCAGTGCCGGAAACAAGAGAGAGCTCTGCCTGGGGTGTTTCTGTTCTTAAATGTGTATCACAGAGGCGGTCACAATTTTAAGTGGCTCAAAGAATTGTCCATATTCAGACTGGCCATGTGATAGGTTCTATCAGGTCACAGAGGAAGCTGTAAGCACCCCTTTGCAAGAACATCACTTCCGGGATTATGCTTGCTAACCCATGACAGGCGTAGACTCTGACAATTTGGACTATGGCTCATAATGGGACAGTACAAGACTGGAAAGATCTGTGCAAAGGCTGGAACAAAAGGGAAGGACCAAAAGCCTTCCAAAGAATGGCTTTTACTCTAAAATCTTGTAAAATCAAATATTCCATTTTGGGATACTGTGACCAAGACCTTGTCTCTGGAAAAATATGCTTCATCCATTGGTTAAAGGAAATATATTTAGAAGAGTCCTCTATTACATCGGTCTCTATCTGTGACTGAATCTTAACCATAGACATACAGAACAGATGATTGACACAACTGAAAGGAATAAAGGAGAAAGAACATAAACCACTGCATTAAAAGAATGGTGTATAAACTGTTTACATAAATTAAATTTTCTCTGATCAGCTGGAAGCCATGAAAATTGCTAAAAATTACTTTGTAAACCTGTGAGACTCTCTCACAGCTGTTATCAGTTAAGCTTTAGAACCAACAAGGAGTAAGCCCAGAAGAAGACAAATATTTACAGAAGGAGAAAAGGATGCAAGGCACTATAAACCAGGCAGCTTAACAAAATTAATTACTGAAAAACTAAAATGGAATAAAACTTGTTTTGGGAAGAAATAGGTGCATTATATTTCAAATACAAGAAAGATTTCTATCTTATCTTATGAGAATCTCTCAAGGACATTAGGGTGATACATTTTAAATGAAAATATTTATATTGTGGGAACAAAATTAAGTATGGAAACACTCAAAATTTGGATAAATAATCTTTCTCAACTTGTATGGTTGTATCAGGCAAGGCTTTGCCAGCATAGGTCTTGTAACTTCTGGTAGTCCATGTACTAATGAAAAGGAGAAAGGAGCAGAAAATATTTACGTTTGCAGGTGGAAATTGTTACATTTGAAAGAAAGGATCAAAATGGAACACTATTTGTTTAAAATAAGATGCACCTATATGTATATAAGAGCAAATAACAATCATTAATTAGCAATAGCGTGAAGTAAATGGCTAGGTTTTTTTTAAAAAGAGGATCAGAGTTTGAAATTAATTACTCAAATTCAACAGGAATCAAGGCATAGAACTAAATCATATTACCATCCATAAAATACAGTGCCATAGAACAAGTTGTCTGAACAATCACCTTTCAAGAAATTGATGTACAGTTCAAAGGACAATCAATTGTCTATGTTAAGGTCTATTCCAAAGTTTTTCATCCTTAATAATCTCCATTGTAATGATGGAACTTTAAAAAACAGGATTCCCTGAGAAGGAATGGGGGAGTCATTGGAATGCAAGATGAGAACCCCACTCCCTTAGAGAAGCTTTAAAGGATCATGCTCAGAGCAGTATTGGTCAGCTAAATCATCTGCTGAAATCTATCATCTCCTCCCTAAGTTAATGATGCACCGTAGTTTCAACAAAGGTTTTCAGACTGCTTCATGTAAAAAGGAACTAATTTTGAAAATTCAACTACAATATAAGATATGAGATTGCAGAGTTTTACGTTCTGTTTTTTGTGTCTGCAGATTTATATAAATATAAAATAAGAATATTATCGTAGCACGACCAAAAAAAAAAAAAAAAAAAAAAACCACAAAAAAAAAAACACATTCCAGAGAGAATCAGTTTTCCATTTTCCAGTTTGCAGAAGGACTTATTTCCCTAGATAGTAAAGTTCAGAAAAAAATCTAACTTATCACATACAAGATGTTTTTTTCCTAGAGAAAAAGATATATAACCTTAATGGTTAGGTATTCGTCTGACAACTTCTTGTAAACATGCCATTTTGGGAGCTACCACCTTTCTCCATTTGCATAATGCTCAGATCACCAGGTTAATCTCTGAAGTAAGAATGAGAAAACTTAAAAATATTCAGTGTCCAAGACTTGCAGACTGGAGGAATAAGAGAAAGAAAATTAAATGTCAATATTTGTTCATGAAATCATTATGAGAAATTTCTGTGGTACTCCTTCACGGTACCTGGTAGCTATTAAAAAGCCTTTTAATCAGATTTAAATTCAACATATTAAATAATTTCTTATGCTTTTTCAAAATATTTCTCTATGCTTCACTCAAGAGATAAATAAACTAAAAGAAGATGTATGCAATAGTCTGTGATTCATTTGCCCTGCTATTCTGTCTATGGGTAATTTGAATAACAAAAAGGCATTAAAAAGGTCATTTAAACAATACCTAATTTTATCTCATTGTTTTTTTCACTCTAATTTTATGTAACAAAATAGATTTTCCTAGGTAAATTTGCTAACCCTAGACACAGTCTCTGAAGTATTTATTTCTCTAAGCAAACTGTATAAATATTTTTGAACATTCTTTCACAGTATTGAAGTTCCTAGAGACAGAACTCAGTAGCTCCTAATTGTATGTTTCAGACAATAACATTTTATAAACATTTATCTCCATTTTATAAGAGTTAAAACCTACATATCTTGAAAGAACTGAGGTATGTAGGTTACTGTGAGAGACCAAATGATACTCATGAATTATCTTTGATCTATTTAATGCAATGTGGTGTTGGTTTTGGTTTTGTTTTCAAGATCAAGACTATTAGTTTTAATTACTCAGATAAGTGAAACATCATTATGATTAATAACATAAACATTTCATTGACTTTTTTTTCACTATCCAAAATAAGCTTTCTATATCTGTTACAAAAAGTTATTCTTAACAATTATACAGCTTTTTCAATTCATACTGAATTATTAGTCTTCCTTTCACTGAATGAAAAGAGAGACTAAATAGATTATGCCAGTAGATAGATTATGCAAGTTCCTACATTTATTATATTTATGATTCTTTCAGTTCTCAAGACTTATTTTTTCAGTTAGAATAGTTGAGTCACAGATACAATTTTTTCTCTCCAAATTGGGAAAGTTCTGTCCTGTATAAAATAAAATAAATACTCCTAGTTCTTGTCAAAATAAACAGAAAGGATATTCTAATACTTCTCATTTTGATGTTTTATAAAATCTGAATTACTACTGATAAAACTAAGATTTGAAAAGTTTGTCCACACAGGAGCTTAATAAAATGTTTACAAAATAGACTAGACAAAGGTATTAATTTTTCAAAGCAAATCAACCGTGTGGACCAAAAATAATGTTTGCTCCTTCTTATGTTACACGAATCTTTGGGTCAGTTTAGGTTGTGGACCATGAAATGGCACACTTTGGGCTTCTTTTGGAAACCATTCTTTTCACAAAGAAGGTGACTTCTTAGAGCAATAATGACTGTGCTTTCACAACACAAGGAGAATAAGCAGCTATGAAAGAGATCTAAAGGTAAAGTGGTTCAAAATTAATTACACAGTTCATTCAAACCATCCTAAGTCATCTTCTAGATTTCTAGAATGAAGTACAATTTTCAGCATTGTTTCTCTCCAGCCTCTCAAATACCAGGCATAACCTACAACCTGCTCACTCCATTTCTAGTTCTTCAAACTCTTGTTATAAATGGTGAAATTATTTTCTGAAGATTTTCCTATCTGGCCTTTTATTACATACACTATGGAATGTCAATCCAAATTGTACCCAGTGAGAGGTCAGGTTAACCTTGACCATGAGTCTGATGTAGCCCTGAACTTTGGGAAACACAAAAAAATGTCGGAAAAGTCAAAGAGTAAGAAAAATAAGGAAAAGTGGTCTTTTTAATCTACTGAAAACTTTGAAAGATTTTAAAAGAAAATATACATGCTGAGAGTTAAGAGGCAGACAATTTGGAGTTTCCATTAGAGTCTGAGACTGAATTTACATCATGCCTTACCTTGTTTTTAAAGGTGATTTGGACAAAAAATCTTTTAAGTACACTGTTGTTTCTCAACTCAGAGGGTACCCTGAACCACTGGAAAGTGCATAGCAATCTCTGGTGCAAACATTTTTATAATTTCTAAATTCTGAATTTCTGATTCCTGGTCGCAATATGAAATTAAATAATCTTGAAAAAAAAAAGGGGGGAAATAATTTCTTCTATGTGCTAAGCCTTTATGAAATCCATTCCTACTGTTATTCATCAGTGATAAGTATATCCTACCTGTCAAAGCAGCACCTAAATGTTTCATTATTCATTTATATCCTGTGAATCAAGAATAGCAGCGTTTCTGATTATAGCATTTAGTGTGGGCTATCCAGGGTTATTTGGAAAGACTCTAACTAAACAAGTTGGCATAGCTGATTTTTTATACATCTTTCTAAACACAGATATTTACAGAGAAAATTAAAGATTCCTCTTTCATATAATATCTAAGGGGCCTCTTCTTTTCTTTCTTCTCTCTCTTTTTTTTTTTTTTTTTTTAACATGCATGCTGTCTTCTTGAATTTTAAAGCAGTAACTAAAATGTTGCTTGGTAGTGATAGAACATATTTTCATTTCATGCAACTCAAGTCCTAAGGAGAATTCCAAGAAGAAATATTCATTTGGATTTTCATTTTATCACTCAAGAACTCAATAAATCATTGCTATGGTCTACACAGTGGAGACAACCTACATGCATGGGGTAGAGTAATATTTTACACAGATATATTAAGTGTAAGCTGCATATTTCAGAAGAATAGCAACAGAGCAACAGGAGAAACATGGAACATCACAGGAGAGTCCTAGAGGTTCACACTTCAATCATTCCTAGTAGATAGCAGTCACCAAGATGATTTGAGGCTGCAATATGGGACACAAAAGTATTCACTAGGAGAGCTGGATTTGTTCAGCCCAAAGAAGGAAAGGCTAAAGGAGGATCTTACTGCTGTCCTCAACTTCAGTGTATGGCTGCAGAGAAGTTGGAATTAGCATTTTCTTGGCAATACACAATTTTGTCCTTGGCAAAAGAAGAACAATGGGTAAAACTGCAATGACTGGTATTCCAGTTGGATGTTCAAAAAAACTAATTGACAATGTCAGTCAAACACCAGAACAGGTTGCTCAGGGAGGTCTTATGAAACCTGAGCCACCTGACTGAACTAAAAAGCCATATCCAGCATCAAAGTCAACCTTATTCTGAACAGTGCATCTGACTAGATGATTTAGGGAGAACCTTCCAATTTCATCTACTCTCTACTTCTAGTCTATAATACACATATGTCTTTCTCCACTTCCTGCATTCCTTACTCAAGTTTTCTGAATAATACTCCTACACCTTTCTGCTTTCTCACAGAAACCCCAGACATGAAACCATAGCACTAAATCAAAATAGCCAAATGCCTTGGTTTGAGACAATTTAAAGGAGAACAGTTTGGAATGAGTTGCCTCTCTTCATAGGTTCAACTAATCCCTTTCCACCAATAAGGAATGAATACAAGTAGATGTAAGTGAAAAAATAACAGTTTAAAAACAAGTGAAAAAGCAACAGTCAAGAAAAAACAGCAAATAACCACCAGATACAAAACTGATGAGTTTTCCCCAAAAATGAAAGAAAAAAAAAAAAAAAACAAACCAAAAGCAATGGAAAAAAAACAAAAGAGAACCCAAAAAGGAAAAGCCTCTGCCCACACTACCTTGACTCTATAGCAAGAAACCAAGACCCAAACCAAGTGACCAGAGAGATCTTTGCCTAAGGTGAAGATAAAAAAACAAGTGAGGAAAAAATCATGGACCAAAAGAGCTCAAGCTGTGTGCCAGAGCAGAATTTAAAAAGGCCTGTGGTACCATCCCCAATATCGCCATTCTGTTTCCTGCTGCACTGCAGGTCTTTAAAGACACAGTAGCAATTCTTGTGCACAGATGTATAATGGAATACAATGACTTTTTGGGTTACCCCAGGACACCAAAGTAGTACAAAATAGTAAACCTGTGATGCATGTACCTCAGAGGCTGATCAGGAGCAGTTGTGATTACTGACTACAGCTAGGCAGCAATCCAATGGATTTTTCAGATTTAGCTTGTCATCTGTTCTGACACCCTGCACAAAGTGAATTACCTGCAGTATTTCACAGACTGTCATATGCATATAAAATGTATAAATAAGTTGAAATTTTTTTCCAGGCTGTATTAGTATCTTCCCTGGAAACAGGATGAAAAGAATGACAAAAAGCTATAAAATGTTAATGCTTTTAATTGTACAGGAGTAGCAAATCAATTACAAATACAGAAACATAGCACTACAATATGAAGTTTGAAATAAATTTGAGGATGTACTTCAGAACTGACAAGCATGATTTCTCATACTGATTTTAATGTTACAGTTCACACAATACATCAGAATCTATAGTTACATGCATACTTCGTACACTATTCTAGAACCATACATCAATATTTATAGCAAAGACCCTATATCTTCCATAAAGAATCATCACAAAAGTGGAATTTAGAAATTATTTTGCTAAAAAGTCAGTTTGGCAGTTACTGATTGAATCAAATGTTATTTTTCTTTTTAAAATCTAATATGTATGTTCTGAGATTGGTTTAACATATCAGGTTATATTAATGTAAGATTACTTGAGAAGTTGTGCATTTTCTAACCTCCCATGTGGAAAATTTTATGCAAATTATTTGTAAATGTGAAAGCCTCAGGAGCAAGGCTGCATTAGCAGATCCTATTGCAAAGGTATCCTCAATAATTTACAAACCAACAAAGGCTGAATTGGATAAAGTTGTTTCTGGCATAATAACTTCCAAATTAAATGCAGAGAGCACCATCTTCTGGAGTCAAGGAGACATTGACACTCTTTACAGTGAAAGCAGAGCGTTGAGTTTCAGTTAAATAAACGTTTGTATATGCAAAAAGATTGGCAAATTGTTCTGTGAGCAGAGTAACTAATGGAGCATGGTTTCAAACAGACTCCTGTACTCCCAGCACAAAATCTTCCTGTCCTTGCCAGCTCCCTCTGCGTCACTAGTGCCCGCCTTTCTCTGGGGCGTGATACACAGTGCTCTTCACTGAAGCTCCTTCAAAGAAGGGTTTCTTTTCATTGGCCAATTGCTAATCACACTCTGGTTAGTTCAGAGCTATGTGCATAGTCAACTGGTACATGTGCTGTTTGGCAAACTGTTGTCTGTTTCTTGGAACAGCTAAAGGACTAAAAATTTTGCTGGAACTGTCCAACAGATTAAAAAGCTGCTGGGAGTTTAACAAGAAATTCAGGCTGATGCAGTTATATCAGGTTATTAGTCCAAAACCAACTGGCGCAAAGCAGGTAAACTGTACCCAATTAAAAAGGAAAGCTGATATACCAATTAGCATTTTAGCAGAAAAGGACCTGCAGTCCTGGGAAAGAAGCTGACCATGGGCCAGCAATGTGTCCGTGCAGCAAAAGCAGCCAATAGCATCCTGGACTACTGCAGGAGCGTTGCTGCCAGCGGGTCAGTGGAGGTGATTGCTCCCTTCTGCTTAGCCCTGGTGTCATAGGTTAGCAAGCATAGTCCCAGAAGGGATATCCTTGCTAAGGGGTGCTTACAGCTTCCTCTGGGACCTGATAGAACCTATCGGCTGGCCAGTTTGAATATGGACAATTCTTTAAGCCACTTAAAGTTGTGACCGCCTCTGTGATACACACTTAAGAATAGACAAACTCCCACCCCAGCTCTCTCTCGTTTCCGGCGCTGGGACAGGTGGCTGCAGGCCCCGTGCGGGGGCCAGCAGGCCCGGCCAGGCCCTGCTTGGGCCAGGCCGGGCCGGGCCACAGCCAGCCTGGAGCCATGGGCCTGTTCCAGCCATGGAACCCCCCCACTGCCTTGCCGTGGGCAGCCGGAGCGGCTCGGAACCCCCCCCTCCACTGCGGCCGAGATTCAGCAAAGCGGCACCTCTGTCCGGCAGAGGTCAGGTGACCAACTGCGATAAGCCACATTCCAGCTGCAAGGCCGAGGTGAGATTAACCCTTTTATTGCTGTGAAGAGCTGAAAACCTGAGGGAAGAGAGAGAGGAGATGCTTAAAGCTGAAAGTCTGTTGTGAAGCTATGATATATCAGAGTATCCTGTTGTAATTTCATGAAGATATGGGGGGTGGAGTGTTCAACTCATAAGCAGAAGCACCTGCGCTGAGATAGGCAGATGCTGACGCAGCTGTAATTTCATGAGAAGTTTGGACAGAGAGAGATGAACCAGATGAACCAGATGAGGACTTTTGCTCCAAAGAGGAAAGGAGAAAAACCTCAATTCCTAGAGATGCTTCCAGAGATAGTCTTAAAGATGAAGATGACCCTTTGCTCCCAGGGAAGGAGAAGGGCCTCTGTTTTTTTTTTGTTTCTGAACAGCTCAACCTTAAAATTGTACCCCAGAAAACTTTCAAGAGTGGACCCTCGAAAGCAGTTGCGGGAAAAGCTGCAAGTCGGGGGAAGGGACTCACATCGTAAGCAGAGAGACTCCTCTTCCTGAATGGACTGAACAATATTTGGAAGTGGGTGGCTGTCTCGGTGTGATACTGTTTTCATAGCATGAGCAAAAAGAGACTTCTCTTTCTAAATGGACTGAACCAGGTTATTATGGAAGTGGTAAACAGACTGAACATCTTAAGGGTTGTCTTTACATTGTCAGTGGGAGACGGGAGGAAGGTGGGGGGAGGAGGAGAGTTCTAAAGGTGGTATAATTTTTTTCTTTTCTTCTTTTAGGTCTGTTAATAAACTTCTTTATATTCATTCAAGTTGGTGCCTGCTTTGCATTTCTCCTAATTCTTATCTCACAGAAGATAAACAGCAATGAGTATTTTAGACCAAACCACTACACCTGGTAAGACACATTTGCAGTGCTATGTCTAGATCTGGGCTCCCTTGTTCTGAACATGGGGTTTTGACTAGTGTACTGATTGGGACAGAATTACATTTCTTAATAGCAGCCTATACAGTGCTAGGTTGAAATCTTAGGTCAATACAGTGCTGATAACACATCAGTGTTTTAGCGTTGCTGAGCACTGCTTGTGCAGTAATGAAGCTTTCTCTGTTTCTCACTCTATCTTCTCCCCTCCCCCAGCAGGTAGTCTAGGGGTGGGTAAAAAGTTGAAAGGGAACACAGCCAGGACAGCAGATGTGAAAGACCAAAGGGATAGGGATATTCCATACAATATAACATCTTATTCAGCAATACAACTATGGGGATGGGGGTACTTTTTACAAGATAGCCATTACTCAGAGACTGACTGGGCATCAGTATGCTGATGGAACTTGGTGAGTGATTACCTTTGGTCATCTTTTTTTTTCCCCACCTGTTAAACTATCTTCATCTCAACATACAAATTTTCTCCTTTTTGCCCTTTCAGTTATTTCTTCCGTCCTGCTGGGGGTGAATGAATGAGAAAAGAAATGTGGTCTTAGATGCCAGCCAGGGTCAACTCCCACTAGATAATCTGTAGAGGGGCCTTCTGGTGCCTCAGCTATTCTGTGTTTCTAAAATATCCACACATGGAGCCAACTTGCCACGGGATTACTCTCTACAATACTATATTGATTTTTGATCTTTTAAAAAAAACATTTAAAATTGAAAATTGATACTTCATTCATGTTTTTATCTCCTCCACCACATTGTAGATCTATGAATTAATGACAAAGCAAAGGTGGACATTATTCCTTTACACCAAAGTTTGAAGAGCCCGTATGATGAATCTCTTGCTTAATCTGTCAGTCTAACCCTTACATTGTTTTGTCCTTAACTCCACACTAGCAACAGCTCACAAAGTGCAGGATTTTCTAGCACAACACCCAGGTACACAAACACATAAATTCTCCATTTCTGTCCAAAATTCCTAAGTTTTAAAAGTAGGAACAGATTTTTCAGTCTAAAGTAGATTTAAGATCGCAAAACAAGTCAGCTCTTGGACAGCTGTTTTCCAGCATAATTTTCTTCACATTCTATCGTACACCATAGTTACTTTTAACTGGATGACAGTATTATCACAGTGTTATTACTATGTCTTCTTGCTCTGTTGAGCTATGAACATGCCATTGGCTACAAGGTAGTTTCAGATTTATCTTCTCCATTAGAGGTCAGCAGAAGACCATTTATCTATACAGCATCTGAATGGTTCCCATTTCCTCTTGAAATTCTAGGTCATTAAGCCATTAAACCAGTCACAAGAAAAAATGAATTTGACATTATGGGTCACAAAAAGCAAAGTCTAAAAGTTCACAATAGCTATTGCCTGTTCCATTTGGAATAATTTCATTGTAGAATCATTGTAGACAAATTTAGATCACTTTAAAAATGTGGAATGTGAATAATTATGCCAAGAAAATGAACAACAACCTGAACAGAGATATTCATGTAGAGTAGACATGCCTATAAGATACTACTTATGCAGACCAACTGCAATGAAAAACTCACAATTTTGCTGTTTCTCCTCACATTTTCAGTACCACTGAAAAGTCACCTTTACCTAAATCAGAAGATTCCTCTTTTTAAGTATTCTTGTATAAAGAGAGCATTTCGCCTCACTTTCCACAGAAGAATTTTTATAATGCCAAGGCTTCTTCAAGTCTGAAGTTTGTAATGGCCTTCAGACAGTCCCTAAGAAACCTTCATAGGTGTTCAATAAGCAAACATTTAGGATTATGAGTTATTTTTTAATTTAGCTGCTGTCATAGGAACTGTAGTATGTTTTCATTCCTGAACTTAAGCTTAGTCACTGTTTTGACTAGAACTGAGGAATACTTCCAGAATTATTCCAACAATGATTTGTGAAGGAATGATGCACTCATATACACCAATTTATTACAAATACTGAGTTGTTAACTCACAGTAAACTGTTCTCCAAAGGCCACACTACCCTGAACTCACCTACAATCAAGACTAAGAAAAGTTCAGACTAATGAGTTCAGGAATGCACACAGGGAAGCAGTTCTTAAAACACAAAACCCACTCCCTAACAGTATCTGAAAAATATGTCATTTGAGAAAAAAGCCACAATACTGAAAAAGAAATAATAAACTGAAATATGATGATATAACACCCAAAAATTCCCCTTCCTCCAATTTTAATTTTTTTTTTCTTACTTACCTCACGGATTTTTTCATCAAAAGTAGGCTTATTTATAGACAGATCTCCTACATGAAATTTTCACAATAGCAGATTCTCTACCAAAGTTTATTTTTGAAGAATATTAAGCAGTTGTTCTGTAATGAAAATAATCTAGAATGGAATTTCCTAGTCCAAGAAAAAGAATTATTTTTAGGATTATCAGACTGCTTCAAGAGGTTGAGGCCATAATTACTAGGAAAAAGAGTAATATCCAGGCAATTCCCCAAAAGATTTAACATTTCTAGAAAATAAATTTCAAAGTAATTTGCCTTTCCTCCTTTAATACATTCTAATACAAAAATCATCATCTTCACATGAAATGTTGCACACCAGCTTTTGGTGAGTTATTTTTTCTCTTGCTTAAACACAGTAGGCAGCTTCCCTCTGTCTATACATGCATAAAAACATTGTATAAATATGATGATAAATTGATAAAAAATAAACTAGCTGATCACCAAATTTGTGATAAAATTGCACTTTTCATGATAACTAAAACCTCTTCCCAAACTCGATTTTCAACATTAAGCCAATATGTATAAAACCAGAAAGAAAAAAACCAAAACTTTCCACAGAAAGCAACTTCTGTTGTACCCTAAATGCTAATATACTCTAAGATTTCATAGATGCAAAACCAAAGAGAAACAAGACACAGACCTGCACAGATTGAAAATGTGACTTATCCTAGAACTCCAGGACAAAGAAAATAAAAGTAACTGTATGTAGTAACTGTATGTTGCTGTGTGTTGTGGGAAAGTGTAATTGCCATTCCTTGTTTCAGAATACTGAAAGCAGTTCCCTTCTTTCAACAGGACCCTTAAAGGCATATTCATAGGTTTTCAGGGTGCCCTAATGTATTGTATTTCATAGACAGAAGAACATGAAAATATACTAAACTGTAAAGTCTCTCTGAAATAATCTAATAAGAGATAATTTTTTCTCTTCCTCTAAACAACATCACACTTCAAGAGGGGACACACCAATGTGGAACAGTGGAAAAGTTTCATTGGATCTTTACATTATTATAGTGATGGGACTCAGGAGCCTGAAAAAGATCCATGTCACTATTTTCTGTATAATGAGAACAGAAAACACTCTCGAACTTAAAAGTCAGATTTCATTAGAATATAAACCAGAATACTCAGCTATTTATTTAAACCTAAGGCAACTAGTCTAGCAGAATCTTGTTGCTGACAAAAAGAGAAAACACTATATATATGCTAGACAAGCCCAAACCATCATCAGCCTAATTAAAGCATTAGTAAATTAACAAAACCACAGCAGTTATGACTGGTCCAGTAATACTAATATGCACAGTCCAGATGTCACAGTAAATCCTCATTAATAATATCCTCCTTTAAAACATCATGACCTCTTTTTGTTTGTACTGAGATCACCTTTGCAATGCCCTTCTGGATCCTCTGGTGAGCAGCTTCAGTTTTCCTCAAACTACAGCCTTGAGGAGAAGCAGAGAAGATCACACTCAAGAGTCTTTGTCAGAAGAGGTTCATGGTTAGGGTTTCTTCCTCCGGTTTGGCAGAGTGTCAGTGGTTTCTTCCTCCTCAGCCTTGGGCTTGTTTGGGTTTATATCTGCACTTTTCCCCAGCACAGCCCACATTGCTGCTGGTAGTGCGCAGACCCAGCTCACACTGGGGAGATGAGTCACCCACACCCCTACAGCTGGGATGGCCAGCAGCACCCAGACCAGGACCAGACTCTGGCCCCACAGGTCCCAGGGCATCACAGGCTAATGACAAAATCATATGCATGCAGATCTCACACTGCCACTCTACTCGTGAGGGAAACAACTACAGCCCAGACACAATCCCAGTGGTGCCTTACCTTGACATGACCCCTGCTCTCACACACTGTATCTTACTATTACAGGTTCATGAGGGCATCTCATACCATGTTTTGCTTTAGTCTACTTCTGCCAGTTACTCTGAGTGTTTAGCATTTCAATTGCTTCTGAAGACTTCAGAGAAAGTAATCCTGAGGATTTAATGTTAGAGCAAAATGGATGCCTGTTGCAAAGGAAATACAACTGAACCATAAAAGGCAGATCTCCCCAGAAAATTACCAAACAAAACCACAGAAAAAAACATAGAGACTTGCATAAAGATATTAGATTGTAACATTTTCACTCTTTCTCAGGGAAAAAGTAGGGTTTTTATAGACTCACAGACACATACATCAATTGATCAAGTACCTTCTCTTTTGGTAGAAAAAGGGAAGACTATGTTTACTTGCTGTTTTCTTAAGGTCAGCAGGTTTATTTCCAGTGAAGAGAATAAATTTACAACATGAATTTATTTTCTGAAAAAAATAATTGCAACTAACAGAAAAAAAGTAGGAAAAACGGAAGGCTAAACTGTAGCCTGATTAATGCAGACTAAAATCCATGGTGGAAAGCATCATGCATTTCATGAGGCAAATATGAGGCTGTAATTGCTGTGTTTGTGAAATCGTAGATGAAAGAGAATTGCTTTTTATATCAATTTCATTTATTTTGTGAAACGTGAAATATTTGTTCAGTATTGTTCTATGGTAGATTACATTATATCATCCTCCCATATTTCTAGTCTTAGTCTGACTCAGATATATTTTACTTGAATGCTGCTAAAATAATTGTAATAGAAAGAAATAAGGAAACAAACAACTCCCTCCAAATCATTTCCACTGTATTTCATCAAATGGGGGGGGGGAATACCCCAAACAAACAATCAAAATCAAATAAAGAGTAAAGGTAGACATCTAAAGTAATTTCATATATTTACCAGAAAACCTTGTATTTTTGAAAAGCCCATAAAAATTTATAAGAGCACTGTGCTGCCTTTCCAGCACTCACAAAATAAAAACAGTATGCATGCATGCACTAACATCAGTGATTAGACAGACCCCTATGACAATTATTATTTTTTGACACAACAAGAAGTTGCTTTATAACTGATGCCATCATCTCTTTTCTATTTCTTCTCCATGACCTTCCTCCATGGTAAAATCAACACACTGATATCCCAAAGAGCAAACTGTAAATTACAAACCCCACTAATTTTCAATTGCTTTGGAATCCAAACTGTGTAAAGCAACACTACTACACAGCTATGAAAGTTTTATTTTAGCCTCAGTTCAAAGATAAAATAAAAAGAGAAGTTTCTCAAACTACTACAGAAAGGTAGCACTGGTCTGATACAGCGCAGTACTACTACCAAGTAATTACAGCAAATGCACAATGTGCTAAATCATCATCATGGTGCATATTAGCCCATGTTACATCAGTCTGTCTGCTCGTGTTCATCTCCCACAGAAAATGGTCCAAATGCGACCTGGTTTATTGCATTGAATATACACTGCAACAGAAGATTTCTTCAGCAATTTACTGAATGTTTCTCACTAATTATATTATGAAAAGCACTATCATCATATTTCTATTCCACTGGCAGGAGGATAAGTTTCAGACAAGCCTGTCTGTCTGGCAGAATTATTTTGCTAGTTAGACTGGGCTTGCTGTAGCTTAGAAAAAAACAACTTGACCTTTTCTACAATTCCGAGTTTGCATTAAAGCAATTAATTTCAAGGTCTTATACAGGCAAAATTTCCAAGGAATCTGAGATGAATCTTCTGTGCTAGTACAGCAAAAACTGATTTAATCCCTTGAAAACTGTTTTTTAAAAATCAAACACTTATTCAGACCTATACTATCCACATACTCAAACTTCAACACAGAAAACAAACCATAATAGTACATGAGAGCTAGATCCTAGCTATGCAGCCTCATTCTACAAAGCCTTTCGCCAATGATACTGCAGGATTTGGTCTGACATTAACATCTGACTGAATTATATTTACTTGTTTCCAATGAATCCCTACCCTCCATCATGTATGTAGCTGTTTCTTTGGAATTCTAACCCTTCACTATAGCAGACTTGGTATGCACAGCTGCAGCCTGATGAACAGTATCTCTTCTAGGTGTTGGCTTCTTGTTATGTGCTTTGTTCTTTCAAGAAGAGTGACCAGACAAGGTTGATGTGGAAAGAGGGCAGTGATATTCCTGAGGTTAATGAATATGTACCAGAGGAGAAGTTTCCATGTTGCCAGTTACAGCAAGCAGTCATTGCACAGGCAGCCAGACTGCAGTTCATGCAAAGACAGGCAGGCTGCTGTGGGGTAAGGAAAAACAAACCAAAAGGGGATGTTGCAGAACTTTTAATAACCCAGACAGATGCTGTACAGACTGAAATTAGGCCTAGAAGCCCAGTCCACCTTGTAGTGATCCATGAATAGGCAGGGAGATGTGTATATAGATAGACCTTTTGTTCCAATATGCTACATAATCATCCTACTAGAAATTGCAAATATTGTGGATTATAAATTGAAAAATTCCAGGGTTTGTGTCTCAGAAAACTTTGGGGCTCCATTGAAAAACTCAGTACTACCAAAAGCTTTAGAATGGTTGATTTTAAGTTCTGGCTAACTCCTTATTTCTATTAGACTTATATTATATGGTATATAAAGCTACACTGAAATGAATAGGTGTCATCATTCAGCCAAAGCTGTCTCATGTTTCTCATTCCTTTTCCCAGGACAGAAGATAACATTCTATGCCTTGCCTGTGGAGAGATGGGCTGGTTCAGCCTCAAGAAGAGGTGACTGAGGGGGCCTCATTAAAGTCTGTAAGGATCTGAAGGGAGGGTGTCAAGAGGGTGGAGCCAGGCTCTTCTCAATGGTCCAAGCAGTAGGAAAAGAGGCAATGGGCAGAAGCTGATGCACAGGCAGTTCCTTCTGAACACGAAGAAGAATTTCTTTACTGTGCAGGTGACCAAGTACTGGAACAGACTGCCCAGAGAGGGCGTGGAGTCTCCGTCACTGGAGATATTCAAGAACCCATTGACCCACTCTGTGATTCTCTGATTCTCTGATTTTAGGTGTCTATATCTTAACTTCTCCCTTGTCCATAAAACTTATTCTTTTCCTTAGATATTTCTGAATAAATGTATCAAATTTCCTACCTTTTTCATTCCTGTTATATATCTTCTCAATGGTCCAAGCAGTAGGAAAAGAGGCAATGGGCAGAAGCTGATGCACAGGCAGTTCCTTCTGAACATGAAGAAGAATTTCTTTACTGTGCAGGTGACCAAGTACTGGAACAGACTGCCCAGAGAGGGCGTGGAGTCTCCGTCACTGGAGATATTCAAGAACCCATTGACCCACTCTGTGATTCTCTGATTCTCTGATTTTAGGTGTCTATATCTTAACTTCTCCCTTGTCCATAAAACTTATTCTTTTCCTTAGATATTTCTGAATAAATGTATCAAATTTCCTACCTTTTTCATTCCTGTTATATATCCAAAATATACAGATTATATAACTCTTTCAGAATTTTATTTCAGACTGTTCAGTGCAAACCTAAAATTAATTCATGCTTCTTAAGAGAAAGGACCTTTCAGCTTCCCCAGCCTTCACAGAGCTCAAAGCCAGCAGAAATTCATATTGACTGCAGGAGAAGGAAGGATTTGACTGAAAGAGTTTAAGAAATCCAAACGCATCGGGGGCGACAGGAAGGAACAGAGTTAAGGGTAATGGGAGAGACAGGAAACACAGGGCTGGGCATTTATAATGCACATCAGCAAGGATTTCTATTAGGGATGGAAATTCTTCACATCATCTACCACATCTACTAACTATTCAAGACATCAATACATGCTACTAGAAAATAGCTCCAAATATAACGTCACCATCTAAAGTATCAGGTATAGAATCTGGAAATTACTCATCAGATTACTGATCTTTATTACATACTCTGCATTACTCATCTAATTGATGAGTAGCAATGCACATTTAATCATTGGAGACATAATATTTTTATTTTATTTTCACAGCTAAGTGCATCAGTACTTCAGAATTTATGCTTTTATTTGGGTAAATCATGGGCCACTCCTCCTTAGAACAATACCAGCACAGTTCTCTAACCAGAGCAAGCCAAAATCCAATGAACAATTGTGCTTGCTTAACCTATGCCCTTTATCAGCTAAGGTTACTATTAATTCCCATCTGTGTACCAAGTGTGCAATGAGCATGTAAGTGGATGGTTTAGCAGCACAAGAGGCAAGAACTCTCAAGGCTGAGAACATTCCTGCACTACCTTTGTGCATTAAAAAGCACAGTGTGTCAGTATAAGAAACAGAATAAAGGCTGAAGTTTTGATTTGCATGTTGATATTCATAGGTGTTTGTGCTCTAAAACTGTGTATTTTATGTATACAACTTATTAAAGTACTAATACTAGCATGCAACAAACTAAAGCCATTATTTATGTAATCATTCATAACTTCCAGGCTAAAAGAATAACAGAAAAATCTGAGAGTAATAATTTTCAGTGTCTTGCAATTTTAGAAATATCCAGTTGTTATATGATAACCAAATACTGATTTTTAGTGCACTGATTACAGACTGATTTCTAAGCATGTTTTAAATATATTTTGCAGGAGTTTGTCTTTTGATCTTAGATAAGAAGAGATCAAAGGAAAGGACAGGAATCCTTCATGATGTGATATGCATGTATTTTTTCTTGAAGAGTGGTAACCCTCAGACAGGATAAGATAGCTCTCTTTTTTCTGTTTCAGGTTCTTAGCTCTGCAATAAGTGGATGCTTTTCTTTGTTTCAGATACTTTTAATGGTCTCTCCCAACCAATGCTGCTCAAAATTCTAATAACCAATTATTCCTCTTTTCATTGTAATAATTTAGTAAATAAATAGATAATATTATACTGAGCAAGCAGGCTAACATAACTCCAAATTCTGAGTTGACAGAGATGCTCTTTATATAACGAAATCATTTCAGGGCAACAATATTTCTTCACATTTTACCTCAAACAAGAGATATTGCATGTTTAGGAGTACAGAACAGTCTCTGCCTTCTGGATTTAAAAGGCAACAGTAGCTGATTTTTTTTCCCCCAATATTCTTGTTTTGATAGGTGTCCATTAATTGTAAGAGCTTTCTTCGTATCATAAAATCTACATCACTCTGTTTCTACACCTGCTCATACAGTCTATCCTATTTTAGACATTTTCCATTTCAAAGTTACCTAAACACAAATAATATTATTACTTTGGCTGAAGACAGAGAAGAAATTGCTATTACACCAGAAACTTCTATATCTTAGCATTGTTTTTTTTTTTCTAAGGATTCCAAGGATTACAAATGGTGCTTGGGGTTTGTGGATTAGAGGGTTTTGTTGGTGGTAGGTAGTTAGTTTTTGGTTGTTCTTTTTAATTTTTTTTAATTGAGTAGCCAATTATAGGCCATAAGGTACAGTTTATCTTTCTTATTTTTGGTTGCTCACCTGACCCAATCATCCAGTCTTCTTTTACAGTTAGTGAATCAAAACCACACCTCTAGGACATGTGTATTTCATTTGCTTCTTTACTCCATGATGCAAACAATTGCACCGAGGAATTACTTTACTCTTCCATGACTGTAGCACAAATACATGTGATTAATTCAGGTATGTGTATTTTTTCCTCTGGGAACTCGATTCCTCTCTGAAAACACTTTAAGGTGCACACCAAGAAGAGAAGCTAAGCATGTGTTGCTTCATAATTTCTATACTGAAATATAAAATTTATAGGCCTTAAAGAATCAGTGTTTCACCATTTCTTTGGTAAATGCCTGAAGGGCAGGCAGAACATTTTGCCTAACTTGCCTCTCTCTCTCTCTCTCAAAATTTATGGATTTATTTCTGTCATAACTGCAAGTATGAAGCTTGCTGTGAAATAATACTGTTTTTAAAACTTCACACTAAAAATTCTTTGCAAAAATAGTGACAGATTTTCTGCTAACAAGCCAAAGAGTATCGCAGGAAGAAACAAGTGTAGTGTAGTACCTTGCACGTTTTTCTCCTGCTTCCCTGCTCTCTGTGCAGTACATAAATCTACATTATTATTTAGTGCCCTGTGGTGCTGAATATTGTAGATTGATAGAACATAATGTTGAAAAATTTTCAGAGAAAGTAGAACTAAATGATTCTATGACCTTTCAGTGACATGCCACCACAAGATGGTGAGAAATTCACATGCAAGCTGAAAGACTTCTTAAAAGTTGCTCAGATGTATTTATGTGACATAGTTTTATATTTAAATCTACCACTTCCTTTAAAGAATCCTTCATTATCTTTCATTAAAAAAAAAAAAAAAAAACACAAAAGCAAAGAACAAAAAAAACTCTAACCAACTTTTGTTAGGAAGTCTGAATAACAAATAAAAATCCATTTGAAAACTATTTCAGACTCAAAATTCTATATTTTTTTATCCTTATTTAATTATAGTTTGCATTATATTAGAGCAAGGATTTATTTTCATATCTTAAAAAACAAAGAACTTTTCTTTGTTTTTGCTAAAAAAGCTGATACACCACTAGCCATTTATATGAACAAAATAATGAATTACAAATGGAGAGAACTTAGTGAAGCATGAGACCATTTAGCAAAATATTTATACATGCCACACATATTCTTCCTGAAAAGGTTATTTGAGTATAAATGTGACATTTTGAAATGTGTGACTGTAGTGAAAACTAAATCAATCATAAGTCATTTATCACTTAGTAATGAAATTTAATGTTTGTCTTCATTCTCCTTATTTAAAAAGGTCTTGCTCCTGTAATTATTTGCTTTGAGTCAGACCATCCTACCTTTTCCAGACAATTAACATTTTTCTTGATTACATCTGACCTGGATAGGGGTCTGTTCTTCTATAATAAAAATATGTTTTAATAAAATTAATAACCCAGCTTCAGTCATTGATATATCACAGTATTTTTATTTAATTCCACAGCACTTGGCCCATTTACTCTTATCTTTTTCACTAGCTTTATATCCTTTGCAGACGTTTTAGACAACCAGACAAAAAAATTGTGGTCTCCAGTTTAACAGTCCTAATCTAAACTTTAATATTGCTTGGGCTTTTGCTTCAGAGCATTGGTTAAATCAGAACAAAAGTTAACACATTCTGTTAGACTATAGAAGAGACTATATGTTCACTAATGCAGTTTTCTGTTTTTATGTGGTTTGAAGTGTCCCAACTTGTATTCATTTCACTTATGCATCCATATTACCTGCACAAATGTCTTATAGCTATACATCAGTAATATTTAAGGCATCTTGTTTTTTTTTTTGTACAGAAATAAATTTACAATTTTGTACAGAAATACTTTCCCTATCCCTACTGTCCCCCACCAAAAAAAAAAAAAAAAAAAAAAAATCAAAACCACACCAGCACGTGCTCAGGAATTTAAAGGTTGTGTCCACACACTGAATCAATAAGACAAATTATGTCTGTATAAAAAAAATTAATCTTAACTGCAGTTTTGTTGATCAGAAACTGCTCTCTGCTAGCTCAGTTAGGAAATATGCATACATGTATGCATGTATGCATGTTTTCGATGAAACATATTATTAAATATGATATCTTCTTCAGGGCACACATTTTACAAATGTAAATCCTTCTGAAGGGAACAGCAATTTTGATGTTGCAGCAAACTGCCTTTACATCAGAGGTAATGGTGGTGTGGAAAAAAACCCAGAATACAACTTCGATGGGGTGAGGACAGCAGCAGTGTGTTACTGCAGCTATAGGAGAGAACGCAGAGCAGCAGCAATGTGTCACACTGCTGATATGAATTCTGCCCATACGGGTCAGAGTTAATACACGCCTTTAGGTTATACAATCCATTCTGCGCCAGTACTGTGTCAGACAAGCAGGACAGGGTAAATAACAACAGGATTGAAATCCTTCTGATGAGGGGTATACAGTACAGCTTGACAGGAATAATCCACATCTTTCTTAACAAAGTTGTGCCGATCTTGTAGGCAAGACCATTAGCTGCAAATGTTTCTTAACTAGTGAGATCTGCAAAGGCCCATGAAACCTTCGCTCTCTTGCTTCCACAAAGTAAATGTGTGTCAGATAATTGCAGAATAGCTTGAGTTGGAAGGGGCCTTGAGTGCAGAAGCACTGAATTACTAATCTTTCCACCAGTAATCAAGATCATCACTGCATAGTTTTGGCTGGTGCCAGGCATTTAAAATAAATGCACCCTGTGGTCAAGCTTATGCTCTTAAGGCAAGAATGTGCCTTCCATGTGGATATTGTGCATCAATAAAGGAGACTACATTTCTATTTGACCAAGTGTAAGTCATACAAAACAAGAGCAGAATATTAAGAATACTAAAGCGAAAAAATAGGAGAATCCTATATATTTCCCTCAGACAATATACTAGATATCACATTAATGTTTGAATATTTGAATAACCAGAATTTCTGGTCAGAATGGAAATACATTATTGACTGTTGGGTTATCCTGGAATGGATAATTTCTTATCGGTAATGGTAATTCTCTAACTGGGAAGAAAGTTCACTTGTTTTTATGTGTAAACAGTAAACCAAGTTTCTTTTCATTTCAGTTGAAGTGCCAGTCTGAAACTACTGAATGACTCTAAGAATCAGTAATAGCAGGCTGAGGTCCCTTCTGTTACAGTTGCAAGGCATACTTCTTGAACCTGCCTTTTGTAACATAAGAGCATCCTTCACCTCCACTGGACATGCCTTTTCCTTCAGATCTGTGAGCTACAAACAGCATTATAGGAAGCTGGTTTAGATGCTCCAAAATCTGTATGTAGACTGCTTTGGCACAGTGGTCAATAATTCCTAAGTCAGCCTTGGGTTTCTTACCTGACTTTACACATGACATTTCATATGTCATGTGTATCTTTGTCCTATTCAGAAGCTGCTCAGTAGTATGTTCTGTTATAACATGCCCACATGGCAATTCTCTGTGTGTGTTCTTGTAGAATTCCCTTTGGCACCATTAATATTAAAATGCCAAGGAATGGTTAAAAAGTGCAAAAAATTTAGAATTATAGTTCAAGAAGTATAGTTCAGAGAATCAACCACTAAAATGAGCTTTCAAATATTAAAGAGAAAACTTGTTCCAAATTGATAATGCTCAGAAAAGTAAGTTGATTTTTATGTACAGATTATCAGAGCTCACGTGGGTGAGGGAGAGGCTGTTGCACCACACAGGAGCACACACAAACTGCTGTGACAGCCTAACACCAGGTTTTCTACTGTCCTTCTGTTCTTTTGAGCATATTTCTACCTACATTTACAAGACCTGAACTATCTTTTAATTTGGTATGCAGTACTCCCCAAGAAGCCAAGTCTACAGATAGGATAATGGCTTCAGTGTAAAAGTACAAGACTATTTAATCTCTACATGGAAGTATTTCCGATTCAATTATTAAGTGGGGGATTTTTATATATTTTTCTTGGGTTTAAATCTTATTAAGGTATTTACTGAATATAAAGAGGCAGGGGGAATTCATATGCAAAAGGAGCATGCAAAAGAGGCAAAATGAAAAAAGCCATTATCAAGTAATGGTGTCAAGGGACATAGTAAAACAGGTGGAAGAGATAAAAATATACATTTGTGTCAAAGCACTGGGAAGTAATAAGTTATTGTTACTGAGCTACTGAGTAGTTTGAGAATACCCAAACTTGGAAGCAAAGGGATTCCATAGGTCTTTAATCCTCTTTAGAAATTACATTTATTTACAAAACTAGCTAGATTATCTTCTTCAATTAGTCTCTCTCAATGGGCATTCTTTACTATTATATATTTATACTAATGATTATGGCAACATTTCCTAGGCTAATTTGGCTTTGAATACCAACAAATAGATATAAATAATAATAATTAGAAAATGTTTGGGTTTGTTTAAGAGCTGTTCATGGTTAAGTAGGCTTTTTTGTTTGCTCTGTTTTTAAATGCAGCTTTGTGCTGATCATTTTAAAAAAATATAGACATAAGAAATCTCCTCTAACAATTTATCTGGCATTTTATACTTCCATGAAACACTCCAGGGTGCCCATTACTGTATATCAGCATGCATACTAAACTCAGTGTAGGTGAGCTGTGTTAAAATCACGCTTCAACATCACACCCTGAAGTGTCTTATTGCTTAAATGATGGAAAGATCAAACATTTACAGGATACGATCATGTTTCATAGAACAATTTTACACTGCTGTTCTCTGTTACCTCATCCTTTCAGGAAAAGTGTTTGCAAGATAAAATAAAAACATCATTCAATTAGAACAGCTTTCTCAAAGCACTAACATGCAGCATAATCTTGCAGTTCTCTTTGGGTAAGGTTACATCCTTTGCATACAATGCTGACACATACACATAATGATACATAAACTATGTATCAGTAGAAAATCCAGCAAAACTTTTAATCAACAATTAACTAGATATTTATTTTTTTAATGAAATGGAAGGACAGAATATGGCAGAAGCTGACATGTTTACTGCAAATATATTAACTTTCAGAAAGAACAGAGCTGCATTGAGTGGGAAACAGTTTTAGGTCAGCATCAGTGTCTTATTGCACATCTCAGCTGTTTTTGGATAGAGACTATCATCCTGAGCACCTTTCTAGGTAATAGCACACTACAGAGAAGCAGACTACAACTACAACTACTACAACTCTGCAATCATACATTTTGATTAATTGAACTGGTCTGGCACAGAAGTTCTATCTTCTGTGAAGATTGAGACTGATCAAAACATTATACCCCCTGAATACAATTTAATCTTTTATTACTCAACAACCTTTAACTGGTCATACAGGAATCTACCAAGAAAAACTAAATGTAAATTTAAAAGCAGCAACATAAATGCTATGGTTCTCTCAGCACCTCTGTTCTCATTCCAGAACAACAGAATTTTCTTCACCCTTAGAGAGGGGACACGGCTTCCGCAGGCACCTGGCATTATTCATTTTGTGATATTGAAGCTTTTCTAGAAACCACTGGACCCTTTTCATCAGCCTACTTTTCCTGAAGCTGTAAGATTAATCTTGCCAAGATGTCCTGTGTATCTGTAGAATTCCTGGAAGGTTGCTAAAGAAGGCTGTAGATACAAACTGCTTCCTAGATGTTGCTGATACTGACTTTCCTTCTGCAAGTAACATCACTTCAGCATTAGCTCCTCAGCTTGACCTATAAGATACATCTGAAGTCTGGATACCATGAACAGAAAACAATCTTACATATAACAACAACAACAACAAATCTCAAAAAATCATAACCCCAAAAGCACAAAAAAACCAAAAAACCAAACTTCCTCTATCAGCATGGATTTTAAAAATTTAAAAATGTTGTATATTTTATACAACAATGTGCTTAATTTATCATTTAAGTACTGCCATTATTAATTATTTTGCTTTTTATGTCCTTTATTAGGTATTTCAGTGAAAAATAATTACACTACGTGTACATATATAAGTAAAAAAAAAAAGAGAACAGCCTTTTTAGTTGACATACCTTTCTGATTCTTTTTTTGACTCCAAATTGGGAGTGGGATTCTTGGAATGAACAGACCACAAATGCTGCTGCAGGCTTTCTAGAACAATAAGTTATCACTACCAGTTTGAAACTAATTCATCATTAAAATATGATTTCTTTTCCACATCTGAAGGGAAATGCTTCTTTTGCCTGGAACACAGAGATAAAAAGATGTTTTACTATTTCTCCTAGTTTTTAGGCCCTCTCTGAGTTAGGTAGGCTACTACTGCCCTGAGACTAGCAGAAACCAGAGCTTCCCTTCTTTTGGCCAATGTGCTCACTTCTCGACAGAAAGTTTCAAACAGAAACAAACTGGAATGAAGGTGCTTCAAGCAGTGGTAACAAAATAAAGTAGATATTTATGAATGAATCTTGTAAACATTTTTCAATGAAGTAAAAATATATATGTAGACAGTCATATACCCCTGTAATGTTGGGGTTTTTTTCTAATTTTAATATAGGCAATGTAAGAAAAGTGAATTGCAGAAGTGAATCCAGACTACTCCCTTCTTTCAACACCACACAGGTATTTCTTTCCCTCCACAATTAAAGCTGAGGGCTTCATGCTTTAAACATCTAACTCTCACTCTGATTTACTCTACTTTAAAAAGAAGTATAATTAATTGCAAATATGCATTTAATCTTTCAAGTACTTTTTGAAAACTCCCCTTACATTATCTATTACTTAAGTCCTTCCCTTGCAAATATGCCTTGTGCAGTGCAGTGACATCATCAATCCATGACTACACTTCAAAGTAGACTTCCAATGAAGAAAAAAGATCTCCTTCAGATGGTGGAGTTCATGCACTTATAATTAAACTTTTTTAATTTTTGTAATATTCAAGAATGAGGCAGCATTTTAATCAAACAAGTGCAGCTAGAAGCATTCTTAAATATATCTATCACACTGCCTTTGGTGCTGTCTTCAAAAAAGCCATATGACCAATCCTGAATTGCATAAAGACATGGAAGATACAGCTTATATTGAAATAATCTATACTTCCTGAGATGGGTTGACCTTAGCTGGAAACCAGGTGTGCCCCAAGCTGCTCTTACATCCTCTTCTCAGCCAGACAGGGGAGGGAAATAGGGATGGAAAAAAACTCACCTTGGTTTAGGATGAGGAAATTTACTAAAACAAAAATGAAAGGCGGCATATGCACAACTGAAAAAAATAGAGACAAAATTTTTACTCTCCACTTCCCATCAGCAAGCTATGTCTGGCCACCTCCCGGGAAGCAGGGCTCCAGTATGCATAGCAATTTCTCTGGAAGGCAAGCATTGTAAACAGTGAGTGCCCTCACTTCCTTCTCCTTTTATCTTTTATATCTGAGCTTATGGTTGTATGGTACAGAATACCCATTCAGCTATTTTGGGTCAGCTGGCCTGGTTGTGTCCCCTCCGAGGATCTTGCCCACCCCCAGCCCCTTGATGTGGGGAATGCTGAGAAACAGCGCTGATGCTGTGCCAGAGCTGCTCAGCAGAACCCAAAACACCGGTGCGTTATCAACACCTTTCCAGCCACCAATGCAGAGCACAGCACTGTGAGAGCTGCTGTGGGGAAATGAACTCTAGCTCAGTCAGACCCAAATACACTTCCTTAATTCAACAGGCAAATTACTATAACAGACCAGGTAATTATCAAAGTATCAGCTTCATCAGGTAGTATTTTGGAGTCAAAATTCCAGATACTTTTTAAGTGGTAAAATGCCAATAATCTCAACAATTCTGTTTCCAAATTCTCATTTATATCCTCTTCTACTGTATATAAGTATCTAATGTACTCTCAAAAGTCTCCTCTCTCTCTTTGGTATCAACATCAATAATCCTTGAAATAAGAGAATTAGACAGTACTTAGGGTCCTTTTCCCACCACAGGAGAAATTTCCAAGCCTTTTACAGAAGTTGAAAGTCAAGTTGTGGAGGACCAGTGATGAGTGTGTTTTGTCTGGAAAGTTGTGGTTGGAAGAGCGGGTCCCATGGAGGTGGGGCAGCACTGTTCTGAGCCAACTGCCTTTTCTGCCTCGGGACTTGTGCTAATGTGTGTGCCCTCCACCTTTCACTTCCTGAAAGGCTCAAAAGGGCTTGCTGCACATGCATGAATGAAGTGGCATGAAAATTCTAGTTTACATAAAAGGCATGTAGCAGGGTAACTACTTTGTCTTTGTCTTTGTCTTTGTCTTTGTCTTTGTCTTTGTCTTTGTCTTTGTCTTTGTCTTTGTCTCTTTGTCTTTGTCTTTGTCTCTTTGTCTCTCTTTCTCTCTTTCTCTTTCTCTTTCTCTTTCTCTTTCTCTTTCTCTTTCTCTTTCTCTTTCTCTTTCTCTTTCTCTTTCTCTTTCTCTTTCTCTTTTTTCTCTTTCTCTTTCTCTTTCTCTTTCTCTTCTTTGTCGTGCTGCCACAGCTCCAGATAATTCATGGAGCAGGAACAACATGTGATCTAAGGATTTATGATCTTCTTTGTCCTCTTTCTTTCTTTTCCACCATTATATCTCTCCTCTCTTGCTTTGTCTGGGTGAAGTTGACTATGATATTCCCATATTTGGTACTGAAGTTTGTTGTGGGAGTCATGAACTTTTGGAATTGTGTTGTGGCTCATTAGCCAGCACCTTCGAGAAATGGTGTTTTGCGGATTGTGAGCCAGCACCTTCGAGAAGTTTGTTGTGGGAGTAGAAAGCTTATTGAATTGTAGTGAAAAAATTAAGGACTTGTTAGCCACCACTTTTGAGAATTGTGTTGTAAAATTCAAGGGCTTGTTAGCCAGCACATTTGAGTCCAAGGCAGTGGGCTGCTTGCTGGAGTTAAGGTGATTGTACAATAAAAGTGTAAGAGTTCCCTGACACATGGACTGGTGTCTTTGTTCAGCTTGATGAGGACTGATAACAAGTACCACACCAGTACCAGGCAGGCTGTGACACAAGTAGCATCCAACATGAGAGTGCTGATATAAAAGAACTGAAGTCACAGCAATCGTTTTGAAGGTAACAGCTATAACAGAAGATACAATGGTCATCTCTTGAGTATTTGTAGTTGTGCAATATGCTAACTAAACAGAAGAAATGCAAGAAGAAAAATAACATTTTTTTTTCCCCCCAAATTTTCCTACCACTAATCTGGAGGGATGCATTACTAAAGAAAATTCAGCAAATCCAAAGAAGAGCAATGGCAGTGTTACAGGAATTCAAAAGGAGAAAACAAACATGCTTTTAACTGTATGAGGGATGGTCAGTAAACGGGAGGTTGCACAGTCTTTCTGATATCTGTAAGCATTAGTCCACAAATAAAAACTAGAAGTAAGATAAGTAAAATTAACATATCACCTTGGTACTCATAATTATATAACTAAAAAAACAATTTTGGTAAAAGGTAGTCAAGTAAAGGTATTGCATTTGGAGAAAGAATGAAGAATATTAGTAGAAGTAAGCTGTAGCAGTGATAGAGTTCTGTTAATTGCAATTAAGTGGAAATTTAAAAGTTTAAATAATTAAGCACAGAATTTCAAGACAAATTAGCAAAGCATATGAGACATCCTTCTACAGATAAATAATGATGACTTTCTTCCTGTCAAGAATTTTATCTCCACATTTCTACAAACAAATATTGGAATACTGGCAACAGAAATTTTCAGAATCTAAGAACCTATTCCAAATACTACCACCTTTCCAGCCTTTATAATGAAAGGCATTAAAATAATATTTGTATTTCAATTGCATTTAAACTGGCCACTGATTCTGCAATGGAAATTAAGACAGTTTCTCAGTTAAGACACTATTTGAAAATGCAATGAGAAATTAGATGGTATCAGAAAAGTGAGAGGGCAAGAAAGAGAGAACCCCACACCTAATCTTTCAGAAGATTGACTAATATTGCATGTCATAGAGATGTTGAAAAATCTCAAGTCATATTTTCTTTCATACACAAAGTACTGAATAGGTTCATGTTTAAATCAACATGCTCAAGGTGTTTAAGTAAATAAAGAAACCAGTTCTTGGTCTTGAGAAGTTCTTTTGTCATATACCTACTATTATTAGAATCCCTAATAACACATTAAAGAATAGTCATAACTGGGTCTTATTTTAAAATTTCCTTGACTGAAAGAATGCTTTTTGTCATAGTCATCCTGAAAGTGTAAAATTCAAAGTATCATTACTAAACGTCAATCATACAATAAAGCTGAGTTGTGCACGTGAAAATATGTACTCATTCAGTACTTCAAAGGAAGGGCATAGAATTGAATTTAGAGGGCTTTTAGAGTGGCAAAAATCATAACAAATATAATATAGGTAAATTGTGAATCCTTAACCACAGGACAGAGAATTACAAATACAAAATAAATTTAGGAAATGACTAAATTTTGGGTTGCCCATTTGCAAAATGTCTGAAGAAAATATTCCCACTCCATAACTGGGATTCCTATATGATATTGGCAACTACCACTGACAATGAGGAAGCAATCACTTGTGACCTGCTTGTGAAATGCAACATTGGAATGACTTGTTCAATATGCTCATAAAACTCACAGAAATGACAGAGTGAACCACCAGGTTTGCAATGACATAGAATTAGAGGGAATAGGCAATGCTCTTAAGGCCATCAGGCAGAGGCCATTAAGGCTCTTAGGCAGAGGGACCTAAACAGGCTAGAGCAATGGACCAACAGGAATCTCATGAACTTCAAGATCATGAGATCTTCAATGCCAGGTGCTGCCTCTGGGCAGGAAGCACTGGTGCAAAGACACAGGGTGATGTCTGCCTGCCTGCAGGGGAGCTGCTCTGACAAAAGGGACCTGAGGGCCATGGCAGACACAAGTTGAGTGTCAGTCCAGCACTTTTGAGACCACATCTGGATACTATACCCAGCACAGGAAAGACTGACAAACCAGGCTGGATTCAGCAGTGGGCTTCCAAGCACATTATAGCTGAAGCACTTGCTGTGTGAGGGGTGGCTGAGGTTCTGGGACATGATCAGCTTGGCTTATCAGAACATATGAACACCTTTTAGTATCTAGGAGGACTTACTGAGCAGATACAGACTCATTATGTAGGGGGATAAGTTGTAGGGTCATATAAACAGTAAGGACATACACAAAAATAAATACTAAATTTTCTTATAAGCTTCATATTTTTCTAAGACAGCAAAACTTAAAATTAATCTAAAGTATTACCTTGCATTTTTGCATGCACATATTGACATTTTTTTCCTTAAGAAAGTTGGTATTCCCCCAAATTATTAAGAACTTTTCACATGCAAAACAATGGTACTAGCAAGCAGAAGGAAGATACAATGCAAAAAAACATTCAGTGATTCAAGAAGCAGAAGTAGGCAGTTATGTTCTTCATTTTTCATCGTGCGATCAGTAGTACTCTTCAGTTTTTCTTACTTCCAAATTTCTGTGTTAACTTTATGCTTCCTTTTCTAGGTGCTGATATTGCTTTCCCCCTCAATTTATCTCTCTTGTCCTTTACTCTCAGAAAGTCTTTTATTCCACCATATCAAATCAACTGATGGTTACTGATGCAGCAACCAGTTTTCTCCCTCTATTTCACAGATAAAATCAAGACAGTCAGAAAGGAATTGCTGTGATGCAAGGAGAGAAAAGACATTTTGCTCTCTTGATTTGCTACCAAAGGCCTCTGCAATTTTTTTCTGAAGATAAGTAGTTCATTTTAGAAACAGATTTTTTTATTTCATAAATCTATTTTTCAAAGGCAGTCAGTTGACATTGTATTGTTTCATGAAGGTTAAAACTTCAAACCACTGTTTATTAGTGTTATTTTCTCTAGTAGCTCTTTAAAAATATTAATTTAAATGATGTGTTAATACATTAATATAAAAAGTTTTTTAAATGTAGCCTCAGAAGTTTTCGTATTTCTTAGCAGGATCATGGTCCTGCCTTATAGCCATATTGCCATATAGCCTACAGCTATAATAAGAACACAAGAGCACAGAAAGGTAAACAGATTATAAGAAAATACTTGTAGAAAGTGGATTTCATCATTTTGGTCATAACCTTCACAAAAAAAAAAGGAGTATTCAACCCCCTTTTAAAGTAGGAACAGTAGTAAACTAAAACTAGCTATTTCACCAGGACAGGCTTCAGAATTGACAATGAAACATTAACATGTATAGTTTCAAATTCTCAGCTCAAAATAATGAGGTACCTTAAATATTTTATTAGAACAAGTCTACTTTTGACTTAAATATATTTAATCTGAAATTATGCTGTTTATAACCAAAAGAAAAATACAAGGAATTTATAAGTACCTTAAGAGCTCCCTGAAGAATTCATGCTTCTGAAGTGCCTTTGTGAATACACCAAAATTTAGTTTACAGCAATCATAAGAAATGTTGAGAAGTACTATACTTCCTCTACTAGCATGTCAAGAAAATGTTTTGTCACAGTCACTGCCATCACTCAACATGAAGCATTAATGCTTACTTTAAATGACAGTGCTCAAGAATTTGTATGAGTTCTCAGCATTGCTAATGACAGCTAAAACCCAGAAGCATTTCATCCACACACTGAATAATGTGACAAAGACATACTAATGAAGAGGCAGATGAATATAAAAAAGAAACTTTTTTAATCCAGCTTAATTTGATGTGGAACTAATGGACAAAACAGACTTCAGAATTTTTAATTTTTTTTCCCTGTTTTTTCATTAAGTTGAGACACTGAACAATAAAGTATTTGACTAAGGAAGGCCTAAATACAGGCTTCATTTGAACTTACATGGCGTGGAAAAAAAAACAGTGCTAGAGAAGGTTTGTGTGTTCCCTGTGTTCTCATACGTTCCCCCTCTTGTCATCTCCCCGTGTCTTCTGATGAGTGTTTCAGTACATTTATCATTCTGCATCACACATCATCTCGAGAAGCACTGAAACTCTCCTGTGTGTGACACGGGCTAAGTGACAGCCAGGGTGAGCAGTATTCCTCATAAATGAGGGACCACAGGACAGGAGCGGCCCGGCCTGGAGTAGCCACAACACAGGGAGAAGCATTTTCACCAGACTACAAAGTCTGTGACTCTACAAAGGCTCACATAAGCTGTAACAATGTATTATACTTGGCAAAGCATCCAAAATTATCTATGGAAAGTTCTGAAATATACCCTGAAAGTGCAGGCATGTGTGTATAAAAACAGGGAAAAGAGAAGAAGAATGAACAATATGTCTATGTCCAACCTTTTCTAAAAATTTATTAAAAACATAGTTTGAAACTAGAGATTGATTTTAAATGTTTCTATGTTAAAAAGTATTTGTATTATGTGCTAGTGCACAGGTGCCAGTGGAGCACTGGGGGGTCTGCCAAAGCAGGCAGCTGGGGCTAAATCCTCAGCAGGGACGTCCCTGCAGCCCCTGGTGGGGCAGGTATCTGCACTGCGGCCTGTGGAGGACCCCAGGCTGGGGCAGGTGGCTGTTCCCTGGAAGAGGCATCCTGAGGGAAGATCCAAACAGTTATTCCGTGTATAGCTAATAATATGCTTCTACAACATTACTTGTCTTAATAAGCCAAACAGCAAATTCCTATGTATTTTTTTATAAAACTTTTTTGGCAGAGTTAGTAAAGATGACCATTATACTCCAATAAAGTAATATTAAAACATTTTACTCAGGCTCTCATGTGAAAAGTTAAAAACTTGAACCTCTAAGGATTACCCTCTTCTATCCCCCAAAGGCTTAACTGTCTACCTGAGTACATTCAGTACTAAGAAAACCATGATAGACAGTTATCTTTTATCCCAGTAACTAAAGACAATCCCCCTCCCTCCAGAGATGGAAGGAATTTTAAAGCATTTCTCTTCAACCTTTCATTTTGAAGCACTACCTTTAATTATTCTATTCCAGAACAGCTTTGGCTACTTTGCTGTTTTCTACAGTCATGGCATTTCAATTCAAGTTTAGCCCACCTCCTGGATTTCAATAGCAACATCAAAGGAAAGCAAGTAAATTTTACATTTGCATATGGGATAGCGCGATTTCAGAGAACAGCTGGCTATACTCACCAGTAAATGGATTATACCCACTTGCAGATGCAAATATTTCTATTTGAGTATGAAGCTCAAACTCACAATTTATTCAGGAAAACTAGGTTAACTACAGAAGCTCTTGCTGAACTCTTAATTTTAAGTGAAGGTCTCACAAAATGTGCCTAATGCCCAGTGATTTTTTTTTCCTTGCATTTGTATGTTTGTTTTACTACAATGTACATAGAAACAAAAAATTTACGAACGTGCCATGCAAAACAGACATACATCATTTACTTTCTAAATTAATTATAAAAGCATCTAAGACCTTATTTGTTTTCATTTAAAGGAAGCAAATAGAAAAGGTTTTCTTCCCTACAAGTTCCATTAAGGTGTTAAAAAAATTAACAAGGATCAGAAGATACTACTGAATTATTATCTACAATGTAATCAAATAGTTCCTAAATCTGAAAATATCTGAGGGGAAAAGAGTTCAAATCCTACTGTATCAAAGACCAAAAATTTAGAGGGAGTTGTTTCCATCTGTGGCATGAAAACCTAGCTACTGGATGCATATCTGTTTCAAATTCAAGGTTGAATAAAGAACAGCTGCATCAAAAAGAACAAGTCCCAACAGGTATGGATTCTTCACAGATTGTACAGGCACTTGGCCATCAAAGAGGAAAGACTGCTGTATGACACCTGATTATGCAAACTTTTGTTTTCCCAAGTTCTAGAAAAGAGATGCAGTTACTTCAGTTCAGTATAAGTGAAATCAGGAACACGAAAAGACTAGTGAATAACAGGATAACATACCCAATTATGACAGTGATTAAATCACTTTGATTAAGATGGCATTGAAGAGATAAAGTACACATGTAGTCACATCTGACTGATGTGTATTCACACCACTTAAAGGCTGGACTGCTAATGAAAAATATAAGCACAGACTTTGCAACATATGGCCCAATTCCTCATTTGGTGTGATTTTCTGCTCTTAAATGAATGATTCTCAAGGCAATTTCTTTTCAAATAATTTGAAGACTTCAAGTAATATTAGTAAGAAATACCCAATAGGATAAAACTGAATAGCCTAGAAAAGGCTACTACAGTTTATTTTCATTTTTAGATCTATGCAGAAGTACAAACAAATCCTACATGCAGTTCTTATCTTACTGGTTTCTATTTGGAAAGTCCCCTATGTTTTCCATCATGTAATTATAAAGATGAAAAAATCCCTTTATCTATGATCCAATTTGGTTGGGTTTGAGTTTTTTTTTTTACTTTTAATACTATACAGAATGGCTATTGTTCTTCCACAGTTCACTTAGAAGCCAGGCTTAGTGATCCTCAGCAGAAATAAAATGAAGACTAAGTACAGATCACAGGATTTATGTTTGCTTCCACACTTCTTCACATTTCTTGTCTGTGTTCAGGGCAATGAAAATCAGTCAGGTCTATCAGCTCACTGCGTTCTGATATAATGTTCAGTAACTACTTAATAGTGACTTTCTGTCTTGAGTCCTGACTACCTTCTCAGTTAAGCATCGTGCACTCCTGAAGCAGAAGCAGTTTAAACATGATATATTTGACATTTTCTTCTGTATTTGGTTTATGTGGCAAGGTTTTGACAGTGAAGAGGGCTGCAGTGGTGACTTCTGTGAGAAGAGGACAGCTAAAGCTGAGCCAATAAGCAATGATGGTAACACTTTTATTTTTTCCAAAAAAATATTTTTAAGAAAGAGTAAAAAATTCTGTACAGCTACTACAAAAGGAGACTGAGAAAAACACAACAGAAACAACCAGGTAGACAAGGAGGTGAGTGGAGAAAGAGAGGGAGAAGAAGGTCCAATCAGTGGAGCTGGGATTTCTCTGCAGCTCTCAGAGAATATGGCAAAGGTGAGTTGTCCCTCTGCAGTCCATGAAGGCCCATGTCAGAGCAGATATCTGCACTGTATTCTGTGGAACAGAATGGAAACAGTGTGAGGAGAAAAAAGTGTCAGGGACAAAGTGTTTGGAACTGACCACAACTTCCTCTCCTTCCCCTGTGTTGCCTGGGGAGGGGGAGAAGGTAGGAGAGTTAGGAGTGAAGTTAAGTCTGGAAAGGAGGATGGGAAGAGCTGATTTTGGTTTTTGACACTACTCTATTATTAATTGGCAATAAATTAAATTAGTTTCCCCAAGCTGAGTCTTTTTAACACAAGACAGTAATCTCCCTGTCCTTCTGAGAATCCATGAACTTTTTCACTATATTTTCTCTCCCTGTTGAGGAGGAGGCACTAAAAGAGCAGGTTGGTGAGCATCTGGAAGGCAGCCAAGATTAAGCCACCACAGCTTTCTTGGAACCAAGGCATAGAAATATGCATAATAGGTGACTGTACATGAGCTTTTGTTAACACTGTAACGCCGCTAAGTATAAACAGTAGGCAACCACAAAACCAAATAGGGACTTGTGGTATAGTTGTGCAAACAAGGTACAGGAAAGCATGCACAAAATAAAATCTGCAAGATCAGAACCAAGGATGAAAGCAGAAAGAAAAGATATGTGGTAAAACATTCTGCAGACGGTTGCCTGGTGCAGCCAGAATGATCCTGCAGAACAAAGGAGGAAAATGACTGACAAATGACTCCAGAATGAGTACTGCTTCAAGAAGATTAAGATGAGCTATGTCAGAAGCAGATAGATTCTCCCTATTTTTCTCCATGTAGGAAACTGAGGAACATAAACCAATGAAACCAGAAAGGTGGGGAATAGAGTAACAGCCCACAGCAGTTCCCTCACCGAGAGCTCTCAAGCCTCATTACTTTTATCTCCACAGCTAAACCCACCAACGACCACAGCCATCAGTGTTAACTTTATGGCAACAACTCCCTGAAGGAGTGTACTCTTATGAAATTGTAGACAAAGTCTTAAAGGACTACTTGTATTCTATATGGAACAACAATAATGGATACTGCATAGGAACTATTTATTAGCAGTAGGTGTTATTAATTAATGACAGTCTATTTTTGTTCTGAAGTTTGAAACTCTCCTGAATTATCACTTTTAAACAATCTAAAGACAGTGATCCTTGATATGTATATAGATAAGCATGCATTCAGTTGCAAAAACTGCCCAAATCCCAGGTTACCTATTTTTGAGAATTAAGAAAAAAATTAATGTGTTTAATGTTGCATTTTATGCCTCAAAGAGTCAAACATTTTGGTGCATATAGAATCAATAAATCTTCAGAGAAGATACTCTAAAGGAGAATAATGAGTCCTACCTTTTCCTGTACCCCCAAAAGACCTCAAAAACCAAACCACCAACAAGAAAAAAACAATAAAATAAAACCCTCAGAAAACCCCAAAACAACAACAAAACACACCACACTGGTTGTTGCAGCAAGAGCAACAAGCAATTACTGGTCTCCAGGTTTCAGCATGGGACCTAGCTGCTTCTACGAAGGGTGTAGTGCTGGCAAAGTCTCCATGTTTCTGTCTTGTAGCTTTCTAATTAACTGCTTGAGTTTTAGTGATGTAGCTCCTCTATTCCCAAGAAAGGCTGACATGCATATGATGAAGCAAATTTTTTCTAGAATGTCAGATATAGTTACAAAGGATCTGAAAAGCAAAGCAGATGAGTAATACTATCCTGTAATACAGCAAACATGCTACCAGGAATACAATATATCCTTTCTCTTAACATTAAACATGCAGTGTATGATCTAGTTCTTCTGACAAGCAAATCTCATTGAAGCTTTAGAACATGTCATATAGGGAAAAAATCATACTCTATTGAAATTCATCTAGTTGAGAGCATGAAGAGGTCTCTCCTGTAGGGAACAGGATGTGCCACTCATATTACTGAATACTTCAATAGAAGCACAGTTTTTCAGTTGCAACCTCTCTTAACAATTACTCAGGGTCTACTGCCACCCAGGATCTTTACTAGAGCAGTACCACAGATCCTGCTGCAGTGGCTGAATGGTCTACTTTTCAGAGACATAGTTACTAATGAAAAAAATTCTTCTACTTTACCCTTCTGAGCATTACCCAATTCTCAGATGGGAATTTTAAATAACTGTCTTCCATCCAAGATATTAAAGTCAGATAAAGGATGAGTAACATGTCCCTACTTGCTGAACAGAGTCTAGAAATCCTTGTGCTGGTTTTGGCTGGGGTAGGGTTAATTTCATTCACAGTGGCTGGTGTGGGGCTGTGTTTTGGACTGCTGCTGGACACAAGGTTGATAATACAGAGATGTTTTTGTTATTGCTGAGCAGGGCTTACAGAGAGACAAGGCCTTTTCTGCTTTTTGCATTGCCACACTGGTGAGGAAGTTGGGAGTGCTTGGGACATTAGGGGGAGGCACAGCTGGGACAGGTGACCCAAACTGACCAAAAGGATATTCTGTGTCATATATTATGCTCAGTGTATAAAGTTTGGGGAAGAAGCAGGGAACAGGGAACTGTTAGAGATGGTGTTTGTCTTCCCAAATCACTGTTATGCGTGATGGGACCCAACTCTCCTGGAGATGGCTGAATACCTGCCTGCCCATGGGAAGCAGTGAATTAACTCCTTGTTTTGCTTTGCTTGTGTGCACAGCTTTTTCTTTCCCTATTAAACTGTGTTTACCTCAATGCAGGAGTTCTCTAGCTTTTACCCTTCTGATTACTTCCCAATTCTACTGGTTGGGGAGTGAGTGAGCAGCTGCTTGGGGCTTGGCTGCACTGCAGGCTGGGGTTAAACCACGATAGTCAGGGTTTCATTTGGAGAAGATAAAGCTAGCCCTTAAGTATAAGGTAAAAAATTCTTCCATTGTTAAACATGACCAAGGTATCTGGGTACAGAAATGCCAAAGTGCTTTTTTTAAGAGAAATAGAAGATCTATATTTTTGTGGTAATGATATAATCACAGATAACACCATATTACTGAAGTAGTTGGTCAGTATTTTATGGGAATCCTAGCTAAATCCAAAAAACAATATAATGCTGAAATATTTAGGATGTAATTTTATGTGAGATGTCCGTACTTCTATTCAGTAAATCTATATACATTCTTTAACAGCAAAGACTAAGAAGTACTGATGTATCTTGTTCCTATATGTATTACAGCTGGTGGTGGGGTCAGCGGCTCTGACCCAGGAAGAGGTGACCGGTCCGGAGAGATGGTCCCGAAAGGAATCGCCTTCCCGAGGTCCGGTGTCTTCCTCTCAGCTGCTGGCAGAGGGGCCCTTGCAGAGGCTGTCAGCTCTTTAGTGATTCTCAGCTCGTGATTCCAGCTCAGCTCTGCAGGGCATCCTCCAGGCCAAACCAGACCAGAGAGAGACGAGAAGGCCCGTGTGGCTGGTTCCGCACAGAGGTAGCTTTATTGTTGGTTCCCTCCGGCAAAGGGGAAAGCCAGGGACGAGCTCTCTCTCCCACAGAGCCAGGGGGCTTCCTTTTATAGGGATACAGGGGATCAGTGGGGGACCAATGGGTTACAGAGGGTCTGGGACAGACCAATGGGTTACAGAAAGATCTGCATAGTGTCTCTCAAAGGACTGTGGGTCCACCTTTCCTCGCCATGACCCAAGAAGTGGTTGCCTTTTCAGGGAGTCCTGCTGGGCGATTGCAAAATCTCTTGTCTCAGCAGAGATCCCTCCAGTGCAAGGGCTGGGCATATCCCACATATATGCAGCAGTTCTTATGCTTCTCCCTCATCTGACATCAACCATCTAATCAGAGATGTCATTAGGAAGTGCAGTGACCTTATTTCATTAAAAGAAGTATCCTTATGTTCCCTAAGTTACATTCCCTTCCCCCTCCCAAAAACCTTCACAAACCCTTCCCCCCAACTTCAAAACCACAGAAAACAAACAAACAAAAACCACCTCCCAAACCCTGATAAGTTAAAAAAACCTACTATAGTATATGAGGATAAGCCTAGTTTGTCTGATGCTGATTAGCCCACCATTTTTCCAAGTGGCTTTACTGATCCCAGGGCACCTAATATTTATTTTACAGCACAATCTGATGTCTCAGCTGGCAGTCTTTGTAAGTTAAGCACAAACTGGTTACTAGCTGATGAGCACAGAGATGATTGGTGGTGCCAGAAAGGAAGAGTGAAACACTAAGTAAAACTGAACAAACACTGGCTGAAAGGTAAGGGGATGAGTTCAAAGAAAACTAAGTAGGGTACCTAACATAAAACTGCCTGAATTCTGATAGATGCAAAAGTTTGCCCTTAACTTGGAAACATTACCACTGTCTATTGGTTAGAGTATGAAGCATATAAAAAAATTCTTTTCAGCCATAAAAGTTAAGATGAAGAAGTAAAACAGTACTATAATTCCGTATGGTTTTGTCCTCATTACTAAAAATAAAGGGGAATTACACCTTAAAATAGCCTAACATTAAAAAGTCCAAATCTCTGAACCAATGAAAAACTCCATTAGAAGTACTCTAAAGTTAAAATTTCACACCACACCCTACAAGCCCTCAAGTATTTTAAATGAAGTGTCACTGCCACAGAGGAGACTGGAAAATATTTTTTTGAGGATAGCTTTATCCCTTATAGTTTTATTGTCTCAGCCTACTCATTACTCCTTTCCTTAGCACTGCTGGGGAGTTATTCCAGGAATAATAGGAATATAGGAAAAATTACGTCTTATTTAATTTTATTATTATATTCAACATCCAGTAAATAAAATGACTGTACTTTGCTGCACCGAAAGTTCCATTAATTCTCAAGAATAATGCTCTTATGCCTGCCTTCCAAAATGAAATGGGTGTTTTTACATATTATTTGGCTAGTTGATTAACTTGTCTCCAGTTTAGTACAAGTATCAGGCATAGTTAGACTACACACATCTTCACTGAAACTATTTGTTGACAGTTCAATATATTCCTTCATGTACTGCATTCTCTGCAGGAGTTAGTGATCAAATGCTTGTTCAAATACTATCAAAGTTACAGCAAAACAGTTCATTGAATGAAATGCTTTACTGCCATTTCAGACTCATGTCCTCCATTGCACATTTTCCTTATATGTGCCCCCTAACGATTTATATTTCCTTTTTCATTTATCAAATACTGCAAAGATACCCTCCTGTTTCAGGTATGTCCCTGGAAACTGGACATAATGTTGTTCTTTGGAAACACATAAATTAAGGCCCTGTGTGAAGTTTTGGAGATTATGAATCCTCCTACTTTATCTCTTAACAGAGGTGTGAAGTATTTCTATTTGACGCCATCTGCTTCTTTGCTCCAATATCTCCAGAATACTGGATTCAGAGCAAGACTAGGAAAACTCAATGATTTTAGCTTGTGTTAATCATAATATTTTGTTTATGAAGCTTTAGGTTAGTCATGGATGAATGGCATAGATAACTGCTATAACCAAAAATATAAAGATAACAAGAGAAGTTTACACTGAAATTTCATTTAGTTTACAGCAACATCAAACAGCATCAGAACATTTATCAAGATAGAATTTATGTCCTAAATACATCAAGTGTCTGCTAAGACAAAATAAAGTAAACAGAGTTGGCCTGATAAGTCAGAAAACTAAGAGTCAGAAAAATAACTGACCAGATTTTACCATCACAACCCAGTAACCAAGAAGTGTGACCTTATGGTAAGGATACACTGTTAACTAATTTTAAATGTATTAAGTTCAGCAAACCAGCTTACTGATCCAAGTTAAATTGGTAATTTACAAAAAAAAAAAAAACCAAAACACAAAAACAAGAAATGAAAAGTACTGAGAATTGTTATGAGGAAGACCATCTGACAGAAGCCAGATCTCAATTTCCAGGACAGCACAGCGGCAAATTTCTGCCAGCTCTTACAGCATGATTGCAGGTAACAAGCAGAAAGCCACTTGTGATCTACACATGACACATATTAATACTGGAGGGTCATAGAGAAAGCAAGCCCAGCAACTGAAATAGTAAAAAAAAGAGGTTTCTGCTGAGCTTGAAGAACTTTGAAATGCTTTGGATTTGGAAAACACAGCCCGCTCTCTTACAGTGAATGCTCGAGAGGGGTCCTTAGAGAATAAAAAGGTAGCAGCTGGCAGAATGGTTACTTGATGAGATGAGGGAATTCTGTCCGTTGATGTACAAAAAAAACCCCAGTAATGTAATACAAATAAAGACAACACTCTAGATCACTGTCCTTTTCTTGTGGGAAGGATCCTAGTTGCCTATGGGTGCACATCCAACATGTAAGATGAACTGAATTAGAAAAAAAGGGAGGAACACATGTTTTTTTTAATGACAGAAAACAATGTAAATAGACTCAAGTATTTCCCTTCCAGTTCGGAGATGATAGGCTGCAAAAGACATCTAAGGATTCAGAAAACCCTGACCAAAAAATACTCCAAAAGGATAGGAAAAAAATATCAAGCAGGTGAATATTCCTGTGGTTTACTAAATTGCCTCTAAAGATTTTTTTTTTTTAATTACTATTTAGGCAAGAAGGAATTTATTTAAGTAGTCTTTAGATATAATATATTAAATCTTATTAGTTTCAAGCTAAGAACTAAGCTCTAAACTTGTGAACTAGCAGTCATTGAATGATTCATTGGTACCTTCTAAAGTACAAGTTATTGAAATGCATCTTTTTCTTTTATTTCCTGACTTGCCCATTATTTAAAAATCACTTATATTAATCCAGAGAAAAGGACTGGTTTCATCTTTCTTCAAGCCTATGACACATGTGGGAAGTGTTTTCATTCTGGATGACTGGGAGCATGCAGTATTGTCTATGAGCCATAATAAAACCCGGAGACTTACAGTTTTTTTGTGTGTGTGTATAAAAAAGGCTGGTATCCTCAGTATGAATATTTATAAAGTACTGATGTACTCCATGTTAAAATTGTGTTATAAGAAAAAATAGAAAACAGGTGAAGAAAGACAGAAACCAAGGACAAAAAACTGGAGTTTGCAGTGTGTATTAAAAATCTGAGTTCAAAAGTCCTACACTGGTGCATTTTCAATAATAGCTTGCACAGAATTTTGAGCACTTTATTGTACTAACTTGGCTTGTCCTTTTGAACCAGCTCATCACTACCATTATTTCCAGTATATTCAATGATAACAAATATTCCTCACGTTGCTTGTAAACAAACAATACTGTTCCTGAGACAGGCAACTCTATTATTACCTTTGTGGTTTTGTCATTCACCCCTTAAGAGAAGTGCTGCCACCCTTAAACAGCACTCTAGAAACCACAGCGTAACTTACTCTAATGAAAACCATGAAACTTTTAGCAATTAATCGCTTAAGCATTGTTTCTTATGAAACGATAGAGTATCTCTTCTGGCCCAAATATTCTATACAGTGGTATTGCTACTCCCTTTCCAGTACTAAAAAAGTCTTATTTATCTGCTTGACTAAAATTTAAATATGAGGCAAGCAGGAACTGTAAGATACCGAACTAAAGCATAGGAGACAAGATAAATGCAAGTTACAAAACCGCAAAGGGTTGAGGTACATAAACAGAAGTTTCACAGCTTCTATTTGTGTAAAGAGGGTAACTCTTCATCACTAAGTTTTAGAATATATAAAGTGCGAGAATAATCAAACCGCTTGCTCAAGTACAAAGGAGATGTAACTCACGCATGGTTGCTACATGCTATTTCCCATAGAAGCTGGTATTTTCCCCGTAGCCTTAACTAAAAGAAGTAATTGATTTTAAAATAAATCCTCATTTTGATGGATACAGAAGGACAGCACAACCTAAACCAGACTGGGGTTTTTGCCCAGCTTTCCAAAGACAGTTGGATAACCAGAAAAAACTTACAATTTTCTTATTTTCTACCATGGCTGTTACAATCGCATTGAAGAGTACAGAAGCATAACCTTTATTCTTATGAAGTAAATTTAAAATGAAAGCATGAAAGAGTGAATGGAGAGTCCCCCTGATTTTTGAAAAAGGGGTTCTTTACATGAATCTCTAATAACTCTGCAGTAAATATGGATATTGAGATGATAATTCAGGGGTAGTTTTTAAGATCACAGCTGCTTAAAACTGTTAAAGGATAGAAATCATTAAAAGCTTAACAGTGTGAGCTGTAGATTAGAGAGATAGGGAGCCAACTGTTCTTTCTGTAGCTAAAAACACAAAAACAAAGCAAAAAAGAGGCAGTATGGATTTTAAACTGCAGTTATTTTTGAGAAAAATTACATCATGCCCCACGTTAAAAATGTTAGGTGTGGTTTCAGAGGTACAGACAGAAACCACATCAGCACCTCTGACTGTCAGCTAATAAACTGTAGTTTCTCTGAACATGCTTTCAGCCTCCTGCCAAAGGCCTTGAAGGTAATCTAATGAAAATTCTGGATAATCATTTGTGTTGAATGATTAAAATGAAATGGGATAAAGTTGCATCTTAGTTTTAATACCATCTACTCTGAAGTGAAAAATATATCACTGAAAATTTGGAGTTAAGATAAACACAGGGAAGGATGGGCATTAAGTGTGAGAGAGGCTTTGGTTAATAAAGATTCAGCTTTCCTTCTGCTCTCAAAGGGTAACAAGTCTCAAGAACAGCACTATTCAAACTGTGTAATAGAAGATCTCAAGCAATCATCAGGAGTGTTAAAATAGCATAAGTATTTTCAAATTTATTGTGGATCAGGAAAAAAAGAAATAAAAAAAATTACGGAGTACCATAATATTTTTGCTCTGCCTGCAAACTTCCTTTCTGTATATAACATATTAAACGGCTTGCTAGTGTTCCAGTGGCCACTAGATGTCAACAAAGCCTAACAATGTAACACTTGAGTTTCGATTTTAAATGCGGTGCAAAGAAATAGACTCGAAGCTGTCTTTGTTACACACATTTGTACTGATATATGCTTACGCAAATGTATACTACTTGGCTCCATTCAAAATCCAATCCAATCCAGTCCAAAATCCAATCAACTTAATGTAGTGGCAGAATGGTAATAATCGACACACACCAACACTTCCAAGTTCACACAGGCACATGTAGCTAATCACGTTGTAAATATAATTTTTGAGGTATCATCTAAGCTGCCAGCAGGTGTCAAAATAAGCTGATCTTCTTTGCCTGGATAGCTAGTGAACCATACTCTGTGCTCACATTTGACTGGGAAAAGGCTCAGATAATTCTTTCTCTTCCTACTTTAAGGTCTGTGCAATTTTATGCAATAAAAATCAATGAGAAGAGATTTGCCATGACCTACATAATGTATCCAAATGGACACTTTCTATTTCCATGCTTTCTTTCTTGGGCACCTTGATTCTTTATGACACATTTGTGTGTCTCTGAGAGACAGAGCTGGAGCTTATTTTTACTTCTGTGATAATCAGGGAAACCAGGGAAGAGAAATAGAATTTTCCCCATATGAAGAAAAAAAAAAATAAAATCTGAGCACTCCTTCATTCTTTCAGGAAAGGGGAGGCTCAAACTTACACTGCTGAGAGCTAGAAAATGAATGACCTTTTTTCTCTTTGAAGTTCAGTGGCCTAAATATCAAGATGAGCAAACTGATTACAGTCTCTCACTCACAATTGTACCAATTTAAGTCATAACAAACCTCTCCAGATACACCTGATGTTAACAGATGCCAAAAGTGTTTATCAGTTAAAATAAGGAGGACACAAAACCTCCCAGTACCTGTCCTATCTCCCTCTACTTTCTGATGACTTCTTTTTAAATCATGGAGATTAGGAACAAAATTAGTCCATCCTATAACAGATAGAGTTCCAGATAGGAAAATCTTCCGGTCTTTAACTCAAAGTATTTCTAGAGCCACTTTTAACCATGAAGTTACTAAATAAAAAACCTAGAAGAATTTTGTAATATTTCTAAAACTGGCATTATGATTCTGGTAGTCAACCAAGTATACATTCCACAGCTGTTTCAAAGAAAAACTGAGTAGAAACTCTGCGATCCAAATTGTCTAAATGCTATCAATTCTGTTCAAAATTTTTATGGTATATTACGCTTTCTTTTAACTGTGAAAATTTTAACATATCTGTGCTTTGCATTTACTACCAAAGAGCTCAGTCCTCAGTTTTTAAAGACAGCTGGGAATGAAAGGCTGTATAAACAAAAGGGCATATGCAGCTTTCAAACAATGAATGAAAAAGTGGGTCATAGATTTTTTTCATTCTGGACTTTGGAATAGTCAGGTATGGTATCTTATCAGATGAACTTCAGTTGAGTACACTTCAGAGGAAACTCCTCTCTTGCTTTCCTGAGTTGTTCCAGCAACTATTATGATTATTAATTTTTCTTTGGAGAAGCAACACATGCAAGTATAGAAGAATCCTCACAACTCTAGAGCAGGTATCAGGAAAAAACATCCCATAACCTAGAACAGACAAAACAAAACAAACTGCATCAAATCTACTGAGCAATGTTTGTTTTCTTCTTTCCTAATAATGATTGGTGAAGTTTAAAACCAGATAAGTCTTGCTCATCTATGGTGGCTTTTAAAGCTCTCAATTTTCTCCATAGAGCACAACAGTATTCAGTTATGTGTCCAAAGTCATTTTTGCTATGATCATCATAACATACAAGACAGCCACATTGATTCTCTTCTCCTGTACTGGTCTGATTTCACACTAAGGGGCTTTTGCTCTTCAGTCCATTTCATCTGTGGTAATCTGAAAACAAACAACACTCTTTCTGGTCCCCCGTGAAGACAGAATGATTTGCACTGGCATACTACTGATTCAGAGGACACTTCCATGTACAATTGTTTCACAGTAATGCAAAGTATTGGATTTTGAAAGCTTGGACTGAAATGCCTAAGACAAAAGTCCCCTACAGTTTGAAAGCTAGTCAGTTATGAACACAATTAATTTAGTAACAGAGTGCCCTTTAAGAAGCTCAAACCACTTCGTGGGGCTTTGGGTTTTGTCCAGTAAAAACTGAAGCTGTAGTTTCATGGAAGTTGCACCTCAAGAGTACAAGTACCAAAAGTTATTAAAAATAAAATTTAAAAAAAGTTGCACTAGCATGAAGTAAAATATCTCCAAGATAAGGGAATTTGGAATTTCTCACTGTAGTGCATTTACTTTAGCAACCTTGAGGGTGAAGGTTTCAACAAGCACTATCTAAGCAGCTAGTCAGAATACACACTGATTCTAGAAGAGATAACACTGATAATTATAGCACAAGAGACTTCCTTCCCTAAAAGGAAATTGGAAAATGACAGAGAGGGAAAAAAACAAAAATAAACCCAAGGAAAAAAACCAAACAAACCTCTCCAAAAGCCTCTTAAAAGAGAACAGTAGGAAGAATGAACCTATTAAGGCATCCCAAAGATGATGACAGGGACTGGAAGAAGAGAAAAGGAAGCAGTCATGAAAAGCAGTGGTTATTGCAGCAGCTGGTATTTTCCAAAGATGACAGAACATTTATCCCTTTCATGACAATCCTATGAATATAGAGGGTTACCGTCAGCATCTCCTGCTTGTTGGTGTTTGTACTCCTACTCCAGAAGACTTTTGTTCTTGCCAAATGGAAGGGCAAATCTGTCAGTAATGTAGATTCTGCTTTAGAGGGCAGCTGCAACACCCAGAAAAGAGAGCCATCTTGTTGGCTTGGAATTCAGTTGGTCTTTAACTCTTCCATTGTAACACAGTTGGTCAGAGCTCCGGAAGGCTGTGGAAGGAAGATCCACTGATCTACAAACATACATATTTGTATATATATATATATGTATTCTGTATATACATACTTGTAGATATATTTTTCCAGTAACACATCTCCTCAGTGTAGAGACCCTATATAGTGTTGATAAACTTATACCCCAAGGCATAATTTCCATCTTCAGTCACAGAAAAAAACACTGTTCTGTTATATATGTTCATACACAAGGGAAAAAGCAGAGTGGATTAAAAATTCTTTGCTACATCCATAAGAAAGGATGAGCTCTGTAAATTCTGTCTGCTGTTTAATTGTGTCTCTCTAAATCACTAGACTGTATGTGATTTTGCACTTGCTGTATATAATTTCTGAATGACCAAGGCTGGCAGATCACCTTTCATTTTTATATGTGCTAACTATTTTATGCATGCATATGTGCAGATCAGTCAAACCATAAAGTAATTGGAACAAAGATGCTAATATTTTAATTATATTGTAAAAGGCTAATTTTATAGTCATGTAAAACTGCTGGATTTCTCAAACAGCCATACAGCATTGCACAATCCCTAGCAATTAGTTTCATCAGGCAATAAATCTTTCATCAGCAAAATGGTACACAGTAAATTATACCAGGAATGCAGTGTTGGAGGACAGTGGGATGACATATACAGTGTGAATAAAAAGAAACACATGTATTTCTGGTACAAATCCAAAGCTCATAAAAATCAAGGCATTTACTCCAGTCTGTCTGACAACCATCCCATGCAAAATAGATTACAGTGGATCTTATAGTCAATCTTTTAACCTGAACAGTGTCTATAAACATCCTGTATTTTTATTGCTATGAATTTTAACAGCAAATATGACTAAGAATACTTGTGCTTTTTTCTTGCTTTTGTTCGTGGTCCCAGTGCATGTGAACCACAAAGTACTGCAGGCAGATTGCCTGAATGTACTCAAAAAACCCCTCCCTCTTTCCTCACCCCATTGCTTCTCACTATCAACAAATAGGTCTCAAACAGATCCAGACAGCCGCCCAAGAAGAAAACTTTTGACATCTTAGCGCACATCACATGGAAAGGCAATGCAATTGTATCAGCAGAAAAACACCTGTCTGTCAAAAAAAGCCATTTACACTGGCATAAGGTCTGATAAAACTTCTATAACAACAAATTAGAATTCTTACAGCTTAGATAAAACTCTTTTCAATTCCTGTTCTTCTCAAACTGTCAGGTTTTGGGCTGAGATTTTTTCTTGCAAGGCTGTCTGAAAATTATCTTACACAGTTATGCAACTGCTTTACTCTGATAGGTCTCCTGATGAAAAAATTACACGGAAAAGGGAATTCCACACCTAGCAAAAGAAAAAACTTACCCATATTCGAGAGTTATGAGGGACAACTTTGAGTTCAGAGCTGTGGGGAAACACAAAAGGTGGAAAAGCTTTAGGTGTGAGAAAAAAGCAGGATTCAGGAATAAAGCAGAAGAGTTTAGAGATCAGCTTTGGCTGCGAAAACTTGAAGAAGATACAATTAATTGCAAGCAAGCGCATTAAAACAATGGTTAGAGTTTCTAGGTTTGGCAGAGATAGGTTTTGAAGTTGCAAAAATATGCTTAGCAAGATAGATAAGTTTAAGCTTAATAATGAAATATTGTGCATTGTTATACAAAGGCATAACAAGCCAGCATTGTGTTCAGCAGATGTACGTGCACTGTTGGGGATTGGTTAAGACAGTTGTCAGTAACTTTTAGAAGCATGCTAATTGGCTGTGTAACCAGGAGGACTTTGGATGTCTAGGACAGCATGAGCTTTGTGCCATCTCTGTCTCCACTCGGTATGTGAGACTGAAAACGGAATAAATAATAAAAGGCTCCTGGAGTGCTTGTCCAATCTTCCCATCCTTTTTGTCAATGAAGATGCTGGCAAGAGCCATCAGGAACAAATCATACAATCATACAAAGGTTTCATTTGCTTTTCCTATGTTAAAAATCTTAGAAACTTTGGTTGCATAGTCAGCACACCTCATTTTTTGTACTCATTGTTTTTAAAGAATAAGACCACCTTGTGCTCCCTCCTAGTCCCAACACTTCTCTTTCTAAAAGCTGCAGAAAAAAGATAGGTTTAAGATGAAAGGGAAGAAAGCCTAGTTGTCAAGAGGCTAAGGTTGTCTTGGTGTCTCTTACTCATTATTTATCTGTCACTGAGATAATAAACAAGAAATAGAGGAATGAAACTGCCCAATCTGACTCACCCATTTTTATGTTTATAAAGAACAGTATGAGGAAGCGCAAGCAGAATGAACTGTATGTTCTGCTACACAGCAGGGGATATACTTAAGGAGGTTGCTATCATAGTGGGACAGAAAATGATTCAATAATTCAAAACTACAACAGGCAATAATATGGCCTATTTTTCAAATTTCTTCTTAAGGCACAAACCAATCACTATCTGAAATGGGCTGGAAGAAACTTTATTTGAGGTAATTATCTTTCCTTATGAGCTCTTACTTTTTTTCTGTGAAGGAGCTCCACCACTATGGATTAGAGAAGGCCAGCCTAAATTGCTATTCATGTCACCTGTGGCTTACATGACCTCATTATGCATATATTCAGTACGGATATTTTTGTGAAACAAACAAAATACTGTAGGTTTTTCGTGCTTGGATTTTGTATCATAAATTTAGGATTGGCCAGCTTAAAAGTGTGACAACTGTGAAATTGACATCAAAGTATTCAGGAAAATGAAATGCAAACAATTTGAAAGGCATAAGGTTTTTAGCTACCTTTTAAGAACTCTGTTTTGCTTGCTTTTGACATCTTACTTACCATCACATATTTAATGACCAATGCCTAGTACACTTCCATGAAAGATTCTTTGTAAAAAGTCAGTGTCTATGCTGTGTCAATTACAGAAAAAAACTGCAATGCAGAAAAATGTGGGGAAAATACTGACAGCTGTGGAATTTTTGACTGTCAGTCACAAGCTAAATAAATATACCCCTATGCCATTAAATATTAATAACCACAAAACTAAGTTACAGGAAGATTATGAATCAAGTTATATCAAAATCATGATGAATACAAATATGTATAGTTTAGCTTACCTCAGGGGAATGAGATTGATTTGTTCTTCTTGAGAATCTGTCTCCATGTATAGGAACCTAAGGACATCAGAAAATGGTTGTGAATATAAGTCTAAACCCTGCCTGACTCCTCAGTTAGTTCCTTTGATGTAAATTATATTACATATTTATGGAATCTCTTGTTATTTGTGGGTGCTTCCTGTCTGTCCTAGGTCATCCACATGACAGACTATTCTCAAGGAAGATGCAGAATATTTTTAACTTTAGAATTTCCTACTTTTTGTTTCAAAAATCACTGTATCATAATAAGAAGCAGATTAAAAAATAGCCCAAACATTTAGATATCAACAGTTTGACTTAAACAAGGGATCACTAAGCAAATCAAAATCTAGAAAGCAAAATACAGCAAGAAATTGGGAGTATTAGTCTGAATAATTGGTGATGCTTATAATGTTTTGTTGCAGAAGCTCTTGCTGGCTAAGGGCAAAGCTGATTTGACTGAATGTTTTCCTGTAGATTGCCTTGTGCTATCTTGACAAACAGAAGAAAAAAATTGCAAAAAGAAAAAAAAAAAAAGTTCAAAAATAAAGTCCTATACTTTTAAATTATTTAAATATTTGTTCTACCTCTGTAGCAAGAGTACCTGTCCCAACATGGCTGATACCAGGTGGCCCCAACTGTGACAGGTACACAATTACCTCTCCTCCTCCCCCTTCCTACCCCCCCACGGTGGAGGAACGAGAAGTGCAAATCCTCTTGGTCAGCAGACTGGACCTCCTGCCAGTGAGGGGCCTTGACCCAGAGAACTTTCTGGACCATGATGGTGTACGATAACGAACCCCAAACTGACCAGGTTATAAATGGGGCCTCTGACAGAAACCACGTGCAGTTTTCCTTGGAACAGCAGTTCTGTCATGGGAAACCTCTCCCGGGGGCTGGGATGCACTCAAGAAGACTTCCAAGGACTGAGTGCCTTCATCCCATTGCCAGGTGAGTGTTTCTAATGGGCTTCTGTGAGTGATCCTTCAACCTTCCCGGTGAAGTGAATCCACCTGCTGTGTGCCTCTGAAGGAGAGCCTTCCCATGCATGTATGAGTGCAGGTGCACTTTGGGTTATTGTTCTTGTCCTTGCAGGAACAATTTCCCTGACTGGTAACACTGAACCTGTAACTGTTATGGAGTGTCATCATACTTACCCTTCAGTTTGTTAGTTTTAGCCATTGGTTTTTGGTTTCAAATTCAAGGTTTTTTGAGTGTTTTGTCTCTGTGAAGTTCTTTTTGTGGACGTCCATGACAATACCCCTTATATAATGGGAGAAATTTATTTTAAGGGATCCTACAGTTGAGTGTTACATACCTGGAAATAATGCTTTGAACTTCTTTAGAATCTATAAGCCAAACTACCACAACAAATTAAACAATGACTACATGGAAGGGACAAGATTGATTATCTGTCCCCTGTCTCATAAGGTCATGAAGTTATCATAGGGATAGAGCACGTCTCCTGTGAGGCAAGGCTGAGAGAACTGGGATAGTTCAGCCTGAAGAAGAGCTGACAGCCAGTACCTGAAGGGGGCCTATGAGAGAGCTGGGGAGGATCTTTTTACAAGCCTGTAGTGATAGGACAAGGGGGAAGGTCTTCAAACTCAAAGACAGTAGTTGAGCTCGTGACTGGAGATTCAGTAGTTTGTCATGGGCAAGATAAGGTGCATTTCCATAGTCAGTTCTTTCCTTATATAATCAGCTAAGTTCTGAACTCTCTGTGTAGGAGAGATCACTGCTTAAAGCTCCAGAAACACTGCTGCTGGAGTAGGAGATTATAGTTGTTCTGTTTATTAGTACTCTCAGGAATTTCTGAAGTGTACTTACATCTCAAGTACAAATGGAACAGCTACCTCAGGCTACAAGGAGTTCAAAATGATGCTTAGAGGCAGTGTCAAAAACACCTTGGAGAGACTAATTCATAGAATGATTGGGGAGTGAAAAGCATAACTTGGAAATGCAAGAGAAGAAAATGCTGCCAGATGTAACCATCCAGGAAAGAGGAGCATGCTCTTTGGTTTTTTTATGCATGCTTCACAACCCAACTACCCAACACTCTTGGACTAAGAGGTGGTTGCAGTGACTTTGGGTGTAGAATAACCTTCCAGCCCAAGATGCTCCAGAAGACCTTGGAACTGACCTTTTCATCATAAAAGCTTTACTGATATAATACCTAATGGATGGCACATTTAAGTTTTCTTAAAAGACTATAATTCAAATCATAGAGATCAGATTATTACCTATTAGGACCTATTAACCATTTGCCAATGACTAGTGGTGCATTTATGAATTACAAATACAAGCAACAGAATTTCACAGAGGAGCAGCAGATTTCTGATTTGATCATTGTCAGTAGTTTACTCCAGGTTTTGACACATTCAGGCAATACTGAAAGAAGAGTAAGAAATCTATGTCTGGGTGAACCTGCAAGCCAGATGAAGTTAATCTTCTGCTAAGATCCTGGAAGGTAATGGAAGAATAATAATCTCAGAACACCTAAACTTGTCAGATTTTGCCACTAATTTAAAGGCAAAACTCAGGATTTCTAGAGGGACCTGCAGTTTTTCCACTGATGTCTGATGGACTTAGATACTCTAATGGAAAGACAGCAAAACAGGTTTTGGATATTGACCCAGGATCTAGAAGTCCAAGGATTTCCCACTTAGTCATGGATATGTCAGATGGGGTGGGTTGGGTCCAGTAAAAATACAGAACTTCTCAAGACAGAAAATGTTATACTAATGTATCCCTTTAAAAGGATAGGGAAGGAATACGTAACGTGGAATAGAACAGAACCCCAAACTTCATGCCTTTGCAGTCTACCACACCACTATTGAAATGAAGGAGGTTTGGGAGGGTGACTGTTACAGTGGGGATTCTGTAACATGATGTATCAAACCAGGAGGCCCGTAGAAAGAAGTATATATGGACAGATTCTTGGTAGATGTTTCAGAGATGTTTATTTCTCCAGCCGCATGGCCGGGCTCTGCTGAGGAACTGTTACAGTCATGGGACCCGAGGTCCTTTGCCCGCACAGGGGAACACAGAACAACCCATGGGGAACGAGGCTGACCAGGGGCAGGGAAACCCCGTGTCTCCCCTCAGGGCCCCTCTCCCAAGGCTACATGGCGGGGGGATGGACCCCGACATCTCACCCATTTTATTTTAATAAAAGGAGAATGAAAACAACTGGATAAACATAACAAGAACAGTTTCAAAACAAAACAAGCCACCCTCCTGAGCCTTTAAATGTCCAAACAGATTCTCTGTAACATCTTAAGGCTGGCAGAAGGGAGACAGGACTCTCTGAGCATGCTTTGTGGGGACACTGAGGCAGGAGAGGGTTTAATTTCTTCCCTCCCCCTTTTTATCCCCCCCTCGGCATCGGAGAGGAGTTGTAGGGAAAGGGAATTGTATAGGGAAGCCATGGGGTGAAAAACGGATTAGGAATAAACTGGGGATAGGGTAAACTTAGGAAAGGGTTCATATTGGGTATAGGGTAAAAGGGGAAAGTAGGCTGTGGGTAGGGAAGTTGCTGGGATGGATATTGTTTATAATTTTGTGCATAACAGCTGCCTTTGACTGGAATATCCCCAGGCCCAGTAACATTTGCTGCTTGTAAACCCTTCTTTCCTTGCACTATATCAAATGGTAACTAGTCATCTGCATCTTTTATAATGGACCAGCAGTACTAATAAACACACCAGACAGGCTGTTTTAAAGGGACATATGTTAGATGCTACATCTTATCAGTATGTGGGACTGCTCAGTCAGAAGGGACAGCTGATAAATATAATATGTCAGAGACTTTAATAATATAAATACAATGGACTTGCTACTGAAGGTGTCATTACCGTGTAACATTGAGAAACACTGCCGATTCTCAGATATTTCCTTTTTTGTTTCGATTTTTTGTTGTTGTTGTCCTGAAGATGCCAGTGAGAAGTAGATTATGCCATTAATGCAAACTTACCTTTTTAAAAAGGTCATCCTTCCATTTGAAGTCAATCTCCAGGTTGATTTCTTTGGAACAGTGGTCCAACAGCAGTCGTCCCAGTCATTTCACTGATATTCCAATTGGCATTCTTATTTGCATTCTATTGACTATTTAATAAAACCCACTTAAAACAAATAATAAATGAAGCTTAATGAAAGTTCCAGCTGTCAGATTTCCTGTGCAATTCTGAATCTTCACCAAGTATGCAACAGTTCTCCATTTTATTTTTTTAAACAAATTTTATAAACCCCCTTCTTTTCAAAATGTGCATGTATATAGCATACTACCTTATACACATTAAAATAAACCTCCTGCTTTGATGAATTAATATTTTCAATCTCATTGTAAGCAATTGCATTGCAAACATATAAACTCAGAATACTAAAGCATCTGGTAGTATTATCTGTACCTGTCTTACAATTACACAAAATGAACAGATGGACCTTATTACTGAACTTCTTCAATGTTCTGCATTTCAGTTTCCAGTGGAATTTTTGTTCAGGATTTTTTCTGTTGTACTCCACAATTCTTGGGAGAAGTACTGATAGGTTTTTGCTACCTATATTTCCTTCCATCTGAAAGGAATGTGTTGACATAAAGAATCTGGAAGAGAAAAAAACCCTGCTTCCTCTCAAAAAAGTGTCTGATCTGCTCAATTCTTTATCTGTTGAAGTCGTCTTCAGCTGATTGGCACCAGTGGTCCATCTTTCAGAGTGAATGTATTTTATTCTTTCATATTTGTGAATCCAAACCCAGAATACTTGAAGATACAAAGCAAATTTATTTCTCAGACAGAGCAAAAGAAAATTTCAAAAAGGTACTCATTTGTTTAACACCTCTTTGCCTTAGAGAGGTTTAGCTTTTAGAAGTTAACCTGACTTCAGTAATTAAGTCAAATTAACAATCTTGGTTAATAGAGCTAATTATGAACATAAGCCACACTCATGTACATCTTTCCTCATATTCTATCCAATTTCTAAGAACCTATGATTGCAGACAAAATTAAACTAACTTACTAAAAATGTCCAATATTAAAAATAAAATTAGTAAGTGGGAACATATTCCATGTACTCTATGCTGCACATATAAACTAAAAAAAAAATAAAAAAAATAAAAAATAATAATAAAAAAATCTATATAATATACTCTGAACAGGAGACACAGTGGATAATAATTTTTTGAAGACCTCCAGAACTTAAATGTCTGAGATTTGGAAAGTAAAAAATGAAATATCACAAAATCAGGCAGACATGAATATTTACAAATACTAGCTTTTTATTGGAGTAACATCTGTAATGAGTGCTCTGAACTGTAAAGAAACAGAAAAAAGAAACGCTGCTTTGTATTATACCTAAAAATCTTCAGTGTTCCTTAACATTCTCGAAAGAGTTTGGATCTTTAACTGAAGAAATTTTCTAACTCCTAAAACTCAAAACATTTTACGCCAACTTGAAGTTTTTGTCACAGAACTACCACAAGCTCCTTTGCAAAGTTTGTGAAATGCTGGCTTTCACTTTTATTACTAGTGTAGACTTCCCACTTTAAACCAGAAATCAAACCGAGTTCTGCAGTCTTGCCCAGTCAGCGACTCAGTAACACTCTGAATTATGCTGCACTCTCTTTTTCCTTCTTCCTTTCTCCTACGCACCTATTTAATGGTGTATTCCAGCCTCTAGGAGACTTGTATCCATGCAGATTTTATCTCCATCACTGCAGTGGGGAGGAAGGTAATTATCCACCAAATGAATATTTTATTATTTTCTAGACAAATAAGCACAATTCTAAGACAGATAAATGTGTAAATTGGCATTTAAGTAGTACTGCAATGTTTATACCTCAGTCAAAAATTGCCACTCAACATCTTTTATTGCTATAAGTAACAATAAGAAAAAAAAAAGTTTTGAAACCTTGGCTTCTCTTTTGATGTGTATACATACCTCAAGGAAGTGCATATCTTCTCAAATGGATTAAAAGAACCCCAAACAACAAAACTTACTGTCCTCTCTGTTGAAGTGTACCCAATAAACTTGCAAATATGCTACCTTTTGAAAATCTGTTCTGATATTAATTTCATTCTATACCTTCTTTCTATCCCCGTGATATTGAGAGTCAAGCTCAGAATCTCTAATTGCATCTCAGAGAAAGAGGAGGGCTGCTGATGGTGCACAAGGCATTTAATACCAAGAATTCTGTGTTCAAAGATTTCACCTGATAATACGTCATAACTACACTGAGGTTGTACAACTCTTGCCAATATATTTCTGACAGGTGCTTTGCTTGTCAAAACCCACATGAACAATTATTACGCCCTAGTTACAGTCAAATTTCAGTGTAGATATTCTTTTTCCTTTGTAGTATTTCTCTTTGTCCTGTGAAATGTTTTAAAGTTCTCATCTGCTTGCCTTTGTAAACTTTATGTCTATTTATAGATTAACAGAATTTAAATACGAGGTAATCAGATATGGTAATAGATGTAAAAATGAAATATTTGGTTTAAAGATAATGATCTCTCAGCATATATGATAGGTAGATGCAATTATAAAATGGGAGAATATGAGAATTATCAGTAGCAATCTATATTCTTCAGGCAGCCAGATGTACAACTAGTTATCAGCAAGGAATAATTCTATTATTACATTCCAAGTTAGAAAATGCCTTGCTAGTTTTTTAATAGGGTTTCCAAAGCTGACTGAGCACCCTTATTCCATTGATTTCTCTTTTTTTCAAAGTGCTAGGAAAAGATTTCTTTGTCACCTGTACTAGATTTGGCTGGGATAGACTTACATTTCTTCATAGCAGTGAATATGGGGCTATGTTTTGGATTTGTGATCTAAAAAGTATTTATAAGACACTGATTTTTAGCCATTGCTGAGCACTACTTACACACCATCATTTTCTGCTTCTCACAACAACTCACCATCAAGGAGACTGGAGGTAGACAAGAATTTGGGAACTTCTTGTGCACTGGAACAGGTGATCTTAACTGACCAAAGGGTTATTCTGTACTATATGATGGTGTCCTGGTTTCATCTGGGATAATTTTCTTTTTAGTAGCTGGTACAGTGCTTTGGTTCAGATTCAGAATAATGTTGATAACACACTGATGTTTTGGTTGCTTTGATGCTTGATGTTTAAGTAGTGCTTACTCTGAATCAAGGACTTTTTAGTGTCTCATGTGCATAAGAAGCTGTGAAGGAACAGAGACAGAGTCCTCTCTTCCTGGAGCTGGCAGTATACCTGCCTGCTGAAGGGAAGTAGTGAATTAATGCCTTATTTCCCTTTGGTTGCACATGTGCCTTTTGCTTTCCCTGTTAAACTGTCTTTATCTCATCCCACGAGTTTCCTCACTTTTACCCTTGCAATTCTTTCCCCCATCCTATGGGGTTGGAGTGCGTGAGTTGCTGTGTTAAACTGCTTAGTTGCCAGATACAGTTAAACCATGACATCAAATTTTCTATAATTTTTTGGGCATTCAAACAACTAGAAACTATATGCTCCTGTGCATTTTGCATCACCTGTGGTTTTTCTCCAGAATCAGAAGCATCACACAGAAATATAAATTTGAATAAGGACATCTAGTCATTCATATTTATTTAACCATTTTGGTTTACAATTGATTTTTCCCTGGTTATCTGGGTGTGCTGCACTTCATCCTAGAGTACTTAGTGAAAGAGTATGTCAGATATCAGAATATAACCAAATATGTCCCAGTGGTATCATATAGCACACATAGTCCAGGAAATACAGAATGCTGAGACAGCAAAAGCATGAAAGAGAGTTCGCTAAAGGATCTGCTACCCTGCAAAACATCCTGAGAAGACAGCATCAGCTCCTTGGAGCAATTTTATAAATGCTGACACAGCAGTTGAAATTGTGTGTGTTACTCTAATCTCTTTTTTCCTTAAGAGAAATGCCATGATGTAAGTCTCTCTTATATGACTAACAAAAACATTCTTGATAAGAATAAGGCTATATCCTCATTTTTGCTGTACTCAATTCATGTCACATTTGAAGATTTATGATCCTCATAAAAACCATTACCATCTTTCATCTTTTCAACTCTTTAACCTGCACTGCTCCTGTCACTTCTAATGCCAATACAAAATGGCTCATGCAGAATCAGCATGATGAACCTTGCTACTCAATATCTTTTAAAAGAAGGGGCTGCTCATGAAAACCACAGAAATCCAGCAATAGTAGCACCCAAACTGGGAGCCAAGGTGGATGACAGCAGGCACTTAGGCAATCCAAACAGAACATGCGCCCGTACAAAACACTTCTTTTGATTTGTGAATGACAGCACACTGCTAGGAAAACAGAAACATGGCAAACACACGGCAAGAAGTATTTGAATAAAGAGGTCCAACACAGAGATTCTGTTGTATTACTACTTAAACTGGCCATTTATACAACAACATGCCCATGTTACTTTTTCTAGTGAACTATTAAAACCAAAGAAATAAATTGTTGGGTTATTCCCTAAACACTGTTATTCAAGAGATAGCTTGAGGCTTACTCTTTTGCTGAATTCTCTTTAATTGTTTTTGCCAGTTGATCTTCGCTTAAGAGACTTTAAGATGATCTCTATTACATAATCTTTATTACAGTTGTACTTACACAAATGATTGAAGGTTTGAGAGTGCCATAAAATACTCTTAGGGAAGAAAAAGCATAGCTAAGAGTACAGCCTGGATAGACCTAGTGAAGAAAAAGTAGTAAAAAGCATTTAGAAAGTTAGCATCAATCAAAAAGCTTGTGAACAGAAACCAACTTTTTAGAGATATATGAGAAAATTTAGACAGATATTGTTATTTGTACCAATGATAAAAATACACTTTTGCTGTGGAAATATTTTAGTACCTATTGCACATCAGCAGTATCAAAGTTAGATCAGCTCTGAATAAAACCTACACCTTAAACAAGTTTTCTCCCTATAGGCATTTAAAATTGTTTGAAGTGAAGGCATTTAAAGCACCATCTGATATTCCCACACAAATTCTAAAGTAGTATAGGTATTCAAATTATTTTCCACATAAAAGTTCAAGGGAAAGATAAATTGAAGGATAAAAACCCAGAAAAATTATTTTTAGATTTGTAGTAATTGTGATATATAAACACAATCAGAAGACAAGTGAACTAGGAATATGTTTGTTTGCACTCTAAGTACATATTTACATATATAAAAAGGCCCAAACATAATTTGCTTTAAAATTAAGGTGCAAGGAGAAGACTATTTGAGAAATCATTCTATTACAACAAAAGGATTTTTAAAATCAAAATATAAAGATCTCCTCCTCTCAAAACACCACATAAAATCTGGCTGAAGAAATTAATTTCCTGTTTAGATGACAACAAATGCTTCACAAACCTCACGAATTTCAACAAGGTCAAGTTCAAGATTCTGGACCTGGGTGAGGGTAATCGCAGATATGAGTACAGATTGAGAGAACTCACTGAAAGAGGCCTGAGTAGAAGGACTTTTGGGTTCTGGTGGAAAAAAAAATTGACATGAGCCAGCAATGTGCATTCCCAGCCCAGAAAGCCAAACATGTCCTGGGCTGCATCCAAAGCATCATGGCCAGCAAGACAAGGGAGGGAATTCCGCACCTCTACTCTGCTCTGGTGAGACCCCACCTGCAGTGCTGCATCCAGCTCTGAGGTCCTAAGCAGAAGAAGGACATCAAGTTTTGGAGCAAGTCCAGAGGAGGAACACCAAGATGATCAGAGGGCTGGAGCACCTCTTCTACAAGGAAAGGCTGAGAGAATTGGGACTGTTCAGCCTGAAGAAGAGATGGAACTTTCCAGTACCTGAGGGGGGCCTACAAGGGAGCTGGGGAGGAGCTCTTTACAAGAAAGTAGTGATAGGACAAGGGGGAAGGGCTTAATACTGAAAGAGAGTAGGTGTAGTTAGATATTAGTAACAAATTCTTTACTGTGAGGGTGGTGAAGAAGTGGAACAGGTTGCCTAGAGAAGCTGTGGATGCCTCATATCTGGAAGTGTTCAAGGCCAGGTCAGAACAAGCTTGCAGCAATTTGATCTAGTGTAAGGTCTCCCTGCCCACAGTAGGGGATTGGAATTAGTTGATCTTTGAGGTCCCTTCTAAACCAAACCATTCTATAAGCCCAGCCTAGCTGAAGCTAGAACTGATGAGAATAGTCTAAGAATGAAGAAACGAGGAGGCATCTGGATCTGCAGTAATTCAAAGGGATGTTTTCTGACAATTTCATATTCTTGCAACATACAGTACATTTGATCTGAATAACCAAACTAGATTTTCTACCTTCTCTATTAGTTCCCATTTTGCCTATTTTAAACAGCATGAAAAATCTTTTATCTTGCAGATAGTTCTGCAATTATGGGGAATTTTGTGGGAGTGTAAGTGTTGGTTTAGTCCGGGCATCCCCTTAAGTTCTGTATGTTTGGTTTATCCCAGTTGGCGCCCTCCCTGTTTTATGTTAATTTCCCTATGTATCGGCTTTGTCTCCTCCCAGGGCCCTGTCTGTCACTCTGGCGCCCCTCCCAGGCTTCTAGAAAGTTCTAGCCAGGAGGCCAAGTGATTGGTCCTGGGATTGGAGCCCCTCCCTTACTTTGTTACTATTGACTCTTGTTAATGTCTGTTACCCTGTTAGCCTTACCCTTCCCTTCCCTAGTTGGTCCGTTTGTAACCCCTCCCTTGACCGCCACCCCCCCATAAAATCCCCTGCACATGCTGGCTCTGTGCCTTAGAGCTGGGCTCCCCTGGATGGTGAGGACCTCCGCCTGGAGGTACAATAAAACCTTCTGGATTTAACCCTGCTCTAAGCCTGCCTCCTTTCCTCCGCCGCCTGCTTCTGTCCCTGTGGTCCCCCGGCAGGATCCACGAGCCAGACCTCCGGTCACTCCTATACCGGAGGCTGGTCCCCACAGCCTGCTGTGTCCAGAGCTGACCGGGCGTGGCTGGACCTACTTGTAGTGGACACAGAGGCAGAATTTTATAGAGAGACTAATACTTTTTTAGCTCACTTTACTCACAAACACTTTGTTATCCAAATTATATCAACGCAAGACAATTCTAAACTAAGATCTGACACATCACTCGATCAATTGGTTAAAACTATATTGAACTTTTAAAAGCAGCTATTCCTCAAGTAAATATTAAGATTGATAGTTATATTAATATTCCTTTAAAATGTAATCGTTAAACATGAAAGCCAGCCTTTTTTATCTACTACATATGCAATTTATACTCCAAAAAGAAATTAGTCAAACCATTAAAAGGTACATAGGAAAAGCCATCTGCACAAATAAGGATTTTTTCATTTAGGTGATCACAAAAATGACAGCTCCTGAAGTGTCTTTGTACACATCAGGAATTATCACAGACATGTTCAATCATGCTCTGCAATTCTGAACAATATACTTGTTTTTATATGAACCAGTAAGATCTATGGCTTGTGTTGAGTACTCATTTTAAAAGGTACTAAAGCAGAGCCAATCATTGTACATAAGATGAAGCGATAGTTTAGGAAGAAAATGTGATGAAATGGTAACAAAAGAGGGCCTTTGCTAACCACAAGGTGATAAGAAAAATACTTCAACAACAAGTAAGATATCAATTTGTCAAAACTAAATTATAAGAGCTGTTGAACTGGAACCTCATACATGGCTAATAGTAAATGTGACAGGGAAAATAGTGTCTTCTATTAAATTTTTAGAGATATGTCAGAAATTTCATTGCTTATTCAACATGATTGGATGAGTGCAGATAAACAAAATAAATTGCAGAATTTTCTAAGGTTTCCTTTGATTGTTTGCCCATCTCTGCTTCAGTTTGTTACACCTACTCAGCACAATCTTAGTAAACTTTTGACCAATGGGACTATGTCACCCAGCCTTGACAAAGCATAAAGACCCCAAATGAGAATGAAATTCCCACAGGCTGTTTAGAGGCAGAGCTAACACCTCCAGTGGGAAATGCAAGAATGCAGCTATCACACATTGCTTGTCAACAGACATTGGCCATAAGGACATGCTGATCTACTACAGCAAAGCCATTCTTGTCCTTTGTCTCATGGTAGATGTTACAAATTTGAGGAACACCTGGGATTCAATGAAGAGAAATGAGGGAAGAAACCCTAGAGGATATAGAGCATGTACATATCCATAGGAAATGGGATATTATTAGTTGAACAGTTTTTAAACGATATTCTGTCTGTTGGCATATGAATAAACTAAAACTGACCTTGAGAAAGAACACTTTGGGGAAGAAAGAATGCTTTTGGGGGAGCAAAAGACATGGCATCAAAGTGTAAAACACATGAGAGATTCGTATATCCTGAAGAAACACAATCTATCGGGTACAAAAATTTCTTGTTTACTGCTTCCAACAATGGAGGAAAAAGAACACACACTAAGGGGGAAAAATTGGTGAAATGTCAGGAATCCTTTTATATTGTCATTTCGCTTGCATTAGTCTCTCACTGTAATTATTCACTTTAATCTTGTGCAAAAAGAAGTTCAGTTTGAAAATGATGCCTTAGACAAAAAGGCAGTTTAAAAAAAACGAGGGGGAAATAACATGCACACTATTAAAAAACCAAATTCAGAGTAGAGGAAAAAAATTAATTTACACAGGAAAATGTTACACAGTAATCTACTTGAATAACTGCTTTTAAATCAAACTGACAATGGAAAAGTTACCATCCTAAGTACTATAAGAATGAACGAGAGATCACTAGCAATGCTGAAGTGAAATACAAGGCCTTTAAAATAAAAAATACTGAAATTTTTAAACATTTCCTACCAAATTATTCCTTTCAGTTAAGCAAGAGAAGAATCAATTTGGGAGAAGGTAATTTTGTCACACAAGTCAAAATTCATTCCTGAGTGGAACTTGCCAAAAAATTATCAGCTGAGATAATTGGTAGGTATTTACCAGCTTTCTACTGTCAGTTCTACTGGTGTCAAGTCTGTTAGTAATTTAAATATTTCCTAACACAGGAACCAATGCACTAATTCTAAATACACAAACAACTCTTACAGTTTTATCACAGCAGACTGGTAGTCTTAATAACATTAGATTACATTCAATTGTCTGAACAGTCATGCATTTCAATGTTATATACAGAAATAACTGAAAGAATATTTTTCTGCCTTGAAAATCCATTCATGTTACTAATACATGCAGATGATCCTTTGAAGGAATCTCATTTCATCTCATTTCCCTATTCAGTTTGAAAGATTATTTCTTTTTTATATAGAAGTTTGGGGTCTTTTACAGTAGGTAGAAGAATCTACCATTATCAACTGGATTGTTGCTACTAAGAAGATCCTTAACTCTGCTGGTGGCTAATTCCCACTAGGCAGAGAAGCAAAAAGAGGCTTAGCCTCATTCCAGACCATATTGCCAAGCACTGCCTTTCAAATGCTACCAGAGTCCTTGAGACATGGAAGTGTAACTCTGTCTTCAGACCCCTGCTTAAAACTTCCTGCTCCCACACAGAGGTTTAGCTACTTGTGTATCCAGGAACCAAGACCCAGCTCTGATGTAAAACCGCCTGACCCTAGTTCAGGTTTCATTAAAATTTTAAATAGTGAGAAAAAACTGCCAAAATGTGTGGGACAAATAAATTAAAACTCCAGACAAAGGAGAAATTGACTGAGATGGGATCCTTAGTAGCTAAAAGATTCAAGAGGAAAAGTCAAACCAGGGTATGGTATAAAATAATTTAAATACGTGGGAAGGTAGTTGGGAAACATCTGGCCGAGTCATCAGCATCAGGCCCAGTGGCAGACAACACTCAGAAATGGTGAGGACTCTGAAGACAGCCCTTCCAATCCAGAAAAATGTATGCAATAAAAGCCTCTCTAGAAAACCTATTGCTGATGGTGAACATAGAAATGCTTAACCCAACATCTCATTAAGCAGGGCCAGGAGCAACTGTGGGCAAAACCAACCCTCCATAAAAGAAGCTGCTGGGGGAGTGCTGGTGAGCAGAGCATGGCACAGCAGTTTGCATGGGAGATTGCTGTACCCCTGACAGCTGGATCAGGAAACAATAGCATCCAGCCAGCAGAAAGTTATGTCCTGCTAAGCTGTGCTCGCACAAGTGATGCAGATGCCCAGACAGACCTCGTTAGGAACACTGGCACTGTGGTACTAGCTGTGGGGTGGGTCTTGCTCTTATCCGATTACCTCAGAGTAGCCATGAGCACCCTGTGGGAGTAATGCCCAGGTAGAGGAACCCTTTGATTAGAGCTCCAGAAAGAGGTGAGTAATTTGAGGGGTTCAAGAGACGGACTACTGGAATCATACTCTACCTTCCTTGGGACAAGGCCAGCAGGGAGACAGGATGTATGATGTGGAGGATTCCCTATTCTCTCTCCCCCTAGCTAGACATGGTGGCTTAAGGAATAGGAGGGAACAGCAATGAGTTCCTGCCTGGTGCAGAAGACACATCTCTTCTGTGGCTACCCCACCTTCCCAAGTACCATTGCATAGTAAGTATGAGGCTCCGCAAGTGGAAGTGAATGATGATGAAGATGATAGTCCACTTAGGTTGGAGGAGTTGCCAAGGTTACATATATCCTGTTTCAAAATCACTTCCATAAGGAAAAAAAGACAAGTCATTGTCATAGGAGACTTTCCAGAGGGACACAGAAGGCCCAAAGACCTGACTGGACCCACTTCTCAGAGAAGTCTGCTACCTCCCAGGGACATGGGTTAAAGAACTGATGAGAAAATTTTCTACCATGGCACAGCCCCTGCATTATTATCCATTATTGTTTTTTCATACAGGAAGTGATGAGTTGCCAAAATAAGTCCAAGGGCAACCAAGAAAGGTTTCATTGCCTAGGGATGATGGGTTAAGGAATCAGGAACACAGTGTTCTCCTCTGTCCTTCCAGTTGCAGGTAAAGATGAGGGAAGAAACAGGAAGAGCCAGCATATCAATACCTTGCTGGTGTCACCGGCAGAATTTTGGGTTTTTAATGACAGCTCAGTCTATATAACACCAGGCCTATGGGCAACAGACATGGTTCACCCTTTTTAAAGAGGGAAAAGGATCTTCACCCAAGGGTTAGCAGAGATCACTGAAAGAGCTTTAAACTAGCTTTGAAGGGTAAAAGGGATAAAACCATGTTGACAAGAGAAAAGATATGCTCTTAGTCATATAGTTTAGTTCTAGGTAGTCCTGCAAGGAGCAGGGAGTTGGACTTGATCCTTATGAGTCCCTCCCAGCTTGAGATACTCTATGATTCTGTCTGAAGATGTGTGAACACAGTGGCCTAAAAGAGGGGTGGCAGCACTGCCTGCGTGAATCAGCACTCAGTCCAACCTATTACATCAATGGGAGAAATGCTGAGGTGTCCAATATATTTATAATCAAGTTTGAATAATGAGCAAAGTTATTGAAAAAACCAGTTTCCATTGTTGTAGGAGAGTGACAAGATAAATCAAACCAGGGTAAATATCAGCATGGGAACATTGGAACTATGCACAAAGAGGCAAAGAGAGAAATTGCCAAGAAATTATTTGTGTTGTCTCCATCCCTCTCAACTCTCTCTTCCCAGTCAACACACACACCCTTGCTCAATTCTCAATTCCGCTCTCTTAAAAAATCAACACTGAAGAGTATTAACAGTACCAAAATTTCTGATTTGGGCAGATCAAAACAGCATATGTAAATAGATATGTAGGAAATATTGGTCCTAGTATGATACATGCTAGTTTCCAGAAACAATAATTATAAAGAAACTCAATATGCAGGTAAAGTAAGTCATTCAGTGCTTATGTTTGTCAGCATATGCCATGACAAGAACCACAATAAAACTCTGCTAATAGCCAAGTGTCTGTGTTAAGCAGTAAGGCAGAAGATGCCATGAGTCTTATTCTCTAAAACATATAAATAAAAATCACTATATGTAGGACTCCATAGATATGTTAAAAAAGTCCTTAAATACTTAAGGGTTTTCTATTATTTTCCTAGATTAATGAGTTAGTCATCACAAGGCATTATCCATTGTTCAGCTAGTTTCGCACACTTATCAAGTCTTCCAAACAAACATTCCCAAGAATTCCTATTCAATAATTTGAATTTTTGATGCAGGCTCTGTAGCTGAAACCTGCTCTCCAGCTCACAGAGCTCCCAGTTCTCTGAGCATCACATTGCAAAGAAAATGTTCTATCCAAATTTTATGCTAATTTCATGATACGTGAAAGAGCAGGTCTCAAAGAAATCCAAGCAACTTTCAAGGAAGAGTCTCATGATGAGATGTTGAATGTAATGCATGCTATGGAGCTAAGAATTGATAGTCTAGTACATGTTTTAAGAGACCAATAACAGAAATTATTAGTCTATGTACAACACAACCAGTTCAAGAAAGCCTAAATCATACAATTTTTTTTTTTTTTTTTCTACAGAAAACAACTGAATCTCTACCCCTGTGTTTTGGTGTTTTTCCCACACTTCAGGGCTGCTCTGCCTCCTAAAGTGGGGTGTTTCAGTCCCAAGCAACAAGAGTGGAGGCAGTTGTGAAAAGTCATCACCTTCCTCAGATCTCTCCCAGGAGAGATACTGTGTTCACTATCTGTGAAAGGAATTTCCTCCTCCTCAGCCCTAAATAAGCCTGTGTAGGTTTATTTTCATACCTTTCCTCAGAAACCCTTTGCAGTCTTCTCCAGGTACCCTGGGCAGCATGGCTAGCGCTTGCTGGTCACCTCCAGTCTCTGGGAAAACCCAGACTGAGTTGGTCATGCAGCAATGACCACCACTGTCACACCATCAGCACAATTGGTATTGCACAGCCCCACTCACCCCAAAGACATGAGTCACCCCCAAACAGCCAGGGCAGCCAATGCAACCCTTACAGAGCCTGGGTCCCACAAGGCCCAGACCCTTCCTGCCAGGGTACTGGGAATTAGAGGCATTATTCTAGTGATGGCAAAAAATATAACATTGGCTCTGCTCTCTGTGCAGATCCCACACTTCCATTTTGTTCTTCAGAAACACTACAGATTTCCTGCAATCTCAGTGGCGTCATAAGCTCGTCTATGTCAGACGAGCTCTGTCTGCAGCCATTTCCTGCATGGCATCACAGCCAGCACCTTTTTTAAACTGTGCTTTAAAGCTTATTTCTTATTAAATCTTTTCACCAAAACAAAATTCCTGGACTTATCACATTTACAGAAGCCTTGTGGAAGGAAATAGGAAATTAAGTTTTCTCCTTTCAGGCAGAAAGAGCAGAAGTCAATTTGTAGGAGAGTAGCTACATTAGGCTCAAGATATCCTGAAATATGTCAAGAGCACTTTTCCTCTGTAATTTTTAGCATTTTCAATAACTTCAAGACCTATTTAAGAAGTATTTTTTTTTTTTTTACAGTTAAAGGTCCTAACACAAATGGATTTATATGGTGTAACTAGTGTATTTCAAGTGTTTTAAGACACTATTTTAGTACTAGAGGGCATTGAAAAAAAACCAAGTGTCACTAAGTATAGTTTTTGACAAGTTTAGGGACTCAAAGCTGCTTTTTGGTGCCAGTATCAGGTGAAAAATATATTGCTGGGAGTTTAAACCAATGTTCTCTGACCTTACAGTAAATGCAATACCTTTTTATCTCTGGGTAGCTTGTTGAAAATTCATCTATGACTTCAATACCTATAACAAGCTCTCTGAACAGCCATCACCACAAACCAACTTTGAAACTAGTTTGCAACAAATCTCAAATTACAATTTAATAGATACCCCAACAAATAAATGAACAAACAGCCCACAGTAAGCTACATGGAAACTCGTAGTACTAGAGAGGTGATAAGTGAAGAAGTTTAGATGTTTCAAAGATGCTTTTTTTACAAACATATTTGTAATGAGTTTTACAAAAAGAGTCTAGAAGCCTACAGTAAACGTTTTGCAAAACAGGACCCATAACACTGAATCTTTAATAAAAGATACTTGACAGACACTGACCACAATTTTTTAATTACTCTTCAGTGTAGTCCATGGCAAGGTGCTGGCGCTGGGGCAGTGCCGGGGCTGCCCGGGCCGGGCCCAGGCGGTGCCAGCGGCTGCAGCGGCCCCAGCGCAGGGCACGGCTGAGCCCCTCAGCCACGGGCGGGCGGGCGAGAGCCCCGGGGAAAGCCTGGCCAAGGGAGGGCAAAACGCTGCCCGGCAGCCAGGGCTGAGCGGGGGAACCGTGCGGGAAACAGCCCTGCGAGCCTGAGGGGACAGCGGGAGCGGGGACGGAGGCGGCAGAGACCCGGCAGGGATGGCCCTGCGGCCCCTGCAGGGACCCTGTCAGAGCAGGGGTTTCCCTGCAGCTCGTGGGAAGGCCCCAGGCTGGAGAAGGGAAAATGTGAGGAGAAAGAAACAGCAGAGAGGAGCTGCTATGAACTGACCACGGCCTCCAATTCCCCACCCCCCTCTGCTGCTCACTGGAGGGGAAGGAGGTAGAGGAGCCAGAAATGTAGGAGTGAAGTTGAGCTTGGGAAGATGGGAGTACAGTGGGCTAAGGTGGAGTTTTTTTTGTCTTTGTTTCACACAATCCAGCTCTATTTTAGTGGGCAATACATAAAATTATTTTTCCCCAAAGTGAGTCTGTTTTATCAGTGATGGTAAATGGTGGGTTTCCTGTCTTTATCTTGGCATACGACCTTTTCAGTCCTCTGTCTGGTCTAGGAGGGGGACTGAGAGAGCTGTTGGGTGGGATCTTGCAGACACCCAAGGTCAACCCATCACATCAACAAAGCTGGCTACAAGGCAGCAATGTTTTTGCACACTAAACAATGCATTGCAGTCCATTCTCATACTCTGGGCTCCCACAGAAGTTATATAAAGCTAAGTAATATGAACTCTTGCTTTTTTCCCTCCCTGATCTCATGAAAAGGTTTAGGATTTCTAATAATTCAGAGCTCACGTATAACATATCTAATTCAGGTGCTGTATAAGGCAGTGTCTTAAGGTCTGTAAAAGACTGGAAACTTTCAAGTGTTCTCAGCATTAGCAAGCAATTTCCAGGAGATTATTTCTAGGGAATTTAACAACCATAAGAGAAACTACTTTGATTTTAATGGATCATTTATTCAAGTAAAAACAGACAGCAACAATACAACCTGAAGAAAGAGTAGGGTAAGTGGTGTCCAAGTAAAGGGAATGAAAATCCTTTATCATCTGTGACACTATAAGGCTTAGAAAACCATCAGAGAAGCAGTTTTTCTTCCTTCTTGAAATAAAAAATTTGTCTTGGTTTGAAAGACAGGTGTCTGCTAAGGAAAGCAGAAGCCTCCCTTGGAATGGCAGATGCAACCCCCCTTCCCTCCGAGTTATTATAATTTTGAAATCAAGGGCTTTTAGGCAAAGATGTGGGAAATAGGGATAACAGTTCTTTACTATTATATATCTATATGTGTATAACCAGTCAAACAAACACCAATAACTCTGGCAGTAACAGCAAACAATCCCAAACCCAGTCCCAGCCTTCTCGGCTGTCAGGCCCTTTCCCCTCGGGTGCAGTTCCGCTCGCAGCCGGCAGGGGCGCTGGCGGCTCCCGGTGAGCAGGGCAGGTGCGATGGTTCCCCCGCGGCTGCAGGGGGCGCTCCGGAGCGAGCTCGGGGAGCACGCGGCACTGGTGCCCTGGGATCCCGGGGAAGGATGGAACAAAGGCTTCACAAACTCCTGGGCAGCTGATCTCGGTGTCCGGCTGGACCCTCGGGAACGGTGGGCTGGAACAGCAGGCTGGAACAGCAGGGATGAGCACAAATCCCGGATGGCAGACGAGGTGTATCCAAACGGAGAACCCCCCAGAGGTCGGGGCAGACAGGACGAGCAGGGCTACAACGTAGCGAAGGCTTGAAGCAGTGGCGGGGCAGGGCAGCCACGGCCCGGCCTCCAGCGGGGCAGGGAAGGCGGGCTTGGGATCCTGGGGTCTTTCTCCAACAGAAGGAAAAAACAGCCAACAAAAAACAGCTTCCGTCTCTGGCATTCAGGGACCGAACTGACCACACACCCAGGTGAAACAAGAGTGGCCAGGTGCACCCACCCTCAATGGATAGCTCTTTGTTTTCCTTAAGGATCCAGCAATTTGTCCTCCTAGCAACAGTATGGGGGGAAAATTCCTTTAACAGAAAAAAAAACCTAGGAGAACTCCTCTAAAACCCCAACAAAATTAGAAGTAAAGCTGTGCAGCAGCACATGAATATCTAAAGATAGAACAGGGGAAGAAGAGTGCAGGGTGCAAATTACCCTATATGATGCGTATACATCTATACATAGAATAGTTGAACCATATCTGTGAAAGATAACTTACCTATTTGCCTATTAATAAAAACCTGGAGAGCCTGGAAACATCCTAGTCTTTTAATTAGTTTGGAATTTTTTAAAGATTTTTTTGTCCTTACTCAACACTGAACTTTATAAGATGCACCTTTCCAAAGGAATTTAAAAATTTTCCATCAGTGAATTGAGTTACTTGGTTAATATGATCTGTAGTTTGACTTGAGTTTTAATCACATCTTGTCAATATTCAGAGTTCTATAAAACTTTTTGACTACCTTTTTCTGTAGACAATCCAGTAATCACAATTTTACTCACTGGCTAAAAAATAATTTTATGCTATTTATTAAGTTAGTTGCATTTTTAAGAAGAAAAGTAGGGAAATACATGTGTCTGTCCACTCACTTATAGCCCTTTCCACTTTATGTGCCTTGTGATTTCTACCTTTAAAAGATTCCATGTGCCACACCACAGTAAGAAAAAAAAAGTCAATTATATAACTCAGATTAACAGCCATTCGTTTAAGAAAACAAGACACTGAACATGATGGAGGAAATGGATACATTTTTTTCTTAAAAACAAAAGAAACCAAAACAAACAACATGTCCCCCCCCCAAAAAAAAACCCAAAACCAAACAAACAATACCCCTCCCCCCACAAACTGCAACAAAAAATAGCTATAGACTGGAGTGTTGGACAATTTACAATGTCAGTAGGAAACAAAGTCTATTATAATTTTCTACATGTACTACTTTGCAAAATACAATTGCCTTATTACTGATACCAAAGGGAAGATTTCAAAAAAGAACATGAATCAGCTATATTGTCAGTTGAAATGCTGGAAAAGAAACATCAGAAAGATCATTGCTAGTGACTTGGGAAACAAATGATAATTTTAGAGTATTTATAAACACTTGGAATGTAAATGAAAAGAGGTTTTGAAGACTGCTGATGGGAATTCATCAAAATAAATTCCTTAGTTATATAATCCATATCTATTCCTCCTGATTTGAAAACACTGCAAGGAAGGGACTTAAGACTACATCTTCAAAAGAAGAAGAAAGTGGTGAAGGCAGCAAGTATGGAACTCTGTCAGGCCCTTTCAAGTTTTAGGATCTCACATGCATGGGAGATAATTTAGCAAAGAACACATAGCTTATTGCTCATAAAAAAATATGTCACAAACAGAAACGAATCCAAAAATTCCAAGTCTATGAACAGTCTCTAATTTTGTAATGGGCTATGTCTAATTTTGTTACGGGCATAAAGAAATGTAGTGATTAAAAATGCATGTTTGAGCTGCTGAGACATACTTCAGCAGGGATATTTGGACTAATCTCTAGAGGAAGAAAGCTGGTATTTGCTTGTGATCTTGAACAACTCAAGTCATCATTTTCCCATTTTAATTAATCAGTTGCATGTATTTGATTTTCTATCTTGAAAATTATGTTAGGATTAATTGCTACAAACCACTAGAAGTATTTACATTAAGATTCAATAGAAAACTTTGAAAGATGATATTAGATATCAAAATACTTAGAGAATCAAATTTTAATCTCTTTGAGTCTCTGAAAAATACAAGTTATATCTGCATGTTTGCTACTGCAAAATGCAAGCATATTATAATTAAAGAAACATGCTAGTCAGAAACTAAGGTGTACATTAAGTTTTTAATGTAATTAGGACTAGACAGGCTATTCCTATTTTACTTCATCTTACCGCTGTAAATGAAGTCTTCTTAACAACTCTAATCTTAAGCTTCTCCTAGCACTTCTTCTCCCTTCTAGAAAGTAAAGATCAAAGAAAGGACTTTTTTTCACCTCTATGAATGTTTAAATTTTTTCCAGAAAAATAATTTTTTTAAAAAAATCTGTGACAAGGTAAACAAATGTATTTATTTATTTATTTATTTATTTTCCTCTCAATAATTACACTTGAATAAGTCACATCCTTGTCATCTCTAATTTTTCCCTTTGAGAAGAAAAACACAAAGATATGAATCACAGTGGATATTTCTTAAATATTGTTTGACTCTGCACTTGAGAACCAATGACTTGCTGTCTTCTGACATCTGCTGAGACCTAGTGTTGTGAAAGTCTCTGCTGATCTGCCTCCTCCCTTAAGCCCTTCAGACTTGTCCAGTGCTAAAGGAAAAACAGAATCTTCATCTCCCCAGCAACAGGGAAGCCCTGCAACACACACAGCTTACTGTTTATTCACTGACTGCCATCTGTATCCCTGGGGATGCACCAAACAATCTTTGTGCAGAGTATTCAAATGCAGGATGCTAGCAGATATTTAGCTCACATTCATCGTGCTATGCTGAAGCAATGAGAATCAGGCTCCTAATTTAAACAGCTCCACCAAGACATCTAGCTCAGAATAGTGCAGACTTTTTTTTTTCCTCCACACACACTATGTAATTTACTCCTGACATTAAATAATCATTTAGAGGACAGATTTGTCTTCACTTTGCAGCTACACTACAAACCCAAAGTAAAGGCCTGTGTCAGTTACTGACACTGAACACTCCTAAAGGATACAGTTATTTTGATATCTGATTTAGGCACTGAATTTACTTCAGTACTGTCACACAGTGTAAAAACCCTAAAAGAAAGTGATAAACAGTCCCAAATTTTACAATGGAAAAAGGTATAAAAGTCAGAGAGTTTGATTAATAAATTCAGGGCAAAATGAGATCCAGTCAGAAGCTGCCTGCAACCTTGGAAGACCAGTTTGCCCACTTGTCATGTGCTTTAATATGGAGATCTTAAAGGTACAGGAACAGGCCAACCCCATGGCTGAACTTCCAGCTTTGTCTGGGACTCAGAGGGGAAAAAGCGTGTATCACCCCTGGAAGAAGGGGCAGGCAAGTCAGTCAGACTATGATATTGTGAGGTTATGTGGGGAGGAAAGTAGAAGGGCCAAAGCCCAGCTAGAATTTAATCTAGCCACTGCAGTAAAAGATAACAGGAAATTTTTATACAAATACATCAGCAACAGGGTGAAGGAAAATCTCCATCCTTTACTCTATGTCAGAGGAACTATGGTGGCAAAGGGTAAGGAAAAGGCTGAGGAAGTTAATGCCTTCTTTGTCTCAATCTTTAATAGCCAGACCAGTTGTCCTTAAGGTACCCAGTCTCCTGAGCTGGGAGCAGCATGAAACTCCCATCATCCAGGAGGGAATGGCCAACAACCTGCTAAGCAACTTAAACCCACACAAGTGGATGGATTCACCTGAGAGTACTCTGGAGACTGGCAGAATCCCAGTTCTCAGGAGGTTAGCAGATGTGATGTCCATCTACAAGGGCCAGAAGGACAATCTGGGGTACTACAGACCTGCAGTCTGATCTCAGTGCTAGGGAAGGTCATGGAGCAGATCATCTTGAGTGCCGTCATGCAATATGTACAGGACAATCCAGTGTTCCCTGATTGTCCTGTACATATTGCATGATGGCAATATGCAATGATGGGATGATGGCAATGATGCCCAGCCAGCATGGGTTTGTGAAAAGCAGGTCCTGCTTGACCAAACTGATCCTTTTCTATGACAAGGTGACCTGCCTAATGGATGAAGGAAGGGCTGTGGCTGTTGTCTACCTGGTCTTTAGTAAAGCTTTTGACCCTGTTTTGCACAGCATTCTTCTGGAGAAACTGACTTCCCATGGTGTGGATGGGTGTACTCTTGGCTGGGTAAAAATATGACTGGATGGCTGAGCCCAGAGGGTGGTGGCGAATGGAATTATATCCAGATGGCAGCTGGTGGGGTTCCCCAAGGCTCAATACTGGGGCCAGTTCTGTTTAACATCTTCTTTGATGGTCTGGATGGAAGAGATTAAGTGCAGCCTCAGTCAGTTTGTAGAGGATACCGAGTTAGGTGGGAGTGTTGATCTGTTGGAGGGTAGGAAGGCTCTGTAGAGAGATCCCCACAGGATGGATTGATGGCTCAAGTCATGTTGTCTAAGGTTGAACAAAGTGCCAGATCCTGCATTTGGGTTGCAAAAATCCCATGCAGCACTACAAGCTTGGAAAAGAGTGGCTGCCTGGAGGAAAAGGTACTGGCTGACAGCCAGCTGAACATGATCCAGTGTGTGTCCAGGGGGCTGAGAAGGTCAATGGCATCCTGGCCTGTATCAGCAATAATGTGGCCAGCAGCACTGCAGCAGCGGTCCCCCTGTACTTGGCACTGGTGAGGCTGCAACTCACGTCCTGTGTTTTGGGCCCCTGACTCCAAGAAGCACATTGAGGGGCTGGAGCACGTCCAGAGAAGGGCAATGGAGCTGGGTAAGGATCTGGAGTACAAATCCTATGAGGAGCAGTTGGGGGAACTGGGGTTGTTTAGCCTGGAGAAAAGGAGGCTCAGGGGAGACCTTATAACTCTCTGCCTGAAAAAGCAGTTGTAGCCAGGTGAGGTGTAAATCTCTTCTCCCAGGCAACAAGTGATAGAAAAAGAGAAAATTACCTCAAGTTGCACCAGAGAAGGTTTAGATTGGATACTAGGAAAAACATCTTCATTAAAAGGGTTGTCAAGCAGCAACCTTAAGAAAGGATACTGAGGACATCTAACAGCTGTTGTAAAGTTTAGCTATAGCAAGTACTGAATCCTCCTGGGAGTCTCTCTGCAAAGAATTGCTTTCTGTTTTCAGAAATCTTTCAGCTGAAGACAGTCAGCATCTCACCAGTATGACAACATTTTCTGTTAATAAATATTTATTATCCTTGACCTAGACTTCCACCTAAACTGCATCTTGCTCTTTTGATGCCATCTTTAATAAGTGAGTTCTGATAATGGATGTCTCAGATGGAAGCTGTATAATGACAAAGGAGAGCAAAAGTGAATGAGAGCATTCAGTTGCCAGTAACAGAGATAAAACTCATTTAAAGGCTCATATAAAGAACGTTTGCTTTGCTTTAGATTTTAGTAAAATCTAAATGCACCATAATCCGCTTCTGAAAGCCCCCCAAACAACTAAGCATTTTTTCATCTGAAAGACAGAATTTCTATTCACTCAGATTATCTCTTTTTCTTTGAAATTCTGTTCCCTTTACTAAGGTCATTAATTACAACAGGTGGAAGATACAAATCCATGCATTCAGCACTGGAGTGAGAGTTCTCATACTCTGCATTAGCAAATGCATGCTTCCATCTGACATGAAGTATGACCTTGAGTACAGGAATTGCATCCTGACACAATTCATTTACCCAGAGCTTTGATGCCCATGTAGGCACACCTTGATTTGAGTGCTCACCCTTCATAGTGATCTGTGCTGGGAGAACTCAGCAGCCTGGAAAATAACAGACCTTCTGACTATACTGAAGTTGTCCAGGAAAAACCCAAGAAACTAGAGGTCACCTTTGGAAAATGTGGCCTTAGACTTAAAGCTTCTCAATTTCAAAAAAACATGAAAAAGTATAAGTAACTATCCCTATAAAAAGTTTGGAACTCTGTATCCCAGTAAATGTGACTCAAGTCTCTCCAGACCGAGCCAAGACTATATAATGCTGTCTGTTGAATGCTGGTCCTGCTTCCCTGGTCAGCCAGAAAAAGAGGTGAATTGCCCTAACAGACCAAAATAGGCCTCCAGGCTGAGAAGAAAGAAAGTGATGATGCTGAAACCATGCTTTTACTGGCAGAGGAAAGGAAGAAAGCCCCACTATGAACATCACGTGTTCTGGCAAGGACTTGTGGTACTTCTCCGTGCTTCTCCTCAAGGTATTATAAATGACCAGCATGAAAAGAACAGAGGAGCACTGGCAGGTTGAAAATAACAGCAACAAAGGAAAAAACAAATAAAACCCTCCTGTATTATCACAGAGTCTTTTCTGTATTAAATAGATAATTTGGATTATTAGACTGGTAAAAAACCAACTGACTAACTTATTGGGTCTACATTGGCTCTACCCTTTTGGGTAGATGGTTTTGAGTGATATGGTCCTTAACAATGAAAACTGCTGGGTGAGCATTGTTGTGACCAGTATACTTCCACAAAGGTCAAGACATGCAGAACAGGGGATGAAGCAGTTTTATAATATTGGCTTAATTAAGATTGATATTGTAGCTGTGCATTAGAACTCATCCTCATGTAAATAAATACTCCTCCAAATACTCCAAAGCACCCTTATATCTGCTTCCTTACCAAGGTGATACCCCCCAAAACATTATTAACCTCCTTTCATGCAGCCTCCATTGCTTTATTTATCCCACATTGCCATCTTTGAATGAGGATTTCTCATCACAGCCATCCTGTTCAAATAAATGTTTAGTTTTCAATGCTAAAAAAGTTGAATTATCAATGTTAAAAACTCAGGGGACCTGCAGCTATATCTTACCTAAGAAATATGTTTAGAGATCTTCAGTGAAGCCACTGTATTAAAATGCTCCTGTGCAGCTTACTAAGCTTGAAAACAGCAATTCTTTTTGTATTTAGAATAAGTCGTGATTGTAAATAATGATAAAAGCATAGTCAAGCAAGCAAAACCTCCTTTAACTGATTGCTTAATTAATTTATACATAATACCTCTTGGGCAAATACTGCTAAGAAAATGTCCAAAATGCTAGTTTTCCATGTCAGAACTAATTTAAAACAGCATATTGTTCAGTTAATATATTGCTGTTCTGTTTTTTAGAAGGGTATCACATCTATGCCTCCCAAAAAGTGTTACAGTATCTCATGAAAGTTTAAAAAATAAAAACTATTCTTTCTAGTCTTCTCTCAACCTACAAATGATTGAATTAGAGCATATTTTTCAACCTTTTCATTCACAGGCAATTAAGTTATTTTTTTCACATCAACTGTTTCTTGCAGCCCCACTGCAACCCTCCCCCCTCCCCTTAATCCCCCCTAAATTGTAGATTCCATTTCAGAAAAGGGAGCATAGGAGATTTGGGTGGGTAGCAAAATATATCTAAGATAGAAAATGCCTTGTGATGAGGAAAGCACAGTAGAAGGAAAGCTATGAGTCTGTTCTGGTGAATTTTAGATAACCTGAGGGACAAAGTTCTCAGCACAGGCTCATCAAAACTTTTTACTTTTGTATTATTGTTTTCTGAAGTGTGAATTGGAAGCAAAGATGAGAAAAAGTGAAAATTTGTGTATTGTGGCTGTGATGCAAAAAGTACTTTTGTTTGTCTGTTTGTTTTAATCCATGACTTATACAATTTGACCTGCCAGACATAATGGTAAATTCTTTTGTTCAGCAGAAATTTAATCTCTAACGATAACCATGAAGCAGAGTACATCTATCAAAACAGGCCAGTGGAATCACTGTAGACATATCTAGAATAATAAGATTAAATTAGAGTGAAATAATTTCATTAAACTAAATTTCAGGAGAAAATTTTTCTAGTTCAGTAACATTTGTGTTATATTCCAAGGGAAACAAGTCGTATTCACACAGCTTAATTTCAAAATTACAAACTGCTACAAAATTTTAATACATATTTGATTTTCAGTAGGTAAAACAGTGCAAAGGCTCAGAATAATGAACTTTCCAGTTGTTATAAATTTATTAAAAATTAGATAGGGACTATGAAAAATAAAGGAAAATGTATTTTTTAATATTTTATTGATAAAATATTATTAAATGTCATATCTGATATTTGGAGCATTCAAAAGATCTCAAATGTTCCATCTTTATGAAAGGAGGACTGTTGCCTAAAATCACTTGGACAGAGACATGAAGAACTGCAAAAACACTCCCATTCAATAATTCAATTGTCTTTGTTTTCATTTTAATTGTTCAAAAGTTAAGTTACATACAGATTTGGTGTTTTTTCTTGTGTGTGTGTTCTTAGAAACAATACAGGAACAGCCGAAATACCTTCTACAAAATAAAAGGTAGCAAATACGTATTCAGTTAGAGCTGAATCTTTTGATCACATACTGAGGTGCCTTAATAACAGGGGTTTATCAGTCAAAATATTTGGACAAGGAGAGAGAGAGAATGGCATTGCAAAATAAAGCTGAATAAATTGGTTAAATTAAGAAAATAATTAAAGACATTAAAACAAACTTATATCTGAAATTCCACCTTTATTCCAGATATGGATTCAAACTGAATTAAGTGACTTCTTGAATCTGGGAATCACAGCCCTAATCTCTTCTTATAAATAGTTCTTTGGTGTGTATCATCTGACTGATTAGTCCCTTTCTTTCAGAACAGAAAGTTCCAGGGCTAGGAATTGATTCATCCAGTTTCTATGGTTTTGAAAGCCTGAGGATCAAATATCATGGGGGTTTTGTATGATTTAGCTGTCTACCCAACAACTATCCATCTCTCAAGCTATAAAATGGAGTACAAGAGGCACAAAATCAAAAAGAAAGGGCATGAAAATATCTCACTGTGTGGCACCTTACTTCCTTTCCCAATGCTGTGTTTTATCTGATAGCACTGCCTGAACTATCAGGCATAACTTTCACATAAAACATGCTAATAGTCCACAATCTAGGGAGAAAACATGATCCTTCCAAACCCTCTGCCATCTAAGAGAGCTATCTACTGAAAATAATGCAGTGTAGAATTAATAGGAAGGGGTTCATGTGGCTTGTGCCCCAAGGAGCAAGTTTCTTAAGAAGACTACCAAAAATTTCTTATTAAATGTAAGAAGAGTATCTTCCTCATTAGCTTTCCACTCAATAATAAAGTTGCTTCTGGTATTGATTTTGAAATTACTTGGAGAGCTAACATAGTGCTAGAAGAACATCTATATTTCCTGCAATGAGGCATTGTAGTAATGATAATTACTCCTTATATGTCAGGGAACTTCAAAAAAATCTTCTTCAATAACAGGACAAAACTCCAATGTATCCTTCTCAAAGACATCTCAATGGCTTTAATAATTTATTTTTCAGTTTACACTATGAAATACTTCTCACATATCTAGAACAGGAACAATAATAATGAAAAAGAATTTCTGCAGCTGGAAATAAAAGCTCATGACTTAAAAATGTGAGGAAAGTCTGACTTTTTTCAGAAGAGTGTTTTTGATTTTCTCTCAACTTTGTGCAACATCAAGAACCTCTGAAGTTATGTTCTTATGGGATAAGAGGTAAGGAAGATGAAGTAATTTATTTCTTTCATCTCCACATCAATTAATGACTTTATTTCTTAAAATATCAGATGTTAAAACAAAAAAAAAGCATTTTCCTGAAGATTCTGATACTATGATAGCATCACAGGGTAAAGTGAGTCATAACGTGCAAAGCCTCTACATGTCTTAATGTGGTAATGACAAAATTGAAACTCTGAATAATGTAGAATATCGTTTTCCTATAAAGAATTAAGATGGTAGTGATCAAAGTGTTATTACACTCTAACCTTTGAATCCAAATTCAAATTAATTTACCATCAGAAGTCTGTCAAGGTCTTCCTGCATTTCTTGTAAGTCACAGAGCAGAGAAGCTTTGTCTCAGTCACAAATTATTTTTTTTTCTGGAAGAGCTGCATTTTGTTTTCACATTTTTCCAGCAAGTACATTATAATACTTGGTACTTCATGTTCAGGTTTCATCTGTATATTGGCTCACAGGTGATCCTGACAGGTTCTCACATATTTTTTCTTGTGAGAAAAGTATTTTAAACGCCTTGGTTCTTGCTTCTGTCTTTGAATTGTAACTCGATTTTCCTGAAAACATCTAGTGTTACACAGTGTTGTACTTAATGCTGCAAATAATCCTACAAAAAAAAATACATCCCTCAAAAAAATTGACATCCAGAAAAGGTCATTGGACTGTTACAGGAAAAAACAGTGCATACCCAAACTCTGAAAAATTGTCCTCAATTTGAAAGAGAGGTCTTCTTTGCACAGATATTTTAGGTTCATTCTTGTCACTCTCATATCACAGCCTTAAATCCTTAACAAGTTACTCTTGATGCAGAACAGTAAAGCAGGCTTTCTATTCCCATATCTAAGCCAAGGGAACCTAGAGTTTCTGTAGCTGTTTTCCAAATACTTGTTTGTATTGGCTAACAAGAGCACAAATTCTTCAACTGTTTTCAGGAGGTAAACAAATAAGATCAGGTAAAGAGTAAACCTAATTAGTAGACAGAGGAAGGTAATGGCATCCTTCAAGTATGCATGCTGCTTCTCTAACTGAAGGACAGATTCCACCAAGAAAAACAATTAAACATCTGAAGTGGAACACAAAAGAGCATTAAAAACACACAAATACGAGAAACTTATCCCCAAGCACCCTCTAACTCTGTAAAACCGAAGGCTGTGATCATACAAGTCTCTGCTGGTAAAATCCCAGACATAAAATCCTGCTTCAGAGCATGGCTAGAAACAGATTTTTCAGGACTTAAAACATATTTATTTTTGATAGAATTTCAAAATCCTCCACAAACCTGTAAAAGTTAAGAATAATTAAGCACATGACTATAATTTAAAAAAAAAAAAGTTTCAGACAATGACAAAGTTTATTAAAAATACTTTTCTTCTGCGTTTTCTGCATTTGCTTATGGTGATGCCTTCTCTGCAGACTGGACTCTTGTACAGGGAGCCTTTGTGCCCCACTAATGGGCTAACACGACATACAGCCTAGGAGTGAATCTACACCTACAGATCCAGCAGTCATTTGTAAGGCCTAGAGTGAATGGCCTAATAGTTCAACCTTACTATTAGATACTGGTATCCAGAATCTGATATCCTTGCCCTTTTATTTTCACTGGGTCAAAACAATGCAATTTCTCCTCTCAAACTCCACTACATGCTTATGTAACCTGGTTTCTACTGTGATTCCTATTTTCAAGATTTAAAGGTCAGAAGTGTTAAAGTCTCTGGACTTCTATTAATAAAAATATTTCATTCCCAATCTCCTAAAATGCAGCAGATGACCTACTAGAGGATGGTGAAACAGACAAGGAGCCAAAACAGTTATGACAGACAGGCTCTCTTATGAAATAGGGCAACATGGTTATTATAGTGAATTCTGTATATACATACACATCCAATACCATCCAGTTCATACCAGCAATTATGTGACGTGTCAAGCTAGGAGTTTCCAAAAGCTACTCTTTTGTTCAACTCCTCTTCAGAGTTTATTCTACCAGCAGTTAAGAAAGATCCTGATAACACCCTTCCAGGAAGTCAGCTCATCTCAAGGATGAGACTCAAGGTTATGATCTATATCAAAAACATCACAATTAAGTCTATAGCTGCTTTTACTATTTCAAAAAGACATTTTTCCTGTAAAATGTCAGGCTTCTGTAAAAAGATCCCATCCCAGGTAGGGGCAAAGAATGATGTAGCTCCACCACAGATAGGGTCCTGAGAATTATGAGAAATCATAGGGTTACACTGAAATCTTTGGGAGTGCTCTAACCTTGCTCCAAGAGAACACTGTTGTCCCTTCCTATGGATAAATACTTTTAGTATTTAACTGCATTAGAGTTAAATGGAAGAATGTTTATTTACAGACAATTTGCAGCACTCATAGACTATATTATTTCCTACTTCCAACTCTCATTCAAGCATTCAGCACAAGCCCCTCTTCAGCTGCAGGTGCCTCTTGGCAATGAGTACTTCACGTCTCAATAGCAAGTTATAACAAAAGTGCCAGCAATCTTCATATTGCTATTTTCCTTCTTACTTGATTCAGAAATCGTTTGTTGTAGAACTAACAGCTGACCTGCCTCCAGTTCATGTGTACTGAATCCAGACCTGGCAGTAAGCTTCAAACACTATGTGCAGAGCCAGCCCCAAATTTCTTCCAAAATAATTATGCTTTTAATAACATTAGATAATGTCAAAGTTCTGATTAACATGGGAACAGAGGGAAGAAAAAATGTTTAATATTGCCTCCTCTTATTGTTGAACATCTGTTCAGATGCTGTTCTAAAATTTTAAGGTAGTGATGCCTGATATGAGACCTCATACAGTACAAATTAGCAAACAAACTTGGGAAATCAAGCATTTGGCCATAGCCACATGCAAATACTTGACCTGTAATTGCAATTATGACATTTTTATGGATATAATTGTATACATACACATATCACTGAAAATCATTCACATTACCTTAGACTAAAATAATATCAGATTTTAAAAATTAGGTTCACTGACGTCTGGTCATTAAAGGAGATGTTCTAACAGAAACTCAGCAGAGTCAAGTGATTTAAAAGATTTCTGCTGTGTGGGGCTTATAGTAAAATAAAATCCCCTTAAAGAATGAAAAGGTATTATGCCATTAGTGATGATGCATCTCAAATGAGATTTAAGTGCAAGTCTTTCAGATCCTTTTGTTGCTAAAACCCCCATGTCATCACTTTCAGGAGTTATAAAGCTCTGGTTCCCTGCACAAACTCCTTCTATTCCATTAATTTACATTTGTATAATTTTTCCTCTGCTTTTCAGTTACATGTAACACTCATTGCTTTTCTTAAAAGCCTGTATAATGTTGCAGGCAGCAATTGCTCCACTGCATTGTCAGAGACAGCTGTCCTACAGAGGTAAATGAAACAGTATTTGCCTGTAACAGCATTAGAATCATTTGGGAGGCAAAGTACTAAAATGCATTGCTATCCTCCTCTCATAATTTATGAGAGACATATTTTCACATTTATACTACTTCAAATCATATTCCCTACTCATTTACCATTGTAAACCCAACTTGCATATTTAAAAGGGAAAAATGTGCAGAGCACAATACAGTATTCACTAAATGCAACATAGAAATTAAAAATTACCATTTCTCATTAATTTTCAGACTTTGCTGTGCTAGAAAACAATAAACAAGTGCATCTGGAAATACCGTATTTCTCCATGTTTAGTAAAAATATCTGTACTACTTTTCTGACCTATTTAAATTTAATATTTTCTACTCAGTCTTACTTCATCGTGAAGGAAGAACTAATTTAGAAGAAGGGAAAGGAGCAATGATTATTTCCAACAGTCCCGTTGGAGGCAACGAAATGTTTACAGGATCACCTGAGTAGATGGATGATCTTGTGGCTGAGGTAAACTAGTGGCACAAGCTAGCTGAGGAGAATACCTGAGTGACAGTCCTCCACTTGCCCTGGAGTCAGATATTGGCATTAGCATTGCCTGGAATTTCTGTCTGATATGAATGTCACTTCATAAACTTCTGGGAATTGACAGGAAAATTAGTCCAGATGGAGGTTCTAATCCTTCATTTTTAATGTGGGAAATGTTAAATTATCTGAGAAAAGTGAAGACAATTTACATACAATGAATGAGACTTAGCTGCGTTGCTCTCTGACTTAACTGATCTTTGTAACACTTGGGCAATAAATTACCCTGTGGAGGTGAGCCTTTCTTCCTAAACTGTAAATACTTGTGGAATGACTAGCATTGTCTTGGGTTTGGCCTTTCTGTGTCTGCAGGGTATACAGCTACAATTCATTCCTTCAGATTTATTAAGAGAAATTTCTGTTGCTAAAATCAGAAGGATCACATAGCAGCAATATTTTCCCACAGACTCCAAAGGGAGCTTCTAGTGATCAGCTCAGATGTGGACAACTAACATTCCATCTGAAAATTCCCACCAAGGGACTTAATATTCTGTAATTTATTTAAGCATTGCCTTCTCTCATCTACTTCCAGTTTCTGATTGTCAGAGAACTGGATCCATTAAAAAAGGAGTGCTTAACTTTGATATGTTTGTGTTTGGCTTGTGCATCATCCTCTCAATTGCATTCCCAGAGAAACAGCAACTGTTCTTAACGCTTTCCAAAAATGTGCATATATATACTCTCAATGGAGCTATGTGTCTTGGCTTCACAAATACCTCAAGAAACAGATAATATTTTTGATAGGTAATGACCATTACTCTGAATGCAGAATTCATACAGTTTCTAGTCTTAATAATGAATGGATTTGGGGTAGCTAACATACCTTCTCCATTGCTGTGTTCTCACAGACTATGGAGAAAAATACAGGGGTCTGGCCTGAATATCTTTTCATCCCCTTTTCCCAGCAAAATTCCAATACATGTATAACCAATTATACTGCAACTGTTGCAGGTAGCTCTTTGTAGCTAAAATTCTGTATTAAGCCATCAGATATTTTACAGAACAATCTCCTTAAAATAAAAATCACATTTGTTTCATTTTTAGCTATAAACGACCAAGAATACTGGTGGTTCACCTGTGGCTGTAGGGTTTTGTACCTAAATGTGAGATCATCAGCCCTTCTGGGTCATTTTCTTGGTTATAGCAAAGAGGTAAACAGCAAAACTATGTCAGAGGCATTTAATTCCCAAATATGGGGAGAGGAACTCCCTGGAATGTCCATGATGGATCACAGTCATGCCTTGTGTCTTTCTTATGGCAAACATTTCTCAGGCATTCACAGATCTTAGCAACTCATTTACCTGTGTTCTGACTTTTTGACCAAGTGGACCCTACCACTTGGGTGGGTAACTTTTCTTTATCTTGTTCAAAATCTCAAAATGAATTCTCTCTGTGAGTTATTTATGACTCCTGCCCGTACATATAATTTTTTTTTTTTTAATTCACTGATTCAATAGCCATTATTTTTGGAGTAAATTAGAGCTGCTCTAACATTATAAAGGTTTTCAGGAGATTTGTTAGACACAATTTTTCCACCAGAAGTAAGTCAAAACAAAAGTGTTGTCCTGCATATTCAATCAGGACATCCCATTGTGTGTTGCCACAAAGGCAAGTAGAGTGTGGTAGCTGCAGAACCAGAACTTCACCACTCAATGAAATAATTTTCCAATTTTATTTACTGTGCTGGAGGGGGATAGTGGGTGGACATCAATTTCTGTTCTACAACAAATACACCCTCTCTGTACTGACCACATTCACCAAAACCAGTGTCTCTAGTCCATTTATGATTGGTACCATAGGCTCAGGAAAACAAGACTCCAGCTGTTTGATGTGTCCATGTTTTGGATGGTGGCCTGGCATTTAGTGGGCCTTTGGCTCATCCTTCTATGCCAGGTTGGATATATAGATAGATATGCTCCCACCAAAGAGTTACTGTTTTCAGTGGTTTAGCTTTCTACCTCAGGAGGTCACCAATAGCCTCATCGTTCTGACCACTTCAAGCCCATCTCTGATTTTCTGTAGGTAACTTACCTGGGTTAGTATCACATTCCATTCTACCCCAAACGGGCAACAAAGATGTAAAGCTCCGATTTTGTCTGTCCTTTTGTGTTACTTTTCTATGCCTACCAAGACCATTACAGGAAGGCAGACGTAGGCTGTGTATTTTGGCTGAGCTACACACACACATCCTGCCCAAATGTAGTTGGTTCATTTTCACAGCACACACCAGTCACCTAATGAGTTTCAACAGGGCAGATGCAGCCAAGCCCTTGCTTACCTGAGTGATGCTTTCAAGTAGACTTTATCCCATGACACTCATTCTTGATCTCCTGAAAAAAAAATAAGAGAGATGAATTAATAAAGAATTAAGCACAGAGGAGCAGAGAACTGTATTACCCAACAGGTGTCTCGATAATGTATATACATTCCAATGTCACCATTTAGAGGGCATCCCCTCTAAAGCATAAATGGTTCTGTACCAATCCAATCCTTGAAAAAGGCAATTTGCTAAACAGGGAAACCTGAATAACTGATGTTTTTCATCCCTGCTGTGATTATAATTGATTATAATTCCTTCTGCCCTTAACTACCTTTCCTGGAAAGAAAAAAGGTCTGAAATTGGCAACTTCGAAACTCCTTTTAGACATGAGAAGCACTACTGTTACTACATGTGGAGGTAGCTGTTACCTAATTTATAAGTTGAATGTGGAGAAGATGACCACCTTTTGCCACAATATAAATCAAATTAAATTTACCTTATATTCAGTACAGGTAATCTGCTCTATAAAAATAGCCCTCTTTTTCACTTGTAATTTTGCTTTAATTCTTACATTCTTCCATCCAAAAGTAGCAGGAGACCTTGAATTTATGTGTATTATGTGAGGATTTGGTGAATGTCACCCATTTCCTTTCAGTGTGCTCAAACCAGTGAAATACTAATGAGGCAGCAACTTCTACCTAACAGTATATATCAGACTGTATCAAATGAAGGTTAAAGAAATGATTAATAAAATATCTTTGAGCTTAATACTCTTAGAGTGCCCCTTGAAGCAACAATATCCAAATACATTTAAATCTGCGTTATTAACCAGCCGCCTCCTGGGAGACATGGAGTGCTCATGTTCTGCACAGGCTGCCATCACACATCAATTGCCTTATATGGTATTTGGTCTTTACATCTTGTAAATTTAAAATATAACTGGCCCTATATGAAAAGCTATTTCTGTAATTCCAAGACATTTGTATTCCGATGCAAAGTGCCAGTTCAATACAAAAAGGACGTGTATGCCATTATGCACCAGCTGTCTCATCTGGCTGTTTGCAATTGCAAAATATAAAAAAGCTGTTTATTAGACATGCAAAAATGAGATTAGAATCTGGACAGTTTTTATGCTGAAAAGAATCTTTCTTGTAACTGCAGAGGAGCCATGTACTTTTAAGGATTTCTATCCAGAGCACTGACCGGAAAGGTCATTTCTAGAGGTCTCTGCTTGCTTTGAAACATAAATGCTCTCTGTTCTGGTGTCTTTATTAGATTTTTTTGTGTATGGTCAGGGAAACAAAATGTGCTGATAGAGAATTATTGCAACCAGGAGAAAAGAAAGATAGAAGGGCAAGAAAAGACTTACAATATGGTACCCACCCCTGTAACCTAAATTTCCCGCCCGTCACTAACAAACATCAAACCACGAACGCAAAGCCTTTTCTTTTGTTAAGCTGGGGAGTGTGGGGCAATATGAAGGAGAATGCATAGAAGAGGTGTATGGAAATTCAAACAGGTGTGCGAGGACTAAATATCATTGAATTATAAATTATTAAGAGATTATATTGTAACTGTACAATCCTAATACCAAACTTTATGTTTCAGTCCACCATGTGGTGTCATTTGCTTTTAGCATCTGGTCATTCTTCACTTTATTACAGGAATTCATGATGTAATCCGTAATACCCAAATTCATAATTATTTGACGAGAGTATGTGAAACCCAAACAGATGTTGTGGATTAATCTGGAATGTGGAAATAAACATTAGTTTGCAAACATGCTGTGGTTCTGAAGGTCTAACAGAGTTGCAGATTTATAAAGAGGCACTTGGCGTTTTGCTATCAGCTGCTGGATAATACCACCTTTGGATGGTGACTGATAACCTACAGGACTTGATCACAAGGAGTGCAGTTACAATATTATTCACATACTGATAGCAAATAACATTTAAAAAGATGTTACAAGATGATTTTTCCCTCTTTTAATCACCAAGATTTTTATATGCTGTCTTAATGTACTAAGGGTAGTGTTTGTGTAGTACATAGGCAGTTAAGACCTCCCTGAACTAACTGATTCCTTGAATGAAGCAATATAGTTCAGCATGAAGCTTATCAAGTCTGGTCAAAGAGTAAGAAACCAGTCTCCTTCAGGCGAGGAAAAGAACACCATCTAGTGAGCATTCATGAGTTTCACCTGGGAAAACACTGAAGCAGTGCAAAAACAAGCAAACAAAAACATTTTATTGTAAATAATTCAGCACTGAAGTAAATTTAAGCTCGGAAAGAAAGGAAGTTTAACATGCTCTGCAACGGAAAGCCCTGTAACATCAAAATAGATTAAATTTTGTAACATGAGTTATGGGTTATGCTGCTCCATGTTGAAATAAACAAGTTAATATGGCATTATGAGATTTTGTTTTTAAGAAACACAGAAACAAGTGTAATATGTTGGCTTGAATAACTGATCCAGAAACATTTATAGATGTCCTGCAATGGTGATTGTTCCCAGCAATTACCTGAGGAAGATGGGACAAGCACAGAAATCGACACAAAACAATCCATAATGAAGACTATCACAATATGTTAAGTAGTTTTTATTAATGTGTTAAATACAATTCCTTAACTATTTTTACATACAAGGAGACAGATACCCAGCACTACCTAGGATTTGATATTCTATTTATCTGTATAGGCACAAATTTGTTATTATATGTATTTTTATATATGTAGTTATATACATGTCATTAGACGACCAGGATGAAAAAGTAAGCAGAAAACCAGAATTTTATGCAAATAACTGTTATCGGACATCCCTATCATAAGCATTACATAATGTACAAAAAATATGTACTATTTTAATTTTAAACAAAATCAATATGCTGCAATAATTTTTGGGTAGCTATTTCGAAATTTTGAAACTATATTGTTCGCATGGTACTGCTTTTTGGAGAAAACTATTAATTAAGTCCAGTAATATACACTGCAAGATTTATGTCTCCTCTAGGTTAATAATTCTACTTATACCATGTGATTATTGCATTTCATCTTCATTTAAGACTTTCAAAAAATTTTACTCACTGTTTTAATACTCATAGCTAAAGTGATCTCATATAGAACCATTTAAACCACAAAATGTTGGGTTTTACTCAAAAAGAGCTAAAGGGATTTTTAGTCAAGGAATTAAAACAACATAAGCAAAAAATGCTATGCCTTTCTCAAATAATTTCATCTTTACATTAATTTCAAAACATTTTCCAATTGCAATGCAAATATCAACCATATCCTTAGCTGTCCTATGATATCAGCCCGTATTGTGTGCAAGGTATAATTTCAAAGCAGCTTTTTCATGATTTCTCATGTGTAGCTCTCTAATTATGGAGGATTTCCTTCTTATATATTGACTCATTATCCACTCTATCATCTTTTCTCGAATGCCAGTAGAAATTTTGGCAATAATCACGCTGCTGAAGTGTTCAGCCTAGTGTCCTTGATGATGACTAATGCTATCAGAGAGCCCCTTCAACCTCTCTCATTCCCATATATCTTCTGTGTATCTCTGTATATTTGTTCATGTATGTCTGTACCACAGCTGCAAGTTCTCTGGAGCTGCTTGTTTAGCACGAAAGGCACAGCACAATGGCATTATGATCAGGAATAGTGTTTCTTGAGGCTCTTACTCTGCAGCTATGTAGGAATACTTCCATTCCTGTGTCGCAAGAGAGCAGGTTTTCCTACATTTTCTCTTTCCTCTCTTCAACCACCTGCCACCTTCCTCTCTCAAAATTTGCAATGCACTCCACCTTCTTCCCCGTTTATCACATCTTTTATATTTATATTTTGATATTATCTTTCATATATTTTATATTTAGTTCAGAAACATAAGCCTGAAAACTTGACTAGAGGCAGGCAGATAGGAAACAATGGGGAGAGCTCTTAACTGGGAAAATCCTTTGGTCCTGTGGACTTTAGAAAAAAGCATAATCAGGCTGATAAGCTGAGATTTATCAGGTGTACGGAGCTTTATTAATTGAGGTTAAAAAAAATGACTAATATTCCTCAAAATCCATGAGTCGTTTCTACTGGAATACTGCAACACCACCACCAGAAAATGACATTATTCCTTCTGAGCTTTGATGTCAGCAGAAATCCCTGTAAGAACTATTAATTTTGTGTTGGCTATCAGGCTCCATTGAGATTATCAGATACCAATAATAATTATATTTTTCCCCCTAGGATTACTTCAAATCAGTCATGTCAAATTGATAACTGGAAAATTGTTTGTTTCAGTAGAAATTAAAAGACAAAAGTTAACATTTTTCATTTCTGTAATTAAGGAAACACTGTTAAAAAGGCAAACCTTTCTAAAACCAAGGCTGGCAGAGGATCTATTTGTAAATGGGCTTAACAATGAAGCCATCTTTGAGAAGCCTTTTTAAAATTAATCATCACATTTGCATAATTATTTTTATATATATCCCATAACACATTTAAAGTACCTTAGTCTACTGACTGAAAAATCTCTGTCAATTCCACATTTACTGTATCATTAAGATGAAAATTACCTGAAAAAGACTTTGATACTTTATTTTAATTGAAATAGCTCCTCACAAATGTCTTATCAGCTCTAATCATCATTCTACCACAGACACCAAATTATCTCATCACTGAATTCCAATTCTCTAATTTCAATCAATTGACAGAAATTAATTGTATTCTTCAGTAACAAAGACAAATCTTTCCAGATCTTGCTAAACCTAGTTATTTATAGTCACTACTAAACTACGTGCACAGAGTTTGGGGCCATTCTCTTTGAATGGACCAACATTCTCTTCAAAATGTGATAAAAATTACAGGCTCCAAAAAAGTTCTCTGTAAAATAATTTTCCAATTTTAGGGTAATTTTGTTCCTGAATAAAATGAGGAACATGACAATCAAAAGCAGAAGGATACAATGAGTCTTTCAATATTTGACACCAGATATCTCCCACCCACAAGGAACTGGAGACAGCATGAAATTACCTCCTAGGTATTTTTTTCAGGTCACTTAAGAAACCTCAGTTTCCAAAATTTAAAATGAAAATTATCAGAAAGTTTGGATGGAAGCCATATACTCCAGGATTCTGATCCATTCCTCTTACCCCTTATAAAGGCCTGGGTAATTACACTGACAAATCCGAGTACAGCTTCAAGAGCTGTCATCGAATAAATCAGGAAAGATTATCATTACACAGGGGCTTGCTAACAAAACAGCTGGATGTGGAGAAGGGACAAGAAGGCCAGTCTCTTTGTAAAAGACACTCTGCTCATGCAAGGTGATTGACCCCCATTTTTTGAAAATTTTTTATACGTAAGAAAATAAATGCAGATTCCATCGAGGCTGTGTAGGCTCATAATGTAATAAAAAACCTCAGCCATGCTAAAGACTGCTGCAGACACCATGGTTTTGATAACACAAAACAGATCAAAATCCAAGCTGCCTAAACAGCAACTCCAAATAGACCATGTGGGAATTTTGGCTTCCACAAATGCACAGTGTTTTTTGCCTTGGCTGCTTGCATTCAGAGCCATCTGTGAAGCAGGCAGAAAGCCTTATTGCAACTCAGCATGCCAGTGTCACAGGAGCTCCAGTGCCAGGCTAAGAGAACTTTAGATAGGCAATCTGCATGGCACCCTAAGTGCTGTCTATTATGCACAAAGCAACTCTTTTGTCTTTGCTAGTCTGGATAAAGCAATGAATAGACTCTAGATAAGCATTATTATAGATGGTATGCATATGAACTGGAATGGGATGGGATGGACTGGACTGGAATGGTATGGGCTGGATGGTACACACATATATTCCAAAATACACGGAATGTATATATGGTACACACATATATTCCAAAATACATGGAATGTATATATGGTGTATACATCTGCAAATATACATACAAATAGATATGGTGTATACACACAAATATATATGCATACACCTGCATAGCACACATATTTGTATGATCAAGGAGCATTTTAAAATTTTAAGGTCACTTGGGTAACTAAGAAAATCTTCATTCTAATTATCATACAGAATATTAGTATATATGCCAGAAGCCACAAAAATCATGTAGCCTATGTGTGTTTCTTTAGTATGTAAAAAAATTCTTGGTGCAAATGGGTCCATGTGATGTTGGGATATGGTTATCTGAAAATATCACCATTGACGTATGATTTAAAACATATATATCATATATATTATATGAAAACCTTAGGTCTCTCAAGTGCTGCCAGAATTTTTCCTTCCTGAAAAGTATACTTTTTCACTATGGTTGACAGAATGAAAATACATTATATAAAAATATCATTAATCATGTAGTTTTAATTATGTGCTAAATCACAAATTAGGCTAGTTTTATACTGGATTTTAATGACAAAGTATTGTGTACTTTTATATGTTTAATATTTGCAAAACATGGTGCCCTGGTTTTAAGTTGTAGCACAGTGTTTTATTTACAAACCTCCCAGTTAAAATATCAGTAATCAGAGAAAAATACAAAAGCCAACAACAGTCTTTAATTCTTACCAAAAAAAAAAGAAGCATGGTGCAGATCAGGTGAACTAATATTGAGAACAGATGAATCAATATTGTGATCTGTGACTGTTAACAGATAAAAAGACCTTCCAATACACGCTGGTCAATATGTCATCATCACAGACTTTTCAAACCCCATATTGGGCACCAAAAGGGACTGTCATGGCTTAACACCAGCTGGCAACTGAGCTCCACACAGCTACTCATTCACTCCCTCCCAGTGGTATGAGGGAGAGAATCAGAGCAGTAAAAGTGAGAAAACTCATGGGTTGAGATAAAAACAGTTTGATAAGGAAAGTAAAAAAAAAAAAAAAAATGCACACACAAGCAAAGCAAAACTCAGATTTTTTTCACCACTTCCCATGGGCAGACAAGTGTTCACACACCTCCAGGAAAGCAGGGCTCCATGATGCACAGTGTTTACCATCACTTCAAATGTTCCCCATTCTTTTTCTTCTCCCAGCTCCCCTCCCAGTCCCTTGTGCACCCCCAGCCTCCTCACTGGTGGGATGCTGTGAGGGGCAGAAAAGGCCTTGACTCTGTGTAAGCTCTGCTCTGCAATAATGGAAGATCTCTGTGTTATCAACACTGCTTTCAGCACAAACCGAAAACATAGCCCCATACTCAGCTACTATGAAGGAAATTAACTCTATCCCAGCGAAAACCAGCATATGTGGTTTATAAATTTGTTTCAGCTATTATATTCAACAAAATATTCAGGATTATTAAAGAAACTCCTGGAAGAGGTCTGTATTAAGCTAAGAAAAATTAGCATGAGGCTTCTTTTTTTCTTCATAACATCTCACACTTAAAAGACTATAATTTCTTTTTCTTGGCCATTGATCTATAGCTTTTCTTTTACTTATACTTCTTAGATATAATTTTATAACTATTTCATTTGGCTGTTTTTAAAACAAACACTGATGATGTTTGTATGACATCAGGGACGCTTAAAGTGAAACAACTTTTGTGAGTTCATTCGAATTTTTACTTCAGCAAGATAAATAGGAAAGTATTGATTAAATGATAGTTGCCTAAGACTTTTGTTACCTGCTAGAAGTCACACAGAACAAAAATCAGAGTTGTATCAACAGTACCCCTACTTGAACTGGCCAATTGTATAAAATATATAATCTAATAATAATCTAATATATCTATTGGCAGTACTACTAACCCCAGCCAAAGTAGCTACAGGTCTGCTTCCAGAGTGGATCTGTCTCTTTACACTGTCCTGGGGGATTATCTGGTTGCTGATTATGCAGGAGATGAGCTGTATTTTTCCGTACTTTTGCCTGTGGTATTCTGGGATATCTATATTCAGGTAGCAGGAAGGTAACAAGCAGTTTGGTGGTGGAAAGAGAATCATCTTTAAAAACCACATTCTTTTGTCAGGACAATTACTGAGGGCTTGAGTTAGAGTCAAGAGCACTGTGAGGGACAGCCTGAAAATGAGGCCAAGTGAGAGGCTGAGGTTCAGGGGAAGGACAGCAGCAGTCTGCCAGGAGGAGGTAAACTGGCTACTCAGTTAACATTTGTTCTACAATCTAGTTGTACAATCTAGGCAAGGGAGAAATTAAGCAAAAATCCAGCTGAGAGAGAATCGATTTGTTGACTAGAGAGACTGAAAGAGGTAGGGGAATTAGAGAAAGCTGCATCTGGAATCAGGAGAGATTGCAATGGAACAATTAAAAAAAAACCCAGATCCAAAAAGCCGTAGCATGTTTACATGAATTCCACTGTTCAATTAAACAGTCTGCAGGTGAGCTCTAGCTTTTTGAATCATAATGGTTTATCCTGATCTAGTAAAAAAACTTCCCTCGTCACATTATTTTTGGTCTTTGCTTTTCATCATTTCTAACTAAATAAACCAAATGGAATAACACTTAGCATGGATAAAATAAGGTCTTGATCTGTAAAATATGACAAATTTTATTCAGTAAGCAGCAGAATATTGATGAAAAAATCCTTCTGCTCCAGGTAGATGGCTTTTTCAATAAATGTACCAGTAAATGCTGGGTAAATGGTACCAGTATAATAATATTTGTTTTAGTTCTCTTGTCTTGATAAGCTGTATTTATTTAAAGCATTAGATGTTTAAGTGGCCTATCCATTAGCAGGTGCTGCAGATGACTTCACTGCTCGCTGTTCCAAATGGTAATGGACAAAGTTGTAACTTTTTCTAACTATGCTCACATAAGGATATATAAGCTGGATAAAATATGTGACGATGTTCAGGACCAGTCATTCAGAGGGAACAGACTAGTAGCAACCCTAGATCTAGCAGTTTCTAGTTCTCTATGGATTTGTGTCACATGGTTACTGACTTTGGTGTCTCGGAAAGGCCTCAGCTATGAATGAAGCTTTTCCCCAGGTTAAGTCTTTGTAAAAGAGCATGCTGTTAATCTTTCTGGATTCTTTTTTATCTGTTAACACCATGTCCTCAAGCTGCAATTTTTCCTTTACTCAGCTTTCCAATTTAAAAAAATGTTAAAGAGTTATTTCCAAGATCTTGGAACTTTTCAAAAGCATTGAGTTTCTCCAGTGAGTTCAAAAGGGAGAGAAAACTTACCCAGCATACATAAAAATGTACAGAGATTACATTGTTCTCATATTTAGAGAAAAAGAGCATGCACACACATTCTGAATGAGAAGCTGCCCTCAAAAACTCACAATGCTTAAAATTTATCCTTGCAGTAATATCTGGATTGATTCAACATTTAAGAGTTTTAAACTGTCTGCAGGAAAACCTTTCACCTTAATTTATTATAATAAAAATGCCATAGAATGAATATTTTTATTGTAAAAGAATAAACTGATAAATTGCTTTCATGGTTATTTAAATGCTGAAGTGAAATTTAGTATTCAGCAATCCTGAAAAACCTACCTACTACTTTTCACATTTCCTGTCAACCTGACACCTCTCAGTGTTACAGACTGATAAATCATTGTTTTGCTATTTGTGATATCACAGCCGAGTGTCTCAGACTAAACCCTGCCCTTGAGAAGCTCTTCAGACTGTAACATTCAGGTCAGCCTTGGTGGAAGCAGCTGCTGTGAGGGTGGCACTTAGAGCAGCAGCTACGACTGGAGGCAAAGGCTGTGGGGAGGCTCTTGTGGGCTTGCAAAGAAGCAGCATGGCAGGAATGGGCCAGTGGGGATGCATCATACTGTTTGCAGAGTAGCTTTGGGAGCTTGGTGACAAGGTTCTGGTCAGCTGGCAGGACTAGGCAGGGTGCCCTGGAGGCTGCTGGTGCTGCTGTTTGTGGTTGCTGCTCTCAGTTGGGATATAAACTTTGGGCTCTGCTGCCAGTTCTCCTGGGCTTTACCTAATGTGCAGGCTGCTGCTGGGAATTATAGACTGAAACACTGGAGACACAGCCACTGTGACTGCAGTTGGTGAAGAGAGGCACACAGGGGCCTGCCATTGCTGCTCAGGATGGAGCAGGACCACATGGAGACAGTGCAGTGATGGTCTCAGAGTGCCACAAGACACAAGTTCCAGTGCTGACTGATGCTAGTGGCTCTGACGTAGAGAAGGCTCTGGCCACTGCTTGGATTTCATGCTGCAAACATGGCCTGGGGCCTCTCCTATGGGAGGTGTGCTCTGAGCAAGGCACTGAGCTGCTGGATGAAAGAGCAGTGGGAAGAGCTGAGAGACTGCACAGCAGCAGGTATTTCGAAGAAGGTATTGAAGCATTCTTTTCAGGAAAGCTGCACAGGCAAGACCCTGATCCATGCAAAGCAAGGAGGGAGCAGCACCAGCTGGTAATCAGGTTCAAACAGGTGAAGGAGAAAGACTGTTCAGACAGAATAGGCTATGACTTCTGGCAGGAAAACCTTTTGCTCCATCTGCAAATCTGCAACATGAGCATATATCTAGTGCTCTGGGCATTGGTTAAGGAACAACCAGACCCACTGGGGGCTCTTTCAGAGCAAGCTGAGCCCAAACAGGTTTAAAAAGCCATACGGTAGTTATAAGAGATGGCTTCCTAAGGGGTTGAAAACAGCTATCTGTCAATATGACCTGATTTTTCAGGGTATTTCTTACTTACCGGTGCCTCAGGTCTAAGATGTTGCAGAAGAAAAGTCAAGGTTTACCTGGCCCTTGAACTAACACCCCCTGCTCCTTTTCCCAGAGTGATATAAGGGTAACCCAAAGTGCACCAAGGGTTCTTCAGAGCCCAGGGGATGCAGTGAAAGGTGAGGCAGACAGGTGATGACTCTGCCTTTTCAATAAGGGGGGAAAGGCTCCAGCAGAAGGTCACTCCTTCATTAAGTCAACACAGGCCTGATGTTGCAAGTAATGCTTTGGCTTCTATGATCACATTCCTCTGTGAGCAATGAGCACTACTGTGCAGGGATGGGATATCTGACAGTGAGCAGGAGTGTCTTTGCCAACAAACTTGCTAATATAGTGACAAGTACTTTAAACTGCGTGTGTTAAACTGCGCATTTTCCTAAACTGAAGAGAAGTGAGGGCACAAGGGACAAAACAGATGTATCTCAGCAGCTACATTGCAGGGGATATTCTTACACCCGTAGAGAGATGGAGTATGACTTGGGGTCCAAGTCAAACACCTGTATAAAAATGGATGTAGTATAGAGAAGAAGCAGGATGAGTAAGAAGTCTGAGCAAAGTTGCAGAGCTATAATGTCACTGAGATTATGAAGACAAGATTGGGTATCTTGTGGAGTGCTGCTGTGGATGGATAAAGCTGGAAAGGAGAGGAGGAGGTTGTGCTTCGCATCAAGGAGGGGCTCAAATGTAAAAAGCTGCCTTGGAGCCACAGAGAAAGCAGTAGAGAACTAGTGAGTAGGAGTTAAGGATCGGAAGACAGACAAGCACAGGTGATATAACAGGTGCCACTGGGTCAAGAGGAGATGGATGAGACCTGCTTTAGATGGCTGGAGAAAACCTTACCATTGCAGGCCCTGGTACTTTGGTAGGCTTAAATCTTCCTAGTATCTGCTGTAAGGGGAGTAGAGCTGATGCAAGCAATCTATGAGAATTCCAGAGTGTGTTGCAGGCAATTTTTGACACAGGAGATCAAACTACTGACTAGAGAAGGTGTTCTGTTGGACCTGCTGCTCACAAACAATGAAGAAGCACTGAATAAAGTCTTGGCTTGGCTATCACAACCATGGGACTAGAGTTTAAGGTCCTGAGAGACGTAAGCAAGACGCACAGCAGAATTGCTGAACTTCAGGAGAACAGATATTCAGGAACCTTTTTGGTACAATACCAAGAGAATTTGTCATGAAGAGAAAGAGGCTAGGACACCTGTTTGATTCTTCAAGGAGAGCATCTTCAAAGCACAAGAATTAATTTTACACAGCTCTACAATTCTAATTTTGAAAATCCAGTCAGATAATTTTTTTTAAGCTGGAAATAGGACCATTTTTCTAATCTATCATACCTATTAAATCTTTCTCGCTGCTTCACTAGAAAGAACAAAACTTTTTTTATCACAATTTAAAGCCTTTTGCTAGTGATATTATGGAAATATATTCTTTCTTTCATTGTTATACCCATCCTGTAGTATGCCTGTTCTACTTTATATTTACATTTTTTGAGTTCACACCAAACTATCTTTGAATATGTAAATTCAACAGTACAAATGTAAGTCTGCATGCTGTTAATATGCTAACTGCTAAAATGACATTTTATTATACAAATAAAACAGGGTAAACAGCCACAGATACATGCTAAGCTTATCAATTTCTTGGCTTTTACATAAAAAAAATTTGATTCAGTTTAAATTATTTATGACCTGATTTTATGTTAAGAGGCCCTCCTTCTCACTTCTTTTTGGTTTTTGTTTATGTGTTTGTTTGTTTACTGCTGCTAGTGTGAGATGTTTTTGGCTTCTTAGGTTCTAACAAGCTTTAGTGTGAGAAAGGTGTATTCTTACAAAGAATTCCATTTCTAATACTGACCCTCAAATTATTCCAATTATTTTGAAAACAATGACATTTATTTCTGTAACCCCATTCCTACAGTTTATGTATCTTAAGAGGCTAGAGAAGATATTCAGTGTCCGGAAGATTTTACTACAGGATAGAACAAGAAGCTTTTACATCTGACTATTTGGGAAATGGATCTACATAAAAGACTTTAATACATCTCTATAGCTGAAGAACACTAATCTGAAGTAATCATCATCTTTTTCATTTTCCCTTCCATAAAAAGACCATTAGTAAACCCAAAGATATTATAACCTAGCACTCCTGTTGTCACTTTTCCCCTACTTCTCTTTTACAGCTTGAGAAAGCAGACATAACAGCCCAGACAGAGCTCAGCACCTGACAGCTGATATTTTATTTACTTCACACAAAGCTAGGCAAGCTACCTTCTTATTACCCAGTTAGAAGTTTGAATATGTACTCATAATAAGGAGTGGGATATTACCTGGTGTATTTTGTTCTTGCAAAGTCTTATACCCAGAAAGTATCAATTGATTACCTTCCACCACTTTCATCAGTAAATTGGAGAGAATTATGTCTTTCAAAATAAGCCAGTTCTAAGGCTGAGGTTCTGCACAAGTTATTTAAGAATTCCTTGAAGCTCTGGAAGTCTTTGCTAACCCAACCAAATACCTGACATACAAAATCTCTTATCCAGTGTGAAATACAGCCTAATGCTGAAAATCTGTTCCATATATACTGATGCACATATCGCAAGCAAAATTACAGCAAATTGTCTCTTTATTAAAACTGCAACTATGCAAATCCATAACACAGATAAGAAAGAAAATATGCCATGAAAATTTGTAATCCCCAAAATTATGCAAGGTTTTCTAAGGTTCACAAGCCTATAAGAACATTTGAGCTAGCACATGAATGAAAAAGAAGAGATTTTAAAAAAAAAGAAATAAAAAACAAACAACACAACAAAAATTCTCCCTGAAACTGTGTCATATCCATGTTCATTATTTTAAAACATTAATGAGAATTCTGAGTTTACTGAAATATTTCATGATAAATACATCTCCTGGCAGTCTTCCTATCACTCTGTGATGGATTAATCCTGGCTGGATGCCAGGTACCCACCAAAGTTGTTTTGTCACTCCCCTCTTCAGCTAGGCAGAGGAGGGAAAATATAATGATGACTTCATGGGTTGAGATAAGAATAGGGAGAGATGATTTAGCAATTACCATCATGGGCAAAACAGATTTGACTTGGGAAAATTAGTTTAATTTATTATCAACAAAATCAGAGTAGGATAATGAGAAATGAAAACTAGATCTTAAAACATCTTCCCCCCTCCCCTCTCTTCTTTCCAAGGCTTAATTTCTTTCATTCATGAATTCACTACCTCCTCCCCTCGTAGTGGTGCATTCATCCCATGTTGTCTCTGCTGCTACTTCCTCTGCAGGGGAAGGACTCCTCACACTGTTCCCCACCTCCATCGTGGGGTCGCTCCCACAGGACACAATCCTCCACAAACTCCTCCAGCATGGGTCCTTCCCACAGGCTTCAGTTCTTCATGAGCTGCTCCTTCATGGGTCCCTTCCATGAGGTACAATCCTTCAAGGATAGACTGCTCCAGAGTGGGCCCCCCATGGAGTCATAGGTCCTGCCAGCAAACCTGCTCCGGTGTGGGCTCCTCTCTCCATGGGTCCAGGCTTTCCATGGGGTTACAGCCTCCTTTTGACATCCATTGCACCACCATGGACCCTCATGGACTGCAGGGGACCAGCTGCTTCCTCATGGTCTTCACCAAGGGCTGCAGGGGCTGCTCCAGCCACTGGAGCATGTCCTCCCCCTCCTTCTACACTGACCTTGGTGTCTGCAGAGCTGCTTTTCTTACATATTCTCATTCCTCTCTCTGGGTGCCATTGTGCAGGTTTTTGATCTGTTCTTAAATAAATTATCCCAGAGGTGCTTCCACTGATGGGCTCGGCTTTGGCCAGTGGTAGGTTCTTCTTGGAGCCAGCTGGCATTGTCTCTGTCACACACAGGCAAAGTTTCTAGCAGCTTCAGAGTGTTTATATATATATATATATATATATATATATATATATATATATGAATGTATCTTTTCAACTACATATCGACCTTAACAATCTGTCTCTCATCACTATTTCCTATGTTATTTTACAGAAAGTCTGGACAAGCAAAAAAGTTAGGACAAGGTATTAGGACAGAGGTAATACCTTATTTATACCAGAAAATATAACTGGAAAAATCAGACAAGTTTTCGGGAACCCTAGTTTTTCCTCAGGTCTAAAATAGATTCAGATTTTGAGCCCAGGTACCAACTGTGTATTCTTTAGGACATCATCTCTGAAACAAAATACACTAGATATACCTATGACTGTAAGAAAAAGGACTGGAGGACGATGCAAGAGACAGACAGAAAGAAGGCTATAGAGACCTGATAAGTAGTTATCTCTTAGAGAAAAGAGAGAAGTAGTTCATAAACTATGGAATACAAAGAGATTAATGAGTTTGGGATTTGATGAGGACTATGACAGTGTTTTACAAAAACATTATCTTTACTGAGGTTGTGGGGATTGGTTACCAGTAGAGCTATGAATTTTTATTCCAGAGTTTATTTTTGTAAAGAGTTTTGGGTTTGAGAAGCAGGGCCAAGAGACTGGAGGTTGAACAGTCTTCTGAGAAACCTCCTGTTCTGGAAGTTGAGAGGGTTCTATTCTTCATTGATTACCTGTTCAGATACATTCTTGTAGAGAGGGATGTCTTAGTTTTACCTATATACTTACTCTGGGATAACTTTGCTCACCAAATGGGGCATATTGGATTCCAAGAAGTACAAGTATAAAAATATGACAGTTCTGTTGTAGATGGTCGACTGTCATCTTGTGACTGTACTAAACCTATGCATCTCATGAAGGAATGTCTTTGGTTTTTTCCGTATACTTAGGACTGGAAAGATTGAATTCTGATGGTGAATGGGGCCTGGACACTCCTTGGAAGCAGTGACTCAAGTTGTGCAGAGAGGGATACATGTGGCCCAACCATTATTTTATACAGACATCTTTCAATTAAATATATTATGCAACTTCCTATACAGTTACATAATTCCAATATACTTGGGATGACAGTGAGCAATCCAAGTAACAATGTATGAAAAGGGCTCATTTTGGGCAAGTATGTGACTACCCTTAGTGTCAATGATGTAGTTTTCAATCTTCTGAGAAGTTATCAAAATGAAGTCAATGACAAGGATGTTCTTGGAATGAAAAGCCTGGGGTATTTCCAACAACAGACATGTAGATACGCAATTTAACTGGCTAAAGAAAACAAACAATGATTCAGCCATTGATTATCATTAGCAGTAGATTATTCATTTCAAAATCTTTAACAATACCAGTATACAATTTGCCATTTTTTCTATAACAGTCTCTGTAAAAGAAATAGTAGAACGAAGAAAAAAAATCCACAATCACCAAACAACACCAATTAAAAAAAAATCCATTTAAACTAAAAAAACCCCTTGGATGGTATTTTGTTTAGACAAACCTCTTCTGCTAATATATAAATAAAAGAGTCATCTATCACAAACATGAATCAGTTTTTACTAGAAAATACACTATTGCATGAAAGGTAAAAAAACTCCTTAAACTTAAAATTTTCTTTATAAATCTTTAAAAAGGGCCATTTCACATTTGTCATTTTTAGACCAAATTGAAAAGTTTTTCTCATGGATAGTTCAATAATGCTATCTCTTATAAATGAATGTAAATGCTGGCATTTTACGTTAGAGATTTTGTTACCATTTGCTGAAAACTAAGATTAGACTTTAGGGATAAATTTTCATGTATCTCAAATAGACTTATTATAAAACCTAAACATTTAAATATTATATGAGGAAAAGTCAAGGAAATACATAGGTGGGTGTATGCATGTGTATAATAAACTCTGAAAACATTTTCTGATCACTGCTATAAAATTCTGCTTTGAAATATGGAACTGGCTTTTGGGACATTTCTCAAATATAGCCATATATTCCTGTAAGGAACATGTGTCTTCCCATCCCTGTGAAAATCCCTGGGAATTCAATCCCAGGGATAAACCCTTCATGCTCAGCAGATACTTTTCAGAGCTTAACAAAGAAAACTGCTAAACCACATGGGACTTCTTTGACAGTGACCGAGTCCACATCAGCCCAAAGCTGGAAGGACAGCCTTGAAGTTTCCTGTAACAATTTTTCTTGGTCTGTGGAGATTGAAGTAAAACATAGAAATAGTAGAAATATTTTCTTTGCCTATAATCAGGAAATAATGCAAGACTGCAGAAAGATAAGCCTTAATTAGACACAGAAGGAATTATACACATATCTGAACAGAAGAGTCTAATGCTATTGTAGATGCTAAGAAGTGGTGTTATTCAGATGCTCTTGATGTTCAGCTATCATTTCAGAAGGGCATGTCTCCTGTAGATCCTGCATTGTATCTGCCAGTCTCAGGCAGATACGTCAGATAATCCAGAATTTCTAAAAGGGTATGTTAGGCACCTGAAACTCTGCCAGAATCTGATAAAAACAAAAAAATGGGGAAGAAATTCTGAAAATGGTACAAAAGGCACACAAATTTTTTTGCAACTGTAACCAATTAGTTCATAGTGCACTAATGATAGTCAAGGAGTGCAGTGAAAAATACTGGGAAATTAGAGAATTGGGAAACTGCAAAGACAGAAGGCTGCCAGTACATAATTTAAGAAATGAACAAATAAAAAACAAAACAAAACAAAACAAAACAAAAAAACCACCAAAACCCCAACAAAAAAAAACAAGAACAACAACAACAAAAAAAATCCAAACAAACAAACAAAAAAAACCCAAGAAACCAAACCAAACCAAATAAAAAAACCCAAACCCTGGGAATAAGAGGTTCCAGATTGTGATTAGAAGCCTACAGGAAAAAAAAAGGAAAAAAGAGAACCAACATGATGAACAGTATACAAGACAGAGGGAAGCTAAGGAGCCTGATGTTAACAATATGGGTAAGATATGAGGAATCAAAGGTCTGAGCTGTGAGGCAAAATTGGTAATCAGGGAGCAATATGTAAGGGAGTTTAGCAGTGGAATTTGAAGATAGTGGGGAAGAGACTGACAATGCAAATGATGTGTTGTGAGACATGAGTTGAAGAGAGGTTTGTGTCAAGGAGATACACCTCCTAAATGCATTCTCCATCAAAGTATACTGATAAAACTGACATGTCTCTTACCTGGAATAAACACAAGTCTTACATTTTGAAGTCTAACTTTGTTAAACTGGATGGGAATCAGCACTGGGGAAAAAATACTTTACTCATGCTAAGTAGAAAATATTCTTCACGTGATTAAGGCCCAATCCAGTGACAATTTCTTTCTGTTTATACAATTTCAACAGTTAACTATGAGTTGTTTTGATTGTAGAGAGTCAAAAGCTATTTTCAATACAAAGGGAGATTTCCATATATTCCTTGTGCTCAAAACTGGCAGGCATACTAAAATTCCACTATTAGCACAAAAAAGTGTTTTTCGCAAACTGAATTTCAAAATTACTTGAAACTAAAACATACTGGCAGGATGATTTAGGCAATTTTTGACATGGTGGTCATTGCTATCTCTGCACTCATTAATTTCCAGTCTTGAATTCAAAATAATCTGACAATTTATTGTGTTTTTTAAGTTTTGATATTCTATTCAGTCCTGAAGATATTTCAGAACTTTTTCACTGCATCTGAAGCATAAGACTAAACAGGAGAATCTGAAAATCTCAATAAAATTCCAAAACTTCGTCATTTGATGCCATAAATTTTGTTTATTATTTTTAACTTACCTCAACTTGCTGAGAAACACAGCTGCTTTAAAAGTGGATATTTGTAAAAACTATTTGTTAAATTAAACATTCTTTACCTGACAAAATTAGGGTGCATAAATTGTATAGATGCAGTCAGATTAAAAATGCTTTTTATATTTTCAAACTGCTTGCCTATGCCTGTCATAAAATTAAGGAAGATAAATATGTGTCCTGAGATCTGAACACAGAGGTGAAGAATTAGAACCCATCTGAAATAATATCATCTCTTTGCAATGATTTTTAATTATTCAGTTGCATTGATTCCTTTTATATAGGTTACATTTTTGGAAACAGTTCTAGTCTCCACAATTTTACTCTAAACTTTAAAAGTGTTTTGTTTGATATCATTTACACCACACATTTTATATAAATAGATTAGACATTATGAAGAAATCTTTTACTCATAGTGTAGAGAGGCACTGCAGTATTTTGTCCAGAGAAGTCATAGAAGTTGTGGCTGTCTAATCCCTGGAAGTCTTCACAGCCAGGTTGGATGAGCAACCTGGTCTAGTGGGGTGGGTTGCAACAAGATGATCTTTAAGGTCCCTTCTACCCAAGGATTTCTATGATTCTATAAATTCATTATTTAACTTGGGTCAACAGCAGAAGAGGTACAAAATCAGTTCCTTCCTTCCATATATAAATATGTCTACATGGAACTAATCTACTAGGTTTTGAAATCAAAAAGTACCACCTTGACAAAGAATAGACAAGTAAGTACATACTTTTGAGAGCTATTTAATCTGGTTTTTCCCAAGCATTCTTAATAACCTTTAAAGCCAAATGCTCCTTTTGAACAAACTATCTGATTTATGTTGAGTTGCCTTCTGGAGATTTTCATCATTCTCCTCAAACATAGTCCCCTGCATTTTATATTTGACATGCCAAAAAATAACTGCGAAATTGAGAATTTAGGAAGTTTATAGTGGCTTTTAATGTGGAGATAAAATAGAAACCCAACATAAATGCTATCAATAATAACATTGATTTATTCTAATATTCTAAATATTAAATATTTTTGTGTATTTTCAAAATAAGATATTAACAATGAAATTTCAATGAAGTTCAAAAATGTGTCTGGGATATCTAATTTTTAAGAAGCTTTCATTAAAATGAAATTACTGCCTAAAACAATGCTGCAAGTCAATACTAAGATCATCTTGGAATGATGTCCAAGTTATCACTAATTTTTATTTTCAAGGATTAATTATTGCGGAGACCTTACATTTGAAAATTCTTGGTTTATTGCATTTTTGAAAAGAAAATAAAAGCTTATTTTGATTAATCATATTTTAAATACTGTTAATATTATTAATCTAACAAACATAGCTGCCTGTAGGTAAACACTTATATTTTAAAAAATTGCTACTTCATGTACTATTTTAAGAACCTATCAACAGTTCACAATCAACAAGTAAATTTACACCATCTGAAGTGTTAAATATATGGAAATTTTGAAATATATGGAAATATGAAATTCCAAATTTCTTAAACATGCTTAGAGTTGGATACTGTATAAATAGTTGGATACTGTATAAATAGTCATATTATTCCCTCCCATAACTGGCACACGAAAGTTTGAATATCACTGCAGCAATCTCATTCCTCATTTCTAAGGTATGTTGTATGGGGTCAGTAAGAAGGAAAAGGATACAGTTCAGGAAGAGTCAATATTGTGTAAGACACTAAACCACCTCTCAGAGGTGGTCAAAGATAAGCCTCATGTTTACCATCATGGTAATCTAATATTGATATCAAATCACAATCAGTCTTCAGAAGAAGAAGATATTTAATTATGAAACTTCAGGAAAATCAGATCTGCTATCTTTTTGTGCTTGAGCCAGTAAATCCACCGTTTGATAGACAAAAACTCAGGGAAGAATATATGTTACGTAGCACATATCTACAAAATCTATGAGATCTACAAAACTTAAAAATAATTTGTAATTATCAATAAATTTTCCAGCACCAGAGCCCATAAAAAATATCTGGCTGAACAGCTACGGTCCTACTCTTATTGATTTCTAAATTCTGGAGGATCACCAAGGTTCTACATGCTGTTTTAATACAAGTCAACTAATGTTTTTGCTGCAAATTCTCTTCCATTTGCTGTACACTTATTTATGGATGAATCAATTCATATTTTTAACCCGAAAACTAAATGACATTCTAAAGAGCAGGGATCATAGATAAATGAAAGTAACAGTAAAGAATGACAAATAATTTTCTTAATGGAGCGGCTGTCAAGTTATTTCTAATAAAAATAAATAAATGAAGTAAAATATTCCTGTATAACCAAAATCAAATGTGCACGATAGAAGACTGATCCACAGTGGTAATTATCTCATTATTTCAGGGCCCAACAGCTAAACATAATGAGATGAAACCAAGTATGTAAAAAATTTCAGTCAATGTTATTTAAAAATTGCTTCTGTTAAGGTTGAACTAATTCCAAGGTGACTTCCTAAGATAGCTGACATTCACAGCTCTTCCAAAGGTAATAGTCATGAAACAGTAAAGACACAAATCTAGTCTCTTAAACCTAAGAGAAACTGAGAGAGACCAAGAGATTGAGATTTTCATCTCTTCTCTTTGGAACAGAACTTGCTAGCTAAAGAAGCCAAAGTGCCTGTAAGTTATATTAAAATAAATTGCATTGACCACATATAGATATTTATTATAAATTACACTTTCTTAGTCAGAAGAAATAGTTTTCTCAGATTTTATCTGTGCAGCAAAAGCTCTGCTGAGTAATAAACCAGATAATGAGATTTTCAATACATACGAGTACATTCCCAGGTAAATAATTCTTGCTGATTATATGGTTACTTAAAAATTGAATTAACATTCCAAGATCTAAGTTTTATTTCTTTCCATTAAACACAGTTTGCATCAGGGTTTATAGCTATTGTTAAATAGTTACTGAAGATTAATATAAAATTATATAATCATTTCATCAGAGGATAAAATAAGGATATTCAGTATAAGTAGGTGTGTCACTATAAAGAATACAAAAGAGCAGCTGGTTATTAAAGACTTCTAAAATGGTATCTAGGATAATAGCATATCATCTCAAGTAGTGTAGTGACCAGTTTTTCACCAGGGCATCTACATAAAGCAGCAAAAAACACTATATAAGTATGAAGAGAAATTATTATAGTGTGGCTAAAATAATTCAATTATATCTGATATTTATAGTTTACATTAGCAGAAATGGCTAATAATTTATCTTTCAGGGAAAATATGGAAAATTTTTGATGTTTTTAATAGTACAGAATGTATGGAATATCATAGATATTTAAATTCAATGAATTATTATCACAAAAAGGAAGAATGGATTTTAAAAAAGACCACATAAAAGTAAGCTTCTTGAGTGAATATTGACAGTTAAAAATTATACATATAACAGTAGCACATAAAAAAAAAAAAATTGCAGGAAATCTGAATAGTTTTATGGTAAAAGAGTTACAGCCCAACATTCAGATGTTTTTTAAATGTACAAAGTTGTTTACACTGCATAAATGTTATAAAGGCTTCCAGACAAACCAGCTGAGTTGAAGCTGAAAAGCACACCATGAACAGTGTTTCACTGTTTGGTGAAATACCAAAACTAATCAGAAATTATAAGCCATAAACTTTTAACTTTTCTCCCTTACCTTCACCACTTCCCATACCAGTCAGTGGGGAGCCCAGGTTTTATCTATAGTAGTTCTACTTAAGGAGGACGTGACTCTTATATTGCTAAATTTACCTGAATGTATTCTTGGGATATGAAGATGTGTAACCAAGTCCAGACAGCGCTTCTGCAACCTAGCAAAGGAGGACAGTCAAGGAAATTCAGAATGCCCTGAATCTGACTGATCCAAGTGACTCATCCAAAGACGGGGCTGTGCCCTGCTTCCTGCCGGCCTGCCTTACCACCGTGAGCGTGTAAGCCATTGCACACCTGGACATTAACTTTAGCCCAGTATCAGGGAGCTACTGGATTTCTTGGGGGTTTTGACCTAGGTAATTATACTACTGAAATTATTTTGTTCATTTCAGTAGTGGCTTGTATTTGTTACTGTATTGTCATTTAGAGATTTTATTTTTTTCTTCCCTGGAGCTGTTAGTCTGATGTCTGTTACCATATTTAAAACCTATCACTTGGCAAGGTTATGTTAAGCCCTTACTTCTCCTCAGGATCTCCTAGGGAAAACACAGAAATTCTAACCACTTGCATTTGATTTTCTAAAGATTAATCATGAAATTAATGGTGCCACCGTTACGGCAAGCTATGCTTCCAGCTTTCCTTCTGAAGTCCCCAGAAAAGTCATCAGCATAAATATTTTACTAAGACAGAATAGATAATATGATATATAAAGCTTAATTTGAATATAGCTACAGGTGAAGTCATCCATCTAGAAACAAGACACATAGACCAGACCAACAGTATAAGTAATATAAATGTAACTTTGAAAAGGTAAGGGTGAAGGTGTTCATAAATAATTGAATAGGGCTTCTCAGTGACATGGTCTGGTCAAGACAGCTCATATTGTTCATATTGCTGGCAAATTAATGCAGTCTTGGAACAATCTTAAAGCAGAAGTTTATGCAATTTTCACACTTGATATGTAAATATGGAGGCACTGTCACCAGTTTAAGTATTCAGACTTCAAAAGGATGTTATATTATTCAAAAGGATTTAGGAAAGAGATGCAATTAATTGAAATAGAGAGACAAAAAGAAAAGGTTGTGCTCTGAAAAATTTAAAACATTTGATATACTGAATTTATCCAAAAGGAAAATCTGTAGATAAGAATTTACTGGAAGCATTTCTGATACTAAAAAAAGCTTATATATTTTGAAAAAAATAAAAAAAAAGCATAACAAGATCTTGTGACAGAGAAAATGCAGCTAGAAAAACATTGTGTCTGCATTTTCTTTTAATGACAATGACAATAAGGGACACTTGTCCCTTGCTTAGCCTTGTATTCTTCCTTCCTTAAAGCAATTCATTTTTCTCTCTTTTTTTGAAAAGCTTTTTCACTCAAGCAAAAATTGGACACTGTGAACATTCTCAAGTTTAGATCTATGATTTGTTTTATACACAAAAAAGTTTAGACAATTACTAATTATTTCTGCTGTATTTATTTTGCAAACAAAATTTGAAATGGGTATACAAACAGAGCAGCCAGTTCAAAACATAATAGGAAATACTTTTTCCCCAAGAATTTAGGTTCACATCAAAGCTCTTAAATCGATCTCAAACAGCCATCTAAACACCAGACAACAAAGGTGATACTTTAAAAAAACCCAACACCTTAATCTAGTTTTAACTGGGAAGGTATGAAATAAACAGAGACTAATTCCTGAATTTTTCTATGTGATATAATATTCCTAAAAGTTTTGACATTATCACGTTTTATCTCATGTGTTTGGTTGAGGTTTTTTTTTAAATGCATTTGTTAATATATGGTATAGAACATACAGTCATGGTATAGGACATAGGCATTTAGAAAACATTTTTCTTATAATTATCAAAAGAAACAATGAACTTGATTTCAAATAAAAGTTTTGATTTTTTCAAATCTTTGAGTGGAGAACTCCTATCATTTTGAGCAAACATAGCTTTTATTAGTTTAAATCAAAATTGTATGTGTTCAGACATTCATTATTTCAGGTCATTTATTTTGATGCTCAGATATCACAGTAATATATAAGAAACCACGAACAATGAATTGGACTTATTTATTGGTCAAATGAAAGTCCTATTTAAAACAGTTGTCTTTAGTTCTACAAAATATTGGATAGAAGGGACGTCAAAGCAAAGAGATTGGGAAGATAATTCACATTTGGCCACGTTCAAAGAAGAATGTGCTTCTAATTATTCCACGTAGCTCAGTTTGAATACATGAACTTGAATTCAATTCATTATACTTGGACAAGTAAAATTATACTGGAAATAGAATTTTAGTTAAGAGCACTAATTAAAACCAAAAGTGGGTGCAATTCAACATAGTGGAAGTGAAGCCAGTGTTGTGTACTTACAGAGAATACTATGCAGTAGGAAAATTGCATTATAGATGTCGATTGCCTAGAACCTCCACAACAGAGAATTTAGACAATTATTGTTCAACTGCAGCTCCCTACAATGACTGTTAAATTGACTAGGACATCTTAAAAAATAAGCTAACTTTCCACCCCTGCCCCAGGAAATAATTTTGATTTAAAGGCCCTTTAGTGGTATTACCAAAGACCAATCATTATTATTCAAGTAACAAAAGCAGTCTTTCTTTTACATCTTGATATATATATATTTTTTTAATAGCATTTATGAAAAAGAATGTGCCAAACTTTTCTTCTGTGCTATCTGCAATTCTCTGTAATTAGTTGAAGAATGAAAGCGATTAATCTTTTACCTTTGGACAAACGCAGTTTTCTTTCAGAACTGTTGGAACTGCAGAGAAGAAAAACAATCAAATTCGGGCTTTAAGATAGTAAAAAATATTAATAAACATATCTAAAGATTTGAATAACAGGAACTTCAGCTCAGGTTCTATTGAATCATGGATTGATAACCAAGTACTACAGAAATGCAGCACAGTAACCTGGGAAGGTCAGTCTTAATAACCCAGAGAAGACAATGTCTAGCTCAGCCTCTCATTTCTCTTGGTGGCATAATGCAGTCACAAATCTGGCCTCTGGGTGCCTCCTAAACAGAAAACTCCTTACAACAGCTTTCTGCTACAACATACATGGGAGTTCTTTGACATATTTTCAATTTTAATTTAGAATAGAGATCAAGCATTTGCTTCAAGCCATACGGATGTAGAAGGGTTCTGTGGAATTTAGCTTTGATTCAAACATTGCAGGCTTAAATCTACGACCCACAAAATTTGGAAATAAAATATGTGAAGAAAAAAGGCACTGTAAAATCTGGCCTGAAAAAAAGGCTATCAAAATATTCACGTCCTAAATTGCCAAAGACTAAGTACTTCTGTCATCTGACAGCACTCCTGGAGCTCTTGTAAAAACATAATTGTACCAGATGTAAAGCAGATGAAATATGTATTTTCATCAATTCAACAAAATAGAGAATAAAAATGTAATAGCTTTTACTCATTTTGTTTCATAGCATTGATCAAAGCCAGAAACTGCTTGCCAAAAAAAGAGAACAAGACAGATGATTTTGTTCTTCCTATGTACTTTTTTCACATTAAGGAATATTTCTGCATATCTTCTTATTTTCAATTTTCATGAAATCACATTAATTCAGTTCATACTATGGCCTTACTACAAACAGCTAGAAAGTCAAGATCCATTTTCGTAGTTAATATAAGTTAATTATTTTTTGGGATTTGTTTTGGTTCTTTTTTTTTTCATTTCAGTGCTTATCATGATAAATGGTATGTGGCCTATCTTCTGCCTCTGGGATACCATCATGACTAGTTTTTCTTAATTTTGTATTGTTTCTTTGCTACCTATAAAATTCAGGTGGCTTAATTCTGAAACCTATTTTGATGCTGAAAGTGAAGGAGAAGGCAGAGCTATTCAGTGAAAGGAGTGCTGCAGAGTTAAATCTTATAGTCACATACAAAAATATTTTCAGATGAGTATGGTAAAATCTAGTTAGATCTCACAAGTGCCTCCTTTCTTCTCAGTGATGTTGGCTGAATCTAAAGTCTGATTGGCCAGGTACATCCATAGCACACATGTATCTCATGATCTCTACTTTGCAATAGTCTGTTCAAAACAAAATAAGATGCAAGGGAAATTAATTAGAAAAATACAGCAGCCTATGAAGCCTAGAGGAAGGTCATGAATAGATATACTAACAGGCAGAGAAAAATTCTGTAACCAAGAGATACTTTAAACATTGAATTATTTGAGATACCTTAATAATATCTTCTTTCTATCCTTCTTTCATACTAAGCTGCTTGCTAACTGACCAAATATGACTATCAATAAAATATGGTTAGAATAATAAATCCTGGTGTGGTTATCATCTTATTACACTGTTAATTTTGAGTAGAAAAAATAATCACTGCAATTTACAAGACCTTTACTTACTTGCAGCTCCTTGGACATGGACACAAAGACTCATAATGCTGAAAAACCAGAGACAGTTGCTATGCTTTTCAAGACAACAGCAGCCAAGTATAGAAGATTTAGTATTAATACATATGAACTGTATTTCACAAGTTATTGGACAGAACATGATATTAATGTAAAAGTGTTCTATGGCAATAAAATATCAAATTTCACCCCAGATACTAGGGAACATATATACTACAATCACAAGTAACAAGAAAACAAGGGTGTTTAGGCCTTCCTCAGAGCTATAAGCATAGTGTTAGCACATGGAATCAATGCTGGAAAAAACAAAAAGGTAGTTTTCAGAGGGAAAATTTGTTAATCAAATACAATGGCATATCAAGTAACAAGTCATCATAGACGGGAAAAAAAACACAAAAAAATTCCCCAAACCAACTCAAAAAACTAAGGACAAGTAAGATGGCAGATAGATTATTGCACAAAGGTCAGTACTGAACTGAGTACACAAACTCAAATTTGTATCTTGAAAATTTTGTCTTGATTTGTCCCAAGTCAGAGTGTGTATGAAAAAAGGTATGGTAAAAAGGAAAAATGAGCTGTAGTGAGAACAAGTTATCATATTTGAAGGAATTTTTAAGGAATTCAAAGAAAGACTAGTGCAGAGAATAGGCGTGGTCTGTAACTTCTAGCTGTGGTAAGCATATTCACTCTATAGTGCAATCTAAGTATGATGGGACTGGAGAATGGAAAATGTGGAAAGTCTTTTAAAGGGCCACCTGCAAAACCATAAACAAGTAAGACTGATGTATGTGTGAGGCAAGTTAGCAGAAACCAGAAGAAAAATATAATTAGTGGACTCTTATATAAATATGACAAGTTGAGGAACGGTCAACATGATTTCTAAGCAGGATCAGCCAGCCCAGAGAATTCAGTCAATGTACTCATGGACAAGGTAGGGTCATTTGATATAATCTTTGATTTTATTAAGAGGCACTTAGCAAGTTCATTTATCAGTTTTCTAAGGAAAGAGCCATGAGAGGAAAGATCTTGCAGAGGATAAGTAATTCGTTCAGAGCTTGGTTTAGATAGTATAAGCAGATGGTGGATTTTTATAAAAGGGTGTTTAGAGATATCTGTGTCACAACCAATGCTGATATTAAATGTTTTTATGAATCAGCTGGTAAGGAAGACAAGTGGTGAGGTGATGCTGATGCTCTCAAATTACTCAGTTTAGTAAATATGAGAGCTAATAGTAGGTGCACACAGACTTTCAGAGGATCCTTCTTTTTGAGGGCTGGTACCTGCTACACCGAAAATGGGATGTAATGAACAGGTCTCTCCACTTTCTGGACCCTTTCTTATGCCTTTCTAAAAGAAATTATGCTGAAAAAGTGACAAAAAAGGAAAAGTATTTCCTGATTTCTAGCTTTACTGTGCATAAGACAAGATGGACAAGGTAAAGACATGGACCAAAAAGGTCTCTAAATTATTTGGAGAAGAATAGGTTTTATGGCAAAAAAAATAAAATTCTTCCCTCTCAAGCATGAATTAATTTCTACAAAATTGTCACTCAGTGAGCTACAATGCAACTCTCTGCGGTATTTACTTTGAACTTATTTCAGGCCTAATGACTGTTATGTTCTGAATTAGCCAGAGAAGGTAAGAGGTTCATTACCTCCTGGGTGGTAGGAGAGCACTTTCTGAAGTCTGCTCATTTGCTATCATTGCTACTAGGTTCTCTGAACTTCATATTTACTTCATAAAAGCCCACTCAGGACAAAGGCATAGAAAAGTTACCTATGTGATGCCTGGAGGTGACCACCTAAAACACAGAGACTAGACAAGAATAAGGCAACAGAGGTAGGTATTTATTTGAAGGGCCTTCAAGGTACACCCTGGGCAGTCAAAAAGGCTACACCCAAGATGGACCCCAAGTCACGAACTCTTCACACTTTTATGAGTTTGGTTCATTTGCATAGCAGGGTTACTTCTCCAATTATAACCTCAGTTCATGATGTAATTACCCCAAGGTTGCCCCCCCCCCCTTCAGAGGCTTTTAGTTTACATGTTTTGGGGCCTAGTGTCCTTGATGTGGAAACCTAGAGAGGTTTGTTATGTCTCACCAGCATGAGAGAACAGCAGATAACAGGTCACAAGAAACTTCAGAGTTAAACACTAGGCAGTACAGGATTTGAAAAATATGAAAGTTAAAACCTAAGGTATCATTCATATGTCCATTTTTGTGACACTTAACCTCCCATCCTGAAAAGAGAGAGACCAATCAAGCTGATTCACGCTCTGATAAAAGACATGAAGTATGTGGTCCATGCATTTGCTCCTTGTGCATGCCCCCAGATCATCTGCTTTCCTCCTTCCTTTTGCATGGAAAAAGATGGTGAGCTAGGAAAAATGAGTTAATAATGACTATGCTAAGGTAATTTGCAATAAAGTGGCAACTTCTTCACGGAAAGGATCATTTGATTTTTGATAGTTTGGGTTTTTTCCCTGACAAGCTCTCACAGCCCTATGGTGTCTAACCAGCTTTACTGGCTATGATTATCCTCCCCTGCAGCCTCCTTGCAGCCATGCGCATGAGCCCAGGAGCCCATTTCAGCTCAACCTGAGGACTGAATTCTGTTGTAGGTATGCCTGTCTCTGGCCTGTTTCCAAACTGTTGTTTGGATTTCCTGGATTGACCTAGGACATGGCTTGTTACCTTGCTTCACGTGATACTCACTGGACACTTCATGGGACCTGTTGCTGTCGCCACTGTACTCTCATGCAGCTCAAGTGCTCTGGGATAGTGCAGGGACTGCCTGGCCTGTGCTGGGGTCAGCCTGGCTCCCAGCTCACTTTTTGGGGAGCAACTCTTACAGCTCCCTGACAGATGTAATTCTTTCCTTTTCCAGCTTCCGAAGGTATTTAACTTGCTGAAAATAACTTCAGGAAAAAAAAAAAAAAAAAGATTAGGAGCTTAGGAGGGTAGGTTACGTGTCCTCTGCCTGTTAGCAGCTCTTCAAGGATCAAAATGGTCACTGCTGCCTTTCCTGCTGACAAATAGTCCCTCGAAATTTAAGGTTGCAATCAATGGGGGGGAAAAAGCATTGCAGTCTCATAACTAATCACATCACTTCTTCCACCGACTTAGTTTAGTCCTTCCCCTCCTAAGGAATGCCATTGTATTAGTTCCCACAAGCAGAGAACTATGTGCTCTCCATCAATAGAACTCTTAATAGAGTGAGAGGTTCATACATAAAAAAGAATTGTATTTATGCAAATAAAAATAGTCCTAAACCAGACAAATAGGTTTATGGTTGAATAAGTCTCATTAATTGCAATCAAAAGCAGTAAGTTAATGCATTGTCTTTAAGCTCTATAATAAAGATACTTACATTTGAGTATCTAATAGGCGCTAGAAGGTTCTAGCAAAGTCCTGCTACTTTAAGGTCCCATGTCCAATACTAAGATTACTTGTGCTGTTTATAATAAAGTTGTTCTTTGCCTTCTTTCAGTGTAAAAGAAACTGCCCAGTTCTACCTTGTTTGCTTCCAACATATCATTATCATTTTTGCAGCCTTTTTTTTTGAGAAGTTATAATATCCCCTTCTGTCAAGGAAAGAGTGATGTACTTTACTCACTAGAGAGAAGTAACAATATATTTTATAGATATAAGAAAGAGCTCAATGGAAAATTGGTTAATGGTTTACTAATATTTAATGGCAAGGTAAACACTTGATTATTTACTGCATAGAAGACAAGGTCAGACAAAACTGTTAGGGAGATCCTCCTGTTGAACCATGAGGTTCAGAAAGGACACCCTTGAGTTCTAAACTCCTTCCCAGAGCGGAGTTTAGGTGCAGCTGAATCCAGACCTAGTTCCAATTTGGTCAATGGTTTATCTCTAAAGGATTATGTATGCACAATCAATCCTTTGTATCACTTTGCTAAGATTTCAAAGTTTCAATGCACTTATTCCCAAGTCACTTACTGAGTATCTGACATGATAAGGATTCTCTCAACCTCAAGGAGTAACCTTGGACATCCCCAATCAAGGGGAGATACTGGCATGCAGCCTGCTGGTCTGTTCACTGTTTTTGGAACAAGATGGTCGGCTTATAATTAGATTTGCACACCAGCCATATTTTGGATGGTGCTTGCTCAACTAGCCCTCAGCTGTTGTGTTGTTATCTGTCTCCCCAGAGTCCAACTGAAGGCAGCTGCAGCCATCCTGACCAGCGTGACTTCTCCTTAAGCACAAAGGGGACCAGGGGAGCACACCACCACACCTTCTCATCTCTTATATAAGATCAGTCCCCTTCTCACCTAATAATTCTTTTGTGCACTTGTTACTGTTTGAATGGTCTTGGTGAAAAAGAACTGCAGTATAATGGAACCTGATGAGGTTTATAATAAAGTTTTACTTTTGAAAGTGGTCAGATTAATATCTCATTGGATACCATTCATAAAATTATATTACACTTTATTTAGAGGTCACCAGATGGCATATTCTCATTCTCTGCATACTGCATTTAATATCCTTCATCAGAAATCCATCTTGCTGGGAGCAGTGTTGCTAAGCTTGAAGATTTACCTTACATTTTCTGGGGGGTTTGAGGGGAAAGAAGTGCTGGCTTCCACTTACAGTTTATACAGGTGCAGCAAGAATTGGTATCTTGTAGGGTCAGTAGTGTCTGAAGAGGAAGCGGATGAAAGGAGAGCAACAATGCACGAAAAAGTATTTGGAGGAAAGAAGGAAACAACAAATGAAAGAAGTTAGAAAAGGTGGACATGTCAAGAGCAAGATCAGAAGTTTTGTAAGTGAAAAGTTGAATGCGCCAAAGGAAGACATTTTGTCCCAGGTACTTTTACACAATAGATCAGTCAAGCCAAGTTCTTTTGCCTCAAGGCTCCCCTCTTCTCACTACAGGAGAATTCTGGGCTGAGTAAACTCTGCTCAAGCACTATGGACAGAAAAACTGCTCTAAAGATTTGTGTCAGCAAGGAACACAAAGCAGAAGAACCATCACATATTCTAATTTGCTTCAGTGGATCAAGTTGCTTCTCCACTCCATTCCATCATATTTTATGAAGTGAGATGCAATATTATCCTGTTTCAAACAATTTTTTTGTGTTTTTTTTCTTTAATTCCCTTCATAGTCATTTACATCACTTCCTACAAATGGATCCTATAGTTGATGACTGTTCACCCAGCTACAGTTTTACATATTATATCTTTATGCAGAATTGTTCTTATAACTTGCCATTTACACCTCAGAGTTTACCAAAACTGAATTTTGGGGGATTTTGTCTTGGCAGGCCATTTAATATTCTCTAATTTAGTTTATCTACATAACTTTTATTATCCTATTTTAAAAAGAAAGTTTACTTTCCAGCTTTGCTATCAGGAAGAGACATGTTACATTTGGTTAATTACCAAGGAACTTACTGATGCAGCTGAGAAGATGAAACATCAAAGAATATTCTCAATTGTGAAAGAATGATGAAAGAAATACAGTTCAAGCTGAAACTCAACAGAATTTCTTAAACTGTAGCAGAAAGAGCTGAAATGCCAGCATACTATTTTTTTACTGAGTTAATATTTTAAAATATTCTCCCCCTGTACTTGGCATTGCTGAGGCCTCGCCTTGTGCACTGTGTCCAGTTCTGGCCCCCTCACTTTGAGAAAGACATTGAGCAAGTCCAGAAAAGGGGAATGAAGCTGGTGAAGGGTCTGGAGAGTGAGTCCTGTGAGGAGCAGCTGAGGGATCTGGGGTTCTTCAACCTGGAGAAAAGGAGGCTCAGGGGTGACTTTATTGCTCTCTAAAACTGCCTTAAAGGAGGCTGTAGCCAGGTGAGACCCAAGAAACCAGTGACAGGATGAGAGGACCAGAGATATTCAAGCTGCTCTAGATGAGGTTCAGGTTGGATATCAGGAGGAATTTTGTCACAGAAAGGCTTGTTAAACATTGGGATGGACTCCCCAGGGAGGTGGTGCAGTCACCATCCCTAGAGGTGTTCAAGGAACAAATGTGGCATTTAGTGCCATTGTCTACTTGGCAAGGTTGTGTTTGGTGAAGGGTTGGACTCGATGATCTCAGAAGTCTTTTCCAATCCAATTGATTCCATGACTCTGTAAAAAACTTTTTCTCTTCATAGTACTGTGATAAATGAAGGAATGAGACCCACCAACAGCAGAGATGCAGGTGAATATGGTTTATTCAGAAACATCAATATATATATATCCTTACTTCTAAGAGCTTTTTTGGTTACAGTTTACAGACGTGATTACAGTCCTACAATAAATCTATCTTCTTGACATTTTCCATTGTTCTCTCCAAGGCTATGGTAATGGAGCGTGAAGAGTGTGCATAGAGCAGGTGCATCTTATGTTGATGTAGAAGTAGAAACTCGTTCATTCGGTTCTATCTCAGGTTCACGCTGCGTCAGAGAGACCTTCTGCTGGTACTGCTGGCACTGCTGCTGTCATTCTCTGTTTAACTCTTTCCTTATAGAACACCTGTTAACCCAACATATTACCGTGACTATCTTTTTTCTGTTTTCAGTGGTGATACATAGATGTTGCATTTGAAGAAAAATTGCATAATACATATAGAGATAAAAACAGCTCAGTCTACTTTAGAGCGTGTCTCAATAAGCATTGCAAGACACAACAAAGTTTCATCGTCACACTAAGAGTTACCATGTTCATGAAATGTGTGACATTCTAATACTGTTGTTGCAGAGCTGAGCTTTCAAGCAGTGAAAAGTCCAACTGTACCAAGCCTGGAGAATGACTTAAGGACAAGTCTGCATACATTTGAGGCTACACTGTCTGTTTAGAAATCTTCATTAATGCAGGAGTAGTTGCTCAGCAAAAAGAACGTACTTTCTTTTTGCATATGAGAACCTGCATTTGTGATACATTTGATTTAAAATAGGCATTGATTTTCTTAAACAAGAAAGTTGTTAAAAAATTCAAATTGTTGAAGGAATTTTTTTATTTCACTGTTTCGATAATCACTAAATAAACACTCATTATTCATGCAGTTGTATAGTGTGTCCATGAAATTAAGTAAAAGGTCAAGCTGCTACTTTCTCTGTCTTTCAGTATCACTGACAGTTCACTTGCTTGTGGCAACTTTAACGATGTTGCCAGTAAATCAAGACTGACATAAGAGTAGGGTCAGCATTACTCTGCTGGCAGCACAATGTTCCCTACCCCACATTACCTAACAGCTTAGGCATCTGGATTGATTGTATCAACACACTAAGAAACTAGAAGAGAAAACACCTGCATATTACTAACGTAATAGAAAATGAAAGGTTAATATGGTTTGGTTGCTGAAGAATTAGTTGAATAAATGAAGTTTTGCATCATAAATTTATTATATTTTTGTAATGCAGTTCTTATAGAAAATGGTAAAAACACATCCTGAAAACAAATACTCTTATAGTTCTAAAATTGTGTTCAAATGAAACAAAAGAAAAATAATAAGGCAATCTCTTCATACGTCTCTTCTTATCAGCATTTTAGCATTGTACAAAAATTCTTTGCAATTAGAGCTTACCAAAAGGCACTGCCAAATCAACAGAAAACTCTATTTTGTATTATACGCTACAGAAAAGTAATGAGGGGAAATTAATCCTTTCTTTATCTCATTTGCACTGGGACATATAAAAAGGTCTGCTTGCTGAGTCTTCTTTTCTCTGCAAACCTAAAGGAAGAGATCACAAAACTGGAGAGATTATAAGACAGAAATATAGACTGGATACTTGGAAACTGCATAGACACACATTCCGATTTGCAACATTCATCCCTCTCTTTTTTTTTCCTAAGGCGTCACTATAAAATGCTGAAGGATATCTTGCAGACATCTAGTCTAAAATATTTTATTTTATGATGTCAGAATTACATTGCTACTGTTAAAAGTCACAAACACTTACCTTTACTCACCCTCAGGTTATAAATAACAAGATAACACTCAGGGGATGAGAGGACTGTTTCTTCCATTTTGTTTCTTCCAGTGTTCATTTGCTTGATTCCTTCCTATGATCAAAATCAGTTTTTTCCATCTTTGTACAAAGACTCTACTGAACTCCTCCATGCCACATGAGACCCTGAACTCCTACTTGCCTCCCTACTTGACATCAAATTTCCTCCCTCAAAACTCACTAAACATACTATTTCCAAGCATTGCCAACTTCTCCAACTCAGTCCAAGGCAGTAGTTCACACATGTATCACCTATAAAAATGTAGTCATTTAACAACACTATAAAGAAAAAGAAATAGCCAAGCAGGTTGGGCTGAAAATTGCTCAGCTGTGCCAAGCGTCACTGTCTTACATGCAACCTGCATTTGGCAGACTATCATTCCTGGCTGCATCTCCTGACAAATTTTCATGTATTAACAAGAAGTGCAGGTAGAAATGTACATCAAGTTCTTCTTAGTACAAAATTTTTTTTTAAAAGTGCATTGGGGTTAAAGTCAGTATATTATAACTTTGGATTTTTATGATTTTCTAATTTCACATTTTACACTAAGAAGTTAGAATACAACTTTGTAGTACAAAATCCTGTAATAAAAGTAATCTCTATCCTACAGCCAGGCCACCCTCAAATCCCTCTTTTTTCAAGAAAACTAATTGTCAAATTTCACAGAACTACTGGAAATAGAACGGGGATTGAAATTCAGGCAGTCTCTGTGAAAACACACAGCCAAGTCTACCAACCAGAAAGCTTTTTTGGCATTCACATATTCAACCTGCATGTTTAGCAATCTTGCTCCTGCCCCAGTAACGCCATTCTGCCAAACAAACCCTAAAAACCCTGATCCACCTCACTGCACTTTTATCTCAAACAGTTTTGCAATCTGTGGTGCACTTAGTCACCTTCTGAAAGCTGCTTCACAGAAGTTCAAGCCCCTGGTTTATTTCCACACTTTCTTTATGTTTTCCTGGCCATTCCTACAGGCCTCCAAGTTCAGCAGCATCTTTAGCATATAAACACCACCCATGTCTCCCTGTGCTTCTGCTGATCCTCCCTCCACAGTCATGCTCTCTGTACAAAATGGTATGAGCTCTAGCTCTGCAGTTCTGTGATACAGCAAAAAACAGGACACAGATACTCATTGTCTACATACATGCTTCATCTCCATGATCTTCTTCTCTATCACAATCCTAAATTATGACACTCTGGAAAATCAGGTGCTGCATTTCAGCTTGTAGTAATTTCTATGTAAGGGTGTGTATTAGTTTGAAAACAAAACAGTGGAAGATTGCAAGTCAGAATTATAATTTAATAGGAAAATTAAAATAAATGCAATAGTACGAGAGCACTAACAGAGTCAGGATACAGCCTGATACCCTGTTAGTCAGGGTGCTGGTAGCAGTCCAGATGAAGTGGTCCTGTTGAAGCAGTGATCCTGGAGAAAAGGGTCTGGTCTTCACCTGAAGGTTCAGTGGTGTAGCTCTTGTCCTCTGGGAGTCCTGTAAGGGCTGCTCATACTGTTCCAAACCCCAGATTATATCCAGTTGGGAATGCTTGTGTCCTCCCCCTGGGCAGAGCATCTCACAATGGGTTGATGTAATTCTATGAGTCATTCGGTGGGTCCTTGATGGCCCATTAACAGAGATAGCCCCCCTCCCCACCCTGAGGAAGTTATCAGGGATGAAAATCCTGGCAGGAGACACTGCCCCACCTGCTTTAACAGCTTGTGAAGATAATAGATTCTTGTTTGGTTACATTGTAACCTAGGACAGGGTGCTCCCCTGGGAAGTTATACTGCTCTGCTCAAAATCTCACACTCCACTTACCTTAGTAAACCAGATGAATTGTGACTGCTTACTTTTGTTGGGCAAACACAATGTTTTTTAAAGTACAACTAAACTGCCGGAACTGAGTCATTTGTAAGGATTTGTGCTTTTATACCAGTGCGATATCACGAACATAGCCTAGTTCTGTGTCATACTAATTTCTAAATAACTCCCATCACAGCTTACTCATAATTAGGATATATTTCCATCACTTGAAATCTTTAAACTATGGCTGGATAGTTGATATATATGTTACAGGCATATCAGAAATTACAACCTTACTATGGAAACAACTGGTTTAAGTTATTTGGGCTGAATTACAGAATACAAGATGAAGTCATACAGCCTTTTGTCTTTAAATTCTCTGGATTTCTAAGAAATTATTTCTGCATTCAAATTTTGCTTAAGAGAGACAAGCATAATTTACCAGCAGCAAACAAAGAATAAATATCTTAATCACCATCTCATCACTTTTATATTTTCAGTATATGATTCTACTGCATTTCTATTTTCTTAATCACCGTGCATCTACATTTGGGGAGGAAAATGCTGTGAGAACTCAGATGTAAGTGACTTCATTTCAGATCGGTGTTGCACTCCTATGAAAAACAATTTAATTTTGTAGCTGGACCAAGTGCTTCATCCCATCTTTCAGAACACTATTTGTCACCAAGCCATCAATCACCAGAGACTTTCAGCTGCACATGATATTAGGATCTAAAATAAAAATCTGCAAATGATACAAAATTGGAAGGCTGATTGAAATGCAGATGATTGTGCTGCCGTTCAGCAAACCCCAGCAAGCTGGAGAAATGGGCCAACAGCACCCTCATGTTGTTCAACAAAGGGAAATACCAAGTCCTGTACCCTGAGGAATAACATCATGCACCAGTACATGCTGGAGGTTAATAAGCTGGAAAACAGCTTGTCAGGAAAAGACCTGATGGTGCTGTTGGACAACAAATCAACCATCAGCCAGCAGTGCACCCCTGTGGCAAAGCAAGCCAACAGTATTTGGGGCTGCATTAGGAAAAGCATCACCAGCAAGTCAAGGGAGATGCTCCTTCCACTCTAGTCAGCTCTGGCTGAGACCACACATCGAGTCCACTTCTGTGTTCAGACCAGGTAGGCATGGACTTCTCTGACAAAGCAAACATGGACTTCCCGGAATAAGTCCAGCACAGGCCCATAAAGGTGATGATGGAACAAGAGCACCCACCATATAAAAGTAGACAGAGAGTTAGGACCATTAATCTGGAGATGTGAAGTATCAGAGGGATTTTATCAATGTGCATAAGTACTTGTTATGGGGGGAGTGAAGAAGATGTAATCAGACTCTTCTCAGAAATGCCCATTGAATGGACAAGAAGGAAAGGGCACAAATCAAACCAAGAAATTCCATTTCTGCAAAAGCAAAACACTTTTTTCATCTGTTTTCTTTGTTTATTTGTTTGGTATTGGTTTATTATGGTGAAGGTGGTGAAAAAATGGAGTGGGTTGCCCTGAGACATGGTGAGTGTCTGTCTGTGAAGACATTCAAAACACAACTAGACAACATCTTGAACAACCTGCTCTAGAAGACTCCGCTTTGAGCAGAGGATTAGACTAAAGAATCTACGGAGGTTCCTTACAACCTCAGTTATTCTGTGAAATCAAGCAGGAAGTAATTTCTCAGGGAGTGATCAGACAGTCCCTAGAAGCCAGAGGACTTCATGAACCCTATTTCTTCCTCCTCCACATGAGTTTTCTTATCTAATGCAAGCATGCAGTAATATAAACAAAAATACATAAATTATCATCCAACGCTCTAAAAAGAAAGCTATGTAAGACAGAAGTGCATCGTACTGTTTTGCATAGCAGAATGTGATCAGCTATTTTGGTGATGTGTGGCATAAAAATCTACCTAAACTAGAGTTTAATCTCTTTCACTTAATTCTATTTGATTTTAAAAATAAAGATGGAGATAAGGAAAGTACTTTCTACAGAGGTTACTAAACGTATTTATTATTAAAATGTCATCAGATTTTGCTTCATATCTTTATAAAAATTGGGCTGTGACAATACAAAGACTAGGGATCCCAAATGCAAATATCTACTTTGAAATCTTGACAGAAGTAGTGCTTTTACTGATGAGGATTTGTTAAGAAAAGCTGAACTCTTCAAAGCAATGCTTCCAGAAAAAAAAAAGAGCAATTTCCTTTTATTTGCATTGAAGAATGCTCATTGCATTCTCCCATATCCCGGATTGTGTACCCAGGTCTAATAATCAACCAAAACAAACTGTTGTACTCAAGACTGTTATTTGCAATTTCAAGAATTGTTTTGGTTTGGGTTTTTTTTTCTGAAAGCAGTTCAGACTTCACTTCTGAAAGAAAAACACTGCCTGTAGGATGCATTAACAGCTTGATTTTCCATGTGTTTGCTCACTGTTACATATCTAAGCGAGGTATAGGAAAAACAAGGGTAGATAGACTTGATATGTTTATCAAGATATGATTATCAATAATTTTATGATTTAACTGGAAGTACAGTGATCCATCTCTAAGGATTCCTGGTGCATATAAATAAAGCAAACAATAAAGAGGGCACAATGCAAAACAACAGGAAAGCAGTATATATGAAAGCACTTATGGCTTATCCAAAATAATACAGAATCAAAATTCTGTATAAACACTAAGCTTGAAAGAAACTTTAATGCTCTGTTTCTCTTTTCTATAATGTGAAAAATAAAAACAGAATTTAAAGACTAATGTATGTGTCCTTAATGAAAAAAGATGCTCACTATAAGGTTTTATTATTATTTATTTTTAAAATATATTCCTTTAAAGATTTACCAGTACAGTCATCTTCAGAGGACATTTTCACAAAAGAGCTTTTAAAAGAAAATATGTACATTTTAATTTTTATTTCAGTGATCATCCAACATTATTTTAAATGAAAGCAGTTGACTGCATTTTATTCACAGGGGCTGAACTCAGGGGGAGAGGGGGGAACCAGAGAGGAAAATATAATTACACTTCTCCAAGCTCAGCATACAAAATATCCTTCATGTGATTGAAGTGGCAAAGTAAATTGCTACACAGTTAATTGTGCAGATGTTCAAAATATCATAAATTTTATCAAGATATTGCAAAACTCAAAATAAGAGGACATTGTATTTCTCTTTTGTTTCCAGGCAGTTACAAAGCAATTTTTATTCTTCCTGTTTGTGCTCTAATGAAATTAAGCCCTGTGAAATTCTGGTATTTATTTTGATGGGACAATTTGTGCTTCCTTCACATCATGCAGAAGCTAATGGTAGTTTTCTTAGCTAGGTCTCATTGCTTTGCATATATTTTGCTCAGAGCATTATCATCTTATCTATTTGACCTTTATTAAAACTATTATGGGGTAGGACTTACCAGCCTGTCAGAGCACTTTAGGAAAGATTTGCTTCTTGCCATGTTCATCCCACGTCCCTAGATATTTCTAGTCCATTGCACTGAAATAGATTTATGAGTGCTATCCCTGTTTAGTTTTAGCATCGCTATTGCAGGCTAGTCATGGGTGCTCAGATATGCCCACTTCTCTTGGTACACATCAATGGATAAATTTTTGATCCTGTAAATCCCTTCTGTTGTAATAATATCACTTCAAAATTGAAATCTCTTTAGTCCTGAAATAAGAAATGTTTTGTTGACCAAGCTAACATGATCGCAGTCTTCCTCCTTTTCACTGTCAATACAGAGAAAGGCTGTACTTTACAACTTTTATCACCCGACCTCTTCATTGCTACACTCCCTATTTTGATTATAACACCCTAACATGGGATAGTATATAAGCCAAAAACATTAAGACTTTGATGTTCAGCTAGTGTAATAAATGTTCTATAAACATTCCAGAGGGATCATATTTAAATCTATCAAAACATATGTGGGTCCTATAGGAAGTTTAGGAAGATGGGAATTTGTCTTTATCTAGTATTTTTACATTTAATAATTCTCTCTCACTCTCTCACTTTCTCACTCTCCAAAAGTTTTCTATATTCAGCCTTGGTTTGCTGACAGACTATAAGCTTCTAGACTGACTCTTGCTGTTCTAGAACCAGAATGGCATGGAAGAGGACACGATCATTAGCACAGGAAGGCTAATAGGTTTAGCCATCACCTGTCTTGTATTTAAGCCTCCCTGGCTGTGGCAAAGCAGTTCCTGCCCCTCTGTGTTTTCCTGACTGATTGCCACATTCTCACTCTGCTGCTTTTTCTTGTGCTCACAAGAGCTAGGGAAGCTGATTAGAGGCCTATTTCGCTGAAAAAAACCCCAACTGTTCTCTGTTCTCTGTTGCCTCAGCTCCCTGATACAGCCAATAAAGAGTCTGCCTTGGCACTATTAAAAGAAGTGGGAAGTGGGCAGGGAGCAGTAATGGGACAGAGTCAGCCAGGAACTGTAGGTTTTGGCAGAGTGCTGTGTAAATGCAAGTCAGGTGGCATTTTTGAGAGTAGTTACTATGGAAACCAAAAAAGTGTTACTTTCCTGAAGTTTTAACACTTGGAGTTATGCATTTGTATCTCCACCGATATCTCCCTCCTCATCTTTTGTGGAGAAAAGCAAGCACCATTAAAAATAGATTTACTGAATGTAACAGCGAATCAATTCTGAACATGGCTGTTAGCACAGAGTTCCCACTCAGGGATAGACTGTAAATTATTTCTCTGAAGAATACATTAGTGTTTTGTGACTAATAGGCTATTTAAATTTTTACTTCTTCTGGAGGAGTCACAGCAATGCATTCTAGTGCGTAATGTACTTGGTTGTAGACATAACCAAGTTTAAACTTGTAGTCACATATCAATTTTCCTCAAACCGTACACTCCTCACCCTCAACTCTTGTGAGTAAATATGGCTGTTCTCAGCATCCCTGAGCAATGCCTGGGCTGCCAGACTACCAGCCCACACCCACCCGTGCAGCCTCCATGCTCGTGGGGTCAGGGGTCTACAGGGCCAGGGCCTGATGGTGCTAGCAGTGCATGGCAGGAGGGACTCTCAGCTCCCTGGGGTGACCCAGGGTTCTGTGGTGACCTTGGTGGCACATGCTATGCTGAGGGGACGTGCAGAAGTAAGTGTGAACTGTCCCAGGGCTGAGGAGGAAGAGCCTCCTGACACCAGAAGACCCTGGTGTGCTGGTGCCTTGGGGCAGCCTCACCCACCAGCCCCTGGTGGGGACCAGGGGATTGATCCCTGTGAGGGTGAGCCTTCTGCCAGGGGAGAGGGGAAGTGATTGAAGGGTGGGCAAATATAATCTATACTCTCTATTTAATGAGGCTTTTCTCATTCATTAGGTAATTTGGACTTTTAGGTTGCTGAAGGATTGATTGGATTGGCAAAATTTTTAGCACTCTCTCCAGATATATGTGTATACATACATATACATATTTACACATAGGTATATATATATATACACAAATGTGTACACATATAAGTATATGTACTTTATGTACACAAAGGCATATATTAATGATATACATGTGATTTCTTTCCCTTATCCCATTTTAAAATTCTTTCATTCAACAGAACCTCTGACTCAAGCCAGATTGTCATTTTACACCTAGAAACCCTATGCAGCCCTCACTCCTGATGTCCTTCTGATGGCTTGAGATACATGACAGAAAAAAAATATGAGTTGCCAATAACCACATTCACTTTTGTTTTTAATTGATTTAGTCAAAGTGAAGAATACGTCCTTGTAAGTGTAGTCTTAAATGTACAGCAAGAAATAATAAAAATCATATATAGATGTGCATACCCTACCTGCATCCTAACCCTTCATAGGAACAGATGCTTTATGTGTATTAGTCCTTTCTTGCTCACCATATGTTCAATTCCATAGGAAGAAAATCTTGTTGCTTATGCCACAAGAGGCACAGAACACTCCCAGCATCTGGATGATTTGGAAATTAAAATTCTGCGTTGTGCTGGAGTGTGTCATCTCAGGTCAGCCTAAACACATAAAAAACTAAATGTATCTAATAGAATAGATATTGTCTCTGGGAGAGATACAACTTCACACTTTTAGAAATACAGTCCTTCTAAATACCTTAAAAAGGTATCTGATTATCAAAAGAATTTGTTACTTCATAATTATTGTAAATAATCTTCTCAGGCTGTATCTGTACAGCATGAAGTCCAAGAAGAAATCTCTGGAATCTAGCTAAAATTGCAACCTTGCTTCTCATTGCCCCCTGGTTTTGTAGGGGTCATTGCCACTCTGCATATTCCACATCTCCTCTGAATCTCAGGGGGAACACCTATGCCCATAGAAAAAAAAATTTTTTTTTTTTTTTTGCTATTTCTATTGCAAAGGCTTGAAATTCTTCTAGAGTATTATCCTGGCATCATTATGTTAAATAGCATTTAGGAGTTGTGTGATATGTATTCTGTCCCCTGGAACTTGGTGTGAGAAGGTTTGGAGGGGCTATAAAGCCTGCTGAGAGTATTGGAGTAACAGCACCGAGCTAAATGGTGTGCTATATTCATGTTATCTACAAGGAGCAATACCTGGAGCAAACTGTCCCCCAAAACTGTGATTAGATTTGGCTTGTAAGGAACTATTTGGTTATTTCTGAAAGATAAATTTGAAAAAAATGCATAGGCAGATTCCCCATAAGCACACCAAGACAATCTGGGAAAGTAAATTATCAGGGAAAAAAATAGCACATCTTAAAAATATATACTTTCATTTTCCAAACTGCAAAACTAAAAGAAAGAAAAAATAATAGCTGCCTGAGTCCTGAGCATCAAAACTGCTGTCTTTCATCAGAAATTATAAGGAGTTAAAGGCCTGAGGGAGGAGATACCACTGTAGGTGCAGACACCACTGAAAGCTTGATGAGAAGAAAATACATATATTCAACTAGATTATTATATTTTACAGACTTTAAAAAATTAAATTGTAGGAATCCCTATTAGTGAATAGCATTGCATATTTCCTACTTCTTATGCACTCCAATAGAACGTATTTCTGAAAACTTTGATGTAGTTTGGTTTGGTGTGAACATTGCATACAAAGATAACTGCAAAGATAACTGGTTTAAAACCCCCAGCCTAGTAAGACAGTAAGTGGCACTATGAAATAGCTGTAGTATGTGAAATTATGGTTGTAGTTATATGCACCTTTAGAGCAAGTCTTTAAATATATATTTTGGAAGTGTTTGATTTTTAATTAATATTATAATAAACCTGTCACAGTAATTTTCAAAAAAATGTTCTTATGACACGTTCAACTCAAACTGTGTTGGAAGGAAAGGGTATTAAAAGTAAAACTTGTAACAATTGTGGAAATCTAATTTGACTTGTATTGAGAGTTGTTTTCTACTCATTTTTTTGATGCAACAGTAATGAGAGGCAAATTAATTGTTTTGTTATTTTATTGTGAAATATAGATACACGCATACTTGATACCTTAATCACAAATTAGATCAATCTGAAATTTAATTTTCCTACTATTCAGAGAGGCTGTCTTCTATTACTCTCTGGCTGTATATTTAAAAGAGCAGAGGTAAAGAAAAGAAATATCAAAATTCAACATATTAAGGTGCATCTGATAGAAATTTAGAGACTGGGGGGTATTACAGTCTCTTCTCTATAAAATGAAGAAAACTCTGGTTTTGTGAGGCTCCACAAATGAGACTGTTACTGCAAGATATTCCATATTTGAATGTACTGATTCAGCTGCCTTTAAAAAAAGACAACAGCAATCACCATAATAAATTAAACAAATACCTTAAACAGAAAAGCACAGCTGGTCTTTGAAAACATCATCTGAATTTTTCAGTGCTGCAGTCTCAATCCTCCAAAGTTTTCTTTTTACCATGTGTTTAATTAACACTGTAGTCATGGAAACTTCAAGCACCTGTAGTTGTTCCTCAGAACCATGTTTAATAGTCTGGAAAAGGCATGCCATGATCTTTAATTTCTAATCTGCTCTGAATTTCACCAATATTCTTCATGGCTAATGTGTCCCTCTGCCTCCCCTTTTCTCTGCAGCCCATGACCTATGAAAGTGGTGCTCAGAACAACAGCTGCTTCAGGCTTCCTTGGAGCAGGTCCCTGTCAATACTAACTTCTGATTCCACAGCATGTAAACTCCATGTTACAAGGTCACAGGCTTCTTCCATTCCTTTTCCTTTCACTACTGTGGCATCAGTGCCCCAGAGATAAATTCCCTTTCTCTCTTACCTCAAAAATTCTTTCTTATCGGTTTTGATTTTCCAAATATTTTCTTCAATTTTGCAAGAATATACAGTACACAGTCATAGAGCACCAAAAAATGCAGCTTTATTGTTTAAATATTGAAGGATCTTACTGTGGAGTTTTAAACAGCAAAGGAGGGAACAGAAGGTGGTCAGACCTTCTTTCAGTATATCCTTTCTTGTGGAAATACATGGGCTCCAAGATAGTTAGTGAAAAATGTGAGCTGGGCTGACAGATATTCCCTTCAAGAATAAAAAAGATGAGCCAGAAAGTATTCATATACCTGTAAGCAGTGCTAGTACCGGGGATGACTCCTTTACAAAGTGAAATGGACTAATTAAGGCAACTCCAGATGGCATTAAGTTAGAGGTGAGTTTCTTCCAGATCAGTTACAACAGGTAGAGCTACTCTGTTTGTTAGCTGAGACATGAGGAGTGGATTGCCTTCCTGCTGGTAAGGGAGCACTGGACTCCCAATGGAGATCTCTGTAGTTTTACTAGGCTGTGTAGATAGCTCTCAAAAGACCTTTGTAGTTTGTGTTTAGAATTCTATCCCTTTCACAGCAGGACGAAAAACTAGTCCCTTTGCTCCTTAAATCTATGATCTCAATAAACAACTTCAGAATATTATGTGTTACACAAAGCTTATACTTTTGTTCCTTGAGATTTTCCTGCTTTTAGGCTTTTCTACAGGTATCCAGCTTAGTTTGATGCAAAAGCACTATCTGCCTTGTATCACAAATCACACATTATTCTCAAGCTCCTGCATGGTTATTTTTCTTAAGAGAAAACATGCTGTTAGTTTTGTTCAAGGAACAGTTGCTAAATGATTATTATTTCCTACAGATTATATCATCTCTTAACAGCAAATCGTTTCTTCACAAGTTAATAAAATGCAAAAGAAGGCATCCAAGTCCCATTTAAAATAAATGGTGAATCTATTAAAATCTAAAAAGGCTTTAAAACATATCTGCAGTCTCATCTGTCAAAAAGAATGGTGCATAATATTGGGGAAAAGTTGATGGAGTTTTTCCCAATCTGTACATCCATAAGGTTCCATGAATGCTTTAAGGCAGCATAATTCAGCACTGCTGCTGGAGGGAGTGAAAGCACGATAAACTCCAAAGGGCACCTAATCCACTGATACGTTTTAGCCCTGCCACAAAGGTTTGCTGCACTTGAAAGCTTATTATGATGCAAAATGGCATGGACAAATTGGAGCATCACTCCTTTCAGAGGAAATTGATGCTTTATCAACTTTATCATCATGCTTGTAAAATTCTTAGAAATGTTGTGATCCTGAAAACAACATCTTCATATTGATTATATTTCAATCAAAGTGCATCCTTCAAATTCTGTAACCTGAAAAAGCATAATTTCCTTCTCTAAGGAGTTTATCTTTCCACAAAAATTTGATGATTTGCAGACATAGAGTCTTCATTGTTTTTCTCTATGAAAGTATTCACTTCTTCATGGCAAACTGAGAACCTGTGTTGGGGGATCATTGGTGTGCTTGTAAGGTGTGGAAAAATATCCTTAAAATGAAGTGGGTTTTAGAAATTAGGTGTTAGGATAATGAATTGCATTTCTTATAGAAATTTAATATACTTTTTCTATTTATGAGGTATTTCAGTTGTACTAGAGATTCAGAGCCAGTCGGTAGAAAGAACAAGGCACACCAGTATAATACAAAAGAAATGGGAAGAACAATGTGGAGACATGAGCTACAGGACAAACATTCTCCAATGCATGTATTTCCTACAGTTGATACACAAATGCTCAGACTGCTATGACTCTCACAGTACATTTTACAGATACTGTGAAGCCCTTGCAGATATGAAAGTCAGTTTCTGATTTCTCTCATTGTGGCACCAATCCAAGTCAGATATACCAATTTTCATGCAATTTCTTCATACTCAGAACACTAACATTAGCATTTGATTCTTGCATAAAAGGTGAAGACTAACCTGATTATTGCTCAAGATTTTCATTTTACTTCTTTTTCACTTCTGAATGTGGCAGACATGTAAAGGCAGGAGGAGGGAAATATTGTTTTTACTCAAAAATGTAGTTAGGAAATGCCAGGAGTCTAAAAATAGATCAGAAAGATGAACTTCATGGATGTGCTAACGCCCCTGTTAAGTCAATATGTTTTGAGATGTTAAGTCAATATGCTTTGAGATTAGTGGGTAATAAATAAGTTATGAAACTATTTTCCCCAAGCATTCTTTGCACTTTCGTATAGCTTTTTGTACAGGTGGTCACACGTGGAACTGAGATAAACAGTCTATGCAGGTCTGAGTCACAGGTTTGTGTGGATCAAAAGCTACTTCCCAAGTTAATGACATAATGCAATGTACTATACAATTCCCACCCCACAAGAAACTGCAGTCTCATTTCTGACCACCAGTGACTTATGTCCTTTGAACCCCCCTGTTTGCTTTCTTGGAGGTAAACTCAAGGTCGCTTTTTCACTGTTTCAGAAAATTTCTAGCAACTCTAAAAGAAAACAAATGAAAAGCAGTTTTGTACAGACATTTCCCTGCCCTCAAGGCCATTTCTTCTTCCTAACTTCAACCCATTTGTGCTGATTAATAGCTCAAAGGTCTTTATTACTAAGCAAAAATTAATCCCTTCTGAGGGAGGGAGATCATATTCAGCCTCCCACAATGTCATATTCAATAAGGGACAGCTATAAGCTAGCAGAATGTAATTGTGTTACTCCCTTAAAAGTGGGAGTCTTTTTCTAAAAATCAAGACAATGGCTGTGCAGAGCAGAACATCTCTAGCTGACTGTGAATGTATATAGACTCATTCGCCTTTAAAAATACACCTCTGTACAGAGCTAGTTCAGTTCCCTTACGCTTATGTAAGAGTTTTTTGGTGGAGACTTTGTGCTTAGCCTCAGCAGATCCCCTGACATAAATAAAGTTCTGAGTAACCTTTCAAGGCTTGCAGTTAGGTGGGGAAATGGTACTGGATTATAAGAACAAGATTATATCTATAAAGTAGGAAGCAGTAGCACTATCATGGAACTAAATGGTGGAGCTGTATCAATACAGTTTTGCTAAGCACTGTCATAGAGCCATTCAGGCTGCTCAGTGGAAATGCTTTTAGAGTCCAAGTTGCAGGAACACAAGAGAGGTTGACTGTAGACAGCAGACTCCTGTGATAATCCAGGAAGGAGATAAGTACATGGGCAAATATCAGAGGCTATGTTTTAGTCACAGGTTAAGATTCTGCTTCCTACTGCCCAGGAGTTCTACTGGTGCAGACACAACAGACAGAGAAATTGAAAAATTATGTGAAAAAAAAAATCCAGTCAAAGACAAAAAAGCTAATGCTTCCTTAACTTAAAAGAATAGGCTTTTGTGTATGTATAGGTTAGACACAGTGACTTGACTTAAAAATAACAAAGGTAAACATAGGGCACGCCTGGAAGTCATTTCATGGTTTTGTTTGAGAGGTAAATGCATCCACAAAAGAATAGAAGAAAGTAGAATTTTTATCTAGCTTTTATTACAGATTTCAATACTTTAACTATAAGGTTGCTGAGATGTCCTTATAATCCCCAATTAAATGGCAATGCTTCCAGGTATCCACCAGGAAGATAAGCATATAGGAGGTTTAGAAGTTTTAGAATATTCTTGCTAGCATTTCACCCATTTTATATCTGAGGTTTGTGATATTTTCCATTTAATTTCAGGTAATAAATGACAGAATTGTGAACCCACTATTTCCTAAATTGTTTTTTTGTTTGGTTTTTTTTTTTTTTTTGTAGGAGAATAGAGCTAGTAATGTCAATCATGAATAATCTTCTCTGTAAATAGAAGCAAATTGTGTCTTTTAAACATATTCCCTTCTTGCATTATCTTAATTTATATAGGATTCAATTTATAGAAACATATACATGAAAGAAACATGTCATGAAAGATGTGAATTTTGTCTTATATACAAATAAGGAAATGGACTGTGCAGGATATTCTGAAACTATCTGAATAAATCACCATTGCACAGAACTTTGGTGGGGAAATAAACAAAGAAAAGGATTTGGTTTTCCTTGAACAGAGACCATTATTATCAGAATAATTCAGGCAACATTGTCACTTGGGGAAAAAGCATATCATCATAGAAGTCCCACCTGCTCAGAGCAGGTCTAACATAAAGATGAGTGGTAGGACCATGTGTTTAAGCAAACTGTACTGCGGGTAACACAACTACATAGAAGATAATCAGCTGCTACTACAGTAGTATGAAATCAAGTCACAAGCACTAAGCACTGGCAAAGCTTCATGACTAGAGATGTGTTACAGCAGAAAACAATATATCATAATGCTGTTTGCTATTTTCTGACTGGGTATATTTAACTGATTCCTGTATTTAACATCTGAATCCCAGCTGCGCACAGCAAGTCTTTATATCATCAAATGAAAAGATTTGGACAAGTTCTATCTTGCTAGTAATAGCACAGAATGATCACAGAATGATGCAACTTGACTTGTAGTTGATATTGTATTGGTTCTGACCTAGATAGCCCACAGAGCATTTGAAGGATACATGGAAACAAGATTTAAAAATGATTGCATTCCTGGTTTTTACATTCATAAGGGATCAAAGGCTAATCCTGCCTTTAGCTGCTTAGCACGAAACCAAGATCCAAATGTCAAATGTCTTCACAGAGTAGCAGTACGTCTTTCACATTTGCAAAAATTTTAACTTGTATATTCCATTATTTAAGCCATACTTCTTTTAAGTGACAATTCTTGATAACAAAAAGCCTGTGGTAAAGCTTTTATGTACAAATGAATCCCATTCATAAGGAAACTGCCTATTTGTCTTGACAAGATGAGACATGTACTGTGCAAGATCTGTTTCCCACATGGTAAGCTTTATCACATAGTCTGGCTCTAAGCAGTTGCATTATTTTCTATGTCACTAAAGTTAAATAAAAATGTTAAGAAAAGCTGCCAACTGTGAAAACAAATCCAAATAAAAAATTAAGCACCCAAACATGATTTACTGTTTCATGTGGCAAAACATTATTAAAACAATGAGAAAGCAGTCTGTCTGATAATTTATTTTATACTGTGAACATACGTAGTGTAATTCCTTAGTAAGAACAGTCAATTCTCTCTTTTTGCATATCTTCCACAAAATCCCCACCAGGAAAATGAAATCATATAAATGCTTAAAATAACCTGAAAAATCAGAAAAAATAAACTTATTTTAAATCAGTTGCACTGTCATCAGTGTTTCCTTTGCTGAGGATAGTAACTGGTATCTACTCATTTCTAGCTAAAAAGTGCATCTTTCCTGTGTAAGCAAAGGTGTAGTAAAGTAGGAGTAGAAATACATGGCTTAGATGGCACAGTTTTAACAAATGTAGCACATACATGAAATAGTAGAATATACGTAAAAATAAAATTCTTATTTTCATCCATGTATGATGTGCTTACAGCAAGACTGTGGTCTTATCCAAATTACTACAAGCCAATGCTGTTTAACCTAAGGATAATGAATAGATAATCTTTCAAATATATTGAAATCAGAGACTAATGTCAAGCACATAAGCTTACTTCTACTTTTAATGTCACTGAAGTTCACCAAAAATTGTATGTCACTTTACACTGCCTGTATAAAAGTCTATGCTGAGTATTTTCATAAACTGAATAATTGATTCATGCAAATCAACTGCTACCACTACTACTTTAGTCCTACTTTACAATCTTTTTTTCCACTTTATTTTTTTTTTTGTGACAAAGTAGTTTGTTCATTGAGAAAATATTTTTGCTTCTTTTCTACATTTTTCATGTTGAGGATTCTGAATGTAAAACAGAACAGAAAAGATTTGGCCCTAGATTTTCAAATGCTTGTAGAGAGGAAGCAATGCTCTATCAATACACATCCTTCAGAGATGCCCACAAAGATACTATGATATTACCTAATGGAACGTATTCTCTACAGTGACCTAGATTGCTAAGTCATAGAATAAATATCTTGGCATGTGTGAGACTGCCCATGAGCTTTACAAGGAGCAAAGGTCACAATTTAGCTTCCAGAATTATTTCCATACATAACAGTACCAGTCAGGAAGGGGTAGTCTTGTTCTTCAGCTGACAACAATTATCTGGGATGGACATGAGAAGGAAAATAATGAATGTGAGCTCTGCTAAATGAACAGTACAAGTTGCTTCTAGTTTTTCTTTGCTTTCCTGGTGCATTTTTTCCCCTGCAGTCAGGAAGAGGCTGGATATTATTAAACCTTGCAATATGTGTCCATTCTGTCTTCTACCAAGAAAAGCAATAAAAAGATGCCTGTCTAACCTTTTCTATCTTGAGATGAATCTTTTCTTTACTACCTTTGCTATGAGAGATCCAATAACTGCATAAATTCTTCAGGCACTGTTCCTTTTTAATGATCAAAGTACTTATTCCAAAACTTTGTCTTTTGCACTTGGAAAGGGTAGAACTGGGATTCAGAGAAAAGTTCAGGAACTGCAGGTTAAAATATTCCTTTTTCTTCCTGCTCTTAACTACTCTTATAATTTGCATCTATGCAGAATGAATATGAAGTGTTGCTGCTCTGATGATATCCTGTCCCCATATATGTAAAATGATACATTGAATTTCCAGGAATAAGTCAGTTCTTAATCCAGTTGTCATGAAGTTAGGAGTCTTTTCTTTTTCCTAGGTCTAGAAGTATCCACCATGCTCATTATTGCTGAAACTTGCTGTCCCTTCACATTTTATGTGAAAATCATGTCCTATCTTTCAGGTGCAGTAAGAAAATGGTGCAGTATGCTGTATACACTGATTGTTATGATCCACATCTAAATATTCTAAGATTTCTTTTCATGTTATTTTTTATTTATATAACTTTGCAGAATGACCAGATGCTGACAATCACATCCATGAAGAGACAACAAAAGCAAAACTGCCAGAAATAAAGAGATGCATTAACCCTAGTAAGCAATTTGAGAAAAGAAGGGACCATTATGAACACTGGTATGAGGCTGTTGGGCCCAGTGGCTATGTGCCATCCTTCTCTTCTGTGAATTATAGCTGAAGGGATTAGATCTTTTCTAGAGGATAACTCCAAGGACATAGATCTCTCTTTCCTGTGAAGTGAAATACAGAGTAGGATGCAGCATTTTTTGTCATCCTAGGTACCTGATATCCAGGGGTTTTAATGCTTGATAAGACTTATTTTCCTTTCTAAATTTAACGTACTAGCCTTTTTTAACATGCCTAGAGTCAGTAAAACATCAATAGTTTATTGTAATCCATATTTCAATCGCATGTTGAGATTTGCCAGTTCTAACCTACCATGTGAATTCCAGCATAGAATGTGCATAAATACTGACACGGTCCTTAGCTTTGTGTATATCCAATATATTTACAATACTAAATATTTATGTAATTTGTTGGACTTTGAAGCTATGCAAAGCATTCTGTGATTTGATCCTCTCCATGTTTCCAGAAGAGCACATAATCAGGGCAGAGTGACACCTAACCACACTGTTAAACAGGCTTATAAAAGCTGTAGGTGTCTGTAAAGATTGCTTTTAACAGCACGGGCAACATCAATTCCAATCAAATTTTCTCTCATTAAAATTGGTCATTGCTCATTCACAACCCTTTTCTGGGAATAAACTTTTAGTAAAAAAACCAGGACATCTTCCTTATTTCTTCTCTTCTTTGGTGTAATTTTAAGCAACAGTGCACTGGATGACAGATTCTTCTGAAGAAATTTCCTTCAACCTTCCACACTCTATTACAGCAAGGCCACAGTTTATAGTGCTGCCTCAGCTCTGTCATTATTCTTTAACACCAATTCAGCTCTGTGATTTCTTCACAACATTGCAGAAAAAAGAGAGGGTTTTCCTCAATTTTCTGACTGTGAAAGTAGGAAACAGCTACATGTATCAGAAAAGGAAAAAAAAAATATCATCATTAGTTTCCTTATAATATTGATGTCAAAATAAACTATTAAAAGATTACTTGTTTTGAAAACAACAAATATCCATCAGTTAAGCCGCTGGTATAAAGAGCTAGTCCTTTTGCTGCCTGAAGAATAGATTTCTCTGTATAGGTTTTTTTACTGTGGAGTAAAACTATTAAGTCAGTTGGCTGCTTAGTGTTTTCTTGTATGAGTGACTTTCATTTATGATGTAAAACATGTTCTGAAGGAGTTAAAGTTTTCCTCACTGCTAGTGCTAAAGCCCTTATCTCACAAATTATGTTTTACGTTTATTTCCTTCCTATCCCAAATTTTATATCAGAGTATTCAAAACTAAATTTTGAGGTATTAAGTTTTATCTGATATCCTGGGTTTGCATAATGTTATTTTTATATGAGATGCTATATAAATTTTGTTATTATGTTATGTGCCTCTTGCCTTATCACTCTGAGTTCATTAATTTCATTGCAGCTGTTCCTATATAAGAGAAAGTAATCTTGAGCATGATATAGTTTCCAAGCAGTCACCACTTTGACTTCTAATCATGTAGTTAAAGACTACCTAAAGAAGCTCACTTCTGTGATAGTGCCTAAGAAATCAGGCATCATATGCCACACCACAATACTGGAAACTTCTACAGTTTGCTTTTAAATCAAGGGAAGAAAACCAAGGCAGCTTTTATAGGAACATTTAAAATTAGCCCTTCTGTGTTTGTGTCTGTGTGTATGTACTTTCTACTGTACTGTAAATTCAGTGTATTTTGGTTGTAATGAAATATACTTCACCAAAGTTCCTTCAGATAAGCAAAGATATTATCTTATGTCTTTGTCAAAACAGCCTCACTATTCTGTGTTTTCTGTAGGAAAAAACCTCCCGATTTAAATTTAAAACAATCACTCTGTGTTTGAAAAATAATATATTGACAATATCCCAGTCTTAATCAGGTCACAGTATGTTGTATTAGTTGGAAATCTGAACAAAATACCTGCTTGTGTTGATCATAGATATAAATTTGATTTAAACCATTTTCTGTTTCTTCAAATAAAAAGTTGAAAATAATATCAACATTCTATACATATAAAATTGAGGCAAACTTATTTAGATATAACTGCTTTATGTCTTCAGAAATCTAATAAATAATTTTACTCACTGTTTAGACTCCTCCAAGCTCTTTACCCATAAAAAAAAAGAGAAAAAAATGTGGTCCTTGGAAATTAGGTATTTAAAATATTGAATAATGTCTAACCACAATGGATCTCACAGAAATTTAATTCCCTGTACAGTCATTTACAGGAAATGTGCATTTAGGTTACATTTTTAAAATTATGCTCTTTCCTGTGACAGTAAAAGAAGACAATGCTATAGGCATGATTTAATTTCACACTGAGTTAAATGATCCAGGAGAATGATTGAGAAATCAATTTTTTTTCCTAATTTCCTGAAAAACATTAAATGGCTATTATGAAAGCAGAATACAGTAAAAAGTATAAAAAAAGATACAGCCCTATTATTATCTAACAACCTACTGCTTGCTCCATAGTATGATAAAAAATATGGCAAAATGTATCTAAGTATTAGCAGTTTCTACTAAAACCTAGTTTTAAATGTCAAAATATTTAAAACTAATCTACATCTCATAACAGACTACACTTTTCTTCTGTGTCTGCATTTGAGTAATTAAATTTTACAGCTTTTTATTCAGTAGCATCTGCTTCATATTTTTGCACTGTAGTTAAGCTATCAATTTTTGGCAGTGTAATAACCCTGTTGAGTCAATAGCTACTGTTTGCTCTGACATTATTGACTCAAAAGCAAGTTCATTATTTTGCTTGTTTTTACAGTACATGCAATTTGTACACATGATCACTTTTAGCTGATAGAGCATATTAAAAAAAAGATAGTCTTCACTGGATCTAGTAGAGAGCCCAGTATTTCCACCCTGGAGACCCTAAGATAAACTTTTTATAATACCATAACTGGAGATAGCTTTAAAGTGTACCAAGTGATACAACACTGCTGCCATATCTTGGGCTTGAATGCCTCTTTAAACTTGGTCAGGCACTATTTTTCCTGTTTCAAGGAAACTGTCCTTTCAATTGTTCATTACCCATAGTCTCTATATAGTTAAGTGATCTAAAATCATAGAATCACAAGATGGTTTGGCTTGGAAAGAACCTTCAAAGTTCATTTAGTTCCAAAACCTGCTCCCATGGGTAGGGACACCTTCCACTAGACTGGGTTGCTCAAAGTCCCATCCAAACTGTCCTTACACTGTCAAGGAGTGGCCATCCATAACTTCTCCGGGCATCCTTTTCCATTGTGTCACCACTCTCATTGTAAAAATTTCTTTATCTAATCTAAATCTACCCTTTTTCAGTATAAAATCCTATTGCTACAAGTCCTGGTAAGAAGTCACTCCCTATCTTTCCTGTAGCCCCCCGCCCTTAGGTACTGGAAGGCATCTATAAGGTCTCCCCCGAACCTTCTCTTCTTCAAGCTAAACAACTCCAATTCTCTGGGCTTGTCTTCACAGGAGAGGCTTCCATCCCTCTTATCATTGCTGTGACCCTCCTCTGGGCTTGCTCCAACAGGACCACATCTTTCTCATCTTGGGGACTCTGTAGCAGGATGCAGTTCTCCAGGTTGGGTCTCAAAAGAACGGAGAAGAGGGGCAAAATCCCCTTCCCTGCCCTGCTGCTGCACTGCTTTTGATGCAGTCCAGGATACATTTGGTTTTCTGGGTTGCAAACACACACTGCCAGTCCATGTCCAATTTTTCATCCACCACAACCCTGAAGTCCTTCTCTGCAGGGCTACTCTCAATCCCTTCATCCCCCAGCCTTTATTGATAACAGAATTTGTCCTGTCCTGGCTGCCAGACTTTGCTCTAGGCCTTGTCAAATTTTATGAAGTTCATGTATGTTTACTCCTCGAATCTATAAAGATCCCACACTCAGCTTGGTGTCACCTGCACATTTGCCGAAGTTGCACTCTATCTCACTATTCATGGCATTAATAAAATATTGAATAGTATGGTACCTAATATGGACCCTTGAGCTCTATTAACCACTTGTTAATGAGCTCCACTGAGCCATTGACCACAGCTCTTTGGATATGGCCATTCAGACAATTCATTAGGCATCTAATAGCCCATCTATCAAACATATATCTTGACAACTTACTCACAGGCTGTTGTTGGAGCCCATGTCAAAGGCCTTATAGAAGTCAATAAGTGACATCTATAGTTCTTCTCCTAGCCACCAGTGTAGAGTCAGTCCATCATTAGTAAATGCCATGACATTAGTAAAGCATGATTTGCCCTTTGTGAAGCCACATTGGCTGTCTCTAATCACCTCCCTGTAGTCTATGTGCCTTGGCACAGCTTCCAAGAGGATCTACTCCATGTTCTTATTGAGGCTGATGGGTTTGTTTTTCCCAGAATCCTCCTTTCTACTCCTCACCAGAAAACAGAGTCAGATTGATATTTTGTAATTGGCTTCAGATTTTGTGCCTTTAAGTGAAGTGAATTCTCATTGCTATTGTATCTCGCTGAGCAATGTACATAGAGTTAATAAAAAATCCACAATACAAAGGGTATCTTACTGCACAAATGTTCTTAGACCTTAGCATGTCAAAGTGCAATGGTGTCTTTTCTGAGTTACAGGAAAATCTGTGCAAGTGAGAATGTGCAAAATCTGTGCAATCTCTGTGAGGGAGTGTCATGGTTTAGCATAGTTTGGGTTTTTAGTTAAAGAGGGCTCCATCAGCCACGGAAGTGACTCTTTGCAAAGATGTGCTTACAGCTTCCTCTAGACTCAGTAAAACCAATCAACTGGCTAGTTTGAATATTGGCAACTGTTTTAAGCCACTTAAGAAGCTTGACACGCCTCTGTGATCCACATTTAAGATCAAACAAAGCCCAGGAAAGCTCTCTTGCTTCCAGCTTTTGGACAGGTAACTGGGGGGCCTGTGTGGCCCAGCGGGGCCAGGCCAGGCCCTGCTCGGTGCAGCCCGGCCGGGTCGGCCGCAGCACGGCTTGGCTGAGATCTCAGCCGCTTCTGCTCGCTGGACACCCGGCACAGCCCCCTCAGTGCAGCCCGGGCCGGCCGGGATACAGCCACCCTGGATCTGAGTGGCCCTGTTCCATCCATGGCCCTGCTCCATGCAGGCGGCCCCGCGGCTCGGCCAGGCTGGCCCTCACCCAGTGCGACCGAGATTCATCTGAGGCCGCTGCCCGGCAAAGATCCTGTGACCAACAGCGATAAGCGACTTCCAGCTGCAAGGCCCAGGTGAGATTAACTCTCTTAGTGCTGTAAGATTCTCCAGAACAGATGAAGCCTGCAGACATCAATCCTCTCCTGAGTCAGAGGAAGAGGAAAGGTGAAGGCACATGAAAAAAACACCATAAAGACACCAAAGTCAGTGAAAAAGGAAGTGCTGAGACCCTGAGAGAGGAGCAAGAGGAGATGCTTCAAACCTGGAAGCTGAAATTCTGTTGTAAAGCTATGGTGATGGATTATGACACATCAGAGTACCCATTGTAATTTCATGAAAGCATGGGGGGTTGGAGCGTTCAAACTGCAATTGTGAGCAAAAGTATCTGTGCTGAAATAAGCAAATGTTGAAGTAGCTGTGATTTGATGAGAAGCTTGAACAGAGAGAGGTGAAAGTGATGAAGACCCTTGCTCCCAGGGAAGAAGAAGACCTCTGTTCCTAGAGATGAAGATGCTCCCAGAGATAGGTGAAGAGAACCTTTGTTTCTGAACAGCTCAATCCTTAAAATGGTACCCCGTTAGCTCAAGACTGGACCCTCGAAAGCAGTTGTGGGGAAAGCTGTAAGTCGAGGGAAGGGACTTTCACATGTGAGCAGAGAACCAACCCGGGCAGCTGTCTCACTGTGACATTGAAGCCATGAGAGAACTGTTTCTTGTGGAGATGTCTCCATAGCAGGAGCAAGAGAGACTCCTCTCCCTAAGTGTACTAGGACAGTAAATATTACCGTATCCCACAGCCATGGGGAGGAGGAGAGAAATCCAGCAGGCAGGAATTGTACAGCAAGATTGATTTATTTAATTATTTTACAAACTCTTTTATAGAGTTTTTTTTCTTTATAGTCTAATTGGACAAAGGATCAGCCAACCCTTGGGGGTGGTTGGCTAAAATCCTAAAACATCCATCGTCAAAATATTTTCCTACTGTACTATAAACAAAGCTCGGCAAGGTCGCAGGTGTTCACGGTTTATAAACTCTGCGAATATCTTCTGTGAGAGAGAAAAGTATCCCACAGACTTAGAAAGTAGCAAGAAAAATTCTTGCTAGCAGCATTTTTGTATCCACATAAGTGAACTGAAAAAAGAGATTATTATAGAGGCGGTAAACTGACTGAAAATCTCAAGGGTTGTTTTTTTACGTTGTCAGTGGGAGAAGGGAGAAAGGTGGGGAGAAGTGTTCTGAAGGTTTAGTCTGATTTTTTTTCTTTCTTTTAGGTCTGTTAATAAACTTCTTTATATTCTTTTAAGTTTTGTGCCTGCTTTGCTTTCTCCTAATTCTTATCTCACTGAAGGAAAATAAGTAATGGATATTTTGAACAAAACCACTACAGGGAGATATCATGTGGCATTCAAATTATGTGGAGGGATGAGAAGCAAAACCATATATTTTCTTTAATTTCAGTTCAGTTGCTTAAAGCAATAAATTATGTAGTTCCTGCAGGCTAAATAAAGCACTATTACTCTCCTCTGGCAGTAAATTAAATTAATAGTGCTTACCATTGAGGACTAAATGAAATTAAAATCCATGTTTTAACAGAAATCCATCAAAACCAGAACTACAAACTGGACAAAAGTATATATAAAAAACTTTTACATAAATAAAAATTGTTTTTGCCTCTGATGAAATGCTTAGAGTTACTGAGACACAGTCATATAGAGAACATGGGAGAAGGAAAATGTTGTTACTATGCTAAACTTCATGTATTGGCAGAACTACTGATCAGTTTCTGGTCTAAGTAGAGAAGGAAAAAGGAAGGAAGTACAGGCATAGAGTATTTGCTCCCCTGCATATCTAGGTCAAGTTCTTGCTGCCGAGGCTCCCAAGTGTTTTGAAAGATGTTATAGCACCATTAACTTCACTAATCACACAAATGATAAATGGGTCAGATACAGGTGGCCCACAGGCCCTGGCCAGCTGTCCATGACTAGTGTTGGGGATAACATGCTTCAGGTCTTGTACAGTTTATACTTCCACTACACATATGGGAAGACATCCTATTCATCTTCCTTCCTTCCAGACACAGTCCCTCCAGAATCAGCTAACAGGGCTTGGAGTCCATCTTTCCTCGGCAGTAAAATTACAGTGTAAGACTATGGCCAGATTGATAGAACTGCAAGACAAATTAACACTGATCAGAATTACATTGACAAATAAATGACTAGACAATCTTGTGTACTGACATCTGAAACTTAGATATGAGAGAAAGTACAAATGCAGTTCACAGTGTTAAAGGACACACTGTATTTCTCATCTGAGCGAAGATTTCAGAGTTCAAGCCTTTTTCTTATTTGCAGTTGTATATGAACAGAAGTGCAGTACTGTGGATGTTTTTTGTTGGAAGTCTTTTCTGCAAATGCTGTAATAAATTAGCAAATAGTCAACCTATCCATTACAGGTTTGTGTTTTGAATGCTTCAAAATTACTTTCTTTTCTGATCAGTGTCTCTAATTCAGACAAGTATACTTTTAATAAGACAGGTCTCAGTGTCAAAGTTTTTTAATTTAAAGGAAATTATAGTCTTTTTTATACAACTAGAAAATAAATTTCCAACATTCCCTACAGTTAGCAAACTAGTATGGCTCTCCTACCTCCATTCAGCTTCAGTTTTGCATGAAGCTAGTACAAACTTAACTGTTTCAGGCAATCACCTCTCTCAAACTTGGAAAAAATAAGTAAATTATTCTGAAATCTTTGGGAGTGGCAGATGAGACTGGCTAAGATAAGACTAAGTGACAGACACACTGAGGAAACCAGTTAAGAAAAGCTAAATACAAGTCTCAGAACTTGGCAGTAACTGCATTTTATAAGTAGATTATTAAATACAAATCACTTCTCAGGAGGGTTCTTTTAGAAATAAACACTGATGCTGACTCTAACAAAGAGCTTAAAAGATTAACAAATATATTTAGTTCTGTATTAAGGAGATTGCCATTTAAATGTAATTCTTTGTAGACTTCAGCTTGTTAATATGGACAATAAAGTTTTGCATTGAATAATCATGCTTTAATGCAAAAAGCTAAAAATGTGTTTCATATTAAATGATATTTAATGAGAAGACTGTGTCCTGTCAAATCCTCAAATTGGTGGACCACATGCCCAAAAAAATGCATAATGTGGCAAGGAAAACTTTCCAGTGTGAGGTCAACAATAGTTAGGGGTGCTTTTTGATGCAAGAGAGAAAGATTAGCATATCATTTGCTACATCTGCTTAGCAGAGAATTAATCAGAGTAAAAAATTAATCAGACTAAAGCTGCAACTTCCTTCTTTGGTTTTGTTATGAAATGAAAAATTTATCATGATCCCAGGTTTGAGAGATTTTGCTTTTTTTCAAGCATTTCTGTCATGACAAACTGTTTCATATTGAAAAAAATAATAAAAGAGTTGCTTGCACTTGAAATTAAAGGAGTGTAAAGTATGCTGATCATATACACCTTAAATAATGAAACACGAAATGGCTTGCTGATAACAGAACTTAAATTTATTTTCAATTACTGCCTTTTAATCCCTTTGTCCCACGTACATTGATTTTGAACAGGATAATCCATTTATGTGCAAAATACATCAACCAGCCTTCTTGTCTATGTGGCTGCTTTGAACTTATATACGGGCGAAAAAATGTTTCCCAGTCAAGAGAACATTTAATTAGAACATATTTCTTAATGTCTTTATTTCAGATTTGTTCCATTAAAACACAAAAGGTGATTATTAGCCTACTCTTCACATAGTGTTCTGCTTTAATTTAATGTTATTGTCTTCAAACTTCTCTCTATTCTTTTTCTATATTTTTTAACAAGTTCTTACTTTTTAGCTTGGATTTAAGATGAACATTGCCAGTTTATGTGAAAAGGAAATACTACTTCTTATTCTTTTCAATGAAATCTCAAGAATATAATTCAGACCTCTGATTCTTCTGCAGTATATGTAAAACTTCAACCTGCCCTAAAGTGGAATTATGGTGTCACCATTGCTGTCAAAACCACTTGATTGAATATTTTAAAAAATAAAATAATAATAATGTAAAAAATTTCTACTGTAACATCTAACTTGTCCCAAAAGAACCTGCAGAGTTTTTAAAATAGTATAAAATTCAAATTCATTTCCAGTACTGACAAAGTACATTACTCACAATTGTTTTGTTTTGTTTTGTTTTGTTTTGTTTTGTTTTGTTTTGTTTTGCTTTGCCTTGCATTCCTTTGGGTTCTGGCATGCCAGTTTGTTTTGCTACTAGATTTTAAAATATGATGTTAAGGGATTCTTCAGAAACTGCATTAAAACCCAATTGCATACTCTGTTTCTTTGGTATGTAAAACAAAGCCTAAACATCTCTGTCTCTCTAGTGTTCAAGAGCAGTAAGTTTATTACAGATCACGTGCAACCAGCTTCCCTTTTGGTTAATAGACCTACTCATTTATTAGTTCACACATACAGTACTTATGGCTCATGGATTTGCTATCATTAGCAAGCAGTACTTTCTGGTTTTATTACCATTTATGAAAGAATTTGTGCGATTCGTTCACCATATTCTGTAGAATAAAAACATATTTACATTTATAATTCCAGAATGCTGATGGTACATGGCAATTCTGCTTCACATATAGACCATGATGGTTACTATCAATTCTACACTTGATTGTAATATGCATATTGTTTTCAGTTAATTTAAATTATTTCCTTGTTTACTTTACGTCATCCAAATAAATTAGGGAGCATTCCAAATAGACCAATTATGAAGTGATAGTTTATTGTAGAAGTAGATGACAAGATCAAATGCAAGTATTTATTTAAGTCATAATCTTTAAAAAGAAAACACAAAAATACTTTGAATTATTTTTTAAAGCACTAGATATATATCAGCAGAACTTTGCTTTATATACAGTGTTGTGTATACAGTGGGAATACCTGGCAGAAGTGAAACTTCATGCTATCATTCTGCCTTGCTTAAGAGCTGCAACTACTCAAATGCTCTTGTTAACACATGGATAACATAGGTTTATTCTCCCATCTGCAGTCACTTGAAAGTTATCTTTTTCTCAAAAAATATTTTATCATTTTCAGAATAAGTAGCATACTTAAGTCTTTAGGAATAATTTGCATTCTAATTATTTTACTTTTTTTATTCTTCATTTGTTTTCTTAATTTCCATTGGACCAGTGGGGTTGTACAATGTTCCCAGCATCAACTAATGCAGCACCATCTATCTCACGGTTGAGACAACCTCTTGTGCGCTCCTGGTCTTTCTCGAGCTTCTAGAGTCCTGTGTTTAAAACACAACCTTTGTGCAACGTGCACATTCTGTGTCATGCAGGCTGTGCAGTTTTCATGCTACGGCACCAAGACATAATTCCTAGTGAATGAACAGGGGCAGAGCAGAAGAATTATTTAAAAATTTTAAGACTGTATGGAGCATCGCTTTTTTCTACCACCATTATTTGCCCTAAACATGAACAAAAAACTTGGGAAATGAGAATTTGAATAAAATGCAAACATTTATGGAACAATGAAATGAGAAAATGTGAATAACCCTTAGGGACTAGTATTAATTGGAAATGGGGGGATATTTTCTCATCAATTTTACAAGATTCAAAATGCGGACCTTACCAAGGTGGAAATTCTGCAAAAGGCCCAAATCAAGAACATGGTGCTTGACAGAACAAACTAAAATTGCTATGGAATTCTCAGTGCACTCCTAAAATGTGATTTTGCATATGCTAGCACAGAGGAAACCCAGCATCTGCTTTTGTGACAGATTGCATAAAAATAGAACTAAAATACAAAAAAAAAAAAAAAAAATTACAGTTTTAAAGTGATTAAATGTCACTGGACTGGATATCTTCTTTGAAAAGCTACTTTATGTTACCTCTATTTTTTTTCCATTGGAAAAAAATAGTACTAACTTCCAGATAAATTATGTCTAAGAATTGTAATTTATTGATTTTTCCTCTTTGACAATGTTTTTTTTCTGTCACAGAAGCTTAAACCAACATTTTTTTTTTGCCAGTGCCTGATAAAAGCACCTACCAGTATTTACAATAGAATAGTCATAATAGAAGAGAAGATTAAAACTGTGGTTTAATTTTCTGACTCAAGTGTCAAATTTGAAGGTATGGTTCAAATATCAATTAAATAAAACAAACACACACTCTTTTTTTCCCCTTAAGTCAGCCTAGTAAGAGTTATACAGAAAAATGTGTCCCATCTTTACACTTGGATCTGATATTAACAAACAAATTTCAGACAAGTAAATCTTCTCAGCGTAAGTTCTCAGGGTATGTTAAATCTACTTCAAATCTTCTGAAAATAATAATCTGTTCCTCAGTAAATACCAATCAATCTGGAAAGAACCTAAACCATAATGTGGTACTGAGAACAAATTCTTTTGCAGTTGTCCTATTTCCTTTCCAATACATGCCATTTGCATTACAGCTAGTATTACAGAGATGGAATAATTAACTTATTCTGATACAGTGGTATTACCTTTGGTTATCCTCAAAGAACACTAAAAGGCTAAGTCCCTGCAGTGTTTCTCCACTTGCACTATGAGCTCTAAAAGTGCCTGTTTTAAGAGAATATTGTGGTTTCTGAAAAACTGCAGAGGAAATTAGAAAGAAAATACAAAGGGAAGGGTATAAAGGGCAATGTGATTTTTAGTTTTGTAAGCTGCTTTCTTCCAGCTTTATGTTAAAATACGATGCCAGATAAAGTTACTAGTAGCAAATATGACATGAGAAACCCAAATGGAAAAGTAATTTAAACCTGAAGTAAATTGTCCCAGTGCAATAAGCAGTACTTTAGTTTAGACCTCAAAAAAACCCTCAGCATCTAAAGGGTATTCTGAGGCTGTTAAGAGTAATAAGTGTCTGAGGTCACCTTCATGTTAAGCTTGCTTTGACTTTCCTTGGCAAAATGTTGAGGGAGACCTAAAATAAGAAATTTACTCTGTTGTTATTCTTTACTTCTTTGGGAGAAATGTGTCAAGTGCTATGAACAAAATGACAATATTTGACTTATTAATAAAGGTACTATCGGTAGTTCTGGAGTTTTGGGGTTTTTTTTATTCCATGGTACTAAATTAGGCAATCAGTGGTTGTAATTGCCTGCTATGAAGTTTACCAAGGACATTAGGCTGCTCTTTGCAGGAGTTATTGCTGAGGTTCATCTGCAGGAGAAGATGTGTGGAGTAGACTCAAGAAAAGTGCAGAGCTTAGTAATGACTTCTGAGTAATTACAGATATGGTTATAACAGCAAAGGTAAAATACTGGAAAAACATGGCATCCACAGAGATTTTTGAAATCAGAAAGATTTATGTGATTTCATTCCTATATTGGTTTGAGTTAATCTCCTTTATAAACCAAATTAATCTTCCAGGAATAGTGATAAAAAATATGCCAAGCAAATTAGTTATAAACCATTGTGTAAAGTACACAAACCTGTTAAAAAATAGTTAAGTATAGGTGGAGAAGGAAGGAAGGAAGGAAGGAAGGAAGGAAGGAAGGAAGGAAGGAAGGAAGGAAGGAAGGAAGGAAGGAAGGAAGGAAGGAAGGAAGGAAGGAAGGAAGGAAGGAAGGAAGGAAGGAAGGAAGGAAGGAATTCCAAATAAATTTTGGCAGTCACTATTTAGAGGAGAAGCAGCCTTAGATTCAATTACAAAATAACTCTTGAAAAGTAAAATCAGTTGCTTTTGCCAGCTTTGAATAGGCAATGGCAGAAAGCCAAACCATGAAAAACCTTAGACAAACCTTACTGTACAATATCAACATTTGTTTCATTACTACTCTACCTTTTTTGTCTTGTGTCTTTAGAGCACTGTTAGAGTTTTACCTTTTCTACCACTTATCTCGCAATAGGAAATTATTATATAATACATAAACAATATTTAAATACAATACCTATAATATTTCAAAAAAAATCCGCATTACAACGTAATGCAAACTGAAGTGGAATGATCATGTTTCGTGTAGAGATGCTAGGCTTGGGGGATTCTTTTTGAACAATGGATTTTCTGGTCCCTTTTAGGTTTAAGAAGGTCTCTGATACTCTACCTTTAAAAAGTCTCTCCATAAGCATCAGAGATTACTCTTTTTGTTTAAATTGACAAGGTTAGTTGGGTCTGGATTGGTGAACAAGTTGCTGATAAGGATTTGCCTGGCATTCTGTACACTTGCCTGAACCTGACTACCAGCATCAATGTGCCCTTTTTGTCTCATGCAGGTGCTGTGGGATTCGGTTGTTCTTTGTGAGGTCCCTGCTTCTCTCCACCTTGCTGTCACCCTCATCTCCTTTCTCCCTTTTTCTCAGGGAGCAATTGCTCGTGCTGTCACCTTACAGGACCATGCTCTACAGACTATCAATCAGAAGATGTTTGAAACCCCTTACTTACTAGGATCTTCTAAACAAGACAATGCTTATATGGGGAATCAGATCTCCCAAATCTTGATACATGATCAGTTCCTGTCTGGGTGGTGGCAGAAGTTTCCATTGTAAGGGAATTTCCAGCGAGGTCTTCAGCTGTATCAGGAAAGCCTTCCCAAACCATGTAGTTTCTGAATTCTTACATTCAGTTCTGTGTCCCATGGTCCTATGGGACCATGTATGTTCTATTGCTATTGATAAACTCTGTACAAAACACCTCATGCCTTAAATATGTTCAAAAGACTGTACTAGGTCACCATTTCTGCATCTTCAGGAGTAATTTCTAAAGCTTATTTAGAATGACTTCATCTATCTAAAATCTATTCTGCAATAAGAACTGCCTCAGAGAGTCTCTGGAGCAACTGGATTCCTCATTCCAGGTGTTAACCAATACATGGAAGCACATGGATAGTCACTGTGAACTGGCCAAGTGCACAACAGAGAAATTCACCTGGATTCTTTGAATTTTCTACCTCTTGCAGCTATTTCCTTGCTCTTGCAGTAATTAGTGAAATGCTCTGTGGTGCAGCTGAATAAATCACCTTGTCTCAAATTAGTCATTGAGATCAGCTCAGCAGAAACTGGACAGAGGCTTCTGTGATCAGCCAGGGAATTTCTGACTGAGTGCACATGAGCGCGTGTAGCGGGTTCAGTTCTAAACCAGGCAGAAACACCAATTAAAGTGTAGTTGTTTGGTCCAAAATACTCATTACTTATTTACCTTCTGTGAGATAAGAATTAGGAGAAAGCAAAGCAGGCACAAAACTTAAAAGAATATAAAGAAGTTTATTAACAGACCTAAAAGAAAAAAAAATCAGACCACACCTTCAGAACACTTCTTCTCCCCCCACCTTCCTCCCTTCTCCCACTGACAATGTAAAAAGACAACCCTTGAGATTTTCAGTCAGTTTACCACTTCCATAATAACCTTGTTCAGTTCACTTAGGGAGAGGAGTCTCTCTTGCTCATGCTATGGAGACATTTCCACAAGAAGTTCTCTCATGGCTTCAGTATCACAACGAGACAGACGCCCGGGTTGGTTCTCTGCTCACATGTGAGAATCCCTTCCCCCAACTTACAGCTTTCCCCACAACTGCTTTCGACGATCCAATCTTGAGCTAATGGGGTACCATTTTAAGGATGAGCTGTTCAAAAACAAAAGTTCTCTTCACCCATCTCTGGGAGCATTTCACCTCTAGAAATAGAGGCCCTCCCCCTCCACTGGGAGCAAATGGGTCCTCATCATCTTCATCTCTAGGACTATCTCTGGGAGTATCTCTAGGAACAGAGGTCTTTCTCCTTCTGATTTGGAGCAAGAGTCCTCATCACTTCCATCTCTCCCTGTTCAAACTTCTCATCAAATTACAGCTGCTTCAGCATTTGCTTATTTCAGCACAGGTACTTTTGCTCACAAGTACAGTTTGAACGCTCCAGCCCCCATGTCTTCATGAAATTACAATGGGTACTCTGATGTCATAGTCCATCACCACCATAGCTTTACAACAGAATTTCAGCTTTAAGCATTTCCTCTTTCTCCTCCCTCAGGGTTTCAGCTCTTCTTTCTTTACTTAATGTCTGCAGGCTCTATCTGTTCTGGAGGAAGCTTACATCACTGAAAGGGTTAATCTCACTTGGGCCTTGCAGCTGGAATTCACTTATCGCTGTTGGTCACACGATCTTTGCCGGGCAGCAGGACAGCTTCAGATGAATCTTCGGCTGCACTGGAGAGTGGGGAGGGAGCCGGGCCGTGCCACCTGCACGTAACAGGGCTGTGGGGGGGCCACGGGTGGAACAGGGCTGCACGGCTCCAGGATGGCTGTGTCCCGGCCTGGCCCCAGCTGAACAGGGCCCAGCTCGGGCCCTCTGGGCCCTGTACGGGCCCAGCCCAGTTACGTGTCCCAAGGCCAGAAGCAAGAGAGCTTCCCCGGGGTTTGTCAATTCTTAAATGTGGACCACAGAGGCGGTCAAAATTTTAAGTGGCTTAAAAAATTGTCAATATTCAAACTAGCCAGCTGATAGGTTTAGGTTCTGTTAGGTCACAGAGGAAGCTGTAAGCACCTCTTTGCAAGAAAATCACTTCCAGAGCTATGCTTGCTGACCCATAACACCAGGCTTGCCCTGTCCTGGGGCAGAATCAAGGACTTGCCCTTACTAAATTTCAAACAACTGGTGATCACTCGTCTCTCTAATTTGTCCTAATGATGAATGTGCTAAAAGTTTATCTTTATTTTGTATTCATGAAAGTTTCTTAGTTTCAGAGAGCAAACATTCCTAAGAAACACAAAACTATGGGGTTTTTTTAAATACTGCAAAGCTCACATCTGGTTGTGGCAAGATCTAAATAATTTAAGTTACACAATTATATAAATATGAAATTCATGTTTTTTCCTGCATTTGAGGTATAGGTAGGTATCATGCTGCGCCGGTTTGGCCAAATTTAGAAATACATCCTCTGAGAGAAGGCAGGCTACAACCACCCCTCCCCCACCAGGTTCAGGAAAAAATAAATTTTCGTTGAAGGAAAGTGAAAGAGATAAAAACTATTTATTTAACAAACACACGGAAAAAGGATAATAATGCTAAATAATAAAATCTTTCGCTGTGGAGAAAAAAACCTGGGAAAGTGTTAGAGTCCTCCCTTTGGTCTCCTTGGAGCTGGGACTTGGCCCAGGGCCAGGCCCTCTGTGCTCAGTGGAAAGTCCTCTCGATGTGTTCTGATATTGAAGCAGTCCAGCAGAAAAGGGAAAAAATCCAAAATTCCAGGGAAAAAAAAATCAACTCTCAGTCTCTCTCCGGAGAAAAAGAAGCTGAACAACTGGCCAAAAGCTGGCTGGAAAACAGCAAGCTGGGTGCTTCCTCGCTCTCCTACCGCAGCTGAAAAAAAAAGTATCTCTGTATGACCTTGAACAAGCTTCAAACTGCTTTGAAAAAGTTTTGTTCAAGTTTTCCTCCCCCCTCTCGGGCTCAGTTTAAAGGCACAGAAAGGCATAAAATTAATTCCTGGGCATAGGGCAGTGATATGGGATACACATCATAAAGTCACCCCAAGACACCTGGGTATGTGTATAGACTAGGGAATGAGATGCTGGAGAGCAGTGCTGCAGAAAGGGACCTGGGGGTCCTGATCAATCTCAAGTTAAAGGTGAGTCAGCAGCGCCCTGGCAGCCAGGAGGGCCAGCCATGTCCTGGGGTGCATCAGGCAACAGCATCACCAGCAGGGCAAGGGAGGAGATTGTCCCGCTCTGCTCTGCACTGGGGCAGACTCACCTTGAATATTGTGTGCGGTTTTGGATGCCACAACATAAAAAAAGACATTAAACTATTAGAGAGCATCCAAAGGAAGGCAACAAAGATGGTGAAGGGTCTGGAGGGGAAGCCATATGAGGAGCAGCCAAAGTCACTTGGTCTGTTCAGCCTGGAGGAGACTGAGGGGAGACCTCATTGTGGTCCATCTTGAGCTCTTCCTAGTGGAGGAGTTTTTTGCTATTGGAAGTTTCAGCTGTTCCTGCTCCTGTTAATTGGCTGCATACAAAAACACTGCATGAGTTTCTTGTAAAGGAATGGGATTGTTTCTGGGCCTTTGTGTTAGCAGTGATTTTTGCTATAATGTCAAAATCCTTGTGAGAATAACTACTTTGGAAAGGAAGAAAATATGAATCACTGAAAGATTTTACAGACCTTCCCTACAATTTTCCTTAAAATATTGTCACAGCTGTCCATCACAAATGTGCATATGCTAACAATTTTTTTTTTTCATTTCTCTGGTGGAAAAAAAAAAGAGTTCTTCAAACACCTCTGTGGCAAAGAGACAACATTTTCTTTTGCTTACTGTCAAGGAAACTGAACAAAAGAAAAATACTTACTTTTTGAAAGGAAAGAAATACTGAACTACCTTCAAAGAAGGCATCATTTTCACCAGAAGAAAAATAAAGGTTGTACCAGTCCCACAGTCCATTCTCTTCTAGTCCTCTCACATAGATGAGTCATGTTCTCGTTTTCAGCATGCTTAAAGAATCCTCACTTACACCTCCACAGGTCTCTTAATGGACTCTCTTCATGAACTTTACATTGTATAAGGTAATCTAATGAGTCTTTTCATAAAAACAGGCATCCAGACATTTTAAAGATATTTTCATCTACTCCAGTGGAAAAGTTTCTATTTAAAAATGGGACTACAGAGTCAAAATTACTCTCCAGATCTAGCCCATAGGGAAATGACAGAAGGAGCAACATATTCAGCCCACTTTTCCACTGTTTCTCTCTCTTTCCTCCGCTTCCTCAGTCCCAAATGAGCACCTTTTTCATGGCTTTTAGAAGCTATACAGTATTCCATCATATATCAGGAAAAGTTACTTGAAAGCTGTACCAGTCAGCTTCTAGTAAGCAGTCTGAAAAGTTTCTGGGGAAATAATTAATGAAGGCAGAAAGAAAGCTAAGAATGGGAAGTCAGAACTACTTGGAGCTAATCTATTACTCGAAATTGTCAGCAGCAGCAAAAGTGTTATCTACTGTTTGCAGCAGGATTGTGGATATGTGTTATGCCTGGATTTCTACATTATTTACCCTAGGGCTCCTCTTAAGGTTTGGGAACCATTTGGCTTTATTAGTGTGATTAAATCAATGTGCTTTAAAGGATTTAGATCTTTAATTTCTGGTCACCATAGTCAAAATTGGTCCTATGCTCTCAGAAGACTACACAAAACTGAATTTTGCAGTCAGAAGAAGAAAAGCATAAGAAAGAAATATGAATTTTGGGAGGAGAATGATAATTGAGAAATCTTTCTCCTTTCTGCCCTCTGAAGGGACAAGGCTTCCATTTTCCCTGGAAGAAGTATTCATTAGGGCTATACCAACAATAGTCTGCAGGACTGAGATTCAAAACCCATTGTATTCACACCAATTCCAAGGAGATGTTGCTATGCTCAATGTACTAGTAGCATGTTGCTATTCTGGGGAAATCCAAACTTCTGTCAAAAAATTGGCGCACAGCTGTTTGCAATGGCAGCAGGACTGACAGGACTGCCTGTTAATGAGGGTGTTTTCTTACCCTCAGCAATCTACCTGGGACAAGTATTTGTCTATTGCAATAACGCCAACCTAGTTTCACTCAAAAGGAGCAGGACTTTTTTGCTATTCAAGCAGAACAGCTAAAATCAGTTTTAAATTTGTTAATGCATTTCCTGGAAGACAAGGAGTAAATTGTTAGGTGAAACTAAGAGCTTAATAATTACACCTTTCTTTTTTCTCAATTTCTTCATGAGGTAAAATGGTTTATATTTATGGGTAATCAATTCTTAAATATATTAATTTAATTGCTGTTTCAATGCCATTTTGTTGTAACTTGTGCAACCTTATTCAAAGCATTTGAAAGAAAAGTTTAAAAATCTATAGCTCAATTATAGTTCCAAAACTAATGCTGAAGACCACATCTCATTCAGTTTGAGGTTAAGACAAGTAAATTTAGTTTTGACAGGTTGGATTGCCCATGTGCACACAAAGTCTCTAAACTCATCTGTTCCTGACATTCCTGGGCCCAATTTGTCTTTTTAAATATTACTGTCTGCTGAGATTTCATAGTTTATCTTAGACATCTCCCCCAGGATATGTATGATACAGATGCAGATCACAAGGGAGGCTCACATCATCCTGCAACAGTAGACAGAGCCAGACAAGACACATTAGAAGAGCTGAAGTATCACTTCCTGCCCTTGTGAGGAAATGGAGCTGAGCTCCTGATGGCAACCCAATGCAGTGGCAGCCTCTGCAGTGACTGACAACTGTCTTAAGAAAGCTGCATGAAAGGACTGGAGGCAAAATGTAAAGGCGGTTTGATCAAAGAAATGGTCATGAGTTTAGAATGCATTTGGGAATGAATTGGGAAAACAATACTGGCTGACTAGGTGGAACACCCTCTCTACAAGATTGTGAATGATGCCAAATTGGAAAAAAAGGGTCTGGAGGGTTGGATTGCTGTTTAAAGGGGCTTAAACAGAACACATAATATAACAGAAATTTAATAAAGTGTTAAAATGGTAAACACTGAGTCCTGCACCATGAACATAATAACCAAAAACCCCAGCACTGGCTGGACATCAAGTGAGCAGAAAGCAGTTTGGTGAAAGAGAGATGAGGGTCCTGGCAGGGAGCAAATTCAATTTGAGCCACCACTGTGCCCTTGCAGCAAAGAAGGGCAGCAGCACCTTGGGCTGTGTTAGGAGGAGTGTTGCAAGCAGGTCCAGAGAAGTGATTGATTCTTTGGCATTTGTGGCACTACATCTGGACTACTGTATCCAGTCGTGGTCTCATTACCACGAGAAAGACATTTTTGTGCTGGAGCAAATCCAGCAAAGGTTTACCAAGGCAATTAGAGCACTTGAAATATGACATACAAGGAGGGGCTAACAGATGAGTTTGGTCTTAACAAGAGATGCTAAGAGGAAGGTCTCATAAATACCTTTTAACAAGCTGGTGAAAGCATACACAGAGAACAGAGCCAGGCCCTCCTAGAATGAGAGGCAGTGGACACAGTTTACAACATGGGGAAGTCTGAGTATATAAAAGGAAATCTATTTTCAGTATGAGGGTGGTTAAGTTGGCTTCCAGAGAGTTTGCAGAATGTTCATCTGTGAATATATTCAAAACTCGACAGGATAAAGCCTTAATTTACATGGTGTAAAATGGCTCATTTTGAGCCAGAGTTTGGACAAGATGACCTCCAGAGGTTTCTTCCAACCTAAGTTATTCTGTAGTTAATGATTCTATAAAAAAAAAAAAAGAAAAAAAAAAGAAAAAAGTGATATACAGTAATGTCATAAAATCATAACTTTTATATTAGTCTATGGATAAGGAATGAGTGGCTTCCAAACAGTTAAAACTGGAATATTCTAATGGTACTGAGAGTTTGAGACTAACAGTTAAGATTTTTTTCCTAATGCACCTTTTTTTTTTTTAAATTGTTTTCAATTTTAAATGTTCTTGACTGATTATCTTCAGAAACACAAAAGGCTACAGACCTTGCAAAAAGAGAGTAAGCATATTTTTACAGGCAGCAAACACAGAGAGAGTGTGCACTGTTAGCAATCTCATCGGTTTGTTTTGTGGGACTGGTGTATCATTGCTGTATTGCATAGGTAAATAACTGTGTATGTGAGCATAAGGAATAGAACTTCAGTGTAATTTTGTCCTCCTATACATGTAGGGAGCAGGGGTAACTTGATAAAATACAAATTAAATAAAATAAAATGTTCTCTCTGCATATCCTATTTTTATACAAAGACAACTATATTTAATGACACGCTTTTTAAAATTAGCAAGTATCTCAAAAACAAAACAAAAAAAAAGCATTTTTCCCATCTGTGGTGCTTATTTAAATCCATCAAGTAGATATATTTTCATTTTGCAAGACAGAGAGAACAGAGAAACACTGTCAAGCACAGACCATAATAGATGGGGATTACACAACTGTTAATCGAGTTGACAAGCATATATTTAGAAAGTATCCTGGACTTTTCAAAGGAATATAGCTTCATCTTCCCTATAATGCAACAGGGGAAAAGGGCTTTACAGAAAAATACAGGAAAAACAGTCTTTAGCAGCAGCTCACCAAGAGCAGAGATCAACACATACATGAACAAATGTACTGGCTTTTCTGATAAGTGACATGTGTTGATAGATTGCAAGTATCTGGTCTCATTGTCACTATTTCTTCCATAACTGAGTTGTTCTTTTGGACCTCTCCCTCTGTTCCAAGTTTAGCTGGCACACAAATATATTGGCACAAATAAAAATACATTCATATACTGCCATAGTTCATCTCTCCAAACAATCCTGATCTCTTCTTTATAATAAATTCACAAAACAAAAATATTGAAATGGGGTAATTGTGACCATAGAAAAAAAAAACATTCTGTAAGTTAAGAGACTTTGGTGTTTCTGTCAGATTTAAAGAACTCTGATATAACACTAGTTATGTATATAAAGACAACTATATTTGTCTTAGTTAAGTGACAGTTTTAAAAATACCTCTTTAACGTACATTCTTAAAATTCCCAGGACTCTTCATTTTTATGCATATAAAATTCTTTGCATTTTAGGAAGACAAGCACAATAAGATTTTTTATGTCTCCTTAAAGAATTTATGCAGAGTTACAAATTGCTTTTAGCTTTACAGAATATTAAAACTGTGTGTTTTTTCATACTTTGCAATTTCTCTTTCCATTTACTAAGAATATCAATGCTCTTACTAAGAAACAATTTACTAAGAATTTTACTACATCTTGTAAAGAATTTTGCAGCCCTATCTTAGGACACTTTTATCCCTGTTTTAAATAGATTATGTACCTCCTCACATAGGGAATTAAGTCATGAAATTGGCTAAAATTTGCCATAGATCCTAAGCAAAGTGAAGTACATACACAACTACAAGACTGCTGCCTGTTAAACTGTTGCAGAGAGAGGGATGTTTGTTATTGTCCTCATGGAGGACTAAAACAAAGTCATGGGGCTTTTGAAATAAAATATAAATACTAAGTAAATGCAGATAAGAGTTTCAGTCAGGCAGTAGATTGCATGCTGTCAGAAGGAATGTGAAAAAGGACTTGCTTTTATCCAACTCAAACTGGAACCAAAAAAAGTAGAGTGATTTTCAATGTTACTTAGCAAAGCCTATTTTAAGAGATGATAAAGGCAAAGCTTGAAGCCACACATTATATTTCCACAGATTTACTCCACTGAATATAAATTGTGTTTAATGGCTTTATTTCACACATATTCCAATTGACTTAGGGGCATGGCCTGCAAACAAAATGGCAGTACTGACTTTATAGTCTTGCCTTTCTTGCTCCTCTTAGTCACTGGAACTCATTTTAATCATCTCACCTCATTGTCCAAGAAAAATATTATCACACACAGAATAAATAGCTGTCTAGGCTGCACATTGAAGATCAGTATTCATCACACTATGGAGAATGCTAAAACCAGATTCAAGAGAAAACTTCAGCACTCCAAATTAATTTGCAATGAGTTTTTATATACTGAGCAGAGTTATTATTGGCTCCCCTAAGTCAGAGTTTTGAAGAGGAAAAAATATATTTACCAAGGCAGACTTACTGATTGGTTAGCTAAACTTAGGGAACTCACTGAATATGAACGGCCAGCAATACATGGTATAAAATTATCTAAGCATTATTTGCAAAAGGAAATGTTTTTTTTCAAATTCCTGTGGGCAATTGTGAGACTTAGAGAGGACATGGCTTCTGACATGGAATTTATGCATAACACCTATAGTATTTTATATATTGCAAAAACAGTAATTATGTTGAAACAAAAAAAAAAAAAAGAGAACAATTAAAATTACTGGCTCATTTAAAGAAAATTAAAATCCTGCTGCTGAACAAGATAATATTCCAAAGTTCATTTTACTGAGATAATTTAATTTTACATGTTGTATAACTTAAATTTAGTAAAGAATATGTATTTGGGGGGAAAAGGAAATTTCTCAAAAATTATGTTTTCTAGTTCAAGTGGCAGCAAATTTTATTTATGAAATTATTACGCTGTTTCTGGACCATTACCCAACAACTAAGTTTCTCTAACAATCTTTCCACCCAGCTATAAAGGCCTCTAGAATACACTCACAAACTAAAGAAAAAATACACTCTGTAGCCAGCAAAAAACCTGAACCTAATATAGGCAAAAAAACCCCAAAACAAATAAATTTTAATTAATTTGTGAATTAAAATCTGTTTACTCAAGCATAAGCAGAAAACTATAGTTATATGACCATTTGGTGCTTCCTTCCAACCTACTATTCCAACCTTAACATCTGCTGGGAAAGTAGCACAATGAGCTGTAGGTAATCCAGGAGACTCCTGGAATGCATGTAGGGTAACTTCCTAAGCCAGCTAATAAATAGTCAGACCTACCAGGGGGAAGGCGATACTGGACCTCATGGTTAAGACTGGAGGTAGCCTGGGCTGCAATGATCATGTGCTGGTGGAGTTCATAGTCATCAGGGATATGGGTCAGATCAAGAATAAAGTCAGGCTACTGAACTACAGAAAAGCAAAATTCAGCTTTTCAAGGAGATAGTCAATAGGACACTTTGGGAAAGTGCCCTCAGAGGCAAAGGAACAGAACAGAGCTGGCAGATTTTTAAGGAAGTTGTCCATAGAGTGCAAGAGCTATGATTCTCAGGTGTAAGAAACAAGGCAAGGAAGGCAAGAGACCAGCATGTCTGAGTTGGCACCTGCTGGTCAAACTAAAGAACAAGAAGCAAATGCACAGGTTGTGAAAGAAAGGACAGGTACTCTGGGGAGAGTATATGGATGCAGTCCAGTTTTGCAGGGATGAGGCAAGGAATATAAAAACTAAGCTAGATCTGAACCTGGCAAGTGATAAAAAGATTAACAATGAGGGCTTCTACAGGTATTGCAGGTAGAAAATGTACCCCCACAATAAACAAGGCTGCCAAACTGCTAACTACAGATGAGAAGGCTGAGATACTCAACAACTTTTTTTTGCTTCAGTCTTCAATAGAAGTCTCTCTTTCCATAATTCTTGAGTGAGTGGACATGAGACAAGGACAGGGGAGCAGGAAGTGAATATCAGGCTCGTGACCACCAGGGAATCTGATTGTACATAGCTCCATGGGTCCTAAATGAGATGCATTCCAGAATCCTGAAGGAACTGGCTGATGTAGATGTCAAGCTACTGTCCATGGTTTTTGAAAAGTTGTGACAGTCAGGTAAAGTCCCAGGTGACTGGAAAAAGGGAAACATTGCACCCATCTGTTGCAAAATGAATCGACGACTTCGGTGAGGAGAGACATTGCAGGCAACCGATACGATTGATATATGCAAGCTCCATTTATTAGCAATACAAAGGCACTTTATATAGAGTATTGAATACAAGCTTATCAGTTCTTTAATTAGTTGAAACTTATAAAAGCACATTCTGACTTCTACATAATTGGGTTAGATAAAAGACTACATTTGGCAAGCTTCTTATTGTTTATGTTTTGTCTTGAGAGATCAAAGATCTTCCTCCCTTCTTAGAGATGGTCCATCTTATCAGCACAGCTGCACCTCTCAAAAACTCCCTTCTGGTTCCCAGGTTGGTTTCTCACACAGGGATTTGTCTCATGTAGAATTTTTCTCACACAGGCCTTTTTACTTGTACAGTTGGATTATTGATCCAATAATTCTATCAATGAGCCATGTCCCTGCTCCTCTAACCATTCTCCAATACCCATCTTTAAAAAGGGTAGGAGGAAAGGAACTACCAGCCTGTCAGTTTTACTTCTGTGCCTGAGAAGATAAAGAAACAGATGCTATACTAAGGCATGTGGAGGACAGGGAGGTGATTTGAGACAGCCAACATGGCTTCACCAGAGGCAAATCTTGACTGACCAACTTAGTGGCCTCCTATGATGGAGATTTCATCTAGGTAGAGTTCTGTAAGGCTTTTGGCATGGTCCTCAGAACATCCTTCTCTCTAAATTGGAAAGAGATGGATTTGATGGGTGGACTGTTTAGTGGATAAGGAATTGGTTGGATGGTTACACCTAGAAAGTAGTGGTCAATGGCTCTATGTCCAGATGGAGACCTTGTGACAAGTGGTGCTCCTCAGGGATCTGTGTTAAGACCAGTACTGATTAATATTTTCACCAGCAACATAGACAAAGGGATCAAGTACACTCGCAGAAAATTTGCAGATGAAACCAAGCTGAGTAGTGCGGTTGATATTTCTGCCATCCAGAGGGACCTGGGTAAGCTTGAAAAATGTGCCCATAGAAACCTCAAACAATTTAATAAGTTTAAGTGCAAGGTGCTGCACCTGAGTCAAGACAACACCCAATATCAACACAGGCTGGAGAAAAACACATAAACAGATCAAGAACAGCTCTGCTGAGAAGAACTTGGGGTGCTGGTGGATAAGAGGCTGGACATGACCCAGCAATGTGCACTTGCAGCCCAGAAAGCCAGATGTGTCCTGGGCTGCATCCAAAGCAGAATGGCCAGCAGGGCGAGGGAGGGGATTCTGCCCCTCTGCTCTGGTGAGACCCCACCTCAAATACTGCATCCAGCTCAGGAGGCTTGGAACTAGATGGTCCCTTCCAGTGCAGGTTATTATTCACGATTCTGTGATTCATTCTGACTTTATCTAGAATTAGAGTTCCAGAAGTTGTATAAGAATTAAATGTAAGAAAACGCAAAGCAAGAACTTTCGGAACAGATATTTTGTTTTCAGTCAGAAAAATGTTTTCAGTCATTCCCACCCATTCCCTCATGTGTTTTACTTATTCATTCTTTCATAATAGTACCAAGAGGTGTATATTCAATCAGTTAGGTTAGCATTACTTGTGGTGAGGCAGAAGGTAAGTTTGACAGCTCTTGAGTCATCTCTTAGTTTCTTCTTGACTGGTGACAACTGATTTTTGGCTAAAATATTTTCTTTCTTATGAGTCAACACTTTGTATGGCCTGATATTTCATCCCCAAGGTCTTCTATCCCCCACTTCACTCCCTATAAATCTCTAGGCAAGGTTGGTGCCCATTGCTTTTTTTTCATTCCTTGTAGTTAAAGGCTTTTTTTTTCGGTTGAAATGACAAGAAGAGGAATCACACTTGCAAGATTTCCATCCATCTTCTGTAATAATGTAGATCTTCTACTGAAAATCATCTGTACTGTAGTCTTGTTGCAAACACATCTGCTTCAGTGCTCACCAGCTTTTTGTGGTCAGTCACGTCCTATTTCTAAATACATGACATTTTTTTTCTCTATTATTTCTTCTGGTACTTAAAATCCTATGCATTCCCATTCAAACTTCCCTTATGCCAGAATTTACAGGTCTCAGTCGAACACGTTTACTTCATGCACAGTCCTTCAGACAAGCACAGGTGTATCCAAAATGACAATGTGTGAAGAGAATTATGGCCTTTTTTACTTAAACCTACTGAAACAAGTTTGTTCTACACAAGAAGTATTTTGAACACAGTTAAAGTACATGGCATCTATTATGAACCATTTTAATCACAGAGGAGTAAAGAGAACTAACTCTGTAAATAAAATGAAAGAACTTTGAGGGTTTGAAATATTCCCAAAAAAATGAGATAAAAACCAAATGAGATTAACTGTTGATGTCAAAAAATTGATCTATTTTTATTTATTAGTAAAAGAGACAAAGAGAAAGAAAGAGAGAAGTAAAGAAAAGTTAGAAAAAGCTAAGGTTACTTCAAAAAGCATAAGATAGGTCACCACCACACTGTGCTGCTTTTGTTGGTGCTGAGACAGGGTGGAGGGAGCAAAGGAGTTTTTGCCTTTTTTTTTCCCTGAAAGTGTCTTACTGTTGCGGTGAGCTATGATCAGCCGAATCACAGAGACCAAACGGTCCAGTGGTTTGATCCTTCCACAGCCCAAAACCCCTGAAATTACAGGGAGCACCCCAAAAGCTGTGATCTGAGCCTTACCTTTAGCTGCATATCTCCCTTCCCCCATCGGCCCACTTTCCCAGAGTGACCCAAGGCCAGCAGCTAATTGTTCCTTGTTAATACTCCCCGCCTACCCCTTCCTCCATTGGCTGTAATCCCTTCTCCCCTCCCTGGTAACACCCCCTGGCTGATATATTATTTGTTACTCTGTGTTTTCCATGCCCACTTTTTGGGGTACAAACTGCCTCTCCTGAGCACCTGGTGGCCTCTTCTCCTGGGCTCTTGCTCTAGAATAAAGTCTCTTCCCCCACAGGGGGCCCTCCGCTTTTTCCTACCTCCTCCGTGCGCATCAGCCATCGGGAGCCGGGTGAACCCCAGCCGGATATTCACCCACCCTGCCATGTGCCGTGATTGGACTCTGTCTGTCCTGCTCAGAGCAAGCAGCAGTTTGCACGGTACCAAGACAACACGCTAGCCACGGGACAGTGCCGTTGCAGTTGGCACCCAATGTGTGGCTCTAACTCACGACCCTGAGATTAAGTCTCATGCTCTACTGACTGAGCCAGCCAGGCCACCTGGGTGGCCTCCTCTTGTGGGCTCTTGCCCTGGAATAAACTCTCTTCCCCCACTAGGGGCCCTCTGCTTTTTCCTACTTCCTCCAGGCGCATCAGCCATTGGGAGCCGGGCAAACCTGAGCCGGAGATTTGCCCGCCCCACGGCACACAACGATAGGACTCCATCTGTCCCGCTCAGGGCAAGCAGCAGTCTGCACGGTACCAGGACAATGCGCTAGCCACGGGACGGTACCATTGCATCTTACCTGCCTTCTCCATCCTCGGGAACAGTTTGGTTGGAATGCAGTGGCCTGTCCTCCGGAATGCAGGCACAGTGCCTGATCTCTGCAGCCAAACCTCGGTCCACTCACAGTGCTCTTGCCATGCGATGCGGGAGTAGGGGTTCCACAACTCAGTCATGACTTCAGTCCAGGGGTGCAGGGTCTGGGGGTTCTCCCCATGCATTGGCTCCCGGAGGCCTCAGGGTGACTCGCAGCAGATGATTGTGATGGTGGAAGGGGGGAAGGTGAAGGTCAGGGATTCTGCCCCTCACTTTCCCCTCCACATTTTGCACCAGTTTCCCCTTCCTTTTTATGGGCCTATAGGCAGTCTACTCATGGTCCATACCGAATGTCGTTTTCAGGTGTTCGAGAGTGATTATAACAAGCAGACATAATGACGAAGCAGTTTTTGAAGCCTTTCTCTTTTTATCAGGCGCTTATAGCATCTTAACCTCAGAATCACTGGTTCAAAAAAAATCATGTGTTGGAAATCTGTCAATTGTATTCTTCTGGGTGTTTTGAATATTATTAAATTATGATAAAAAACAGGCCTGCTACTTAATTTTAAACCATAGACATGTAGAATTGAAGAAAATGGAAACAGTATCCTGCTTTCTTGTGTCTAAATTTTTCCAATTCAAGTCTGTTCTGGTCCCTGTCTCTTCCAGTATTAGCTTCCTAATACGTCTGTCTTTCTTGTTGCAGACTCTGCAAAATTCATTTTATTTTCTTGTGATATGCTGAGGACCAGTCAGTACTATTTCTTTCTAAGAGTCAATGGAGCATGTTCTCTTCACTGTTGGCTCACTATTGGGAAATTGGACTAAGGAAAAAGCCTAGACAGCTATACTTCAAAGCTCTAATTGACTACAATCATCTAAACATTTTGGAAGATATGTATACCTTCATTCTTCTATTTTTTTTTAAAAGAAAAACAAACAAAACCACTTACCTTTTGTATCTCACAGCACTATTTTGTCAGTCTCCTACACTTTTTGTCTTCTCAGCTATTTTTCTATGTGTTTTTCATAAAAAGTACTGCTATATACTAAAGAGAATGTGACATTAGCAAAACTGACAAGAGGAGAATAATTTTGTTACTTATAAAGTAAGTGCATACTGTAACTGAGCTTTATATTTGCCTTTTTATTTTTCTTTCCTTTATTATAATACTGTATCATTGATGTGATTTACAGTCTTTTAAATCAATAGACATATATTTTCTATTTTTGTGTTTCTCAATCTTATTTTTCCTCCTGCTTTATATTATATTGCTTTTCTTTTTTGTTAACTTGATCTTACTAAATTGGAGTCAAGAGTGATCTTGACAAGCTGATTCAGATCTGTCTTTGGAAGTGTTTACTCTTTTCCTGGTTTGGTGGTATCTGCAAGATGTCAAAGAGCATTTCACACTCTGTTGTCTGAATCATTAATGAAAACAGTGATTTGAACTAGGTCCATCCCAAGCTTTTGCAAGGATCTCACATCATATGTTCACACAGTCTGAGTGAATTTCAAATATGTGTTAGCTGAATATGACCTGTTGTGTACTTATCTTACAGTGGTTTTTATCTAGGCTGTTGAACTTCTTTTATTGCACTGAAAAATACTAGAGAGCAGCATGATTTGAGAGAACAGATAGATGTTGAGTGGCTGTGCTTTCTTCAAGGGACTGGGCATCATGAGTGGTTCTACTCTATTTTTTTTCAGTGCTTGCAAAGGCATGACCCTTATCCTATATCTTCTTTCATGCCTTTTACTGGTTTATTGTATGCATGTGATAAACTGATACTCTCGGACATCTCCCTTCCTTACCTGCTCCAGTACCTTTCCTTACCTGCTCCAGTACTTATACCTTGTGAAGTTCTATAACAGCCAGTCAAGTACATCTTCTAACAAAAGGTTATCTATGGAATTTAACTTCAAAACTTGCTTTTAATAACAGTGCTTGAACCACAGTACTGTTACTTTATCAAGACTCAATTCCAGTGCTGTCCTTCTTTTGATAACCCAAGTTACTCAGGTTAGTCTAAAACTTAGGATTGTGAGGTCCATACATATATATATGTGCATAATCTGTGCACATCTGCATATATTTATATAACATTTATATGTACATGTGTTCATGTACATACACATATCACAGAATCATAGAATAACAGAATATTCTGAGTTGGAAGGGACTCACTAGGATTATCAAAGTCCAACTACTGACCCTGCACAAGAATCATACCATGTGCCTGAGACCATTCTTGAAATGCTTGAATCTTGAACTCTACAAGACTCAGTGTTGTGACTACTTCCCTGGGAAGCCTGTTCCAATGCCCAACCACACTCTGGGAGAAGAACCTTTTCTAAAATCCAACCTAAACCTCCCCAACATAACTTCAGGCCATTCCCTCGGGTCTTGTCATTGGTCATGACAAAGAAGACATCAGTGCCTGCCCCTCTTCTTCCCCTCCTAAGAAAATTGTAGACTGCAATGAGGTCTCCCCTCAGTTTCCTCTCATGGAAGAGACCAAGTGACCTCAGTCACTCCTCATACACCTTCCCCTCAAGGCCCTTCACCATCTCCACTGACCTCCTTTGGACACTCTAATAGCTTAATTAATGTCTTTTTTATATTGTGGTATCCCAAACTGCACATGGGATGCAAGGTGAGGCCTCCCCAGTGCAGAGCAGAGTGGGACAATGCCCTCTCTTTCCCAGCTGGTGATGCTGTGCCTGATGCTCCCCAGGACAGGGTTGACCCTCCTGGCTGCCAGGGCACTGCTGACTCAGATTCAACTTGCCATCAGCCAGGACCCCCAGGTCCCTTTCCATGGTACTGCTGTGGCATCTCATTTCCCAGTCTGTACATCCAGGGTTGCCCCATCCCAGGTGCAGAATCTGGCACTTTCCCTTGTTAGACTTCATATTGTTGGTGATTGCCCATGTCTCTAATTTGTTGAGGTCTCTCTGCAGAGCCTCCCTGCCTTCGAGGGAGTCACTGGGTCCTCCCAATTTTGTATCATTTGCAAACTTACTTAGTATTCCTTCAAGTCTTGCATCCAGGTTGTTTAGGTAGATTATATGTATATATGTATACAAATAGGCACACATACCATTTGTATAGTTAAGGGTTCTCTTTTCCTAATCAAATTTTAATGAGGGTATTTTCCTTTTGAATACTTAGGCTTTGTATTAACAACACAACTCTATTTCAAAGTAGAAAACCAATATATAACAAAGTAAATAATTACAAATAATAAAAACGTCAGAAGGTTGGGCAGAACTGCGATTTTGTTAGATATCAGGAAAACCAGCATCTTACTTGTGTGAAGTTTTAGGTTTCAGAATTTCATTGATAAGGATAGAATATCACATTCTACCATGTCTGATATTTGTAATTCTTCACATGTTCTGATTCTGTTTTCTCCCTCTTTCTTCTGGCTGACTGTCTTTTAATCATATGATTTTAATCTGGTGATTAGCCTGTTCAGGAGAACACTAGTGTTTTTGCTTTCTTCTTGTTAAATTAGTTATATTTGACTTATTTGACTTAAATTAGTTATATTTGACTTACGTAACTGTAACTATCAACTTATTAGGTACATTTGTTGGCCTGTTTTTTGGAATAGGTTATGGCTCGTTAAATTCTCCCCTGTATGATGATCAAATTGTTATTATCAGTTGCTGTAATAATAATTTACACTATAAGCCAGAGGGCTGTTGCAGCTTACATGTTAGATCACTACTTACATCAATTATTCTCCTGCCATAAAATAATTATAAAACATTTAAAGTCTTAGGACATTAAATTGGCTGGTGGGAGCTGGTGTTCTAGAGGTTTTGATATTCAGAAGGATCTGCATATTACATGTGTCAATGGAGGAATCATCCCTTTTGGATTACTATTCTGAAGTTGCATTAATGGTTGGCCAATGGAGTGATCACAGTTGCCTGTTACCACAGCACATTGGGAGCTTCAAATTGTGACCTTTATGATCCCATTAGTGACTTGGCAAGTTCAGACTGGATTTTACCTTAGTCTGGATGGATTCTGTCGCTAATCTTAGCCAAGGTTATGAAAGAGTCATTTTGCTTAACAGTTAATACAAAAAAAATTATGTATTATTTTTTATTATACTTCAAAAAATTAATCTCAGCTTCCTTGCAATTACAAGTAAAGTGCATTTTATAACCATAGCTTCAGTTCAGCTTAAGTTCAAAACCTGCAATAAACAAACACCTTCACTGAAATCAGAAAATGGTTTAGTGGTCAAGCTCAGAAAGGCTGAGGCCTAATTTTTACTTTTATACTGTGTTGTGCAGTAATTTCATCCCTTATGTTAGCATGTATTACACATTCTCAATATTGCTTAAATGTTTTGTTCAGGTTGGGCCTATAGTTGGCTTCCTTACGAGGTCTCATGTGGCTCTGCGCAAAAAGCTTTATTAAAGTAAAGCAATCTCATCTTCTACTTCCTTCTTATCCATTATACTGAAAGTTACTGTGTCAAAGGAGGAAATTAGATTGTTTTGACATGATTTACTCTTGAGAGAGCTGTGTTGGCTGTTTTTCATCATCTTTTCTTTTCCTGTAGAGTGGTTATAAATTGTCTGTTTAATAACTTCTCCCAGTATGTTTCCACACACTGAAAGTACTGTGACTGGTCAGTGGTTTTTCAAGTCTTCCCTTTCCTGGTGGAATGAAATGGCTTGCCCTTTTTCAGTTCCCTGAGACTTCTCTCTTCTACAAGATCTCAATGGTAATGATTTGTGATTCAGATACTACTTTGGTTATTTTATTAAGTGCTCAAGGTTTTATTCCTTTCCTCCCCCCTTCCCCATCTAATTGTATCAAATATATTTAAAGACCTTTTACCATAATATTTTGTTTCGAAATTCAGTATTAGAGTTAACTACACTTGCTCTTTGGTCACAAAGAGAAGGATAATATGGCAATGAAAACGATATCACTCTTGAAATCACATCCTTTCTTCCCCTCCCAGACTAACAAAACACCTTATTTAGCTATATTGTATTTTTTTTTGGTAGAGTTTTTTGCTGTCTCTCCATTTCTAGTAATTTCTATTTATTCTCAGTACTTGTGGGTTATTTAGCAGGGTATTTTTCCATAGTAAGTCAAACTTTGCTATGGCATTCATCTGATCCCAAAGTGGATGGAAACTTAAAAAAAACCCAAAAAACCCCTTAAACTAGCCCCCCCTCCCCCCAATAAACTTGTTATTTCAGGCCTTTCTTTCTTTCTTTTTGTTTACAATTTTGAACTTAAACTTCCTATGACCATCACTAGTATCTTACATATTCTAATCCTCAGCTACATCCTGTCAGTTGCAACTGAGGCTGGAGACAGTTGTTTTCCTAAACTACCTCCCATTTCACATTCTCCCCAGTGTAGTCTCTAACTTCTGTTAGAAGTTGAGTCTTTGTTCCTTTCTAACAGGTACTGGATAATTAATGTTTCCCTTTATCACTGGGTCTTGCTTTTTCTGTTGCCAAAAATATCTCATTTCCTCCCTGTGGTACAGTGGTTTAAAAGAGTTTCTTATCATTACAAATCTTTGTTCTTTGCTTTCTATATTCATTAAAAATAGCCCCAAAAACCCCCAAACTAGTTTAGTCTATTGCTGTGTTTTTAGAACAAATATATATTTCTTAATATTTAACATTTCCTCAATTTTTAGTTCGGTACTTATCCTTTTAAATTCTAATCTGGGATGTGTTTTCACAATGTAGAAAAAAAAAATTCATATTAATTCCATAGAAAATACTTCATCCTTGTACAAGTGAAAAATAACTTTTCAAGTCCTTTGCCCTTACTGTGACCACAAATGCAAATAAGATTGGGTAAACCTGCAGCATGTGGCACCCCTAGTTACTGTACTTTGTGTATCTAATCCTAAATATATCTCATGATTTGAGGAGATTGCAAGATTAAAATTATTTAAATAGACTAGCTACTATTAATTACCAGCACCCATTACTGGTGCTTTTGTTTCTCCTGCACTGAAAAGTCCTTATAGGACACAGAGGAGCACAACACTAGAAGAGAATGAGACACTAAGAAGGTTTTGTACAACTTCCTTGTAAGGCTTTTCTGTATTAATTATGTAAGGTTGACTGATAGCAATTTCTTATTTATTACTTTTTTATTTATTACAATCCCATGTGTATGGTGTAGGTTTTTTTTCTAATAAGATGGTTCTGGTTGCAACACCTTCATAGAACTCTAGCTGATCATTAAAAAATTCAGTGTTTGGGGATATTTATGTAGAAGTTACAAATCTTGCCTAAAGTCTTTATCCTAAACTAGAAAACCTGATGAACATCATCTGTTTCTTGTCTGATTAAATCTCACTTTCATAGCCTTTTACATAAGGGTTTTATATATGTATCATGTGTATTATACACATATCATATAATTATGTATAAATAGATTACACATATACAGAGTGTACACCTAGAAAATATATCTTGCTGCCCACATAGTGATAAAGATACAGGATCAAGAAGTATGATTATTTTGTCAAGAGTGTGTCTAAACAGAGAGCTTTCATCAGTCTTCCCAGGTTACAGGACTGACCAAACTAGGAATGTCAGGCAGGAGGATTATCAGTACAGCATGAAGAAGTAGTTGTTTCAAGCTGAACAATTCAACCAGAAAATACCTGTCAGATCATGTGCAATGTTCTATCTAAACTCCTTTCCAAGGAATGTACACTTAGGTTAGCTGTAAGTCCCATTTCTAAGAGTGAGATATCCAGATTTGGATGTCACTTTGTAGAATAAATTTTTAGAGATTAAAACAAAGGGGGAGCCTTCCAAAATGTTAGTACATTTTGTTTGATTGCCCTTGCCTTGCCTTGCCTTTCCTCCCCTTCCCCTTTCCCTTTCCCTTTCCCTTCCCCTTCCCCTTCCCCTTCCCCTTCCCTTTCCTTTTTCCCTTTTTCCCTTTTTCCCTTTTTCCCTTTTTCCTTTTGGGATAACTGTTACTAGGAAGAAAAAAGTTTACTGCATTAAACAATCTAACAAGAAAACATTTCTCTTACAATTAATGGTATCTGCAGGACAGATTCTCCTCTCAGTGCTCTCTCTGTATGAACAGCATGTGTATACTGTCTTATGAAACCTATTATTATTAAACTCTAAATCCATCATTCACTTTAATATAAACAGACAATTGGGGAATATAAAATTAGGGGTAAAATCATGTGCTTTTCTAGGTGTATCAGAACCAAATTGATAACAACATAATCAAATACTATTTACAATAAAGTTGAATTAACTGGTTACTCTTTCTGGTGATTAAGCTTCATTTTGATTGAAACACAGTAGTCACGTCACTTAAAAAAAAAAAAAACAAACCTAATAATTAACACCAGCATTATCAGCATTGTCACTGGCAAAGCAACATACAGCACAAGTCATAACAATAAAAGAAATTGCATTTCCTATAGGGGATGTAGCGAACATGAACTTATATTTCAGAAAAGTTCTGAAGCCACTTGAACTTTGTTTTGTTATCTTAAGAAGACTCCTTATATATTTTAAAACCATGATGATACTTGACTCCAGACCCTATTAATAGTACATCTTTCACTTGGAAAAAACTGCAAAGAATGCATGCTTTTGAAATATGCTGTCAGGATACATTTGGCACTAAAAAATAAAATTTAAGTGTAAGTTAGATGTGGGGAATTATTTGGATAACAGGAGTCCATTGTATTTGCACCCTACTCTCTTCTTTAAAGTGAGATGAACTAATCTTATGTCTCTGCTCTATAATTTTACAAGGGCAAAAAAGGGACATATTTTCTTCCTCCAGATTACTGTGTTATATGCACTCAGTGCTCATGTTCATGAATTCACACCATAAATTAATTCATGAACTCATGAATCACACCATGCATTAATGTCATGTGCTATTCATCTGATTTTCCTTCTAGCAGCGGCTAGGAAGGTGCAGAAAGGCCATGTTCAGGAGTTAATACTCATACTGCCAATATTTGCATGCTGAAAGAATGGTTTATTTGCCTTTCCAAACATATTTCTAAGACATTTGGTATGTTGGTGACATCTTACCAAAAATATGTTTTCACAGTTATTTTATCTCAAAGACCTTCAACTATTCTACTCTTAGGAATAATCACATTAATGTCTATTGATCCCTTGAGAAACAGTAAAACAAAGCCACAATACAAGATGAAAAACACTCAATATCAAAGTCTGTTTTCGCAATTTTTACTGATCAGAACTATGTAGGGACAGAGTAAATGGCTCAAGAATTTACATAAAATTGTCTGTTTCCTGTACTGGGTAGGAGGCAATAAGCAAACCCTATATTGCTTGTCTTCTTGATTGAATGGGATAGAAAAGCTTAGCTATCCTGAGAAAACACTTTTGAAGGTAACCATTTTCTGATACTATTTCATCTTACGTAGTTCCCCCTCAGTTTAAGATCCCACTAGGGTTACTAACTGTGAACAAAGCTGGCCCTTTACTATCCTGAAACAGATTTTTTTTTTTACATCTCATCTGATCTAGTATCAGCAAAAGGCATCAGGAAGTACCTGATACAGAGGAGACAGATTATCTGCAGCTTCCCATGCATAAAGTGCACACACATGCAAAGTCTGTAGTCTTCCTACTGGAGCTTCATTGCCTCAGACAAACCTGTACACCTGATTCTTGGCCTACACTCCTGCCAGAAGGATGACAGCCATGAATTCTACACTTCAGGTGCTCTCGTCTTGAGTTTCTGCCTTGGCTGCTGGAGTAGGAAGCTACCTGCCAGGCCTCTTCCAGTCAGGGGTTCAACACAACTGCCATAGAAGCAGGATCCAAGGCTAACTTGAGAGAGTGGCAAGTTTTTCTGCCCTTCCCAGCAGCCTTTAAAGTATACCTAGGAGACAAATGTTACTTAGAATCGTTCACCTTACACAGAACTGAAAATGGGCTGTGCTACCTGAGTCAGCATCTGTGATTCATCATCACCTATCACTTGCTATGGCTGCAGTAGCAGAGCACTGCTTGCTCGCCCAATGATTTCATATACAGATTTCATAGCTAAAATCTGTACCCATCAAGACCCCAGAAAGCAGCTGTGTATTAGGAAGAATCATCTCTCATCTGGAAAGGCTGAAGTAGGTATCTATACACAGCCAGGCATGGGCATATCACTCCTGTGATACTGCGTACCTTTCTCTCACCAGCCCTACAATAGCCCATTGAATCAGAGCACAAACCAGATTTTTCCCATGATGTACTCGTGAAGGCAACAGCTCAACCAGTAACAGCAGACTCCTAGTCATAGCTGACATGGCTGAAGATAGGAACTTTCCATGTCCCAGCAGCATTCCTCAATCTGCTGTCAGATTTCTCTCTGGATTACCAAAGCACAACTGGCACGAGAGAAGTTGGGAGTGTGTGTATGACTGGACATGAGGACAACGTTTGCAAGACATACAGCAAGGAAAGAGTAAGAATTGGTGAACCCGAGTACTTGCTGCTCTGAATCCTCCCTCCCCTGCCTTTTTCCTGAGAATGTTAATTGCATGTCAGGCAGAGGAGACACAGGGCTCCAGATACCAAAAATGGCAGAAATACTGAAAGCATGGCTATGGGTACACTGGCAAAGAATCACCTGGTCCATTGGCAGTAGGATGGCTGAGCCTTATTTCATTGTGTCTCCTCCACGCCGTGTAAACATAGCTGCTGATCTGAAAATTAAGGGTACCTCTGGCAGTTGTTGAGCCTTCCTGGCTCATGGAACTACTGAAGTAGCTTCATCCTTCTTCTAACTGCCTGTCAGTCCAGCTACAGCAACTAGACCAAACACTGTGGCAATCAGCCCAATGGAGCTAAGACAGGACCACATCCCTGTTGCTTTTATTGGTTGTTGGGTTTTTTTTATGGAAAAGAGTCCCAGTAGCCATTCAGCCTATTTTTCTCTTTGTTTTCCCACTGTAAGAGTAACTTTGCTAATGTGATAAATTTTGCAGTCTGGTGACACCTTGCCCAGTGCATTTCCTCCTGTCTTCCCTGGGCCCTGCTTTGACACTGGTGTAGCAAGCCCACAGTCTAGGTCTGACAAATCAGAAGATGTCCAAGGCAAAGTAAGGCTTGCACTGGGAGATGGCAGATAATGGCCTACTCTCTGTTACCTGAAGAAGTCCATAATGGAGTTTCTGAAAACATTGAAAATTCAGGGGTGTAATAAAGGGAGAGCTGGGAAAAGGCCTTGGGGAAGGGGAACAACTTCATCAAGGAATGCTTAACAGTGCAGGTGTAGAGAGTTCCTACAGGAAATGGATGCAGAAAGCAGCACAGGGCAGCAATACTTGGCTACAGCAAGGCTGGGGAAGGGGCAGGTAATTGTGTGTGCTACAAACCATTAAATACTTTGATCTGATACAGCAGAAAGGAAATCTACAAATCTACTGATGGATTAACTACATATAACTCAGCAGTATGAGAAGAGTAGAAACTTAGAGAAAAAGAGCACTTACATGAAGTCTGTCTAGCACAAAAGGCTTATATTAAGATAGAATAAAAGCCTAATTAGGATTGTTGCATGTGACAGCCTGATAGCAACCACTTGTGAGAAAAGACAAGTTTACAGATGTTTTCTTCTGAGATCTAGCAGTTTGGGGATTTCTTCAGCCCTACTGTTGAATCTAATATGCCATGTTATTTCTGTCATTCTTGAATTTGATTATGAGGTATCTTTTAGGATAGGATCAAATAGGATAAAATTTACTTGTTTGCTGAGAACCTGTTGTGACAGTGAAAGTAATTTTATTGTTTATGAAAAAGAAGCTTTGTGCTTTACAAGCCATCCTAAGTGGCTTAGGTATTTTCAATCTGAATCACATCATTGACATATTAACATTTTTGCTGAAGTCCATCTTAATATATATATCAGAAACTACTGAAGATAGAATTTCAGGAGTTCTGTACCTCCACTGAAGTTCACGGGCAGTTTATTTCTCAGATGAAGTACATTAAACTCTATATCAGAACATAAAGGTGTAGACTGTGTTACATTTCTGTAGCACATGCTTTTAGTCAATTTCGACATGGTTTAACTCAATTATATTAAAGGTTTTTTTCCAATTGAAATGATCCTATGGTTCTATGTTTTCACGATTTTGTAATTCAGTGCCAGGTCCAGCAGCTGAATGGAGTCCATAGTGACTGTGCATCAAGTCTGCTTCCTCATTGCATCACTCTGGAACCCATATTTGTGCCACAGACGGGAACTCGGCCTACTAGGAAGGACCAAGATAATTAGATAGTATGGTTTGCTGATGCTGTCTCATACCCAGTCAGCTCAGACAGTCTGCAATAATCTATACAGATCTGTACAGATATATCTGTATACTCTTAAGTGCACTACAATGTCATTTATTTTTGTTCACACTAAAATAATTGGATGCTTAGTACTGAAAAAACACTGAAGTTTGGGTACTAGTCTGGGTACTACCTTCAGATTAGGAAACACTTGATTCTCTTTCTACTAATTTTCCTACTTCTGCATGTCTTTCCCCTATCTGTGAAATGATGCTTAAAAAAACTCTTATTATTACAAAAATATCCATATATATAGATAGATATAGATACATATGCTGCTATATACTCTTCTATGTAATAATGCTCTTCTCTATTATTTTAACTTTCCAATTTTAGGACCTAAATATTTTCTCTGGGTGTATTGGCAAAATAACTACCTCACCTTTTGTTAACTTAGGAAGTATTAAGAATTTGACCAGTAGGATTCTGTACCATCTGTACAGTAGTGTATGGCATTTAGCTAGAAGATGAAGCTTCTACAGATGAAATATTAGTGTTTCAGGAAAACTAATTGATATCTGTGAAAATCCAGCCTCACTGAGTAGTGACAGACTTGAAATTATTAAAAATCAAAAAAAGAGGAGACTGCAGTCAAGTCTTGTCACTTGTGCTTCCCTCTAAAGGGTTAAATAAAAATATTCAATATCATAGTAGCACAGGAGCAAGAAAACCCACACTATTTATTAGGGACTGCCAAAGATATGTTATTCGGTGTAATATGTCTCTGTATATAGTTTTGGAAATATTAAGAACAAGTAGAATCAACTGAACCATGTAGAAACTTGCATCCTGTTTTATGAAGAATTTGTCATAAAGAGTGATTCAGTGGTGTTCTATGAGGAAGAAGGTTATTATAAGATGGTTTTAGTAAAAAAAGATTGTGCTTACACAGAGGATATCTTGGAGAGCAGTGTGTATAATAGACACTAATACTTTAGCAGCTATTCTGGACTATTTAATGTAGAGGTGGATGTATAGCAGAAGAGCAGTCTACAGAAGGAGTGCAGTGATATAAACTCAGTTTTCAATGTTTGGCAGCTAGCCTTGAGCTGTGATTACTTTTAAAGGTTTTCAGTAAAAGTGGGTAAGTTAAGTACAGAAAAATGACTCAAAAAATCAATGAGAAAGTTATCCCAGCCAATGGTATTACCGGCAGACTTTCTTACCACATTCAGTGACTTTTGCACCAATAAGTCCTATATCAAAAATGCTGTTCTATGCTGACCTTCATCATAAGATTTGCAAGGGCTGTTCTTTCACCAAGAAAGTCTACAGCTTTTGAAAAATAATTGTGAATATAATTAATGAAGAAATTTAATCTAAAAATGAGTATTAAACCACAAAATGGTCAAGATGTTCTGGTGTCTCATGCTGACCAGTTTCAAAAGCAGTTTAGTACCTACATAGAAAGGTTTGTACAGGTACCTTCCCGCTCAGAGTAAATGGGAAGCCGATCTCTTAAGGCAACTACATTGAAAAATTGATTCCCAGATGAATTTAGGTAGCAAAATCTATGCATAAAATTGAAAAATGGTGTATTTTACCCTTAGAAAACCTGGTATCAAAGTTGTATGTAAAGAAATCTGAAGCAGATCTTTGCTGCTTGAGAGTTATGGTACTGTCAGTACCCGAACCAGTTTGTTTAGACATTCATCTTGAAATCTACCTTACAGCCTGCAATATCAAAAAACCATAGCATATAGATGAGGTCTCAGTCTTACAACACCATGAACTAAATGGTGCATTTTCTAGGTCTGCTTACCCTTATTCTGAAACATTATCTTGGAAATTCTCACCTATGAACAAATTGACTAATCAATAAACCATCTATCTGAAAACATAGCATAACTGAAGAAAAAATAACTAAATTACATTGATTTTACTGGTAACTACTGCGCTATTCATGAACAAAACAAATATTATGGACTTAAAAATGATCCTTTATATTTGCTCAAAGAACTGATAACATTTGTAGTCCTATAGCAAAATGTTGATCTTCTGTTGTTGTATAATGCAAAAATTCACAGTGCCATGCCTATGCATATTGAACAGAAAAATTCATGGGTATAGTAAGTGTTTTGTTACCAACCATTGTCTCTCATACAAGTATCACATATTGAAATGCAATCCTCATGACTTTTGCATGAAATCACGGTTCCTAAACAAAGCCATAAGATTTTGTATGTATATCTGTTTTATTCATTCACATAAACTCAAACACAAATAGCAATTATTGTATATCTGAATTGTGGCTAAAACTAGCAGCGTCCTATGACCACAGGGCTTTAATCATGGGTGCTATCTCTTTTCATGAAAAACAGCACGATGTGCTTCTATCTTACCACAGCATGGTAGAAAGCCCAACAATAAAGATGGAAGAAGGAACTTGATGATTTTTTATGTTACTGGTATAATAAACAAGAGCTGTTTTAATTCAAAGGTGTGTTGGATATTAAAAAGTCATTACTTTTGCAGGCCAGATTGTGCCTTATAGCAAATTATATATGATATGTATTGATATTGTTTAATATTTGCTGACATAAAAAAATGCACTACTAAATCATCCCTTGGGAAGTATAGCACAGCAGCCAGAACTCAGCCCTCAGTTACAGGCTGCCCTCCTTCTTCTAGTCTGAAAATAGTTTACTAAAGCATCTGCCTGATACAACAGTGGAAATGACATTACATATAATTGAACTAAAAGCTTTTGACTGCTTAAGTGGTGAGGAATTTCAGTGTCTACACCATCAGTTGATTGAGCCCTACAATTACAGCCACTTGAATTGTCATGTTTGATCTCAAAATACATGCCCCATCTTTTAAGTGTTAAGCCTGGGGACTCCAATGTGAGTATTTGCCTTCACAAGTGTGGAGTTACCCTTCAGCCATCTCACACTCACAGAGTGATGTTAATGTGACCGCAAGTAGCATGACCCCCCCTTGGATACTCTCGCTTTCTCACCAGGCCTAAATACATTTTCTTTCTTACTCTCAGGGCCCCTAAGCAAGAGTTAAAATAAGGCCACTCCAGATGGAGGTGGCGGTGTTTAGATAAATTCCTATTCTTGGCTCTTCCCACACCTATTAGTTAATAGAGTCTTACCTTGTCCTTGATGTCAGATTAGCCTTTGGAGCCTTAAGAATAGGGAAAGCCCTGCCTCACCCTCTGTATACCAGAATCATCACTAGACTAGCAGAACAGCACCTCCTTCCCATTTTAGATTTTATTGCAAAGTTTTCTATTTTTATTATTTTTCAATAGCACAGTGAGATTTTATTGCATGTCCTGCTTGCAATTCATATGTTAATTGGCTTTCAAATTGCCTGTTGTCAGAGGAATCTGCTGCTTTGCCAGAATTTTTGATTTGAGTTCAGTCTAAGGCCAGTACTTCTCTGTGCTGTATTTATGAGATTGTTTTCCATAACCTATTCCCCCCAGTTTCCTTGCAAAGCCCTCAGATTTGCAGATGCATTTACTCCTTCAGATATTTTGATAGTTCTAATTAGTGTACATCTTCAACATTGTGTAATTGTCTTCAATTATCTGTTTCAGTTTTAGAGGTTTTTAAATTGCCCCTATGAAAGTGCACTGTCAACAGAGACTAGCAATAAAGGTAATCCTGACAATAGCAGACCCCAAAATGCACGGTGACGAGGTTTGTTAATTACTGAAGTGGAATTAGAGTGTATAATTAAGATAAAATTATCCAGTTCATAGACGAAGAATGTCAGAATATGGCACTTCAAATACATCACTCATCTATTCTGTAATTCTTTTCCTCTAATTTTATAGCATATTTGTTGGCTCAGTAAATGTCAGCTGTGAGCTGAAAACTTTTAACTGAAGAAATGATTTATAAAAATGAAAGTGGTTTCAGTTACGGTAGTTAAATTCCCTAGAAATAGTCTGGAAATTGCTTGCTAATGCTGAGAATACTCGAAAGGTTTCAGCCTTTTAGAGCCATTAGTGATACTGCCTTATTAACTACCTTACCTCACACAGGTGTGAATGAACTATGTTATACATCAGCTTTGAATTGTTGTACACTCAGAAACTTTTTCTCAATATTGGAAAGAAAAAAGGTTTTTCAAATTACATAGTAATACAACATTTACCTCGTAATGTTTTGATAGCCCAGATTATGAGAATAGACTTTAAGACTTTGTTTAGCATGAGAAATATTGCTGCCCTCTACCACTGGCAGCTGACTTTGTTGATGTGGTGGGGATGACCTTGGCCATCTGCAAGACTCCTCTCAGTTGCTCTCTCAGTCCCCTTCCTCTAGGGAGGACCAGGGAAATGGAAAAGCATGTTGGTCGAGATGAGGACAGGGACATCACTAGCCAATTATTGTGATGGGGCAAAACAGGCTCAACTTGGGGAAAAGTAATTCAGTATATTCCACTGGCATGCATTTCTTTCTTACTTCTCAGTTTGAGCGGCAGGTCCTTGCTCAGCCACTTCAGTTCTCTGCCTGACTTGTTTGATTCCTTACACATGGGGATGAACAGCTCTTGCACTCTAAGAAGTGCCCTTATTTTTAGTTGTGTCCTTATTTGTAATAAAAATTATGTAACATGAAATATTTTTGTACATTAATAATTTTCTTTTTCACTGTTTATCTGTACATCTTTTTCCCCTTTCATATTGGTAGGCAAGACTGAGCTCACCACATGCTAAGTATGAAGTTCATTATACATGTGTGAACAATCTTACTGATGTCAGTGGAACAGCTTATCACTGTAAAATACATTATATGTATAAACTCTTGAGATCTGCATCCAAATATTTATATTTTGATTCCACATAGGAAGAAAATTACCCAAAGGAAAATAAATTATTATTTCTTTAACATTTCCCAGTTTGATGGAAAATGGTTTTTTTGCAATGCATACAATAAAATCATGATAGTAGTTCCTTAGACACATAAACTGTCACATCTCCTTACATTTACACTGTGTAATTGTCATAATTTTGAAATAAGTCTGACCAGTGATTCTTGTATATAATCAACAAATTGAACCACAATACTATGGTTTATCACGATTGATGTTTTAGGAGAGACGTTTGAAAGTGGAAGTATAAACACTGGGATACATAAAATTAGTCTGTATGAACAGTTCTCTCATTTTTTGTGTCAGATCTTAGTGAAGATTGCAGCTACATTCCTTAGAAACATAGTCTGTAACATTTTTGTTTGAAAAATGAAAAATTAAAACTTTACAGAGGCCTCAACTGAGTTTCTAAAAAGTCTCATTAAGTGGCTGGTTGTACACTTTGGGTTTATTTCCTGATGGATTGCAAACATAATTAATCAATCTAAGAAATGTTTAAAGTATCTGTAGTAATTTCCATCAGTTGAAAGACTCAGCAGTACTTCATGGATAAACTTGTTTCCCTTCTGTATTTTAATTGGGCACTAATAATGTGCTAGTTTATAATTTAAGGGTAATTTCCATAATTGATTTTTTAGAGTTGCAACCATTCCATATCCAAAACATCAGATGCTTTTTAGAAGAAAAATCCAATTACAAAATTCTTCTGCACCATACTTGACTTTTCTTAAGCAATCAAATGATAATCAGATAATGTTTAAGCTTTATTGAGTGATTTTCCCCCCCGTAATCTTTCAGTGCTCATCAACAATAAATTACTTTATGGAGAAAATGCTATTTGGATTGATAGTGGTTTTAATCCTTATTTTGTAAGCCAAATTACTTATTTTACCTTTTTTCACTGAGCAATATACTTCAAAATGCAGAAATCTCTATAATTTACTAAGTTAATGGCTTTCTCAGCTCTACTCCACATGATTTTCTGTGGAAAATAGCAGACCTTAATTATGGCATCTGATGATGCTGCCTTAATTTGCAGATAGTCAACATCACTAGCCCCATATATTTTTGTTTTCCTGTGGAAAACTGTATAAGGAAAATAATATCCTGTTTAAGTATAGGCCTATTTTTGAGCCAGTAGTCAGCTATACAAGCATTTCTAAGGTTTGAGGACTATGACTTGTTGAAAAATTAGAAGGAGCGTATGAACATCAATTGTGACATTCAGCATTTCTCCACAATTCAGTGATCTTCTCCAGTTGTTCTGCTCTTTGGGAACTATGGAACATATCAATCCCATGACAGTCATAATAAAAGGAAACACTGCCCTTCTGTACACTGGCTCTGGGGTTTTTATTCACAGAAGATGGAACTGAGAAGTGATGACTGGTTGGCCTAAAAGGTAAAGCCTTTTCTACAACACAGTCTAGATGCTGCAAAAGACATGGAGCCAAAACATGGGTATTCCAGAAGAAAAATATGAGAAGAGATTCTATGAAGTGAGAGGGAAAACAAATGAACAAAACCATAAAAAACCCTCACTTTAAATGCAAATTTTTAAATACAACTGCCCAAAGACAACAAAATTGCATGGCAGTTACTTGTTTCAGCTTGACTGGAGCATGCCACTTAAAGATTACCTAAACAATTATTTAACTGTAAGAGTGAGTCAGATGTAGACACAGAATTGCTTGCAGCAGTATTCCAATCCTACTCCAAACAGAAGTTTTGAGAGGAGGGGATTTTATTTTTACCCTGGATTTCACCTCATTGTTAAATGTTAGTTTCAAAGGAAAGCAATTCCAGAAATATTGTGTTGTAAGCAATTAACCTTTTTATTTCTAGGTATGTAACAATGTAGGAATGTGACAATATATATCTATTTCAATGATATATGTAAGTATAGCAATTTACCCAAATGAGTATCTAGCTATGCTGTCTCATGAGACACTGACCTTTGTCTTCCTTTGTCTTACTGGAAAAAAAGTAAATATTGACCCCCCAGTTAATGCCTGTAAGTCAGTAAGTGCTCAATAGAACTCTATCACTGCCACCAGCCAGCTAAACTAGCAGTACAGAAACTTGGACAAACATCTGTATCACCATTTTCAAACATCTATTTCATATGGAGTAATGTATTTTTGTGTATATGACAGTCCACATTTAATATTTCATCTGCCTGTTGGAGAAGTGCATTTAAGTGGCAAAATATCTGCCTGCTGTTTTTAATAAAAACATTTTTTTTCCCCTGAAAATTAGTGTTTTTTAAAAGTCACATGTGCTACAGAATTAAACTTTCCTAACTTCTGGGTTGTTCCCAAATGCAGTTTCAAGTAAAAATTTCTGGTTCAGGTATAAAATCATTTTAAAATCACAGGATAAATCTGCCATCATAACCTTTTTTGTTACTGTTGAATATAAACAAGGAAACAAACAAACCAGCCTGAAAATAGCTGTCATGACCTGAACTGTAGGGAAGTTAAACAATAACAGGTGTCCTTGCATTTGGAAGTAAGTTTGGATTTAGAATAAATTATTTCAGAAGTTCACACCTGCAAAAGAGACTCCAGACAAAATCCTAACCCATTTTTTGTGAAGCCTAAGTTAATAAATGACTGCATACTGGAATTCAATAGACCAGGCATATTTCCAGCTTCACCCAAATCTGAAAGGTTTATAAAATTGAATCCTGGTCTGTGATTAATACCCCTCATGGAAGTTCCATAATCTCCAAAAAGTATATTTTTGCATCCTAACTGTTCTAAAGTTTGTACTTCTGAGAAAGATGGTATGAGCACTTTGAAATATGATTTCTTCAATTGGATTTTTGCTACTGCAAGTTTGATGAGACACATGTTTCTTCAAATTGGCAGAACACTAAATAACTGATTTCTGTACAGAAGTGCCTTGGCTGGATTACTTCAATGTGATTCCTGCTTTTCTTTTACATGTTTTTTGACAAGTAATCCACTCTTAAACTGCTTTCCAGAAACACTGCTCTTATCATAATGGTCAGTTTTTCAAATCTCCATAGTGTATGGTTTTGTTTCCTAAAGGAATTTGTCTTAAAGATTTTTTTTTTTTGAATATGAATATTTTTGTCATTTTTTTCCTTAATTTTATAGTGCCTATATTTAACTTCATTATTAAATCAGCCCTAGTCAGAGTAGTTTTCCTGTCATTCTTTGAGCCATGCAAATGACTGTTGTCCTCCAGAATAATTTCTGATAGGATAATCATTTCTGATAGGCACTGCAGGATAAATAAACTATATTGTGGGGGCTCTTACAGACTGCATGTGTTTGGGAGGTTATTAATTGAACACCCTGGATTGTGAAAGGTATTCTTTAAGCATGGTTTCTGAAAGACTACTCAGAGTTCAGTATCATGTAATTATAATTAAACAGAAATCTTGGCCGGTGAGCTGAGTATTGTAGCCACCATTATTGACACAGGGCTATGCATATTACAAATTGCAATTGACAGCAACTTTTCCTTGCTCTTAAGTGTTGGAAAACACTTGTTGCATATTAGATTTCCTCATGAAATAGAATGGGAGAATGAATAAGATGCAATGGTTAAAAGTAACACTTCTAAAGATGAAGAGTTCCTTTGAGGATGGTCACTTGTCAAAGAAACAGCAGTAGTGTGGGGATTGTATTATGGAGTTGTGGGGTTTTGGTGGCTCTTTTAATGGGACAGGGTAAAATTTTTATTAATGACTTGGGCTTGATTCTCCCTTCAGTGCTGTATCATGGGGATTTTTTTTTTTTTTTGATGGAGTTAGTCAGCATACAGATGGAAAAATAAAATCTATGAGAATGATTTTTCCTCCTGGTTCACTTATTTAGGTCATACTTTTAACAGAAATGAAGTAAATCATATGTTTTCATTCCACATATGTCACTTTGAACTTATTGTTACTGACTCATTTGAGAGGAAAAGACTGGTCTCTATTGAAAACTGCCTTCTTTTGGAACAATTGGGGCTTTTTTTAAAATATAACAAACCATGTAGCTGAAGTTCAGCAAGAAAATATAGAAAACAAAGACTTGTCGATGAGTAATATATATGTATTTCTCCTTTAGACTTTAAAAAACCACAAATGTACTGTTAAAACTTTATATTAATTGCAAGAGAAGTCTTAGTCATAAGAGTGTTCTTATACCAGACTGAGTGTTTTGTGTGACACACAGGAATTCTGGGTAATTTTTTAGGCAAGTTGAAGTCCCTTGAAAAATATTTTCACAGTTGAAGTGCTGACATAACTACAGCAGTGTGATCATACAATAATTAAAATTTTTTAAAAAAATCATTAAATAATCGATCTCCACAAAACAAAAACAAGTGAAAAGCATGTATATGTACTTGCATTTCCTGAAGGGATATCTAAGTTTGGGTGCTGCCAAAGTGCACTATTTTTCTTGATATTTACTCTGCACAAAAGAAACTGATTTTTTTTTTCTTTTTTTCAGCAACAGTGCTCAATTTCTATTAAGAGCATTGTATATTATCCTGTCAAGACAAAACATCACATAGCAGCTCCAGATATCTTTCTAACATTCTTTTATGGGTTTCTACTAATGTATATGTGCCATTAAGACAGACCACTCTGATGTAGTCATGTCTGTCTACAGGTGGCTGCCTGTGCACTGCACAATTATGTTGCTGAGTGTATACCAGACTTTTCATTCCATGAGTAGAACAGAAATTTACATATAAAGTGAGCTTCTTTCCTGCTCACCCTGGTGATAGGTGTTACATTTTTAACACATAGCAGTTTGTTTAAAATTCGGTTCCAGTTCTCAGGATACATTTTCCTCAGGTATTTTATTTCTTCAAATGAAGAAGGACAAGAAGCTGTGTGTGCTGACTATTTTAGAACTACTTTTTCTAAGTCATTGATTTTGTTTACCATTATACTCTTCCCTTATTTCTGTTTGGAGCTGAAAGAATTCTCCCTTACATTCTGACATAAGGATGTATCATTTTGAAGTAGAATAACCAGATCTCAGTCAAGAATCATGCAGTTTCCAACACAGCAGCATCTAACAGCACAGTGGTTTGAATCATGCAGAATTATACTTTACTGTAGGTACTTAAAGTGGAAGGATTAAACTGAAATCCACTGTTTTCTTGGGATGTTTGGGGTGTAATTAATTCATTGTCATGGTTTAACCCCAGCCAGCAGCCAGGCCAAGCAACACAGTTATTCAGTCACTCCTCTACCAGCAGGATTGAGAAGAGACCAGAAGGGTAAAGCTGGAGAACTCAAGGGTTGAGATACAGACAGTTTAAGAGGGAAAGCATAAGCTCCACACAGAAGTAAAGCAAAACAAGGAATTAATTCATTGATTCCCAAGGGCAGGCAGGTGTTCAGCTGTCTCCAGGAAAGCAGGGCCCCATCACATGTAACAGTGCCTTGGGAAGACAAACATCATCACTCCAAATGTCCCACCAGTCCTCCTACTTCCCCCCACTTTATATACTGAACATGATGACATATGGTCTGGAATATCCCTTTGGTCAGTTAGAGTCACCTGTCCTGGCTGTGTCTCCTCACACTTCTTAAGCATCCAAAAATTCCTCTCCAGCATGGCAGTGCAAAAAGCAGAAAAGGCCTTGAAAAGGCCTTGTGAAAGCCCTGTTCAGGAATAACAAAAACATCTCTATATTATCAAGCCCTGTGGTCAGCACAAATTCAAAATACAGCCCCACACCAGCCACTGTGAGGATAGTTAACTCTACCCCACCCAAAACCAGCACATGCGTGTGCATGTGCTACCTCTAATGAACACTGGTTTTTCATCTTCTGCTGTTTCTCTTTGTACTCTGATACCTGGGCCCTTGTTCCTTTGTTGATACTTGTTGAGAATGTGCCAGAATAGGTAGCACTGAGTAGGTATTTACTAAATATTCCTGCACAATGAGACAAGAAGGAACACTAGGAGAAGAAGAAAACATACAGGTGTTGTAGCTGCTGAGCCAGCGACTGTGATGGCTGAGGGGCCAAGGAGCCCCAAAATAGCAGGGGCCTGCTGGTGGACCAGTTTCGAGGTTTGGGAGCACCCCCTGACCTCATGGTGAGAAAGGACAAGCCTCTCCCATCACGCTTTGTGCTGCTGTGCAGACTTGGTCTGTCTGAATGGCTCGTTACCCTGCACGCCCCCAGGCCCTCCCCATTGACTCCCATTCCCGAGTCCCACCTTTGTACCGCCCCGTGCCCTCAGACCATTGGTCTCTGATGCTCTCCCCGCTCCCGTACAAAAACCCTGGACCCTGCATGGTCTGCCCTCTTTAGTGTCTGGTCTCCCTTGGCCGCAGGATGCAATAAACCTCATCCATGGAATACCCAAATGGGAGAGCCCTCCTGACTCTTGGCCTCTGGTAACGCTGAGCAATCCGGCTTGAGTGTGTGTGCATGAGGGTCCGCGCCCGAGAGCCGCGCGGGTGAAAGGAGTCAGCTCGATGGAGTCTGTACTGCACCCACCGGAACCATCCCATAGCCAGGGGCGTTTCAGGGAAACGCAGCTGCCCTTCGAGGACCCCACATACCGTGCATTACACAGGAAGAACAATTAATCTGTAGGGTATTACCTGCTAATTAGAATGGGAAAGAATTACCACTGCAATGGAAATCATCATCATCAAATGTTTGTATCCTAAGATTGTAAGCCTGCATCATATAAATTACAGTCTGCTGTAAACCTGAAGACTCAGCCTGAGTTGAGCATTCAGGCTGTTAATAAATCCCCATGGTTTCTTTCTGATGGGTTTTGAATCTTTAATAAGAAGCAAAATTTCTATCAAATCAATGATAAAAAATTATTGCCTTTATGAAAATAAGCTTTCCAGATAAACTTCATAAAAAAAGTCAGATGATTTAAACAATAATTTGAAATTGCTGAGAAAACTTAATAGAAAAACTGAGTTCTGTGTGGTGACATTTGTCCACACACTGAGAGTATTACAGGTGTTTAATGCTTGCAGGTGGAACAGAAGGAAGAGAATTGTTGTGTTCATTATACCATATATTGAAGCAAAATATCAATGATTCATTTATTCATTGTACATGTATGCATATATGTTTAATTTTAGTGTACTTGGGGGGGTGAGTTTTATAGGAAACAGTTCAAATTTCCACAACTGGAGTATCATCTCCAATCCTTAAATACAAAAAAGGCTTTCTAGGCTGATAACAACATAAGGTCATCTTTAGGCAACTGTAGTCTTTGTATATATAGTAGGAAGATTACATTAAGATGAATCCAGAACAATATTCTGGAAAATAACAAAGATAAAGTGCAGAGGAATGCTTTTAGGCCTTGTTTTTGGAGACAGTGTCCATCTGCTGATGAAAGTTCTCAGAAAATTATTGTAGGAATAGATGTAGAAGTGATTTCATTTGCGGGAAATGGCTTTTTAATTCGACTATATTGATGTAATTTTGTCCACATTTCAAATAGTCAAGTTCCTATCAGGAGCTTCCTTTATCCAGTAAACTTCTGATAACTTGGGCAAACATCATATGACATGTGAAACCCTGTTCAGGTATGTGATTGTGTGAAAATTACAACTACCATGTACTTGGAATAAACCTTCTACAAGCTGAAACTTTGAGAAGCTGCAGTGTGGCCAGATCAGATCTCAGCGGGAATGATGAAAAGCCTATCTTTGATATGTGACTACTTCAGGTCTCTGACTAGATGGAAGGTGAGAATTCTTCCCCTCATCCTCTGCCTTATATTTCACCACAAAGCATGACCAAATGGAATCAACACCATTCAATAAGAACAGGCAAACAGCTGGCACAATATTTAGTGCTGTGTTACCACTGCTGTAAAGTGTCACTCCACATTTAGTATTGATGTATGTCATAGGATGGTACAGTGGTCTAGTACTTCCCTCAAAAATATGTATTCAAAGGAGAAAAATTTGAATATCCATAACTGCAAACCTAAAATTCATAATTTTTCCCTCTTCAGTGCTTTGATTGACAAAATTCCCATTTTCTGAAATGTAAATTTCATTCTAACTAGCACAGAAATCCAAAACAGAATATAGACTTTAGAAGTATATCATTAGAGCTAAAAATATAGACTAGCATTACCTTTTTGTCACTCTTACACTCACATAATAATAATTTAATAGCTGAACTATATTATCACCTTCTTGCCCAGTCATGCCATGTCCTGCATCTTTCCCTAAAACAAAAGTACTGTTAATTCTGAATAAGCTTTTGCATTTCTTGAAACCAGAATTCTTTCACTTTACAGGGCAGAAAAGGCTTTTGCTGTTCAAGTGGAAAGTACATTACATTGTTCTCTGAAAGTTTAAAACACCTATGTTTTTAATATAACCATAACTTCTGGTTAAAATCTTGAAGAATAGAACTCAAAATTAAGTTCATTTCCAGAGAATTTTAGCCAAAGCCTATCTTGAAGCCTTATGTACATAAAGTACACTAGCAGAGAACGATGACACTTTTTTTCTGCTCAGTTGTCTGGAAAATGTATTAGAGGCATGTAAGAAATGCAAAGAAAAAGACCATGAAAGACTGTGATTTGTAGAAGTAACAGCTGATGACTGTCATCCACAAAAATAACCCTAAAGTAATAAGTAAAGGAATCACAAAAGAGAAAAAGACATTAATAATAAAGTCTCTATTGCCAGATTTCATGGCTTGGTTTTTCCTAAATATTACTGTTCAAAAGCTAACCTGAATTGTCCTGATATTTAAAAGCACAACTTCATCATTAACATTATGTAACATGTCCTAGGCAGTACCTTTGCAGTGTCCAATATATGAAAATAATCTGGTTTACTCTCTGTTTAACACTTACTTTGTGTATCACCTAATTTTCAGAGAGAAATGTGACAAAGGAACAAGATGGAGGGGCTGAAATGTCTGGCCATACATGAAGTCTCAGACACATTACTCAACAGCAGGCTTGTGGAAGGACAATACTCTGTCATTTTCACATTGAAATACAAAAAGAAATCACAGTAAGCCATGTTGGTCACAAATTAGTAGTGTAAGTTAAAGAGAGCTAGAATCAAATCAAATCAAATAACCATCCCAGCAAGTAATTCAGATTCCACATGCAGTGAGTCTTCAAACAGACATTTATCACCAAATGCCAAGACACATAAAGAGGCAGAAAGAGAAATTAAAGCATAGTGGGAGACCCCACTTTCTCCCCTTCCCTCTTCCTCTGCTATGCATATGGGCCAAGCATAACCCCAGGATGCGATGCAGTGGAAAAAGTTTTAAATGTGGTGATTATTTGTTTAATGGAACAGCTGCATAGGAAGCCTGCAAGAGGAGGTGCTACCTGTGATTTGGTGCCAAGCAGTGTCCAGGGTCTGGATAAAGATTTTGTTGATGAGAAGTAACTGTTTAACAATGATTGTCATCATATTTAGCATCCTCACAGCATTTACAAAAGCCAATAGGCCCATTGAAAAGTAGCCTGTGTAAAAATAAAGACGCTTGTAAGGAAGAAATTGAAAAGCAAAGCTAAGGGAATTAAATCCGTATAGGTTTTATGGTCATTACTGAAGGATGCCTTCTGAAAAGTGCAGCACTAATGAACACAATAAAAAAGGTGGTTTAGACAAAAGATAAAAATCATTAGACAAAAGAAAGTATCTCTAAAAATCTGATGAGAGCTTTTTCAGAAAGAAAGCAGAAAATATGAGGAACCCTGGGAAAAAAAATTAATCCAAAAGGCTTTGAAAAGCAATTGACATAGGAATCAATATAAACAGCAATACTTTCTTCAGACACGGAAAAAAAAAACCAAAAACATTTAGGAAGTCTGCTCAGCTAGTTGCAGAGCAGGTTGTTAAAGAGTGCTTAGAGAAGGCAAGACCTATACAGAAAAGTTAAAATTGTCCAAGAGGTTACACTATGAAAGAATGACAGTAATTCACATGCTAGAACTCATCATAGCAGATGGCTCAGCAGAGGATAAGTCTGAAATTGAGGAGGATATGGAACAAGTTGATAGCATAAACACTCACAAGTCAGCAGGACTGGAATGGCATTCACTTTCTAACAGAACTTAGGGGTAGACCAGATAAATTACTAATAGTATTTGTAAGCGGGAGTTTATCAGTTTTCTTGCTACCAAGCTAGGGTAGAAATTGTAGCACTGACTTTAAAAATAAAAGTTCTAGAAAGATATGGTACAGATCTATTAGCCTGACATTAGTATTAAACCAGTTAAATAAAAACAATATTAATTAATCAGCATCTGTATTTGCATAGTCTGTTTGGCAATGGATTTTTTTGAAGAAAAAGACCTCCCTGCCTCCTCTTAAAAGTTTTCTGAAGAAATTAGCAAAGATGAATATAGGACTGACTCATATATCCCTAACTGATTTTTCAAAGAGTTTTATAAAATGTCTCCCAAAACTTATTTAGCCACTTCTGCTTTATAACATTATTGTTTTTAAAACAATAGTGACAAGTGACAGCTAAAGCAAGGCTAACTTCAAAATGAGCTCAACAAATGTAACAAGGATATTTAAATCTAGAGAAAATAAACTAAGAGGAATAATCAGCTCTTTCATCTTTTCATAATGCATTTCGAAGATTTAGGGTTAGAACCTCCAAGTTTTCAGACATGAAGAAGGTTAGAACTTAAACCCATTTCTCCTTCTGGATTCCATTTTGGGTTTGGTTCTGGTTTTCTCCCCAATGTAATTTCTGTTTCTGCTTATTTCTTAAATGAAAGTACCAAGTTCTGTTTGGACCTATTGTTATGCAAAAACACCACTATCTGAGAAAAGTCTACTTCCTTTGTAAACCCTTCTGACAATGAAAACTCTCCAGTATGGCAACTGTAAGTATACAGAGAATTACTGCAGTCTTAATAGGGGATATCATTACAGAATGCAAAATTAGGAGGTTGAGTATCCTTAAGATGCCTATTGTTTGTATTGAAAATGTCTTTTCAGAAGCCTTTCCTGTCTTTTGTGTGTGCAATTCCAGGAACTCAATTGAAAAATACAAATGCTAAATTGTGTGCTTGCTATGTTAGTGTTTTGATGGGGGGGCGATTGTTTGTTTTGGGTTTTCTTTTAAGAAAAAAACACATATTTTAATAAAATTTGTAAAATAAATGGCATTTTTTTTAGCTGCTCTCTGAATTAAATTTGCAGTGCAGGAATATTTAGGTCACCTCAACAGGTGAAAGTAAGCTGCTGGGGCCAAGAACAGAATTTAATCAGACTGTACACACTGTTGACAGATTATGTTTAACTGCATTTTTCTGATGAAGAAAAATCTTTGGATAGATTTTTGAAACACACTTTAGTGAAGATTAAAGTGCCTCATTATATTAGGATAATTAGAGATTCCAGCTGTTATTAAATCAAGAGTGAATCTCACTAATTTTCAGTGTTACAGTTGGTATTTCCTTTGGCTTGGTTTCCAGTTAAAGAATGTTCGTTCATTATTGCATACAGATGTTCAGCCTTCACAACCCTCCTTTTCTGACATAATAAGCTTATTAATTTATTCCACTTCAGCTTGGAGAATACTATTAGTCATAGGTTTTGTTAAAATATTCGTCATGGGCATTGCAATACGAAGCCTAGATGTATTTTCTTGTTTTCCTACTGCATGGTATTGATCACATCAGCTCTTGGCTCCTACAGTCTATCATATTTTATGCTATGAGGATATTAAGAAAACATTTGAATTTGCTCTCCTTCAGACTATCAATCCTTTTGTTCTGTGTGTTATCAAAGTCCACAGCAGTACTTTAAAGTCATGTCTGCAAAGTCACTGTGTTACAGAAGTTGTTTATATCAGACATTGGCATCAGAAGCAGCAGCTACTATAGCAATTTTAAGGTGCTATTCTGTTTCTCAGACATCAATTAAGCCTGGTTGAATGAGGATTCAAAGTGACATACACACTATGCTTCTCTTATGAGCTCTGTATTGAGAAAGCATCCTCTAACAAGATGAATCGTAACAGTCATCAACTTCTGTCAGTGCTGCTATAATTTTATAAATTTTAAGTGTCAGAATTTTAAAACTGTCTTCTCCTATTGTTTAAAAATAAGCAAGGATGAATACAGCTGGATTGTTTTTGCCTGGCCTATTTTGGGGAGGCGGGGGTGGGGAGCGAGGGGGGGAGCTATAGGGATGGCTTCTGTGAGAAGCTACGAGAGGCTTCTTCCATGTCCTCCAGATCCAATCCCTGATGTCTCCAAAGAGGGATGTGCACCTGGCCAAAGCTGGGCCAATTAGGAATGGTGGCAGCATCTCCGTGGCAATGTATTTGAGAAGAAATCAAAACAAAAAAATTTTGTACAGTTTTAATTGTGGCCACGGAAGAGCTGAGTGAGAACCTGTAAAGGAGAACAACATGCAGACACCAAGGTCAGTGAAGAAGGACGGGCAGGAGGTGCTCCAGGCTCCAGAGTTGAGATTCCCCTGCAGGCCATAGTGATGACCATGGTGAAGAAGCTGTGCCCCTGCAGCCCATGGAGGTCCATGGAGGATGCAAAGATCCACCTGCAGCCCATGGAGGAGCACCACCTGCCAGAGCAGGTGGATGCCTGAGAGGAGGGTGTGAGCCCGTGGGAGACTCATGGAGAGAGGGCCCCTGCTCCCAGGCTGGAGTATCCTGTCCTTGAAGGACTGCACCCTGTGGAAGAGTGACTGACACTTCAGCAGTTTTGGGACAACTGTTGCCCATGGAATGGACTCATGTTGCAGCAGTTTGAAGGGAGCTGCTGCTCGTGAGATGAAGCAATGTCAGAGAAGCTAATGGAGAACTGTCTCCCAAGGGAGGGACCCCATGGTGCAGCAGGAGAAGGGCTCCTCTCCCTGATGAGCAGAAGAAAACCTCTGGTGATGAACTGACCACAAACCCCATTCACTGTCTTCTTGCACTGCTGGGGCAGAAGATAGGACTGGGAAGGAGGGAGGGGTAGGGAGAAGGTGTTTTTAAGGGTTTATTTTACTTCTCATGACCCTACTGTGATTTTGTTTATAATATTCAGTGCATATCTCTTAAGTTGAGCCTGTTGTGCCCATGACGGTATTTGATGAGCCATCTCTCCTGGTTGTTATCTCAACTCATAAACCCTTCATTAAATTTTCTCTCCTCTGTCCAGCTGTGAAGGGGAGTGACTGAACAGTTTTGGTGAGTCCCTGGTATTGGTCTGTTCTCTGAACTGGCTATTCAGAGATTTAATTAACATATAGTGTAATTTGCAGGTATTGTGAACATGGATACATTCTTCACTGGAAATGAGCCTGTAATTCTTTGATGTAATTTTGTGAGATGTTTGTGCAGATTAAATTGCAATAAAAATAGCTTTGATACCTGTCCTGGTTTCAGCTGTGCACATACATGCAGCTTTAACTTGTGATGTGGCTTTAAGTTGTCAGGCTCACTGGATCTAATGTTCACTTCTGAACTATGCAGCTAAACTTCATAATCTGTTAAAAGAAAGAGATGCTCAAAGTGCATGATTGATCTTAATCTAAAGAAAATGTTTGAAAGATGTTATAAGATTCATATCCTAAAACTATGAATTTCATTTTATTGACTGACAAACTGAAGCAGCACTCTCAGATGCAGACTCATGCACAGTAGATACTGAAATACTGAGAAGAAGATGAATCCCAATACCAGACAATCAGTTTCCTTACATTCTGTTTTGAGCACAGTGCTTCAACTGCAGATCTTGTGAATGAACTATTTAAAAATGTGGAGCCACAGTTACTCTCCAGCTGTTCTGTATTCGGACATTAAATATACTTCTCAAATAGGAGGAAACAAAGAATTTGCCCCTTGTCATGTGATAAAATGTTCCTACAGTAAAACATCCCAGAGTCAGTGAGAATTATGTATGCTTAATGAAACGCTTAAGTATTTATATGGACTCTCCAGTTCCATTTTTTAGTCTTATGAATATCGGTAACCAGTAGAGCTTTTTGAAAATGAGAGCTGTTATATAAAGGATAAGCTCTGGAATTCTCGCTAACTGTTGCACAATAGATTCAACTCACTACAAAGGGTATGGATGAAATTGAAAGCAATTAATTAAAAAAAAGATAAATATTTAATATTCAGTACTAATTATTTTCTGGCACTCATTGCTACAAGCTATGACTAACACAAAGTCTGTAGCATTAAAGGATTAATTCTTTATATTACTGAGGGTACACACACTTAGATAAGATAAATCTCCTCAGGAAGAGGAGATAAAATCTTCATGTTTCCAGGGATAAAAAAGAGATTTCCTGTGTGATTGGATTACATTTCCAGGCAGGTTTGCCTGCCATTTAGCTAACATGATGATGAGAACTGCTGCCTACTTTTGCTGACACCTAAATTTTGATTAATGTCATATTAGGGAACTTTTACCATAACTTAATCACAACCTAATTTTATCTTATTGTTTATCAGTCACAGGGAAGTTCTTTGTCTTTCTTTGAATCACTTATAAGCACTTGGTGTTGAACAAAATCTTCAACAGATGTGCCACCAGATCTGACATGGAGATTACAAAACTTTCAGCAAACCAACTTAAACTGTGCTGAAAACTGTAAGAGGTGCATTCTTTAGAACAAAACCTGCTTGGGTTCACTTCTGATTGACGCTTCTCTGTGATCTTTATTAAATTAATTGACTTGAATTTAAGATACTGTACTTTAGCCCTTTAAGAAAATCCAAACACTTAGCTTTTTTTGCAGGCTGGTGGCTTACCTGTCTCACAAACTGTATTTAAAGTTCAGGGTGGTGGGGTTTTTTTTTCTGCTGAAAACTAGGAATTATTGTTTAATCAGAAGTTTTATTAGTATTTTATAAGTATTATGTCATTGTTTTTAAAAAGTATTGAACAAAAATGAGAGGAGACACGTCTGTGCATACCGATACCATCTTCTAACAAGATCAGAATTTATCAGTCAAATCCAATACTGAGATTGGCCCTGGCCAGGCCTTTAGGTTTGCCTACACTGAAAATCCCCCACACTATTATTTCTCACTTCTTGGCTTTTTATATGTCACATGTAGTTGCTGACATTAAGCTTCTGCTCATTCTGCGAGCCTTCATGTTCTTCTTTTGGAAACAAAGAGTACACCTGACAGCAAGCATCACATAGTTGAATGATCAAAGATGATAGCTGTTGATAAGCAAAACCAAGGAGAACTAAAGAAAGCCAAAAACATGCTAGAGTGTAATTTTGTTTTTAAATTAATACAGATATATGCAAAGTGAACATTACAATGGCTTTTAAACCTGAAAGAACTTGTAAGCTTGACACAGTCTGATCTGAAACTCGTACACTTAAATCTAAGATATGTAACAGTTGCTGTCTTGCTTCAGAATTAATGGTTTGGGACTTTTTTCTTGTATCTTTTTCTTGGTTCTTTTACTTTGCAAAGTATGATATACATGAGTCCCATTATTAACAAATAGATGCATATCCACCTGATCTTTCAATATCATATTACAGAAAGAGGATGACTGCAACTTTTGTGGCAATTACTTCTGGCAGTTCCACAGGAGTATAGAAACAATGAGGAATATATTAATTGAAGCTATGAGCTTCTCTGAAATGAATCTCCTTTCAGTGAAATTGTGTATTTGTTGTTCCTATAGATAGCAAACGTAAGATAAAAGGATAACCAAAAGTCAGAAATGCTGTAAGGCCAAGATTTGCTTTTATTTAAACCATGATAATAGACTTTTTTGGAGAATAATATCTGCAATCAGTTTTCTTGCTTAGATGTCAACATGAAAGTTAACATCACTATGCAATATTGAAATACCTGTCATCTATCAGCTTGGAGAATTCTGATTTGGTTTACTGGAAAAATCCTGACAGATCCAGCATATCTACAGTGCATTTCTCTAAGTAGGTCTGATTTATCCTGAATTTCACAGTGAATATTTTGGTTTTGGGTTGGGTTTTTTTCTGGGTTTTCAGTTTGGTTTGATTTGGGGTTTTTTTGTTGTTTTGTTTTTGTTTTTTTTTTTTACTTCATATTATAGTTCCTGTTTGCTGACTTGATTTATCAGAGCATGTGGATACACTGACAATGCTTGAGGTAAGTGCTCAGTGGTTGAGAGATTGGTCAATCTGTTTTACCACAGTATAAATTCTTTCATTAAGCAGTAAAAAGATTTTACACTACTGTTATGTGAATTACTTTGGATTTCTATAGAACTTGCAGAGCCACGAAGAATGAAGTTATGTTCAGTGCTTGGGTTTTTTTAAGCCAAGGTTGTTTGGTTAAATCTTAGTAAGATGCATTTGACTTGTTAGTACTTATATATGTTTTCACACAACAGGTTTGATAAAGTGAGTTGTCTTTTAACTGTCTCCTGTTATATTTATTCACCTCTGCATATATATGAAATAGATTTTTTTGATAATATTAAAGCATTAATATTATATGATTCTTCCATGAAGTATTCAAACAACATCCAAAATGCAACAGATTTTTAAAAAAAACCTGCCAAAATCTGAAAAAAACCCCTGGAGATTAGGAACAAGATGGGATGCATTTCCAATTTCTATCATGTGCAGAAACATAAGAATATGACTCAATAGTAGCTTATACCATGACAGCCGCTTAACATAGTTTTGATTTATGTTTAGCTCATTCATCAGGGACATGGAATAAACATTGAGAGAGCAAGGTTTGCAGGTGATAGCAAAGAAGGTTATTAAACCTGAAAGAAAATACAAGGAAGCTGAGGGAGTAAATTAAGCCAATGTGTACTACGATACTGAAAGAAATTAAGTATTTATGAAGGTAGTGCAGTTGGAGGAGGGGATGACACCCTGTAACTACACAACTGCTACAGATTTCAAAATTAAATGCACCCACTCCTGAAAGTGATCTAGTTACTAAAGCGGAAAACTCACTATAGGTTGATCAATGAGCAATTTCAACTCAAAAGTAAAACCAAAATGTTTAATAAGGACATTAAATCTGTAACTGTGTTATTTATATGAGAAGCAATATAGGGTAGCTCATCTCAGAGGTCTCAAATTGCTCTGAAAGACTCACTATGAATATGATAAGCAGTGGATGAAGTAGTGTTTACACTTTTTAATCCAGGGAAGAGGATGTATAAGAAGCAGCATGATAAGAATGTAAAATCAGAAACAGCTTAGAGAAGTTAAATTGGATGGAGGATAGAAGAGCAATGGGGTGGCAATCTACCATTCAGTTTACAGGCTACTTCCTTTATTTATCTAAAATTACATCTTTAAATTCAGGGTGCTTGTGCATTCATACAGATTTTAAATTTTGTAGATGTTACAATGTGAACTTAATTGAGCTGCAAAGGGGCATATGGACAGAATTTGAGAGAGTTATGGAGGTGTTTAAGGTGTGAACTATGCAGGCATGAATTAAAACTCAAACTACAGGAAATAAAAGGCACAAGTTGATTTTGGTTGGATCAGGGTGGCAGTACTTCTGTTAGCATACATACAGGTTTGGCCACCAGGGCTCTCAATTTATAGATGTTATGCAGGTCTAAGCTCTTAACCAGGCACTATTTTCAGGTATTTTACTTCATGGTATGCATTTGAGCTAACAGACACACTCCAAGTAAGCAGGCTGTTGCAGAATTCAGCCCAAAAGCAGACTGAGAAGACTGACTGGGAGATACACACCCTCCAAACAAGTGTTCTTTTAAGGTATCTGTCCAGTAAACAAGGAAAGCCCTTTAAATCTGCATTACTGGAATACTTTGTCTGAAATAACCTGATCACTTGCCTGTATTTTGTGTACTGTGTCCCTCTCTAGATTGGCTGACTATAAAATAACTTCTCTGGAATAAAATTCAACATGCCTTAGAATGACATTTGAGTTTAATGTGAAAATCAGATTAGTAGTCTGGAGAAAACAATACATTTATGTTCCATTAATTCCACAAGCTCTTCTTCTGCTTTCCAGAAAAACCTGCTTTTTCATCTCAGAACTAAAATTCTGTGCAGTAAGTAAATAAGAATAATCAAAATCCATTGCTGAATTTAAAAATTATATTTCCCTTAAGCCCTCTCCAGTCATAAACAAATTCAACAGAATACTCCTCCTCCTTTTTAAACATGTTCTAAAATTTAATTTATCACAGGTCATTGATACTGTTTGCCACCCATGAACACTGGGCCATTATTTTCTTCTTGCTATGCACCACTGGTTTATATGCTTTCTAAAATGCAAAGCCAAATTAAGAACTGTTGAAACATCACATGAAAAAGGAAAGATTTTATGAATAATGGAATAAAGAAAATGATTACACAGCCTAGAATTTTAGCATCTTGTTTCCATCTTGTCTATCAATAAATAAAGCTGCAATATAAAAACATCTTTAATGCCTAGAAACACTTGTAACAGCATCTTGTTCATGTATAAATAACAAACTGAAATTTTGCTTTAGAACATAAGATGTAGATGTGCCTGAAATGTGGAAAGAAACCAGCCTCAGTTAAAGCAAAATTGTTCTGTGGGCTGTACATTTCCCCCCACAAAAAAGAGTTTAAAATAGCAGAAATAAAGAAAATTACTTAATGATAGACAGGATCATCAGTTTGTTTGTTTGTGTTGTTGTAAAATGCTTTCAGACATGTGAATAATTTCACTTTTCAAAACAATATTTTACTCTTTGGTGCTATGAGACAGTTGCTAATCTCAGCTGGATTTGTTTTTTTCCAGTTGAATCTTCAGTGTGGAGTCTTTCAAGGAGTACAGCAGAAAAGAATATATATACCTACCATTTTTGTCTTACCTTGGTCTCTTTCCACTGGGTTCTGACATTTATACACATTTTCTTTTATTCTTCATAGAAACTTCATTTCTGTTCTCTTTGTGACGTGAAAGATAACACATGATCTGAGACAAGTTTTGACATACAATCCATTTTACATCTCATAATGACTACAAAGTTATAAAAAATAAAAAAAAAACCCTCCAGATCAATCAAACTTTTGTAGTTAAAAGGTTAAGTATGTTCTTATTTAAAGAGCAAAATGTGAGTCATCTTACTGGAACCAAGAATTTCATCGTATGGATGTTATAAATTGGTACTGTGCCAACTTCTGTGCCATTGCTTCCTTACTATCTAAAGTGCATTTACCCTCTTTTTACATTTAGATTTCAGTGAAAATACATAATAGAAATAAGGGGACTAGTTAAAAGAGCAATGGAACTGTGATCAGTATTGTCTTTTAAACAGATGACACATCAAAGTTTCATGTGTCGTGCACCACTCCTCTGAAAGCTTGTCTTCCATACACAGAAAAAGCTGCTGAAGATTACCTACTATTGCACACTCGTAACATTTACTTGATTTTTTTTTTTTCTGAAACAGGTATTTTCATGTAATGCACATTCACTAATATCTTCTTCTGAATTTTAACAAAGATTTGATCCCTCTATTTTCCTTGATGCAGGGATTATTGTGTCCTAGGGGTATTAACTTATTCATAGACTATTAAGAAGAAACTTCATTTTCTTCATCTGTATATCAAAAGAAGGTTAAATGGCAGCAGTCTACATGGTGATGCAGAGCATTAACCAGTTTTTCAGAGAAAGCTTTCCTGTGAGCAGTCTGGGCAATATCTTTTGTTTATAAGCTAGCCTTGAGCATGTAAGTGCATAAATGACAGTTAAAAAAAAAGATTCTATTTCCTTTTAGAGCTACTATACTAAGACTTTTTTTTGTATTAGAAAAGATTCTTTAAAAATCAAAAGCAACTATCCATAAGAGGCAGGCAAATTCTTTTTGAATCTTGCAGAGCAACAAGGTTGTTGGTGTAGATTTGTCAAATCATTTTGAATTTATTTAAGATATAGTTAAAGAGGTAACAGCATAAAAATTCCCTACTTGAAATAGCAGAGAGGAAGTGAGGGGAGAAAATAACTGTTAACATATTTCTTCATACCAGATACTAATTTGCACACTCTTCTGATAAAATCTAGTAAGAGAATTATGTTTTTGTCTCATTCTCTGAAATAATTCTGTTAATTTTTTTCAATTCAGGAAAAAAACCACTTTAAGTAACTAACTACATCTTACCAATTGCATGCTTCTTCCTTCCATATGGCATAAAGTTTATCCAATCATTTTTAGGTTGCTTTTAAATTATTCCTCCATTTCTATGAAGAGTGGGAAAGAATAATTGATACTAAATAATGAACAAGATGGTTGTTTTTTGGGTTTGGGTTGGTTTTGTTTGTTTTTAATGGGTGTAAGGAGAGACTATATATTTAATGTACCACTGAAATCAACAAAATATTTTCAGGAATTGCAACTTTTTGCAGTTTATGTAGCCTTAAATTTACAGTTAGATGCTTCTGAAATACCTAAGATTCAAAATTCCATTGTCAGGAAAAAGAGAAGAAGTTACTTTCAGAGATCAGTGATTCCTTAGCTGTCTATTAAACAGTGTTTCAGCTGCCTTTGTCATTGAGACAAGTTGCATAAATACATGGAAATAGATTTAAAGCAATATGAGAGTTCTTTTGTTTAAGAAAAATGTCATCATACATGTTTCTTCAGATTATATTATTATTATGAAGCTTGTACTAATTTAGCCCAACTATTACTCAAAGGGTTTATAACTGCGCTGTATCCAGTAAGACATGCATAAAGATCCTTGAGTGACCTGATATTCATTTTCTTTTTATCTCTCAAAGAGATGTAAGATCAGGTGTGAATTCTAGGAGAGGTACAGGCCAGTCAGAACCACCACTTCATATGGTTGGTGATTGCCCAACCATCTAGTTTGTCCAGGTGTCTCTGCAGGGCCTCCCTGTCTCAAGGGAGTCAACAGCTCCTGTGTCCAAGTAATTTGTGAAGATGTTGAAGAGCACAGGGCTGAGAATGGAGCCCTGTAGAGCCCCATTAGTGACAGATCATGATGTCACTTCATTCACTATGACCCTTTGTGCCTGACCCATGAGCCAGTTGCTCACCCATCCCATGATGTGTTTATCCAGCTGTGTGCTGGACACTGTGTCCAGAAGGATCCTGTGACAGACAGTATGGAAAGCCTTACTGAAAACCAAAAAGAATACATCAGCTGAGACTTCCTTGTCTCTAAACTGAAGAGACAAGGATTTGATGGCTGGACCACTTAGTGGATAAGGAACTGGCTGGATGATTATACCTGAAAAGTTGCAGTTAGCTGCTTGATATCCAGGTGGAGACCAGCAACTATTGGTGTTCCCTCAGGGACATGGACAGTGCTATTGAGGAAGAAATTCTTTACTGTGAGGGTGGTGAGACACTGGAAGGGGTTACCCAGAGAAGTTGTGGATGTGTCATCCTTAGAAGTGTTCAAGGACAGGTTGAGTGAGGCTTTGAGCAATCTAGTCCATTGGAAGTTTCCCTGTCTGTGGCAGCAGGGATGGAAGTAGATGATTTTTAAGGTCCCTTCCAAACCCAATCTCTTTATAAATGTACGCTTCTTCTTGATTCATGAATGTATTATTTGCAGAAACAGGAAGACTACTACATAGGAAGCAGAGGTATCACATAATCAGCTTTAGCTGAGAGATTTGGGGGGATGGAGAAGAGAGATAATAATTATGTCACTGTATTCAATTATTATAATTACCTTCTTTATGTAGCAAGTTAATGCTTCCTAGGAAAAAATCTTCATATTTATTATTTCAGTCTGCTTTGGAGAGTGATGGAGTAAGAACTGGACAGACACATTCTTGTGCTTAGATTTCAAACAGATTTGCTGATGAACTGGAATAGTAGTATCTTTCAAAAATGGAAGCAATACAGTTGACCTTGGTGGGATAGAAAAATCACATCTAAAGTAAATTGATATGATCCACAGAAAATTGACAGCAAAATTCAACATATTTAGTTCCCATTATAGGGAAGGGCAATTTCATCATCATCTTTATAGCCTATGTAGGCTCTTTTTGCCTTGCACAGTTCAGCATTACTTCACTACACAGATGTTCATTTTATGCTACAAGTTTTGTGGCAGTCAGTCAAGATTAGTGATAAACAAGATGCACTAGCACAGAAAATGCTTTTTCACTGAGAACTCACTTGAAAACATCCAACTATGCTATACCTGAAGATTTGCAAATAGAACATTTGTGTGCAGACAGGGCAGAAGCACCCAAGTACAGATTTGCCTATGTAATGATACAGTCTTCATATCCAGTGGTTTTACTGTGCCTAATTTGCAAATGCTTTTGGTGTATATTTGATTATTGTTCCCAGCAGTATTACAAATATAACAAGCAAAATCTCCTGAGTCCTGTAATAAATACAAAAGCTCTTACTTAAAGACCTTTCTAAGAATAAGACTTGTTCTGGGGACTTCAGGCCCTTGTGTAATTCTCTAAGGACATCCTGCTAAGCATCCACTAAGTGGATCTGATTCCTCTTTCCATCTTAGTCTTGGAAGAAATCAGTATGTGCTCAGGGCTGTAGGTAAGGGTAGGGGGTTGACCTTGGTGCTCATTTTCCCATCCAAACCATCTTGAAAGCAAATATTTTAATGAAGAATTCATACTAACAAAAGTTCTATAAAATTGTGCTGGGTAGACTGTGGCCAGATGGCAGATCCCCATCCAGCCACTCTCTCACTTTCATTTTTAAACAGTATAGGGAGGAAATAAGATGGTAGTTTGTGGGGCGAGGTAAAGACAACCACCATCTACATACAAAGCAGACTCAACTTTGAGAAAATTAATTTCATTTGTTTCCAGTTAAAAACAGAGTCGTACAGTAAAAAGAGTGAAAAATCTTCTCTCTGTGCCCCCTCCTTCCTAGGCTCACCTTCACTATTCCATTCCCCAATGTCCCGCTCGTGCAAGGGGGTGGGGAATGGGGGGACCGCGATCAGCTCGCATCCTTCCTCCTCACGCATTTCCCTGCTCCAGCCTGGAGCATTCCCAGTGCCCGCAGGGAAGCCCCTGCCCCGCCGGGGTCTCTCCCTGGCCCAGGGCCATCCCTGCCGGGTCTCTCCCGCCTCCGTCCCCGCTCCCGCTGTCCCCTCAGGCTCGCAGGGCTGTTTCCCGCACGGTTCCCCCGCTCAGCCCTGGCTGCCGGGCAGCGTTTTGCCCTCCCTTGGCCAGGCTTTCCCCGGGGCTCTCGCCCGCCCGCCCGTGGCTGAGGGGCTCAGCCGTGCCCTGCGCTGGGGCCGCTGCAGCCGCTGGCACCGCCTGGGCCCGGCCCGGGCAGCCCCGGCACTGCCCCAGCGCTGCCGCCGCCACCGGGACACCTCGGCCTGTAAAGTAAGTACGTAGCAAACTGCCTTTGCTTACCTTCTTAAAAATAAATATTTAAAAGTGTGTAAATATTTTGCCTCGTTGTATTGCGTGTGTGCACCTTTCACTGTGGAATACCTGTCTAAATGGAAAGAACTGAGAGGATCAGCTGTACTCGGTATCACTGTGCCACCCCAAAAGCTCAGAGCACAGAGCTAACAATCTGCAGTATTCATACTTGGTGATACAGTATAGATGAAACAAATGTTGAAGAGTAGAAGCACTGCATCTGGCCTCCATCTATGGGGAATTCTCCCTAGAGCTCATGATCCCTCCTGTGGGTTGTCTACTGGGTTCCACAAAGCGCTGCAGAAACAAGTAGAAAACTGCCATGAGATGAGCCATAGTTTCTTGATAATACTTATCAGAAAGAATTCAGGTCACAATCTTTCATTGATTTCTTTCCGTGTACCTCGAAACATATTATGAATTTTGATGTAGTTATTTAGAAGCTAGATATAGTTATTAACATACAGGGATGGTAGAATTGATGGGCTCAATAAAGCGTAAATGTTTTCCAGAAGCTGTTTGTTTGTAAGTCCTCTCAAACTACAGTCTTGTCTTAGAGAAACTGAGACAAAACTTAGAAAAATTATTGACAAATTCAATTAAAAAATATAAAAGGAATTTCATGTACAGAATACCAGATATGTACTGGATGTGTAGAATAAACATTACCTTCAATAAATGTTTGTTTAAGGAGCATAACATTTCATGCTTTCATTGCAAAGAGCCTACGCTTGGCAAACTTTCGAAAAATATTTTGGACTTTCATAGAAACAAATGTGCTAATGTAGTTTTAATAAGCAAAGACATGTTGGAGGTTAAGATAAGAGGGTAGTCTGTTTTTCATTATGATCAGTGCCTCATTTTTTCAATTAAAACAAAAGCCATAGAAGTTTCATGTAGTCTATTATTGTATCAGTTTTTTGGTCTTGTCTCATGTGCTTTAAAAGTTACTGAGACTAATATACAACCTTGACCTTACATTGTGGTTGAGGTTGAATGCTATGGTTACATACAGTTCAAAAATATAATTAGCTTTATAATACAAAGATAGTGAATATTTATTCTTTAAAATTTGTCCCTTGCTGGGATTCTCTGTGGAATGTCTCCAGAAAAAAGGCCACGGTCTCCAATTTGAGGTCTTTGTGACTGTCACAGTCCTCTGGATTAAAGCTGTGTAGGGCAGTGTATGCCTATGTCAACTCTAAAAAAAATTGTGTTGACATCTCTGTCTGTCTACAGCAGATTTTTGTCCAGAAGAATAATCTCTATGAAAATCTGTAGTTTGTAACACCAGAAATCCATCCAGACCCTTGTCAGTTTTCCATTGTGAAGAACTTTTAGGTCCCTTTATAGTTAAGGGCTACCAAGAAGGGTATGTAGCTGGATGAGTTCTCCTGCAATACCAGATGAATCTTTTGTGGATCCATTCCATGTCTACTGGTCCCTTTGGCTCTGAGTACCTACTGACTTCTTAATGCCTGCTAAATGTTACATGTAGAAGCGAGTGCCTGGGCTGCTGGTATTTCAGAAAATCGTGAGATATGTGTGGGATGGAGGACAAATACTTTATTTGTGTCAGATGGGAAACAATTATCAGGGGCCTTGTTTTCCAAATGTTAAAGCACACTTTTTCTTTTATTATGACAAAAATGGAAGTTACTTGCCTATTATTTTTTTTTTTTTACTGCCTCTCAGGATTTTTCTTTGTGTCTCTGTCAAGCACATGATGAGTATGGGGGTAGGGAGAAAATAATATTTTCACCTCATGGCTGCACAAATACTTGTATTGACATAAGTGAAGAAGCAGTGTAAAATGTTAACTTGGGGTATTGTACTGGTTTTGGATGAAATAGAGTTAAATTTGTTCACAGTAGCTTGTATGGGGCTATGTCTTGCTGAAAAAGGTGTTGGTAACCCACTGGTTGATAACTCACTGTTTTTTTTAGTGCTGAGCAGAGCTTACAATACAGCAAGGCCTTTTCTGCTCCTCAGAGTGCCCTGCCAGCAGGTTGGCTGGGGGTGCAGGGAAGCTGGGAGGGGACATATTTGGGCAGCTGACCACAACTGACCACAAGGGTGTCATGCTCTCCTTATAAAATTTTGGGGGTGGGTAGTGCTCAGGAATTAGCTGGGCATTGGTCAGTTGGTTTATTTTTAATTATTAAGCTGTTTTTATGTGAACTCATGAATTTTCTCACTTTTATCCTTCTGTTTCTGTCCCCCATCTCACGTGGGGGTTAAGGGGACAGTGAGTGAGGGGCTTTGTTGTGCTCAGTTGCCATCTGTAGCTAAACCATGACAGGTGATTTAAAAAATATATGAAACTTTGGCTTGCTTGTCCCCAGATGCACTTCCAGGGATGGTTTAGTCTTGGATTCAGAAGTCTTTTGAGATTAAAATGCAATTTCAAAAATACACTGTAGCTGTGATCAGATTCTTTGCAACCAGACTGTTTGGGGTTTTCAATCAGTACTGCTCATATCAACTCTGTTAAGTCAACTCAGTAAGTCACAAGAAAAAACATGATAGAGCACAATATGTACTTTGGTTGCTGGTCTAGTCCCAAACAGGCAAAAGAGCTAATCCAGCTGAGGATATTTTGCCCTCTCATATGTGGATATTTAACTTCTGTTAATTCCAGGTATTGCCCACATTTGTTGAGCTGCTAAGTTTATCGCCTGGACAGTGTCAGTGGAACTGATTAAAATTTATGCAGCACTGTGCTGTTGAAAGTAAAATACTTTAACATAAGAAATTAAAATTAATAAAGAGTTGGGGGACTTTGTTGAGGTTTTCTTGAGACAGATGTAAGTGAAAAAAATAATTCCTGTGTACTTAAAAAAAAAAAAAACAAAACAAAAACAAAACAAAACAAACCAACTCCCTGAAAAATTTATTTTGGGGAAGTTTTCTTATAAGTATACTTTAAAACACAGATATATATATAACCACTGGTATTTTGAAAAGATTCCTGTCTGCCTCAGTGACAAAATACTTTTGACCATATACAGAGGATCATATTTTATTAATGGCTGTATTTGAAACAAAATATGTGATTACATACAATTTTCTGCTTAATTATGTGTCTTTCACATAATTAATATAACAGCTACCTCATCAAAATATTAGCTACCATTCCATCATGAGAAGATTAATAGAAAAGTTTAGAAAGAAGCTGAGCCTGATCAGAGTTTTGGAAATTTTAATTTGGAATGGCTTTGACCATCATTCAGAGTCTTGAAAATAGATTTCAGCTGCTTTAATTTACTTAGACATGTGAGTTATCGCCAAGAATAACAAATATTCCATGGTCATCAAACTGGAGCATGAGATACTTCACTACAGATGATCTGCTAACTTTACATTTCCTTGTGTAGCTTGATAAATTTAAACAGGTTCACTGATGGCCTCTAAGCCCTGCAAGAGCTAGGCCTTTCAGTTCTGCAGTGCTTTTTTCAGTTACAGATCACTACAAATGTCAGATCTCTAATCAACTACGTGATAATACCAGTAGTTAAAAAAGAGAAAGGCAATAACAAAGAAATGTTAAAAGTAGCAAGTATTCTTCTGTAAATGCTGGCTTTAAATTCTTCAGTTTCATTTTCACTGTAATATCTGTGATCAATTTTTAAAATTTGATTTAGTATTTTTTGATTATATGTTGAATGTTAGACATTTCAGTGAAGTCCTTGTGTTTTCTGTCACCCAAATCATCTGAAATTTAACCTATTCATACGAATTATTTGCATGATATCGAAAGTGAATACACATACGCAGTACAAAATCTTAATACTTTTGAAAAGAAAATACCTCTGAAGACTACTGACTCAGGCAGAGGCTGGCCTTCATGATACCAGAAACAGAACTGTTCTTCATACATTTAGAACAGGGCCTACCATGTGCCTTATCCATAACTGAGATGGTGGGTAGGATTTCTGCTATGCCGATAACAAAATACCCACTTTGCCCAAGGTAGAAAGGTTAATGGACACCATATACAATACATTCAGACAAGGGCTGAAGTGGAATTCTGCTACAGAGAGTTGGTATCATCAGTTACAGCAAATAGATTTCTGCCAGTAAGACTCCAATGTTAATGCGCTGTGCAAAGCCTGCACAATTGAGCTGTCCGAGATTTACACTGATTTTCCTCATATATGTGGTCTGGGAGCAACCCTTAACTGATTATATTAATAGATCTGCAAATTTCATAGCAAAATTAGGTGTATTTATAGTTGGCTTGGTCCTCTGTCAATTTAAAATACAGAGTATTCCAGTCACTTTGTAAAGAAGTATTAATCAGATGCTACTTAAGTTGATATAGTGACAGAATTGAGCAAAACTTATAAGACTGCTCCAATACCTTGAAAATTAATTACTTTTTATTAATTTTTGTTTTGTGTACTTGCCTTTTGTGTTTGCTTTCTATGAACACCAAGTGTTTTACTTGCATAAATGTTCTCAGAAAAAGCATTTTACCCAAATTCTCTGAGTGCACGGCACCTATCAAGACAATCCATCAATAAAATTATGACTAAAATGAAACATTAGTAAGTAATTGAGTTTGAGTCATCCTTGGTTATTCAGCTATATGTTGTTTCTTGCAGAACATTTAAAATATTTGGAGTATTTTTCAAAACATCCTCCTGCTTGAAGAATGACAAGTAATCAAACTTTCTATTGTAATAGGTCAAATGATGTTTTGTCATGGTAAGTACATTTTTCATTTTTAAGGCTTAGTAGAATAGAATAAACTACACATTTGTTAGTTTATCTGTAATAAGCCATGAACATTTTTTAAAAATTGATTTCTCAGAAGCATCATGTATCCTAAGCCTGGTCTGGTAAAAGTAACAGCTCTCTAAATAAACTACTCGACTCCTGAAAGAATGAGGATCAGCAAACCCAAAACCATGCAAGAATTGGATGCTTATACTCAGAAACAGATCAATATTTAATGCAACTTTCAGAACATTCACAGTATTCTGACAAAAAAAAATTGTTAGACTCAACACACATATTGTGGTTTAGTAGAGAATGTCCTAGACCTGCTATGACTACTGTGTGTTTTAAATTAGATTCTGCCATTGTTCTATGTAATATCTGCTTGAAAAATAGTCCCTTTGTCAGCATGGGTGAAATACTGACTGTCCAATTTAACACATCTCTCTACGAGTCCGAATTAAAAACCTCATTAGAGGGTACTTGGAACACAGGCTTGTGCCTTTGTCACACAGACTGTGTGCCTAGGGTTAGGCAGCAGTGTGAGTATCTGTAGAGTGCAACTGCAAAGTCTACTGAAATACTGTTAAGGACTCTGATCTGCAAAAATTGGAGATAGGGATTTTGATAGGTTGGAAGAGAATCACTCTAACTAGAGACAGTATTTTTACTTTATTTAATAAAAGTTATGTACCTGGAAAATTTTGATCCAGCCATGGATTAGGATATCAAATACCTCTGAAATCCATTTGTATTTAGATCTTGTAATATTTAACGTGTCTCTTGCTCTTAAAAGTTTCTCTGTAGATGTTTTACATCTTTAAATCTGATACATATTTTCGCTGTCCATTTGCATGATTTTCACTGACAGTTTTTCGCTATTATAATAAAAAATATTATGTTAAATCTTACATTCCACCAAGTAAAACATTTAATAGATTCTCAGAAGGAATCTGATCACCTGTGATACCTAAAGGATGTCAACAGACAAGATAGAATGGTAACAGAAGAAGAGTAGAAAGGACCTGATACGCAGTGTTGAACACAAATTCTTTGTCTTTTTCTGGTTTGATAGCTGAATTTGACCTTTTTTAAAGAATTTGGCTGGAGATAGGTCAGCACTGAAAAAAAAATAAAAAGTAAGATATAACAAAAATCATTTGGGGGCTGAGAGATCATGTGCCTTATAGGTTCAAGGGAGCTGTTTCATTTGGGAAGTGAGATGTTTGCCAAGGATGCAAAAACCTAGAAAATAAAAATATTTTAGAGGCAAACCTCAGTGTTAGTATTTAGAAGTTATTTAGACCCTGAAGAAAAAACAGATTTGTGATTGATGTAGGAAAAAAAGGGAAAGCAGAAGAGAACTTGGTAATACAATAGATAGGAAAGATTTCTTTATTAAGGAAACAAATTATCTGCATACCTAAAATACAATTACTGTAGCATTTTATCACGGTGTTGGTATTCTTGGCAAGATTGGTGTTGTATTTTTGTTGGTTTGTTTTTGAGTAAAGGGTTTACTAGAAAAAGACTCTTCCAGATTGTTTGGGATTGACTTTATTAGGGCACATGACACGTGCCAGCCTCTACACTGTGTGATGAAGAATGATAGAATGCTTTCAAGTGGAACTGAGTGTATCAGGCTTTGAGACACAGCTTCTACATAAAAGTAACTTATTTGATTAGAGAGTCACTAAATCAAACCTGAAACCACAGGCCATGGAGACATATGTCTTGAGCTACCTGGTTTCTATAAAATCAGACACAGACATTTTAAATGCTGTTTCAGTTTAGGAAATAAATCTATTTATGATAATCATTTCCAGATTATTTGCATAGTACTTAATGCTGTGTAAATATCACTCTTGAAGATGCATTTGGTAAATGTGAGGAGTTTGTAGATTCCAGAAATTTGTATTTCAGATGATCACAGCTTACACAGATCCATTCAAATAGTCTGCTTAGTCTGACTTTTGGTAAACTTTTTCACTACTTGAATTCCAAAACTGCTTGTTATTTCTTATTCAAGTGAAGAAAAAAAAAAAAAAAAGGCCTAAAATCTAGCAGATGCATTTCTTCACTTCTAGTGGAATAAAGATATTCCTAAAAGTATTCAGAAAAGCTGTATTTTTGTGTAATATTCTTTGCCCTTTCCTCAGAATCCCTATTCTGTCAGTGGTCCAGTTCAGAGAGACTTGTTAGTTGATAGGTTCAATGAATATTTATGAAGAAAAAATATCTTTTAACATGAATGCACCTATAGATATGTCAACATTTATTGTCTTCCATGACTAGGTATTAATCCTAGCTAATCCATCAAAATTGAACACAATATTCTTTCCTGATTTACAGCTTTTTCTAGCAATACCAGTAAAGCTTTTATCTTCATACTACAGGACTTTAAAGATAACAGTATAAATCAGAAGATAAATATTTATGGGGTAGGTTCATCATTCCAGGTGATTATCTTAGCCTGTGATGGATGCAAATATATTGATTTTAATAGAATATAACTCTATAAGAATGAAAAAATTACCCCATACAATGGCTGGAAAAAAATCAAATCAGCTTCATTTCTTTTTTTCAAGTGAATATGTAACTCCTCCCATTTACTTTGCAAAAGCAGTTGCCTTGAAACATCAGACTATTTTACTGCATCTTCTGTATTGTTGAGTTTGTTTCAGTCAGACAAATAGAGCATATAGTCAAGACTTAATTTCCTTATTCACTGAACACAAGACAGTAGAAGTATGAGTGTAATACTTCTATTGTATAGCTGTATAAGCTAATATGAAGTGAGAGTAAAACTTTCACTCAGGTGCGCATTAGAATGCGGAAGACCTTCTACAGAATGTGGCAAATAACACTGGTTAAATAAAAAGGGTTGACATATATTACATGATTAGACCATTATTTCACTGCCAAAATATGTAACTTTCTCAAAGGATTCAATGTGACAGCCTAATTTGGCTAGAGACAAAACAGGTACATTTGATTAGAGAAAATATTTTGGTGTGTGTCAGCTGAACAGTTAATGATTTTTATTTCTTTCAAATGATACATTAATCTGTCACCTACCTCAAAAGACCTTAATTATTACTGGTTCTGACTCTTGATTTTGCTTTTTTTTTTTCTGAATTTTGTTATGTACACTTCATAATCTAAAGTGCTGAAAGAGCAGATAGAAGAAATTATGGCCAGATTCTCAGACTTAGCACTTTATCCAAGATTTTTTTTTCATCAGTTTCAATGGAATTACTAATGAAATAAAGCACTAATATAATCTGAGTAAAAATGTGAACCTCCTGTAATAAATCTGATGGTGATTTGACAACAGCAATCTGTCCCACTGTTGTGCCTTACAGAATAACAAAACAAATTACCATCTGTTACTGAAGGAAAGGGGTATATACCATACAAGCCTGCTACCAGAACAGGATATGTCCCTCCTAACCCTGATTCTAGGTATCAGTAAGCAGTAGTGGGTGGAATGGGCAGAGAAGATAAAATATCAGGTATTTGATGATTATATGAACATATTCAGAAACATGGTAAAATCTGAAAAGCTACCAAACAGAGGCTTGCTGTTCTTAATAACATGACTTGCTCCAAGTGAAATTGCAAGATAATTTCCATACCTTCTGGAAAATTTATCCTTAAAATGATGAGTCAGTCATGAATTAGCAGATGGACGTAACAGGATCTCCTCTGATCAGGCCCCTGGTACTCTGACTGTGCTTTATCAGAGCCTTTGTGGAATCTCATTCCACAGGCATTCCTTTTCTTCTGCCACTTCTCTAAAGTTCATCCTTGGTAAACCAGATAGGCTTTAACCCATAGGCTTATTGTGGCATTCAAAGTTAGGAAAATAATCATTGTAGTATCAATTAATGAAATAAGAATGAAGCCAGTTCTAATATAATCAGCTCAGAAAACAAGATATGTTGATTGAACACAATTACTTAAAGGTGCCTCAGAGAAGAAAATTGGGTCTGTGGCCTTTTTTTTTTATTATGAAATTTAAACAAGGCCAGAAAGTTTTTTATTTGTCTTCAAATAAATGATATTTACATTCACACTGAATATAAAAAAAAAAAAAACCCAAATTAATCTTTCTTGGAACATTTTTCAGGCAAACTAATTAATACCTTTGAATAGTAAGCAGCATTTTTTAATGTCAAACATCATGTAAGGAAGAGTAAAAAATGTTCTCATGTCACTGACATGAGTAATGCATAGGCATGAGTATTGGACAACTATTACCTGATATTTCTGCAGACAAAATCAACTGATCTGTAACTGTTCCTACATTGATTGTAGAATATTTTTAAGCAGAACCTTGCAATCATATTTATCATGGACACAAGACTGACAGTGAATAAGATTGCAAAAACTATACATAAAGGTGTAGATACAAAAATGCTGCTAGTGAGGATTTTCTTGCTATTTTCTAAGTCCGTGAGAGACTTTTCTCTCTCACAGAAGAGGTAGCAGAGTTCTGTAAGCAACCAGGCCATCTGCAACCTTGAAAAGTCTTGTTTATGGTATAGTAGAAAAATATTTTGGCAATGGATGTTTTAGGATTTTAGCCAATCACCCCAAGGGGTGGCTGATCCTTTGTCCAATTAAACTATGAGGAAAAAAAAATCTATAAAAGAGTTTGTAAAATAATTAAATAAATCAATCTTGCTGCACAATTCCTGCCTGCTGGATCTTCTCTCCTCCTCCTCCCTGTGGCTGCGGGACACGGTGATATACCCTAGGAACCAGGCCTGCGGTAATAATAAAGGGTCTGAAGTTCTCCAGAAATTGAAATGACACTTCAAACTCCTTGGTTGGTCATACTGATGAAGACATAATTCAGCTAGCAAGGACAAGTTAAAAAACCCAGGTGTATGGGTGGGTTACCTTCTAGTGCTTGCAGCCAGCCTGGAAACTGGTCTATATCTGCTCTAATAATTTACATGCTTGCTTCCCAGCTAACCTGGAAGCATTTCCAATTGATTTTAGTGTGTTGAAATCTGTGTCCTCATTTTTCTCTGTGCTATCAACATCTACAGCATTTCTGGAGTAGGAGCAATAATGGTACCATTGCCATATTTTATGAGGCAATAATAATGACCCTAGTGAAGTTAAAATGAAGAAATGTAATAAAAGGAAGGATATATTCCCAGGAGTGTAATCATGGCCATTTTTTTCCCTATCCTGACTGAAGGATTATCTTTCTGTGAGCAGACAGATTTAGAAACAGTTCCTATGAAAGAGGAAGGTAAAGAAAAGGGCAGTGTGTGATAATAACTACTCTCTAGCTCTAAAGGGAACATTCTCAGCTGGATGGAAAAGGTGAAGATTACCATGTCATAAATTCTTAAAGACTCTCATTTTCTCCAGTGTTGTCACAAAACTCTCTCTGTTTGTTGAATAAGGAAATTACAACTTTAAGTCGCTGGAAGCTGTCACTGCCAGCAAGGATGCCAGTTACATTTTTGGAACACTCTCTTACTACACCATCTGGATGCCTTTAGTACAAAGTCCAAACATGAAATCACATGGGACCACATTTGTAACAGACATACTTATTTGAGTAGAGGAAACATTTTTCCTCCATACAGAAATACTAGACTAAATCCTTAATAATATAAAAATAAACTGGATTTCTCATCTTTTTGTAACTCAGTTCTTCATCTGATCTTTCTTAGACATTTTTAATAGTACATGGGATATAGATGACAGAATGACACGTCATGATTTTAACACTCTGAGGTGTGCAGAGAATAGCCAGGGATTGCTTCCTTGTTTTTTCCAGTGTGACAGCTGTACTCTGTACACTGCAGTCTTACTTATCATTCATATTTACATAAATATTAAGTATTTTACTGTCTGATAGTAAATTGTTTGCTGACATTTTCACAATACACCATTTTCTCCTTCTAGAGGTACATAATGAAAATACATGTTCAAACCAAACATGAATTTAATTTGAAACTTTTTGCTCAAGTCTTAACCAATTCTTTTCAAAGTGTCAACTGTTGCTAAAGAAAAGTAAGAATCTGTGGCTTTGCAGTATTGAAGAATTCAGTCTTCAAAGTAGTTGAATACTTGATGACTGAGGCTTATATCTGTTACAATCACATTACGACAGCAGTTTTTGTAATATTTTCTACCCTGTGCAACTTCCATTCTCAGCATCTGTCCTGAGGTTAGGCTAAATAGATGTGAATGTTAATCCATTCTGATGGGGTATTACTGCTAAATTTTCACTTATGCAGCAGGATCACAGTTTTTCTTAGTTCTACCTCTTACCTGTAGTCTTTCCATATGCAAAACCAGAAAGAACAAAACATTATAAACTTACTTACACTGTTTATCTTCATTACAAATTCCAAATTGACTCTCATTTAGGTAAATAGTTATATTATGAAGGGTTTAGATCAGCATAAAACTTTGAAAATACTTCAGATTTTTCTGTATGTTCATGTGTCACATAAAATATTTGGTGGTTAATACAAATTGCTGTGGTTAGGCCTGTAAAAAGAAATGACTACCTCCTAGATGTTTTCATTGCTGTAACTATAGTCAAAGAATTATTTATGTTTGTGGCTTTTTCTTGGGAAAATGCAATCTTAAAAATATATGAGACTTTTTGGTAAGATATAGTTCACTAATAATGATGCCAATTGTGCCAAAGAACTGATGCCTTAAGGCCTGGAAATAAAATCACATACAGGCTACCTTAAACCAGAAGACATTAGGCTTTCTTGAAGGCATATTAGCTCTGCATGGGTTTCTGATTATTTCAGTTTTTCTTGTTTCAAATAATGGAAAGTCAGCACACAATATGGTGTGTAGTTTTTTGTACAAACTTAAACATTTCCCTCAAATATGGTCCAAACCTGTGTATAGCGGGACAGTCTGCTCTTTTGGTAAGTCCTCAGTTCACAAAAGATAATACCACAATCTGTGCATTACCTGAGATGTAGTTCCTTTGAAATTGATGTACTTGTATCCATGTAGACAATAAGACAAAAGGAGAAATTGCATAGCTGCTTGTAGTGTGACAGGATGCTTTATGAAGCAATAGGATAAAGCAATATGTTACTCAAATAAAGCTATTTCTGTGGCTAATTCTGACAAAGCCAGAAGAAATGAGATTTTCAGATTTGTGCTTTAACAGCAGTGTAAGTTTGTTTTAGAATTGCAACCTTGAACTGCCAGTGCATCCTACTGTGCCAGTAGAATTTCAGTTTTACTGAAATTGCACTTTAGGAAAAAAAATAGGAACCTGAAAAATTATCTTCGCATGCAGTCAACATTACTTATCTCTAGAAAAAAAGGATCAGAACACTTTTTGATGCTACATTCATTTTCTACATGAGTATTGAACTTAGAACTGAATGTTTTGTGTAAAGAATGGAAAATAAATTCTTGGCTTTCATGTCTTTAACTCCTCCCTTTGTTTATCTTTTGCACTAGACTGCATTAACATCTCAGTTCATGAGAAAAAGTAGAGAAGTGGATCTCTGTCTCATTTATCAACTTTCTTATGGTGACTGAGCACTAGTGGAGTATCTGTAAGTATCAGTTATATAATAAGATTATGTGATAAAGGTGTTTAAAATAAATGCAATGTATTTTGAGAATGAAGATAATTTCAATGGCATAACATTTCTTCTTGGACAGGGAAGAAAATGTGTGTTTCCAAATTAAAAAAAAAAAAAAAAAAGGAAGAAGAAGAAGAAAGAAAAAGAAAGGATTAATTATGCTTTTATGTTTTATTCCCCGGTTTAGCAGCTACCATCTACAAGCTGGATGTCAACAGATAAGTCCTCTGTTACTCTCAATGCTTTGCAACCTCATATTTTGGCAAAATAAGCTTTAAATGCATAAGGAAATTTATCTTAAGTCAGGAAGCTTCTTAAAAATGGTATTTTCAAAGTCCTTAAGTTACAGATAAAAAATAATGACCTATGATTTGCAATGCCAAATAAAATGAATGGGTAGGCCAACCAGATACTAAGCACCTCTGAAAAATCAGTCTATCAATCTCAGTGTCCACTGTCTTCCAGAAATGTGAAACAGGAATAACAGAAGCACCCTGCAAGTCGGTGGATTTATGAGTAATTCACTGAAATTTCTAAGATGCTCAGATACTGTGGTGATGAATTCTTACAGCTACAATGGCAAATAATAGAAGTGAGCAGAATTAATTATTAATTTATGTGATGTTATTTCTTTTTACACTTATGTCTGCTGAAAAGGACTAAAAATTAGATTATTTTGAACTGAAAAATAACTGGTATTTTTCTTCTTGAAAATGCAGTATATGGAATTTAAAAGCTGACTCGAAAGTATTCGTGACTATGCCAAAACCAAATTCTGTCTTCTTTAAGGTGTAGACAACTTCAGTTAATAGTACTGATAGCTGCGAATTTCAGTTATTAGATATGCATTAACAAAATAAACGTACACATCATTAATTTTTAATTTAAGTCTCCAAATTTATGTTGCATAAAAGACATAAGATGAAGAGATTTCCTTCTGGTTTAGTCTCTGCTTAGATGTTATGTGCAGTATCAAACAAAATCTTTTTGTGCTTTCTTGCCCAGGAGAAATCCATAATGTTATTTGGAATACATTCTCCCAGTGAAATACATTTGCTCAAATATTTTCATATTTCTTTCTTCAGTAAAAATGGCTTTAGAAGAATTGTAGCATGGGAGAGTAGAGTTCTCATCTCCACCAAAAAAAAGGCTTTGAAATACTATGCCCTCACTGAGTAGCACCAGGGTGGACTTGGAAATAAGACATGTGTGTCACATAGAGGGAATACCTAAACAAAACTATCCCAGTCCTGGAGTAAACTGGTAGACCACTTGAATGAGAGATGTGTGTACCAGTTACAGAGGGAAAACTTATGTTCTTTTTCACCTCTTCTACATCAAATGCTGTCGGGGTCTCCTCCCCTCTGCCATGTAGCCCTGGGAAGAGGGGACCTGAGGGCACAGACACACAGGGTTTCCCTGCCCCTGGTCAGCCTCATTCCCCATTGGTTGTTTTGTGTTTCCTGCACGGGCAAAGGAGCTTGGGTCCCGTGACTGTGACAGTTCCTCAGCAGAGCCCGGCCATGCGGCTGGAGAAATAAACATCTCTGAAACATCTAGCAAGAATCCGTCCGTATATATTTCTTTTCTGCGGGACTCCTGGTTTGATATAGGCGTGTTACAATATCCCCACTGTAACAAAATGCCACTTTCACATTTTGTGCTAGTCACAAAAACAGGGTCCTCGCTTCCAGCACTTCTCTTTCTTCCTGACTGGAGTGTCCATCATCCTCCCTCTTGATCTCTATGCAGATATTCTGTCTCACAGCCTTGGACAAATTAAGTCATCTTACCTGTAACAACACAGACAATTTGCACTAGTTGAAATGGAATCAATCAGATTGCTAGGGCAGCTCTAGCTGACTTTCACACTGTTGTTTCTTCTCTCCTCTCATGGTATAACTGGCCATTAATCACCTTTCCTCTGGGCTAATAAGCTGATCTTGAATGAAAAGTGCAGAATTCTCTGGCTGAATAGTCTGGCAACAGCTTCAGTGTTTTAGTGCAAAAGACCAGATACTCGACTTTGGAGTGTGGTGTACTTCTGTTTGGCTTCAGCTATAGCTGTCTTCCTTCTTTAGTTGTGGCAGATTATATCAAATTTGTAGCACTTTAATTGTCTGTAACTACATTATCATTGATTATGTAAATTATGTGAAAATATTCTGCTTGTTCACAATGAAAGAAGAAAGATCTCAGCAAATATGCTCTTCAGAATAGTAGCCATCATTCTGTAAGGGTCGTTTGCAAGCCTACAATGTTTTAGAGAAACTATCATATGTTAAAAGACATTAGATTTTACATGTAGGTAAGACATGCAAATGTCTCTACTCATTCTAAACCTCTAGTCTTCAGTTTTAGTTATTTCTATGTGAATGACATTTCCCTTGTGAGTCTGTTTCTATCCATATTTCAGTAACAGAGATGGACCACTCAGCATTTGGTTTGGTGTTTTGACCTCATCTAATGGAACTGGCTTCTTTCTGCTGTGTGTCAGAGAGAAAAAATAAGGCAGGTAATAAGATTCATGGATTGAGAAAAAAAAAGGTCTAATATGTGGACCAAAAGGTACATGTGCAAGGAGACCAAAAAAGGAATTATTTCTTTCTTCCTGTCAGCAGACAGAGGTCTAGCCACTTCCTGTGAAGCAGAGCTTCAGAATGCATAACAGTTACTTGGAAAAAAATGCTTTAACCATCAACATCCTGCTTTTTTTTTGCGTTTCTTTCAGCTTTTATTGCTGAAGACAACATCATATGGTACAGAATATTGCTTGGTCACTTGTTGCAGTTGTGTCCTCCCAGCCTCTTGCTCACCTCCAGCAAACTAACTGGGGGAGCAGAGTGGGAGGAAAAAAAAAGCCTTGACTGTGCAAGTACTGTTCAACAATAGCCAAAACACTGCTGTGTTATCAACACTGTTTAGTCACAAAGTCAAAGCACAGCACCACACTGGCTCCTGAGAAGAAAGTTTCTTCCATCCCAGACAGGCCTGGAACAAGTGGGGACCAGCAGAAAACTAGAAGGCTCACTGGTTCTTTCTTTTCCATATGACAGTTCTGGGTTGATGCTTGTTGCATTAAAAGGCAGATAGGACATGAATTTTCAGAACAATTTTCTTTTTCAGTGCCTGCTGTTAAAATAATTTTATTTCACGTTGGGGACTGCAGTATTGTGAATGGCAGGGGAGATGTTTCTTCAGTATCTTCAGTAAGTACTCTGCTCTCTGGAATAGTTTTCAAGGACTGTTGCTCCAGCATAATGACACAGAATGTAAGCAACTTCTATATATGTAGCATTTCATTTGACATTTTCAGTTCTCCGTGTATCATTAAATGTACATACATTTCAGAATCAGGTCAATGGTGGGTGAGGGAGATTGCTGGGCTGGGCTGGAGACTCTCAAACCCCAGAGGAGCCAGATGGGATATTTTATCAGAGTGAGGTGTGTTCCACTCGCCCATTATTTTGAGAGTTGGTTTGACTACAGCATGAGATAAAGTATCACACATTTTAAATGCTCAATGGCTGCAGCAGATTTAAGTTATGTTAAAAACCAAAAAGTGAAAGACCAAATACCTAGGTGAAAACTAAAACTGTAATTGTTGTAAACCTTTTTGATGGATCTTCATTGGGTACTGTACTGTGTTTGTGTGATGGGGTTTGGGCGAGATGGGGGGGCGGTGCTACAGGGATATCATCAGTGAGATGCAGCCAGAAGTTTCTGCTGTGTCTGACAGACCCAGTGCCCAGCTCCAGGACAGACCCGCTTCTGGCCAAGGCCAAGCCAATCAGAGGTGGTGATAGTACCTCTGGGGTTGCATATCTAAGAAGTAAAATGTTACAATAAGAAGCGAAGCAGAATCCTCAGGCAGGTGCAAAAAGGGAGCTCGCGTATTGCCAAAATCAGGACTTTTTAAGTAATTAGGCTTTTATCAGTAGCATTCCATTAAAGCCAAACAAGTATAATTCAACCAACCACCATAAACCACGATGTGAACACGTGGTGGTAATATAACTTGTTTTCTACAGTTACATAACTTGTTTTCTACCTCTATTCCAGCTGAGTCATTACCCAGAATCCTTCTCTACTTAGCTGAAGTACAAGGAGTTAGCCATGATTTTACAAAGGCAACCAGGCCCTTATTCTGTATAGCTTTGCTTATCTGTAACATTAAAAACAGAAAAGTTTTTGAGCAGTGGGGTGAGAACATGTGAGAGGAACAACTCTGCAGGCACCAAGGTCAGTGGAGAAGGAGGGAGAGGAGGTGCTCCAGGCACCAGAGCTGAGATTCCCCTGCAGCCCATGATGCAGACCATGGTGAAGCAGCTGTGCCCCTGCAGCCCATGGAGGTCCATGGGAGTGCAGAGATCCACCTGCAGCCCCTGGAGGAGACCCACACTGGAGCAGGTGAATGCCTGAGAGGAGGCTGAGAACCCATGGGAAACTCACGCTGGAACAGGCTCCTGGCAGGGACCTGCAGACCCATGGAGAGAGGAGACCACACTGGAGACATTTTCCTGTTTTGTGACCCCATGGGGGACCCATGCTGGAGCAGGCTGTCCTTGAAGGACTGTACCCCATGGAAGAGTGACCCACATTGGAGCAGTCTGTGAAGAACTGTTTCTTGTGGGACGGACTCATGTTGGAGAAGTTCATGGAGAACTGTCTCCTGTAGGAGGGACTCCACACTGGAGTCAGGGAAGGACTCCTCTCCAAGAGCAGTGGCAGAAACAAGGTGTGATGAATTGACCATAACTTCCATTCCATGTCTCTCTGCACTACTCGTGGGGAGGAGGTAGATCTGGGAATGAGGGAGGAGTGGGGGGAAGATTTTTAAGATTTATTTTCTTCTCATTATTTTGCTCTGATTTTGTTGGTAATAAATTCAAGTAATATCCCCAAGTTCAGCCTGTCCTGTGATTGTAATCGATGAGTGATCTCTCCCTGTCCTTACTTCCAGTCATGAACCTTTAACTGTATTTTCTGTCCCTCTCCACTTGCAGAGGGAAGTGATAGAGCAGCTTTCATGGGTACCTGGCATACAGCCAGGGTCAACAGACCACAAAGTTTTTGGTGCTGAAAACGGGGAATGAGCCAGGGACCTTTAGAGACCTTAGAATTTTTAGTCTGTCTAACTATTCTAATAAGAAATACAATATTCATCATTTATATATTGTGTTAACTGCAAGACAAATATCACTGATGCCACTTTTGAAGTTTAAAATTAGATTGGTCTCTAAACATACCATTGTTAAGCAATTTCTTTTTGTGTCTGTCTTCCTCTGTTTGTCTGTCTCCCAAATCCATACCTTATTTTACTTATTCCAAAAGAATTAACTGCTAACAAGAGCTCTTAGGTTTGTCAGCTACACTTCACAGACAGTTTAACAAGCTACTTATTATAAATCTTCTTAAAGAAAATCTTGTTTAAAATTACATAGTTTGCATTTATAATGCTGAAGTAATGCTAGTTTACAGGTTTACAGGAATAAGAATAATAACGAGAAATAAACGTAAGCTGTGCAATGAACATCCCTTCATTTTCATGAAGAAAAAGCTGCAGTTTAAAGAGCAACTGTTGGCAGAAACATGGTTTCTGATCAAACAGCTGGAGGAAATCCTGAGTTAAAAGATGTCTTTTGTTAAGCATCTTACAAGAATTATCCATACACTTGCATAGCTAATCCAGGTTACTGATCTTCAAAAAGACATGACAACATAACACATGGGCTGTAACTTGTTAAAATGCACATAAATCATTATGACATGAATAATAAACTTAGCTAAATGCATGGTTGTCAGTTCTATAGGATTAAGAAGGTTCATTTGAAGGGTTTAATTTAAAGGGTTCATGTAAATATCCCCAAGGCTTCGCATTAATGCACAAGTTATTCTGCAAATTTGTTTTTTAAATTGCCAGTGACAGCAAAAAGAAAATTTATTTTTTTTCCTTTGGATAAAACCTGTACACAAATGCCATAAAGCCTTCATGCCATGGTGACTAAGACTAGATCTAATGAAGAAATTAAGCACCTACAACTTAGGTCCTACAATGTCTTAATGGTTAGCCCCTCCTCACTAACACAAGTACAGAAAGAGGTATTGAGTTTGCTTCAAATAAATGGGGCATTCAGATTCCACAGCATTGATTTGAAAATCTAGATGTTCATCAGGGAATTTTGGTAGTTTCCATTCCCTCTGAAACTACAGGATGATAGGAAAATTGCTCAGACAAGGTTGTTCAGGGCTTTATCCTGAAAATCTTGAACCTTGAAAATCTTCAAGGATGGAGAGAGCACAGCCTCTCTGGGCTGTCTCTTCAACTGCTTGGCTGTCTGCAGGGTGAAAGAGTCTCCTTACAAACTACTGTTTTTCCCTGTGCTTGTCATGTCTCATTTCCCCACCGTGCACCACAGCAAAGGTAACTCCATGTTGTCAATAAACTATTCAGAGGTACCAGCAGGCTGCATTTATTTCCACCCAAGGCCATTCCTCCTCCAGGCTGCACAAGCCCTGGTCCCTCAGCCTCTCCTCACAGGAAAAGTGTCACAGACCTCAGCCGTCTTGAAGGCCCTCCCTCCTTCCTGTGCTGGAGGGATCCCACAGCTTGGCGTATACAGACGGGAACTTAGGAGTGCTGAGCAGAGGTGGATAGTCCCTCCCCTCAGTGTCCTGGCTATGTCCCTGTGAATAACTCCAAGGGTGCTGTTGGCCATCTCTGCACCTGGGCACACTGCTGGCTCATGCTCAGCTGGTGTTTCCCAAGGCCTCCAGGTTCTTTCCATCCACCTTGCCAAGGGAAGCATTAACTTTGTTGAATGCCATAGAGTTCAGTACTATGAACTGACTGAAATAATACACCTAGTATTACTTCTCAAAAGACTGAGAATGAAAATAAGATCATTAAATCCCCAGATGAACCAGTAATCCATCACTGCTAGATGTTCTAGCTATCAGAGTATAGAACTGCAATCACATACTTTCTGAATTTTTGGTGTGGTGCCTTATCTCTAAATCCCATTTTACATTAATATATCTTTTACTAAATGATTATTGATAGCTTCTAAACATACGGTCTTATAGGAGAACATTTGCTAGACCCTGTTATGTTTAAACTTATTCCAGCACTACACGGCTCTTAGTCTAAATCAAGTCTTCTAGGATGTTTCCTTTGTTGTTGCTTTATGGTTTTGTTTGTCTAACAGTGTTGGTTTTCCTCAGACGGTTTCCTGGTAAGGCATATCACTCTGGTCCACCTCAGCTATCAATAAACTAAGTTTCTGCATCTACTCTAAAAGCAAAGTACGCTGTTGGGATTTAGCCTTCCACAGGAAATTTATTTCTGGAGTTACCCAGAAATGAACAGATAAATATACTGCCACTGTTCAAAGAAATGAAAAAGGCAGAAAATTTATTAATTTTCATAACCAGTTTTAAAGCAAATATGAAAAGGAAGATAGTGTACAATATAAATCAAAATAAGCAGAAAAATTATGTGTCTCTCTTCTAATGGCTAATAGAACATTGAACTGTGGCTTTGGTATGAATTTTACTAAGGTTTGCTCTAAGTTGTCTAAGTTGCTGTACAATGTGGGCATTTATTTTATTTACTAACTAATTGGGGAGCTGTGACAACATTTAAGTAAGTTTGGGGGGTTTTGTAGGTTTTGTTGGTTTGTTTGTTGAGGATTTTTACGGTGAAGGTAAATGTTCAAGGGTGTTCTCTGAGAGGACTTTACAAAGAAAAGAAAGGTGGAATAGAATGAAATGCTGCGATCAGAAAATGTCATAATGGAGTCTTCTGTGTTTATTATTTTA